>NC_133526.1:192939025-194284995 GCF_048544455.1 Silene latifolia
AAACAAAAGAAAATAATCATGGAAGGCGATAAATTCGATAGTGTCTTAAACTCAATTTTCAAGTAAATTTAAAAGTATGGACATCCGATAGATATCCGCATCCAATCCGATTATTTTGGATACCCGAAACATTGGATACCGAAAACTTTTGATCGGATATGGATATCTGCCTTCAGGATTTTCCAATCTGGATATCCGATCCGAACTAGCACTTTGGATCGGATATCCAATCCGTGCTCTGCTCATGCAACTGCAGGCCTCCTCGTTCCTGGTGCTTAATATTCCACTTTAAAAATGGGTGGCGGTGAAATTTGAACCCGTGACTTTTTGGTCACATGACTCTAATATCATATCAATAAACCATTTCAATCAAAAGTTTAAACTGATGGTTAGAGTCTCGTGATCGATTTTATACTCTAATATAAAAAAAAATTATGAGCACTTAAATTAACAAACAAGGGTTGTTCTAGCTTAATCAGAGGTTTCGTATGTATACGACTCCTGAGAAATGCAGCAGTGTTAAAACTCATGAAGGAGTGAAGGACATCTCTACCACCCGACTAATCCTACCCAACTCAATATTAAACTAAACCGGATTATCTACACCAAAACAATCCATAAAACGGTCTCAAAATCGTTTTTGAGACCGTTTTTCCTACTTTTGAAATCGCAAGAGGCGCTCTCAAAAACGCGTGTTTCTTGTAATGTACGGCGTGCTTATTTTGTGAAATTCGTCGTGGTTTGATTATTTGAGATTGAAAAACTTGTAAGGATTCTTGTCTTAATTGAAGATTACATATTCCATGTAAGACTACATATTTGTGTCTCTACTCCACTTTATCAAATGGGATCATGATGGGTAGTGTCTTTTGGTGTTGGAAGTAAAAGTACAAAAATGTTGATATTTAAATGATCGTACTATTATAATTAAGAAAAAAATGTATTACCACTCATTTCATTAGATTTAGTAAACAGCTGGTTTAACTTGTGACGGACACTACTCGCCACAAGTGAGTGATGGGTCATCTTCCTCTCACACAAATGCAAGTGGGAGGTAAGTGGGGCGCTTCATTTTCGCCCCACTTGCCCTCCCACTTGCATTTGTGTGAGAGGGAAGTGATAACCCGTCACCCACTCGTGACGGATAGTGTCCGTCACAAGTCAGAATTTGTGTTTAGTAAATATGAGGCAGTTTTGAAAATACTTAAAACTAAAAAAAAATCGAGTTTTTAAACGGTTAGATTTTATAAGTTAAATATGTTTATGATTGAGTAAATGTAATATTTATGTTATGACATGACAAAACATTGCCAAAAGATTTAAAAAAAGTGCATAAAATAAAATTTTAAGAGAAGCGGATTAGTTCATGTATTTTGGGAATTTTGAGAGGTTTTTAGTAAGTTTAGGGTTATCAGTGATGTTTTTAGAAAAACGAGGGGGTGAGCAAATTTAGGTCCGGACCGGAAAAATGGACCGGTCCGGACCATTTGGTCTGGACCAAACCCGGACCGAATTATTTTGGTCCGGTCCTCGGTCCTCATTTTTTCAAGGTTTGGTCTTCGGTCCGGTCCGGTCCAAGACCGGTTAATTTAGGTCCGGACCGAATGGACCAAATTTCATATTTTTAATGACACAACATTAAAATATTATGAATCAGATTAATATTTTATCTTCAAAAGACATTATAAATTAGTATTGTCAATGATTCTCATAAAAAGAGTCGTCTAATTATTTAAATGCATTTTATTTAGCGGAATTAAAATGTAATTATCGTATACGAAATAGTGAAAAAATTAATTTTAGGTCCATTTCGGTCCAAGACCGGACCGGACCAAATATTTTGGGTTTGGTCCGGTCCAAGACCGAAAGTTTTAGGTCCGGTCTTTGGTCCACTAAATTTTTATTTTTGGTCTTTGGTCCGGTCCGGTTTGGTCCGGTTCGGTCCGGTCTTGGACCGATTCTCAGCCCTAGGATATTGTGTAAAATTCGAAAAACACAAGGATACCGTGTAGAAAAACATTAAACATGTTTGAGTGGCAAAATTCAACAACTTGGCTTCGCTATTATTTTGGGCGTTTGGGATAACAAGCGAAAATCTCATTATAGACGGCACATATCCATCTATAACTAAAGACGGGTCAAATATAATACCACATTTCTAATAGTAGACCTGGCAAAAGCAACCCGACCCGATTGACCCGGCCCGAAAAAGTTGACCCGAGACCCGAAGTGACCCGAACTACATCACCCGAATGTGACTCGAAAACCCGAGTTGACCCGACCCGACCCGACCCGAACATGACCCGAGCTTTCTTGACCCGTACTGGCCCGACCTGAAAATAACTCGATCCGAAACCACTAAACCCGAAAATGACCCGACAAAATATAACTCTAATTGAACCGAAAAGACTTGAAATCGTTATTTCTCTATTATTCATTGACCCGAAAATGACCCGGCCCGAAACAACCCGACCTGCTTGACCCGAAACAGACCCATCTCAACCCGAATTAACCCGAACTCAACGAGAGACCCGAATTGACCCGACCCGAATTAGCCCGACCCGAACCCGACCCGTTGACCCGTTTTGCCAGGTCTACCTAATAGGACAAACAACGAGTGGGTGGTGAGGGCTAAAAATATCACCACTTTCAAGCTATTTGACCCGTCTTTAGTTATAGACGGATATACCCGTCTATAACAAGACTAGCTGAGCGAGTGGTACTCAGTGGTGGAGCTAGGGGGGCTAGTAGGGGCGTCGCCCCCCCCCTGGGCGGATGAAATTTTCGAAGTTTTTAGTTAAATTTTTCGAAAATTTTTTTGGGTTCCATATGAAATTAGTCGTTCGCCCCCCCTAAAATTTTTCGCCCCCCCTAAGTTCAAATCGTGGCTCCGCCACTGACTTCTTCCTACATTACCATCAGAGGCGTTTTCAGTTACAGACTTGCAGTTCATAGGTTCAATTAAACCCCCTTTTGAGTCCCGAAAACAAATGCATATAAGTAAGAAAGAACGTGAATCACTAACATGCAGCCAGCATAGTGATAAACGTTTTACTCGTACATTTTATCCAAAAGATTATGGGTTCTAACCCTCTTACTTGCAATTTCTTAACGAATATTCCATTATTATTGTTTTTCTTAACGAATTTTTATTATTAACATACCAAAATGTGAAGTAAATTCCTCTTTTGGTTTCTTAAATACAACCCAATGGGTTGTATTTATCATTACCCTTTTTTTTATGCAAGCTTGAACCTCCATTACAGAGGTGATCCTAGGAACACTTTTGCCAACCATTTAAACACTGCTTTTCTTTTTTTTTTTTTCTTTTTTTTTTTTTTCGTGTAAATGTAGCCATAAGGGCAATAATTATGTTAATGCTGACGAGTACCACTATCTCATGATTTTATCAACTTAACTATTTAATATCTACAACAGTACAACTCTACCTTTGAGGCTTTGATTGTACTAAGCTGTTGAACCATATTTGTTGATGATGACAAGTCCTTAATCGTTTCTTTCCCTCTTAACTAATGCTTGTTGGCTAGACATGAAATGTGATAGGTTTGCAAGGACGGAAATCATTCATGGAAGCAGCTTGAAGCTTTGATCGAGTCTTCGTCCTTGATGTCTAGTTATTGTAAATGAGTCTTGAGTCAACTCGATTTTTGTATTGAACAGATTCAGATATTCAAGTACAACAAACACTGATTTATAAGAGCACGACTAAAACTATTTTCTGAAAGTTTTTGAAAATATCTTTAGTTGAGAAATATTATTTTGGACGTGATATTCTGGTGAGATAAGCTTCCTTATTTTGTGGAAAATTTACTTGGAAAAGGAGGAAGTTATCTCATCAAGAATAAGTCAAATGATCTTTTATGCCAAAAGATATTCTAGTATTATCTTCAAATATTTTCTTTCCTTATTTTAGGAGATAAGATCAACAACCAACTCTCCTATAAATAAGACATTATATTTCAGAAATTATTGTCTCACTCAAGCACTAAAAACGTGAACTTTGCAAACAAGATTAAAAGTTTGATTTTTCAATTGTTTTGCAAAAACCTTTTTGAGTCGTGCCTTTTGAACTGATTTTTTCGAGTCCTTAAGATCTCATATCTCTAGGCAGTTATTTGTTCTCCATTGTTCTAACTTGTGAACCTTATAAGGAGACAAAAGAGTTGTAATTTTCAATTTGTGAGAGAGTATTTTATTGGGGTACGGGGTTGTATTTCGAGTCGCACGATCGGGGTTGATCGTGGGGGTTTTTTCTTTGTAATCGGGTTTGGTTATAAAGAAAATATTAATGAGAGAGAGGGTGGACGTAGACCTTTAGAGAGTAGGTCGAACCACGTTAAAAATCTTGTGTCTCGTGCCTTTTCTCTTTATTTGTTTTATTTCTCGTTCTTTTTTATAGATCTTGTTTCACGCATACGAACAGTAATAAAGACAAAGACAATTCGTATTGTTTGAACAGTCACCGAGACTGTTCAATTCGCCTGTGTACTGTTTCAGTATCGAACGAGAACTATCCTTTCGCTTTAAAGTTTAATTTTTTAAAAAGGGTACTTAATTCACCCCCTCCCCCTCTTAAGTACCGGATCGATAAACTCAACAATTGGTATCAGAGCCTCGTGCTCTTGATTGCCTTACAAAGAAAGAGTTTGATCCTTTTTGAGTTTATCTTTTTTTTTTTTATTTTCTCATGAATTCCAAATTTGTCAAATGTCCTGTCTTTGATGGCACGGACTATGGTCGGTGGAAAAATCGTATGATGCATTTCATACAAGGAACAGATTACGAATGTTGGGTAATCATCGAAAATGGTCCTCTAGCTATCACTACCACCAATGCTAATGGTGTGTCTAGTGCAAAAGCGCCCAAGGACTACACATCCGATGATTACAAAAAGGCGGAGAAGAATGCTAGGGCCATATCACTCCTGCAATCCGGAATTGGCGAATCAGAAACTAGTCGGATTGCAGGATGTAAAACGGCCAAACAAATATGGGATAGTCTAGCACTAGCCTATGAGGGGACCGTGCAAGTAAAGAAACAACGTATTGATCTCTTAATGCAACAATACGAATCCTTTAGAATGCACGAGGATGAACCAATAAAGAGTATGTCTTCACGCTTTTCAGCTATAACTAACGAACTTTCAAATCTTGGTCGACAATTTGAAACTGAGGACATTGTCCGTAAAATTTTAAGAAGTCTTACCAAGAAATGGCGACAAAAGGTCACGGCCATTGAAGAGTGTAGGGATTTAACCACTCTTACCTATGAAGCTTTAATGGGATCTCTTATGGCACACGAAATAACTCTTGATAGTGATGCCGATGAGAAACCCAAAGCTAAGGGACTAGCCTTGAATGCCATCTCAAGTGATAATGAAAGTGATCTTGAGGAGGAAGTTGTCTCGCTATCCAAACGAATTGCTAAAATAATTAGAAAGCAAAATCAAGGAAAGTTCGAAAGTTATAAGCCGAAAAAATCCGTTTCTTCGTCTTCTTCACCACGACTAAAGTCTAAAATGGGCTGTTTTGGATGTGGTGATCAAGATCATCAAGTTCGAAATTGTCCCAAATGGAAAGATGAGAGTTCTAAGGACAGACGTGAAAAATCTAAGCAAGAGTTCAAACGTGCAATGATTGCTGCAGTTTGGGGTGAGTCTGATTCAGAAGACGATGAACCCATAAAAGAATCAGAAGAAAAGCTCTGTCTCAGATCTACTTACAAACCAAGGACACAACGTAAGAAGTATGTTGACTCCTTCAAGTGCCTCATGGCTAATTCTGAAGCATCGGATAGCGAATCTGATGACGAGGTAAGTCTCTCAAATCTTAAAGTTCAAATTAGGTCTTTATCTAAAAACAAAATTTTGAGATTACTTGATGAGACCTTGGACACTAGTTATGAACAAAAAAGGCATCTTGATGCAATGCAATCTGAAATAGAAAGTATAGCGGAGGAGAATTTTCAGTTAAAACGTGATCTGAAGGACATAACTAAACGAACGATCGACGACAGGTTCATTCATTCGAACTTACGCCAATAACGAGTCTCTTGTTAATAAGATTCATGAATTAACTAAGGAACTTGACGAGATTAAAAGAGTACATGTTACTAGTTCAACCACTTATTCCGAAATTCGTTCCAAATTTGATAGACTCAATGTTGATTATGACGCTCTCCTTGATAAGAATAAGAAATTAATTGTGAAAGTTAGAAATTTGGAGACCGATTTGAGTAATGCCCGAAATGTGGTTGCTAAATGGGAAGGTAGTGGTACTGTGCTAAACTTTCTGGTTAATCAATCTAAGAACACTAATAAACTTGGATTAGGTTATGACTCCCATTCTGACTTCAAACAAAATAGTTCACCACAACGTACTGTTTGGGTCCCAGAACAGAAAGTAAACACACCACCGGACTGTTCAAAACAGAATGACTCTAGTACTGCTGGGTTTAATAGACCTGAACCCAATGAAAGAGACTTTCGAAAGCGTAAGTATGTGGGTCTGCCTGAGTACATCATGTGCAAATTTTGTGATAAAACAGGACATGTATTTAATGCTTGTAAGAAGCGGTTAGGTCACTTGGAACAAAATTTTATGATTGTCAAGAAAATGTGGATTCGAAAGGACTTATTAGCACAAGTGACTAACCAAAAGGGACCCAAATTAATTTGGGTGCCCAAGTCCAAAGTATAGTTCGTTTTGCAGGCTAAAGTGAGAGGGAGCAACATGCTTTGATCATAATAATTTTCGTTGCTCAAGGTGCATATGGGACGATATTCTTTTCTTGCCTCTCACATAGAGCCTACAAAGTGGAGGTGTGAAACATAAATTGGTAAAGTGTTTCAAGTTTATTCACACTTCAAGTAAGGATGGTAAGAACTTCTCAACTCTTAATCTTGTGTTATACATGTATCATGGGAAGTATAAAAGGGTAGTTGGTATGTATATTCTTAAACTCTTGGCTTACTACCTATTATGTTGTATTCTTCATCTTGGTTATAAAGTTATATCTAACATCATTAAGCACATGTGCAGATGAAGAAGAAGAAGAAGAAGAAGAAGAAGAAGAAGAAGGAGGAAGAAGAAGAAGAAGAAGAAGAAGAAGAAGAAGAAGAAGAAGAAGAAGAAGAAGAAGAAGAAGAAGAAGAAGAAGAAGAAGAAGAGAAAGCCTACGAAGATTTGATGAGTAAAACCAGATTGAAGCCTGTCAGACAGTCCACTGAACTGTTCAGATAACATCGTTCTCAAGAAACTGGAAATAGAACAGACCTCTGAACTGTTTCTATCATGAAAAAGGCTCAATTTCTGGGCAGAAGCCTTGAATACTCGTTATATTTTCTATCGTGCTTCTATTGGTGCTATCCTTAAGAAAACGCTTTATGAGCTTCTTTATGGGTGAAAGCCAAACATATCACATTTCCGCTGCTTTGATCAAAATGTTTTGTTCACAATAATGGCTAAAATAATGTGAGAAAATCGGATCCAAGAAGCGATGAGGCGGTTTTTATAGGATGTTCAAAAGAAAGCAAAGATTATAAAGTTTACAATAAGAATCATGTGCTTCAAGAGAGTGTGCATATAATCTTTGATGAAACTAATGTTCTTAATGTTTAATTATAGGATGACGATGATTTTTAGATTGGATTTGTAGATGATGATCCCCTTGATTTAGAAGAAGAGCCTTCGTCATCATTAGAAGGAACATGCGCTGAAGAGTCCACAAATTCAGGGGGGGGAATCGAACAGAACTTGAGTGACATTCGGTCAAGAGAAATCTACGAGCACGGTGATCATGAACAGACAGACATACGGTTTAATGCAGATACAAACCGGACAACCGTGGCTCGGGCGAATCGGGAACCACAAACGGGGAAAGCGAGCGAGAATCGAACAGACACTGCATCTTGTTCAATCTACGCCTGAACAGGAGATATTTGTTCCTCGACGTATGAAGCATCAAAGCTCGCATCCTTTGGATAACATCTCGACCAATATCAATCAGAAGAGCTCAACCATAGCCACCAAAGGAAGTGAATGCATCTACTCATTGTGGTTCTTAAATCCTATGGGTAAGACAACAATTACGGGTTTGAGGTATGATTATTAATGCATGATTTTTCATATGATAACACGAGTGCCTTTATCTTTTTTTCAAATATCCCGTTCATCACTTTTTTCATGATCATATAGAAAAAGGGAACACATGCTTAAAATTTTGGAAAACTGAAGATCAGTTATTCGATATTTTCACTAAACCATTGGCTAAGGAACAATTTGAGAAAGTCCGATTAGAATTAGGTCTATTGAATAGTGGCTCATAGTCAATTTTGTCCTAAAATTAATTCCTCGATGATTGACTAGAATGGAGTAGTTGTGATATTGAGTTGGTAAATTCTCCTTTTCGTTATTGAGCTTGGTTGTAGTCTACTTACTCTAGTCGTTTAATTCTTTCAAATAGACTAGTAATAAGTTGACATGTCTTTTGAGTTGTTACTGTGATTACATATTCATGTGCAAATTTGGCAAAATAAATATAACCATCTCCATATCCACCGACCTTCATAGCTATATTAAGCCCCCCTCTTCCTTTCCCAATTACCAACCCAAATTAAACATTCCTCCAAACCCTAACCCTCTTTGCTCACTATAAAACTCAAACACTCCAAAAACCCAAAACCACCACCAAATCCAACACTATGACACCTTACCAAATACAACCAAACCCATAAGCTCAACCCAAAAATCCATTTCCTTTACCCACACCCATCACCTAGCCAACCACCATCTCTACCCCATATGCAACCATTCCCGAGCAACTGGCTACAGAAATCGAGGGGCCCTACAATCGTGACACACATTGTGATGCCTCTACTATTTGTTTGTCAAAGTCATAAAGGGATTGTGAATCTTGTGATTGAGAAACTTGTGGTTGACGAGAAGAAAAAAAAAAAAAAAAAAAAAAAAAAAAAAAAAAAAAAAAAAAAAAAAAAAAAAAAAAAAAAAAAAAAAAAAAAAAAAACCGAAAGCTTCAAAAAAACCGAAAGCTTCAAAAAAAAAAAAAAAAAAAAAAAAAAAAAAAAAAAAAAAAAAAAAAAAAAAAGAGGGAAGTGAAAAGGGTGGGCTTGAAGCTTGTGAATGGCCTTGACCCAAATGCTTGTATCATCCATTCGTTCCCGGATCCTTGACGGTACTTTTGTTCAATTGCATTCGTCGTACCATTACTCCTCGGGTGTATTCTAAGGGAAATTGCTCTATTTACGCTGCATATTCAAGTTATTGATTGGCTTGCATGGACAGGGTTATGATGCATCTCATGGGACTTCTAACATTGTTTGTTCTCGGTTGGTTCTCTCGGAGGAAGTGGCTTGTGGTCTCGGGATGGTTGAAAACGGGATGATGGCTATCAACAACAAACTTGCCCAACTTACCTTCATTCACATATCCTAGCCTGTTTACCTTAACCTTATCCTTACCTTGCCTTGCCCCTTTTTATTTTGCCTACATCATTATATTGAATATGTTTTCTATTGGTACTCTCATAGATTGTCTTGTACTTATTATGATGATGTTTATCTGACTGTGTCCGGTAGCTACTTCTTTGTCTCTTTGACAGTGGATGGATGCATTGACTCTTTTTGACCTTCATTCTCCTTTTGATGATGTCAAGAGGGGGAAAGATTGGCGGACTTATAGTTCTTAGTAGCTACTTCGATTTAGACCTTTGACTATGGTGTTTTCCTTTTTGCGTTCCGAAAACTGATGGTTCAATTGATGTACTGATCTTATGTTTCCTATTTCTATTATTTGTCATGAAATTTATGATGTTAAAAAAGTATTCTTGTGTTGAGGGGGAACATAAGTCTATAGGGACTTGCCATCATCAAAGGGGGAATTTGTTGAACCATATTTGTTGATGATGACAAGTCCTTAATCGTTTCTTTCCCTCTTAACTAATGCTTGTTGGCTAGACATGAAATGTGATAGGTTTGCAAGGACGGAAATCATTCATGGAAGCAGCTTGAAGCTTTGATCGAGTCTTCGTCCTTGATGTCTAGTTATTGTAAATGAGTCTTGAGTCAACTCGATTTTTTGTATTGAACAGATTCAGACTGTCATTCAAGATAACACACTGATTTATAAAGCACGACTAAAACTATTTTCTGAAAGTTTTTGAAAATATCTTTAGTTGAGAAATATTATTTTGGACGTGATATTCTGGTGAGATAAGCTTCCTTATTTTGTGGAAAATTTACTTGGAAAAGGAGGAAGTTATCTCATCAAGAATAAGTCAAATGATCTTTTATGCCAAAAGATATTCTAGTATTATCTTCAAATATTTTCTTTCCTTATTTTAGGAGATAAGATCAACAACCAACTCTCCTATAAATAAGACATTATATTTCAGAAATTATTGTCTCACTCAAGCACTAAAAACGTGAACTTTGCAAACAAGATTAAAAGTTTGATTTTTCAATTGTTTTGCAAAAACCTTTTTGAGTCGTGCCTTTTGAACTGATTTTTTCGAGTCCTTAAGATCTCATATCTCTAGGCAGTTATTTGTTCTCCATTGTTCTAACTTGTGAACCTTATAAGGAGACAAAAGAGTTGTAATTTTCAATTTGTGAGAGAGTATTTTATTGGGGTACGGGGTTGTACTCGAGTCGCACGATCGGGGTTGATCGTGGGGGTTTTCTTTGTAATCGGGTTTGGTTATAAAGAAAATATTAATGAGAGAGAGGGTGGACGTAGACCTTTAGAGAGTAGGTCGAACCACGTTAAAAATCTTGTGTCTCGTGCCTTTTCTCTTTATTTGTTTTATTTCTCGTTCTTTTTTATAGATCTTGTTTCACGCATACGAACAGAACAGTACAGCACAATTCGTATTGTTTGAACAGTCACCGAGACTGTTCAATTCGCCTGTGTACTGTTTCAGTATCGAACGAGAACTATCCTTTCGCTTTAAAGTTTAATTTTTTAAAAAGGGTACTTAATTCACCCCCTCCCCCTCTTAAGTACCGGATCGATAAACTCAACATAAGCTATAAATTCCTTATTTGTTAATAATAAAAATTCGTTAATTGGTTATTTTTTACGGAGTATCATGATTTTAACATATTTAAACTGATTTTGCTGAACTAAAAAGATTTTCATAGGTTTTTTTTTTTTTTTTGTACATTTATTTTGCCTTCGAAGTACAAATACCGACTTCATAACAATCTTAAACGTGAAATAAATTTTCAATATTTATAACTTTGAAACTTAACCCTACATATATTTTAATTCTGGTTCCGCACTTCCGCCCCTCTCTCTCTGTTTGTACTAAACATACTAATGGCATCATCGAGTTTCTCTAATCTATTATCTACCCACAGTTTTCTAAGAGTATGATTTAATCAATTTGGTGTTGCCGTCTTGCTTTCATGAACTTGTTAGGAAGTTGGAATTACGGGTAGTGAATAAAATTTATTCTTTGTGATGGAACTCCTAACTTTCCTAGTTCTAGGAAGTTTACTGTTTACCGTTTACGTGATATAGTATACTCCCTCCTATTCTATATAACCTTTCTCTTTTATGGAGGACACGGGAATTAAGGGAGGGGAGTATTATATGATAAGCTATTGGAGTGGGGTAGGAGATTGGAGAGAGGGAAAGTATTGTGTTATTAAAATAAGTATTGTTGTGGGGTAAGGTGATTAAAATAAGAATTGTTGTGAGGTAAAGTGATTAAAATAAGATAAAGTATAAGTATTGTGGGGTATTGTTGTGGGGTGGGGTGATTAAAATAAGTATAAAAGTTTGACAATTAAGGAAATAAGGAGACTATTATAAATAGACAAAAAAAAAATAGGGAGAGTTATTTAAAATAGGAGGGAGTAGATCAATTTGTATACCTTAGGGCAAACTGGACTTGCATGAAATATAATAATAGATTTGGACTTTAGTCAAGCACGTGAGTAAATAAGATGAGACTGCTCTTTTTAAGATGAGTGCATAATTTTGAAATCATGGTTAACGACGTGACCATTATTTATCCACAATTAGTCTTGCTGAAGACGGGTCGGAACAAGTGACGGGTAATGTTACTCACAAAACGGATAGGGGGGACAAGGTGGGGGCACCCCATGTGCTTCTATCTCTTCTCTATTTGGGTCATTTGCGAGAGGAAATGGTATCCGTCACTCCGGAGTGACGGATATGTGCCGTCTTCAATGAGATTTTGTGATTTATCCATTACTTATTAGGTAGAATTTCGTTTGGGGTCAAAATGGAGGGATCGGATATTCGGATGCATTCCAGACATTTCACCTTCACCTCAATTTTTTAACCATCACAAGTAAATCTGGGTTGTCGATTTATTCTCGAAATTAAATCGCATCTATTGATATAAGTAATGGAGAGGGATAGGTAATGAAGAGAATCCATTGCCCCTATAAAAAATTTGTAAGCACTAATTGTACTAGGATTATTTGTTTGTCTTTTTTATTTGTCTTTTTCTATATTTTACATTTTGATATTCATTAATGGCCTTGCTTTGAAAAGAATAGAGATGTATATATGTTAGGTATAGGGGTACATCGGAGAATTGAGTGAATTTTGTTATTTTGAGGGTAACGACTAATAAGGGTATTTTAATTGAGACTGGTTTTTGGCTTAGACGTTATTGAAATAACTCTTATCAATTAGCTATCTTTTGTTTGAGAGGATTGTACATACTACATACCATATGAATGTACTTAAGTTTTGTTTTGTTTTTTCAGTGATGGCCGGGGTCCATAGCAACTATTTTAAGTACGCACTAAGTAAACATTTGGGTAAATGTAATAGCCTGTAAATCATATATATGATAAGCCTTACTCTTTCTGTTCCGGTCATTTGTTCAATTAGTAGATTATACAACCAGTTGTATACGGTTGTATAGTGTAGAATCTGAGTTCTGTACTAAAGTTTTCGAGTTTTGTTAAAAAGAATCTGAGCTATGCTTTAAAGTTTTTGAACTCACACACTTATACATAAAAAAATAGCTCTCACAAAACTCAATAAAATTGCACATAAGCTCGGATTAATGTATAGGGTTGTACAATGCTTATTATACAACTGGTTGTATAGTAATTGATGGGGCATATTCTGCACCGCTGACCAAGTCAACATATTGAGCAAGGTCAAGGATATCCACAGCAAAGTCAACGACTTAGACAGTCTAGCCGATGCAACCCATCGGCCTGTCACACTGGGGTCTCGGCACGGCAAACGGCCAGTAGGGACACATATCCGCGTACTCATATCCAAGACCCTCTACGGCTGCCATGGGTCCATCGGCCGAGGGTAGAACGGTCTTTCCACCTGCTAGTCACTTGGCCACTTGGCCACTACGTGACAAAAGGTGAAAGTCTATAAATACTCCTCAACCTTCATTGAGGAAAGGATCCATAAATTAACCTAAGAATCACTATTCATCTGGTAATATCTTCCTTATCTCCCTATAATACATCCTTAGCCAAGTAATAACAACTTATCCCTCTAAGTTTACCGACGACTTGAGCGTCGGAGCACGCTTGGCACAAAGCCAAGCCCTCAGTTCGTTCATTGTTGCAGAAGAGGCCGAGAGGAACGATAGAGACGAGGGATCCAACTCAAGACATCATTCTACAAGCCACGGGTGGTAACAATACTTGCTCTGGAATTACACCCGGAACAATTGGCGCCGTCTGTGGGGAAAGACACTAGAAGCTTGTCACATTCATTCCCAAACAAAAAATACACACACAAAAAACCCACCCCAAAAGCCAAGAAGACGTCGAAACAACAAGAGGCATTCGTGACTGACGAAACCGAATTCTACCAAGATGATACCGTCCGAAATGAGTTGTGCAACCCTCCGCCGGTCAAGTGATTCAACCGAGTACGGGATGCCAATAATACCAGAGACACTCCGTCACTGACCGATCACCATCATGGGACATGTGGTTGACGCAGCGAAACTGAAGATGCTCCTGGACCTAATTGGGAGTACGCCGGCTCACACTGTCACGCCGACAAGAGCGGCGGAAACCGTCCAGGAGACCAGGGCCCAAAATGTGACCCCAAGAAACTTGAACGGAGCATTAGGAGAAACTGACCCTGTCAAGACACCGGTGGAGCCCAAAGTGGTCGTGGTAGACCTAAGTCCTTCTCGCACTCGTGAGAAGACAGCGTCGCCGCGGCACGAACGAGGCACACCCCGGAGGAGCGAAAGAAGCCCAACTCGTCAGAGTTGGAGAAGAAGCCCGACTCACCAGAGTCGGAGGAGAAGTCCTTCTCGCTACGAGGAGAGAAGCCGGACTAGGAATGCGAGGAGCCGATCGCCGCGTGTCGTCCGACATGTGGTCGATTGGACCCTCGGCGCCACGTCCTAGATACCCCGGTGCCGACTAAGCTGAAGTTACCACCTATAGCATACAAAGGGGAAGGTGACCCGACCGACCACGTCGAGGCTTACGAGTCTCACATGTCAGTATGGGAGCAACCTGATGAGGTTTGGTGCCGAATCTTCCCAACGACATTGCATGGGATGGCACAGAGTTGGTACAAGGGGCTACCCGACGGGTCGGTATATTGTTACGCCGACCTAAAGGACGCATTCCTAGCCCAGTATTCCTGCAACAAGAGGAGGGCCGTGGAGACATCGGACCTCCTGACTATCAGACAGGAGGGAGGCGAGTCCCTCCGAAGTTATGTGAAGAGGTTCGACGCCAAGGTTCAAAGCAAATTCGTGAGTGAGCAATGAATCGGCGGCCTTCGCGGCTGATGAAAGGCCTCCCAAGGGGAGACCTAAAAACGAGCTCATCAAAAGCGGCGGCCGACCTTGGACGCCGCCAGAAATTGGCCGATCAAGCCATTAAAGTGGAGGACTATCACAAAACCTGGGTAGGCCCTAGCGAGGCCAAACCCTCGAAAAGAAGAGCGCGGGAGGACAACCGGATGAAGGACGCCGTGACAATAATCGGTCACGGTCGGGTGAAAGACGCCGTGACAATAATAGGTCACGGTCTGATAAATCTGCCAGAAATGAGGACTCGACGGGCGCCGGGTGGAGTTCGGGAATGTACCACCAGAGGCGGTACAATGATAAAACCCCCTCATCGTATCGCCGCCGAGGTCTTCGCCCGAGCAAAACGAGGGCCGAAGTGGGAAAGGCCCCCAAGCCGAAGGGAGACGGTGACACGAGCCAAGATCGTGAGTACCACGGCCACACCGGTCACCTTATCGACAATCGCCGGCATCTCGAAGAATGCCATTGAAGAGCGATCCGGAAGGGGAGCCTCGGCAAGTACGTTGCCAAAGGCCAAAAGACCGACGCGGCGATTCAGATAAGAAATCCGTCTTGAACGGATAGGAGTGATCCATGTTGTCATCGGGGCAACGAGAACGGAGGGTCCGCCCATGGGCACAAACGCACGAACGAGCTATATCGGGTCATCAACTTTGTGCCCAACACAGCGATCCCCGCTTCCAACATCCCCGATATGACTATTGGAAGGAAGGACTACGAAGGAGTCATCGCTCCTCACAGCGACCCACTTGTAGTCAATTTGGACATATCCAACCACCTGGTCAAGAGGTGCCTGATTGACACAGGCGCCTACACGAACATCATGTTCAGGGAGTGCTTCCTCAGCCTCGGCCGAAAGTCAAGGACTTAAGCCCCTGCACCAATCCACTATACAGCTTCTCTGGGGCCGGCCTGGTACCATGGGGTCAATCGGGACCGCCTATGATGTTCGGCGAAGGGAATGCGGCTAAGAATGTCCTAGCCGAGTTCGTGGTCATCGACGGCTCGTCCGCCTACAACGTTCTCATAGGCCGAGTCACTCGGAGCGAGGCCGACGCGTGTGATGTCCATCCGGGCCCTAATACCGATGTATGTCTCGGACCGGGGAAGCGCATAAGCTCGTCTCCAAGGACGAGAAGGACGAGGTGGTCAACGTCCGGATATTTGCGAGAGGATGCAACATGCGGTCCCTCAAAGTGGCAAAGAAGTCAGAAAAAGGAAAAAGCCCATCCTTACAACAGGAGGGCGACCTCATGGATGCAACTAGCGGCTGACTGGGAAGGTGTGCCTTTGATGAGCCATTAGGACGCTGGTAATCTCGGGAAAACTTTGTATAGCGGCGGAGGTGTCCAAGATAGCTGTGGGCACCCCAACGCATGTTTATACCTAATGAAAAATCGTCCAAGTCTTCCATCAAAGTGTCCATTTTTCCCATCGATCATTAACGGGGAAGAAGATGCCGGCTCACACACTTGTCACACCGACAAGAGCGGTAGTCTCCATAAAGAAGCAGGCGCCGTCGCAGTCACCCCAAGTAGTAGACGCCACGGCAGTCACCCCAAGAGGTTTGACGCCGTCGCAGTCACTCCAAGTGGTAGACGCCACGACAGTCATTAACAGGAAGAAGATGCCGGCTCACACTGTCACACCGACAAGAGCGGTAGTCTCCATAAAGAAGCAGGCGCCGTCGCAGTCACCCCAAGTAGTAGACGCCACTAGCGATCACCCCAAGAGGTTTGACGTCGTCGCAGATCACTCCAAGTGGTAGACGCCACGACGTCATTAACAGGAAGAAGATGCGGCTCACATGTCACACCGACAAGAGCGGTAGTCTCCATAAAGAAGCGGCGCGTCGTTATCACCCCAAGTAGTAGACGCCACGGCGATCACCCCAAGAGGTTTGACGCGTCGTCGATCACTCCAAGTGGTAGACGCCACGACGCTATTAACAGGAAGAAGATACCGGCTCACACTGTCACACCGACAAGAGCGGTAGTCTCCATAAAGAAGCAGGCGCCGTCGCAGTCACCCCAAGTAGTAGACGCCACGGCAGTCACCCCAAGAGGTTTGACGCCGTTGCAGTCACTCCAAGTGGTAGACGCCACGACGGTCATTAACAGGAAGAAGATGCCGGCTCACACTGTCACACCGGCAAGAGCGGTAGTCTCCATAAAGAAGCAGGCGCCGTCGCAGTCACCCCAAGTAGTAGACGCCACGACAGTCGTTAACAGGAAGCAAACGCCGGCTCACACTGTCACACAGACAAGATCGGGAATCACCCTCAGTAAGCAGACACCACGACGGTCACGACCAGCGCAGTTGATGCTCGCTGAAGCGATCAAAATGCCTTGGAAGCGTTACACAATTGAGATACGCACTCTAAACTGCCTCGGCCAAGCCAAGGCGGAAACAAAAGAGTCGCTCAATCAATAACGTAAGAAGACAACTCGGACGAAGACGAGAAAAGACCTCGGCCAAGCCAAAGGCAAAGCAAAAACGCTAAGTACAGTTGAGACGCTCAACTATTAGCACAAGAAAAACAAATGAGGAAAAGACCTCGGCCAAGCCGGAGGCAGAAGAAACGAACTCTTATTAAAAATGATTGACAAGTTACAAGCGAGGAGAATACGAGCGACGGCCGTCCCCATAGGGATAAGCCAAAATACAACCTACCAAAGTTGTACAAAATACAGAAAAGAGAAAAGTTACAAATATGTCATTTGAAGCGCCAAAAGATGGCAGGGAGGAAGGGCTTAATAATTGGCTCCCGAACAGCAGAAGCTATCCGAAACGCCGGGTGAGCCTGGCGACAACCGCCCGCCTCCCTATGCCTGTTGCTGCTTGCCATCGCAGCAGTAGCGCATCTTCTTCGATGGGCAACCCGGCAGTTTTCCTAGCAGCCTCAGCTTCAGCAGCCTCAGCCTTAGCCTCGGCAGCCTCAGCTGCCCTTGCCCTCTCGGCTTCCTCCTTGGCCGCCTTAGCCTTCTCAGCAAGGGCTGCTTTCTCCACGGCCGCCTCTTCCTCTATCTTCACCCTCACCGCCTCCTTGGCCTTCTCTGCCACGGCCTTCTCCTTAGCTTCGAGCTTGTCGTCAAACAGCTCGTCAAATTTGCCCCACGGAAAGGAACCAGCAAGAGGGAAGAGCTCCTCAATCACTTCCGGCGGCTTCTTCGGCCGATCCGAATTCGGTGCACATGTTAGGGAGCATGACGGTTTGGAGCATCTCAATGTCCTCCTCCTTTTGTCTAATAATGGCCTCCTTGCTCCGAATCACATTCCCCTGGATCTGAAATTTGCCCCTAAATTCATTCATCTGCTGGAAATAAAGGTCGGCGTGCCTCTAAATAAGGTCACACTTCTCCAGCAGCTTTGCAACTTCGGCCGCAGCAGCCTCGGCCTTGGCTCTCTCAGCAAGGACCTCCTTTTCAGCGTCCTCCCTGAGTTTTCTCTCAGCCAAGAGCGCTTTCTCAGCATCTCCCCTAAGCCTCTGCTCATTGAGGAGATCCAGCATCGCCTTCGCGGCCACCTTCTTAGTGGCATTAAGCTCAAGAGCGGACTGAGCCACGGCCTTCTCCTGCTCTATAATACGAGCACCGGTCAGCTCATTCCATCTCGTCAGCTCCTCGATCAACCTCGTGCTTTCCGCTACCAGCTGGGAGGGGGAAGCCTTCTGGGATGAAGGGTCAGTGGTGACGTTTCAATCACCAGTCTGCAGCCGGGAGGGGGAAGCCTTCGAGATGAAGAGTCGGTGGTGACGTTTCGATCACCGACTGCAATCGGGGGGAAGCCTTCGGGATGAAGAGTCAATGGTGACGTTATGATCACCAGCCTGCGCGGGTTTCTCCTCCACTTGCTGCTCATTAAGAGCGACGGCCGACAGCGGCTGATCTGCAAAATTTAACGAAAGCATCAGTATCAACATGCATAGACATGCCAGAGAGCCCGTCATCAGCAGCGTATAATGAACCGGCTAAATCTGAGCCACAGAATAGATCAGTACCATGCTTGGCCTTCTTGGCCGGAGGACGCGTTTCCTCGCCAGCAGCAGAAGCAACGACAGCGGTAGAGGCTGTCTCCTTTCTCTTACGGACAAGGGGAGACCCGTCCTCATCAGAGTCCTCCCCATTGGTGATATCAACGATCTCCACCGTTGCCTTCTGAACAGGGGGAATGGGAGGTGGAACTGATGTCGACGCCATCGCCGCCGAAGACTTTGTTTTTCGCGTGTGGCGCGGCATGTTACTAACAACCTTCGCCTGGGCCTCCACCACATTCAAGCTCTTCAGCTGCTGATCCATGAGATCATTCGGCGACGTCCTGCGGTCATGGGTTAGAGCCTTGGGATGAAATTTAGCAACGGTTTTATCTTTGTGCAGCCCCATTCTCCGGAGGATATCCTCAGACAGGTCCGGTCCAAAGTGGTCTGCGAAGGAAACAAAGCAAGAGTTAAGTAGAAGAAATAAATCGAAGTTCGAGAAACAGGAACATTGAGAGCGGTGATGGGCCTCACACCGACCCCACTCACCCTGTGCTAGGGCCGGTATGAGGCCGACATGGCAGAGCGGCTCATCCTGGAGGATGATCTGCGTCGGGGGAATCCATCTTTTCGGCACCCCACTCTTGTCCGCCTCAAAGAGCCTCATCGCCAGCTTCTCATCCTCCTTAAGAGGGACCTTGCCGGCATCCATCTTGAGCTTTTTCCGGGTGACCCATCTGTCGTGCTCCGCCTTAGTCTCACACCGCAAATTAACTTGGTGCTGAAAGGAGCGGGGCAGCGGATAGTCATCCGGCACCTTAACGTACACCCACCGATCTTTCCAGTCCTTGCAAGAAGTAAGTTTGTCAACAGAGACATAACCCTGCTCCGTTTGCACATCGTACCATCCGACGCGCCAGAGATTGATGGCGGAGATGATGAAGCCGGCGGAATAAATTCACCGTGGGGCCTCTCCCTTGAAGAGACAAAGCGACAAAGCCGACTATGGTCCTCATAGCCAACGGGTGCGGTTGGCAACAAAGAACGTTCATGGCCCCGATGATGGCCATAACGTACTCATTCAGCGGGAACCGGAGCCCGTACTCCAAGTGCCGCATGTATACGCCGGTGTAGCCCGGTGGAGGGCAACAGACGGCCTGACCCTCCTCAGGGATAACAATCTTATATCCCCTGCCAAAGGAAAAATGGCCCTCGAAAAATTTCTCGCCGGAACAACTGGCGAACTTATGGGTCCAAGCACGGTCAAGGCGGACCTTACAGGCGTCGCCGTAATCCATAACGTACTGCCTCCCCTCATTAGGACGAGCCCTTTCAGCACCATCACCAAAATCGTCTGCGTCATCATCGACATCATCGTCATCCTCCCATTCCTCCAAAATTTGAGGATCAACTTCAGGAGAAGGAGACCTAGGGCCCCCAGACCTTATCAGAATGGCGTCTGGCTTCTCCTCCTCATCAAGACGCGACGGGGAACCCCCCGGCGCAGAAGTGCTAGTCCCGGCGTCGGCAGAAGACATGATAGCAATGATTATTTAACAAAATAAGAAAGGAAATTTGTTTGTTTATCTTGAAGAAAAACACTCGCCGGAGTAACAACTCTGAAAATCAGAAGACAAAGAAGCCCTTGAAAGTTTAGAGAAAAGAAAATTTTGGAGAATGAAATTGGTGGCCAATTTCACGGAATAACTGCCCTATTTATAGGGAAAAGCCCATGAAGAAGGACCAATCGAGAACACCCATGAAGCGCCAAACCAATCGCCTAACAGACACGTGTCGGACATGCAACCATGGAAAGTCAATCGTCGTAAAGCGGTCAAACGTCAATCAATGCAACGGTGATCAAGCGTCTTCAACACGCCCCTTCACCTCTCTTCGCCCATTCATCTTCCTCAACAAATTCCTAGGTATCTCGCTCTCCGCCGCCACACGATCAACCAAGCTAGGAAGCACCGGCACTGGGGGCAATCAAAAACAACCTAAGCACTCCCAACCCTGGTCTCGGCCAGCGTCACTTTCTTTTCCACATCGGATGCCCTTTACACATCCATGTGGAGGGGGGATATGGTACGGCCTAAGAAGAACCAGGCCGAGGAAGAAGAAGCCGATACGAAAAGTTTTGAAATTACTTGCGCAGAATATACGCTCAAAGATACATCGGAGCCCATACCACGGCATAGACTACGCTGGGGCAAATTGATGGGGCATATTTCGCACCGACCAAGTCAACATATTGAGCAAGGTCAAGGATATCCACAAGCAAGTCAACGACTTAGACAGTCTAGCCGATGCAACCCATCTACTGTCACACTGGGGTCTCGGCTTTGGCAACCACCACCGGGACACATATCCGCGTACTCATATCCAAGACCCTACGGCCCGCCATGGGTCCATCGGCCGAGGGTAGAACGGTCTTTCCACCTGCTAGCCACTTGACCACTACGTGACAAAAGGTGAAAGTCTATAAATACTCCTCAACCTTCATTGAGGAAAGGATCCATAAATTAACCTAAGAATCACTATTCATCTGGTAATATCTTCCTTATCTCCCTATAATACATCCTTAGCCAAGTAATAACAACTTATCCCTCTAAGTTTACTGACTTGAGCGTCGGAGTGAGTACGCTTGGCACAAAGCCAAGCCCTCGCCTGCGTTCATTGTTGCGGCAGGAGAGGCCGAGAGGAACGATAGAGACGAGGGATCCAACTCAAGACATCATTCTACAAGCCACGGGTGGTAACAATACTTGCTCTGGAATTACACCCGGAACAGTAATATTTGTGTCATTTGTTGTCCTTTTTCATTTTAGGTTGTCTCAGTCATTTGTTGTCCTTTTTATTTTAAGAATGAACTTAATGAGTAATTTGATCATTCTCATTCAGTTTGTTCCACTTGTCATTTAGTTATTGGCTTTTTCGCTCATTCTTTGGTTTTTGTGACAAAACAAAAGGACAACAATTGACCGGGACGGAGGGAGCAAAAGAGTGGCGGACTCAAATCTAGAATGAATGTTTTTTTGCTCGTACATACAATGACGAAGCTATGTACTGGCCGGATGGGCCACGGCCCGGGCAGGGATTTGAAGGTTAATTAGTATTTGAGATGAAATTATTATATAATGCTTTCTTGGCTCAGTTGGTGAGAGAGTAATTTTCCACTTGTATATTGTAAATGGGCCGGGGTTCGACTCCCCAAAGCGTCATTTTCTCCCTTATTCCTTATTTTTAAAATTTTTATGTATTGTTTCCATCATTTTTTACGTGTGTTTCAACCCCTCTTATTATATTCCCCTTAGAACAATATTTTACTCTATTTTTTTTACACATACAATATATACTTTGAATTATTTTATGCTTGATTTCGTAATTCGTTCTCGCCCCATTCCATAATATTTTTTTTTCTTATATCACCAAAAAAATCTTCAAAATGGCACTTTAGTCTTTTACCTTGTTTCATTATTTTGTTCATTGAAAATATATCCTTCTGAAAGGTTTATTGCAACCAATAAAACTATGTATAAAACAAGTTTATAAAGTTATATTTTTTGGTATATTTATGGCCAATTTCCTTGCGAAATTCTCAAAGTCGAAAATGATATTCGGCCCCACCCACAATTTCATCCTAGCTTCGTCCCTGCGTACATATTATATTACCATGAGAGGGGCCATCTTTTTGGAAAAATAGAACGTGGAAAAGAGTAAGCTAAGGCGTAGAAATTGTATATGTCGGGTTTGTTCAAGCCTTTTGCGTATTTGCGTATTGCGTTGGTGCTGTGACACAATAAGAACAAAAAAATGTCATCAAATTTCGATTAATTAAAGAGTGCAAAAGTCACTAATCACCACCCATTAATTTTGACTCTATCGTGCCTCTATAATAATCATTACCCCAACGGCCCGCCACATAGTAGTTAGATGATCTAATTAGTTTTCTGGGTAAATGGAGAAAAATATGAAGTAATATTTTATTACCGTCTTATTTATGAAAAAAATTTCTATGAGATTATTCATTGTCTCCTCTCTTTTGGAGAAATACCCGAGGAGAAATGTCCTTTTGAGATGTGATTAAGACAAAAGTATTTTGATAATAGATCATGAGTTTGAATTTCCTCCTCTATATGACCTTGTACCTCATTTGACAATAAAAACGACGGAGAGTAAAATGTAGGGCTAGCTTGGTTGGCTACCTTTCCTACCCGGGCGCATAAAAGGCATACGGAAAATAAATTGGAAAAATCATTTCGAGTTGATGGATACACTATTATATGTGTTTCGCTCGTTTACTTAATTATAATTTATCTAATGAAAATTGGTTTTGTAATGTTTATGCAACTTTTTTTCTCTTATAATAAGAAGAATTCATAATTTTTATGCATATAAACATAAGACCATGAAGACAGTGTTAAGTCTTTAACTAACTATAATTTTCACTTCTTTTCAAGGTAAAAATCTTTTCTAACTTTCCTCTTCCATCTCTCTTAAAACAAATAAAAAACCCCTAACCCAGCCTTCCTTGTTCCGCCGCCTCCACCCTCCACACATTGTCCCCTTCTTCTTCCCTTACCCTATCGCCGGAGATGGGTTCTTCCCAAATCCTATCTCCGGCGATAAATCACATCTCGTCCCTTGATTTTCCCATTAAGCATCTTTTTCTTCCAACTGTCACTTCCACCACTGTTCCAACTCTGCCTTCATCGTCGTCGGAGGTGGGGTTGTCGGCTGTCCAGGACCACGATTAAGCATCTTTTATCCGGTTTTCTTGCCGGATGTGGGGCTGCCGTCGCTCGATTTGTTAAAGGATCTTCTTTGTTTCATTTCACTTCGTCTGTCTTGTTGTTGGTGTCCTTGCATGTTTCAGGGTGTTTCCCCTCTTGTCGTCCCCGTCCCTCCGTTACCTTGTCCTGTCACCGTCTCTTTTGATTCCAACTCAGGGGTGATCCCCCCATTCCCCCCACCCTTGGTTTGGTTTTGGTCTTGTTTTGTTTGTGTGTTTTGGTCCTTGTCCGGGTGCGTCGCTGTTTGTCGTTGTCGATTTGTGTTTGATATGGTGATCCCCCCATTCCCCCCACCTATCGTCCCATTTCCTTTTCATTTGTTTCTGTCAGTGTCGTTCCGGTTGTTTGCTTTGTTTGCATGTTGGGCGGTGGTCCGGGGAGCTGTCGTCGGTGAATCGGGTTTGCATGCATGTGTGTCCTTGACTCCTTGGTGTAAGTCAGTTGAGGTTTGTGTCTTTGGAACTTAAGCTGTGGGAGATCCTGTTTTGGTTCGTGTGGATGCTTATGGTGTTGGGTCCTTTTCTGGTCTTCTTGGTGGTTGTCGGATCAGGTTGGTGTGTCTTCATGATTGATGTGAATTTCTTTGTTTGAGATGTGCGGGGTAGGGTGAAGTCGAGGTTTGGCAATGTTGTTGGTTGGCCTGGACGTGGTGGTCTTCACCTCCGTCTAATGTTTGCTCTTGGTTTCGTTTGCTTTTTAATTTTTCAAATAATAACCTCCTATAAGTTTATCTTACTGGTTCCTTTATGGATTTTCGGGGTGTTCTGTCCTCTTATCCATGGGGTGTCTGTTCCAGTTAATTTACTTTTGGTCATAATAAGTCTCATTTATGAGACTCTAGTGGAAGATTTATGTCTTGTATGGGTTGGATTCGTCACAAGACTATGCTTTGTAGCAATTATGGACAGAAGATTGGTTGCCGGGCGTCTTTTGATATGGTCTTTGTACTCTCTGTATGTTTTGGTTCGTCGCCGGATGTGTGACTGTAGAGTTCCATCACCAAGGTGTAGGAGTTCATTCTCCATCGGATGTAGGCCGTTGCAATGGTCTATAATCCACCTTTCCTTTCTACGCTCTTGTGGCGTAAGTACACCTAGTCCTTGCCTCTCCTCAACTCACATGTGTCGATGGCATTCCGAAGATGCTAGATGTGTGCAAGATGTTGACAACGATGACTGCAACTTCTATTTCGTACTCCACCAACCTGCTTTTTCTATCCGACATTATCTTTCTTTAGTGTTAGTTGTTAGATCCGTTGTGAAGTTAAATTACGAATGTATTAAGAGCTTAGTATGCTCTAACATTATGTAATTGCTTCTTCTCTTACTGTCAAAAAAAAAATAATAATAATAATTTTTATGCAACTTTTTTTCTCTTATAATCATTCATTTCATATGAATTGGGAAAAAATCCTAAATGATTGAATATAAAAATTGGAATTCAGACAACTGTCATTTGTTAATTAAGGAGCGTAGATAAGATAAACAATTTACTTTAATTGGAAGAAACTGAATTTCTGTGAAATTTCTACATGAGTTTTATGGTAACCAAGTAATTAGATAGGGACTTTACCGAGTTGATCTGAACACACGTGTTTTGTGCACTTCAATAAGGTTGAAATCGGCTTGAATGTCGTCAAGATTCACTTGAAATCGGCTTAGAACCAGTTTCAAGTGCTTTCATCTAATTACAAACTGAGTTATAATCAAGCTAATTCCAAAAACTCTATAAGGTGGCTCACATTATTGTAAACCCTACAAACAATCTATTTTATTAGTAAAATCAAAGTAAAAAGCACCTTACATGTAATAACTAATAATACAACTTTACAAGTATGGACTAATTCCAAAAACTCTATAAGGTGGCTCACATTATTGTAAACCCTACAAACAATCTATTTTATTAGTAAAATCAAAGTACAAAGCACCTTACATGTAATAACTAATAATACAACTTTACAAGTATGGACTAATTCCAAAAACTCTATAAGGTGGTTCACATTATTGTAAACCCTACAAACAATCTATTTTATTAGTAAAATCAAAGTACAAAGCACCTTACATGTAATAACTAATAATACAACTTTACAAGTATGTTTCCACGACATACCTTATGCCTCATGGGCCTGCCGCCTCTTCTAGTACCTTGGAAAGAGTAAGATAGAACATACTCCGTTGATTATGATGCAAAACAAGGACAATAAATTAAATCCACGTAATGATTATAAATGTACTACAAAGAAATTAAAACACGATTTCGATAGTTAATTAATTGTTGTCATCTACTACAAAAGAAAAATCCGATTTCAATGCAACAACGACCAAATTAAAGACTAGGGATTTTCAGGGCCTTTTACTAAAATGACCATTTTTCCTAAAGTATTTACCAAACTAACCATTCTCAAATTTTAATTCTCATTCTAACCATTTTTGAAACTTTAGAAACATAATCAATCTTGACAATGGCTAGTTTGAGAAATAAATTTGGCAAGATGGCTAATTTGGTAAAATATTTAGATAATACTCCGTATTAAAATTAATTAATTTTCCATGATGACAATTAGTATGTGCATATATTTTTCATCAACCCATGGATATTGAAAGATATTTTTTTTATCAATATATATTACTTATTGTTATTCTAAATTTTATAATTTTTCATAGAGCATATTTATTTTTCAATAATTATAAAAAAAATAACATTTAATGTAACTTTTTGTAATTTTATAATTTTTCATTGAGCATATATATTTGTCATTTTATGAGGAAATAAAAAAAATTAAATGGATGATTTATAAAGGGGAGTAAAATAGTCGTAATTTTTTTGTTTCAATTATTATTTTATTCGATTTGAGGTTCTTAATATTTAATTGTAACTTTAGAACTTTGCTCATAATTTAAATGTTGCTTTTCGTTTTCGTAAAAATCTGAAAATGTCTAGAACTGATTTACTAAATAGAGGAAGAAGTCAATTCACGTGACATTATTTTTTTGTTGTGATCACACATTACTTTTATTTAAGTGTTGTAACATAAGTGTGACATTTATAAAAGTATAAATCTGTCAATATTCATATGATGTTGGAAAATATATACGAGTACATACTAATTCTCATTATGAGAAATTATTTTTTGGAATTGTGTAAATCTATTACCGAATTAGTTATTTTACCAAAATTATTTCTCAAACTAGCCATTATCAAAATTAATTGCATTGTTAAAACCTTAACAATAGTTAAAATGAGAATTAAAATTGGAAAATGGTTAAATTGGGAAATAGTTTGATAAAAATGGTCATTTTGATAAAAGACCCGGATTTTCACATGTGAAGATGTGATAGTTGCTACTTGCTCGCCCGGGTATATGAAAAAGGCTAGGGGTAAAACTTTGCTTCAATTAATGACACAAATTTCAGATTAAAACCGACCACAAATTATATTATATATAATGATATTGTGAGATGGTCCCATTATATTAGAAAAGGAGTGTAATAAATAATAAAGGAGTGTTTTTTCCACATAAATTGATCGTCTCATAGTGTAAGATCGTCTGCATTATAATTACTGAAAATAGATATTTTTTTGGACGACGAGTGAACCCGCAGCTAGAGCTGGCCATCAGAATAGGCTGACCTGCCCTGGCCCGTTATTTTAGGCAAACTGGCCCGGACCGCCCTGACCCGCCCTTGGCCCGGGTCCTAAATTTCCAGCCCGACCCGCCCTTTCAGTAAAAAAAAAAAAATACACAGGCTTGTCCTCCACCCATGCATCACGGGTCTGGCGCGGGTCAAACATACTCCCAGCCCGCCCCGCCCTCCCCCTGGCCGGTTCAGGGCCTGTCCAGAAGAGTCTGGCCCGCCCCTGGCCATCCTGGCCCGACCCAAACTCGTCCCGAAGACAGCTCTACCCGCAGCCACTACCTTTGGTGCGCACTGGGTAAACCCTCAGAAATATGTGATAGCCTATGCAAATCACGTACACCAGATCAACCACCCTTTTAGGGGTAACTGGCTCGAAATTTAGAAGGCATAGGTCGAGGCCATTTTACCCCTACAAGAGTGTTCTTAGTGAGGCTTGAACCTACCCTTAGAAATTTCACCATAGTTTTAACCATTAGATTCCACCTTGAAAATAGATAATAAGTACGAGTAAATGCTAAGGGGTCTTGAATTGACACTTTTTTTTTTTTTTGGATAGGATGAACATTAAATTAAAAACGGACAAATTCAGTTACATCAAGGGGGGTCGGGGGAAAGAGGCGTAAGTGCCAAAACAATATCAGAAATACAAAGTTCGGATAAAAAGTAGGGAACGCAGTCCCACTCAAAACAACCCATGGAAGGACTAGTATCAAGAAGCGAAAATCGGACTATGGAGTCTGCAACACGGTTGGCCGATCTCCTCTCAAAACCCAGCTTCAACAGGGGTGAATCCTACAAAAGTGCCCTACACTCAAGGATAATGTTAGCACATGGGCCACATGGGGCATCAGTCCGAAGAATAGAGGAAACGACGTCCAAACAATCAGAAGCAATCAAGACATCAAACCCAAGACCACTAGACCAACTAATCCCATCACGAATGGCAAAGAGCTCGCAAAGAAACGGGTTGGGGGAAAACAGGCGAGAAGACCAACCCAAAACTCACGTACCGGTCCAATCTCTAGTGACACACCCTAAGCTAGCAAAGGAGGAGGGGGGGAAAAGGGTCGCGTCAACATTGGTTTTTAGCCAGTGACGCGGTGGGAGGGCCCAGCTAACAGGATAGCGACATACATCAGGTGAGATGGTAGACAAAGGGGCAATAAGGCGGTCATGAGCAGAGGTCCAGGCAAAGGCCTGAGAAAAGACGGAGTTACAGAAGGTGGCTAAGGGCAAGGAGGGGGGGACGGGGAGAAAATAATGTCACAGCGTCTAAGCCAGATGCGCCAGATAAAAAAGGAGAAGAGAGTGTTCCAATGGGGTCGGATGGAAGTACAATTATCAAATATCCAGTGCTTAAGGTCAATGGTGGTGAAGTCAAATTTAGGGTCAAGACTAGCCCAGACACTAGATTCAAAGCTATAATCTCGGAGAGCGTGAAAGGAGGACTCGGGAAGAGAGGGATTGAGGCAGAGGGTACAAGACTGGCAGTGGAGGATATTTCTAGAGAAAAGGGAGGCTTTATGGGGGATTTTGTCCCACCAGACCAGCCAAAGAAACACTTTAATTCGAGGGGAAGTAGGGAGGTTCCAAAGCCACATCATATCTGTGGCAAAGGGGGGCAGAGAATGGGCGGGGACCGAGAGGTGTGATAAGCTTCACTGATAGAGAATTTACCTTTAGTAGCAAGAGAGGTGGTGAGAATGTCAGGTCGAGGAGAAGAGGGGATAGGAATGGCAGAGATAAGGAGCGTGATATTGTACGGAAGGACAAAGTCAAGGGAGTCAAGGGACCACCCTCCCTCCGAGAAAATAGTGCTCACCATGGCCCCAGAAGAAGGGAGGGAGATCGGTCCTGAAATGGAGCTTCTCAGGGTGCCCAGACCGAGCCAATTATCATCCCAGAGACGAATGGAAGAGCCATCCCCGATTGACCAAGAGAGGTGGTTTTTGAGGTTGGCCCACCCGATTCCAACATTTCTCAAGGTGTGAGAACCAGAGGAGAAGGACTGGGGGGAGGGTGACAGGTATTTACTGTGGATAGCATTGGAACAAAAGGACGATCTGTCAAGAAGGAGTTTCCAACTTAGCTTCATGGAGAGGGCGTCATTGAGAGGTTTAGAGGCCTTGAGACCGAGGCCTCCTAGAGTGAGGGGGAGCGTGACAACGTCCCAGTTGGCGAGATGAAGTTTGCTAGCAGACTCACTGGACCAAAGGAAGTTCCTAGTGACCCTATCAATGTCATGAAGGATAGAGGAGGGTAGACGGATGCATTGCATAGTATAGGCAGGAATGGCATTGAGGGTGGATTTGATGAGGCAGGTTCGGCCTGCCCTAGAGAGGTAGCGGGTTCTCCAGCTAGCGAGTTTGGCATGTAAATTGTTAACTATAAAGGTAAGGTCGGATCTCTTAGGCTTTTTGCCCATGAGCGGGAACCCTAAGTAAGTTCCGAGATTGCTAGCTCTTTTGATGCCAATATTATTTTCGAAAAGAGTAATCTCAGAGAGAGGGGTATTCTTGGAAAAAAGGATTTTACTCTTAAGGCAATTGATCTTCTGACCAGAGTTAGAGCAGAAAGAGAGGATGGTGTCCTGAAGGGCACAAAAGGTTCTTGTCAGAGGTTCTCCCAAAGACAAGGATGTCGTCAGCGAAAAGAAGGTGGGAAAAGGCGGCGCCGCCTTTCCCGAGAGGGAAGGGGGACCACTCGTTATCACAACAAGATTGGTGAATGAGGTTAGAAAGGGCCTCCATGCAAATGGTGAAAAGGTAAGGGGGAAAGGGGGTCTCCCTGTCTAATACCCCGAGAGGGGAGGAAACTGTCAAGAGGGGAGCCATTAAGGTTAACATGGATAGATGTAGAGGAGATGCAACTCATAATGAGATCAATGGTTTCGGTATCGATGTTGACAGAAAAGCGACAGGTTCTGATAAAGTCTCACTCAAGTCTATCAAAGGCTTTTTCAGGATCGAGCTTGAGAGCAAACCAGCCCAGCTTGCTCTTGGAGAAGTGCATTGAGTGGAGGATCTGAATAGCAATGATGTAGTTGGTATCAGTACCTCTTCCAGGGATAGAACCGCCCTAGTTGGGAGAGATAATATTGTGCATATGGGGCTTGAGGCGGTTGACAATGATTTTTGTGATAATCTTATAAGAAGTGTTGTAAAGACTAATGGGTCGGAAGTTTGAAATGGTTTGGGGTGAAGGGATTTTGGGAATCAGAGAGATGGCGGCCTTATTTATAGAAGCAGGGACAGATTTAGAGATGAAAATTTGTTGGATGAACGAGACGATGTCGGAATTGATCACATCCCAGCATCTTTTATAGAAGCCAGCGTGATATCCGTCGGGGACCGAGGCTTTGTTGGAGCCCAGAGAGAAGAGGGCAAGACAGGGCAAGAAGGATCTCATCAACGTTGGGGATCGTATACATAGTGATAGGGGGGAGCCCAAGTGAGGGTACGAGGGGGGGGGGGGGGAGGGGGAGATGCACAGTGTCTTTAGAAGTGTTGTAGAAATTTTTGAAGAAGTTGGTGATGTGGGAGTTAAGGGCCTCGCGACCCAAGATGACCATACCGACATCATTCGTTAAAGAGAGGATACGGTTAAAGCTCCTACGAAGGACGACAGACTTCTGGGAAAAGGGGGTATTACGGTCTCCATCGGTGAACCAGTATAAGTGGGCTCGGTCCTTCCAGTAAAGGTGCTCAAAGTCGAGGACGCGGTCAAGGTCACGGGTAAGGGAGTCATTGAGATTAAGAAAAAAGTCTAAATTTGGTTGGTTGCACAGTTTTCTCTGGACCCCTAAAAGACGAGAATTAAGAGTCCGTTTCAACTTAGGGAGGGTACCAAAGGTCAAGACCGCCCAGTCAGTCAAGGTGAAGCTGAGGTTGTAGAGATTAGAGAGGACACACTTAGTTAAGGAGGGCCAGGTATGGCCGACCAGAGGGAGAAACGAGGGGTCAGACATCCAAAAATTTTCAAACTTAAAGGTTTTAGTCACGGGAGGGGTAGAGAGGGAAGTATTGAGGATGATGGGACAATGATCGGAGGACAGTGTACTCAAGTGGAGGTTATGTGAGTTGGGGTAATGGTCTAGCCACGACTGATTGACCCAAACCCGGTCAAGATGCTCAAGGATGGGATTAACACGGCGTTTATTGGTCCAGGTAAATTTCGGTCCAGAGAACCCAATATCAATAAGGTTGCACAAGTCCATAGTAGAGTTGAAAAGGTTAACTCTGTTCTGTTTAATACCACGGCCTCCAAATTTTTCAGTACTGTTACAAACTTCATTGAAATCCCCGATGCACACCCATGGGAGATGGACAGTGGTAGAGAGGTTCAAAAGATCAGTCCAGAGGTTGCGTCTAAGTCTGAATTTAGGGCTACCATAAACAGCAGTAAGAAAAAAGTCGAAGTTAGTCGAAGGTACCTGAACCACCACATTGATGGATTGCTCGCCTTTGTTGATGAGAGTAACCGCAGCCTTCACACTATTCCAGAGAATAATGATGCCACCCGTAAATCCCACCGAGTCCAACACCTCAACCGAGTCAAAGGAGAGCTTGCGCACGATGGACAAAGAATTAGGAGAGCTCACTCTGGTGTCAGAAAGGATCACAATGGAGGGCTTGTGGGCATTGATAAGGTAAGATAAATGGGTGCGAAAAGAAGGTCTTGCAATACCTTGACAATTCCAATACAGAATATTCATATTAGCAGAAAGGAAGGGCGTATTAGTTAGCTCGTCTGGAGCTCTCGGACAAGCCTCTTCCTCGGCCCCTTCTGGCCCGTGGTTTGGGCAAACACAATTGGGTTGGGGGTTGGTCCCGCAAAGGGTCAGGGAGATTTCCCTGTGATCCAGAGCCGGTATTCGCTCCCAGCTGATTTTTACATCCAGCCCCTCCATCAAATATAGGGTTCTGAATTTCACTATCGAATTGGAGAAGCTTGCAGCAATCACTTTTTTGGAGGTTGAGCTCAATAGAAAGACCCCCCTTAATCGAGGCAAGATGGGAGTAGGATCCGTTAGAAACTGGAGCTCGGGTGGAAAGGTTAGGGATGGGTGAAAGGTGTGTCAAGCACCGAGGAACCATTTCAGGAAGCACAGAAGTACCGGCGGAAGGGTTGGGAGGTCGGATAGGTCCGACAGGTGAGCAGGCTCCAGGCAACCCGAGAGAAGGCGAGCTAGTGCGATGGTCCATCTCTTCTCTCAATATCTTAGACTATCTTTACCCCATATCTAATTTGGGTATGAGGAGGACAAGACTCGGCCATATGCAAGTCTGAGGACAAGACTAGGGATAATGTTAAGTAGTCTCTTAAAAATTCAAAGCTAAATTTAAAACCTAAGAATAAGAAAATGTGAGTGGGAAATTGCCATCTTATATATTGTGTAAATATACCAATTGTTGGTTGGCGGCTTGGCGTAGTGGTAGCATGGGGCTGCGCTTGGTAGGGAGGTCTGCGGATCGATCCCCCACAACTGCGATTGGGAGGGGTTTAAATACCGTAATCCTTGGACACGCCCCGAAATCCGGATTAGTCAGCCGAATGTGGTTCGGATTACCGGATGGTTTAGACCAAAAAAAAAATATATTGTGCAAATATTTTTCATGAGTTTAAGCATCAGTATGTGGATAAAGTAGAAACAAAAATGAGAGTCTGAATTAGGTGTTTAAAATAAATGATACTCCCTCTATCCCGGTTATTTGTTGTCCTTTTTTATATTGAGGTGTCTCAATCATTTGTTGTCCTTTCTATTTTAAAAATGAACTTCATGAGCAATTTGATCGTTCACATTCAATTTGTTCCACTTGTCATTTAATAATTGATTTCCTCCTCTTTCCTTGGTATTTGTGACAAAATCAAAGGATAACAATTGACCGGCACGAAGGAAGTAAAATTTTATGAACTGTTTTGAGTCTTCTAAAAATGAAGATAAACTTATGCTTATGACACTTGCTCAATGTGATACTATAAATTACCACCAATTTTTTCATCGAGTGCTGCTTTAAACAGTTATGTATTTTGTTTAGTTTATTGTTTCGTCTTAGGATGATTTTAAAGGATGTCATTTTAAAATTAAGGCTATGTTGTTGTTGTGGTTGTTGTTTTGTTTCACTTTAATTTAGGTTATTACCTTCATTTAGGTCACAACCTGAATTCTAACATCTTCGAACCCGACTTAAATTTATGAATTTGTCAGGCTGTGAAACAAGGCCCGTTGGATGCTTTTTTAGCAGTCGCGACCCGAGCCCGCTTTTGATCTGCTATTACAATCATGTGTAATTCTTGTTATATATAACAGTGAGTGAGAAAATATTAAAGTATGCATAAATAAAGTAACACGTACACTTAAGTGGTTATTTAACGGTGTGTTAGCTACCTACTCCATATACACTACTGACCCGTATACACCAAGAAATAAAGTAATAATGAGTGATCCTATCCTTTAATAACCTCACCAACCGAACCACCACAACCCTTCCCCTTCCTCTGATCATGCCACCCTTGTCCCCACCCCCTCCTGCCTCCCTGATTGTCCTTCTGGGAGCACCGCGCACGATGGCCAAACCCCAGAACCATCACCCACCCCGCCGTATCTAAACCCCCATCACATAACCACCACACCGATCATAACCACCTCGCCACAACTAACCCCACAACAAAAAACAACCACCACCCCAACCACTTACAAAACCGCTCTCACCAATTCTCTTCTGAACCCACAACAAAAAGCCCCCCCCCCCCCCAAATTCCCTATCTTTTCCCCTATCCCCGGGAAAACCGCCTCCCGGCGCGATCCTGCCGTTGATCTGCCGCCTCACGTTCTTTCCTCTTTAAGATCAAAGTGGGAAAACTCTTTAATTATTAATAAATTAACTGGGAAATCAATTGATTCCACCCATTTAGCCTCTTCAATCAAGTCTCTATGGAATTGCAAAGGTAACCTGCAACTAATCAGCCTTGGAAAAGGGTTCTATTCTTGCAAAATTGAGTCTAACTCGGATCTTAACCACATCAAGGATAACGGACCTTGGTTCGTTCAAGGAAACTACTTGCATATCCAACCGTGGACCCCCAACTTCCAGCCGTCCACAACATCTATCACCTCCATCCCAACCTGGTTGATCCTCCCTGAACTTCCGATTGAATACCACCGCGCTGACGTCCTCAAAGCCATAGGGAATTCAATTGGGGTCTTCATTAAGCACGACCCAAATGGACTTCACAGAAATAATGCTCGTTTTGCCAGAATTTCCGTTCACTTGGACCAGTCCAAACCAATACCCGACATGGTGTGGCTCCGTAACTTCAAGCAAGAGATTAAACTTGCTGATAAACAAATCTATTGTAGAATCTGCCATGGATTTTGCAAAGGGCAGTGCTCTGTCTCTTCTGATGTTGCCAAACCGTCACCATCATCACCTGTCGAGGAATCTGTACCTCCTCCTGTTGACCCTGCTGCGGATAATGATCTGTCCATGTCATTATCAGAAAATTGGTCCATTGTGCCTTTTAAAAATCCTGGTAAGCAACCCCCTACCCCACCTTTACTGTCTACTTTACCCAAAAATTTTAAAACTTTCCTTCCTTGTGTCCCTTCCTCCCCTAACACTAGCCTTAACCCCACTTTTCCCAATTCTAAATTTATCTTTGACCGGCTTTTTAGTTTACCCTCCCTCTCCCCTCTTTTCACACAACCTCTCCTTTCCCCACCTTTCTTCTCTCCTTCTCTTATTAAAAATCAAAACACCAAGAACCGAAACAAAAACCCCGAAACTACCTCCCAAAAAGATGTCACCTTCTCCTTCCCCCTCCTCCCCGGCCCTAACCCCTCTCCCTTTTTTCACCCTAATCATTCCGTCCTCCTACCTCCTACCACCTGTGCTCTTCCAGCCAAACCCCCTGCCACCCCGAGCCCCTCTAAAACTTTTACTTTTTCTCCTGGATGCGACTCCCATGGATTACTTCCAACCCCCTCCTCTAACCCTACCCGAAATTCAAATCAACGACACCACCTTCACCCAAGAACTTCGCCTCGTCTCGCGTCAATCAACCGTGTGCAATCTTCGAGCCATCCTCGCAAACCCTTACAAACCACCCCAAACCTGTCTCAACCTCTGCCTCATCAATACCAGGATGATTTCGGGTTGCCTGCACCCTGCACACATTCCGGACCTTTCGGATCTGCAACTCCTTCCACCAGCTCTCAAATGCTTCCTGATGTGGTTCCTAAGGGAGTGGCACACTCTACACCCGTCACTAGTCGTCCCACCAGAACTACAGTTTCTGCTGGACCCTATGCCCATCTTGCCTCGATTGAGGCGGGTTTATCTATTGAGTTTGGAATCCAAGGACCTCAAAACTGCGAGCTTCTCAAATGCAATAGTGATCTTCAGAACTGCCACTCTGTTGAAAGCTCTGGATGTTTGGATCAGTTGGGACCAAGTACGGGGGCTGGAACACAGGGAGCTGCTCCTGACCATGTGCGGTCTGAACCGCTTCAACCCCAGCGACTTCTCAAGCCACGGGCAAGATGTGGCAGAGGAAAGGGTTAACCCCTCTGACCCAACTACCCCTTTTCTCCTTCCCTCAAATATGAATATTCTCTACTGAAACTGTCGTGGCATTGCTAGACCCTCCTTCCGCACCCACCTTTCTTACCTCATTAACGCCTATAACCCTTCTATTGTGATTCTTTCTGAGACTAGAGTTCGGACTCCCAATTCCTTGGTCATCGTGCGCAAACTCCCGTTTGACTCCTTTGAGATCTTGGACCCGGTGGGGTTCACTGGTGGCATCATTATCATGTGGAATGCGGGAAAGGCAGCTGTCACCCTCCTCAATAAAACCGACCAGCTGATTAATGTGGTGGTTCAGGTACCCCTTACCTCCTTTATTTTCTTACTTTCTGCGGTTTATGCGAGTCTAAAGTTCAGATTTCGAAAGATTTTGTGGAATGACATTACAAATGTTTCTGTTAATCATGACCTCCCTTGGGTTTGCTTAGGAGATTTCAACGAAGTTACCTGTAGTGCTGACAAAATTGGGGGAAGGGGCATAAAACACAATAGAGTTGACCTTTTCAAGACTACCTTTGACTCTTGTAATCTCATCGATATTGGTTTTTCTGGACCTAAGTTCACATGGACTAATAAGAGACGTCATAATCCCATCCTTGAGAGACTTGACCGTGTCTGGGTTAATCAATCTTGGCTTGACCAATACCCAAACTCCCACAACTTCCACCTGGCCCGCCTCTCCTCTGACCATTGTCCGATTATTCTCAAGACTTCCCTTCCCCAGCAACCCGTTACTAAGTCCTTCAAATTTGAGACTTTTTGGACTTGTGAACTTCCTTTTACTCTCTTATTGCCTGCACTTGGCCTTCCCTGAATGACTCCATCCCTACTAGGCTCACCAACCTTAGCCTAACCATAAGTGACTGGGCCAATACGATTTTTGGTAACCTTCCCATTAGGATAAAACGCCTCTCCTCTCGCCTCCTTGGTGTCCAACGTGAGCTTTGCCTTAATCCCAGCTCAAATTTCCTTCTTACCCTCAACGATACCCTCACCCACGAACTCAACTGCATTCTTGACTTTGAACATTTTTATTGGAAAGACCGTTCCCACATTAGTTGGCTCACTGACGGTGACCGTAACACTTCTTTCTTCCAAAAATCTGTCACTCTCCGTAGAAGCTTCAACCGCATCCTCTCCCTTACCAACAATGTTGGCCTTGTGATCTCTGGACATGATGCCTTGAACACCCATATTACTCACTACTTCGTTGATCTTTTCACTTCTGGAAAAGAGTCTGCTTGCCTTGCCCCCACCACCACCTCCCCCGTTTCTGGCCTCCCTTTCATCACCTCTTAGTTGATCCCCTCCGAAGAAGAAATTCGTGCCGCCCTTTTCTCCCTTGGCTCCACCAAGGCTCCGGGGCCAGATGGGTTCCATGCCGGCTTCTTCAAGAAATGCTGGGACATTATCAAGCCCGATTTTATCCCCTTCATTCAGAGTATCTTCCACTCTAAAACCATTCCTGAGAGCATCAACAAAACTGCTATCTCCCTTATCCCAAAAATCCCTTCCCCTCAATCCATCACAAATTTCCAACCCATTAGTCTGTGTAACACTACCTACAAGATGATTACTAAGATTATTGTTAACCGCCTCAAGCCCCTTTTGCACTCTATGATTTCTCCCAACCAAGGGAGCTCCATCCCTGGAAGGGGTACCGATACTAATTTCATCATTACTTCTGAAATCCTCCACTCTATGCACACCTCCAAGAGTAAACTTGGATGGTTCGCCCTTAAGCTTGACCTTGAGAAGGCCTTTGATAGACTTGAGTGGGACTTCATTAGATCTTGCCTAATCACTGTCAATATCGACCCTGATACTATTTCTCTCATTATGAGCTGCATTTCCACGATCTCTGCCTTTGTGACCCTTAATGGCTCCCCCCTTGACAACTTCTTCCCTTCCAGAGGAATCCGGCAAGGTGACCCCCTCTCTCCTTATCTTTTCATTATCTGCATGGAAGCCATCTCCCGTCTTATCCACCAAGCCTGCCATGACAATGAGTGGACCCCCTTTCCTCTTGGAAAAGGGGGCGTCTCTTTCTCCCACCTCCTTTTCGCCGATGACATCCTTGTCTTTGGTAGAACCTCGGAAAGGAACCTATGCTCTCTTCAAGACACCATTCTTTCCTTTTGTTCTAACTCTGGCCAAAAGATCAACTGCTCCAAAAGCAAGATTACCTTCTCCAAGAACACTCCCCCTCTAGATGCCGCTCTTTTTGAGGATGCCCTGGGCATCAAGAAGACCAACAACCTCGGCACCTACTTGGGCTTCCCCCTCCTAAGTAAAAAACCTAAGAGGGCCGACCTTCATTTAATTCTTGACAATATTAAATCTAAGTTAGCCTCTTGGAAATCCCAATTCCTCTCTAGGGCTGGCAGGATCTGCCTTATTAAGTCCACCTTAAATGCTATTCCTAGCCATGCTATGCAATGCATCCACCTCCCCTCCTCTATCCTGCGGGACATTGATAAGACTCCGAGGAACTTCCTCTGGTCTAGTCAGTCTGCAAACAAACTCCACCTTGCAAATTGGGATCTTGTCACTCTCCCCCTCACCCTTGGAGGCCTTGGAATTAAGGCCGCTGCTCCCCTTAATGATGCCTTTTCCGCTAAACTCAGCTCTAACATCCTCCTTAATAACCATTCCAGTGCTGCCAAGGCCCTACATAGCAAATATTGCTCTCCCACCCGCCGATCCTTTTCCTGCGGCTCCCACATTTGGAAAAATGTTGGGAGAGGATGGAACACTCTCAAAGACCACCTCTCTTGGTCCATTGGGGACGGATCTTCTATTAGCCTTTGGAATGACCCCTGGCTTAGCTGTGGTCCCCTGAGAAAGGTCATCCTTGGCCCCTTAAACCTCTCCTCCTCCTCGGCTAAATTGAACGCCATCATCATCAATGGAGTTTGGGATCTTGTTTCCCTGGACTTTGTCCTACCTGACCACATCACCACTAACATCCTTTCCATCCCCATCCCGTCTTCACAAAGACCGGACTCCCTTTCCACCTCCCTTGCCCCCAAGGGCAAATTTTCTATCAGTGAGACCTACCTTTCCCTGTGCCGTCCTTCCCTCACCCACAACCCCTCCCCTCTCTCCTCTGACCTGAGCTGGCTCTGGGATCTCCCAACCCAACCTAGAATTAAAGTCTTCCTTTGGCTTGCATGGTGGAACAAATTACCGCATAAAGCTTCTCTCTTTGGGAGAAGCATTCTGCCCAGTCCATCTTGCTCTTTGTGCCCCAACCCTTCCATTCCTGAAACCTCCCTCCATGCCCTTAGAGACTGCTGCTTTGCCTCTCATTGTTGGACCCTCCTTAATGTCCCTGACTCTTTCTTCACTTCCGACCTTCAACCTTGGCTCCTTGCTAACTGCACTTCTTGCTCCTCTTCCTGGAATACCCTCTTCACCTTCCTTCTCTGGCATCTTTGGCTTAGACGTTGTGATCTTACCTTCTCCACTCCTAACATTCTCCCCCCTTCCTCCTTTTGTGCTTCCGTCACCTCCCAGACCTCTGCCTGGATCCGTGCCTCTGATCACACCCGCTCTGCCCCCCTTGTGATTACCACCCCCCATGATGCCTTTAGCTACCCTTTGAGCTGGGCCCCTCCGCCGCTTGGTTGGCTTAAGGCCAACGTTGACGCGGCCTTTTCCCCCTCCTCTTCCTTTGCTAGCCTTGGGTGTGTTATTAGAGACTTTTCTGGTTCCTGGGTGTTAGGTTGGTCCACCCGCCTCCTTGCCCCTAACCCTTTCCTTAGTGAGCTTCTCGCCATCCGTGATGGGATCCTTCACTCTAGAGTCCATGTGAATAATGTTCTGATTGCCTCTGATTGTCTTGATGCGGTGACCTCTATTTTACGCCTCTCCGCCCCTTGTGGACCGTGTACTAACATAATTCTTGAGTGTAGGGACCTCTTGTAGGACTCCCCCCATTTGAAGCTTGTATTTGAGAAAAGGACGGCCAACCGTGTTGCAGATGCCATTGCCCACCACTCCATTTGTGACACCAGTTCTTCGTTAGGCTGCTTTGAGTGGGATTACCCCCCTCCCTTTGTTGGTGATCTTTGTATTTCGGACTCTGTTTTGGCTAGTGAGCCACTCTCCCCCGACCCGCCCCCGTGATGTAATCTAAACTCTTTCTTTTCATTTTAATTAAAGTTGTTCCCTTTCGTCCAAGAAAAAAAAGCTACCTACTCTACAAGGCAGGAAGGAAGGGAGTTTTGTTGATATTGAAGAGTTATAAATTCTAGAGTTTAAATTCAAAATTATTACTCCGTATTATTATATGCATAATTTAACTGATAGGACGCGGTTTAACGAACTTATATAATACTCTCTAAAACCTATTTAAAGTAACCTAGAAAGGCCCTATCAACGAGATCCCTGTGATAGTCGTTGGGGCGACTAATAGATTGATCAAGACACAAATACATGCAAACAAATCCCTCTACCAACTAGCTCTGGCAAAAGCAACCCGACCCAATTGATCTAACCAGAAAAGGCTGACCCGAGACCCGAAATTTACCCGAACTACATCACCAAAATGTGGCCCGAAACCAGAATTGACTAGGCCCGACCCGAACATGATCCGAACTTTCTTGACCCATAACTGACCCAATCTGAAACCACCCAACCCGAAAATGACCCGACAAAACATAACTCTAATTGAACCGTAAAAACTTGAAATGACTTTTTTCTCTTAATGATTGGCCCGAAAATAACCCGACCTAAAATAGCCCAACCCGCTTGACCCGAAACAGGCCCAACCAACAAACCTGAAACAGACCCGAAATCCGAAATGACCCAACCCGACCCGAATTAACCTGAAATCAATGAGAGACCCGAACTGACCCGATTTAAACTGGCCCAACCCAAACCAAATCCAAATGACCCGATTGCCAGGTCAATGTAACTCCATACAATGATCATCAACAAATAAGCCCTAAGGAGATGGGAGGGCTGACTGCCTGACTACTGTGACTAGTTCAAAGAAAGATACGATTATATAAAATCTGTACAATTACTGTAACCAATTAATATTACACAAATTACAAGATTAGTGCCAACGCGCCGATATTTTCTATTCTTAGTTCTCACTACTGTGTGGAAGTTTCAAGGCCCTCCTTATTATAATTATATAATAAATTTACCCTTTAATTTGCATTTCTTATATATAATCATACTTATATACTTGCATTATCTTAAACGTACAAAAAAAATTACGCAAAAAATAAGTTGCTTGAGTTAATGTGTATTATTCAGTTCATGGATGAGAATAATCGTCTACCTGGTTATCGATTCTACCCTACAGAAGAAGAGCTCTACTTCTACCTCCATACGCAACTCCATTGTCGAAAACTCGAGATTGATCGAGTTATACCCTTTCTTGATATCTATAACTATGAGCCCGACCAACTTCCAGGTTCATTTTTACACTTCTACATGAAAATATTACATGCATGATGTTTGAGTTGTACAAATTATTCTACGGAGTATTTAACTATTTAATAATGTGAATATGATGATACTGAGACGGAGTACGTACATTTACTCCAATAGTTCGTCGTAATTTAGTAAGGCCATCCGAGCTATGCTAAGTAATGAACATAAGGTTGTCATCGGTGTTCTCATCACGGGTGCTGGCTTCACCTATTCTATGATCGAGTCTATATACGGTTTGATTTTGGAACTAGCTAAACTCATACTTAGGGTTTGTGTAAAAAAAATTGTTTCCATATTCATAATTCAAATTCATGAAGTATAATTTAATTAAGTTTAATCCGCATACCCTTAGAAGGTGGTATAAGATTGATGAAGTGAATATCAAATTAAATTAAAAAAAAAACTTAAATAAGAAATATTGTTCGAAAAAATCTATACTCCGTATATTTATTTTTATTTGAAAACTTGATTTTCCCAAAATTGAAACATCCATAAGATAATTTTTCTCACAAAAATACGAAAAAATGGCGATTTCTCCTTAAAAGTACAAACAATAATTTTTTAATATATTGAACCTAGCATGAGTTATCAGAAATCAAGTTTCAAACCTAAACCTCCCTAATTCACAAATAACATTATACCTTCAGTGGTATAATAGCATCATACAACAAGTTATATCTTATCGAGCTTATGTGTAATTTTTTTGAGCTTTCTTAAAGTTAAATTTTTTTATGTTTAAGTGAGTAGCTCAGAAATTTTAGGGTATAGCTCGACTTCTTCAAAACAAAACTCGAAAACGTTATTATATAGCGGGTTCTAGAGCATACAACTAGGTACAACTGGTTGTAGGATCTATTAATTGTCCCTAGTTTGCTTCATAATTCCATAGACTATAACGATATACTTTCATGCGGACCAAACGCCTCTGAATGGTGGTACTAACTACAATATATATTTCAATTAAGTGATTTCAATTTTAATTTTTTTGGATAGAAAACGAAAAAAAAATTACGAGAGATTTTTACGGAGTAGTTTTATGTTGAAGAATTCTAATTACTACCGAATATTTTTGGAAAATGAGTTAGCGTCACCTGGTGACGCCCAATCTCAGCGCCACCGGGGTTATTTCGGTAATTAGGAGACCAAAAATTCATTTTTTTGCAATTTGTTGTTAAAACAAAATTGTTCGTTTATTAAAGGGTATAATTGGAAATGCAATTTGCTTGTTGTATGCAAAATTCACCTAAAATAGATGTGTCGTGAAAAACGTCGGACTATCAAGCTATCGACGCCGGGGATTGTAGACTTATGAAAGCACAATTATTTATGAATATGAGTTGACGATTAAAAACGTTGACGATTCTGGATTATTTGTGTGTATTCTCAATTTTGCAAAGTATGTGCTCTTAAATTGATTGAAAAATTAAACACAGTTTGATTCTGTCAATGCTAAGACTTCCCACGTGTTTAGAGTTTTTTTCTTCATGTAATTGTGAACCCTTTGGATTAATTTATGTAAAGTAAGATTAATGTAATTCTTTTCTGGACATTTTTTGGGTTAAGATTTAACACTGGAATAAATTCCATTAATGTTGAAGGCCGCTGGAGTAGCCGGAGAACGCCGAAAAGATTCTACGGTGAATAACTGCCAAGATATTTATGAGATAATTTCCATTTTTTTCCTTTATAATTTAGATTTAAAAATACAAAGAAATTTAATTATAGTTATGTTAATATAATATTTTATTCTGGTAGCGCCGAAACTCGGCAGTACCGGGTGGCGTCCAATCATTATCTAATATTTTTTTATTTTCATTATCTAATTTTTTTTCTATATAAATCCTTCCAATCCTTTTTATCCGAACAAACGTGCTTGCTTTGCGAACAACCTAACCTAGACCAAGACCTAAGACTTAATTTGCGAACAACCTAACCTAATTAATGAAACCATTGGGCGTGTGTACTTGCTGTATCATTTAGGCCATATTCTTTTGGACTTAATTTCAGTTCTAATCAGTTCAGCTCCATTCAGTTCAGTTCAGTTTAGTTCAGCTCAATTCAGTTCAGTTCAGTTCAGTTCAGTTCAGTTCAGATCAGTTCAGTTCAGTTTATTTCAACATTACTATTATTATTCTTATTGATATTCTTATTATTATTTTTATATTAATGTATTTACTATTGTTATTATTATTATTATTATTATTATTATTATTATTATTATTTTTATATTTATTATATTACTATTATATTTATTAATAATTAATTCGTATTGTTTATATTATTATATTTATATTTAATACATTTATTATTATTATTATTATTATTATTATATTATTATTATATTATATTATATTTATTATTTTATTAATATATTTATTATTATTAATATTATTCATAACATATTTATTATTATTATATTTAATATTATTATATTAATAAGTTATTATTTAATATTTATTATTTTATTAATATACTCATTATTAATATTATTAATCACATATTTATTATTATTATTATATTTAATATTATTATGTTAATAAGTTATTATATTAGACCTATTATTATTATATTATTTATTTTTTAGTTATTATTATTAATATATTATATTATTATTAATAATGTTATTATTTATATTACTAATATATTATTATTATTATTACTTTATTTATTATTATATTAATATTTTATTTTTTATATATCTTATTAGATTATTATTATTAGATTATATTAATATATTATTATTATTAATGAATAATATTATAATAATATTTATTATTATTATTGGTATTATTTTTATTATAATATTTATTATTATTATTATTATTATTATTATTAATATAATCTTTTTATTATTATTTGATTGATTGATTGAATCAGATTCGATTGATTGATTGATTGATTGATTCAGCTCCATTAAGTTGATTTGATTGATTCAGCTCCATTAAGTTGATTCAATTCAATTGATTGATTGGACAATTTGGTCCAAAAGAACAGGGCCTTAAATTTATACAAATTCTCATTTAAGATGTCATTAGACGGGTCAGGTATTTTATCACTTGTGTATATAACACAAAAGCAGAATATATAGAGAAAAAACAATATACTTGGCATAAACAGGTGGCATGATAATTGACTCGTCTTAAGTTTAAGGAAAATGAGCATTGATTAAGTTAATTTATTCTTAATTTTTACTAAAATGATGATAAATATTCCTTATTGTGTGATTAATTAACAGCACTAGCAGGAGAACTATGTCAAGGGGACACTGAGCAATGGTTCTTCTTTATGCCACAACAAGAGAGGGAGGCGGGAGGCGGGAGACCAACTCGAACCACCGCAACCGGCTACTGGAAGGCCACCGGCTCCCCAAGTTGTGTATATTCCTTACAAAATAAACTCCTTGGTGTTAAGAAAACAAAGGTGTTTTACAAGGGAAAAGCTCCCACCGGAGAGAAAACCAAGTGGAAAATGAATGAATATAAAGCCATTAAGCAAGAGGACACTAATAACGTTCTTAATAATAATATGAATAATGGTTCATCGTCTAGCTCTACTTTTCCAAAGGTACGTAATTAATTGAGCAAATTTCTTGATCAGTTCAACATCATTTATCTCATTGAAGAGCATCTAGTCATCTACTGTAAAAGAATAATCATTCATAATCAGAGGCGGTTTGTAGGGCGTTCGTTTAGGGGGCCTAGCAGTTGGAGCTCCATTAAAAGCTGAGTAAAACCTATTGTAAATGATATAAATCCCTGAGTAGGGTTTCATACGAATAAGCAATATATAGGTACAAAGAGTTAGACGGTTGCCTAATTACAAGGAGAGGATCTCTCAACTGAGGAAACCATATATCTAAAAGATATATACACTAACTAAAAGGATAAACATAAATATATACAATATTTACTAATACTCCCCCGTAGTCTAAGCGGGAGGAGAACGGACGCTGAGGCTAGAGCGAAAACGTGTAAACAGATGCTTGGGAAGACCTTTGGTAAAAATGTCGGCATATTGATATTCAGCCGGGACATGAAGGACGTGGACTTTCCCAATGCGAACCTGATCGCGAACGAAATGAATATCGATTTCAATATGTTTAGTTCGCTGATGCTGGACCGGGTTGTCGGACATATAAACGGCGGAGATGTTATCACAATAAATCAAGCTAGCCGTGTATATTGGCGCATGAAGTTCGAAAAGCAAATTGCGTAGCCAACTTGTTTCGGCAACCGCATTAGCAACACCCCTGTATTCGGCTTCTGCGCTGGACTTAGAGACTGTAGCTTGACGCTTGGCGGACCAAGACACCAAGTTATCACCGAGAAAAACACAGTAGCCAGACGTAGAACGGCGTGAGTCGGGACACCCACCCCAATCAGCATCGGAATAGGCAGTAAGCTTGTGGGTGGATGATTTCGAAAGGGTTAAACCATATTCAAGTGTCCCTTTAACATAACGTAAGATGCGTTTTAAGAACTGAAAATGAGGCTCACGAGGGGCATGCATAAATAAACAAACCTGTTGAACCGCGTAGGTGATGTCGGGTCTAGTAATCGTAAGATATTGCAAGGCCCCGGCTAAGCTACGGTAGAGCACCGAATCAGCTAGCAAAGGACCTGCGGTGGAGCTCAATTTGGACCCGGCTTCGACAGGAGTTGCGACGGGGTTACAGGAGGACATGGATGCCCGGCTGAGAATGTCCCTGGCATATTGGGCCTGAGATAAAAACAGTCCATTGCGAGTTCGAGTGACCTGAATACCGAGAAAGTGATGCAATTTTCCAAGGTCGGACATAGCAAATTCCGTGGAGAGATCATCAATAATGTGACGAATGAGGGAGGTGCAAGAAGCAGTAAGAACAATATCGTCAACATATAAGAGCAGGTATGCCATGTTAGTGCCGTTTTTATAAATAAACAAGGAAGGATCAGAGACACTACTGCGAAAACCCTTGGAAGTAATGAAATTTGCGAACCGTTGATACCAAGCCCGAGGGGCTTGCTTGAGACCATATAGCGATTTACGGAGTCGACAAACATGAGAGGGCAATTTAGGGTCGACGAAACCGGGGGATTGATGCATATAGACCGTTTCAAGTAAGTCCCCATGTAAAAAGGCATTCTTTACATCCAATTGATGAATGGGCCAAGATCGAGTAACAGCAAGGCTAAGCACAGTGCGTATCGTAGTCGGTTTTACGACCGGGCTAAAGGTCTCATTACAATCAATCCCGAGTTGTTGGCATTTACCATTTACTACAAGGCATGCCTTGTACCTTTGAAGAGTGCCGTCGGATTTGAACTTGTGACGATAAAGCCACATACATCGAATAACGGGAGCACTAGCAGGACGGGGTACAAGTTCCCAAGTTTGGTTATCAATTAAAGCACGATACTCGTCATGCATGGCAGCATTCCAGTGAGGGTCCCGGAGGGCGGAATGAGGGTCTTTGGGAAGAGCGGAGATGGTTGAGGCATGGGTCGCGGCAAGGACACGGGGTTTAAAAATCCCGTTCATTGCTCTGGTGGTCATTCGATGATCTCGAAGGGAGGAGGGAGGTGGTTCAGGTGAGGTGTGGTGAGGGCTGGGAGTATGCCGTGAGGTGGTAGGTGTGGGGTGAGGTTGGCTGGGAGTGTTTGGAGGTGGGGACTGGGTGGTGGCACGGGTCAAAACAGGTGGTTGGTGAGGGGTGTTCGTGGCAGGGGTAGAAGGGGAGGCAGGGGTTCGTGTATCGTGGGTTATGGGTGGTTGAGGGGAGTGTGTACGGGGTGAATGGGGTTGGTCAGGAGTGGAGGGGACGGTGGAGGGAGGGCTGAGGAAAGCATCGATGAGGGTGGGGCTAAAGTGGTCACGTGTGGGTTGTTGGACACGGGGTGAGGGTTGAGCGAATGGGAGGACCGATTCATCAAAAGTAACGTGACGAGATATTATTAGTTTACCGGTGGATAACTCAAGGCACTTGTAACCACGAAATTCTTGGGGATAGCCGAGGAAGACGCATTTTGTGGATCGAGTAGCTAATTTGTGGGAAGTTTTGGCGGACAGATTTGGATAACAAACACAACCGAAAACTCGAAGGTGAGAATAGGAGGGATTTTTGTGGAAGAGAGCGGAAGTTGGTGTGCGAAAATGGAGGGTTTTGGTGGGCAAGATATTGTGGAGATGGACAGCTGTGTGTAATGCGTCGACCCAATATTCAAATGGGACAGAGGCATGGTGTAAAAGGGCTAAGACAATTTCATTTATGCGACGGATCATGCGTTCGGCTTTACCATTTTGGGATGAAGTTTGAGGACATGAGAATCTAAACACAAGACCGTGACGATCAGCGAAATTTCGAAACTCATTATTATCGAATTCACGGCCTAAGTCACATTGAAAATTTTTGATAGGACGATTGAATTGTGTTGTGACATAATGTTGGAATTTTTGGAATTTGGAGAAAGCTTCGGATTTGAACTTCAAGGGATACATCCATACGAACTGTGTAAAATTATCAATTAAAATTAAGTAATACTTGTAACCTGCCTTACTTTTGACCGGAGAGGTCCATAAATCACTATGAATTATATCGAAAGGGGCAAGAGTAGAAGACAAAGAGTCTGAAAAAGGCAATCTTTTGTGCTTGCTTATTTGACATGAATGACACAAATTCGAGTCTGACTTACTCTTACAATCAATACTAGAATTGTTCTTTAATAAATATAAAATAGATGCACCTGGGTGCCCTAAGCGAGAGTGCCAAACATCTGATGAAAACGCAAGAAGAGTAGGGCTTGACTCGGTGGTTTTGGACGCGGCTGACACGGATGACACGGGGTAGAGGTCGCCATCACTATTGCTCCTCAGAATCAGATTCCCATTCGCTAAATCCTTCACAGAAAAACCATGTGGGTCAAATTCGACTGAAACATTATTGTCCTTGGTGAATTGTCTTACAGAGATGAGGTTTTTAATAATTTTCGGGGTATATAAGACATTGTGAAGGTGAAGGGTTCGGTTTTGTGTGGCAAGTTTGGTATGGCCAGAACCGTGTACTGGAATGCTAGCACCATTCCCGACATAAATAGACTGTATCGTACTAGAACTGAGAGGGGAGCGAAACATACCTGCGTCCGCGCTAAGATGAGACGATGCTCCGGTGTCCATATAGAATGGACCGTGACCATAAGGCTGCAAATGGAAAGCATTGAAAGCCTGCCCAAGATCAGTTAATTGAGCATCCTCATTGGTGGCGACATGAGCTTGCCCATATCCCGAGTTCGAAGAACGGATGCCATTGTTGGTATGGCGAGAAGGTGACCGAGTAACAGGAGCCTGTGGAGCAGGCCACGGCTGCCATTGAGGGATCCAACCCGGGTAAGTGGGGTAGGGACAAGGCGGAGGGGTCCACGGAGAGGGCCACCCCGGCATGGGTCCCCACGAAGACGGCTGTGCAGTCAGTGTGGGTAGCTGTTTTTGCTGTCGATTTCCCCCTCCCTTTTGCCCACGCCTATTGCTATTGCTACGACTGCTTTTAGGCTGGTTGGACTTGGGTGCATCGTCCCATGTCCTAGTGTCAGGGGGGTAGTAGGGGTCACTAAAGCCGCAGGTTCATCACGGCTATCTTGACGGTGATTCTCAAGCTCGATCATGCTACGGGCTGTGTCGAAATTGGGTAGGGTTTGCTTTATATAAGCTGCCACTGTGTCATACTCTTTGGGTAATCCACGAACTAATTGTAAAACCAAACGCTTATCCGAGACAGCGGCATCGACATCCGATAATGCTATTGACAATTCTTTCAGCCGTTGACAATAAGCATCAAAATTAGGAAACTTACCGAGTTTGAGATTTATGAACTCATGCTCGAGACTGGCGGCACGCGCGCCTTTATTGTTGAGGAAAATGTTCTCGACCCGAATCCAAGCTTCACGGGCAGTGGAGTTGCGTGAGAGAACACGAGGAAGGAGGTCGTCTGACATGGTGTCGTAAATCCATTGTAAAACAATGGCATCGACCTCGGACCACGCCTCATACAATGGGTCCATTGAGGACGGAGCAGCTGTGCCATCAATGTGATGCAGAACCTTATAGCCGCGAGCATGTAACGTGAAAAGGTCGACCCACAACGAGTAGGAGACCTTAAGACCATCGAGGACACGGACCTTATTCTGAATGTTGGTTACCGTGTACACGGGATGAAGAGAGGATTTAGGGTTTTCAGTTTTTCCGTCAATAGCCATAGTAGCGTGAGGCTAGGCTAGACGAGGAGGCCAAGATCTGTGACGGAGCCGTGAGCAAAGACGCACAGATGATTACCAAGACACTGATACCATGTAAATGATATAAATCCCTGAGTAGGGTTTCATACGAATAAGCAATATATAGGTACAAAGAGTTAGACGGTTGCCTAATTACAAGGAGAGGATCTCTCAACTAAGGAAACCATATATCTAAAAGATATATACACTAACTAAAAGGATAAACATAAATATATACAATATTTACTAATACCTATCTTAAAGCCATTTTTCTCTCACAAAACCTAATAAGAATGAGATACGGAGTATATTTTTATCAACCCTAATTTACTAATTTAGATCCGTAAAGCTAATTAAATTTTATGTTGAATGAAAACTTCAATTCAACTGTCTATAGAGGTGTACTCGGGACTAGTCCGGGCCGGACTCTTTTGGTCAGGCCCTAATCACCCCCGTGGGTGTGGTGGGCCGGACCGGGCTGTTGGAGATATGGTTCGAGCCTCTTCCAGACCGTAAAAAATGGCTAACAACTGGCTCGCCCCTATTATTAGAAAGCTCCCAAACAATCTCAGTAGAAAGAGCGCAAGAAGTACTTCCTAACTACTCCTCCAAGGCCTGCGGGGACGAAAGCAAGTGACGCTCGGGCCAGGCCCGTGTTCTGTTTTAGGCGGGCTGGGCTGGCAGGCCGTACCTTTTTTTTGTTTTGCTCAAATGGCGGACTAAGGGTGGGCCTGGCTGAAAATTTAAGGCTCGGGCCAAGGGCGGGTCGGGCCTAATTGCCTAAAATAACGGGCCAAAGACAGGGCGAGCGGGGTCGGGCTGGGTCAACTCGTGCTGATGGCCAATTCTAACTGTCTACGTCCAAGTTATATATCTGGTCTCAATTTACACTTAGAGTAGGGCCACAAAATTCATTGGCTAGTCCTCCTCTTTTTTTGGTCTTTGTACCAAAACCAACGATAAACAAATAATGACCGAAACGACGAAACTCGAGAGTATATATTATTGTGACATTGTCTGAATTCCATCGTAAATAGTTTTACAACAAAAGTAATTCGTATAACTTAAGAACCCATGCTAAGGAAGCCACTACAGGGGAAATTGTCGGAGTACTTTATTTGTTCACAAAATCTCATTGAAGACGGCACGTATCGTTATTTTGGAGTGACGGATACCATTTTCTCTCACAAATAACCCAAATAGAGGAGAGAGGGAAGCACATGGGGATACCCCACCTTATCCCTCTATCCATTTTGTGAGTGGCATTACCCGTCACTTGCTCCGACCCGTCTTTGCAAGACTCATTGTTATTTGTTATTGTCCAATAATATTACAATTACTAGAACAAATTGCGGGTTCAAGTTACGCGTGATTTTACTTATAGAATATGTAGCATAATCTTTTAGAAAGTTTTATAATTAGAAAAGTAGGGATTTTTTTTATGAACATCAAGTCAATGTCTTGACCGACCAAAGATTCACCTTATAATTACTTAATCAATCAATTGATCAATCAATACTACTCCCTCTCAGTCACTATATTATTCTTATTTGATATGGGCACAATACTTAAGGAAAAATATTAAAATAGGAGTAAAAGAATTGTGTGGGGTTGGTGATAGGAGAGAGGGATGAATTATTAGTAGTTAAATAAAGAATTGTGGGGCCAAAACATAAAGGAACGTAATAAAATAGGAGTAAAAGAGTTGTGTAGGGTTTGGTGATATGAGAGAGGAATGAATAAAATAAGAGTAAAAGTATCTAAAAATAGAAAGGGGAACATTAGTTGAATAATCCGTTTCGGGAAAAGGGGAACATTATAGTGACTGGGAGGGAGTATATATTAATTCCAGAAACCAATGGACTTCAATGTAATTAAAAAAAGTTATATACAAATTAATTATACTATATAGTTTTAAATCAATAGCACCGTGTGATGGACCCGATTAAGGGATCTCAATGCAAATATTACATAGTTTGGGTTAAAATTAAATTATATAGAAGCTTGGTAATTTTCCCAAACATGGTCAATTTCCTTAAAATAAAATAATTAATTAAGATGGTCAATTTCTTTAAAATAAAATAATTAATTAAGATGCTCAATTTCAAGGAGACGTAAAGAAAGAAGATGCCTGGTAATTTTCGTAAATATTTATAGAAGACTAGAAGATGGTCAATTTCCTTAAAATAAAATAAGTAATTAGTATAAACATGCACACTTATGGTATTAATTATTATCATCATAAAATTATATATATTAAATTTAAAATCTATGCAATTTTATTAAACTTTATAGTTTATTAGATGTATAGAGATGTTAATTATTTAACATACAAAAATATAATAAGTAGGTTATAAATAATTCAGGTTAGATTTCATAATAAATAATGTTGCATAATTCTTTCGATTTGATTTAATGCATATATGTAATATATTTATATAAATATATAATCCTCTTAAAATTACATTCCTAAGTAGTAAAAGTAATTTCGTCAGTAAAGAAAAGAATTGTAGTAACATTAGATATAGTTATATGATAGTAATCACCCATTTGAATAGTAAAAGTAACAATATTATCAACGAGATTAGTGAGCGTGCTGGAAACAACGGGTGTAATGAAATAATCAATATTAACGCGGCAATAATAATGAAAGTAACAATAATTACGGCGGGAGTAGTGAAATTATCAATATTAATGCGGTAGTAGTGATAGTAACAATAATTAATGTGGGAGTAGTGAAAGTAACAATGATTACGGGTAAGTAGTGAAATATTATTACTATTGTTTCATTAATAAGAGTAAAATATTAATAGCGGGAGTAGTGAATTTGTCTAATTATTTATTTCATCGTAATTTTAGGATATGTTATAGAAAAATATATTAATGATAAATTTATGGGTTATGCAACTTTAAGTAATTTTATTTAATAAAAAAAAATTAATGATAAGCAGAGGTAGCCCGGGCTAAGCCGGGCACCAATACTAATTTACCCTAAACTTGGAAAGTTTCAACACCGTAAAGGGAGACAAATAATAATGTACATAAAAATACACTTTTATCCATCTATTTTAGAAATTATAAAAAATATTTATTACTTCCTCTGTCTCCGTCATTCATTTACAAGGCCAAAGACCAAAGAATAGGCCTATTGTGTACACATTCCAAAGTGTTAACAAAAAACGTAATTAAACCACCATATTACTTAATTTGCCTAGGCAATTTTTGTTTTTGTTACCTTTATTTAAGCCTAATTAACCGACAAATCACTCTTCTATTTGAGTACACATTCTTGTGTGGAACGGTCGTTGTACATAATAAATCTGTAAAATGGATTACTCATATTAGTAAGTAGTCCGTGGTAACTAACTTTTCATTTGAAACCGTCAAGATTACTCCCTCCGTCCTGGTTATTTGTTTACCTTTGCTTTTTACATAATTGTAAGGAAATGGGAGATGCACTTGTGGTTAGTATTATTGAATGACAAGTGAATCATTATGGATATGGATGATCAAAGTGTTAACAAAAAACACCCTTAATAAAGAAAGGTAAATAAATAAATGAGAGACCGTAAAATGAAAATGGTAAACAAATGATCGGGACGGAAAGGAGTATAAATTAACGATTTTTTTTCGTTAATGAAAGTTGGACTGATCACTTGTATGATGTATGTCAGTATGTATGTTAATGTCATCTCATATTCTGATGCATGATAATTTGGTGCAGCTAAGGGACGAGCTAAGCGTGTGTAGAGTTTACATAACCACAGGACGTGCTTGTGCATTCGATCGACGACCAACGACGACGATGACAACCTTAAACTTAAGCACAACACAAAATGGCAACTTAATTACTACTTGTGACGACTACAATAATAACATGCAAATTATTGACAGTGCAAGTGGACTAGAAGCTTCACAAGCCGACATTAATGGCGCAACCCTAAAATTATCCGAGGTTCATAGTGATGATAGCCCTAAATCAAAGGACATTGACATGCATGATTGTGAGACCTTCCAAGGTGCAGCAATAGATGGAAGTTGTAGTAATAGTTTTGATATTGGGATTTTTGAGAATCTTGACAATTTAATTGATTGGGAACTATTAGGTTGTCTTTAAGTTGTACTAAGGGTAATTGTAAATCGGAGGGAGTATTATTTGATATTTTAAGGCTTGAATTATAAGGAGTGAGTTTGTCTATTATATACTCTCGGGTTTGGGTTTGGGTCTGTTGATTTTAGACTACCTATACTGTCTAGATTCACAAATATTATCTAATACCAGTTGTATATTAGCATGTATAACTAACATATATCTAAGTGAGCTAATGTATAATTATTTGGAATTTTAAAAAAAAAAATTATATACTTAAGTGAGTGAGTTCAAAAATAAACTTTCTGATATAGTTTAGATTCTTTAAAACAATACTCAAAAACCTTAAAATAAAGCTCGAATTTTGTACCGTTAGTTGTAGTACAACTGGTTGCATAGTCTATTAGTTGGTCTGAATTGGGTATTTCATTAGTTTTCCCACTCTACCCACAGTTTTTGTAAGAGTAATAGATCAACTAGTATGGATCCCGCGCATCCATGCGCGGTATTTATATATCACTTAATTTATAATATATTATTTATAGATTTAAAATTGATATAGTAATAATTTTTCATATTTTAATATGAGGATGAAAAATTGAAATGGAAACTAATCAAAAGAAGAATTGGGTAAAGTAATGAAATGTGTATTTTAATAAAAATTTACCAGAAAATCAATGATTTTAATTTAGAAATTTTCTCAAATTATATCAGTTCATGATTTTTTTTAATACAAATTAGGTACTTGGTAAAAAATTTTATACGAAACTAATAATATCAATTTATCGATTTTTCATATATACAAATTTTTAGATTTATATCACATTTTTGTTTTATTTTAATTAGAAGATTATAATGATTAAAGATTATATATTAATTAAAGATAATAATTTAATAAAAATATAGTGTTGTTTCCTTATTTAGCCAGATTTCTTTTGGAGGGAAAATTATTGAGAATTTTATTCTCTTAGTAGTGAGGGGGATTTGGTGTAGTAAGCGGTCCTTCCCAACTTTCCTATTTCTAGGAAGTTTTTTTTTTTTTTGGAAAGGAAGTGCATAAAATAAAGATAAACGGTCAAAGTTTAGTTACATCACGGGGGCGGGTCGGGGGGAAGCGGCTCGATGGCCGATAGGAAGTCACTAGTACAAAGTTGTAATACAAAAGAAGGAGCAGAGTCCCAATTAAAACAACCATTACAATGAGTAGTATCCTTTAAAGCAGCTTTTGCCAATGCATCGGCTACTCCATTTGCGGATCTTTTCTCAAAATGAAGCTTCACCCGGGGGGAGGTCTCCAAAAGGCGCCTACACTCAAGGATAAGGTTAGCAAATTGACCACAAGGGGGGACCGTGCTCAAAATGGAAGTGACCGCATGCAAACAATCAGAAGCAATGATAAAAGAATCTATGGACTCAGTACAAACCAAAAGACAATCCCTAATAGCAAGGACCTCACTAATAAAGGGACTAGGGGCAAGAAAACGACGTGACCAACCCCGGACCCAAGAGCCAATGTCATTCCTAACCACGCACCCAAAACTAGCAAGAGAGGAAGAGGGGGAGAAAGCCGCATCAACGTTGGCCTTAAGCCAACCAAGCGGGGGAAGGGCCCAACTACCGGGGTAGTGAGAGGCAGAGGGTGGGATAAAACCGGGGGGCAGCGGAGGAGGACAGTTGGCCGAGGCCCAGGAGGAGGCTTGACTGGTGATAGAGTCGCAAAAGGATGCGCAGGAGTTATGGGTAGCATTAGTGAAAGTAGTATCGCAACGCTGAGTCCAGAGCCGCCAGAGGGTGAAGGTGAAAAGAGATGACCAAGAGGGTTTAGAAGAGGAGCAATTCTCATGGATCCAAGGTTGGAGGTCAAGGGCAAAAAAGGAAGCATCAACGCCAAAGTGAACCCAGACGTCAGTGGCGAACCCACAGTCCCGGAGGATGTGGAGAGCGGTTTCATTGAGGGAGGGGTTAAAGCAAATGAGGCAGGAAGGAGAGGGGAGGATGGATCTCTTGAACAAGGTAAAATTATGGGGCAACTTGTCCCACCAGGCCAGCCACAGGAAGGTTTTAATTTTTGGGGGGGTGGGGATGTCCCAGAGCCACTCCAAGGAGGGGGAAGGGGTCAGGTCCCGGTTGGGGTGGTCGAGGAGGGAGGAGTAGGCAGATCCAATCGAGAACTTGTTTTTGGGGGCGAGAGAGGTAGAGAGGATATCGGGTGAACAGGTGGAAGGGAGAGGGATGGTCAGGATAATGTTTAGAATGTCATCGGGAAGAACGAAGTCCAGATTGTCAAGGGCCCAGCGCCCATTGGAAATGATAGAATTCAACTTAGCATTAAGAGATGCCGCATTAAGGGGCCCACAGATAAGATCTCTGAGAGGGCCAAGGGTGGACCAACGATCAGTCCAGAGTCGGATAGAAGCACCGTCACCAATGGACCAAATGATGTGCGGCTGGAGCAGGGGAAGGCCGATACCAACATTTTTCCAGATGTGGGAGCCCTTGCGGAAAGAGGAGGTGTGAGGGGTCTTGTTGAGGGTCGGATACTTGCTCAAAATTGCAAGAGAGGCAGGAGAGTTCTTGTTGAGTAGGATGTTCCAGCTCAACTTAGAAGAGTAGGCATCGTTAAGAGAGCGGGCGGCTTTGATGCCGAGGCCACCAAGGGACAAAGGTTTTGTGACAAGGTTCCAGTTGGAGAGATGGAGCTTTTTTGAAGAAGAGCCCGACCACAGGAAGGATCTAGTGGTCTTATCAATTTCCTCAAGAATGGAGGCAGGGAGTCGGATGCATTGCATAGAATGGGAGGGGATGGCATTAAGAGTGGACTTAATAAGGCAAAGTCTTCCTGCCATCGAAAGGAATTTGGTTTTCCAGTTAGACAACTTGGATTGGAGGGCATCAATAATATGACGGAGGTCCGCTTTCTTGGGTTTTGTTCCCTTAAGAGGAAACCCAAGATAAGTACCAAGGTTAGAGGTGGCCTTAATATCGAGGGCGCTCTCGAACATGTGTATGTTTGGTTCATGTGTTTCATAGAAATTCATAATTTCTGTAAATTAAGTAAAAGTATGGTAATCATGAATTGGGATCTTAATTTCTCATGATATATTAATGTAAATCCTACCTTAAAAGGCACCTTAACATGTGTTTATTGGACACATGATAGAAAAAATCTTATATTATAATTGTAATTAGGATCAATTGATGAAAACACCCTTTATGTTGAACTTTTAAAACTTAACACCTTATGAAAAGTTTTTTAAAACTTGATATCTTAATGTACACTTCATTCACATTTGGTACTTTAATGGATTTAGGCCAAAAAAATTGTGAAATACTGCTGAAATTAAATCAACCATGATTTGTAGTTATAAGAGGGAAGGGAAGAGGTTCAAAATGTGAACGGAGTGCATCATAAATACGCCGTTATGTCTTTAAAAAATGACCAAAATATTTCATTTTTTTGGCCTAAATCTACTTAAGATACCAAAATGTGAATGATATGCACATTAAGGTATTCAGTTTTAAAAAACTTTTCATAAGGTGTTAAGTTTTAAAAAGTAAAACAATAAAGGGTGTTTTCATCAATTGAGACTTGTAATTATCATAATTTATATACAAAAAGAGTAATTTATGTGTTTTTAATCGAGTATAAACAAATAACTATTTATATATCCAAGATGATATAATAACTATCATACCCTAAAAGCATACATGACGTGCATCAGCTCATTTTATCTGTTCTTTGTATTTCTCCGAAAAACAAAACTGTTTTACTCGACTTCTCGCTCTATTATTCAACTACGCATTTAACTTGTACTTCTAAATTATTAAATTAACCTTTATAATTCTTATTCTTTAACCCAAATCCATTATGATACAATCAAATCATCCATGGTGGATAAAACTTCAATGATGGATGAAACATCAAATTTATCAACATTAGTGAAGAATTTATTAAAGTTTAATGCTTAAGGTGAATATTATAAATACGATGTAAAATCGATTATTTTTGAGTTACCATTCACCAGGGGAAGAATGTGTAAACCGTTCTCCAGGCCAATCGCTCTTCAACCTAAAATATCTCTTAAAAATGCATTTTACAAACGATTGTCGTCCAATTCATCAAAGTTCATCTGACTGCTCGACTCAGGTCGAATTTTGTCTCAAACTTATTGACCCATCTTTATTCCAATATGTTAATCCCGTATTATAGATTTAGGTATTTTGTTGTGGATTTACGTGCTTTAAATTCTTTTTATGAGTTTTTTACGTGGTACCCTCGTGTTTTTTCGAATTCTATACGGTACCCTTTAATTTTCCAAAAAACGTCAGTACCCTAAAGTTGATGAAAACCTCTCAAATACCCAAAATGCACTCATTTGCCTCTTTATGTTTATTTTATGTACTTTTTCCTGATCTTTTGACAATATATTTTGTCATGTCATTAACATAAATATCATTTACTAAGCTCAATCGTAAATATATTTTATTTACAAAATTTAACTATTTGAAAACTCGACTTTTAGTAACTTGGGTATTTTAAAAACTAAAATTAAAAAGATAACTACGGGCTTTGCATTATAAAATTAACTAGTTTTAAACTCGTGCAAAATTGCACGAGATATTCTTCTATAAAATTGTTAATATAATCGTCGGGTGTTCGGCGGGAAGTCGCAGTTACAAGTAGGGTCATATCATCGTCAGGGCCGTCTCCGACATTTTCGAGGCCCTGTGCAAAATTCAAAAGTAGACCCTTAATAATTTTAGGTTATTCATGAAATAAATTTTTAATTTAAGAAAACATTGTGTGAAGTTTGTATTTTTTTAGTATTTATACTTTTCAAAACCTTTTTTTTTATGTACATTACATTTATATACATTGTACTCCGTAGAAGATAATGAAGATGGCATATATGCCATAATTTTTATGCTATTTCTATCATAATAATATGAGAAATAGGAACATACATCGGAGATAGTACTCAAACCTCATTTATTATTGAGCTTATGTGTATTTTTTTGAGCATTTTAATGTTTATAAATTACATTTTAATTTTTTGCCGTCAAAACTCAAATTTAACTGAGCTTATATGTAATGTTTTTGAGTTATATTGTAATTTTTTTAGCTTAAAAATTAAGTGAATTTACTCAGAAACTTCATAGTAAATCTCATAAACTATAAAACAAAACTCAAAAACTTTTTTATAATGCTCAAAAACTACAAAATTGGTGGTACTACATCGGATGTATAATCCACCTACTGTAATAATATGGATACCAGTTTAGATCTCGCGCAATGAATGCGCGGTATTTATAATGTTTCTATTTTTTGTATTACTTAATTATGCTAAATTAACACCTCATTAATTTTTCATATTTCCCGTATTATATTTTGATATGAGAAAAAATAATTGAACTGTTAAATTATTCAAGAAAATTGTGTAAAATTCCATTGTAAAATATTAGTGTTATCTCATTAATTGTTCTTTTTTCTCGTTATGTATTTTGTTTCGAACAAAAAAAAATTAAAAGTGAAAATTAGTTAAAGAGAATTGAATAATGTGCTGAAATGTATTTTTTTTAAAAAGTATTTTTTATACCACAAAGCTAGTGGTTTATATTAGTTTGGGTTATTTAACGTGAATACACTAAACTATTGATGGCCTTCTCAAAATACTCTGAATTTTAATTTAACTCACAATAAACTATACAATTGACATTCTCTTCTCATATTATACTCGGGTCATTTTTAACCTGTAAAATCAGGTTAAAAACCAAGTGCTTCCTATACCACCGGTACACCATCCTCCCAACCACCACACTTCATCCTTCTCCATTTACATTTACCAGTCATACATATCACCTACCACGCATTTACACCCTCGTCAACCGCAATTCACCACCGCGGCCTTCCACAACTCGCCGCCATCTACTCATCTTCTACCCATAAAACAAAAACATCGGCCACCATTTACGCAACCAACACCACCATCAAGTGCCAGGATGGATTCGTGCATCATGATCGACGTGCCTTGCGGCCTTGCCTCATCGCCGTCATCTTTGTACTCCTCCCTCAACGGTCAATTATTATTTCCTCCATATTTGTGCATCATGATCGACGTGTCGATGGAACTGTTAAAACTCCGTCGCCTACATCTGATACGTTTGAAGCATGGCAATCCACAAACGCTTTGGTGACCATGTGGATATTCAATACTCTACACCCTAATTTACGCAAACAGATCGGACTTCGACCAGAGGCAAAGCAGGTATGGCTCGATCTTAAAAACCGTTTTTGCCAGGCTAATGAAGCCCGTATCTATCAATTGCAAACAGATCTTCATGCCTGTCGCCAAGGAGCCTCCGAGTCTTTGGTCGACTATTACGGCCGTCTCACTGCTATTTGGGACGCCCTTATGGATCAGAATCCTCTCCCTAAATGTGCCTGTGCTGACTGCAAATGCGATTGGAAAATTCTGATCGGCGCTGAAAGGGAGAAGACTCGGGTACGTGATTTTTTGATGGGACTCGATTCTCGCTTTTCAAACACTCGTTCTCAAATTATTGGTATTTCCCCTCTTCCTTCTCTAGATATTATTTATAATCGCTTATTACAAGATGAGGGTGTTCGGAATTTGTCTACCAAAACTGAGACTAAATCTGACGTAATGGCTTTTGTTGCTCGTGCCTCTAACGGGTCTCGTTCTAGTACTGGTGGGGGTCGTCGGAATCCTAATGAACCCTCCAAATATTTTTGTGTCATCTGTCAAAAACCAGGCCATCATATTCGCTTTTGCTATCAAGTGACTGGTAATTATCCCGACACTTGGGGTGATCGTCCTCGCCCTCGGGTTTCTCTTGAACCCGCTGTTTTTGAGGCTCTCTGCCAGGTACCGTCACGCCCAAATGGGCACTCTGATCGTGGCTCTGTTCGTCAGACCTCAGGGCAGCACGTCTCTTCTGCCTCGCATCCCAAGGCACATATGGCGTCTGGTAAGTCGGTAGCAGCACCGGTTTCAGCTGCTGCCTCCTCTTCTCAAACCCAACTTGCTCGCTTCGACAATATTGATTTGAATACGTTAACCCCGGAAGCTCTCGAGGAGTTGGGTCGTCTTCTTCAAGCACGACAATCTGATTCCACCAGTGATCGTCTCAATGGTAATATCTCTTCTATTTCTTGGATTATTGATACGGGAGCATCCCACCATATGTCGGGATGTCTCTCGCATTTTTCTAATTTAACATCTATTTCTCCCTTATCCGTAGGTCTTCCCAATGGAGACCAAACTATAGCTACTAAAAGTGGCGATATTCATCTCTCCCCGCGCCTTATTTTACGCAATGTTTTATATGCCGAAAAATTAGAATGTCATTTAATATCGGTTTCTAGTCTTTTATTAGACACAACCTTGACAATTCAATTTTCTCATAATATGTGTCTTATCCAGGACCGTATCTCGAAGACGGTGATTGGAGCGGGTGAACAATACGAGGGGCTCTACCTTTTGAAGGGTGTCCGACATGATCATATCCACGCTAATATGACAACTAAGGGCGATTCTATTGAGCTTTGGCATCGAAGGTTGGGGCATCCCTCTTCCAACATATCTCGTTTTTTATCTTTTTTAAATAAAAATTCTAGTTCATGTGCTAATTTTCATAGCAAACATTGTGACATTTGTTTACGCGCGAAACAGACTCGCGAACATTTTTCCCTTAGTTCTAGCCATGCTAGTTTTGCTTTCGAACTTATACATTGCGACCTTTGGGGTCCCTATTCTGAAAACTCTTCTTGTGGTTCCAAATTCTTTCTTACAATAGTTGATGATTTCTCTCGTTCGACATGGGTCTATCTTTTACAATCTAAAAGTGACACGAAACAAACTTTATTAAATTTTTTTGCTATGATAGAACGACAATTTGATAAGAAAATTAAAATTTTTCGCACGGATAATGGCACGGAATTTCGCCCTCTTATCCCCTATTTTAACGAAAATGGCATTTTATTTCAAACATCCAATGTCGACATCCCTCAACAAAATGGGCGGGTCGAACGCAAACACCGTCATATTTTAAATGTCGCCCGTGCACTTCTTTTTCAAGCAAGCTTACCGATTTATTTTTGGGGTGAATGTGTCTTAAGTGCGGTTCACTTAATAAATCGTACTCCGACACCTCTCCTACAAGGCAAAACGCCATACGAAACTTTATTTAATAAACCTCCTTCTTTTGAAAATTTACGAGTGTTCGGATGTCTTGCCTATGCCAAAACTTTAAATCGCTCACATGACAAATTTGCCTCACGAAGTCGTAAATGCATTTTTATAGGATACCCCTTTGGAAAGAAAGGATGGCGTCTTTATGATTTAGACACCGGTGATTTCTTTAATTCACGTGACGTTGTCTTTATTGAGTCCGAATTTCCATATCAAAATCTTAATATTCACGACACCTCTAGTGACACAACTTGTTTCGACCTGAACATTCTTACTCCTCTCCCTGTCCCGACTAAGCCACCCTCTCCCACTACACCGGACACCACTGTCACGGTACCCACGGCCTCTGTCCAGCCACCTTCGCCTCCCTCTACACAGGCCACTGACACGGCCCCATCACCCAAGCCGTCGTCCAGTCAGGCCTCCCCTTCCCCTGTTCAGTCCACGACCGAACCCAACACCTCCTCTCCTGATCAGCCTCCTAATCAGGTCCCGTCTACTCAGCCCAATCCCGACATTCGGGGACGCGGGCAGTGCCTCAAGTTACCCAATTCAAATCTCAAAGACTTTATTCTCTCAAAGCCTCGTCCCTCGTTGAATTCGCTCATCTCCACATCTCCGTCTTCAGGTACTACTTATCCTATCTCTCATTATATCTCTTATAACAAATTTTCCGCTAACCATAAAGTCTTCTTAGCGGCCGTGACCAAAAATCACGAGCCAACTTTTTATAAAGATGCAGTTCTAGTTCCCGAATGGAGGGAAGCGATGCGCAAGGAAATCGATGCCCTCGAGAAAAATAATACCTGGACTCTCGAATCTCTTCCACAAGGAAAGAAAGCTATTGGCTCGAAGTGGGTATACAAGATCAAATATCATGTCGATGGGTCTATTGAACGATACAAAGCCCGATTAGTTGTCATGGGTAATCGTCAAATCGAAGGGGTGGACTATAATGAAACTTTTGCTCCAACCGTTAAATTAGTCACCGTTCGCACTCTCCTCGCTATCGCCGCTGCAAAAGGTTGGGTCCTCCATCAGATGGACGTCCACAACGCCTTTCTTCATGGTGACTTACAAGAAGAGGTATATATGCGACCTCCTCCGGGTTTTCATCCATCTAATAATGACAAAGTATGTCGTCTCCGAAAATCTCTCTACGGCCTTAGACAAGCTCCACGCTGCTGGTACGCCAAACTAGCATCTGCTCTTCGAAATTATGGTTTCAAGCAATGTGCTCTCGATCACTCTCTATTTTCTATCACTAAAGACAACATCGAGGTACATGTACTCGTCTACGTTGATGATTTAGTTATCTGTGGGAATAATGTTCCATTTATTACGAAGTTCAAAGATTATCTCAGCCAGTGCTTTTCAATGAAAGACCTTGGTGTTCTTAAATATTTTCTCGGGCTCGAAATTGCAAGGAATCAATCGGGTATTTTTATTTCTCAAAGGAAATACGCTCTCGATATATTACAAGAAACTGGTCTCCTCGGTTCTAAACCCGCTCCAATCCCTATGGAACCAAATCATAAGCTTGCTACATCCACCGCCGACCCTCTACAAGACCCGCAACCTTATCGTCGAATTGTGGGTAAACTAGTTTATCTCACCATCACCCGACCCGAGCTCACCTACTCCGTTCATACACTGGCCCAATTTATGAACGCCCCGACATCCGACCATTGGCATGCTGCTCTCACCGTAGTTCGTTATCTGAAATCATGTCCAGCGCAAGGCATCCTCCTCCGGTCTGATAATACTCTACGCCTTAATGCCTACTGCGACGCCAGTTATGCGCCCTGTCCCATTAGTCGCCGCTCTCTCTCGGCCTATATCGTGTTCTTGGGCTCCTCTCCCATTTCTTGGAAGACTAAAAAGCAAGCAACCGTATCCCTCTCTTCCGCTGAATCAGAATATAGAGCTATGGCATTCACGGTGTGCGAATTAAAATGGTTGAAATCGCTCCTCGGGGCTCTCGGCATTCCCCAACCAGAACCTATCCCACTCCGCTGCGATAATGAGTCGGCCCTACACATTGCCCGTAATCCAGTTTTCCACGAAAGAACGAAGCACATCGAAATAGATTGTCACTTCATTCGTGACGAGATACTAAAAGGACTCATCATTCCTAGCTACGTTCATACAAAGGCACAACTAGCCGACATTCTTACCAAGGCACTAGGACGCGCTACATTTGAAGACCTACTCTCCAAGTTGGGCGTGTCTACCATCCACTCTCCAACTTGCGGGGGGGTATTAGCCACCTCCTCCTAGCCGTTGGTGATGAGCTCCATAGAGCCGTTGTCAATCCCACAAATATGGAGGAAATAATAGTGTAATTATCTCCTTGCCATATGTAATTATTCCCTTCTTAGTTTAGCCTTATTCCTTTTGTATATATAGCACTAACCTCTTGTAATTATCAATTAACAATTAATGAATAATACTATAATCTTTCCCATTGCTAATTCATAATATCAATGTAATTTTCCAGAACCCTAAATCCCAAATCAATTTAGGGGTAATGATTAATTTGGAGTTTTGGAATTTGTGCATTTTCATGGTCAAAGAAGAGTAGTAATAAAATGGAAGAAAAGGAGGAGATATATATTGAATAGCAGGCAATCAGGCCCCTCTAATTATGTCATGTTACTTATCCCTCCTAACTATATGCCTTGAAAATCAGGAGACATATTTGGAGGATCACAAGATAACACAATATCAGTAGCATATCTTTTTGTTCAAAGTCGAGGTAAACGACTCAACCTCGTGGTTTTTCGATTGGACCGAAATAGATCTTGGGCGAGGTGGTGAGCGAGGAAGTCGTTGTGATGGTCGTAACTTACGACTCGTTAGTTGGGGTTAGGTAGTTGGGTGGTTTGTAACTCCGTAAGTTAGGCGTAGCTGGTAATAGGTGGATGGTAGCTGTTTTGGCGTTGATAATTGGGTGACGGTAAGGGTTGGGTTGTTCATGGGTGGGTTTGTAAGGAAAATGAGGGGAGGTGACTTGCTATGTAGGTAGCCGGTTATCGAGAGTATTACAAGAAGAGCTGTTCAATAGTGTGGTTTATTGTGAGTTAAATGAAAGTTCGGAGTATTTTGAGAAGGCCATTAATAGTTTGGAGTATTTACTGTTTAGTGAGAAGGTCATTAATAGTTTGGAGTATTTACTGTTTAGTGAGAAGGCCATTAATAGTTTGGAGTATTTACTTTAATTAAAATATTATAATTTAGTGTGTAGTGAAAATTGTATAATTTGATGAAAATCGTAATTTTAATAAAAAGAATTATATAATGAAATACATTATAATTATTAATTTTCTTATTTAGTGAAAAAAATTAAATTATCAATAGCTTCCTTATTTAAAAAGATGCTTTTTGGAGAAAAAAATTTGTGAGTTCACTTATTCTTTTAGTAGATAGGGGATGATGAAGATGGCATAACTAGAAGGGCACCGATTTTATTTAAAATTGAAAATCTATTCAATGGTATGAAGTATATATAGTTGTTAAGTTCCTCAAACTTCTTACGTATAATCCTGAGTTTGAGTCCTCCTACCCACCTCATTATTAGATGATTTTGCTCTACCAAAATAAAATAAACCCACAAAAACGCAGCTGGAAGGAATCGAACATGAGAACTACTCTGTACTAGTCAGTGCGGCCTACCAATTTGCCAAAGAATTATTGATCTTATAATTGCCCGTTACGTGTTATATATACAGACCATCAAGAATTTCCAGATATTGGGCCCATTGAAATCGGGGGCCCTGTTCGGTTGTACCAATTGTACACTTTTCCAGCCGACCCTGATCATCGTCGGGTGTTTGGCGGGAACTCGCATATACAAGTATCGTGTCAGATACCGGTATCTACAATAAGCAGTTGAGTGCCAGGTGGAGCAAGATGAGGGGAGAGAGGCATAAGGAAAACGTTAAGCGAGATGCGAGGGAAGGAAAGTAAAAGAAATTTCGTACTTTTTTTTCCTTCAGATTAATAAGAAGGTGAAGGCACGAAGAGAGGGTGATGAAGCAAATGGGAAATGGGAAGGAACGAAAGAGAGAGGGGGTTGGATTGAAAGAGATCTGGTGAAGTAGGATGAATTGAGACGTTATTTTGATTAATGAGGTGAGCCAATAAATTAACCTGCAGCTCATCCTCTTCATCGATCATAAATGATACGCTCGCCCGTAATGACCCGACCTAATAACGAAATCCCATTGAATTGGGCCATTGTAATTAATCTTATGTAAAACACCCAGTGACGACTAGGAGCAAGTGCGGATTGAGCGAGCAAAGTGGGCCCCAAAATCGTGGGCATCTGAAGTTGATTAGGATGACCTCGTCATGATGAAACTCCATTTGTGTAAACTCCCAGTCCATAGATCTATATATCGAATATATAGTCCTCTTCCAATTGAGAGAGACGGTCTAATAGTCCAGCTGGAATTAGCTGCAAGTCAAATTGACTTGCATTCACTCATATCAAACAAGTTAAGATTCGACAACTTCCCGACTTCAAAAAGTAGCCCTTGCTTAATCTAGAGCGGACTCACGAATACTATAAACAACGAGGCTCAACAATTTTACAGCTCTCTAAATGTTTTCGCACAAAAGTAAAAGATGTTTCAAAAACTTAATTCCTAGCTAGAAAATGTGGCTAATCCGCTCCCAAAAGTGAATTCGAGAATTATTCCTTTCATCCGAATGCACTGCCACCTGATATGTACACACATGGGAATTAAATATTATATCAAGGAAGTGATGTATGAATATAAAATATAAACATCCTAGGCAAATAGATAAAAACGAGGATATTCAGAGATGAATATAAATTATACACCGGAAAGAGGAATTTTTTTTTTTGGCAAATTGAGGTTCTTTTACAAATTAATTTGCGATTTGGGGTCGGTTTCAAACTAATTTGGACCGATGGGTCCACGTCATCACTTGTATTTTTTTTCGTGTTTTTATATGAAGCCGCTAAGATAGATAGCGGCTTTGGTCTCTTATTTTTCAAAACATACTACAAATATTAGAAAACGTAAAAGGATAAGCCGCTAATATCCTTAGCGGTTTTAGCCCTTCATATTTTATTGAATACCCTGTAAGTGCTAAGCAAATTGCTGAAATTTTGTTGAAAATGTGACAAGCCGCCAATAACTTCAGCGGCTTGTACTGTGTAATTTTTTCTTTTTTTTTCTTTTTTGAGTCTACTAGTCTTATGCAATGTTATGAAATAAGTAAAGCCGCTAACTTTTCTAGCGGCTTTATATAAAAAACATAAAAAAAAATACAAGTGATGACATGGACCCATTGGTCCAAATTAGTTTAAACCGACCCCAAATCACAAATTAATTTGTAAAAAAAACTCAATTTCCCAAAAAAATCTCGGAAAGAGTGCATTTGCGGCTTTGCGCCAATTCAGCATATATACAAATTAATTTAAGTGGAAGGGTATGTAAGGAGATAAAGAGGAGCACATATATATATATATGTTTGTAGCACAGCTTACAAACGATTGAAAGATGAAAGCGAAGATATTCAGAGATGCATGTTGACTATCAAAATTTACATACTGGTGACGCTCTTTTATTTTCCTACGAAAAACGGGATAAATACCTGTTGCAGCAACACTGCTTCTTCCGGACATGTCATTACTGATAAAGATATTACTACTATTTAATATTAGGTGTAATTATTTGCTTTCCATATTGTAATATTGTAATCTTTCTCATTAGGTAATTGTATATAGTTTGCTTGTTAGCCAAGGTATCACACGGCTGCTAGGTTTAGGTTTAGTCCTCTGTTTCCGTATCATAGTTCTTGTATAATACCGATGTATCTCGTTCAGGCCCGTCTAACCCATAGCGCTCTATGCGCATTGGCACTGGGCCTCAAATTTTTGGGGCCCAAATCTTCAAACTACCCATATGATTGATAAAAAAAAAAAAAAAAAAAAAAAAAGCATAAAAGCCAGCAATTCAAGAATCACGCTTACACACTTGTGATTAGTCAACCATTTCCTTCCCTAAATATGTACTCCGTAGTAATTAATTTCCTTCCAACAATAATTAAATTTGCTCCTCAATCATTCCATATAATAAATTTGCTCCTCATTCATTCCATAAACTTAGCTAATATTTCTTTTTATAATGTTTAAATATGATTATCCCAAATCAATTCCTCACAAATCATTTCAAATTTATAATTAGGGAATTGGAATTAAAATTTTACATTATAATCGGTTCCAATTATCAACAAAAATCTCGGATTTACACTTAAATTTCAAAGAGAATCGAAATAGGTAACCTTTATTTTTAATTTTATTGAGTTTTTTCGTTATGGGTGATAAACTGATAATGTCGATTTCATGAATTGTTTTTTATTGGTCTAAAATATGCTGCATTTGCAGCTATTGGAGGAAGGGCAAAGCGTCAGAGATCAAAGGGTTTTGTTTTATCAGTTTTTAGTTCACGAGCGGTCGCGATGATAGAGATCAAAGGGTTTTGTTTTATCGGTTTTTGAATAATTTGTAGTTTGTGTTAATTATTTTATAAAGTGTTCTTTAATTTTGTAAATTTGAGGCCTCACTTTTTTATTTGCACCGGGTCTCCACTTTTCTTGAGACGGCCCTGATCTCGTTCATTATGATTATGTAATAGTGTCTCAATATTCCAAAGCTTCTCAATTCTTTACAATTACTACAAATATAGGCAATAAAACCGCCCCTTGTATAACGCATATTAACGCAAAAACATAATAACGTTGTTAATAGGATTATTTTATTTTCACGGAATTCGTGAAAAGTAATAACGGTTACAAGAAAAAGAACCGTTGTAATTACTTATAACAACGCTTAGGTAAATAAGAACTGTTGTCATTAAAAAAGTAATAACAACGGTTTAACGCATAATACGTAATAACGTTGTTATTTGAGTTATTTAATTTTGGCGCAAATCAGTGAAAAATAATTAAAAAAAACGGTTAATTATGCAACCGTTGTCAATACTAATAACAACGGATATATAACTAAAAACCGTTGTCAATAATGAAAGTAATAACAACGATTTTTTTGTTAGTTATTTTTGTTAATTTGATTATTTTATTTTGGCGCAAATCAGTGAAAAGTAATAACAACGGTTAGGTTGTTAGAACCTTTGTGAATAGTATTGACAACGGTTAATAATATACAAAACCGTTGTCAATACATTCAGTATATAGAAAAGCAAAAACAAACACCAGAATACCACACGAACACACACACAAACACAAACAACTAAACAACCGCACACTCTCCCTCACCGTCACACTCTCCCTCACCGTCAATACTCTCCGGCGTCGTCGCTCTGTCATCTCCGTCACTGTTGTCGTCGTTTTCGTCGTCTCTTTCTCTTTATCATCAGGTATATCACTAAATATTTTATATTTTTGTTTTGGTTTGTTTGATGTTGCTGATTATTTGTTTGATGGGTATAATTTAATTGTTGTTTTTGTTTGTTTTTCCTCTATAGGGTTAGTTTAGGATTTATGATGTTGCTATCAAAGTCTATGCATATCTTTCTTTAGCCTACGTTTTGTCTATTCTTTCTCTTTATTTAGATATGGTTTTAGGATTATTCTAATTATTGTGGTGGAGATGATTTTTTAGTGTATTTTTCTGCGTTTATTAGTTTGTTTATTCGATTACATATGTGAAAGCGAATGAAGAACATAAAAAACAAGCTAGGCTACTTTTCCATATGCATTATCCTTAATAAACGTATATCTTATGAATGTAGATATATGACTCAAACTTGGATGACTAATGCAAATAAGAGTGATCCCAACTGTAAGGATGGTTTAGCTGAATTTTATGAATTCGTTTTGAAAAATTTGAAAGGTTCTTCTAGTATTCCATGCCCTTGTGAAAGATGTGGTAATATTAGGTATATGGCCTTTCCGAACATTAAAATTCACTTAGAAAAGTATAGTTTTAGTCGATCCTATACCCGTTGATTTTTCATGGGGAATCATTAAAGGAAGAGGATAGTTTTGAAGAAGACGATGATGAGGGGATAGGTGCGAAATACGAAAGGCTGAGTGATGCCGAGTTTGTTGAGTTAGAAGCGGACATTGGTAGTACATCCGAAGCTGGTGTTGATACGGGTGACAAGTTGAATGAAGAGAAAGATGATGAGTCGAATGTTTTTGAAGATGTAGGTAATGACACTAATTTGGATGACCTAAACAACTTGTATGAGAAGTTGTAAGAGTGTGAAGCACCTCTGTACCCCGGTTCTAAGTACACTAAAATATCGGCTGTGGTGAAGTTGTATAATATCAAAGGGGCAAATGGGGTGAGCGACACGTGTTTCACCAGTTTATTAGCCTTGATAAATGACTTGCTTCCATCTGGTAATGTTCTTCCTGTAAGAATATATGAGGCTAAGAAACATATTAGAGGAGTGGGTATGAAATATGAGAAAATACATGCATGTCCAAATGACTTCTTATTGTACCGAAAAGTATATCAAAACTTAAGTAATTGTCCGGTTTGTTTTGAGTGGCGTTATAAGGATACGGAAGGGATCCCGGCTAAGGTGTTATGGTATTTTCCAATAATACCAAGATTCATAAAGATTTATTCTATGTAGAAGATGCAAGCATGATGACTTAGCATAAAACTGAAAGAATAAATGACGGAAAGCTAAGACACCCGGCAGATGGTATACAATGGAAAGCGATTGACACTAAGTATCCCGGGTTTGACAATGAACCTAGAAACTTACGTCTAGCGTTGCCCACTGATGGAATGAACTCACACGGAAACATGAGTAGTCAACATAGTACTTAGCCAGTAGTATTGGCTATTTATAACTTACCTCAACATGTGTGCATGAAAAGAAAGTATTTGATGTTGTCGTTGTTAATTTCCGGCCCTAAACAACCTGGAAACAATATAGATGTCTATTTATAACTCTTCTAGATAATTTTCGAATTTTGTGGGATTGTGGGATAGAAGTATTCGATGGATATAATAATGAAACTTTCAATTTGAGAGCGATGCTGTTGTGTACAATATCTGACTATCCCGCTTATGGCGACCTTTGTGGACATACAATGCATGGGAAAGAAGCTTGCCCATTGTGTGGAGAGGATATTGTATCAGAATACTTGAAGCATTCTCGCAAGCATGTGTACATGGGAAATCGTAGGGGGTTACGCCGTGATCATCCCTATCGTAAGCTTCAGAAGATGTTTAATGGGTACGCCGAGCCTCGTTCGAGTCCTAAGATTTTGAATGGCCATGAAGTTTATGAGAAAGTTAAGGAAATTGAGATAATATATGGGAAGAAGGGCGACTCTAAATTGTCTACCCATATGTATAAGAAAAGATCGATATTCGTTGATAAACTTCCATATTGGCCTATTTACCTGGAGGTCAGGCATTGCTTCGATTTCATGCACATTGAGAAAAATGTCTGTGATAATATCACCAACCTCCTCTTGAATGTTCCCGGCAGAACAAAAGATAACAAAGCAGCTAGGAAAGATATGACAGTGATGGGTATTAGGCCGGAGTTGGCACCAGAGAAAAGAGGTAATCGTACGTTTTTGACGCCAGCAGATTTTACCCTTTCACGGGACGAGAAAAAACAGTTATGTGAATGCTTGAATGGAATTAAGGTGTCACAGGGTTATTCGTCGAATATCAGAAGTCTTGTGTCAATATAGGACCTAAAACTCATCGGGTTAAAGTCACATGACTGTCACACTTTGATGCAACAGTTATTACCCGTGGCTATTCGGTCCATTTTGCCCGACAACGTACGATATGCTTTAACTAGATTTTGTGCCTTCTTCCAGTTTGCGAGAAAGTCATTGATCCCGCTGACGCGGAGTCTTTGCAAAACCTCGTTGTCACCTCTCTTTGTCAGTTGGAAATGTATTTTGCACCATCGTTCTTCACTATCATGGTAAACCTGACTGTTCACTTAGTTAGGGAGATTTTGTATCTTGGCCCCGTATACTTGAGATATCAGCATCATTTCGAAAGATTGATGAAAGTGTAAAAGGACTACATATCTAATCAGTATCGGCCAGAAGGTTGTATTGTTGAGCGCGCTATTATCAATGAAGCTCTTGCATACGCGCACCTCTCCAGTGACGAGTTAATTGGAGTTCCTAAGAATCGCCATATTAGGAGGAAGATAGTTGGTTGACCCGCCGTTCGTGACTGTAGAGTTCGTTTGACATGGTATAGGAGCTCATGTTCCGTCGAATGCAGCCTGTTGTCTATCATCCACTATTCATTTTTACGCTCTTGTGGCATAAATACACCACGCCCTCGTCACTCCACAACTCACATGCGTCAGAGGCTTTCAGAAGATGTTAGTTGCTTGCAAGACGTAGATAAGGAGGCTCGCGCCCACTATTTCGTACTCCACCAACTTGATATTACTACCCGACATTGGCTTTTGCTAGTATTTAATATTTGTATCGTAGTGATGTTTAATTACAAGTATAATAAGGGCGTAGTTTGCCCGAACTTTATGTAGGTAAACCTTTCATTACTTCTGCCAAAAAAATAAAATAAAAGAAACTACTCCTAATCAAACTGAAAGAACTCGAATCTCCTTTAGCTTCGAGACTCCTAAAAGTGACAAGAGACGCGTTTTTTTATTCAGCTAAATATCACCGTCTTTGACTCAATTTCTGGTGGCATTATACCTTGCCTTATTATACTATAATATAAATTAGATAATTAAATATTAAATATTACTCCTAATTATTCGAGCTCAAGCAACTCGAAATTCCTGTATCATTACATTTATTAGAACTTGTACACCTCGTGGTCACAAGTTCAGATCGCGACGATTTTTTTTTTTTTCTTTCAAATTGATCATATCTACGAGATATTCGATTTGAAAATAAAATATTACGACTTTTAAAATTTGTTGTTAGAGTTACGGTTGGTCAAAACGTTTTTATCCAAATAAACTTTAACCGCCAACATCTCATGACTACGAGTTTATAAAGGAAAATTAAACATAAATAACCCAACGTTTATAGAGTCTTCCAAAAATAACCCGATCTTTTAGCTTTAACAAACTAACCCAACCTTTATGTTTTGTTACAAAAATGTCCCAAACTATTCCATATGTAGAACTTTTTACCTAATTTAAGATTTTAACAATTAATGTGATTGTATATAATTTAGGTAAAATAATTGTAATATTTTTCAATAATATATTAAAAAATCTGAAAAAAACCAGAAAATTCATAAATGTAACATTTAAAACTTTAAAACAATTTGATTCTATTGCCATTATCTTTTTCTCTTCAACTTATCATGCTATGTGTTTTCATTGCTTGACAATCTTATCTTTATTAATTCAGAAGACAATAGTCAATCCAGGGCGTGCCACGTCATTCATTCAACCTTTTTTTTTTTGGAAATACATGTTATGGTGGGACTCGTTAGTGTGCAATGTATTTATTTCCTCATAATTCCGGCTATACAAACATGCGATAAATTCCGTCTTAGAACAAATACTATGAAATAATTTTATATATTCTGATTAAATGAAATTAATGGCATATAAGCGGAATGAATTACAAATCGGAATAAATGAAACTAATTACAAATAAATGAATTACATAATTTTAAAAAAAATTAAATAATAATAATAAAATTACATAATTACGAGAAGGAATTACATTTAATTACGGGATTGAATTACATGTAATGCGAATAAATTACATGCATGATTGTTAAAAACTAGATAGTACGATATATTTAAAAAAAAATATCTTTTGTTATTTACTCTTAAACCATTGCATGTGAACACGTATTTGTAACAAGTTTAAACATTAATTATGTAGATCGCTGATTTAGATCAACTAGATAAATACAATAGAAATGCAAAAAAAAAAAAAAAACATCCAAAAACATTAATATCGGCCCAAATACATATCCGTGCAATTTTGCACGGGTTTAAAACTAGTTAGATTTTAGAGGAGAAGGCAAAAGCTCGGTGTTATCAAATGCACCTTTTTTTTTTTTTTTTTTTTTTGTATTTCCAGGTTTTTAATACATATTGGAAAGTTTTACAATTTTTTTACTTAAATTATATACAATATCACTTAATTGTTAAAATCTTAAATTAAGTAAAAAGTTTTACATATAGAATAGTTTGGGACATTTTTGTAGCACAAACATAAAGGTTGGAGTATTTTTGTTAAAGTGAAAAGGTCGGGTTATTTTTGGAAGACATTATAAACGTTGGATTATTTTTGTTAAAATTGCGGTTTATAAAATAACAATTTTTTTTTTTTTCAAATTGATCGTTCTTATAAGATATCAAGTTCAACTTTTTAGTGAACATAGAAATCTCTCTCTATCTCTAGAGAGTTTCCTCTCTTTTGAGAGTTCCTTACCCTGAGGTTTTCCCCTGTTTTCCACCGCCTTACCTTATCTCTTCAGCCTAACCCTATCTCTACCGCCTAACTTCTCCTCTAACCTCCTTCATGCAATCTTGCTTCTTATAAATCCTTTTTCTTGTTCTCTGATCCATCTACTGCCCACTGATAAAACTACTTCTCCTTCACAAAACACCTTATATACTTATGGCTTCTTCTTCAAATCCATCACTTTGCCGTGCTGGAGTTTCGTTTAAACTCCCGTTACATCTTTGTGTCGATTCCACAGGCCTTGACTTCTCCATGGTTTTATTGGCCAAACCTCTTGATCAACGTTACCTTCATGTTAATCGAATTATGGAAAAGATAAATATCCATTGGAAACTTCATGGGTCGGTTTCAGTCCGGCCTATGGAACCGTTTTATTTATTTGTTTTCTCCTCAAAAGATGATTTATCATATTTCCGTCAGAGACAAACGGTCAATTTTGAGGGCAGTCTTTTTGTGTTTCGACCAGTTACACCTACTTCGATTCCGGATAACATGCTCTTCCATTTGGTTCCTCTTTGGGTGCGAGTGAAACATCTACCATTTCACCTTATGAATAATTTTGTTGCTGTTCATCTCCTTTCTCATGTTGGCGATATTTGTGAAGAAGAATCATATAATTCACTAATTCCTCCGAGGAATTTTGTTCGAGTAAAAGTTTGGGTTGATCTTTCGAAGCCTCTTATTCCTGGCTGCTATCTGGTAATTAATGACCGCCAACATCACTGGATATCTTTCTCTTATGAAGGCGTTTTTCGTTTCTGTAAAACATGTGGTGAAGTTGGTCACCGGATTTCTTTCTGCCCTTCGGGAAAGACTCAAGGTGCTCGTAATATACAAGCTCGTTTAAATGAGCTTTCTGATCGTGGTTTGCTTGTGCTTCATGGACCTCCGGGTTCTACCTTTTATTCACCTGAGATTTTGGGTCTGCCATCCAGAGTGAAATACTTGAATTCGGAAGTTAACCTTACCTCATCATCGGTTTCTGTTATTGTAGACTCAGGCGGCGCATCCCCTGTTTTTCCTTTCTCGTCTTCATCTTCTGAAGATGATGGTAACTCTGATTCGAACTTTGTCACACCTCCTGTTTGTGAGGTCCATGGGGACCTTAATCGAGAAGTACTCCTTGAGGCTCACCCTTTGGTCTGTTCACTGGTTAATGGAGTTGCTGCAAATGTAGCTGATCCGATAATCTCCCCTACTTTCCATATCACGGTTCCTGAGGCTGATATGGATGACCCTCTTGAGTTGGGATTAGGGGAACCACCTATTCCACCTCAGTCCTTGGATGTTGCCTGTCTTTTTCGCGAATCGGACGCTACAGCTTCTAGATCTGCTTATCCTGCTCTGGATTCACGTGGCAAGAAAATAGCTTTTGTTTATAAACGAAAGGTAGGGATCGGGTTTAATCACTTTAGTCGCCCTAACTTCAAACGCACCAACCGCACATCTTATTTTGATTTGCATTATGAAGACAGCCCGAGGGTTTCTCTTCCAGAATTAATATTGGGGCCTCCGGATCCGCTACCTTTTTCTTACGTATGGCCTAAGTCTCCTGACAATCCAGTTTTTGGTTTTCATCCTACTGCAAAGAGGAAACGTGACATTGATTCCACACTTTCGGATGATTTTTTCCGTTACAAGCGCTCTCGTCCTGATGATTGGACACATTTACGATTCTGGGACATTTGTCTAACGATCTCGTGTTTTATTGGTGACAGCGTTGAAGATGTATGCTCGGGTACAGGTCAGGTGGCGGACCTTAAATCGTCACCAGAGTACCAATGATAACCTTTTGCTGGAATTGTAGGGGACTAGGAGAGGCGGATGACCCTACAATTCCTTTTATTACTCGGAGTGTCCATAAGTTTCATCCGTCAATTTTGTTCCTGCAAGAAACCATGACTTCTGTGTCTTCTGCAGCACAGAAGACATCTCATCTAGGTCTTCCTAGCTTTTGTGGTGTTGATGCTATAGGCCGTAGTGGGGGTCTTCTTTTGCGTTGGGACGCTTCATTAGATGTAGATATTATCAACATAGACCCTCACTTTATCTTCTGTAGACTATCTTTCGATGTAAGCTCCTGTAAAAATTATGTAATGTATGTAATGTTTATCTATGGTGAACCAACGGTTGCCAATCGACTTGCTCTATGGAACCGCATCTCTGAAGTGATTTATGGTCTCTCTCCGTTCATGATTATTGGTGATTTCAATCAAGTTGAACTGCATTGCGACAAGCTTGGTGGGTCAAGTTTAATTCGGGGACAATCTGATTTTACAGCGTAGAGACTTGAAAATGGTTTGCTTGATGTACCGTTTTTTGGGCCACAGTTCACCTGGATGAATGGTCAATTGGACTCCAACATAATTATGGAACGACTTGATCGTGTTTATGCAACTTCGGACTGGTTTCAACTTTTCCCTGCTGCATCTCTTTTGCATCTTCCTATTCTTGTCTCAGATCATGCCCCAATTGTTTTACGACTTCTTCCACCACCAACTCTATCTAGACGACCATATCGCATTGATAATTGGTGTTTGCTCTTCCCTGAAATTTTTTCATTAGTAGCAGATGTTTGGAAGGCTCCAGTTGTGGGATCCCCAATGTTTGTGCTCTCAAGACGTCTAGCTGCGATTCGATATGCTATTATGAATTGGGTTATTAAGCACCGTAGCTCTCATGGTATCAACTGGTGTTCACTGGAGTACGACTTGAATTCATCTTGTTCGTCAATAGTAGATGTACAATCTGCCAATTCTTTTTTGCAACTGCGTGCCTCCCGTCTTAACATTCTTCAAGCTCAGTTGGATTACTGGACTCAACGGGCTAAATTACGCAAAGAGGTTTTGGATGGTCTTCCTTCTAAGTTCTTATTTAGTCGGGTAAAACAACGATCTGCGAAACAACGCATTTTGGCACTTCGTACTGTAGCTGGTGATTGGCTTCACGATCCTGCTGATATTGAAATCGAGGTTAATTCATACTTTAGGAAGCTTCTGTGTCAAGATATTCCTTCCTCACCCGCCTATCCAGATGGATACATTAATCCTTTGTTGTCATCTATTCAACTTCCGACTCTTTCTGCTGCTGATTGTGCTATTCTTACGGCTCTTTTCTCTGATTCTGATGTGATTCGTGCTCTTCGTAGTATGGACGGTTCTAAGTCACCTGGCCCGGATGGTATTACTCCGCGTTTTTATCAAGTTTTCTGGCCTCAAGTTGGACATTTGGTTACAACTGCTCTTTTACGCTTCCTTAACACAGGTACTATGCTTAAAGAATGGAACAATACCCATATAGTCCTTATTCCCAAGGTTGAGCACCCTGAAATGGTTTCTCAGTTCCGTCCAATCAGCCTTTGTAATGTAATATACCGTTTGGCTTCTAAGTGTCTTGCAAATCGCCTCAAATTGGTCATTTCTTCTTTAATTTCGGACACGCAACAAGCCTTCATTCCAGGACGCCTAATGTCAGATGGTTGCCTTATTGCTCATGAAATCATTCACTATATTAACAAGACAAGGAGAGGTTCAAATTGTTACGCGGCACTCAAGCTTGATATGCATAAAGCGTTTGATCGGGTTTCTTGGCCCTTCCTTATGGCTGTCATGACACATTTTGGCTTTCCTATAGCTTGGCGGAATATGATTTGGGAGTGTATCTCAACAGTCAATTACCAAGTTCTACTCAACGGGGAACCTATGGCTTCTTTCCACCCTACCTGTGGTTTGCGCCAAGGTGATCCTCTCTCACCATTCTTATTTATACTGTGCATGGAAGTTTTATCAAGACAACTCTCAAATGCTGAATTATCTGGTCATATTCAAGGATTAAAAATTTCTCGCTATGCCCCTACAATTTCCCACCTTTTTTATGCTGATGATGCCCTTTTGTGCTGCAAAGCAACACCCACGGCTTTTGAGCATTTACGCGATCTTTTTCACTGCTTTGAGCTTGCTTCGGGACAGATGATTAATCTGGAAAAGTCTTATATCAAATACAGCCCCAATGCCCCTGAAGACTTCCGCTTGCATCTGACATCCTTATTGAAGATTAAGCCGTCTGATTGTTTTGGCAATTATCTGGGTGTTCCTATTGATTTACCTGCGAAAAGGTCTGTGATTTTTCATCCTTTCCTTGATCAATTAACTTCCAGGATTGTAGCCCTTTCAAGTTTACATCTCAGTCAGCCTTGCAAGCTTATAGTTATTTCTACAATCCTCTTTGCCTCCCTTCGTCATCTAATGGCTGCCATTCCATTTCCGATTGGCATATGTCGGAAAATTGACTCTTTAATTGCTGCTTTTTGGTGGCGCAAGGATTATAAAAAAAAATCTATACACTGGACTTCATGTGCTACTCTTCAGTTTCCTCGTGAAGATGGTGGACTCGGCATTCATAATTCGTATCTTCTCAGTCAAGCTACTCTTTTGAAAAAATTTTGGCGCATTCAATCTCCGTCTTCTGGATTGCTCAGAAAATATCTCCTTCCGAAATATAGCAGAGATTTGCCTATCCCACGTGCCAAGTCTACAGCTTCTCAACCATCGTTTTTTTGGTCGGGTATTTGTAGAGCAGCATATAATTGCTCTTCGGGATTCTGCTGGAAGTTAGGTAATGGCTCTTCTGTTGACATATTCTCCAGCCGATGGGTTAATGGCGAAATCCCTACAGTCCGCCCTTTGCTTGACGATAATCCACCGCTCCTTGCTGACCTCCTTTTGCCTTCGGGTGCATGGAACCCGAGTGCTATTTTTCGTTTCTTCGAGTCTCACTGCGCTAAGGAGATCATCATGATGGAGCCACCTAAGATCTCGATTGATGATTTCCTTTACTGGAAGTATACTGAGGATGGATCCTATACTATTAAATCGGGTTACTCGTATCTCCTTTCTCAGACAAATTCACTGGGTTCTTGCCCTCTTAATAGAACTTTCCCTTGGAAGAAAATTTGGACACTTCGAGCATCAAGTAAATTCCCGCTTCTAATTTGGCGTATTGCTCATAATATCCTTCCTACGTCCACTAATCTATCTGCGCGCGGCCTTCAGGTAAGTACATCTTGTGTTTTTTGTGATGCATCTCCGGAAACTACTGCTCACCTTTTTCGTTCTTGCATAGTCGCCCAACATGTTTGGAAATCTTCAATTCTGGGTATTAATGCCTTAGCAAACCCAAACATACCCTTCATAACATGGCTTGGTGATTTAATATCGTATCTTCATCGCAATTCATCTCCAACGGCAAACTGCCTGCTCTATTTTAGCTGCATTCTTCAGGCTATCTGGCTTGTACGAAACTCGGTTATTTTCAAAGGCTGTGCAGCTGATCCGACTCAAGTTTGTCATCTATCGTAGTACCTTCTTCTTGCTCATTCTCGGTGACTACTATTATGCCATCTTCGAGCATGCCCACTCCTTTGACTCGGCTTCTCCCTATGTCTGTCACTCATATGCTCCCTTCTGTCACATTCCATATTGGAGTGCAAAGATTTCGTGTTCGAGATTTTTTCGTCGCCTACTCAATGGACTCGATGACAGGGAATAAAGAACAACTTCTATTTCGGGCGCAAAGTGCTTTTACTGCTACAACTATGGCGCTTCTTCGCTTTATGATTAGAGCTACTTCCTTTTCTCAGCAACCGGTTTCCTTTTACATTTCTTCTCGAAAGTTATCTTCCGTTCTGGCATCACGCATGCCAGTACCAATATCTATGCGTAATTCGCTGCGTGAAATACGCGATTTACTTGCTAGGTTTCCTTTCTGGTCTGTAAGTTTAGCCACTGGTTAGTTGTGTCTTTCCTTTTGTAACCCGGTTATTTAGTTTTTATATAAGAAGTATATTTTTATTTTTATTTTTTTTTTTTTTTTTTTTTTTTTTTTTTTTTTTTTGACGAGGAGGTTGGATCCTCCCGGACACAGTGACCCCACCTGCTGGCGCCTGTCCACGTGAGTTTTTCCATGGGATTATTCCCTCTCCAGGCGTGGTCCCGGGAAAGTGTTCATCTAGGGAATCGAACCCAGGACCTCGCAATTCCTCCTTAGGAGGCTTTGAGGTTACCCTGTAATTCCACTAGACTCACACATCTTGGGTAAGAAGTATATTGTTGTCAAAAAAAAAAAAGTTCAACTTTTTATCTATTTATTTAATTTTCAACTTCGTGGCCAAAATTATAAACTGTCAAAAATTTACTCCATGTCACAAATAGCCGCTTTTAGGCAGTTTCGCATATCGTCTCGTGTCTCTCTCTCTCCCTTCCTCTCCAAGTCACCCCCTTCTACCACTTCCCAAAAATCCCCAATTCAATTTCATCAATCAAACCCTAAATCAAAATTAGGGTTTTGATTCTTCAAAAATTACTCAACCGATCAAAATTCTCAGAAATTATTTGACTTAATTATCATTAAAATGAGACCAATTAAGCTTCCAGAACCTCCTAGTAGTCCACGTGGCATGCCGGAAATCTTCGAAGGTGGTATCTATGGTGTAATTAGGCGTGCTGTTATTATTGGTAATGGTTTTCCAGGTGCTGAAAATCAGTGTATTGGGTTGGTTCGTGCACTTGGTCTCTCAGATAAACACTTGTTCTATGTAATTTTCTTAACTTTATACTTCTAATTTAGGGTTTTTAGTTATGTTTAATTTGTGTTATCTGATGTTAATGTTTAGTTTTGATGTTAGAAAGTGTAAAGTTTTGATTATTAGGTAAATGTTTGATGGGTTTAGACTTATAGGTTTTGGATAGGTGGCCATTTTGTAGATTGTTTAGTTTTGCACAATTTACATGAAGAATCTAGTGTTACCATTTAATTTAGGGTTTTTAGTTTATGTTATTGGTATTAATGTTTAGTTTTGATGCGTGCAAGAACTGCAAGTGTAAAGTTTTGATGTTTTTCAATGATTTCGATTACTAGGGCGATTTGAAGCAGTGAATGTTGGATGGGTTTTAGGTTTTTAGTTGGTGGGCAATCTTAAATTGTTCAATTTTTGCACAATTGATGATATGAATGATCTAGTGTAAAGTGTCGATCATTTTTCGCTGGGTTAAATTGGTTTAGGATGATCTGGAGGTGCATGTTTGATTAATTTTAGGTTTTTAGTAGATGGGTATTTTGTAGATTGGTTAGTTTTGCAGAATTGGCAAGAAGAATGTCGTGTTATTATTAAGTTTTGTGGTTGGGCACCTTTTTATTCGAGTAGTGATTTATTGGAGCTTGGTTGTTTGGGAAGCGCTTGTTGAAAATTGTTGATCTAGTATTCTAGTGAGAACGATGAACGCCGTGTTTGCTGGTTCTTCATTCTTTGGGAATGAACTGGGATTTTAGCTACATACCCTTCGACGAGGAAGCACTTTCGAGTGTCAAGCTGACAAGTGAACACAATAACTATTGTGTCATAGGATTGTCAATGATTCCGAACTTGATCATTTAATGTTGAGCTATCTGTTAGTTGAAATGTTTATTGAATCTAGAGTCTGAGATTTGTTGTGTCATAGGGTTGTCGATGACTTCAAATTGTAAGATTCAATTTGATTGCTATGAGGGGGTTAGAGGGTAAAGACAGGTGTCATGTATCTGCCTAACAATAAATGAAGAATTCAAGATGGTAGTTCCACATTTTTGAAGATTTGGCAGTTGCAGAATTCAAAGCATTTGTATTTTAGACTCGTGTGGTGAGTTTGTGAAAGGTATGCATGGATGACTCAGGCAGGATGAGTGATTTGATAGTGTGCTTGGTACAGTTTTCTATTTTGTAGTTTTGCTAATTCATCTAGGATGTTGGTAAAGGATAGGTCATCTAAATGGTTTACTTCAAATTTTTGTTCAGCCTGTCGCTTTCCGCTTTTAGTTAGAGGATGACTGATCCGGTTCACGAGATGTCTAGATATGTTGTGCAACCCAGCTTACCAGGTCTAAAACTGTGAATGTTATTCTCGTCTCCTTAAAGCTGTCCTTTATCTATATGCTCCTTGTTGTGGTAATGCTCTGATGTGGCTGTATATGATTCATTTATATCCCTTATTCAGAACAAAAGTTAGTTAGAATGTATGCTTGCCTTAAGTTCGATATTAAGCTTAAGTCAAATTAAAAAAGCCATTTGTTACGGATGTCATTAGACAGCTAGGGATTTATCGTGCAATACCAGGTTGGGTTAGCGCAGCTGGTTAAAACATGACATAGTGATTCATGGTTCTCAAGTATGAGAATAATTGTGTCTTGGGCTATGTGATCCTGAGTCAGAGCCTGTTACCTTGTTTGTGTGATTTGTAGGCTATACTGGCTATTGTGCATGCGTGGGGGTGTACGCTTTGCGCACATTAGATAGCGGTTGCCGGTTCCTGACGTCATCCAAAAACAATACGCTATAATTCAGCGCAATTGTGTAGTTCTTTGTTTTATTAGTTTTTCTTTTCTGGTTCTTGTCTTGCAGGTGCCATGGTAATGTTCTTGTTAGTGTACTCAGTCTCTTATGTCTTGGTTATGCAGCGTGTTACTAGGCCTGCAGGAGGAATTAATGAATGGCTTCACTGGCTACCTGTTTCTCTTCACAAGAAGTTGGATTGTATTATAAGACAGATTTGTGTTTATTCACATTTCATGCTATCGTCACAACGTAATAAAATTGGTTATATGCCTTTGGCTAATTCTAGCAGTGTTGGTTTGTCATCTATCTTGGATGCTGACGCGAAGCAGATTGTAAGCATGGCGCAAACGACTTTTGAAAAGTACATTCTTGTTCCTTTTGTTACTTATAAGATCGGTCTCCATTTTTTTTTTCTTTCTCCTACTGCCTGCTGAACTTTGAACATTATAAGCATTCATATCTGAAGGAGATGATTGTGAAGGAGATGGTTTTCAAACTGTAGATGAGTAGGAATTTCTTATCTGTATACAGTCTTTGTCCAGGTGAATACTATGTCGTTACATGTTAACGACTTTAGCCTAAAACCTATGATATGTGTGGTACTTCATTAGTTAATTTTCTACTGTACTCTTCCTATGTTAGCCTAATTTTAAGTAATTGAGTGAAAAACTTGAAACTCCTGGTAGAAGTAACTTTCAGACACCCTGTTATCATGCCTGTATGCGTACGTTAACTACATAAGCTTTATAGTAAGCCAAATAACTTAACTCAAAGAATGCATTTGACTGAAGTGAAAACAGAGTGCACTGGTGTTAAGTATAGGACAGTTAAAAGTTCGGTACTCTGCTTGAAGGGGAGATGGGAAGCCGTATGCTTGATCCCATCAATACTGAGACACTTATAGTTACTTAATGTGCTAGATTGTACAGTTTTATTGCCTTTATGTACCATCCGTATTGGGTTCGGTGCCTGAAATATCGAAACTCATTTTTGTAGGGATGGCCCTTTATTGGTCATAGCATCCGGAAGGGATACTATATCAATTGCCAGCTCAATTAGGCGTTTGGCATCAGATTATGTGTTTGTAATTCAGGTATGGTGCTGTTTTTGTTTTCCTGTATCGCTCCCTACTTTTGTGACTTTTAGCCTCTCATATGGTTCTGTCCCTAGAAATAGACTGAGACTAGTGATGGGCATCATTAAACTCTTAGTGAATAAGGATCCATGGACCAAATATAGTGTCTTGTAGGGTGAAATGTCATGATTATTAGTATTTTGACCTCGTTGAAGTTTGATTGAACTTTCGCAGTATATTCAGTTGTTCTCCTTGATCCTTGTTTTTTGCGTTTTTTTTTACTCAAGAAGAGTTATCAAATTGAATCCTGGTTTATAAAACGAGCATGGTCAATTGATTTGACTAGGGGTAGATCATTAAGCTGGCTATCTTAGTTTAACTATGAACTAAAGATTCATCTTACTCTATGCTCTCATGAGGTTTCAGATTCAGCATCCACGAAGGCAATTAGATAGATTTGACATGGTCATTACTCCAAAGCATGATTACTATCCTCTAACTCCTCAAGCGCAAGCGCAGATTCCTCGGTTTCTCCGACCATGGATCACTCCACGCGAGCCACCTGGTAGCAATGTGGTACGTCCCTAATCCTGAAATTTCATCCCGTTTTGCGTATTTTGTTTTTGCTGGCATGTTTTTTAGTTAATGTAGTGAATGTTGGTTGTGTAACTTGTGTCTTTCCATTCTCAGTTTCTCAGCTTCCACTGATTACTGATTCTTGCTTTCAGGTTCTCACTGTAGGAGCTTTGCATCAAGTCGATTCCTCAGCTCTCCGGAGCGCTGCGAAAACTTGGCATGATGAGTTTGCGGCACTTGCAAAGCCATTACTGGTGGTTAACATTGGGGGACCAACAAGTAATTCTTTTGTGCTTGTTTGTATTAGTTTATTAGATATAGCTTTAGAAAGCATGTTTATATGTTATGTAAACCAGATGGAATCTAGAACAACTAAACCTTTTCACTTCAGTTGGCCAGAGGTATCTGACTAGAACAAGCCATTTTATACAAGATCATCAAAATCAGCGCACCTTTAGTTTCACCAACTTTAGTGTAAAAAAGCTGATGGTTCTTTACTTATTCCTCATCCTCATTGAGCTACTATTTTGTGTTATATGTGTGAGTCTTACAATATCCATGGATAAAAATATGCATTGTGCATACAACACAGCTATATCAAGACAATATATGGTGGCCAAAGAACGTCGAAGGTGTTTTTGTTTTTCATTTACTGTCAATCTAACAAAATTCCTAAATTTCAGATATTTCCTCTCTTTATAGTAAACTCAAAATTGTTAGGAAAGCTCATGGATAGAAAATCGGAGATAGTGATGAGGGTTTCTTACCTAAATTCAGTTCTTGAATGTTTGTGTTCTCCCCTTTTCTCTCCGTATTTTTTTCCCTTCCCAGCCACTGTAGGGTTAGAACTAACTACTGAGGTGTGTAGGGTCGGAAGGGGTGAAAAAAGGTTGTTTTACCTACTCTTTTATCCTGTCTGAATGTTTCCGCTTCCCATAGTTGGCAGATTAAACTCTTACCATGAACTCTTGATATAGGACACTGCCGGTATGGTGTTGATCTCGCAAGACAGCTTATAGCCTATTTGAAGAATGCACTTTTGACCTGTGGTACCGTAAGGATATCTTTTTCAAGGAGAACCCCAGAGAAGGTATTTTGGTTCCTTACTCTCTGAGTCTCTGCCATGTGACGTAATTTACAAAAAAACTCATAATTCTTCATGTTGTGAAGGTGTTTAAGCTTATAATGAAAGAACTCTGTGATCATCCGAAAGTGTTCATCTGGAATGGAGAAGGTAACTTTTGCTTGTCTTCATCAAATTGATATTACCTTACACTGACTGGTCCATGCACGTTTGATGTTAGCCTACCCCAATTCCGTTTGGCCATTTGGGACTAGAGCCATGTCTATTTAGTACTAGTATTAGTACGGAGATCTAAAATTGACAAGATCTCAATCTGATTTAAATGTTGGTAATCCGCCTTTTTTTTTTCCACAGAGCCAAATCCACATCTGGGGCATCTAGCGTGGGCTGATGCTTTTGTCATTACAGCTGACTCGGTCAGCATGCTGAGCGAGGCTTGCAGCACCGGGTATGTTCTTGACGACTGTGACACTAGTTTTACCTATCAATATCTTCAAATAAGCTGAAAAGATTTGTATATCTACAGGAAGCCTGTTTACGTCGTAGGAGCTGAGCGTTGTAAATGGAAGTTCGCAGACTTCCACAATACTCTCAAGGAACGAGGCCTTGTTCGTCCGTTTACTGGTTCTGAGGATGTAAGTTGGTCGTTGTTATTCTTGATTTCTTGGGAGTATAATTTACTTTATGGCCTCACTGTCCAAAAGCCTTTGCCCGAGTGTTGAACCTTTATTGCTTCTCCCTTTGTTTCAATATTAGTTGGTTTGATACTAGTGGCTACGCCGGAAAAATTAGTATGTGGGATCGTAAATGCTAAATTCTAGAACATTTTTTCCTAATTACCGAGGTTTTTTACGACAAGATCTTAACATCTGGTAGCTCAAAAATTCTACATTACTAAACAAGTATCAATTGTTTGCCAAATTTGGTCAACCAATCCTTCCTTATAATATGATTTCTAATGAACCATTCATTATCTTCAAAATTGCAGTTATCAGAAAGCTGGAGCTATCCTCCCCTTAATGACACCGCAGAAGCTGTGAATAAGATTCATCAGGCACTCGCTGTACGAGGCTGGACTTTGCGACCATAAAGTAGTCCTCGACCTTGATATCTCTTCCAAACCTTCAGAAGTTGATACATTCTTTTTGTCCATTGGTTGGTATGTTCTTGTTGAATGATAAATGTCGTCGAAGTCCACGGCTTGTAAAATACATGAGTGAGGGTGCATATATTTAGTCATACAGCTGAAGTTGCCCGGCTTGGGGTCGACATGCTGTCGGCTTCAGTTTTACCACAATTTGTATACACACTGATTTGATCCCAGGAAGTGCTAAAATTTTTGTAATACTGCAGACACAGCTGAAAGTCTCTTGTCTGGAGTTGAATACATATGAAAAACAAGCATGGTTTCTTATGATATACTCAGCCACTTTTTCTATGAAATAATTTTTTTTTTTTTTATTTTTTTTTTTATTTTTTTTTAGTAGTAGGTAAGAAAACTAGTTTGATCCTCTAGGTAGGACCAACCTATCTCATCCTTTCAAATGAGGGAGGTAAGTTGAAGCCACCGGCTATCAAACCACTTTCGAGTTGGACATGAATGTCCAATAGGAGCCATGAAGTCCGCAACTTTGTTGGCTTCACGAAAGCAATGTTTAATTATCACTTCATCGAAAAAATGAAGGTTTAATTTCACATTCTTGAGAATACTAGAAATTTCCCAAGGAATTTGCTTAATAACACATAAATTATCACCCTCCATAATTAACTTTGAGATTCCTAAGTTTTCTATGAAATAATTAGTTATTAAAGACGGAATAATATAATTTTGACAAGGTTTTAATTTTTGACGGGAAATAGTTAGACACGAGGTTTTGACATTACGCTCTCTTTTCGCAGATCTCAAATCGGAATTGTCGTACGAAAAAAAATTGGGTCAGTAAGATGTCGGAAACGCTAAATATACGCGATCACGTAAATACTTGGAAAAATAATAATTTTTTGTATATGAATTAAAATAGTATTGCTCAAAGCAGTTTGGATGAGTGACATTGGAGTAAGTCTAAGTAACCACTTGTGTTTAGTTCATCTGCTGCACTATCACCTACCTTACCAAGCATGAAACAGCAACTATATATTCTGCAATCAAACTAATCTAAGCCATCTCACAACTACTCTTCATCCTAACAGTACTGCTGCATTCTACACTTATTATATTATTATTATATCAGTAGCTAAAGAAAGCTAGGCGAGAATGTCGAACAATGAATCAGCCACCGTGAGAATCCATGATGCACAGACCGAGCCAAGAGGCAACAAAGGATTTACAGCCATGAAAACAGCTTACTTGGGTGGAGGTAGCGGTGGAGGAGCGTTGGGCAGAGGCCTTGCGATTTTGGATTTCATTTTAAGACTTGCTGCTATAATCGCTGCTCTAGCTGCTACCATTACGATGGGAACTACTAATCAAACGCTGAATTTCTTCACCCAGTTCTTCCAGTTTCGAGCTAGATACTATGATCTTCCTGCTTTCTCGTAAGTGCACAGTCAGTAGTTAACATTGCTGATACCTGTAACCTGTGACTCTAACTAGCATTCTGTTTTTTTGCCAATTTATGATGCATTTGCAGACTGCGTAAATGTTATGACTATGTTATCGATAATTTCAATGATATTAATAATGTCAACTGAAAACTGCAGGTTTTTTGTTGCTGCAAATGCGGTAGCAAGTGCATACCTAGTACTCTCTTTGCCATTTTCTGTTATCAGCATAGTGAGACCGCAAGCCACCGGAGTGAAATTCCTCCTCATCGCCCTTGACACGGTAAAAAACCGTATCATTTTATTTTCAAGTACAGAATTTCAACTGTACCAGTCTCGTGGAAATACTGCATATTGTCACAGGATCATTAACCAGTAGTTTGTTTCAGGTGGTATTAGCATTGACAATGGCAGGAGCAGGAGCAGCAGCCGCCATAGTATATCTTGCTCACCAGGGAAACAACAAGACAAATTGGGTAGCCATCTGCCAGCAATTCGGGAGTTTCTGTCAGCGAGTTAGCGGGGCAGTTGTTGCATCCTTCATTGCCGCTTTCATTTTTATGATTCTCGTCATTCTATCAGCTGCTTCCCTTAAAAGGAGAAACTGATCGAGTAATCAAATTATTGTCAATTTTCATTACCTGTTATTGTTTGTTACTATTCTCGTCATTTGTCCAAAGACATTGCATGTAATATGATTTTTCCGTGTAACATGTAGCTACCTACTAGGTTGAAAGCCCGTGAGTTTCTGTAAATTTAAAAAATTATCCGTTTATAATTCCCAAGTATGAGTTTGTGATATTGTGTTATGCTATTAGGAAAATAGTATTACTAGAATTAGGAAATTAGATCTTTAGTAATATTGTATCTCGCGGTTTAGGTAACTGCAACAGTTTTCCTTACCCTATAAATATGGGTCTCTTATTAGTCATCAAGTGATGATAATGATGCCAGAAAGAAAGTTCAGTTACACAATATCGGTACTGTCTTTCGTCCTAGGTGCACTTTCCAGCACCTTTAGAAAGCTTTCAACATTGTCAGCTCTTTCGGCTGTCATTTTTACGATTCTCGTCATTTGTACAAACTCCTGTATTTCCATCCTTAGTTTTACTCACTTTATAGTGCATGTGCCTTGTGAATTTCGGATTTTAAAGTCAATACTTTCTTCTGTTTTGATGTGCAACACTCGCATGTTTTTTTGGTATTGACCAGGAGTATCCTCTATCGAGAGTTGGACAATCTCCTTCGGGGTACCTGAAGGCAATTTAATGCACAAATACTATCCTACAGCCGGTTGTATAGTAGCATTGTACAACCGCCTCAAAGTTGTTGAGCTCTTACACAAAGTTGTTGAGCTATTTTACAAGTTACAAAGTTATTGACCTTAATCATTATTCTGTTAAGCTCGATAATTTTTTTAGTATAGCTCGATAACTTTATAATAAAGCTCAACTACATTAAATAAGTTGTATATACAACCAGTTGTATAATACATTAACTGAATTTAATGGGTAGAGCTCTCCCAAGTTTGGCCTTTTAATTCGCAAAAGTCAGGAATCGAATCGTGACTACTTGTTTAAGAAATAGAGCCCTTATCACTCATACTCTAGGTAGCACCAAAACGGACACGGACACGTGACACGACATCCCATGAAATTTAGGACACGAGACACGTTATATAAATTTAATAAAATATACTCCCTCCAATCCAATCCAAATTACCCACTCACTTTTTAAAGTCAACATTGTTAAATTTTGACATCTATTATATTTAATCATAATTTTAAAATTAATACATAAAATTGACATATTTATGTTTGTTATATAAAGAGGTTTCGGGAAATTATATTTTTGACACAAAAATATTATATACTCCCTCCTAGTCTGAGTGTTGGTTCCCTTTCTTTTGGGCATCAAAATTAAGGAAATGAATTTGGACCACACAAAACACCCTACCCCACATGGAATTGAATTTAAACCACACAAAACTTACCAAAAAAGGAAAGAGGAACCAACACCCGACTAGCATAGAAATAGAAAGAGGAACCAATACTCAGACTAGGAGGGAATATAAATGAAGAAAAACGTGGTCAAAGTGTCGTCTCGTAGACCGTAAAAAGTCAAATGAGTAGTTTGGATTGGATTGGAGGGAGTATATTTTATAGTTATAAACATTCGATTTTATTTTTATAAAAGTATTATATATTAAATTTAAATAAGTAAAGGTGAAACGTGTCCATGATTATAACTCATTTTCATTTCCCATCAAAACCCATCTTCTAATCAAGCTATTTCAACCGCTCATTTTCCGTCTAAAGAACATCATTCACCCCAAATGATGTCCAAAAGTTATGGACACGCGTCGGACACGTGCCCAAATAAATGTTGAAAGTTAGACACGGCTTTATAGGCGTCCGACACGTTTCAACGTGTGTCCGAGGAATGTCGGTGTTCAACACGGTGTCAAACAAAGGAAGCCTGATTAAGAGAAGTGTCTGTGCTACCTAGCTCATACTAGCCAACTTTGGTTTCAACACTCAACGTGACATTTATCGAGGTCAACTCTCTCTTCACAAAAACACATGAACGTTTAAAATTCCACTAGTTGTTGTATCACGCGCTTCGCGCATGATACCCCAAGATATTATTACTCGCGAATTGTTTGCCAAGTGGTTAATTCTAACTTGTTCAAATTTTGTTATTTTGTAACAACAAAATAATTTGAACTTAGTAATAAACATTGTCCAAATTTTGTAACGGCAAAAATAGTTTGCAAATTAGTAGTTATTAGGTAACACCATTAAGTATTTTAAAACTAATAGAATGTCGAATCGTAATAGGAAAAAAAATCAATTGATGCAAATTGAATACTTGGTTATAATTGTAAGTTTGAAGCGAGTACTTAGTTGTTCAAACATAATTATGGAGACCTACAGTTTTCGAGTGCTCTCTCACGACTCTTCGACTATGTTATCATCTTATCTTCTTGCCTAAGCTTTGGCTATCTATCCCTTGATGGACCCTTCAACTTATTGTTTAGACTGCCGAAGTAGAAGACACGTACATATCACACCATTTATTTCCAAGTAGGTATAATCGTTCCAGTGAAAAGAATTTTAATTTAACTACTTGCATCTCTCTAGAATCGGCTCTAGCACGGTGTTCTCCAAACAGCCTTAAGCTCAAAAGGTCTATCAATCTGATGTTCCACTTTCTAGTTTTTAACAGATGACGAAATCTAAACAGGAGGTATGAGATGACAGATGAGATAAACCAATAGCTCTTCTTCCATACTAAAAAGCTGAAAATATCACATACATACAGACTAAAATTCAATTATAAGTTTAGGCTGTAAATGAATAAATGACGTCAGTATCCAACTCTATTTGTTTATTCCATAAACACATGTCAAATAGAATAAAAAAGGTTTCTAAAAAGAAAAAGTTGTTTTCAATCTATACCCTTCATAACTGCCCAGGCTCCGGAATCCTAGATGATAGAAGTAAAAGCACATGTTCATCCATCAGAAAAGATTGTCATTACCAAAAGTATCGCTAATTTGCTTCATTTGGAATTGTTGCATTTGTAAACTTGGTGAATGCCACTACAACAAATAAGGTAATTGGCGACCATATAAGGCGACTGAGAACAGTCGCCATTAAGAATAAAGCGACTAAGGCCCGTCGCTCGCACTTCGTAGCTAGGTTTAGTCGCTTTTGGCAACAGGACTTCGTCGCCAATTTTGGCGACGGAATTTTTTAAAGCGGGCGACAGAAACTCGTCGCCAAAATTGGCGACTATTTTTGGTAGCCACATTAGCGACTGTCAGTGGTCGCCATAGTTAAGCCACGTCACCTCCAAATACTGGGCATTTGGCGACGGATTTTGGTCGCCATTTAGTTAGCAAAACTTGGTAGTTTACAGTTACATGTACAATATAGAAACTTGGAAGTCAAAAAAAGACAAATGAAAAGGAGTCAGCAATGGCGGTAGTTTACCAGTAACGCCCACCCCAAAGAGAGAACCTAATTCACTATCATTGGACTTCTGAACGCCCCGGTTTTTTACGCCTTCACCTTCGATAACATAAGCATATTCAGCATCAACCTCCGCTTCAACTTACTCCTCCTTGCTTGTACTCAACTTACGAACCCCACCTGCAAACAAAACCCCCCAAAATCCATCGAATTAATCAAATTAGGACTCAAAAAAACCCTAAAAACAGGGAATAATGAACTGAGAGACAAACCTCTGGGAAAATCGATATCTTTGTCGAATTAAATAAGGGTTCGATTGATTTACGTGGGATCGAGCAAATTAGGGTTTGCGAAATTACTTGTTTGTATGCTCAAAATAACATACCCATAATGAATTGAGTCTATTCAGAAGGATTATTTAACGCAAAACAAAACTGGGATTGATCGCGATGAATTGTCATTGTTGAGTAAAGAGGAAAGGCGGAGGTCCTCTCAAAAAAAAAAAAAAAAAAAAAAGGAAAGGCGGAGGTGTGGGTTTGGGTTAGGAAAGAGAAAAGAAAGGGGATGGGGACAGACCGACAAACTACAAAGAGAAGCTAACATGATAATGTGAGGAGAAGGCCCAACTCCTAAATAAAGTCGAAAAAAAGGCCCAAGAGCTCTACACCAAACGCAGCCATGGAAGTCGTTTTGAGCTGAAATGATGTGCACAATTACTGTTCATTTGAACAGTATACACCCTTGTTCACTTTTATGTGAAGGTGTAAAGATATGTATAGGAAGGAAATAGATTCGTCTTGTTTAGTACTACTTCATAAACATTCGTAAATTTTTGGCAACATTTGCGGCTACCAAAATACTCCGTAATTTATTGAGAAAGATAGATTTACGTCAATTTACCGATTATTGATATACACAAATGGTAGAATAACATGATACTATTACACTGTAAAACCGCAAAAGTGGCAATTTGCCTCATTAACTTTGTTCAATGATGAAATCAGGCCCTTTGAATCTTCATTGTTTGATTTCTCATGAAATTCTACCAAAATTCATTATATAATCTAATTACTCAATTACAAAATTTAATTTTTATAACCTTACAACTTTTATACAATCTATATCTATATATATATATAAAAGAGAGTTTTTTCGAGCGATTCTAGAGCGTCCACATCATCAAAAATTAATTTAGGAAAGTATCATAAATAATATTTTTAATATAAAAAAATTAAGTGGGGAATCTTTTAATTATTACTATAATATATATTTCCTAAAATTATATTTAAGTGATGTTTCTAAGTTTTATATAAAAACTTTTACATTTCATTTGGCAAAAAAAATATCGTTAAAAAAATTATGAAAATAATATAATTAGATTCGTGATTAAAAATGCTATCATTAGAGTATAAATTTCATATTATTTGCACATATTAAAGATGGTGTATTTAGCTTCTTTATATGTTATATTTCACACATTGAAATTGTCCCACATCGAAAGATTAGCATAAGATGGGTGATCATATGATTATAAATAGGAGGCATCTTTGGAACCTATGTACCAACCCAAAATCTATTGAGTCTCTTAAGTACTGTCTTGGAGAGCTCTTAAGAGTTTATAATTTATATGTTATATTCAAGTGATGTTTATAATCTTTATAGAAAAACTTATACATCTCATTTGACAAAAAAAATATAATAAAAAAAATTATGAAAATTATATAATTAAATTCGTGGTAAAGAAAATGTTATCATTAGAGTATAAGTTTCAATACATTTGCACATAATTTAATTATGATAAAAAAATAAAAAAAACATACGAATATTAATAAATAGTATAGTATTTGCTCATTATTATTAAACTGGGTTGGATGTCGAATTAGTTGCGAAAAAGATGGTGTATTTCTAAATATGTGATTTGTCCCGCATTGAAAAATAGTGTAGTTGTGGTAAATATACTAAATCTAAATAGTTGAATTGTCCGACATTATAACATTATCATGAAGTGAGGTGATCACATGATTATCCTTGGAACTTAGGTATCAACGACCAAAAATCTTTTTAATCTCTAAGTATTGTCTTAAAGAGCTCTTATAAGACTTTGTTTAACGGTACGCCTTAATTACAACAATATCATACAAATATTAATCACGTAAACATTTACAAAGGCAGTTACATATTATGGAATATGGATACTATGTTAGGTCGCCTTCTTCCGGTTTGAAACATGTTCCACTCTTAGAAGCAATTAGTTGTATACCTGTGCTACACCTATTCATTTTTCTCCCCCTCCCTTAGTAATTTCATGCTTAGATATGATATATTGATATGAATGCTCAAGTGCTCAACTATGTCGAATTTTCACGAACTTGCCCTCACATTGCATCGATTTGTTTAGGTTTGCAAGGTAACAAATCAACATATAAATAGGTAAAGGAATTACCCGACTTTATTAAATTAGGGCCTTAGGGGTTTATGGCCATAAAACTCGCACTATGGGCGATGCATGTTAGCATGTACACCAAACCTCTCGACCTCGCTAAAAACTATAAGAGGTTGCTTTCAAAGGATCAAATTAATAGATAGTATAGTATTTTTTTATTATTAAATTGGGTTCAATGTCAAAATAGGTGCAAAAAAGATGGTGTATTTCTTCGTATGTTATTTGTCCCACATTGAAAAATATTGTAGGTGTGGTGAATATATTACATATAAAATAGTTGAATTGTCTCACATCAGATGATTATCATAAGGTGAGGTGATCCAAAAAATTAATTTAGGAAAGTATCATAAATAATATTTTAAAAAATAAAGTGAAAAATCTTTTAATTATTATAATATTTATTTTCTATAATATATTTAAGTGATGTTTCTAATTTTTATATAAAAACTTTTACATTTTATTTAGTAAAAAAATATCGTTAAGAAAATTATGAAAATAACATAATTTGATTCGTGGTAAAAAAAGGCTATCATTAGAGTATATATTTCATATAATTTGTACATATATAAGATTGTGTATTTCTTAGTATGTTATATATCTCACATTGAAAGATAATGTAGGTGTGGTGAATATACTACATAAAAATAATAGAATTGTCCCACATTGAAAGATTAGCATAAGATGTGGTGATCATATGATTATAAATAGAAGACATCCTTGGAACTTAACTATCAATCCAACATCTTTTGAGTCTCTTAAATATTGTCCTATATAACTCTTAAGAGTTTCTATCATTATCTCCAGAACATGATATATATTTTCTATACTAAATTCAAGTGATCTTTATAATTTTTATATAAAAATCTATACATTTTATTTGACAAAAAAGTATCGTAAAAAAAATTATGAAAATTATATAATTAGATTCGTGGTAAAAAAAATGTTATCACTAGAGTATATATATGTTTCATATCATTTGCATATATTTTAATTATGATAAAAAATAGGAAAAAAAGCGTACGAATAGTGATAGATAGTATAATATTTGTTCATTATTAAATCGGGTTGGATGTAGAATTAGGTGCGAAAAATATGATATATTTCTAAGTATGTTATTTGTCCCACATTGGAAAATAATGTAAGTAGCTTTTTTACTTTGATAAATTGTAGAATTAAATCTTTATAACTTTCAAATATAGGTAATTATTATGCCTCATTACATTTGAGTAACTAAAACACATCATAATTTTTAACCATTAATCAAAATTGCACCAGAAAAGAAAATATTTTGCATTTGTTTATACATTATATTGCTCCCTCAATTACATCTTAAAAATCGTGTTAGGAAGAAAAATGTAATTTAAATCATATCATTTGTACATATTTTAATTATGACAAAAAATGAAAAAAAAAAACGTACGAATATAATAGATAGTATAGTATTTTCTCATTATTAAATCGGGTTGGATATCGAAATAGGTGCAAAAAATATGGTGTACTTTTTCGTGTGTTATTTGTCCCACATTGGAAAAATAATGTAGGTGTGGTAAAGATACTACATATAAATAGTTGAATTGTCCCACATCATAAAATTATCATAAGGTGGAGTATCCTAAAAATTAATTTAGGAAAGTATCATAAATAATATTTTTTGATGTAAAAAATAAAGTGGAGAATCTTTTAATTATTATAATATTTATTTCCTATATTATATTCAAGTGATGTTTCTAATTTTTATATAAAAACTTTTACATTTCATTTCGCAAAAAAATATCGTTAAGAAAATTATGAAAATAACATAATTTGATTCGTGGTAAAAATACTATCATTAGCGTATAGATTTCATATAATTTGTACATATATAAAATTGTGTAGTTCTTAGTATGTTATATGTCCGACATTGAAAAATAATGTAGAATTATATAAAAATAATAGAATTGTCCCACATCGAAAAATTAACATAAGATGTGGTGATCTTATGATTATAAATATGAGGCATCCTTGGAACTTAGGTATCAACCCAACATCTTTTGCGTCTCTTAAATAAGATGTTTTGACTTTTGATCATATCTAAATAAATGATTAGACATAAGATGTAAATATTAAGACCTTATAACCATTTTTTGTTACTAAGTCAATTACCCCGTTGCAACGCACGAGCATCCAAACTAGTATATAATAGTAATGGCAAGTTGTTTTTTTTTTTTTTTTTTTTTTTTTACAAGTGTTAGACAATTTATTATGAATGTAAGAATAGTTTATAAGACTTTATCATATTTTTATTTTGTTTATTATAGATGAATGTAAAATTATTTTTTAGGCGGCTACTTAATTTTATATAAATTAATAAAGTTAAAATCTGTAAAATGAATTTTTGTTGAGATTTAAATGAAAATTAATAATTAGGGTTGAATTTCACTTTTTGTTAAAGTTAATGGGGTTGATTGCTACAATTGAAAATTAAGGGGTCTAATTTCACCATTAATCAATGTTAAGGAGGCAAATTGCCACTTTCGCGAACTGTAAAACTGTTGTATTATTCATTTACTAGTTTAGATCCCGTGCAACACATGCACGGTAAGTTTAATATTTTCATAAAATTACTTATATAATATTGGTGCCTTATAATTGTTTACATTTTTCATTATTGTATTTTGCTTTGATAAATAAAATTGGAACTGAAAATTAGTTAAGAGAATTGAGTAATGAGTTGAAATATGTTTTAATAAAAATATTTTTATAGCATAAAGCTATTGAGTATCAATTTATAATTTTTTTTTTCAATTTTTGTTGCATGAAACTAATGACAACGATTTAGAGTTTTTTTATACAAAGTATGGGTTGAACTCATAATCTAATAATAACATCAGTAAAAGATTTAGTAATTTACAGTTTATATCAATTTTATTTTATTTTAGTTTAAATATTATAGTTTAAAGTTTAGTGAAAATATAATACTCCCTCCAATTCGCTATAATGTTCCCTATTTCCCAAAACGGATTATTCAAGTAATGTTCCCCTTTCCTTTTTTGGTAACTTTTTCTCTTATTTTATTCATTTCTCTCTCCTATAATCAAACCCCACACAACTCTTTTACTCCTATTTTATTACTTTTCTTAATGTTTTGGCCCCACAACTCCTTATTTAACTCCTATTAATTCATCTCTCTCTCCTAACACCAACCCCACATTTGTCCTTTATTATTTTATAATCAACTTTCTTTAAGTATTGTGCCATTCCCAAATGGGAACATTATGATGAATTGGAGGGAGTATAATTTGATGAAAAGATTTGTTTTAATGAAAATATAATATAATTTGATGAATTAAATTGTAATTATTAGTTTCCTTATTTAGTGAATGAATATTATTATCATTAGTTTCCTTTTTTGAGAATATGTATTTTGGCGGGAAATGATAAAGATCACCTATTCTTTTAGTTGATATATATGAAATTATCAATAAAAATGAATGCTATTATACGGAAATTGGAATATATAAAAGAACCGTCTCATATCGTAAAAATATTGACCGATAAAAAATGAACACATAAGTCCTAACGAACTATACTCGTAACTTACTCGTAACTTTGGCCCTTGTCACCGTGGCTCTCTCCTTCATCACTAACTCCATCAGCATTTCCCGAATAACCCCAAATTCCCCGCTCAACTAGTCCGATCTCTTCGCCACCGTATCGCCGCCGTTACGGTATTTCGCTTTTCTTACTCTTACTCCCGTCTTTTTCCCTATTTTGTATTCCCTCCGTCCCAGTCATTTGTTTACTTTGATTAAAATACCGCTCACAAAGAATTAATAGAAAAAAGTAATCAATTGACTGAGACGGAGAGATGAAGTATCTTTTAAATGCTTAGTTTTCGCTATTGAGTATGAATTCCAGTTAAGTGTATTGCCCGAATGATTTATTGATATTGAATGATTGTTCGTTAAATTGAAAGTATGTTATTGAGATAATTGCATATCAAACCCTAGAGCAATTCTTTCTTGTTGCCTTGAGCTTGATTTTGGGAATTTTGCGGTCTTTTTTAGGGGTTTACGCAGTGATTTTTGGGAATTTTGAATTGTGTTCAGCCTGATGATTCTTATGAATATTGGTTTATTTGATTGGAATGAAATGACTTATATTCGCGAATATAAGTTCTTAAGTTATCAATAAAATATCTTGCATTGAGCCTACGACGTTGCTTCTTAGGGGTTAGGGCTTGCTTGGGTTTGGGGGGGTGGGGGGTAATTGTTATTGCAGCAATGGAGCTCGAGAAAAGAGAAAAATGTTGGTGTGTGGTGGTAGTGGTGGGTGGAAAAGAATAGGGGAGAGTAACGGGTAGTAAATGCATTTCTTCATATCGGAGTAAAGTTGCCTCGTAGCACCATATACCACCACCGCCGCTTACCACCACTTTGTTCCATTTTCCTCTTGTTGTGAGTTCCAATACCCTGGTAAGAGTTAGTTCCCATCCAAAAGGACGCCCTTAACTGGTTTGTGCTTGTTAGGCATTTTACCGGTTGTTCTTCAAACTTTCGCATGGGCTTGGATTCAATTTTGTTGGAAATGGTGGTGTGCTATAGATAAACAAATGAATTAGACAAAGGGAGTATTTACCCACACCGAGTAAATTTTCCTCATTATGCCTTATACCACCACTTTGCTCCATGTTATTCTTGTTTTGAGCTCCATTACGTGGTAAGAGTTCATTACCACCCAAAAGAAGCCCTTAGCTTGATCGTGCTTCTTAGTCAATTTATATTTGTTCTTGATACTTTCATGTGTGTTTTGAATTTGATTTTGATGGAAATGCGTGTTGTTCTACAGATAAACGTTGCTGCTGTTTTATAATTGGCTGTGACTGGTAATTTCTTCAACTATGTCCGTGTTATCCAGAAGAATGCATATGTTGCCTCAGGTGTTGAAGAATGCATACGTTGCTGGTCATCAAACCCGGTTCGTGATTGAATGATTGTCAGCTATAGCTTTTTGATCGAGCCATTTTTTTACCTATTTATTTAGTAAGAATTTTTATCTAGGAATACATTACAAGCAGGAAGGACGGTTGGATATGATTTTAAGGGAAGATGTGGTTATAGTTCATGGCCAAGTACCAGGCAAAGTCAATTGTCTTCGTGGCCAGTTACAAGGCATAGTCAATTGTCTTCGTATACTGTTCAAAGATATAGTCCCTCATTTGAATCAAGACGCTACTATACGACCACCATTATCCAGGAGAAGAAATCACGAAAGATGCTTATATACTTGACAGCATTGGTTTTCGGCATGGTGGGAGCTTCATATGCTGCTGTCCCATTGTATAGGAGATTTTGTCAAGCTACTGGTTATGGTGGTACAGTTCAGCGCCGTGAGGTGAGGTCTTGTTGTAACTGATAATGGATTTGATACTACCACCATCCCAAATGTATTCTTCCCACTTAATTTTGGTGGTCATGGATGTCAACTTTGACCATTAATTTCTCCATATTTATGTGGATAACTGGATATACGCTGTAAACTTTGTTTGATTTGATTGGTCAAAGTCGACATCAATTGACCGTCAAAATCAAATGGGGACAATGTATATAATGAAGAATATGAGGTTTGGAGGGATCCACATTGCTTTAAAAGGTTATCCTGCCTGATTGTGTGGTCTGCCCTTCCCCCGCTTTTCAGACAGTAGAGGAAAAGATCGCTCGGCATTCGAAAGATGGCACTGTCAGCACAAGGTCTGATTTCCTTCTCAAACACACTGCATGTTTTATGAAGTTTTGGTTATATTTTTAGCAGAAATGGTTTTTTCACTTCTTCCGCTTTTATATCTTGGATAAAGCCTGACAAAAAATGTTCTGCAGAGAGATTGTTGTCCAATTTAATGCTGATGTCGCTGATGGAATGCAGTGGAAGTTTATTCCTACCCAAAGAGAGGTAGCTTTTTGTTACTGGAACAAATCTTGTAAGTGACATGCTTTTGCCACTTTGAAGCTCTTTTATTGATCTTCCAATACATGTAGGTACGGGTTAAACCAGGAGAAAGTGCTTTGGCATTTTACACAGCTGAAAATCGAAGTTCAACTCCTATTGTTGGTGTATCCACGTATAATGTTACACCCATGAAGGTAAAAGTTTCGTGCTGATGTACCACTTTTTCTTTCCTTTTTCTGGAGTTATTTAACTGAGGGCCAATTTTTACAAACTAGTGTGAAATGAGTCACCCTTGATGATGTAGTTCATTATCTTATCTTATTATATTAGATGTTGAGGCCAATGATAATGAAAAGAGTTAGTAATGTAGAAATTCGTTGTCACTTTGCTTATGTTTTGTGGCACTTTGCTGCTTGATCATGGTAGCGTTTTTGTTGTTGACTTTGTGTTTGTTAAAGAAAAGTGCCTTCACTTGAGTAACGAGAAATTTAAGACTTTTAAGTTAAATATTGGAGGATTTGGCTTCCATTTTGTAAATATGTTGTTCATGTACAGTATACAACTTCAGCAGAGTGTATGACGGCATTCTTGAATTTCTAGTTTCGATTTCTGAGAATCTGCTTTCCTTACTGTATGAGTTTCTGGTGCTAATAAATCAGAGAAATTATTAAATTGTGATTGTTACAGGCGGCCGTTTACTTCAACAAAATACAGTGCTTTTGCTTTGAGGAGCAAAGGCTTCTTCCAGGGGAGCAGGTTGACATGCCTGTAAGTAGTACCTATGTTCATCATTTTGCACGGATAGGAAAAACCGATAAACAATATGCCAGTCATGTATTAAGAATGCGGCGTTTTCAAACCTGTGTAGGTCTTCTTTTACATTGATCCTGAGTTCGAGACAGACCCTAGGATGGACGGCATCAACAATATAATCCTATCATATACATTCTTCAAGGTTTCTGAGGAGCCAAATGAAGTCGATGCCTCTAAACAAAGTTGATCTCTCGTCCCAGTGCATTCTATTATACATTCACAAATTTGATAGACTAATGAAGTAATGATTGTCCCATCCCACCCTCACCATCGCAAAGCCTTGCTTGAAATCCTCAGCTTGTCTTACCCATGAGGCTGATCTCATCTGGCCCCCAGTGTTGGAGATGATCACCTATACTCAGAGATTCTGAAGGCAGCAATAGTGACTGTAAGATTCGAAGGACGCCATCGCCATTTGCAAGGGTGTATGTGGTTCATTTTTCATACTACAGTTTAAACTTCAACGTTGTGGAGAACCTCGTCGACATAGGGGAAACCAATTGCATAGCTTGCAGTAGATCCCTTAAATTTTGAGATTTCAACATCATTTATCATGAATTTACACAGGAATAAATAATGAAGAATATGAGGTTTGGAACTACTTTTTGCTCAGTATGTGCAAGGCACTTGAAAATGTAGTTGCCTTAAATTGTGCTTTGTCATTTTATTGGTACACAAATTCTCATTTGTGACGGGAATATCCGTCGTAAACTTGCGACGGGTCAAATACTACCACATGGGTAGATAAGACAAAAGCAGAGTGCATAGGGAGTAGTAATCTGTTTTATCTTATCTACCCACATGAGTAATACTTTACCCGTCGCAAGCTTGTGAAAGGCGGGATATGCGCGTCACAAGGGAGACTTGTTCATGAGGTCGAGTTGTTTCTAAGTTTATCCTTACTATTTGCGCGGCATAAAATTTATTCTTACAAGTTCATAATTAACCTATCTACAAGTCAAAATGCCTACGAAGATCGAGTTAAGTTGACCCTTGCTATCTCTGCAACATACGGAGTAAAATTTAATCTTATGGGTTCATAACTGTCATATCTACATGTCAGAAATTAGAATTTCGACAAGGCATAATTTCTCATACAACTGTACAAGGCCACACAAACTATGTATTTGAAAGCTCAAATTAGGACGGGTTCATTGGGAAGCTAGATACACCGAATATGAAACAACTCATAAGACGGCAAATCTTTCGAATGTGATCAATTTTCCTCAAATCTAACATGGGTAAAAAGGAAAATTATACGCAACTTAACATGCTTTGTTATCGTCATAAAACGAACAAGCCACAAAAATTTGAAATCTTTCGAATGTGATCAATTTTCCTCAAATCTAACATGGGTCAAAAGGAAAATTATATGCAATTTAACATGCTTTGTTATCGTCATGAGAAGATCAAGCCACAAAAATTTGAAATTTTTTGCTGTAGTCAGGAACCTGGAATCATTTCAGTTCTAGAAAGTTGATTTATCAATGTGCTACTACAGCTTTGGTGATCAATTACGGTAACATAATTATATTACTGTACTTCAAAAAACTGCACCCCAAAATCGACCAAAATCTATAAAATTAAATTGATTTTTTTTAATTGAAATTAAATTAATGTGAAAAAGCGTAAGTAAAAAATTACAGAAACCCAAATTATAATCTATAAATAAATTATTATAGATTATAAATTAAATTGAGTTCGTAATTGACCTATATACATGTCAAAAGTTAGCATTTTGAATTTCGACGAGGTCAAATTTCTCATACTAGGCAAGTTAGAAGCTTAAATTAAGACGGATTCCATTGCAAACTAGATATACTACATGTCAAAATGCTTGTGAAGATTGAGTTGCTTTTACTTAAGTTTACCCTTGCTATATGCGCGATACAAAATTTATTCTTATAAGTAGGACGGGTTCCATTGCAAAACTAGAGATACATAGAGTATTAGAACCGTTACATCACTTACTTGCGCTAATCTATCCCATGTGACCAATTTCCCTCAAATCTAACATCGGTCCCAACTCACAAGGCAAATTATACGCAATTTAACATGCTTTGTTATCGTCATGAAAAGAACAATCCACATTTTGAGCCGGCAGCCGCTTATAGAATTACACAGCATGTTTCCCAGATGATTTTGAAATTGAATGGCAAACGGAAACTGATTGAATCTGCCAAGAATAAATTAACAGAATGATTGTTAATTACCAAAAAAAAAAAATTGCTGTAGCCAGGAATCGAACCTGGAATCATTTAACTGCTTGAAAGCTGATTTACCATTGTGCTACTACAGCTTTGGTGAACAACTAGGGAAACAAATGTATATTAGCAGACCACAATGCTTATGTTTTGTGGCACTTTGCTGCTTGATCATGGTAGCGTTTTTGTTGTTGACTTTGTGTCTGTTAAAGAAATGTGTCTCTATTACTTGAGTAACGAGAAATTTAAGTAAAATATTGGAGGATTTGGCTTCCATTTTGTAAATATGATGGCAAAAAAACATAAAAGTTGCTGTAGCCAGGATTCGAACCTGGAATCATAGACAAAGTTGATTTTCCAATGTGCTACTACAACTTTGGTGATTAATTAGGGAAACAAAACATATATAACCTGAAATTTGGCTGGACCTAAAATAGCACCCCAGAATCGACCAAAATAGCATTCCATTATACATTCAAACAATTGGTAGATTAATGATTGTCCCGTTCCACCCTCACCATAACGAAGCCTTGCTTGAAATCCTCGGTTTATCTAGATTAGAATGGAGATGATCACCTATACTCGAGATTCTGAAGGCAGTAGTGACAGTCATTCGAAGGACGCCATCGTCATTTGCAAGGTTGTGTTTCATGTTTCATACTACAGTTTAATCTTATACATTGTGGGGGAACCTCGTCGACATAAGGGAAACCAATTGCACGCACATCTTGCAGTAGATCCCCTAAATTTTGAGATTTCAGCATCGTATGTCATGATTTAGACAGGATTAAATATAATGAATGATACGGTTTTTTTTTTTGGCAACAAATGATATGGGTTTTGGAACTACTCTTTGTTCAGAATGTGCTCAAGTATGTGCAAGGCATTTTGAAACTATCTACATGTCAAAATTCTTGTGAAGGTTGAGTTGCTTATGTTACGAGTAGGACGGTTTCCCTTGCAAAACTAGATACATAAGAGTATTAGAACCGTTACATCACTTGCATGCGGTAATCTAACATGGGTCACAACTCACAAGGCAAATTATACGCAATTTAACAAACTGAAACTGATTGAATCTGCCAAGAACAAATTATCAGAATGATTGTTTATAAATAAAAAAAGGAAAAAGAATGCCGTAGCCAGGATTTGAACCTGGAATCATTTCTGTTCTCGAAAATTGATTACCAATGTGCTACTACAGCTTTGCTGAACAATTACGGAAACAAAACTATATTAACGGACCTCAAAAAGCAGCACCCCAACATCGACCAAAAACTGTAAAATTTAAAATGATTTTTTTTTTTTAATTGAAGTTAATTTAGTTTGAAAGAACGGAAGTGAAATATTACAAAATCCCAAAAATTATTCTATAAATAAATTACCAACCAAGATTGAAGGCGATTTAAGTCATAACCATCTAATTCTAAATAATTCGAATCAACCCGACCATACTTAAATCCCCGTTAAAAAACACATTTCACATAAAATAATCCGACCTAGCTTGTTTATCATGTGCCATGTCCAAAATTTCAGATAGATAGAGCGGTGATTTACGCATGAACACGTAAACTAATTGATAAGAGGTTGATCTCGCTTAACTAGATATATAAAATTCGAGTTCCAAAAAAGTATATATGAATGCAAGTACAGAACTCTTTCAAGTGTCAACACTCGTATGCTGTTCATTGTCCAGGAGAAGAAATTACGAACGCTGCATGTATATTTAACAGCATCGGTTTTCGGCATGGTGGGATGTTCATATGCTGCCATCCCGTTGTATAGGAGAGCTTTGTAATTGAATCGGTAAACAAAAACATATTATTATTTGTTAAAAAAAATACATAAATTGCTGTAGCCAGGATTCGAACCTGGAATCGATTTTCATAACTGAAGTTGATTTACCAATGTGCTACTACAGCTTTAGTGCTTAAATATGTAAACTAATCATCTAAAACGTATTATTATTGTAACCGGCGGCCCCAATGTGCTACTATAGCTTTAGTGATTAGTTTTGTGTTTATGAGTTTCTGTTGCTAATTATTCAGAGAAATTAAAACATAAAAATTGCTGTAGCCAGGATTTGAACCTGGAATCATTGACAAAGTCGATTTTCCAATGTGCTACTACAGCTTTAGTGATTGATAGGGAAACATATATTCTGTAAAGTATAAACTGCGGCCCAGAATCAACCAAAAATCTGTGAAGTTGAATTGAAAGTAAATTTATCTCAAACTATCAAACAACGTGAGTCAAAATATTTAATTGTTTTTAAATATAAAGTCGTACCTACTACGATTGAAGACGATTCGAGACGCGTAAGCCGTAACCATCTTATTCTATACACTTCAAACCTAATCAACTACTTAGATTCCAGTAAAACCTGTGTAGTTCTTCTTTTACATTGAAACTGAATTCTAGCGGTTGTCTAGCTGATGAATGGCATCAACAATATAATCCTTTCATATACATCTTCAAGGTTTCCGAGTAACCAAATGAAGCTGATGTCTCGAAATGAAGATGATCTCTCGTTCAGTGCATATTATATCGTACATTCAAACATTTGGTAGACTAATTATTGTCTCATCCCACCCTCACCATAGCGAAGCCTTGCTTGAAATTCCCAGCTTGTCTAGATTAGAGACGACATTTATGGGTGGAAGATCACTTGTACTCGAGATTATGAAGGCAGCCATACAAAGTAAAAGGTTTCATAATTGACCTATCTACATGTCAAAAATTCAAGGCCAGACAACTATGTATTTGAAAGTTCAAATTAGGTTTCGCTGTAGCCAGGATTCAAACCTGTAACCATTTCATAATCCGAAAGTTGATTTACCATTGCGCTACTACAACTTTGGTGATCAATTAGGGAAACAAAATTATATTAACGAACTTCAAAAAACCGCACCCCAAAATGGATCAGAATCTATATAAACTAAATTGATTTTTTTTAATTGAAATTAAATTAATCCGAAGAAACGTAAGTAAAAAATTACACAAACCCAAAGTTAAGGTGCTTAATTACCACTTTCGTGATAAATAAATTATACCAACCAAGATCAAAGACGATTTGACTTCAAGTCACAACCATTTGATTCTAAACAATTCGAATGAACCCAACCATACTCGAGACTTAGGGTGTGTTTGGATAGCAAAAGTGGAGGGAAAGGGAAGGGAGGGGAATGGAGGGGAGGGAAAGGGAGAGAAGGGAAGGGGAGGGAGAATGGAGAGGTGGAGTTTTCCATCCAAATCTTGCCTATGTTGGAGGGAAATATTTTGGCTTGGAGGAATGAAATGGAGGGATCCATTATCCCTCCCCTCCAAATCCCTCCACCCCTATTTTGCTATCCAAACAATGGATATTGCTTCCTTCCAAATCCCTCCCTTCCCTTTCCTTCCAAATCCCTCTATCCAAACAAGGCCTAGTAAAAACACAAAAAATAATCTCAACTAACGTGTTTATCATGTGTCATGCCCAAAATTCGAGTTCCAAAAATATATCAAATTCGAGTTCAAAAATGTCTGAATGCAAGTACGGAATTCTGTCAACCCTCGTATATACAGTTGTTCATTATGTTCAAAGATAGAGTATTAGAACCGTTACATCAATTACTTGCGGTAAGCCGGTAATCTATCCAATGTGATACATAGAGTATTAGAACCGTTACATCACTTACTTGCGGTAATCTATCCAATGTGACCAATTTCCCTCAAATCTAACATCGGTCCCAACTCACAAGGCAAATTATACGCAATTTAATATGCTTTGTTATCGTCATGAAAAGAACAATCCACATTTTGAGCCGGCACACAGCATGTTACCCAGATGATTTTGGAATTGAATGGCAAACGGAAACTGATTGAATCTGCCAAGACTAAATCAACAGAATGGTTTGTTAATTACCAAAAAAAGAAAAAAATTTGCTGTAGCCAGGATTCGAACCTGGGATCATTTAACTGCTTGAGAGCTGATTTACCATTGTGCTACTACAGCCTTGATGAACAAGTAGGGAAACTAATTTATATTAGCAGACGACAATGCTTATGTTTTGTGGTACTTTGCTGCTTGATCATGGTAGCGTTTTAGTTGTTGACTTTGTGTCTGTTAAAGAAAAGTGCCTCCACTTGAGTAACGAGAAATTTAAGTTAAATATTTGAGGATTTGGCTTCCATTTTGTAAATATGATGTTGTTCATGTACAGTATACAACTTCAGCAGACTGTATGACGGCATTTTTGCAAATGATTCGAACATGGAATCGGCGACCCTGAAACGGATTGAAAAGCAAAAAAACATAAAAATTGCTGTAGCCAGGATTTGAACCTGGAATCATAGACAAAGTTGATTTTCCAATGTGCTACTACAGCTTTGGTGATTAATTTGGGAAACAAAATATATATAACCTCAAATTTGGCTGGACCTAAAAATAGCACCTGTACTCGAGAGCAGTGACAGTAAGATTCGAAGGACGTCATTGCCAGTTGCAAGTGGTGTGTTTCTTTCAGATTTCATACGCATGAACATGTAAACTAATTGATAAGAGGTTGATCTCGCTTAACCAGATATATCAAATTCGAGTTCCAAAAAAGTATGAATGCAAGTACGGAACTCTGTCAACACTCGTATATTGTTGATTATGATCAAAGTTATACTCCGTCATTTGAATCAAGACGGCAGACGCGACTGACTATACGACCAGCATAATCCAGGAGAAGAAATCAGGAAATTTTCCTAAATATTTGACAGCATCGTTTTCGGCATATGGTGGGATGTTCATATGCTGCTATCCCTTTGTATAGGAGGTTTTGTCAGGCTACTGGTTATGGTGGTACAGTTCAACGCCGTAAACACAAAAATAGCCGTAGCCAGGATTTTCACAATGGAAGTTGATTTACCAATGTGCTATTACAGCTTTACAGCTTTAGTAATTAAATATGTAAACAAAAAAAATATTATTATTTGTAATTGGCAGCCCCCAAAAAGCAGCTCAAATTAAACCAAAATCTGTGAAATTGAATTGATTTTTTTGTTGGATTAAAATTAAATTGACCTAATAATGTAATTCAACACACAAACCCTATAAATAAAATCGTACCAAGCAAGATGGAAGACGATTTAAGTCGTAAGTACTCGTAACCATCTATTCTAAACAATCAAATCAACCTCTGACCGTACTCAAAACTTAGTAAAACCACATATTTCGTATAAACTAATCCGAATTAACATGTCATGTCAAAAATTTCAAACAATATGACAACCAAAACGGTGATATGTACGCATGAATATGTAAACATCATAATTCATAATTTAAGTTCATATGATAGTATGATGACATTCTTGTACGTATTTGTGGTTTTCAATTTCTGAGAATCTGCTTTCCTCACTATATGAGTTTCTGTGTTAATTACAGGCGGCGCACAAAATACAATGCTTTTGTTTTAAGGAGCAACGGCTTCTTCCAGGGGAGCAGGTTGACATGCCTGTAAGTAGTTCATTTTGCATGGCTTGGAAAAACCGATAAGAAATATGTGAACCGTGTTTTAAGAATGTGTTTGAAACCTGTGTAGGTCATCTTTTACATTGAATTCGAGACAGACCCTAGGATGGACGACAACAACAATATAATCCTATCGTATACATTCTTCAAGGTTTCGGAGGAACCAAATGAAGCTGATGCCTTTAAACAAAGTTGATCTTGAATTTGAGAATGCATTAAGTATGTGCAAGGCATTTGAAAAAGTAGTTGCCTTAAATTGTGCTTTGTCATTTTGTTGGTAATGTCTCAAAATGCCTATGAAGGTCGAGCTGTTTCCAAGTTTATATATGCGCGATACAAAATTTATTCTTATAAGTAGGGCAGGTTCCATTGCGTTCCATTGCAAGCGAAAAACATAAAAAATTGCTGTAGCCAGGATTCGAACCTGGAATCATAGACAAAGTTGATTTTCCAATGAGCTACTACAGCTTTGGTGATTAATTATGGAAACAAAACCATTATAACCTAAACTTGGGCTGGCTCTAAAACTGCGACCCAGAATCAACCAAAAATTTGTGAAGTTGAATTGAAAGTAAATTGATAACAAACTATCAAACAACGTGAGTCAAAATGTTTAATTGTTTCTAAATATAAAGTCATACCTACTACTACGATTGAAGACGATTCGACACGAACCATCTTATTCTATACACCTCCAAACATAATCCAACGTACTTAAATTCCAGTAAAACATGTGTAGGTCTTCTTTTACATTGATCCCGAATTCGAGTCAGACCCTAGAATGGACGACATCAACAATATAATCCTTTGATACACATTGTTCAAGGTTTCTGAGGAACCAAATGAAGCTGATGTCTCGAAACGAAGTTGATCTCTCGTTCCAGTGCATATTATATCGTACATTCAAACATTTGGTAGACTAAATTATTGTCTCATCCCACCTTCACCATAGTGAAGCCTTGCTTGAAATTCTCAGCTTGTCTAGATTAGAGACATTTATGGGTGGAAATGATCACTTGTACTCGAGATTATGAAGGCAGCAGTAATGACAGTAAGATTTGAAGGACGCCACTGCCAGTTGCAAGGGGTGTGTTTCTTAAGAGTTCATAATTGACCTATCTACTCGTCAAAATGCCTATGAAGGCCGAATTATGTTTACCCTTGCTATTTCTGCGACATACAAAGTAAATTTTTTTCTTACGGTTTCATAATTGACCTATCTACATGTCAAAAATTCAAAAAAAATTGTTGTAGCCAGGATTCGAACCTGGAATCATTTCATAATCCGAAAGTTGATTTACCATTGAGCTACTACAACTTTGGTGATGAATTAGGGAAACAAAATTATATTAACGTACTTCAAAAAACCGCACCCCAAAATCAACCCGAATCTATATAATTAAATTGATTTTTTTTAACTGAAACTAAATTAATCTGAAGAAACTTAAGTAAAAAATTACACAAACCCAAAGTTAAGGTGCTTAATTACAACTTTCGCGATAAGTAAATTATACCAACCAAGATCAAAGACGATTTGACTTGTAAGTCATAACCATTTGATTCTAAATAATTCGAATCAACCCAACCATACTCGAGACTTAGTAAAAACACATACTAAATTACACAAAAAATAATCCCAACTAACGTGTTTATCATGTGTCATGTCCAAAATTCGAGTTCCAAAAATATATCAAATTTGAGTTGCAAATAAAAAAGTATGAATGCAGGTACGAAGCTATGTCAACCCTCGTGTACAGTTCATACTTCATTATGTTCAAAGATAGTCCCTCATTTGAATCAAGACGCAACTATAAGATTCACATATATTTGACAGCATCAGGTTTCGGCATGGTAGGATGTTCATATGCAGCTATCCCGTTGTATATGAGATTTTTTCAAGCTACTGGTTATGGTGGTGCGGTTCAACGCCATAAGGTGAAAAATGGCTATGATAGTAGTATACGTACAACTGCAACAAAGTGTTAAAACGGGAAAAAAAAGAATTGCTGTAGCCAGGATTCGAACCTGGAATCATCTAAATGCTTGAAAGCTGATTTACCATTGTGCTACTACAGCTTCGGTGAGTAATTAGGGAAACAAACTTATATTACCAGACCACAATAAATTGCAACCAAAATCGACCAAAATCTATAATATTAAATTGATTTTTTTAATTGAAATTAATTTAATCTGAAACAAAGTAGGTCAAAAATTACACAAACCCAAATATTAATCTATAGATAAATTATACAGTACCAATCAAGATCGCATAAAGTAATCCGAACTAACATGTTTATCCTATAGTATACATTCTTCGAGTGATTTCTCAGAGACAAGAACACGACTGATCCAAACTCCATTAGTCCACATTACCAGGGTCTTTTTTCTTACTGAGTTGAGTCGCCCTTAAGTTTAATGTTCTTGCAAATTAATGCTACAAGCCTACAATAATTACCATTCTTGTCACGATGTCACCCTTCGTCTCCTCCTAACTTACCGTGATTTAGTAATTATTTAGTACTGTAATAATAATAATGAAACGAGTTAGTAATGTAGAAACTTGTTGTCACCTTGCCTATATTCTGTGAACTTCACTGCTTGACCGCGATAGCATTTTTGTTGTAGAAGCGCCTTTTCTTGAGAAACGAGAATTTTAAGTTCATATTGGAGGAAACCTGCAATTACCCTTACTTGAATTCCTGCAATTACAACAAACCCAAAAATTTGCTGTAGCCAGGATTTGAACCTGGAATCCCTTTCCATTGTTGAAACTGATTTACCAATGTGCTACTACAGCTTTTGATAAAAGAAAAGGGAAGCAAAAATATAACTCTGTTTAGATTGGGCCAAGCCCTAGAAAACCGCACCCCAGATTGGACAAACAATCTGTGAAATTAAATTATTTTTTTTCCTCGAAAGAAAAGGAATTGATAAAAGTTAGATATTTTTAACATACTCATAAAGACGAATAAAATATGATCCACTTGAATATATTTTCACTTATGCATTGAGAGAAAATTGTTAAGGAAACAAATAATTCTACCTCTCCATCAAGCAAGCTATAATTATTGTTATACGGTTTTGATATGTGTATCTTTAGTTTAGTTAAAAGATCTTTGTATATATTTCCTTTAGCTTATTCTTTCCTTATACTTGTATATTTTTAGCCTTAGGTTTAGGTAATACCTTTAGTATATAAACGCATGTACATTGCTCTTGTTTATTATCAATATACAAAAACACTTCCTCATCTTATATGGTATCAACCGCCTTCGATCCTCGACATCGTATCCTTCAAGCATGGCAAGCAACGCCCTAATTGTTCCCAATACCACCGATAACACCACCCCTATCATATTTGTCAACCTCTCACAATGCAAAACCTTAACCACCACAAACTACACTCAATGGTCCTTCCAAATTCAGTCCTTCCTCGAGGGGCTCGACCTCTTCCACTACCTCGATGGCACGCATCCTTGCCCTCCGAAAACCGTCATCGTTGACAACAAGTCCACTACCAACCCCGCATACTCCACATGGGCTCGGCAAGACTGTCTTCTCCTTGCTTCCCTTGTTGGAACCCTCGACGCCAATATTGCCCCTTTAGTCACCCGTTCCACGTCCTCTCACGAGGCTTGGTCTACCCTTGCCTCCACCTTTGCCAACCCCACTCGGGGTCACATACTCCAAATCAAAAATCGTCTTGAATCCATCATCAAGAAACCCAACCAAACTGTCACCGAATACATGCATCAAATCAAAACTTGCACCCTAGAACTTGCCCAACTAGGTAAATCTATGGACCCCAAAGACATCATCTCGAAGGTACTTCCTGGCCTTGACTCGACACACTATCGAGCCATCAAGGAAACTGTTGAAGCCCGTGACACCCCTATAACCTTCGATGCCCTACATGAGAAGCTTATCAATCATGACCTACAAAACCCTCAAACCACGTCTGCCTCACCACTTCCCACCACTGCCTTTGCTGCTCAATATCGCTCTAATCAACCCCGTTATCAAAATCGCCCCAACACCACACCCCTCCTTCCCAATCCGTCCCCTGATGTCTCGGTCTGTCAATACTGTGGCTACAAAGGTCACACTTTCACCAATTATCGCAATTTCAAGAAAGCACACCCCTCTCTCACCGTGATTCCCTACACTCGTCCCAATCGTCCTCCTACTGGTCGTCCTCAAGCAAACACGGCCACTGCGACCCCTTCTTCTCCCAACTCGTGGTTAGTTGATAGTGGTGCCTCTCACCACATAACTAACGACCTATCCAACCTTGCTCTACATGCTCCATATGACGGTCCCGATGACGTTGTCATTGGTGATGGTTCCTCGCTGCCCATCTCTAACATAGGTTCTTTCGACATTCACTCTCATTCTTCCTCTCTTTACTTTCGTAATGTACATCATGTTCCGCTTATTTATCGCAATATCCTGTCTGTATCTCAATTCTGTCATGATAATAATGCCTTCATCGAATTCACATCGTCTCATTTCTTTTTTAAGGATTCAATGACGGGACGGATCCTTCTCCACGGCCCAATTGATCGTGGTATCTACTCCTGGAACCCGTCTGCCTCACACGCCTTCACAGCTACTTCAACTGCTTCCGCTCCACTCTTATGGCACCATCGTCTTGGCCATCCTTCATCCAATGTTTTTTCTTTTCTAAAAAGACAATTTAGTTTACCTATTTCTATTTCTAGCTTTGATCATTGTCATTCTTGCAAAATTAATAAATGTCATAAACTACCATTTTCTACTTCATCTCTTACGTCTACTGCCCCTCTCGAATTAATTTTTTCTGATGTTTGGAGTTCTCCGGTTTTATCCCATGATAATTTCAAATATTATGTACTCTTTGTTGATCATTTTACGAAATACACTTGGCTATATCCGCTCAAACGTAAGTCCGATACATTTAACATCTTCAAAAAATTCAAGCTATTAGTCGAAAAATATTTTAAACGGCCTATCATTCAAATGTTCTCCGACAACGGAGGAGAATACATCAAAATTACGCCCTCCCTTCTCCAAGATGGTGTCTCTCATCTCACATCACCACCACATACTCCCGAGCACAATGGATATGCCGAACGACGGCATCGTCATATTGTGGAAACGGGTCTCTCACTGCATACACATGCTCGGCTTCCCACCTCTTTTTGGCCGCATGCTTTTGCCACAGCGGTTGATCTAATAAATCGTTTGCCAACGCCTACTCTCAACCATGACTCCCCTTACTCTCGTCTCTTCTCTAAGTCTCTTAATTACAATAAACTCCGCGCCTTTGGTTGTCTCTGTTACCCGTGGCTTAAACCTTACACCACCAACAAACTCGATCCCAAGTCATTAGCTTGTGTTTTTCTTGGATACTCTACGACACAAAGCGCGTATCTCTGTCTCGACCCTACATCTAACCGAATTTATACGTCTCGCCATGTCACCTTTGTCGAAACTGACTTCCCATATCCTCGTCTTACCTTCCTTCCACCCGCTGAACCTGCTCCCTCTATCGTGGACCAGTCCCACAATCCCCTTCCCTGCATCCATCTCCTCCCCTGCCAACCCGACTCCACACTCTACCACTCCTCATCAATCCCACGACTCCTCCCAGTCATCTCCTCATCTGGCCAAGACCTCTGACATCTCTCCTTCTGCCTCTCCTCCTGCCTAGTCATCTCCACCTCCCCCACCACCACCTCCACCACCGCCTCCAACTTCTCGTGTCATCACTCGCTTAGCCAACAACATTAGGAAGCCTAACCCCAAGTATGCCAAGTTAGCTATTGTCCCTTCACCACATTCGCTCCCCACAACCGCCAAACAAGCTATCTCCTCACCCCAATGGCGTGATGCAATGCTTGAAGAATACAATGCTTTAATTTGTAACAATACATGGTCTCTTGTTCCTGCACACGAAGCTCAAAATATAATAGGTTGCAAATGGGTTTTTCGTGTCAAGTATAATCCCGATAACTCAATTCAAAAATACAAGGCTTGCTTGGTCGCAAAAGGCTTTCATCAACGACATGGGATTGACTACGCTGATACTTTCAGTCCCGTTGTCAAGCCTGTCACCATTCGTCTCATCCTCTCTCTCGCACTTGCTCATGGTTGGTCTCTTCTCCAGCTTGACGTTAACAATGCTTTTCTCTAAGGTACCCTTCATGACACTGTCTTTATGTCTCACCCTCCCGGTTTCATTGATGATTCGCGTCCTACTCATGTTTGCTGCCTCAAGAAAGCTATCTATGGTCTTAAACAGGCCCTTCGGGCTTGGTATACGAAGCTCAAAAATTCTCTCCTCCAATTCGGTTTTACTGCATCTCTGGCCGACCCTTTCTTATTTATTTACAACATCAAAAACAAAATCATTTATGTGCTTGTCTACGTGGACGATATCATCATCACAGGTCCCTCCAATAGTGTCCTCAATTCATTCATTCACCAGTTTGCTACTCGTTTTTCGCTCAAAGATCTAGGTTCCCTCTCTTTTTTCCTAGGTGTTGAAGTCACTCCCAATGCCAAAGAACTACTGTTATCTCAATCGAAGTATATTTTTGATCTCCTCCAGCACTTTAATATGCTTGACTCGAAGCCGTCTACTACTCCCATGCTCCCTTACCCACCTCTTACAACCGACACAAATACTCCCTCTTGTGATGTCTCTGCTTATCGTTCTGCGGTTGGCAGCCTCCAATACCTATCACTCACCCATCCCGATGTCTCCTACTCTGTCAACAGGTTAGCTCAGTTTATGCAAAATCCACAAGCCACTCATTGGTCTGCCCTTAAGCGCTTGCTTCGCTATCTACATGGCACTATGAATCTTGGTCTTCAGTTACACCGATCCAATCCCTTGCAAATCCACGCTTTCTGTGATGCGGATTGGGGCGGTGACAAGGATGCTTACGTCTCAACCTCTGAATACCTGGTCTATCTCGGAAAAAACCCAATTGCTTGGGCCTCTAAGAAACAGCGGACTCTAGCTCTTTCTTCCACCGAAGCGGGGTTTCGGGATGTAGCTGACACCACGTCTGAAATTCTCTGGGTTCGGTCTCTCCTTTCCGAGCTTGGTCTCAAGTTCTCCTCCTCCCCAGCGATTTATTGTGATAATTTAAGTGCCACTCACTATGCAGCTAACCCTGTTTTTCACTCGCGTATGAAACATGTTGCGTTAGCTTTTCATTTTGTTCGTGCTCAGGTTCAACAAGGCTTGCTCCGTGTTGCTCATATCAGTGGGAATGATCAGTTGGCAGATGCTCTAACTAAGCCTTTGTATCGTCCTCGTTTTGAAATGCTTATCTCCAAGATCGGATTTTTCTCTGGACCGTCTTGCGGGGGAATGTTAATGAAACAAATAATTCTACCTCTCCATCAAGCAAGCTATAATTATTGTTATACGGTTTTGATATGTGTATCTTTAGTTTAGTTACAAGATCTGTTCCGGGTGTAATTCCGGAGCAGGATTGTGACCACTTGAGCTTGTAGAATGATGTCGTTGCTCGCCTCTTCCTTTCACTCTCTCATGTAAAGATGAACAAACTGAGGGCTCGGCTTGGGGCCGAACGTACTCACTCCGACGCTCAAGTCAGTAAACTTAGAGAGATAAGTTGTATGTTTAACTTGGCAAAGTATATGGTAGAGAGATAAGGGAGTTTATACCAGATTTTTTGGTTATTGTGTGATCTATTTCTCAATGAGAGATGTGGAGTATTTATAGACTTTCACCTTTTGTCACGTAGTGGCCAAGTGGCCAAGTGGCGTAGCAGGCGGAAAGGCTGTCTTACCCTCGGCCGAGGGACCCATGACAGGCCGACAGGCCTGGTTGACTTCATGCCGAGGGGACTGGATGTGAGTACACGGATATGTCTCTCGGCCGGCTAGTTGCCGAGCCGAGACCCAAGTGACAGGCCGACAGGCTTTGTCGGTTAGGATGTTTTTCCTTTGACTTGTTGTCTTTTGGCTTTGACCCTGGTCAATATGTTGACTCGGTCAGCGGGTGCAGAATATACCCCATCAATTTGCCCCCGGCGTAGTCTATGCCGTGGTATGGACCTTCGATGCGTGTTGAGCGTATATTCTGCGCATGTCGAACTTCTTCCTCGGCTTGGTCCTGTTCAGGCCGTACCATATCCCCCCTCCACATTGTTGTGTAATGGACATCGAATGTGGAAAAGAAAATGACGCTGGCCGAGACCAAGGTTGATAGTGTCGTGTGCTTTTGATTGCCCCCGGCCGGTGCTGCCAAGCTTGGTTGATCAGCTGGCCGTTGGCAAGTAGATACCGAGTAGCGTGTCAAAGAAGATTGGTTATTGTATGTCGATTGACATTCTGCGGTTGCATGTTTGACACGTGGCCTGGTGTTGATTGGTGGACGCTTCATGGGCTTTGCTCTGATTGGTCCACTGAATGGGCTTTGCTCTATAAATAGAGCAGTGTGCCCCTCATTTTGTTCCGCAAACCTCTTCTTTTCAAAAAAAAAAATTTCTTCTCTCTAGTTTTCGAAGCGTTCCCTCTCTCTAATTTTCGAAGCGTTACTCGGCGTAACACTTTCTTTCAAGGTAAAAATAAATTCTTCCCCAACTTTTATTTGTTAAGTATTCGTTGCCATCATGTCTGCTGCTGACGCTCCTAGTACCTCAACCCCGGAGGGCGAACCGCCGCGTCCTGATGAACAGGAGCCACTGGTTGTCACCCCGGTTGGGTTCGGGAGTCGCAAGTCGTCTTCTCCTGAAATCGACGAGAAATATCTCGAGGGTTTTGATGATGAAGAGGAGGAGAAGACGCAATCTGATTCAGAGAGGCCGCACTACTTGTGGCACGGCGAAGCCTGCTCGATAAAACCTGATCTTGTTTGGACAAACAAGTTCGCTCGTGCCGCCGGGCCTGAACTTTTCGAAGACCACTACAACTTCGGCAGGGGGTATAGAATCATTGTCCCTGTGGGTGATCAGGCAGTCTGTTGCCCTCCCGAAGGTTGTATAGGCGTGTATATTAGGCATCTGGAGTATGGGCTCCGTTTTCCTCTTAACCCACACGTCTCGGCCATAATCAAGGCCATGAATGTCGCCGTGGCTCAACTGCATCCGTTGGCCATTAGGACGATTATTGGCTTCGTGTGGCTTTGTCTCTTTAAGGGGGAGACCCCAACGGTGAACCTCTTCCGCCGGCTCCACCATCTTCGGCAGTCCACCCAAGGCGTCATGGGGTGGTACAGCGTGCAGACCGAGCCGGGTTACGTGACCGTCTCTAAGCTGACATCCTGCAAAGACTGGAAGGGGCGGTGGGTATATGTCGAGGTTCCGGAGGACTATCCACTGCCCCGGTCCTTCCAGCGCCCCGTCAATTTGCGGTGTGAGAGTCAGGGGGAGCATGAAAGATATGTCTCCCGTAATAAGATTAAGATGGACGCCAAGAAGGTCTATCTTAAAGACGACGAAGTGCGGGTGATGAGCATGTTCGCGGCCGAGAAGGATGGCACGTCGAAGGGATGGATGCCTCCGACGAAGATTGTCCTTCAAGACGAGCCGCTTTGTCACGCCGGCCTCATACCGGCCCTTAGCCAGGGTGAGTGGGGTCGGTATGAGGCCCACTTTTGCTTTTATGCTTTGATATTTGAGCCTCGGTTTACTTCTTTCGCTTAACTCTTGCTTTGTTTCTTGCAGATCGATTTGGCCGGGATCTCTCTGTCTCCATCCTAAACAAGTTGGGACTTGACCAGGACAGGAGAGTTGTTCAACTGCACCCTAAGGCCGCGTCGCGTGATCGCAGGCAGGCCCCGCACGAGCTCATGGAGCAGGCGTTGAAAGCAATGGATGTGGGGGCGACTCAGGCAGAGATTGGCGGTAACGTGCCGCGCCGGAGACCAAAAGCAACGTCTGCGGCGGCTACGACGTCAACTCCAACTCGATCTCCAATCCCCGTAGTCCAAAAGGATAAGGTGGTCGTCAATGTTGACGAGGACGTCACCGTTCTGGAGGGTCCTCCTCCTTCAAATAAGAGGAAAGAAACAACGCCTGCTCCTGCTGTTACCAAGGCAGGGAAAGAGAAAGGGTCAGCCGGCCCCCTACCCAAGAAGGCCAAGACTGGTACGGATCTAACCCATAGCTCAGATTTAGCAGGTTCCTTATGCATTCCTGATGACAGGCTTTTCTATATGTCGATGAATGTTGACATGGCCGCTTTGTCTGGGTTTTTTTTAAATCAGCCGTCGCCAGCTGTTGTTCTCACCGAACGGCAATTGGAGAAACAGCATGTGCAGACGGGCGACAAAAATATCGCCGCCGTCTCCTCGTCCGAGAAGGCTTCCTTCGTTCAGCTCAGGGCGGACGGCATAAAGTTGGCCAAAAGGCTGGTGAAGTGGGCTGAGGTTGCCGACACTCATCTTATCGAGAAAGAAAAGCTCGTGGCTCAAACTGCCCCTACGCTTGAACGGCTCACGCTTGAGCTTGCCGCCTCTAGGAAGGAGGCCGAGAAGACGAAGCAGGACTTCCTGGCCACCATGAAGGACTTTCTCGCTGAGCGAAAGCTTAAGGAGGACGCTGAGAAGGTGGTCCTGGCCGAGAGAGCGAAGGTTGAGTCTGCGTTGGCTGATGCCGCTAAGCTGCGGGACGAGGGAAACAAGCTTGACGGTGGTTATAAGGCCATGGTTGAGCAGAGGGAAAGATGGAAGACCCTGCATTTGGCCGAGGCGAAGGAGCACAAGGGCACAAAGGCTATCCTTGCTCAGAGGGAGAAGGATATTGAGGTGCTAAAAACCGTCATCATCCCTGAAATGTGTGCCCGGTACCGAGACCAAGCTGAAGATGATACAAGGGATGCGATTAAGGAGCTCCTTCCAGAAGGCACTTTTCCGTGGCAAGATTTTGACCGCCTTCTGGATGAGAAGGCGGCTGCTGAGGAGGCCAAGGCCGCGACTGAGGCGAAGGCGGCGAAGGCTGCTCAGGAAGCTGCGGCCAAGGCGGCCCATGATGCTAAGGTGAAGGAGGCTAGAGAGGAGGCTGAGAAGGCAAAGGCACGTGAAGCTGCTAAGTCGTCCTCTGAGCCGTCCACCGACGGTGGTGGTGCTGCTGCTGCTAGTGGCAAGCGGCAACAAGCATAGGGAGACTGTCTTACCCTCGGCCGAGGGACCCATGACAGGCCGGCAGGCCTGGTTGACTCCATGCCGAGGGGACTGGATGTGAGTACACGGATATGTCTCTCGGCCGGCTAGTTGCCGAGCCGAGACCCAAGTGACAGGCCGACATGCTTTGTCGGTTAGGATGTTTTTCCTTTGACTTGTTGTCTTTTGGCTTTGACCCTGGTCAATATGTTGACTCGGTCAGCGGGTGCAGAATATGCCCCATCAAGATCTTTGTATATATTTCCTTTAGCTTATTCTTTCCTTATACTTGTATATTTTTAGCCTTAGGTTTAGGTAATACCTTTAGTATATAAACTCATGTACATTGCTCTTGTTTATTATCAATATACAAAAACACTTCCTTATCTTATAAAAATTACAATTGTAGGTTTATTTGTGAATAGTGTGCAAAAACTAATATGGTAGAGTAGAGTTGAATGGAGGGAGTACATATTTGAATTGAAACTAGTTTTGTGGTCCGTGAATTTCACGGGATATTTTGTTTTTAGTGTGATGTTTTTAGTGCTTCTAGTAATTCAGATTTTATAAAATATCAAATCACATAGTAAGATTACCTCATGAATAATTCATGATAGATCGTGTACTAAAAATACGGGCATTGACATGTTAACATAAAGATCAAAGTCGATAAATTAAAAAGTGCTATTTTTTCAAAGGTAAAATGATGAAAAAAAATCAACAAATACCAAAATAAAAAATACAGTTGAAAAAAAAACTAAAAAATTATTACTCATTCACGTTGATGTCGTCAATCTTACACTTAGTTTTTAATATATACTCCGTAGTTGTTTAAGCAATCCTAATATTTTACTTCTTCATATAGTCTTCTTTCTCCAATGAATCGTCCCTAGAAAAAAGTAACTCAGTAATTAGTGCGAATTAACCAACAAAACAGTGAAATTTGTTTTATACAATATTATCGTTATTAACTTAAACTTCCTCTTAAATAGAGAAAAAGGTAAAACATCAACATAGCAAAAACTTCACAAACGAATCAATATTATCACATGTAAATCATTGAAATTAAACCAAATGGAAAACTTGAATTTAAATATAAATCAAAAGATTTATAAAACCAATAACATAACAAATTAAAATATACTTTATTGGAAATAACAACAACAATACTCAATAATAATACTCATTATATCCTCTATAATCAAATAAATAAATTAAACCATAAAATATAATCCACAACGTAGAAACTCATGGGCAAATGAGCACTAGATTTTAAATAAATATTGTGAATAGAAACTATCATAGGTATTATAGATTTTATATCCATCACACAACCATAGACTCTTTTTAATTTATTTTGTGGTATTATTAAATTAGATAATTGATTGCTGAACAACTCAAGATGTGAATTAAATAGGTAAAATGTTAATGAAAATTATGAGTATTAAGTAGTATAAAGAAATCTAATCAATTTATTAACATATTATATTATGAAAATTAATTAGATAGGAAGAAATTTTAATTAATTTGGCGGGTGTTAAGTATTATGAAGAGTTTTAATCATTTTATTATAATGTTTAATTAAAAAAATAAATTAAATAGGAAAAAGTGTTAATAAAAATGGTGGGTGCATGTGAAGTAATATGAAAAGTTTTAATTTATTAACATGTTTTATTACCAAAAATTATAATTATAAATTATAACATTTATTAACATGTTATTATTACAAAAGTTCAATTAAAATGTCAATATTGATTATAAATTATGAAATTTTGATGTAAATTTGTAAGGGCTACATAAATTAAATTAATTTATACAAAAATGAATTAAATCTATAAAATAAGACAATTACGTGGCAATAAGGTTTGATGCTCACATTTACGTGGCATTTACGTGGCATTTTTGCATCCTACGTGGCTTTGTCTACGTGACGTTTATTAATTAGTCATTTTAGGGTAATCTTTTAATTATATTTTATAGATTAAATTGTTATGAAACAACGTACGTTTACGAATCCCAAATATTAATCTATAAACAAAATTGCACGAACCATGATTTTGAGACGACTTTACCCTTAAGTCATAAACGTCTGATTTTAAACAATTTAAACCATACTCAAACCTCAATAAATACATATTACTTATAAAATTATTCGAACTAACCAGTTTATCCTATGTCTTCAAAATTTTAAATAGACAAAATAAAGATTTTTGTACATCTATACGTAAACTAATTAATAAGAGGTTGATCTAATTTACGCCTATCAAATTCGAGTTCCATGAAAGTATTGAGGGCAATTTTATCAACACTCAGCCTGAACTATTAACCAAATAATGGCAATTCAGGCTCAAATCTCCCACCATGTTGCTTTACTGAATGTTCAAGCTTCAGTTCTTGTCACTGATTCTGATGCTGTAAACATTGCATTTGCTTATTCTTCTCCACCGATTTGCCTCCTTTACTCCGCTCAGCCTGAACTTGTGGATTACGTTGTTCGTATTGCTACTTTGGTTTCGCCAAGGGTGGTTGTTCGTCCGGATGGGGTAGTTGTGTTTAGGCCCTGATGTCTAGGGTTTATGATTCATTTTTAATGATGTCTAGGGTTTATTGTAATGTTGTTTAAGTTTTAACGATGATGAAAAAGGGGGGAAATGATTGAAAAAGTTGGGAAAAGGATGGAGTAAGATATACTGAAATGCATAACAGTATTGCTATTTATAGTGAAGGAAATTCCAAAATCAAAATTTTCAGAAAATTGGATTTCCCGCACATTCCCTAAATATTTGAAAATTTCAGGGAACAGAAATCGCGCTAAAAGGATTCCCTAAATATTTGAAAATTTTGGAAAACAGAAATCGCGCTAAAAGGGAAATCCATGGCTCAATCCGTGTAAAGGAAAATCTTAGCTGTTGGATGCTTTCTAATCCAACGACAAAGGATCCCAATGCTCACGATCCGTGTATAGAGCAATGGTCAAATCGTAAGGGCACACGTGGCGTTGGGAAGTTTATTGTTATGGGGCCATGATTTATATTGGACAACCCAAATCGTTTGTTAGGCCTTAGGCCATAACGTTAAGTATGGCCCAAATGATTCATAATTAATATAATTATTTAAAAACCAAAAAATTATTGATAAAATATAATATAATTTAGAAAAACCCAAGTTAAATCATAATTAAATTAAATTTATCTGATTTAAATTTAATATATTATTATTATTATTATTTAAAACTCAAAAAATAATTGATAAAATACATCATATAATTTAGAAAAATCAAAATAAAAATATAATTACAAACTAAATTTATTTATATTTGAGTGATAAATTAAATCATCATGAGACTCTCAAAGAATGCAGAAAATAGGGAAAAGAAGCACATACTTGTTCAACTATTAATCTTCTGTTGGTGTTGTTTATGGTATTAAGGTGTGTATGACAAATAAATCTTTGAAATGAAGGTATCAAGACAAAGAAAAGAATACTCCAAGATGATTCCTCCCAGGGCCGTCTCAAAAAAAATGGAGGCCCGGTGCAAGAAAAAAAATGAGGCCGAATTCAAGAACTTGCGTCGCAGCCGTCTATGATATAATCATATAAAAACCGATATACTGTAATAAAGTCCTCTTATCTCCGACTCCTTACTTTTCCTCAAATAGCTGCAAATGCTTTAAATTTTAGAACAATATTGAAAATTTATAAAGTAAATAAACAATAAGTCTATAATATGCAAGAAAATAACGACAACTTTCGCAAGAAATCGACATCTATAAAATACTATTAAAAGTCTAGGCTAAAATGACCCATAAACTCCATGTAGACAAATCCACATAGGATTTAGAAATGCCACGCAGGATTTAGAAATGCCACGTTTGTTTAGGACTGCCACGTTTGAAATCTATACAATAATATAAAAAGCCTACCTTGAGTCACTAAAACTTGGGAGAGACAGTCTCTCACTAAGTTATTGAGAGACCAATCTTTCGTACACTTTTATTTATACTTCGTACCCTTTTTATTCTTGATCGTGACATAGTAATTTCGTACCTATTTACATAATAAATGTACTCATTTTATCATTAATCATGATTTGTACCTATTTTATTAACTTTAGTACCACTTTTTCTTAAAACTGTACAATGATATCTCAATAATGCTTATTAAGAGACCGTCTCTCAGGAGACCTAGTCACTTTGAGTAGTCTACGTGTTAATTTTCTAAACTATTATGGTTTGTGTACTAGGTAGTGTAGCCTCGCTAGAAAATTCTTTGCTTGAGCTAAAAACAAAAATTAAAAATTAATTAATCTATTAGTTTTCCTCTCATTGTTGTTGACTTTAGCCTTCAAAATTCATTTCAAGTCCTCCGTCGACATGCTTTTCAGTTTATTGGAACTCTTCCATTCCCCCTCTTTACTTCCTAATTAATTTTAATTATTAATTCATCATGCATAAATTGGAGTCTCTTTAACTGCTGACCCTCTTCTCCATAAAATGGAGTTGTGCCTCATAAACTCCATAAATTGCAATAGCCTTAGTGGAGATATTGTATAATACTTGTAAGTTTGCATACCTTATCCTTCCATACAATGATAATATTACTGTTCGTAATTTTTATATTGGTATAATGAATGCACTATGATTTCAGGTTCATGATTACTCACTCATTTAATTGCATTTTAATGGGATTGCTCTATTTTTTACTTAAGCTTTCCGTATTTTGTTGAATTAGGATTTTTGAGAATGCTAATGTTTAATGATAATTATGGGATAAAATTTGAAGGGGAAAAGGACAATAAAAGTGGGATGGAGGGAGTATAATTTATTATAATGTTCTTATTTTCATTATTATTTTCTATGGTAATTAAGCTTTCAATTGTCTTTTTTTTATTGGTAATGTTCAAGTCATTGTAGATTACCAAGCTGGGTACTAACGACATCGATGAATCAATTTTTATATGCTACACACCTGGCGAAGGGACTTGTGTTGTAATGTACAAAGCCGTTGATACCCATGTATATCTTTCGTCTTAATTCTTAATGATCCATAATATACAAACTTAACCTATATGTAAAGGTTATTGTAAAACAAAGTTTGTTCTTTGGCTTGGGAACAAATTTGGATGTTAGCAGCGTCATCTTCATGTAATTTTATTGTAGCGTCATCGGTGTTGTTTGTAGTTGTTTGATTATTGAATGGATTGATCGGAGATTGGTTAAAGCTTTGAAGCTGCAGTCGATTGGTTGTTTATAGCTCAAATGTGTGGTTGAATTGAGAGCAATAAAGCTCACTAATTGAGTGATTTTGAAACTTCGTTAGACGACAGAAGAGGACATAAGTGTGAAGTAAGATAATGCCAAAGCCTGTTTGTATCTTTCTACGGAGTATGAGTTTGGATAGGCTGCATCAACGCCAATTCAATGCAGACGGATGAGTATGACGAGTTGACAACCCCTGGAATCGTCGTTGCTATTAGGGTGCAAGCCCTTTATGTTTACTTAGTATCCTCATGAATTGATATTTACTTAGGACATTTTAATGCTTTTTTAGGTGGTACCTGACTACATTCAAATCTGCAATTACAATAATTTAGCTCCCACATTTGGCCAGAATGCTCCAAGTCTCCAAAGTCCCAACTGATGAATGTGTGCTAAATGAAAAGAATAGGTAGAGTACCTAATGAGGGTACTGCGTATGTGTAACACCCCACGGTAATTGAAGAGGACCATTGATAGGCTTAAATGACTAGTGCTTAAAGGGATTGAAAGTACTACTCATATCAACAAAGTGCATTTTCTTTTATGGTCATCCATGCGAAAGAACTCCAAAGTTAAGCGTGCTTGGCTTGGAGTAGTCTTAGGATGGGTGACCCGTCAACAAATTCTGCTAATTATAATCTACTTTCACAACCTGCTTCTGCCAATATTAATCCGCTATTTACCAAATAGGGCCATAATAAAATAAGAGTTTAGTCTCAAATAGACTTATATAATAGTACTTAGAGTTTAATTTGTAGTGAGAATCTAGTGTTTAAGTCAAATATGATAAACTACGTACACAATAACACAATAAGTTGGTATTACTTATAAATCACTTTCCTTAACTTCTTCACCATCATCATATACTAAATATTATTCTATTTATTTTAATTATTAAGTTATTAAGCATTTCATACTAAATCGAGACTCTAATATCAGTTTTTCATAGATCTTTCATTAATGTTATACTCTCTATAATTGAGAGAGAGAGAGAAAAAGCTCTCTCTCTCTCTATAGATAGATATTTTATTTATTTTAATTGTTAAGTTATTAAGCATTTCATAAAAAATCAAGACTCTAATATCCGTCTTTTATAGGTCTTTCATTAATGTTGTATTCTCTATAATAGATTGAAAAGAGCTCTCTATATATAGATAGATAGATATTTATATTTATTTATTTATTTATTATATATCAAAGAGTAAACGCAATCTTTGTTAATTCTAAAATTTACATCCTTTGTGAGAAAATTATTCCATTATTATTAGAAAAATCTGATACCGATACTTTTCATCAATAATAATCATATTATTAAGGCTAAATCATCAATTACTCCCTTTTATAGTACACTTTTTCAAACTTACTCCCTTTTAAAAAAAAGTTTAAAAATTACACCCAGAAAATTGCTGAAATTTTTAAATTGCTCCCAAATCCCTATTTTTGTACATTTAGGACGAAAATGCCCTTGATTCTCATATTATTATTTCATTCTTCTTTCTCTCCTTAATTTCCAATTTTCCATTCTTCTCTACCCTTCTCTTGCTTATTTGTTTTATTACTTGGTTCCTATCGTTTAATTCGGCTAATTTGTTGATTATTTTGTTATTAGATATGTTGTTGGGTTTCATTTCATCATTGAAAGGTTGAGTTTAGAGAGAGTGGGTGATTGTGGTGGTTGGCGGTGAAAGACGGTGATTGTTGTGGTTGAACGGTGTATAGGGATTAAGACAAAAGGAGAATAGAAAATAGGGAGACAAGGAGGAGAATAAGGAGAAGAAAATAAATCAAGGGCATTTTCGTCATAAAAGTAGAAATATAGGAATTTGGGAGCAATTTCAAAATTTATACAATTTTATGGGTGTAATTTTTAATTTTTTTTTTAAAAGGGAGTAATTTTGAAAAAGTGCATTATAAAAGGGAGTAATTGATGATTTAGCCTATTATTAATTTGTAGACGAAAAATATTGTCAGTTGATATCACATATCATTGGTGCAATTCGTTGAGTGTGTATGTTTAGCTGCAAGTTATACAAGTTATTGGATGTGTATGCTACGTTGCTCCTTGATGATCGAGTTGCAGCTCAATTCTAGAATATTGTCCAATAACCAACCTCAGACTTGGTGACAACAAACCTTCTGTCATAATCGTATCTTGATCTTAGTATTAACATGTCGCCTTTTGTTGTCCTGCGTCCCTACTGAATTGTGTACCGGTTTAACCGAAATCCTTTTCTGAGACCCAAAATTTTAATTTTATCAATGATCCATCTTTGAGATATCGCGAGGTGTCCGTTAGTGAGAGTGTCCATTAGTGACGTTGACTGAATGACAAAGGTCCCAGGTGCTAATTCCAAGGAAAATTTCACCAAGCTCCATTGCCTATCGAGTCCTCCCATTACGGATCAACTCCATTCTGCTGGCCTTACAATTGCTCATGACCACCCAGAGATGGAATGGTGTATGTCGAGCAACTCCTCTTGCATTGCCAAAACATTACCTAATGCTATTTAAAAACCACATTAAAATATAGTTAACAGGATGGCTGATCAAAAGAACAATCTCGACCTTTAACCATCAGACTGACTTCAATTTTCAGTTTGACAAATAGCATTCCGTAATTCATTATTCTTCATAAGCAAAGACTTTAAATGCTTAAGGCATTAAATCTCGATACACAAACACGACTAAAATGATACGGAATATATCAATTATCTATGTATGCTTAACAATATATTCACGTGCATTGATCAATATGGAAACCACGTATATTACAATTTATGTGATTTTGCAAAATTAGCGGGATATTTAAATTTTACTCCTATTACGGAGTACAACTCATGTGATTTGCACTTCCTTCGTTTTCCTTGCTTCTCTTCTCTCCTCCTTCCGCGGTCTGTTCCAAAAATTGAGGCACTGAAAGGATTATGTGGTTGATATAATTTCAAGATCAAAGAATCAAATCACACCCTACCACTTGCGATTCTATTATCAAAATCTGCTATAAAGATAACGTTTATATTGTGTCAAAATTTATAATAATATATAGATACAAACAAATTAAACCATAAGTATTTGGCTAAAATAAAAGATCGAGGCTTGAATTTATCTATAGAGTACATGTACATAAAATCGATATTAAATTTGTAAGTTAACATTGAAAGCAATACGAAAGAGATTAAAATTGAATACATCATATTACATGATTACCATAGTGAATGATGAAACTGATATCTGATGGTGTTTACATCAAATATAATCAAACTATCTTCAATCTTGGAAAAAAAAACACAACCCAATACAAAAGTTAATATTGCATATAGATTAAATAAATTCTACTAAAAGGGAATAACAGGAATGCAAAACTAAATCTTAAAACCCTAGTATTAAAATTATTGCTAATGAAAAATCAATTAATTAAATAAAAAAATAACATAAAAGGGGCAAAAATAATGTGCCGCTCCATTATGTGTGTAATTGTGTATATATAGTTAATGTAGTTTTCATTTAGTAGGATCCATCATCTAGGAGACTTCTAAGAAAAAATATACCAGAAAAACAATTTTAATTTGACTTGATTCGGTAGGCAAAGAGTTTCATCATGCGTGATATTATAAAAGAACAATTATTGCTTGAGTGTCTCGTATTTTTTTTTTCAACTGGTTGACTTTCAATGTTTTTTTTGTTAAAAAAATTTATCTCCTTCTCTTGTTTATCACTTTTAGAATTTGGTTATTATCTCTAGATCTCTAGATATATTTTTTATTGCAATTCGCAACAGTCGGAGATTCTTCTACTATTGGTCGAAAGTCTTTCACAAAACTTGGAGTCTCTATAAACGCTCGAAAAAAGCTTCCTTTAATAATATAGATAGATAGATATTGATTAAATTGATTTTTTTTAACTGAAATTAAATTAATCTGAAGAAACTTAATAAGTAAAAAATTACACAAACCCAAAGTTAAGGTGCTTAATTACAACTTTCGCGATAAATAAATTATACCAACCAAGATCAAAGACGATTTGACTTGTAAGTCATAACCATTTGATTCTAAACAATTCGAATCAACCCAACCATACTCGAGACTTGGTAAAAACACATATTACACAAAAAATAATCTCAACTAAGGTGTTTATCATGTGTCATGTCCAAAATTCGAGTTCCAAAAATATATCAAATTCGAGTTCAAAAAAGTCTGAATGCAAGTACGGAATTCTGTCAACCCTCGTATTACAGTGGTTCATTATGTTCAAAGATATAGTTCCTCATTTGAATGAAGACGCAAGTATATGACCAGCATTATCCAGGAAAAGAAATTACGTACGATTCATATATATTTGACAGCATCGATTTTCAGCATCGTGGGATGTTCATATGCTACTGGTTATGGTGGTGCGGTTCAACGCCATAAGGTGAAAAATTGCTATGATAGAGTATTAGAACCATTACATCACTTAACTTGCGGTAATCTATCCAATGTGACCAATTTCCCACAAATCTAACATCGGTCACAACTCACAAGGCAAATTACACAAACCCAAATTATAATCTATAAATAAATTATAGATTATAAATTAAATTGAGTTTGTAATTGACCTATATACATGTCAAAAGTTAGCATTTTGAATTTCAACGAGGTCAAATTTCTCATACTAGGCAAATTAGAAGCTTAAATTAAGACGGATTCCATTGCAAACTAGATATACTACATGTCAAAATGCTTGTGAAGATTGAGTTGCTTTTAAGTTTACCCTCACTATATGCGTGATACAAAATTTATTCTTAAGTAGGACGGGTTCCATTGCAAAACAAGATATATAGAGTATTATTAGAACCGTTACATCACTTACTTGCGGTAATCTATCCAATGTGACCAATTTCCCTCAAATCTAACATCAATCCCAACTCACAAGAGCCGGCAGCCGCTTATGAATTTTTAAAAAAAAAGAATTGCTGTAGCCAGGATTCGAACCTGGAATCATCAAAATGCTTGAAAGCTGATTTACCATTGTGCTACTACAGCTTTGGTGAATAATTAGGGAAACAAATTTATATTAGTAGACCACAATAAATTGCAACCAAAATCGACCAAAATCTATAATATTAAATGGGTTTTTCTAACATGTGCCCTAAGGGCACACATTATGAGTCTAAATATAGAAAGAATCAAATAAATATTTCACTAAATATGGAATAAATGAGTTGATTCTTACATTTCTCATGATATATTCACTTAATTCTTTCTAAATTTAGATTCTTAATGTGTGCCCATAGGGCACACGTTAGAAAAACCCTAATTAAATAGATTTTTTTATTTAAAATTAATTTAATCTGAAAAAACGTAGGTCAAAAATGACACAAACCCGGCCCTTTGCTTGAGTATCGAGAGTTATTAATGTAGTTAAATTATTCTAGGTTATAGAATTACACAGCATGTTACCCAGATGATTTTGGAATTGAATGTCAAACGGAAACTGATTGAATTTGCCAAGAATAAATTAACCGAGTGAATGTTAACCAAAAAAAAATTAAAAAATAAAAACAAATTTGCTGTAGCCAGGATTCGAACCTGGAATCATTTAACTGCTTGAAAGCTGATTTACCATTGTGCTACTACAGCGTTGGTGAACAACTAGAGAAACAAATGTATATTAGCAGACCACAATGCTTATGTTTTGTGGCACTTTGCTGCTTGATCATGGTAGCGTTTTAGTTGTTGACTTTGTGTCTGTTAAAGAAAAGTGTCTCTATTACTTGAGTAACGAGAAATTTAAGTTAAATATTGGAGGATTTTGGCTTCCATTTTGTAAATATGATGTTGTTCCGTGTAGAGTATACAACTTCAGCAGAGTATATATATGACGGCATTCTTGCATTTGTTGTTGACTTTCCTTACTGTATGAGTCTCTGGTGCCAATAATTCAGAGAAATTATTAAATTGTGATTGTTACAGGCGGCCGTTTACTTCAACTAAAATACAGTGCTTTTGCTTTGAGGAGCAAAGGCTTCTTCCTGGGAGCAGGTCGACACATATGCCTGTAAGTAGTACCTATTCATCATTTTGCATGTATTAAGAATGCGTTTTCAAACCTGTATAGGTCTTTTTTACATTGATCCGGAGTTTGAGACAGACCTTAGGATGGACAGCATCAGATTAGGTTTTCCGAGGAACCAAATGTTGCTGAGGTCTCATTGTCTCGAAACAAAGTTGAACTGATCTCCCTTTCCAGTGCATCAATTCTATTATACATTCAAATTTGATAGACTAATTATTGCCCTATCCCCACCCTCACCATGGCAAAACCTTGCTCAAAATTCTCAGCCTCTCTAGATTCGAGGCGTTTATACTTTATGAGCTGTCTTACCCATGAGGCGTATCTCATCTGGCCCCCGGTCTGGAAAAGATCACCTATACTCGAGATTATTAAGGCGCAGCAGTAGGGACTGTACGATTCGAAGGACGCCAGGCCATCACCATTTCCGAGAGGGTGTATTTCATGTTTCATACTACGATTAAATTGTGCTTTGTCATTCCGTTGGTAATGTCTCAAATTGACTGTGAAGGTCGAGTTGTTTTTAAGTTTAACCTTCATATCTGCCCGTCACAAAATTTATTCTTACGAGTTCATAATTGACCAATCTACATGGCAAAAGTCATTTTGAATTTCGATCAGATCAAATTTCTCATACTCGTACTATGTTTGCCTTGCAAGCAAAAAACAAAAAACTTGTTGTAGCCAGGATTCGAACCTGGAATCATTTCATAATCCGAAAGTTGATTTACCATTGAGGCATTGAGCTACTACAACTTTAGTGATGAATTAGGGAAACAAAATTATATTAACGCACTTCAAAAAACGGCACCCCAAAATTGATCCGAATCTATATAATTAAATTGATTTTTTTTAACTGAAATTAAATTAATCTGAAGAAACTTAAGTAAAAAATTACACAAACCCAAAGTTAAGGTGCTTAATTACAACTTTCGCGATAAATAAATTATATCAACCAAGATCAAAGACGATTTAACTTGTAAGTCATAACCATTTGATTCTAAACAATTTGAATCAACCCAACCATACTCGAGACTTAGTAAAAACACATATTACACAAAAAATAATCCCAACTAAGGTGTTTATCACGTGTCATGTCCAAAATTCGAGTTCCAAAAATATATCAACTTCGAGTTCAAAAAAGTCTGAATGCAAGTACGGAATTCTGTCAACCCTCGTATACAGTTGTTCATTATGTTCAAAGATATAGTCCCTTATTTGAATCAAGACGCAAATATACGACCAGCATTATCCAGGAGAAGAAATTACGAACGATTCATATATATTTGACAGCATCCGTTTTCGGCATGGTGGGATGTTCATATGCTACTGGTTATGGTGGTGAAAATTGAAAAATTGCTATGATAGAGTATTTAGAACCGTTACATCACTTACTTGCGGTAATCTATCCAATGTGACTAATTTCCCACAAATCTAACATCGGTCCCAACTCACAAGGCAAATTATATGCAGTTTAACATGCTTTGTTATCGTCATTAAAAGAACAGTCCACATTTTAAGCCGCCAGCCGCTTATAGAATTACACAGCATGTTACCCAGATGATTTTGGTAATCTGCCAAGACTAAATCAACAGAATGGTTTGTTAATTACAAAAAAAAAGAAAAAAAATTTGCTGTAGCCAGGACTCGAACCTGGGATCATTTAGATGCTTGAAAGCTGATTTACCATTGTGCTACTACAGCCTTGTTGAACAAATAGGGAAACAAATTTATATTAGCAGACCACAATGCTTATGTTTTGTGGTAAAAAAACATAAAAGTTGCTGTTGCCAGGATTCGAACCTGGAATCATAAACGAAGTTGATTTTCCAATGTGCTACTACAGCTTTGGTGATTTATTCGGGAAACAAAATGTATATAACCTCAAATTTGTCCGGCCCTAAAAATAGCACCCCAGAATCGACCAAAATTTGTGACGTTGAATAGAAATTAAATTGATCTCAAACAACGTGATTCAAAATATTAATTATTTTAAAAATAAAATCATGCCTACTACGATCAAAGACGATTCGACACGTAAGCTGAAGCCGTAACCAACTGATTCTATACACTTCAAACATAATCCAACGTACTCCATTCCATCTTATTCTACGTTGAACCTAAATTCGAGACAGACGCTAGGATGGATGGCATCAACAATAATACTCCCTCCCAGTCAAAATAAACTTCCCTATTTCTTTTTCCGTCTATTCACAATAACCTCCCTATTTCCTTTTTTGGTAAGTGTTTGTGTGGTCCAAATTTAATTGTATGGTGGGGTAGTGTATTTGTGTGGTTGAAATTTAATTATATGGTGGGGTAGTGTGTTTCCTTAATATTTGTGCCAAAATGAAATGGGAGGTTTATTATGAATGGGAGGGAGTATAATCCTATCATACACATTCTTCAAGGTTTCTGAGGAACCAAATGAAGCTGATGTCTCGAGACGAAGTTGATCTCTCGTTCCAGTGCATTGTATCGTACATTCAAACATTTGGTTGACTAATTATTGTCTCATCCCACCCTCACACCATAGCAAAGCCTTGCTTCAAATTCTCAGCCTGTCTAGATTAGAGACATTTAATCATTTATGGGCATAGATGATCACCTATTCTGCTATTCACATGTACTCGAGATTATGAAGGCAGCTGTAGTGACAGTTGTAAGGGTGTGTTTCTTTCAGATTTCATACTGATAGATTTATTCCTATTACGCTCCCTCACTCAAACCTTAAGTTGATGGTTGAGGCTCAACTATTACAATTATTCCTATTACGCTCCCTCACTCAAATGCCCATTGGGCTTGAAGAGTGGTTGGTTGTGCACCGGCTCACCCGTACCGTGTGCTGGTATTCACCTTCCAGAGTTTTGAGGGGTTTTGAGGTTGCCAGGATTTGAAGGTCACACTGGGTCTGATACCATGATAGATGAACCAACTCAACCAAAACCTTGAGGTGATGGTTGAGGCCCAACTATTATAATTATTCCTATTACATACTACAGTTTAAACTTTAACGTCGTGAGGAACTTCTTATGCTTATCTACTCTTTAAAATGCCTATGAAGGCCGAATTAAGTGACCCTTGCTATCTCTGCGACATACAGAGTAAAATTTATTCTTACGGTTTCATACTGAGCTATCTACATGCTAAAAATTCAAGGCCAAATTTCTCATACAAGGCCACACAACTATGTATTTGAATGCTCAAATTAGGACGGGTAAATTTAGAACTTTTGCCTGCGGTAAATTTTTCCAGTGTGACCAATTTCCCCTGGAATCATTTCATAGTCGAAAATTGATTTACCACGGTGCTACTACAGCTTTGGTGATCAATTATGGAAACATAATTATATTATCGTACTTCAAAAAACCGCACCCCAAAATCGACCAGAATCTATAAAATTAATTAAATTGATTTTTTTTTAATTGAAATTAAATTAATCTGAAAAACGTAAGTAAAAATTTACACAAATGCAAATTATAATCTATAAACATTTGTAAAAGGTACGTAAAAGATTTGTCTTATACTCCGTAACTCATAACTCAAAGCCTTGCTTGAAATCCTCAGCTTGTCTAGATTAGAGGCATTTATAGGCCGTCTTACCCATGAGGCGCGTCTCATCTGGCTCCCTTTCCGGAAATGATCACCTATACTCGAGATTATGAAGACAGCAGTAGTGACTGTCATATTCGAAGGACGCCATTTTCATTTGCAAGGTTGTTTTTAATCTTTCATACTACAGTTTAAAACTTTTAACGTTGTGGGTAACCCCGTCGACATAAGGGAAACCTATTGCACATCTTGCAGTAGTTCCCCTAAATTTCGAGATTTCAACATCATATGTCATGATTTAGATAGGAATAAATATATTGTTATGCGCGGAAGCGTGTTGAGACGATGCAATAACAATAGCAAAATAAAGAACACAAGAATTTACGTGGTTCACTATCAATATGATAGCTACGTCCACAAGGGCCAGAGAAATATTTCACTATGTATGGAGAGAATTACAGATTACAAAAGACGAGCCCTCAAACTTGCCTCACCAAGTTTTCTACCTTTCTCTCATAATTAACCTAGAATATAGTCGGGTCTTTATATAGTATTATTCCACCCAAAACTATATACCTAAACTAATTAGGAAATTAATAGTAAACACAAAGTTTACCATAAACCCAACTAAGGAAATCCTATGGTAAGTCAAAAACCAAGCCTAAGGAATTAATCAAGCATGCACCAATCAAATTTTAGTTATAGCCAGCATGTTTCATACGTACACACATGAAACAATTCTATAGTCAGAATCATGTAGCTGCTCCACGTCTTTTTCTTCCTTAGTCTATTTTTGCTCCATCTTTTAATCTCACTCTCACATATTCAAAACAGAAAACGACTCGGACGAGTCATATTCTAACAATCTCCACCTTGACTCGGACAGTCGGATCTACGAACAACTTTCAGTCAACTGAGCCCTCCACCATAGTTACACTATGATTGCCGATATCAGTCTCAAACCATGAGACACCGTGCTAGCTCCACCTTAGCCAAGATAAGCTACACTATAGCCAGAACCTGACCCACGCCGGAGTCAAATGCCTACGCCGAGGCATGGACACCCCCGTCGGGGCTCCTTACCTGTGCTCGCGCCGGAGCACTCACACCCTCGTCGGGGTGATCCCACGCCCTCACCGGAACGCGCTAGCTAACTGGTGACTCCCCATAAAATCACCTCTCGACCCAACATCTTCTGGCTTAGACTTGTTGTCCGAGACAAAATAGCTACCTTTTAGTATACAAGGCTCGCAATTTCCAAACCTTATCATACCACTCCGCAACTGAAAGACTCTTTGTTGTTCTTCTTGACGATCTGTTTTATCAACCCGGCCTTTAGGAGTATCCCCTAACTCCACCTTCCCGTTGACACAATCATCCTCAACAAAAGATGAACTCTTCAATTCGGTTGTTGAACTTCTTCTTGTTGATCCTGATCCATCGACCACTAGAGCCTCGGCAAGCTCCACCTCACCTTCGACATCATCAATTATCAAACCAGAAGCAAGATTCAACCCCTCTAGACCAACATGCCTAGTATGACTCACCTCTACATTACCACAATGTTTAGAAGGTGACATCCCCCTAGTCAATGCCTTACCTTGTAAAAGATACAAGTTACTTGCACTTGACTTCACACCACGAAGCAACTCCCATGGACCCTTGCACACACTCAATACTCCACCTTTTCCTTGAAATCGAAAACCCCTCATGTCTAACATTCCAAGAGAAATAAGATTACTCTTAAGTTGTGGAACATGCCTTACACCCTTGAGATATCTAACCTTTCCATCATGCATTAAAAACTTCACAGAGCCTACTCCAACAGCCTCACAAACGGCTCCATCACCCATGGTAACAAAGTGCTCTATGATGACTATATGTCGAAACATCCCCGTTTAGAACACATGTGAGATGTGCATCCACTATCAAGAACCCATCTATCACCTAAATGATTCTTTTCTTGGACCACCAATGCTAGATCATCCTCGGAGTCGTAATCACTTTTTGATTGTTGTGCAGGCAAATTTGCAAAAGAAGCAAAATTTCCCTTCTTTGGCTTAGGACATTCTAACTTCCAATGACCCTTTTCCCCACGATTATGACAATAATCACTAGAACTTGGTCCCTTTGACTTAGGCCTATAAGACTTCTTCTTTTTCCCTCCGTCGAACCGTTTCCTTTTCAAACTTTAGCAACCAATCCCAAAGCCTGATTATCTACCACAACATTAGTTGCCTTCTGGCGTAACTCCCTAGTGTGAAGCGACGACTTCACCTCCTCTAGGGTCAAAGTCTCCTTACCCACCACAAGTGACTCTACAAAGTTCTCATATGATAACGGTAAAGAAACTAACAAAATAAGCGCAGCATCCTCATCTTCTATCTTAACATCTAAATTACGTAGATCTAGTAAAATAGAGTTAAGCTTATCTAGATGATCCCGAAGTGACATACCTTCTTGCATTCTGAGGCCAAACAAACGTTGTTTCAATAACAATTTATTGGTGAGTGTTTTAGTCATATAAAGACTCTCCAATTTTGCCCACAAGCCAGCTGCAGTTTCCTCACCTGCAACTTCTGTAATAACGTCGTCTGCCAGACATAACAAGATTGTAGCATGAGCCCTTTCCTCCATTGTTACCAACTCAGGATCCTCAGTCACCGTGACTGACGACACAGCCCCTGCCACCGCCCCTGCGGTAGTATTTGTCACCTTTGTGGAGAAACCCGGCGTCAACGGTCTCCAGATACACTGCTGCTTAAGCAAAGCCTTCATCTTTATCTGCCATAGTCCGAAATTATTCCTTCCCGTAAATCTGTTGATCTTTGTAGCTAACTGTTGTGCCATCATCTCTCCCAGATCAAATAACCTAGCTCAGATGCCAATTGTTATGCGCGGAAGCGTGTTGAGACGATGCAATAACAATAGCAAAATAAAGAACACAAGAATTTACGTGGTTCACTATCAATATGATAGCTACGTCCACAAGGGCCAGAGAAATATTTCACTATGTATGGAGAGAATTACAGATTACAAAAGACGAGCCCTCAAACTTGCCTCACCAAGTTTTCTACCTTTCTCTCATAATTAACCTAGAATATAGTCGGGTCTTTATATAGTATTATTCCACCCAAAACTATATACCTAAACTAATTAGGAAATTAATAGTAAACACAAAGTTTACCATAAACCCAACTAAGGAAATCCTATGGTAAGTCAAAAACCAAGCCTAAGGAATTAATCAAGCATGCACCAATCAAATTTTAGTTATAGCCAGCATGTTTCATACGTACACACATGAAACAATTCTATAGTCAGAATCATGTAGCTGCTCCACGTCTTTTTCTTCCTTAGTCTATTTTTGCTCCATCTTTTAATCTCACTCTCACATATTCAAAACAGAAAACGACTCGGACGAGTCATATTCTAACATATATAATGAATGATACGGGTTTTTTTTCTTTGGCAACAACTGATACGGGGTTTGGAACTACTCTTTGTTCAGAATGTGCTCAAGTATGTTCAACGCATTTGAAAATGTAGCAAGCTGTATAACGGTTTTTCTAACACGTGTGACATGCCCTATAGGCACGCATTAATACTTAAAATAGTAACGAGTAGATAGTTCATTACGTCTATATGGTACGATCTAAATTAAGACGGAAATTAAAAAGGATAGAAATTCAGCTGTTATCCCGTTGTATAGGAGATTTTGTCAAGCTACTGGTTATGGTGGTTCGGTTCAACGCCATAAGGTTAGACTTGTTCTTTGTAATTGATAACGGATTTGATACTACCACCGTCCCGAATTTATTGTTCTCGCGTAGCCTTGGTGATCATGTAACATACAGCATGTTACCCAGATGATTTTGGAATTGAATGGCAAACGGAAACTGATCGGCAGCCGCTTATATAATTACACAGCATGTTTGTTATTTCCAAAAAAAAAAAAAATTTGCTGTAGCCAGGATTCGAACCTGGGATCATCTAAATGCTTGAAAGCTGATTTACAATTGTGCTATTACAGCTTTGGTGAACAACTAGGGAAATAAATTTATATTAGCAGACCACAATGCTTTTGTTTTGTGGCACTTTGGTGTTTGAGTAACGAGAGTTATTAATGTAGAAATTCGTTGTCAATTTGCTTATGTTTTGTGGCACTTTGCTGCTTGATCATGGTAGCATTTTAGTTGTTGACTTTGTGTCTGTTAAAGAAAAGTGCCTCCACTTGAGTAACGAGAAATTGAAGTTAAATATTTGAGGATTTGGCTTCCATTTTGTAAATATGTTGTTGTTCATGTACAGTATACAACTTCAGCAAAGTGTATATATGACGGCATTCTTGCATTTCTAGTTTCAATTTCTGAGAATCTGCTTTCCTTATTGTATGAGTCTCTGGTGCGTTTTCAAACAAATGTAGGTCTTCTTTTACATTGATCATGAGTTCGAGACAGACCCTAGGATGGAGCTGATGCCTCTTAACAAAGTTTAATGAACTCATATGTTACTCAGACTCTATTATAAATATTTAACAGGGGTGCTTGTTCAAGCAACGGACACTGTTCTGGAAAAAAAAAAATATGTTGTCGTCTAAAATGAATTGTCTAAGTTTCATGTCATGTCCGAGGGTTGACACTTGACAGTCTTTGATCTCCAACAACTGCATGCTATTAAGTCTGTAATCAGCCGAGAACAGTTGGCTTATTTCTAACAATATAGCATATGAAGGCACAAAGTTGTCCAAAAATCTGATAATAAGTGTTGGCTTACACAAGAACCATTAATTATAACCACATTCATAAGGCATATCTAACTTAAACCTATCTACCTGACTTAAAGATCAAAATAATCAGGGATGATATCAGCCCTCGGTTAGGACTCTTAGGAGCGATGTAGCCCGAGATGTTTAGCTATAATTATTTATGTGCATAGTTATATGCAGCAAAAGGTTGTTGGCGTAGTAGTTGATGGCCGGAAGATTAAGTGACTCATCGTGTTCTTTTTGTGTATAATCCATTAAAATTTACTCAATGCGACTCATCATGTTCTTTTTGTCTATTCAAAATTTGTCTTAAACGAACTGCTAGAATATGCTTAAATCTGTTACGTCCCCTTTTGAACGACCCTGTATGGGAGTCTCGCTGCCACGTGATTTTTGAATTGTCAATGCTATTTCACTAGGATGGAAAGCGGCCCATTCAGTTTGCGAAGCTAATGTTGTCTTATGTCGTTATCTTTTCTAGATTATCGTTCTGCTGTAGTTTCTCATTTTCTCTGGCCTTATTTTGTTGTACTTTTGGGAAATGGATCCTCTCCATTTCCTTTCTCTCCATTTCCTCTCACAATCTCTTTAAATATTAATATCCCCTCTCATTCTCATTTTCCTTTATTTTTATGCGTAAATTTAGAACCGTTAGATATTGTCAAAATACGATCCGGACCATTGATAAGAACTTGCCTCTCCATTTCCTTTTAAGAAATGGAGAGAAATTGGGCTCGTACTTTTGGTTCTACTTTTGACATGCTCCGAGCTTGTGGTCAGATTAAAAAAAACTACTTATAAAAACAGAACTAGTAGTTACCCTACTTAATTAATTACGGTATCATTTTCCTATAGCAAGTACGAGGAGTCCATTTTTGAAATAATGGTCAAAAATAAAATATTTGTCGTTTTGGGTCGGTTTTGAAAATATTTGTCAAAATGGTGTCCACGTAGGCTCGGGATTTCTAGACCTGAAACACGCCACTACTAATGGCGTGTTTTGTGAAGGAAACACGCCATTAGTAGTGGCGTGTCTTTACAACAATTTTTTTCCACAACTGACTGAACTTAAAAAAAAAAAAAAAAAAAAAAAAAAAAAAAAAATTTACATAAGACACGCCATTAGGGGTGGCGTGTTTCCCCTCCGAAACTCGTCATTCCCAATGGCGTGTTTGTTTTAGTCCATTTTTTAATGAAGTTTCTTTCCGTACTCATTATAAACACGCCATTGGTAGTGGCGTGTTTTAGGTCCAGAAATCTCGAGCCTACGTGGACACCATTTTGACAAATATTTTCAAAACCGACCCAAAACGACAAATATTTTATTTTTGACCATTATTTCAAAAATGGATTCAAGTACGAGTAGTAACTTATCCTCATTACTACGATCAGAGATAGGAGATAGCAGTAAAAGGTGACAAAATATCCGAAAATGTGGTACAAATGTAATAAATAAATAAATAAAAAACAGTAACACAAATGCTTAATATATTAAAATCACACAAAAAGTACAATCTCAGTAGTAATACAAAATCAACTTATTTATGGAATTTCAGCATCATGAAGTAGGTTATACGTAGTATATGAAACCCATAGTGTGCGGATAATTTCATGGCTTAGTAGGGTGCTCGGGCACAACAGGTTTGGGCAACTCCGGAATCTCAGGCTTAGGGAGTTCAGGCACCTCCGGCTTTGGTAGTTCAGGGACCTTGGGTAAGTCGGGTTTAGGGAGCTCAGGCACTTTGAGCTTGGGCAATTCAGGAACGTCTGGCTTAGGAAGCTCAGGGACTTCTGACTTAGGTAGCTCTGGGACTACTGGCTTGGGAAGCTCATGAACATCGGGTTTAGGGAGCTCAGGCACTACTGGCTTGGGAAACTCATGAACATCGGGTTTAGGGAGCTCGGGCACTTCTGGCTTGGGAAGCTCAGGAATTTCGGGTTTGGGCAATTCAGGAACCTCAGGCTTAGGTAGCTGGGGTACTTCTACCTTAGGAAGCTCAGGCAACGTTGGCTTGGGCAATTCATGCACGTCAAGCTTAGGTATTTCGGACACTGGCAGCTTTGGTGCCTCAAAGTTAGGCAATTTAGGCATCTCAGGCTTTGGGATTTTTGGAAGTTCAGGCACCTCGAACTTAGGTAGTACAGGTACCTCGAACTTAGGCAGTTCAGGTAACTCTGGTTTAGGAAGCTCGGGCACTGTAATTTTTGGCAGCTCGGGAATCTCGGGCTTAGGAAGCTCTGGCACCGTAATCTTTGGCAGTTCAGGGACCTCAGGAAAGGGCGCATCTAAAAGGCGACGAGCTGCCACTATGTTTGTGTTACTGTTTGATAAGCAGGAAATAACCGCAAACATTAGAAACAGGAAATAAGAAGGCGATGCCATAATTGAAGAAGTGTGACAGAAAATCGAAGTGGAGACGATTAAGCTTGTATTATTGGAGAATGTGTTGGTAATACACCTGAGTTCTGAAGTCTATGTATATATAGATGTTATACTAAGGAGTTTGGTGAAAGTAGGTTGTACATTGTTCAACTTCCTAACTAAACTTGAGAAAACATAAACATCTGACATTGCACTAACAGTTTCCAAGTATCAAACAAGTTATAACTTTTATCAGTTTTTGGAAACCTTTTGTTTAACGTCTCTCAATTTACCTCTGCTAGTGATGTGCTACAATAGTAAAAAGGAAAAGGAGTGGGGTTTACTAAAACACATTTCTTTATTCTATTTATAGCGTATTTTACTCGACCTTGATTATAAATATTTAGCACGAGTGCTTGTTCGTATATGGAGAAATTTTACTTTACTTTGAAAATCAAATGATTCATTTTGCCTCTCCTTCAAATCACTCGTTTTGCTAACCAAATAAATAAAATCACATCGTCCTTCCATTTTTCTCCCCCTCCATTTCTGTTCAAACTACCTATACAAATAAGACTTCGCTTTAACAAGAATCATGCCTTATAACTTGAAGATCGAAATGAGTTTTGCAAATATTACAAATTTCATGTTAGACTCAATAGTTCTGCTCTTCAAAATATGTAAAGTAAATTAAATTGTGAAACTTCTTTATCCATATCTTGTCACAAATGGAAGTCACTGAGACGCCCAAAAATATTATTATTGTATAGTTATTATCCGCAGTAATAATGTTTTAATTATCATAGTTTGCAGACGTTAACCTCACCCGAGGAACCCAATTCAAAACTTTTGAAACATGGCCCTATAGAACTCGTAAATTTGGTGGACCGAAATCAATCAGACCTATCTCATGGTTAAAAACAATAGTAACTCTATTTGTTCCACCCTACTCAAACCCGAACCAACCCCAGATGATCCATGAACCGTAAGGACTCATCAAGTTCATTGTGTTTTTTTTTTAACTTGTCCTTTAAAATACAAACGTGAAAATCCTGATTAGGAGGAATTTTCAACATGCTAGAACAAAACAAACTTGTTCAATAGAGATTAGAGAGGATTCAGTTATTTCTTGGTGCTCCTGTTCTCATGAAGGGAGTACAAAAATAGGTTTAACAGTCTAACAAAGATTGGGATGGTAGGTTTAGTACAATCTTTTGTTTAGTTCAACTACTCAGATAATCAGCAATGCAATCAAGAAAAGACAGTATTTATTTTCTACTGTTTTCTAGGTAAACTAACAAAAATAGTAGAGTTGTTTCTTTACATATGACATGCAACAAGGGAAATTTTAGTTGTTATTCGTATGTAGTCCCAGTACGACAACATAGAGATTCTGAAGCAAAGTTTGGGCCTCCTATGGGTCGGATCTGGTCAATTCACATTTCGAGTCACGCTCGGGTCTAATTCAGGTCTGGAGTCAGGTTATTTGGAAAGGGTCACATTCGGCAACTTTAGGTCTAGGGCAAGGTTATTCGGGACAAGTCAAGTTATTCGAGACAAAACGATTCCGCAACATCTATTAAATAAGGTTGCTGTCATTTCGTAAAAAATATTTCATAGTTGTTTCAATTTCAGAAGTAATTGCAATGAGCATCCAGTTGCTATTAACATGACAGACAATATCAAACCCTAAGTAATTGCAATGAGCATAAGTAATCAAACTGCAGCCAGAAAGAAAGAGTAACATACCTAAATAGCTTATAATAATATGGACCTAGCGCGGGTTTCAAATTACCGCTCGGAGCTCAGCAGTTTCCAGAGCAAAATTCCAATGCTTTGATAAGACAGAAGAAAAACTTGAACTGCTGTTAGTCTCAAACCCAAATTGCTGCAATTAGATTCACTTTGTTTTTTAGCAGCACTCAGACATCAATAATTAGGAGAACTTGAATTTAAACAGAAACTTAACTAGAAGTCGTTAGCAAACAATTGCGCTGACAATCCCTGTAATATCTGGGTTAAAAATAGAGTAAAAGCATGAGTTTGATAGTTTGACTACATTCAACTTCCTATCTAAACTTGAAAAATAACACACCTGGCAATGTAGTATACACTAACAGTTTTGGAAACCTTTTGCTTAACCTCTCTCAGTTTACCTCTGTTACTGATATGCTACAATGGTAAAAACAAAAAGGAGCGGTGTTTACTGAAATACAATTCAACATTCTATTGATCTTCCAAATGTTAGTATGTTACTCGGATTATATTTCTAATACGAATATACGTTGCTAGCTCAGACTCGATTAAGTTTCATGTCATGTCCCGAGGATCTATAGTTGGATACAACTTAGAGAATAATATATAGAGTTGGACTGAGAAAGATTAGCAGTCTCTGATCTGCAGCAACTGCAATTAAGTATAATCAACCATGAACAATTAGCTAATTTCCAACAGTCTGTATAGCATGTGAAGGTACAGAGTTTTCCAATAAACTAAAATATCTATCTTAAACCTATCTACCTAACCTGAAGATTGAAATAAGACTCAAAAATTTACAAATGCCATGTCAGACTCAAAAATTTACTTACTCCTAAAAGTATAGCAATTTTAGTAAACAGTAGTGATTAATGTAGTAATATTCTCTTCACCCATAAAAGCACTACTGCACTAGCAGACGCACTTCAAGAAAGGTATAACAGAAATCTAGCATACAATAATATTAACCCAGTTCCTTAAAAAGCTCCCGTCAACGGCGAAATAAGGGGGCTCAGATATACACGACCATACCATTGTGTTAATACCACAATGGCTTTTCTTAACGACCCAATGAGAATTGGGTCAAGCACTACAAATTCCCATACACAATCTGAATAATTATGTCCACAAATTTATCAAGAAAATAGATAGGCATCTAATATTCTAATGTATACCGTAACTACATAAACACAACTAATCTCACTAAAATGCTAGCGGAAACAAGCTAAATGCCTAAATGGGAGACACTGAACCAATAACGAGCAATAACAGTTCCCAACTACAGTTAAAATAGATAACTACTTCGTACTCTGAAGAACCGGGTAGACTATCATATTCTAGCGGAACTCTCAGGTTCCACGCAAACATGTGCCTGTTGACCAGGCTTCTAATGATGGACAAAAATAATTAGGAACTTGAATTTAAACAGAAACTTAACTAGAAGTCGTTAGCAAACAATCGCACTAATATTCCGATTAAAAGTAGAGTAAAAGCATAAGTTTGATAGTGTAATTACATTCAAGTCTTCAAAAGGATCAAAAGATTTTGAGAAAGTTAGCTTGCCGAATGCTGACCAGACAAGGAGGACCTTCCTAAAGGCGCAAAACTGAGCATAACACCACACTAAACAATTTTTGAGTAACTTCCGACGCCAAAAGCAAACTCAGCCTACCTATACTATGTAATGCATTCCTCTAATTCTTCCTCCGAGGTTTCTTTTCCCCATCAAATCATCCTGTTTTCTTAGCACGCCTGAAACTTATCAGCATCAATGTCATTCCTCTAATTCTTCTTCTTCCTCTGGAATTTCATTTCACCATCAATACTTCTTTTCTTAGTTTGGAACAAATCCAACTGCCTGGTTTGTTCTTCAATTCCTTTTCCTTCCTTAAACAATACCATGCTCTCTACATAAGTAGACAAATAATATGAGAAACAATCTACGCGTATGTCGCTTAATGTTGTCATGCTGTGTGTTACTAGATCAGTTGAAACGATGACAGTCTCACTTTCGTGTCGGGCAAAAATATCATGACCACCCTTCACCATGATAACTTCCCCATTCTTTTTAAAACCAAAAGTCCTTGGCATGCCACATGGACGTAAGTTAGCAATATTGAAATCAAACATCTTCGTCCAAGATTTAACGACCCCATCTTCTTTCATAAGCCATGCACTACAAGTCTTAATTTCACCATTGTAGTTCCGCTTAATCAAAGTTAAATTTCCATTATACTCATTGATAAAAAAGTCCGAGGTCCCTCCAAATATTAACCCGGTGTTTTGTAAAATACTAGGCAGTTGTATGGTCTCAAAACTCTCGCTAGACATATCAAATTTGAGGAGCACAGCTTCACAATTTGGAAACGCATAAGGCGTGCCAAGCCAATAAACAGAGCCATTAATGAAACGAGGGGTATACCCGGTGCTGCACTGTTTAATTGAGTAGCAAGGACCAACACCGATAACCCTCCAGCACCCAGATTTCAAACTATAGACCTCAACTTTCGTTTCCGAGCTTGGCCCATCAACACTATCCAGTTGTACGAGTCGAACAACCTTGTAATCAACCGAAATAGGATCAAACCCGAAGCCACAAACAGACTCATACGGACCATAACTTTGAACTACAATTATAGGCCTCGGAACATGAACAAACTTCCTGATAGAGGGGTTCCAAAGTATAATAAGAGTACCCTCCATGCCAAAATCATTAACCAAGCAAAGAACACCGTTTACGCAACCCGCCACAGTAAACCACTTATCAGGATAATTAAGGAAAGGGACAAGCAAGCCTTGAGTTTGGAAGCCGGAAAAAGTGTCATCGTCAGCATCAAAATGGTAAATTTCTTGTTTGTCTTTGGTAAAATAACGAAGTAACAAGTGGGAATTGGCATATTGTGCAATATGGGTGGAGATAAAATCATGACTGGTGATTAAAGAGAGGAATGATTTGGACAGAATTGTGCATTTAATTAGGGTTTTGACAGGCAATCTATGTAAGATGTTATTAGTGATTTCAGTAGGCAAATTATTCAACATATTTGCAGGAAATAAAGCAAATTAAAGATAAAAAGAGGAGAGCTTACTGCTGGGATGGAGTCTTTGTAGGTAGCAGATGGAGAAAGAGAGCATTCAGAGAGAAACTGCCAATATCTGGTTTTGATTCAGGTTATGTTTACTGCCGGGACTTAGGCTAGAATATTTATTTGTTCGGGTCGAGTTTCTATTGTTTTACAATCCATTCGGGTTTTTGTTTTTTTAACATTCATTCGGGATATATTCGGGATATCCGAAAATCTGGTATCCGGATTTCAAGATCCCAATCTGATCCGGTTTATATACCGAAAAAAAGCGCCAGTCTCTCAAAAACAATTCAGTCCACTAAGAAAAAAGATATGTGTACTTTATATATGATAACGATCTCGATAGCATAATTTTTAGATTTTAAAACTGCAAAGTTTACATGACAACGCTCAAATGTCAAAAAAGCATTAATTATTATAAAACCCGCAAAGTTGTGAGGGTCTGAGAGAGTGACGGTTTAGGTTCGTGTCTTTACAGTGTAGTTGTGTTTTGTGGTTTGTTTAATTTAAGATAAAAAAGTTCTTATACCGAGCATTGACTTTGTCAATTTGCCTACGTTTTTTCTTTTTATTAATGCTTTTAAAATTTCAGATAATATTCGGATATCCAATTTTAAAAAATTTTAATCCACCTCCGATTCAGTTTACCGGAAAAAGCCGGATCATATATCCAATTTCACTGGTATCCATATATTCGTCTTTCAGATCGGATTCGGATAAAAAATTTGTATCGGAAATTTTGGTTCAACCCTATTTACTATTGTACACTTGGCAATTGGCAATTTGGCATCCATTAACTATGACCACAAGTGGTACATCTATTTCTCTTTATTCTTTGTGTAAAAAATAAAGGTAAATAAATAAGCAAAATGGAAGGAATAGTATTATTATCATATATAGAGTACAAGATTTATTGAAATAAACTATACCTTGAAAATTAACAAAGAATTCTAAAGTAGACATCCCTTATTTACTAAGGGGGTGTTTGGTAAACGGCGGATTGGGAAATATTCAGCATATTCAAGGCTTTTAGCATGTTTGACTCACCAATCTACTATTTTGAGTGTTTGGTAAATGACATATTGAAAGAGTAGATTGGAGTTCAATCTACTATTTTCCAATATGCTGCTCTACCCAGCATATTCACATTAGTAGATTGTGAAATATGAATCTATCAACAATCTACACATAGATACAACCAGCTATTAACCAAAATCTGCTAATTACCAAACACTTCTACTAAATCTGCTAATTGAAATATACTAGTCAAACCTTTTAATCCAATCTGTCATATATTATCTGTTTGACCAATCTGCTTCTGCTAATATCAATCTGTTGATTACCAAACAGGGCCTTATGAATAGGCGAAGCTCAAAATTTTCCTGCCTAAAACCTAATTTCTAAAATAATGTTTGATATTTTTTGCATATACCATAGGTATGGACATGATAAGTTATAAATGGACATAATCTTTTGTATTTAAATATTTATAACATTCAGTATTTCATATTATACACAGATTTATCTCCGATCTTTTTATGATAAAAACACTCAGTTTTTTTAAAGAATTTTATGATAAAAATTCATTGACTTTTTAGTTTTTATGATAAAAAGTTGCTCTAAAAAAATGTTATTAGTAAATATTTGTTAAAAATTCATTGACTCGTATGATAAAAAGTTACGACTAAAAAATATGTTATTAGTAAATATTTGGAAATTAACATCATTAATTTCTCGGTAAAAAAAAAAAAAAAAAAAAAAAATCTTTCAGAAAAATACTCATTTCATTCTTTCTTACAATTTAAATTTTTATTTCTCTAATCAAAATACAATAAGGCTATGTTTGGTAAGGCATTTCAAGTACCTGATTTGACCAAACAACCTGATTTGACTAATATTTTAGGTAGTTGTTTTAACTAGTGCTATTTGGTAAAGTCATTTCAGGTACCTGAAATGACTTTTCAGGTACCTGAACTCCAGGTAGCTTTTTAAAGTTTTAGGTAGCTGAAATGTTCTACTTTACATATTTACCCTTTATTTAAATTAATTTATTATAATTATTAATGTCCTTTTATGTCATTTTACAAAAAAATCAATTATCTTTTCAGTTAGTTAAATTAGTTAATTGTATAATGATACAGATTAATTAATTCCTTAAAATTGAACAATCTACAAAGGTGAGTGAGAATATGAATCTTATTGTAATTCGATTAAATAAGATTCGTTTTAGTAAATAAAATGTTTTATATTACTAAAACTTTGTTTTATGAAACAATTAAATTAAGAATGAACGGTTATTTATAATTGCAATATGTTGTAGATTATATTAATATGGACCATTTTATATACTTGTAATTGTGAATTACTAGTCAATTGTTGTATATAACTAAATTAATATATAATGATATTTAATTGTTAAATATGCATTAATATTATTAATAACATGTTACATGTCACACATTATATGACAAAATTGACAAATTGACAAAAATAAAATGGACTCCATTTTAACCTAGGGGCACCGATTTTATGGGGTAGTTTAGGTGAAATGGTTAAGATTGTTTTATTAGTGGTAAACACAATCATTACCTACAAAACCTAAACTACACCCTAGCATCTTTGATAAGAACAATTAGAAAAAGGGAAATGGCATGCATTGGCTCAATGGCCATCCCCCTACCCACCGGTTTCTCCACCTCCATATGATAAGAATTGTTCGTATTTTTGATATTCATTCTTACACATTCTCACTTCTTACTCCTCTCTCTTTTTCTCTAAAATAAGTTTGAGAAAATTAATTGTTCCAAAATCTAATTTATAAATTACTATAGTAGTAATACAAATAATATAATATTAGATTATATTTTAAGGTTAACTACTAAACTAATCTAGTTAATTATTTAGTAGTTTTAAGGGGTGAGTCTTGGTGCAATTGAAAGGAGGTTCTCATACATTTGGGACAAAAGGAATCATCCAATTTTTGAGCTCAAGAACAAGTAAAAAGGTGCTCTGTTCTTACTTGTGCCCTTAAACCGAGTTCATCAATGTAAGGAATTTTATTCTTAATCTTTGAATTATTTATGTTATGCATGCATAAGATCATAATTAAATTAATGAGTAATTTAGATATAAAATTAAAGAGTTTAATTTGAGGGTTAATGAATCTTTCAAGTGGTATCATGAGCTTTGGTTGTTACATGCATAATCGGCTTAGTTTTTCCGACTAAATTAAAACTAGTAATTTGTGATTTATATGATTAAATCACGAAATTTTTTTGCATGTCATATATTCTGGTACTAAAATGAATTTAGGTCATTTTGATGATTTATGGTAATTTTTGGCTCATTTTAATGATTTTTAGTAATTTTATTACATTTTAATGTATAAAATGGTATTTAAAATGCTAAAAATAGTTATACTTTATTTCCGACCTTGAATTTTTTATATGACCTCATATGCATATTTTATTTATTGTATGTAAAATTTCGTATAAATTTGATTTATTTTGCATGATTTATGATTTTTATAAGGACCCAGAATACCATAGTAAAAAGTAAGCTCGCCAAAAGCTGACCAGACGAGGAGGACCTACACAAAACTGAACCTAGCACCAAGGTATACGATTTCCAGTAACCACGGACGCCAAAAACTGACCAACACTATAAGGATGTCCATGCAATCTCATCCTAGCTCCTAAAGTACTCGATGTAATCCATTCCTCTAATTCTTCCTCTGGGATTTCTTTTGCCCATCAAATCATCTTGTTTTCTTAGTTAGAACAAATCCAACTTCGTGTTTTGTTCTTCAATTCCTTTCCCTTCCTTAAACAACACCATGCTCTCTACATAAGTAGACAAGTAAAATAAATTACGATCTGCATTTATCTCTCTTAGGGCTTGCTTGGATTGAGGGTAAAAGTAGGGGAATGAATATGAGAGTAATAATTAAGGTGTATTTTCCATGTTTGGCATGAGAGTAATTATTCACTTCCTGGATCTATTACTCTCATGAAAGGGTAATACATTACCCACCCTCCCCCGGGTAATGATTAAGGGGAATTTTTTTTCCGAAGTAGGGTTATTTTGGAAACTATTTCTCACTTTAGGGTTGGTTTCAAACTATTTCTTCCCAATGGGTCCACGTCATCACTTTTGTTTTTTTTTCTATAGATTTTAGATAAATCGCTACTTGAAATAGTGATTTAGACTAAATGGGTAAAATCGCTACTCCACATAGCGATTTTATCATCTTATATAAAGAAATGTATCAAAAAATGTTGATGGATGTAAATCGCTATGTGAAGTAGCGTTTTACACCAAAGTCCCATTACCATACATTTCACACACAACGCAGCACGACCCCAGTACTACCCACGAACACCACAACGCAGCACGACCCCACACTACCCTCGACTAGCCAAACTTGCTACGAACCACCTTGCCTTTAACCGTTCACGACTACCTCTTGGCTCCAAACAGGAACTACTGACGGCTTCACCGCAATGGCAACGATATGGTGTGAATTAACTGCAATTGTGTGGCCCACCAATATCCTAATCCGTTGCATCAGTTTCATACGCTTAATCGAACCATACAAGACGGACGGTCTCGACGAAACTTAGTTGAAACCGCGCGAAAACAAGGGCGTGATTCAGCCACATCGAGTCAGAGTCAAAACAACCCACGAATAGAACTAGATAAAGTACATCTTAGAACCATACTAAGTCACAATTTAAGACTCGGAAGTGGACATGCTCTATCGGAAGCATAAAACGACGGCGAAACTTTGCCGTAGCGGTGCTAAAACAGAGCGTCACTGCTGCTCTCGGACCAGATTCTATAACGCCATAAGAACCATCCAATAAGAAAGCGCTACTAGAAACCAACGACCCACCATTAAAACTCGCTCAAATCGTCATAAAAAACAACACAAGAGAGCCTTAACCCACACTTTAACCTCACGACTTAATTAAAGTCCATTTTACGCTTACGTTCCTACTATTTTCGTGAATGCTCTCTAATTGCAGTAGATTTTTAATTATGTTGTAAATATCATGTATATATTCTTCTCTGCCAAAGGAATGAAAGATCTGGGATTACAACTCTTCCACCCTGATCATCACTGATGTAGCATTAGCTTTACATTTTTACGAGTATTAATCATTTTGTCATATCTCTCTCTAAAAACTGTCTCTCCCTTCTCTCTCAAAAAACCCCCAAAACCAAAAACCTAATTTATTTTGCGCCGCCGCCGCCTCCATCCACTCTCTTGCCTCCCACCTGCCGTCACCCTTTCGCCGGAGATGGGGTCTTCCTTTGGCCCATCTCCGGCGATCCCTCATCATTTCGCCGTTCGTCCTTCCCTCACTGACCCCGCGCCGGCGTCTCTCGGTTACCTCAGATAATCATCGAGTCTTTTTGTTCCGGGGCTGATCGTGGGTGTGTGTGGATGTTGCCGTGGTGGTTGCTCGGTGCTCCGGCTGTTCCCCGACGATCTCCGTTTCCGTGCTTTCTTCGGGCTTGCATGCGTTTTTGGGTGTGTTCCCGGCCCCTGGGGTTTTGCCCCGCCACCAGTATGGTGGCTCCCTTAGTTTTTGGTTTTTTTCGGTCTTTGGGGTTGTGTCTCCCCTTTGGGTTGGGTCTTAGTTCACTGTCGTCCCCGCCCTTTCGTCACCTTGTCCTGTCACCGTCTCTGTCGTTACCACCCCAGGGTGATCCCCCAACTTCCCCCACTCTTGGGCTGGTTGTAGTTTTCTGTGTTGGTCGATGAGGTTTGGTGGCTCATCCGTTGCCTCTCGTTGCTTTTATAGGGTGTGTTTTGGTGATCCCCCCATTCCCCCCACCTTTCGGTCCCTCTTCATTCTCTTTTGTATCCGTCTGTTTTTTTGGGTCTAGTTGGTTGTTTTGACGATGGTCCTGGGAGGTGTCATTTGGTGAATCGGGTCTCGTTATAGTGTCTTTGTTTCCTTTTGCGTGGTTTAGGTCTCAGTTTCTTTGAGGGGTTGTTGGGGTCGCATGTAAGCCGTTTTGGTGCTGTCGGGTTTGTCTGGGTTTTTCTGGTCATCGTTTGGTGTTTGTGTTTCGTTGGCGGTCGCGGGTTGCCTTTTTTTCGCCACAGGTCTTTGTGATGATTTCGTTGAGGTCTTGACTGGTGTGGGTCAGTGTTGGTGTTGGAGTCGTTTTGTGATGAGTTTGGGTTGGACTAAGGTGGGTAGGCTGAGGCGTTGGATTGGATGGCTTCAGTGGTCTTTTTCTCTTTTATCATGCTATCGTTATTTTATATGCTTTTGTTTATAATAATAAAAGCCTCTGGGTTATGGGTGTCCTGTCCCTTAATCTTAGGGGTGGCTCGTAGTGTCATGGCTTTCTCTCCTAATTGGGTTTTGGTTTCTTCGCACCCGATTTTGAGCTTGGGTGTCCTGTCCCATTGGGTTCGTGGTCGAGTTGGGCAACGCGGGTTGTATTTCTTGGGTTGTTGGTCCTACGGTCTAAGGGTTCAATCTATAAGGTGTAGGAGTTTAATCTCCATCGGGGGCGGACTTCGTCGTCTTGTTCTCCACATTGTCTTTCTACGATCTTTTCGCAAGATCGTAAGTACACCTTGCTTTTGTCGCTCTGCGGCTCGTATGTATCGGAGGTTTTTGGAGATCTTCCGTGTGTTTGAAGCTCGCTCTATGGCCCGGGGCTCTATCGCTTGCAATTATCACTTTACCCTTAATGCTTTTCTAGTTGTTGTTACTGTCTTTTATGTTTATGTAACCCTTAGGAACGGCATGGTAGCACTAGATTTGGTGCTCATGTGTCTGGTGCTACATAGTCGAATATCTTACACTGTAACTTTTGAAATATTGTAAGGTATTCTCTGCTTGTTGTCAAAAAAAAAAAATAAAAAAAAAAAAACAATGGTATTTTAGAGAGGTTGTGTAGGACCGTATGGCTCTTACTACTAGCGTTGAGTTGAGGTTGCTGGGTTAGGTGTGGTTTTTGTCAAATCGCTAGTTGAACTAGCGATTTATCATAATTCCTCTTATCAATTATCATTACTACATTTCTTTTAATAAGGCATGATAAAATCGCTACTTGGGATAGCGATTTGACTATTTCAGAGTAAATCGCTACTTTAAATAGCGATTTATCTGAAATTTCTAGGAAAATAAACAAAAGTGATGATGTGGACCCATTGGGGAGAAATACTTGAAACCGACCCTAAAACGAGAAATAGTTTGCAAAATAACCCTACTTTGAAAAAAAATTCGATTAAGGGAGTAAAACATCTACTCAGTAATTATTACCCTTATGTCAAACTTATCATCAATGAAATCATTACCCAAGTAATTAACTTCCCCGGTAATTATCACCCAGTTAAAATTTATCCCCGAATTATTCCTTGAATTCCAGACAAGCCCTTAATGTTGTCCCACTTTAAGTTACTGGATCAATTGAAACAACCCCACTCTCCTCTTTGGGATAACCATCACGACCACTCTTCACCATGTGATAACTTCATCATTTTTTCTAAAACTTAAAAGCCAATGGCGTGCCATGTGGACCTAACTTAGCAATATCAAAGCAAAAAAATATTCGTCCAAGATTTAACAACCCCATCTTCTTTCAGAATCCATGCACTACAAGTCATGTTTGCATCATTGTGATTACTCTTAATCAAAGTCAACATTCGCTTACTCCTGAATATACAAATTTGGGACCTGAGTAAAGAAAGTCGACACGTTCTTTACTGGCAGTTGTATGCTCTCAAAACTCTCTGTAGACATATCAAACTTGAGGAGCACAGTTTCACAATTTGAACCACCATAAGGCGAACCCAGCCAATAAACGGAGCCATTAACGAAACGAGGGTATACCCGTGGCCGTGTTTAATTGAGTAGCAAGGACCAACACCGATAACCCTCCAACACCCAGATTTCAAACTATAAACCGAAATAGAATCAAACCCAAACCCACAAGCAGACTCATACGGGCCATAACTTGCGTTTCCGAGATCACGTCATCCAGTTCTACGAGTCGAACCACCTTGTAATCATCCGAAATAGGATCAAAGCCGAACCCACAAACAGACTCATACGGACCATAAGTATGATATATTATTATAGGCTCCGGAACGTGAACAAACTTCCTGATAGAGGGATTCCAAAGTATAATAAGAGTACCCTCCGTGCGATAATCATTAACCAAGCAAAGAACACCATTTACACAACCCACCACAGTAAAGCATTCTCTAAGATAATTGTGAAGAATCACATGTAGGTCTCCCACATCGTTGAAATAGAGAAGAGTGATCTAGTTTATAATCCAAGAGGCTACTCCTCCTATTGCCAATTGGTTTTGGGCTGGAACCTCCTTGGACTTATAAAGTGGACACTCTCTCCTCCTCGATGGGCGTGGCCCAGGCCCATATGCGATCTAACATGGTATCAGAGCCCAAGGTTTAGTCCTGGGTTGTGAGGCGAAGACGGGTCCGAAAAAGCGCCGACGTTCCCGTCCGACGAAAAACTGGGCCACTATTCAGCAAGTCCGAAAAAAACGACGACGTTCCTGTGCCACGAAATAGGTTCGAAAAATTGCGGCGTTCCTATCGATCGATCGAAAAGGAGACTTTACATGTGAGGGGGATGATTTGGACAAAGTAGTGCATTTAATTAGGATTTTCAGAGGTAATCTGTGTAAGATGTTAGTGCTGATTTCGGTAGGCAAATTATCCCACAATTTTACAGGAAATTAAAGGGGATGTAAGGTTGGAAAATAAAGAAAGAAAATTAAAAATTGAAGATCGAAGATGGAAGAAGAGGAGAGCTTACTGCTTATAGAGATGAACAAAGAGACCATTCAGATTTCTGCGAATGACTGTTAGTAACAAATTCTGCGAATGACGGTTCTACTTATTTCAGACCTCAAATCCGTGTAGGGATTATGTGGTTTTGATTCGGGTTATGTTGTGGGACTTGGACTAGATTATTTTTCGGGTCGAGTTGGTTCAATTCAGATCAGTTTAAATGTTGGCTGATATTGGGTCGGATTTAATTAATTTTAGTTATATAGTCGGTTAATTTTAAATACTCCGTATAAACTCTCCTATAAGACCGTCTTATAGCATAAGACGGGTCCAATAGGAGAGATTAGGCCCAACAAACGAAAACTCTCTTCTCCACTACCCCACGTCCTCCATTTGCAACTCATCTCATGTCCTCAACCCATCAACTCCTCCACCGTCTTAACTTCGTTGCAGCGCACACCTTCACACCACCTTCTCACCGCCTTTGCTATTGTCGTTTCCATCACATTTTTCTGGCCCTTTCTCTCCCTCCGCCAATCAGTAAAACCTCAAAGAGTCAAAGGTAAGATCCAGAGTATAACTGTCGACAACTCTCGATAATTCACCAACCACCAAGGCACCAGCAACCAGATTTCGTATTCGATTTTCAAATTTCGAGGTTTTTAAGTTTTTTTTTTTTTTTTTTTGATTAGGAAAGAAAACTAGGTTGATCCTCTAGGGTAGGACCAACTTATCTCATCCTTTCGAATGAGGGAGGTAAGTTGAAGCCACCGGCTATCAAATCACCTCGAAAGAGTTGGACATGTATGTCCAATAGAAGCCATGAAGCCAGCAGCCTTGTTGGCTTCACGAAAGCAATGTTTAATTATCACTTCATCGAAAAAATGAACGTCTAATTTCACATCCTTAATAATACTAGAAATTTCCCAAGGAATTTGCCAAGTACCTCGAACTGAGTTAATAACACATAAGTTATCACCTTCCACAATTAACTTTGGTATTCCTAAGTATTTAGCTGCTAAAATCAAATACCTTCTTTTAGAGCGAGAGCTTCTGCAACAAAGATGCTATTGGATCCGCACTTTTTTGCTCCTAACAAAACAACTTTACCATTGTGATCTCTTATAGAATATCCTAAAGCAGCTTTATTATCTTCTATTCTCGATCCGTCAAAGTTTAGCTTTAGAAAACCGATTCTAGGTTTTTCCCACCAAATTTCTTCCTTACTAGAGTATTTTTAAATGGAGGTTTTTAAGTTGAATACTCGTATTTTTAAATGGAAAACTTTGATTTTTAAGTTGAAATTTATGAGTTTTGATTTATGGTTAATTGCAGATTTGTCTAACCGCCTCATCCCCCATATAATGTTTTAATATTCTTAGTGTTTTAACTTCAAAACTCACAATTTTAATTTGAAAACTTCATATAACGAAAACTCAAAGCTTTTAATTTTGCTTCTTTTCTGTAAAATATAGTATTGATTTGTTTGTGTTAAGTAAAGTTTTAGTTTAATAACTACCAAATTTAGTTTGAAAACTTAATGATATAGCTTAAAAATTTATGGATTTGAGTTAACCATTATTTGTGTTTACGGTGGGTTGAACGTCATTGGTATCTGCAGCCGGAGTGGAGGTCACCGGGTGACATCAGTGTTGGCGTTTAGGAATGTTGTTTTTCTAGTTTGGAAGATAAGAGTTACGAAGGGTCAAGTTATCATTGATATGGGCTTGTATTTTATTTCTTTTTAAAGTAATTTACTGTATTGGGTGGGCCATATGATTAATGGGCTGGTCTTATACTAAAAGACCGTCTTATTAAACAATTTTAATTTTATGCGAGGTAATCATAAGTATTTTAACCAAGTTAAACTCAAATCATTATTATAATATCAATTCAATAATATATGTATTTGGCTACGGAGAATCCCGAGTTTTAATATGTTGAAGTGGTTCAGTGGTTGTCTTTGTGTATAAATTTATTTATTTTAAGGAAAATGACGAGCATATTTATTTAACTTGCTTTATTATTGAACTAGTTGGAAAGCTCGTGCAATGCATGAGCCTCCCATTAGGATTATTTTTAAAAATGTATTTTAAGTTAATAAAAAAAAGTCATACTATATTGTCATTGTTGAAAAAAAAAATCGTTATTGCTTTTAGCATAAAAGTTTTGTCATCGATTAGTATAACATCAAATAACATAGTTATAGTAAATAGTACTCCGTATGTAGCTAGCTTTTTCATTGTTACATACACAATCGGTTTTTAATTAAATACAAAACGCTCTCTCTATAAACACGGTGGAGCTCACCAATAGTCCAATATGAACCCTTAATAACGGAGACATGTTTTCAAATTATTTTACAACTACATAAAACTGAATGATGTTACAAAAAACAACATGTATCATAATTATATATATTTAGTGCGTTAACAGAAAATGCTAGATATCTTGCAACATAATTTTAACTTGACTATTTACAATTAATAGTATTTGCTCCGTATAAACATCTCGCAAAATCAAATCCAAACTGAATTCCAATAGAATTAGTAATCTTTAAACACAGTCAAAATATCTCTGATTCTATTACATAGAATGCACGGGCACCTAGTTGTATCATATGTGACAACATCAGTTAGTAGTTTATGTCTTTTTTTTTAAATAGTCGGGTTACCAAGTTAGTATAATAATGTCAGTTCGTAGTATATATTTTATGGCACCGTTGAAAACATTATTTTACGTTTCCATGGTCTGGTAATAGAAAACTATTAAATTTAACAAAAAGTCAAACTATGTTAACAATAGGAGCAAACAAAATTTCGGGGGTTGATTTAGATGACAACAGATTAATCATCAGTTCCTATAACGAAAACGCAACTAAAGTGTTGTGGCATTTGGTATTTAACTACATCAGTTGTATACTAACATTCAGAGATATAATTGGATTATAGTGTTACCGTTCTTATTGTCTAAGCACCATCAGTTTTTAACCGAAATAGTCTCTGACTACTTATCCTTAAGAACTTCATGCAAAATATATAATACAACATCTTAATTTGGCAAATTGTGAAAACTTCTTTATAAACAATGTCCTTCTTGTGGCCTTGATACATTTGGTCTCTATCATCGATGTAGAACCTTAATCTCTTGGATGAACGCTTCTACATAAAGCTGACCATTAATAAAAACTGATTTTGACAGATAAATTTAAACATGATTTTGTCACTGTTCCTAACTCTTGTTTATTGTCATGGCGCAGCATTAGAGCCGGCAATTAATGGCATGACACGAAAACACGACACGAATCCGACATGAAATTAACGGGTTTGGGTTGACATTTAAAGACCCATTTATACAAGCTGGTCAACACGAACACGACACGAGATTTAATTGAGCTAGGTTTAGGTTGAGCATTGTACACATGGACCCGGCCCGAATAACCTATCTACTAAATTAATCCCAATTTTTCTTGATCCTTACATAAATATACTTACACTTTCCAAATATTGACATGACACGAAACTACGACACGAAATTAAGGGGTTAGGGTTCAGGCTTGATGACCCATTAATGTAACTGGATCGACACGAACACGACAAGAGATTTAAATGGGTCGAGTTTTTGTTGAAGAGTTTATGATCCATTTAAATGTGACACCTGAATCCGACACGACCAGATCTGTTTGTCACGTCTACGTAGCATGGCCTCGACGTATATTGTCTCTGCTTAAGAATAAAAGGAATATTTGTATCTGAGGAAGTCATTACTATCCTCGGGTTCAGTACCTTTTGCCGACTTTGGAATCCGTAAGTATATTCGCTTCTACTATGAATTTTCCAAGGTGATTGATAATAAGACAGATCCCGTTAGATAATCCTCTTACGGAGTTAATGTTTCTCAACAACATAATCGGCATACCACACTTGGTAGAGCATACCATTATGAGTTATATTAAAAAAATTCATCATGTATACTCCCTTCCCTTCTTAAACATCTTCCACCTTGTTTCTTAGAGGTCAAACTTTTATAACTTTGACCATTAATATGTCGAAAATCATGGTCAAACTTCCGTTTTGGCGATTGTGTAGAAGCAATGAGGATGAAGTACATTTAGTGCGAAATTCCTAAAAGATAATGAATCTTACTCCCAAAGTCTACAACAACTAAAACACTCTACCAAATCCCGTATAATGAAAACAAAAAACGACTCCTAAAAGCAAGGATGACATATGGGGGATAAGGCATGACAGATGTTGGTCTTCTCGTTGTCGCAAGTAAAAATTTTCAAAACCATAACCGCTTCAACTTGGAGATATCTTAAAATAGATTTGTTCCATTTAAATGTCATATACTCTTATATTCTACAGCTTTCTCAAACAATTCTGATATTATTCTACCCATATATAACACCTATAGTTGACATGATTTAAAATTCAATTTGAGCGTAAAGATTTATTTATATTCGCTACATCCAAGACAAATGTTTTGTCTTATTGTAGAGTTAACGATAACTTTTTGTTCTGTTCTTCATGATTTTGGAGTATATATGTACCTTGTGTTACAATGTCTAATTGTTAATATTTATTCTGAACCAATAGTTATAATGGAGATTATAAAATTAAAAAAGGAACTTGAGATCAACTCCTAACAATAGGGTCAAAAATAAGTAAACATTGACAGGAAAAAAAACAAGAACTAATTAATTAGATATGAGGAAAGTCGGGAGATTATGAAAAATCTCATATTTAGGCTTTGTTTCAAAGAAATAAGCTTTTGACCAAAATTTCATTTATCTTAATTTTTTTGTAATACTTGATAGATAAATTATTTGCCAAAATAAGAGTAGCGGTGAGAAATAGTGAGAAATAAGTTACTTGTGTTTTTTATTCCTCCAATTTAAAATATTAAATATAAAGAACTTATTATGTACTTTTGAAGTATCATTTTACAAAAAAAAAACCAGTTATTTTTCGTTAGTTTGCCAAACATTTTTTACTTAATCAATTAAATTATCATTCTTAATTTTCAGTTACCTTTTAAGCTATTTTTTTAGGTTTAAGTTAACTTATCAGTTAGTATGACTAATGAAATTTAAGATATAGTATAAGAATAATGTTTATATTATTAATATACCATATAATTAGTTACATTGTGTATTTTGAGTATCACCTACTTATATTGGGATAATTTTATTAAAATATTAAGAAATCTACTTTTATTAGGATAATTTTATTAATTTTTTTCGAAATCTACTCTTGTTAGGAATTCTTAAAAAGTTGGACTCTCTAATATCGCTCGAAAAGTTTCTGCTTTATATATATGTATTGATTACATTAATCGATCATCTCTATTTAAAGATAGAGAATCCTACGCTATTACGGAAACAATTATTTGTAAAAATATATTCTTAATAACGGAGACAGACCTTTATGAGTCTTGTAATTATTTTAACCTACAACAACTACGTAAAACTGAATGATGTTACGTAAAACAATAATTATCATAATTATATATAGTGTGTTCAAAGAAAATGTTAGATCTCTTAAACATAATGATGGGGCATATTCTGCACCCGCTGACCGAGTCAACACATTGAGGAAGGTCAAAGATAAAAGACAGCAAGTCAACGTATTAGACAGCGTAACCGACGCAGCCTGTCGGCCTGTCACTTGGGTCTCGGCTAGGCAACCAGCCAGCCGGGAGACATATTCGCGTACTCATATCCAAGACCCCTCGGCACGGAGTCAACCAGGCCTGCCGGCCCGGCATGGGTCCCTCGGCCGAGGGTAGAACGGTCTTTCCACCTGCTCTGCCACTTGGCCACTTGGCCACTACGTGACAAAAGGTCAAAGCCTATAAATACTCCACTTCTCTCAACGAGAAAAGGATCCGAAATATAACCTAAACACCTCACAATCTGGTATAAACTCCCTTATCTCTCTACAATATACTTCGCCAAGTAACACACAACTTAATCCCTTTAAGTTCATTGACTTGAGCGTCGGAGTGAGTACGCTCGGTACCAAGCCGAGCCCTCAGTTTGTTCATTGTTTCAGGAGAGGCCGAAAGGAAGAGTCAAGCAAAGTCATCATTCAACAGAGCTTACGTGGTAACAACACTGCTCCGTAATCACACCCGGAACAATTGGCGCCGTCTGTGGGAAAGTTGATACTAAAAGCTAGTCAAATCCCTTAAAAACACAAAACAAAACCCACCCAAAAAGCCACGAAGATGTCAAAACAACCAGAAGTAATTGTGAGTGACGAAACCGCATTCTACCAGGATGACACCGTCCCTAATTCTGGGATAGGGCAATCCCCCACCGGCCGGTTCACTGAACCGAGGTTCGGGATGCCGAACGAGATAGAAACACCGTTGCCCGCCGACCAAGTCATTGTCATGGGACATGTGGTCGATGCAGTCAAACTGAAGCTATTCCTGGACCTGATGGGTAGTACGCCGCTAACCCCCGCCGTAACGACGGTTACAGCAGCACACCCACAGGTGAACAGGGCCCATAAAGTGACTCCGAACAACCTGACCGGAGCGATGTAAGAGGTTGGGGGTACCAAAACGCCAGTGGTGCCCGTGTTGTCAGTGGCAGACCAAAGTCCTTCCCACACTCGCGGGAGGACAGCGTCGCCACGACACCAACGAGGTCACCCCCGAAGAAGTGAAGAAAGAAGTCCGACTTTCCAAAGTCGGAGAACAAGAAGCCCTTCCCGCCACGGGGAGAGAAGCCGGACTAGGATTGCGAGGAGCCGATCGCCGCGTGTCATTCGGCACGTGGTCAGACAGCCCCTCAACGCCTTTGTCCTCGAAGTCCCGGTGCCAACTAAGCTAAAGCTGCCGGCCATATCATACAAAGGGGATAACGACCCCACCGACCATGCCGAGGCTTTCGAGTCGTACATGTCGGTGTGGGAGCAACCTGATGAGGTGTGGTGCCGAGTCTTCCCAACGACTCTCCACGACATGGCTCAGAGTTGGTACAAGGGGCTACCCAATGGCTCGGTATACTGTTATGCCGACCTGAGAGATAACTTCATAGCCCAGTACGCTTGCAACAAGCGAAGGGCCGTGGAGACATCAGATCTTCTGACTATCCGACAGAGGGATGACGAGTCCCTCCGGAGCTACGTCAAGAGATTTGACGCTAAGGTTCAGCAGATCCGAGAGCTGAACATCGAACTGGCGGCCTTCGCACTGATGAAAGGCCTCCCGAAAGGCGAGCTCAAAAATGATCTAATCAAGTGCGAGGACCTCAACCTGGACTCCGCCAGAAAGATGGCCGACGGAGCCGTAAAGGTGGAGGATTACCACAAGACCTGGGTAGCCCACAGCGAAGCTAGGCACCCAGAAAGGAGGAGCCGCCGGGACAATGAAGATGAAGGACGCCGTGACAATAATAGGTCACGACCTGAGAAATTTAATAAGAAACAGAACTCGGCGGGCGCCGGGGGGAGTTCGGGACCATACACCGCGAGGCGGTACGGCAGTCACACCCCCCTGGTCAAATCTCCGGCCGAGGTCTTCGCCCTGAGCAAGAATGAAGGGCAGAAATGGGCAAGACCCCCCAAGACGAAGGCGGAGGGCGACGCAAACCAATTTTGCGATTACCACGGCCAGCCCGGCCATAAGACCGACGACTGTCGGCATCTGAAGAATGCCATCGAGGAGCTGATCCGAAAGGGAGCCCTCAGCAAGTACGTGGCTGGGGCCCCGGAATCAAGCTCCGACGGGACGAACATGAAATCAGTATTCCAGAGAATGGGAGTGATCCAGGTTGTCATCGGAGGAAACGAGAACGCTAGGTCAGCTAATGGGCACAAACGGCACTTAAATGAGCTTTATCAAGCCATCAACTTTGTGCCCACCACAGCGACCCCCGCTTCCACCATCCCCGATATAACCATCAACAAGAAAGACTACGAAGGAGTCGTAGCCCCACACAGCGATTCGCTGGTGGTCCACCTGGACATAGCCAACCACTTGGTGAAGAGGTGCCTAATTGATACAGGCGCCTACACGAACATCATGTTCAGGGAATGCTTCCTCAATCTCGGTCTGAAGATTGAGGACCTGAGTCCCTGCACCAACCCACTATACAGCTTCTCCGGGGCCGGCCTGGTACCCCTGGGGTCAGTCAAACTGCCGGTGATGTTCGGCCAAGCCGATGCGGCTAAGAATGTTTGGTCCGAGTTCGTGGTCATTGATGGTTCATCCGCCTATAATGTTCTCATAGGCCGGATCACTTTGAGTGAGGCCGATGCTGTGATGTCCATCCGGGCTCTGACATTGATGTATGTCTCGGACCGGGGGGAAGCACAAAAGCTCGTCTCAAAGGACGAGAGAGATGAAATTGTCAATGTCCAAATATCTGCCAGAGGGTGCAACATGCAATCCCTCAAAGTGGCAAAGAAATCAGAGAAGGGGAAGAGCTCATCCTTACGACAGGAGGGTGATCCGATGAGCACCAACAGCGTCAGCATGGTCGAGGGGGCCGAGACCGAGCAAGTAGAAATTGACCCAGGACGCACCGTAACTGTCGGTGTCGGCCTGGAGCCAAAATTCAGAGCCGATCTCCTTGACCTGCTGAGGAAGAACAAAGACGTCTTCGCGTACTCAGCCGCCGAGATGCCAGGTGTGAGCCGAGAGGTGATCGTTCACAAGCTGAACGTGCTCTCCAACGCTCGCCCTGTCAAGCAGAAGATGAGAAACTCCTCGGCCGAGAAAGACGAGGCCATCAAGGCCGAGGTAGATAAATTGTTAGAGGCAGGCTTTATCATGCCTTGTACTTACCTTGAGTGGCTAGCAAATGTTGTAATGGTGAAGAAGTCATCAGGGGGGTGGAGGATGTATGTTGATTTTACAAATCTTAATAAAGCATGCCCTAAAGATTGCTATCCCTTGCCTCGAATAGATAGCTTAATAGACGCAACGGCAGGCTACACAATGTTGAGCCTGCTCGACGCCTTTTCAGGATACCATCAGGTATTCATGGCCGAAGAAGACATGCCTAAGTGCGCATTCATCACCATACACGGCACATACATGTACAAAATGATGCCGTTCGGTTTGAAAAACGCTGGCGCAACTTACACTAGGCTGGTGGACAAAGTGTTTCAAGATAAAAAAGGGCGAAACATCGAGGCTTACGTCGACGATGCTATTGTAAAAAGCAAGTCTGACAGCGAGCACTTGGCCGACTTGAGCGAAACATTTTGTTCACTAAGGAAATACAAGATGAAACTTAACCCAATGAAATGCAACTTCGGTGTCCGGGCAGGTAAGTTCCTCGGCGTGCTTGTCAGTGCCAGGGGAATTGATGCCAATCCAGAGAAAGTCCAAGCAATACTGGACCTACCGGAGCCGAGAAATCGAAAAGAGGTTATGATATTGACCGGGAGGATGGCGGCTCTCGCCCATTTTATCTCTCGGTCAGCCGACAAGAGCACCCCATTCTTCAAAGTGTTGAAGGGGAATAAAGACTTCAGCTGGGGGGAGGAACAGAGCACAGCTTTCAGGCAACTGAAAGCTCATCTTCAAACTCTCCCGACCCTGTCCAGGCCGATGCTGGGGGAGACACTATATCTATACATAGCAGTAACCTCGGCCACGGTCAGTGCCGTAATCATCAGAGAAGAAGACAAGCAGCAACACCCAATCTACTTTATCAGCCATACACTGCTGGCCGCCGAAAGAAATTATCCACTGATCGAAAAAGCAGCCTTTGCCGTCGTCGTTGCCACAAGGAAACTAAAACCTTACTTCGATGCACACCCCGTGACGGTCCTAACCGACCAACCATTGGAGAAAGCATTGGAAAAATTCGAAAAATCCGGCAGGCTCATCAAATGGGCAGTAGAGCTATCCGGCTTCGGCATTCAATACAAGCCGAGGCCCTCGATAAAAGGGCAGGCACTTGCAGACTTCCTGGCCGAGTGCAAATATAAAGAAGAACCAAATCCCGAAGTATGGGAAGTATACACCGACGGATCCTCCACGACGAACAGCTCAGGAGCCGGCATCCTTATCATCAGCCCAAACGGGGACGAGTTTGAGTATGCCTTGAAATTTACCTTCTCGGCCTCAAATAACGAATCCGAATACGAGGCGGTGATAACTGGAGTCGAGCTAGCTAGAGCTGCCGGAGCGGAACACATTGTGTTGAAGACAGACTCACTATTAGTGACTAACCAAATCAGAGGAGAGTATGAGGCTCGAGACGACGGGATGGTAAGATACCTGGAAAGGGTAAAAGCTGACACAGCAAAACTAAAATCTTTCCAAATCCAATGCGTCCCCAGGTCTGAGAACAACCGAGCCGACGCTCTCTCAAAACTTGCCAGTTCAACCATCAAGAATGTCAGCCGAACCGTGCTAGTGGATATCAGGAATGCTAAAAGCATTACTGACACACTCTGCATGGTGGGCGACATAGAAGCCGAGACGACGTGGATGACTCCGATAATGAAATACAAACTAACAAATGAGTTGCCGGAGGACCGCAGTCTGTCTCAGAAGATAAGAAGGATCGCCGCCAGGTACTTGGTGTTCGAAGGAGAATTATACAGAAGGTCCGTAATAAAGCCACTCTTGAAATGTGTCGGCCCCCCGACGCGGAGCTATCTTCGACAGAGATTCACGAAGGCATCTGTGGACATCACATGGGGGCAAGAACGTTAGCCCACAAAGCTCTCCGAGCCGGCTACTTCTGGCCTACCATGCTTGAGGATTCCAGAACTAAGACCAAGAAGTGTAAGAACTGTCAAATGCATGCTCCGGTGATACATGCTCCTTCCCGAGACCTGCAACCGGTGCTTAGTCCCCTTCCTTTTGCACAGTGGGGGATGGATTTACTAGGGTCATTTCCAACGGCCTCCGGAGGAAGAAAGTACTTGATCGTCGCCGTTGACTACTTCACCAAATGGGTCGAAGCTGTCGCGGTACCTGCCAAGACCACGGCGGCCGTAAGAAAAGTGATTTGGGAGAATGTCACAACTCGTTTTGGGCTACCCCAAGTCATGGTATTTGACCACGGCCGAGAATTTTGGAGTGACATGTTGATGAACTGGTTAGAAGAGCTCGGTATCAAGTTTGCACACTCCTCCGTCTGCCACCCTCAAAGCAACGGGCAGGCGGAAGCAGCCAATAAAACGATACTAAACGGATTGAAAAAGAAGGTTGAAGATCTGAAGGGAAGGTGGGCTGATGAACTACCCGGCGTCCTGTGGTCCCTTAGAACCACGGAGAAAGAAGCAACGGGGTACAGTCCATTCCACCTAGTCTATGGATCTGAAGCCGTCCTGCCAATTGAAGCAGCGGTGCCGACATTCAGAACGCACATCTTTGACCCAGCCGAAAATGAGGAAGGCCTGAGAGTCTCCCTAGACCTGGTCGAAGAAAGCCGAGACGCGGCACGGCTTAACTTGGAAGTGTACTAAAACCGAGTAAGAAGAGCATACAACCGTAGGGTCCACAAAAGGGACTTAAGAGTAGGAGATCTAGTCCTAAGAAAGTCAGCCGCAACCAACAAAGGAAACATCCATGGTAAAATGACGGCTAACTGGGAAGGACCCTACAAAGTGGTTGAAGAAATGAGGCCGGGGACATACCGGCTGACAGACATGGAGGGAGTGCCTCTAATGAGCCACTTGAACACAGACAACCTAAGGAAATATTTCATATAACGGCGGAGGTGTCCGAGACCTCTGTGGACACCCCGACGTGTGATTATACCTTATAAAAAGTGATCCAAGTTTTCCATCAAAATACTTGTCCCCTCCATAGTCATGCCAAAGTAGACGCCGCGGCCAAAGCCGGGCAGTCACTACCGAAGAACAAAAGCGTATGAGCACTGTTGAGACGCAAATCTGACTGCCCCGGCCAATCCGGGAGTGGCAGAGGAAGCGGTCAATATGTCTATAGATACGGAGCGCAGTCCATCCTTATTGGGAAACACGACTTGCCAACAGCAGCTGTTACTCGCCACAACGACCAGCATGCTTAGGAACGTATAAGCACTGTTGAGACGCAAATCGGACGCCTCGGCTAGACCGAGAGTGAAAGAGGAAGCGGTCAACACGTCTACAGATACGAACACCTCGGCCGTTACCCCGAAGAATGACGGGGACACAACGACTGATACGTAACATGTTCACAACGGTGGTTGGGATAGCAAATCTGACCGCCTCGGCTAAGACCGTGCGCGTAGGAGGAAGCGACCAACATGCCAACATGTTTTAAAAAAAAAAAAAAAAACGTTAAGTACAGTTGAGATACGCATTCTGACTGCCTCGGCCAAGCCGAAGGTAAAAACGAAAAGAAAAAAAAAGAGCGCTCAACTAATAACGTAAGAAGACAACTCAGACACAAATGAGATAAAGACCTCGGCCAAGCCGGAGGCAAAATAAGCAAACTCTTATTGAAATGTTTACAGGTGATACAAGAAAGGAGTCGACGGCCGTCCCAATAAGGGTAGCCTAAACTCAACCTACCAAAGTTTTACAAAAAAGAGAAAGGTACAGCAAAAGGTTACAGACATAGGAATTGAAAGCGCCAAAAGAGATGACAGGGAGAAAAGGCTCAATAGTTGGCCCCCGAACAGCTGAAACTGTTTGAAGGGCCGGGTGAGTCTGGTGACGACCGCCCGTCTCCCTATGCTTGTTGCTGCCCTCCATCAGCAACAACAGCATCATCTTTGGTGGCCGGCCCAGAAGAAGGCTTGGCAGCTTCACGTGCCCTTGCCCTTTCAGCCTCCTCTCTGGCCTCCTTCACCTTTGCATCATAGGTTGCCTTGGCCTCAACTACCTGAGCAGCCTTCGCCGCCTCCGCCTTCTCCGCAGCCGCTTTCTCCGCAGCATCAACCATCTCATCCAGAAGCTGGTCAAATTCTTGCCACGGGAAGGAGCCTTCAGGAACGAGCTTCTTGATTGCCTCCCTGGTAGCCTCTTCAGCTTGGTCCCGGTACTGGGCACACATGCTAGGGATGACAACGGTTTGCAGCGTCTCAATGTCCTCCTCCCTCTGGGCAAGAATAGCCTTTGTGCTCTTGTGCGCCTTTACCTCAGTCAAGTGCAGGGACTTCCATTCTTCCCTCTTACCAACTGCAGCGTCGAAAGCACCCTGAAGCCTGGTTGTCTCCTCCAGCAGCTTAGCAGCATCAGCCACCGCAGCCTTAGTCTTGGCTCTCTCGGCTAAGACCGCCTTTTTAGCGTCCTCCCTAAGCTTCTGCGCAGCCACCGCAGCCTCAGCCTTGGCTCTCTCGGCCTCCTTCTTGGCAGCAGCTAGCTCAAGCTTAAGCCGTTCAAGCGCAGGAGCAGCCTCGGCCATGACCGTCTCTTGCTCCAAGATATGAGCACCGGCAAGTTCATTCCACTTAGCCAGCTTCTTGCACAACCTTGTGCCTTCTGCCACAAGCTGAGCAGGGGAAGGCTTCAGGGAGGAGGAGTCGACGACGACGTTCGATCGCCCGTCCGACCGGCCGCTTCTCCGATTTGCCGTTCGGTGGGGCGTAGTGTAGCGGCAGCGGTTGATCTACAAAAAATTCATACAGAGCATCCATGTCAACATTCATTGACATGTCAGAAAGTCTGTCATCAGGAATGCCTAATGAACCAGCTAAATCTGAGCCATAGGTTAAATCCGTACCAGCCTTGGCCTTCTTCGCAGGAGGACCCTTTTCTTTACCGGCCTCGGTAACAGCAACGGTGGCAGTCTCGGTCTCCTTTCTCTTCTTTGAAGGAGGAGGACCCTTCGCAAAGGTGACCTCCTCATCGGTAATATCGACTACCACCACCTGCTCCTTTTGGACCACATGGATTGAAGACTGAGCCGGAGTTGACGCCGTCGCCGCCATGGACGTTGTCTTTGCTTTGCGCTTTGGCAAGTAACCAGCTACCCACGCTTGAGCCACCGTCACGTCCAGTGCCTTCAACTTCTCCTCCATTAGTTCGTTGGGGGCCGGCCTGCGATCACGCGAATCAGCCTTAGGATGCCGCTGAACAACCTTCCCGTCCTTGTCAAGCCCCAACTTCTTCAGGATCTCCACAGACAGATCCTGGCCAAACCGGTCTGCAAGAAACCAGACAAGAGTTAAATAAAAGAAGTGAAACAAAGCTCAAAAACAGAAGCATAACAAGCAAAGATGGGCCTCACACCGACCCTACTCACCCTGGTTGAGGGCCGGTATAAGGCCGATGCGGCAGAGCGGCTCTTCCTGAAGAACGATCTGCGTCGGGGGCATCCATCCCTTCGGCGTACCATCCTTCTCAGCCTCAAACAGCCTCATGGCCCGCTTTTCGTCCTCATTAAGATAGACCCTGCTGGCGTCCATCTTAAGCTTACTCCGGGAGACATACTTTTCACGCTCCCCCCTATTCTCGCACCGCAAGTTGACGCGGCTTTGGAAGGACCGGGGCAGCGGATAGTCCTCCGGCACCTCGACGTATACCCATCGCCCCTTCCAGTCCTTACAAGATGTAATTTTGGACACGGTAACATAACCCGGCTCTGACTGCACGCTGTACCACCCCGTGCAACCGGGGTTTGACGGCCGAAGATGATGAAGCCGGCGAAACAAGTTAACCGTTGGGACCTCCCCCTTAAACAAACAAATCCATACAAAGCTCACAATCGTCCGGATGGCCAACGGATGCAGTTGGGCCACGTCGATGTTCATAGCTTTGATAATGGCAACAACGTATAGGGGTGCTCACCGGTCCAAAACCGGACCGGACCGGACCGGACCAGATGAACCCGCGGACCGGATAACCACATATCCCAAGACCGCGGACCGGACCGGTTAGAAGGGGACCCGGACCGGACCGGACCGGACCGGAGACCGGTCACCATATTTTTTGGGACCCGGAGACCGGACCGGTATGTATCCGGTCTGGACCGGACCGGCCGGTCCGGGTCGGTCCGGTTTGCCGGTCCGGACCACTTTTTGTTCACCTCTAACAACGTATGCATTCAGAGGAAACCGGAGCCCATACTCCAGGTGTCTGATATATACGCCAATATGGCCTTCATGAGGGCAACAGACCGCCTGACCTTCCTCAGGGATAACAATTTTATACCCCCTGCCGAAGGAGTAATGGTCTTCAAAAAGATCAGGCCCGGAACAAGCGGCGAACTTGTTTATCCAAGCACAATCAGGACTGATCTTGCAGGCGTCGCCGTGATCCAAGGGATGCGGCCTCTCACCATCAGAACCACTCACCTCATCATCATCATCATCCTCCCAATCCTCCAAAACTTTTGGATCAACTTCGGGAGACGGCGACTTAGGACCCCCAAACCCTATTGGGGTGACAGCTAGTGCCTCCTCTTCATCAGGACGCGACGGGGAGCCCCCCGGCGCAGAGGTACTAGGTCCAGCATTAGCAGAAGACATGACAACAAATACTTGACAAATAAAAGTTGAAAAAATTTGTTGGTTTACCTTGGAAAAGTGTTACGCCGAGTAACGGTTTGAAGACTAGAGAGAAGTTTCGTCGAAGAAAGCTAGAAAGAAGAATTTTTTTTTGAGAAAATGAATTTTGGGTGGCCAAAATAAGGGGGTAACTGCTCTATTTATAGAGCAAAATCCATGAAACGGACCAATCAGGGCAAGGCCCATGAAGCGTCAACCAATCAACACCGAGCCACGTGTCAAGCATGCAACCACAGAATGCCAAACGACATATCTTCTTCAACACGCTCCTTGACAGAATGCCAATCGACATATCTTCTTCAACACACTCCTTGGTATCTACTTGCCAAACGGCCCGCTGTTCAACCAAGCTTGGCAGCACCGGCCGGGGGCAATCACAAGCACCGGCACTCTCAACCTTGGTCTCGGCCAGCGCCTTTTTTCTTTTTCCACATCGGCTGTCCATTACACAACCATGTGGAGGGGGGATATGGTACGACCTGAACAGAATCAAGTCGGCGAAGAAGAAGCCGAAGGAGAAATTTTTCTTGCACAGAATATACGCTTAACACTCATCGAAGGTCCATACCACGGCATAGACTACGCTGGGGGCAAATTGATGGGGCATATTCTGCACCCGCTGACCGAGTCAACACATTGAGGAAGGTCAAAGATAAAAGACAGCAAGTCAACGTATTAGACAGCCTAACCGACGCAGCCTGTCGGCCTGTCACTTGGGTCTCGGCTAGGCAACCAGCCAGCCGGGAGACATATCCGCGTACTCATATCCAAGACCCCTCGGCACGAAGTCAACCAGGCCTGCCGGCCCGGCATGGGTCCCTCGGCCGAGGGTAGAACGGTCTTTCCACCTGCTCTGCCACTTGGCCACTACGTGACAAAAGGTGAAAGCCTATAAATACTCCACTTCTCTCAACGAGAAAAGGATCCGAAATATAACCTAAACACCTCACAATCTGGTATAAACTCCCTTATCTCTCTACAATATACTTCGCCAAGTAACACACAACTTAATCCCTTTAAGTTCACTGACTTGAGCGTCGGAGTGAGTACGCTCGGTACCAAGCCGAGCCCTCTGTTTGTTCATTGTTTCAGGAGAGGCCGAAAGGAAGAGTCAAGCAAAGTCATCATTCAACAGAGCTTACGTGGTAACAACACTGCTCCGTAATCACACCCGGAACACATAATTTTACCTTTATTATATATATTTACAATTATGTGTATTTGCTCCTTATAAACTTCTCGCAACATCAAATCCAAACTGAATTCCAATAGAATTATTAGTTTCTAAACAACAATAAAAAATATTTGTAATTCTATTGCATACAATGCACGGGGGCAACATCATTTATTAGTTTTATGACATCATTTAAAATCGTTGAGTTACCAAGTTAGTATTTTTTGGCAACGCTGAAACGTTGGTTTACGTTACCATGATCCGGTAATAGAAAACTATTAAATTTAACAAAAGGTCAAACTATTATGATATTGAGAGCAAACAAAATTTCGAGAGTTGATTTAGATGAGGAGTGACTAATCATCCGTTCCCCGTACAAAAACGCAACAAAAATGTTGGCATTTGGTATTGACTATATCAGTTGTAACATTCACAGATATAATTGGATTGTAGAGTTATTATTCTTATAATCGCGCGTGTCATCGATTTTTAATAGAAATAGTATTTGACTATTTACAATTAAGACTACTTGTCCTTAAAAGATTCATGCAAAATATATAATACGACACATAATTTGATAAATTTGTGAAAACTTCTTTGTAACTAATGTCCTTCGTTTGGCCTTGATACATTTGGTCTCTATCACGATGAGGACCTTAATGCCTTGGATGACGTTGTTCTTGACGCTTCTACGTAAAGGCGGTCATTACTAAAAACTGGTTTCAGCACATAAATTCCAATATGATTAAATGATTGTCTCTGACTCTTGTTTACTGTCTAGCGTAGCATAGCCTCAATGTATATTGTCTCCAGAACGAAAGGAATCTTTATATCCGAGGAAGTCATTCCTATGCTCGGTTCAATACCTTTTGTTTTTTTGGAACCCGTAATTATCTTCCTTTCTATTTCGAATTTCGAAGGCGTTTGATAATAAGACGATGTCTCTTTAGATAATCCTCTTACGGAGTTGATGTTCCTCAACAATATAACCGACATACCACACTTAGTAGAATATACCATTATGAGTTATGTTAAAAAATTCATCATGTATACTCCCTTCCCTTCTTAATAAACATTTTTCCCATTGCTTCTCAAGAGTCAAACGTCGTTTATAACTTTGACCATTAATATGTCAAAAATCATGGTCAAACTAATGTATTGACGACTCTGCAAAAGCAATACGTAGGATCATTGCGAATAGGATGACGTACATTTAGTGTGAAATTCCAAAAAAACAATGAATTTTGCTCCCAATGTGTAACGGGACTAAAATACTCTACCAAGTCTCGAATAATAGGAAAAATAAGCGACTCCTAAAAGCAAAGATGTCATACGGGCGAGGGGACATGACGAATGTAGGCTTTCTCATACCCATATTAATTAGAAAAGTTACATGCCCTTAGTTGTCACAAGTGAAAAATTTCAAAACCATAGATCAACTTGTTTAAAATAGTTTGTGCCATATAAATGTTATATTCTCGCTTATTCTATAGTTTTCAAATATTATTTCTGATATTTTATTCACCCATGTCTACCTAACACCCATGGTTGGCATGATTTAAAATTCAATTTGAGTCTGAAACTTTATTTATATTCGTTGCATCTAAGACAAAAGAGATATAATTGGACAACTGTGATAGATTTTTCTTTTGATCAAATTTGTCTTTTCTTATTGTACAGTTTACAATTTTCTTATATGGAACGCTATTTATTTTGAACCAATTTATTCTATTTCTCATGATTATGATATATACGTACTTTGTGTTATAATGTCTCCTTGCTAATGGATCGGAACATGAGATTAACTCCTAACAATATGTTCAAAAGTAAGTAAACATTGGCCATAAAAATTATCAAAAAGAAATTAATTTGATATTAAGAAGGTCAAGAGATCATGAACTTAAAATCTCATATTTTGGCTCTGTTTCTAAAAAAAATTAGCTTTAATTTATCTGACCAAAATTTCATTTATCTTTTTTGTTGTAAGTATTTGGTGGATAAATTATTTACCAAAATAAGCGAAGCATGTGAGAAATAAGCTACTTGTTTTTTTTAATACTTCAATTTATAATATTAAATATGGAGTACTTAACTATGTCCTTTTATACCATATTATCAAAAAAAAGCTATCTTTCGGTTAGTTTTAAAAACAGTTTTTATTTAATCGGTTCTGAATTTTCAGTTATCTTTTAAGCTCGTTTTTTAGGTTTCAGTTAATTTTTATAATGAAATCTGAGATATAGTATATGAATAATGTGTATTGACATTAATATATCATATAATTTGTTACATAGTATATTTTGAGTGTATAGAACCTACTATTTCGTAATGGTTAGATTACTTGGATATATGTTGGTAGTATATATGAATTTTTTTTGTAGATGAAATTAAGTGATACTACTAATGCGTGAGTCTAAAACCGATCATCAATTCATCATATGAATAACACTATGAGTTGTTCCATTGTTACACAAAAGCTTTGAGTTGTTTAAACCACCAAATTCTACTTCAGTTTTTCTCGGTTTCATTCCACCATGATCTCCACATTCTTATAGAAAGTAAATTAGTTAAACAAAAATAGTAACATATATAGATTAGTGAAATATTTTATGTATTGATAACTTGAATGTATATGGAGGCATTTATGTTTATGATTTCTATACACACTCAAATGATTATTTAGTGATTACATTTTGATGAAATCGTAATTTATACTTCATGTAATTACGTAAGATTACACTACATGTGACACCCCTCGATAGGGCATCAAAATTAAAGCGGAAAATACGAGATTTTTAAAACCTTTAAAAGCTTAAAGTGCGAAATCCACCATAAGTGATCGAACAAAAATGAAAAGAAAGATAATTAAGTTTTACAATTTAAAACAAGTGCGTTGGGGAAAAGATATCCCACGAATAAACACAAGTCTAACGATAGGTGAGTCTAAGCAACCTATAACTAAGGTCCAAGGGTCAACGTTCTCGCTAGCTCACACGTCTTCCCCATAATCTGCATCACAAACCTGTCATTCATGTAAACATGAACGCCACGATCGGTGGGGAGTAACTCGGGGTTCTCCCGGCCACCATATGTCGAAATGCACATAAGCAAGAACTTAATTAAACATATCGATCATGCATCATACTTGAATAATATGAACAAGGGAATATAACGATAATCATAACGATATAGGCATGTTGCATTCTTAATGAGATAGGCATCGAATCATATGAAGAAAGTAAATAACGGATCAATTAAATAGAAAATACATGGATGGAAACCAATAGCCATTCCTTTGAAAACCTCTTAACAACCATAGCACGGGACGTGGCTACTAATATCACATTCATACTTATGGCTTACATCTCACCATAAGAACGGATGGGAACATCAATCCCGGCGATCATATCGCAACTAGGGGCTTGCATCTCACCACTAGTATCCGATAGGACCAAGACTCTCACAAACAAGCATAGAAGACGTGCACTCTCGTATATAAGAACACACCAATGACCGTAACAAGCAAGACATTTACAAAGGATTGACTCAAAACAAGACAAACCCGTAGACTCCAACCTCCTGGTAGGACGACGATCATAATACGGTCCTAGTCTAAATCTGGCCAGACTCTCGGGATGGACGACACCCGAGTCGACATACAATCCCAAATCGTATCCAAGACTCGATCCATGACACCTAGCCGTGCCCCAAGGTCGAGTAACCCCAAATCGGAACCATGGTACCTATCCGTACCCCAAGGTCCGAAGAGGCGGAAGGAAGATAGCCCAACTCGGAAACAATGGCACATAATCGTGACCCAATGTCCGAGGGCAAATAAATAAGGAATGTCGAGTAGTCACACAATGTAAACCGTCACCCTCCGGTCACAAATACGAGTAACAATGATTGCACAAACATAACGTAAACAATTCATGTGAAGCATGTATGAACATAAGAGTATAATGATTACCAGGTGCTCTCTCTGGGCGTGGGCACTGGCTGCCGGCCCCACCGGCAGAGGATTCATGCTAGGTGAAACAAGGCCAAAAATAGAAGTAGGTGTATTCTCTGCCGGTCCACCGGCTTACGCCCACCGGCAGGGGATACAAGCCAAGGTAAAACAAAGCCAAAAAGGCTGAAAGTGTATTCTGCCGGTCCACCTTGCCGCCCACCGGCAGGGGAATACAGTCAAGGTAAACAAGGTCAACATATGCTCAATGTGTATTCTCTGCCGGTGACCGTCATTTGCCCACCGGCAGGAATACACCCTATAGCCAAATAAGCTCAACTTGCACATTATGTATTCTCTGCCGGTTGACTGTCGCGCCCACCGGCAGGGAGTACACCCTATAAACAATTAAGTTCAACATTTCACATTGTGTATTCTCTGCCGGCTGACCGACTGCCTGCCCAGCCGGCAGGGGATACACCCTATTATAAAAGACACCAAAATTCCATGCACTCATTGCCGGTTGGGTAGGCGGCCCGGCCCACCGGCAGGGATCACAAAGGCTTAATTCTCTATTTTTACGAGTCAAAAATGCAAAGACGCGCTGCCGGTTGGGTAGGCATTTGGCTGCCGCCCACCGGCAGAGGATCACCGAACACGAAAAACTCATCAAACATCCATCTAAAGTCTTCCAAATTCAACCATCTTTCATTCAATCATTTCATACTTCTCTAATATGATGAATACTCGGTAAATTTAGCATGTTAGGATAATTTAAACATATGACATCAATTATGAACCTTAAAATAAGATAGCATGTCAACCAAACATATGAAAATGCTCATAAAACCACTTCATTCAACATAACAATGGAATGAAACATGAAAGTTACCAACTTTAACATTTGTATGCATCCAACCACACATAAAACACACAAATTTGACATGTAAGTCGAGTAACCCATCACCGTTACCTTTTAGCTCTTAATCTCTATTGTAATCGTCTCACAAGCAAGAATCCACTTAGGGTCAACTAAACTTTCTCCTAAACATAAGAAAACACCAAATAAGACTAAAAATCGAAACTAGAAAAAAGGGTACCATGAGAAATTGGCTCGACAGCCCCATTAATGGAGGAAAGATAGTTCTTTTCTTACCTAGAAAGAAGGAGGGCGATGAGAGGAAGAGATAGACGCGAAAATCACTGAAAACCGATGAGAAATGAAGGTTTTATGGCCAATTTAGTGAAGAAGGTGGAGGTTGTGTAACAATGGTGTTGTAGTTGTGTGTTTGTTGGGAAATTTCAGAATTTAGGAGTGAGGGAGATGGAGTTGTGAGGGTTTAGTTGGGGGTTTTGTGAAGGGAAAAGAGAAGGGAAAAGCCCATAAGTTATAAAAAGCCCAACAGCTCAAATTGAGTCGGTATACACTAGAAGTTTCGTCTCAAGCCCACTACAACTCAAGACGGGGAATATTATTATTATTATTATTATTATTATTATTATTATTATCCGACCAAAATATTTATTTCACATAACTTAAGCTTTAAAAATATAATATTTATAAAAAATCATGTTTAATAATGAAATCAATTAAATTAAATAATTTAAAATATAAATAAGACAATAGAACGGTTAATTAAATTATATTTGCCAAAATGGAAAATTCGCGGGTGTTACAATCACCCCAACTTTTAAAAAGTTTCGTCCTCGAAACTTGAAAGTAGAAAGGAAAAGTAATATAAAAATAAAACCGAAATTTTGGAAATCGGTAAACAAAACATTAAAAGGTTACTTATCGTAAGAATCGAAATCCTTTCAAAAATCCCAAATAAAATTTTCCGACATAACCAAATTCTCATCAAAGGAACGAAAATGCTCTCGTTGCGCATTCAAGAACATCACATTCCAAATCGAAGATATGGTCAAAAGCAAATCATTTGTATAAATCGAAAATCAAAATACTTTCAAAAACATTAATAAAGAATTTTCAAAAGTATAAGTCTCATTCATGGAACGAAATTGCTCTTGTCGTGCACACAAGAACGCTAACTTTCCAAGTCTAAGACAAATTTAAAACAAAAATCATTCGCCGACAAGCGCAGAACAAGTTATTAAACGTTTCAAATAACGAGTTCTAACATCCGATCAACGTCAAAATCAAAAGAGAAGGCAATTCACTCAAATTTTCTTTTGCAAAGATCAAAATAGAAGTAGAGGTTTCATTTCTAAATTCAAAAGGAAGTCAAATTCTTGAAAATATAATATTAAACTTTTGACAACGAAATCATAAGTAGATCAAAGCTAGTTAGAAATTGAGCAAAGTTAAAAGTAACTCGGGTTTAGCAATTAAAAATCAATAAAAAGGAGTTATACTCGTAGGACAAAAGGATAACTAAATCAAATTTTCATTTTTTGAACTCTTAAAATAGGTAGGGTTTAGTAAAAGTAACATAAACTTTTAACGACGAACCAAAAATGGTAGTTTGAAATGTTTAGAAATTTTATGAATTGAAAAGTAACTTAGATATCATGAAAACAAGATACGCTAAGAGGGTTCAAACTTAACCAACAAAAGAGATATGATGAACTTCCTAGGAGAAGAGTTGAAATCGAATCTACAAGGATATCAAAGATTGAATTTCATAGGTTAACATCAAATTCTAAAGGAGGAGCAAGCATAAACGAGGAAGAGAGGTATGAACGGAAACACTTATGGTCAAAGAGGACGGGAATTTAGGCAACAAGGAAACACTAGATACTTAAATCTCGAACAACAAAGTCATCCTGAACGGTTCCGAAAACTTCCTAACCACAAAACTCATAACCACATAACTCCCAAGCATTTCCTCAAAATACCCATACTTTACTCTTATGCTACCCCGTGGGTCAAGTAACTCCACCACAATTGTGATTCCATAACTCTCAAATACAAATCATCTATAAACGATTTCCACGAAAGATCAAAACTACTAAAACAGTTACACACCTAACCAACTATCGACCACTAGGAGTTCTCACTATAGTAAAATCCTCAATCAAAGGTCAAAATCTTAAGGTCTTCATACTTTCTAACACTCCAAACCAAAATCTTATTCACACCCGAGTCCACAAGCATAGATGATCGCATTCCCCAAATCATAAAGACCACCAACCAAAAGTAAATAGGTTTGTCATACAATTTTTCCTACCCAACTCAACTCAAGTTCCACTTATCCAATTTTGACGAAATCAAGGTTCACAAAGAATCCTCAAAGAGCATCTCACTCACTCTACAACATAGCCAACAATGCCATCACTCCACTAAAGAGACAAAGAGTAATAACTAGGTCAAGAAATGATAGGAAATTTCAAGGGGATACATGAACATGACGAGGTGTGAGATTAAAGGAGTCAATAGTAAAGGTAACTAGTTAACACCAGTAAGAGACATTAGAATTAGAGAGGTATTCAAGGCAAGGAAACGACAAGTAAACTTTTATACTTAAGAAATAAATCCAATCAAGTATGAACGAAGGGAAGGAAGATGATTAAAGGTACGAGGGGGATTTTAGGGCTTAAACCACACACTTTCTAAGACTTAAGGTTCTCTCTAACAAGGTCACACCTATTAGGATATTGTGCCTTCATAACAAAACGACCAAATTCCAAAACGAGGGTCAAGGCAATTCATCTCATTCCTTATATGCAAGTCTCTCTTAAAGGGTTACACCTCTATGGTCGATCAAGGTAAAAATAAACGCTTGCTTAAGGGTTGATACATTGGTTAGACTCATTGTTCACCTATCCTATCACGTATTAGGATATCCCTAAAGTAAGTCTACCACTCAAGTATAACAACGTCTCTTTATCTCAAGTTCTCGACACAACCTCGATGTTTTAAAAACCAAAGAACGAATTAACAAAGACTTCTCAACAAAATCCTCAAGGGACAACTAATATCAAATCACATCACCATTCTATACGGGATCATTAACATCAAAAATGGGTTTTCTTCCAAATTCATATCCTAAACTTATCTCATTTTTACTCCTAAGGTAACGACACTCAACCTACTAAGCTTTCAAATCCCAAACATAACCAACGAAGCCAAGTTCTATAATTTTAATCACATAGGCAACTCATTCCTAACACAGAGAATCCACCAATCAATTACACTCACTTGTCCAAGGGACTAGGTATAAGAATCACTAAGTATGTCTCATCACATTACCTAAGTCTTTCTAACATCACGACCTCTCAAAACCGGGGTTAAGGGTCGAACACAAACAAACTCCACAAAGTTAAATTATCCGACCAAAGTTAACATTCCATAAGGCAAAGATGAAGGGGTACAAGAGGGCTCTTATAAGAGGAAAAGGTACAAAGGCATCTTCCAGGATATGGGATAAGAGTTGCGAAAGGTATAGAAACACAAAGATAAGGGAATGTGACAAGGTGCTCGAAGAGAGGGAGGTATCTTTAAGACGGTAAAGAAATCCTTCAAGATAAAGAGATCCACAAGCAAGATGTTATGGAAGGAGAAGTAAAAACGAAGGATAAGTCGAGTGAGTACTAAACTAGTTCCCAAGGTTAAGCAAAAGAGAGCTTATGAAGGAAAGGATGAGCATCACAGGATAAAAGTAAGGAAAGGTGGATCAATGATAGAAAACACACCCATAACGGTGTCGGGAGGAACGGCGGTTCCGACTTGATTCTCGACAAGAGTGACGCTTCTTGGCTCGGCTTCCGGAGCATGAGGGAGAGGAGGAGGGATAGTCTTCTTCTCGGGGCAATTCCTGAAGAGATGTCCGGGCTTCTTGCAATGGTAACACTTCAAGGGCATAGCATAGCATCCAATCCCGGGGTGATAAGTTTGCCCACACTTGAAGCACTTGCGGTTCTCCTTAAGCCTATTAGTAGATGTAGGTACTTGTCCTTTCGGCTCTTGCACTATTGGCTCTTGTCCTCCATGGTCTTGTACTCCTTGTCCTTGGACTCTCGGCACCAACCTCTTCTTGCTAGGATATGACGAGGATGAGGGCACAGATGGCCTCTTGCCACGGCGGTTAGAGCGACGATTAACTTGAGCATTAGCATTCCGTTGATTCCGAAGAATTAGAGTAAGGGCTTCCATGATAGTATTCTCCACCTTGGTTGGTCGTACCATCTTCTCAAGACACCAAAAGAGTCAACCATGTTAGCACCTAACAAATAGCATGCACAAAGAGACTACCAACTTAGGTCCTTAGTCCTACCCATCTCTCATTCATTATTCAAGGTCAAGTTCAAGGTTAAGTTCGGGGTACACGTGTGTGCGTCGGGAGCAACATATGCTCTGATACCAACTGTGACACCCCTCGATAGGGCATCAAAATTAAAGCGGAAAATACGAGATTTTTAAAACCTTTAAAAGCTTAAAGTGCGAAATCCACCATAAGTGATCGAACAAAAATGAAAAGAAAGATAATTAAGTTTTACAATTTAAAACAAGTGCGTTGGGGAAAAGATATCCCACGAATAAACACAAGTCTAACGATAGGTGAGTCTAAGCAACCTATAACTAAGGTCCAAGGGTCAACGTTCTCGCTAGCTCACACGTCTTCCCCATAATCTGCATCACAAACCTGTCATTCATGTAAACATGAACGCCACAGTCAGTGGGGAGTAACTCAGGGTTCTCCCAGCCACCATATGTCGAAATGCACATAAGCAAGAACTTAATTAAACATATCGATCATGCATCATACTTGAATAATATGAACAAGGGAATATAACGATAATCATAACGATATAGGCATGTTGCATTCTTAATGAGATAGGCATCGAATCATATGAAGAAAGTAAATAACGGATCAATTAAATAGAAAATACATGGATGGAAACCAATAGCCATTCCTTTGAAAACCTCTTAACAACCATAGCACGGGACGTGGCTACTAATATCACATTCATACTTATGGCTTACATCTCACCATAAGAACGGATGGGAACATCAATCCCGGCGATCATATCGCAACTAGGGGCTTGCATCTCACCACTAGTATCCGATAGGACCAAGACTCTCACAAACAAGCATAGAAGACGTGCACTCTCGTATATAAGAACACACCAATGACCGTAACAAGCAAGACATTTACAAAGGATTGACTCAAAACAAGACAAACCCGTAGACTCCAACCTCCTGGTAGGACGACGATCATAATACGGTCCTAGTCTAAATCTGGCCAGACTCTCGGGATGGACGACACCCGATTCGACATACAATCCCAAATCGTATCCAAGACTCGATCCATGACACCTAGCCGTGCCCCAAGGTCGAGTAACCCCAAATCGGAACCATGGTACCTATCCGTACCCCAAGGTCCGAAGAGGCGGAAGGAAGATAGCCCAACTCGGAAACAATGGCACATAATCGTGACCCAATGTCCGAGGGCAAATAAATAAGGAATGTCGAGTAGTCACACAATGTAAACCGTCACACTCCGGTCACAAATACGAGTAACAATGATTGCACAAACATAACGTAAACAATTCATGTGAAGCATGTATGAACATAAGAGTATAATGATTACCAGGTGCTCTCTGCCGGCGTGGGCACCGGCTGCCGGCCCACCGGCAGAGGATTCATGCTAGGTGAAACAAGGCCAAAAATAGAAGTAGGTGTATTCTCTGCCGGTCCACCGGCTGCCGGTCCACCGGCTGCCGGTCCACCGGCTGCCGGCCCACCGGCAGGGGATACAAGCCAAGGTAAAACAAAGCCAAAAAGGCTGAAAGTGTATTCTCTGCCGGTCCACCGGCTGCCGGCCCACCGGCAGGGAATACAGGTCAAGGTAAACAAGGTCAACATATGCTCAATGTGTATTCTCTGCCGGCTGACCGGCTGCCGGCCCACCGGCAGGGAATACACCCTATAGCCAAATAAGCTCAACTTGCACATTATGTATTCTCTGCCGGTTGACCGGCTGCCGGCCCACCGGCAGGGAGTACACCCTATAAACAATTAAGTTCAACATTTCACATTGTGTATTCTCTGCCGGCTGACCGGCTGCCGGCCCGCCGGCAGGGGATACACCCTATTATAAAAGACACCAAAATTCCATGTACTCGCTGCCGGTTGGGTAGGCCGGCTGCCGGCCCACCGGCAGGGGATCACAAAGGCTTAATTCTCTATTTTTACGAGTCAGAAATGCAAAGACGCGCTGCCGGTTGGGTAGGCCGGCTGCCGGCCCACCGGCAGAGGATCACTGAACACGAAAAACTCATCAAACATCCATCTAAAGTCTTCCAAATTCAACCATCTTTCATTCAATCATTTCATACTTCTCTAATATGATGAATACTCGGTAAATTTAGCATGTTAGGATAATTTAAACATATGACATCAATTATGAACCTTAAAATAAGATAGCATGTCAACCAAACATATGAAAATGCTCATAAAACCACTTCATTCAACATAACAATGGAATGAAACATGAAAGTTACCAACTTTAACATTTGTATGCATCCAACCACACATAAAACACACAAATTTGACATGTAAGTCGAGTAACCCATCACCGTTACCTTTTAGCTCTTAATCTCTATTGTAATCGTCTCACAAGCAAGAATCCACTTCCGGGTCAACTAAACTTTCTCCTAAACATAAGAAAACACCAAATAAGACTAAAAATCGAAACTAGAAAAAAGGGTACCATGAGAAATTGGCTCGACAGCCCCATTAATGGAGGAAAGATAGTTCTTTTCTTACCTAGAAAGAAGGAGGGCAATGAGAGGAAGAGATAGACGCGAAAATCACTGAAAACCGATGAGAAATGAAGGTTTTATGGCCAATTTAGTGAAGAAGGTGGAGGTTGTGTAACAATGGTGTTGTAGTTGTGTGTTTGTTGGGAAATTTCAGAATTTAGGAGTGAGGGAGATGGAGTTGTGAGGGTTTAGTTGGGGGTTTTGTGAAGGGAAAAGAGAAGGGAAAAGCCCATAAGTTATAAAAAGCCCAACAGCTCAAATTGAGTCGGTATACACTAGAAGTTTCGTCTCAAGCCCACTACAACTCAAGACGGGGATTATTATTATTATTATTATTATTATTATTATTATTATTATTATTATTATTATTATTATTATTATTATTATTATTATTATCCGACCAAAATATTTATTTCACATAACTTAAGCTTTAAAAATATAATATTTATAAAAAAATCATGTTTAATAATGAAATCAATTAAATTAAATAATTTAAAATATAAATAAGACAATAGAACGGTTAATTAAATTATATTTGCCAAAATGGAAAATTCGCGGGTGTTACACTACATCATCTTAACATAATAATTTAATAAATAAATTCATCTTTTATCCGCCAGCTTCTTGAATTTTGATGCGAGAATACAAACTAAAAATGTATGAGACCATAAGTGGGGGAAAATAAATGCGATAACTTGAACTATTATGAATTTCTATTATCTATTTGATCATTTTAATCTACTTATATTAGGAAAATTTTATTAAAATATATTTGATCTACGAATTATATTAGGATAATTTTATTAAAATTTGCTTTAAATACAAAGAAATCTACTTTGATTAGGATAATTATTTATTTAACTTTTTTCGAAATCTACTCTTGTTAGGATTTCTAAAAAAGTTGGACTCTCTAATATCGCTCGAAAAGTTTCTGCTTTATATATATGTACTAGTTGGAAAGCCCGTGCGATGCACGGGGCTCCTAATAGTATTATATGTTAAAATATATACTAAAGTTGATAAAAAAAAGTTCAACTATGTTGATTCATTGATGAAAAAAAAAATTCGTGGTTGGTTTAGTTGATCACCGATGAATTATTAGTGTTTTTAACATTAAAGCTTTGTCATTCAATAGTATAATATCAAGTGACATAGTTATAGTATGTTGTTAGTTTTTTCATTGTTACCGGCAGAACTGGTTTTTAATTAAAAAAATGATATGAATGTTATGTAAAATAACAGGTGTCAAGATTATATATACTTAATATGTTCAGAGAAAATGTTAAATCTCTTACAACATAATTTTTAATATTACCTTGACTATTTTTACAATTAAGAGTATTTGCTCCCTATATACCTTTCGCAAAATCAAATCCAAAATGAATTTGAACAGAATTAGTAGTCTCTAAACAACAATCAAAAATATTTGTGATTCTATTAAATAGAATGCAGGGGCCAGGGGGTACTTAGTAGTATTATCTTTGGCAACATCATTTTGTAGTTTATGGCATCACTAAAATCATTGGGTTACCAAGTTAGTAGTTTATGGCAAATTTTTTAAATCCAAAATGAATCACTGAAAGCGTTGGTCTAAGTTACCATGGTCTAGTAACAGAAAATTTTTAAATTTAACAAAAAGTCAAATCGTGCTGAAAATGGGAGCAAACAAAATTTCGGGGGTTGATTTAGATGAGGATCGATTAATCATCAGTTCCAATAACAAAAACGCAACGAAAACGTTGTAGCATTTGGTATTAACTATATCACTTGTATAACATTCATAGATATAGTTGAATTTTAGAGTTATCGTTCTTATTGTTTCACGCACCATCAATTTTTTTACCAAAATAGTCTTTGACTATGTATACTTAAGACTACTTATCCTTTGGAGTTTCATGCAAAATATCTAATACGACACCTAATTTTGTAAATTTGTGAAAATTTCTTTGTAAACAATGTTCTTCGTGTGGCCTTAACACCTTTGGTCTCTATCATCAATGAGAACCTAAATCCCTCAGATGATAATGTTTTTGATGCTTTTACGTAAAGCTGGTCATTACTAAATACTGGTTTCGACACATAAACAAGAGTCCATGACTCTTGTTTATTGTTATGGTGTAGAACAGGTTCAATGTATATTGTCTCTGCTTAAGAACGAAAGGAATCTTTGCATCCGAGGAAGTCATTACTATCCTCGGGTTAAGTACATTTTACCGACTTTGAAACCTGTAATTATCTTCCTTTCTACTACGAATTTTCCAAGGCGATTTATAATAAGACAGATCCCCTTACATAATCCTCTTACAGAGTTAATGTTCCTAAATTCTCAACAACATAATCGGCATACCGCACTTGGTCTAAGACTCACCTTGCTTCTTAAACAAATCATTATGAGTTATATAAAAAAAAATCATCATGGATAATCCCTTCCCTTCTTAAACATCTTCCAACTTGTATTTTAGGGGTCAAACTTTAATAACTTTGACCATTAATATGTCTAAAATCATGGTCAAACTACCCCATTGATGACTGTGTAAAAGCAATACAAACAATCATTGCGAAGAGGATGAAGTACATTTAGTCAATTTCTAAAAGTAATGAATTTTGCTCCCAAAATATAACACGACTAAAATACTCTGTCAAGTCTCGCAGAACCAAAAAAACGACTCCTAAAAGCAAGGATGTCATACGGGGGAGGGGACATGACGGATGCAGACCTTCTCATACCCGTATTTAATAGAAAAATTACATGTCCCTAGTTGTCGCGGATAAAGTTTTCAAAACCATACCCGCTTCAACGTGTGGTAATTTTAAAATAGCTATGTTCGATCCTTCGGGAGGATGTTTTTGGTGTCGCTTTTCCTCGTGTTATAGTTAGTAGTTAGTTTTCGGGGCTTCGCCCCTCATTTGTACCAAAAAAAAATATGAAGTACTTATTATGTCATTTTACCAAAAAAAATCAAATACCTTTCGGTTAATTAGTAAAATATATACATACATCAAAAATTCAAAAAATCAATATACTTTAAAAGCTTTCGAATACATCAAAAGTTCAAAAAAATCAATATACTTTAAAATCTTTCGAAGGCTGCATAATCTTTGATCGTCTATCTCAAATTTTACCCCTATATACATAGAAATCTAAGTAAATATAAATTTAATTAAAAATATGAGTAAATAGAATTCTACCTAGTATGTAAAACCAATACTAAAACACAAAGATACATGGTTGAGTAAATACTACGTAGTGCACAAGCAAGATTTGGTTAAACTAAAACATAATGTGCGTTCTTTTGATTTAATTAATTAATGACCATAACATATGTACAGTCTTGAGTAGGGCTGGACACCGGTTCAAAACCGGACCGGAACCGGAATCGGAATCGGAAAAATTCATGGTACGGGACCGGACCGGATTACAAAAATTCTGGACCGGAAAAATTCTGGTCCAAGACCGGACCGGTTGGACTGAAATTATTCACTTTTTCAAATTCCGGTCCATTGGACCGGATTGGATCGGTTGGACCGGATTGAACGGGAATAAAAATACAATTTTAAGAAAAAAAAAATGAAAATAACAATAATTCCGGGCATTCCGATCCGTACCGGAAAATACCGGTCCTAGACCGGACCTGATCAGAATTTTTAACTCTGGTTCCGGTCCACTCGATTCCGGCCCGGACCGGATTATGCCCACCCTTACTCTTGAGGCCTTTAATAATTTGTAGTATAAATTATTAAAACTCTTTCAAACTTAATCTTATTCGAAATCTAGGCTAATGCGTGAGTTTAGAAATGATCAGTAATTCATCATATGAATAATACTATGAGTTGCTCCATTGTTACAAAAAGCCTTGAGTTGTCCAAGCTGCCAAATTCTAATTTAATTCTTTCGTTTCTCCACCTAATTATCTCTACATTCTTATAGAGAGTAAATTGATGAAACAAAAATAGTAACATATATAGATCGGTGTATTGTTTTATATGCATTGGTCACTTGAATGTATATGTAGACATTTACGATGTATATACACACTTAAATGATTATTTAGTGACTATATTTTAATGGAATCGTAGTTTATACTCCGTGTAACTACGTAAGATTACATTACATCATATTAACATAACACTTTAATCAAATAAATTCATTATTTATCCACCAACTCCTTAAATTTATTTTAATGCTAGAATACCAACTACAAATGTATGATACCATAAGTGGGGCAAAAATAAAAATGATAACTTGAACTATTACGAATGTCCATTATTTATTTGAACATTTTAATCTACTTATATTAGGATAATTTTATTAAGATATATATATTTGATCTACTTATGTTAGGATAGTTTTAATAAAATTTGTTTTCAATATTAAGAAATCTATTTTTCTTAGGATAATTTTATTTATTAAATTATTTATTTTATTTATTAATTTTTTTTCGAAATCTACTATTGTTAGGATTTCAATTTATTGAATGTTTTATTTTATTTATCAATTTTTTTTTTCGAAATCTACTATTGCTAGGATTTCTAAAAAAGTTGGACTCTCTAATATCGCTAGAAAAGTTCCTGCTTTATATATATGTATTGATTGATTGATTGATATTATTGAATTTATTGAATTGATCCATGAACCCAAGGACTCACCAAGTCCATTACGTTTTTTTAACTTTCCATTTAAGTCACAAACGTGAAAATCCCGATTAGGTAGAGCCTAGAGGCCAGAGGGAGTAACTAGTTGGAGCAAGAGTGCACAATGAAAAAAGATTACAAGCAAGAATGCAGTTTGGGTCTTAAGTTTTCTTCATAGACAATCATTCAAAAATATACTCCGGGCAATACAGGTTTCGGCAACTTTGGCAGATTGTGTTTAGGCACTCGGTAATGTTGGTTTTGGCCAACTCGGGCAATGTAGGATTAGGAATTTCGGCTCAGGGAGCTTGAGGAACTGTGGGCTTTGACAAATCAGTCAATTCAGGCTTTGGTACTTCAAACACTGTTAGCTTGGGTAGTTCAGGTACCTCAGATTTAGGGAGCTCGGGCTTTAAGAGTTCAGGTGTTTTAGACTAAGGAAACTCTGGCAAGGTGGGCTTTGGAAGCTCAGGCACTTCGGCCTTTGGGAGCTCTGGCAAGGCTGGTGTTGGGTTCCTTATGTTGATGATAACATGCCCATTTGATTTGTGTCTTCTTAGTTTACCTTTTCAGGATTAATGATGTAATCAAGCTTGGATTAAGAAGTGTTGAAGTTGTTAATCATCCATTGTATTAAGTCAAGTGTCATCTAATGTACAAGTGAGAAAGTTGAGTATATTAGAGTAATAGAAACAGTCAAGCCGACTGTTACTTTTACAAGTAAACAGCTGCTGAGATTGTTGCCACAATTCGTAAAACTTGAAGTTCCCTTTTTATCTTTCAAAAGCTTTCACGTGACTCTTATTTTTCAAAGATAAAACTTCAGATTTTATTAGGAGATGGTCTTCAATAAAGAGTGGTTTGAATTATTATTTTCAAAATGTTTCCTCTTTATGCAAATTCAACCCTTTGGTTCTTTAAGAAAACAAAGAATGCTTTTTGCCATTTTGGTGTTAACTTGTCATCATGTGACTTGTCTTTTCTCTCTTTGTTTTCTGAAATTGCATGAGCTTTTAAGGATATCTTTCAAACTATCTTTCCCTATTCTTGCCTTTGCAAAAGAGCCCTTTTTGGTGCAAGTTTTGGGTGGTTGCTAATGCCCTTCACATGTGTGGTCTTTGACCCTTCAAAACCCTAGCAATCCCTTCACTCACCTCCTCTATATAAACCGTGCCTCTCCTTCATAAATCTTCAAGACTTCTTTCTGAATTTATTTTCAAGTTTGCAAATTTGTTTTTCAAAGTTTTAAAACCGTGTCATTTGCAAAACCTTCAAAGAGTCTTCAAGTTGTTACAGTCGTGGCTACTGTTACTTTTATACTAAACTATCTTGCTTATGAATTGTTGATCTTGTAAAAGTTGTCCATCTCTATTCTTTGTTAAGAATGTGTTAGTGAAAACTTGATCCTATAACATTCTAAGTGTGTTAGTAGAGTTTAGGACGGAGTAGTCTTTAACTCTTGGCAATCGGAGTAGATTGCGAGTTAGCTTGTCATAAGAACGGAGTAGTTCTTGTACTAGCTTTACAACAGGAGTAGGTTGGTGTCTTTTATTACAAGGGTCTTTTAGTTGTCGGAGTAGATCACTAAAGGAAAGTAATAAAAAGGTAGATTGGACGTAGGCACTTGAGTTTCTTGCCGAACCAATTCAAAAATCTCGTGTTCAAGTGCTTTACTTTATTTCCGCTACAATTTACTTTGTTTGTTTGTTTTGACTTGCTTAAACTTAGAAGTAACAGTTCATCATACTGTCACATTTGGCCTGCAGTTGTATTTCACTAACTGAGACAAATAGCTACAGTCAGAACGATTGTTACTTTCATACTTCAGCAAACATTCATCGTGATATTTGATTAGTCTTTCAATATTATTCAAAGTATCCTCTAATCTCTTTTGTTCTCTTAACTTACTTTAATTCAATAAAGTTGAAGTTATAAATTTTTTAAATAGTACCTAATTCACCCCCTCCCCCTCTTAGGTACTCGAATCCATAAACTCAACAATTGGTATCAGAGCCTCGTGCTCTTGATAGAGGCTAATCCCCTTAGAGTTTGATTCATGGGTAATGGATTCCGAGAAACACTCCAAGATCCCGGTCTTTACCGGTTCGAATTTTGGATGGTGGAAACTCAAAATGGAACATTACATCAAAAGTATCGATTATCAATGTTGGAACATCATCCAAAATGGACCTCTTGCCATTGAGGAAACCGATATTCTAAACGGTTTCACCAAGACAAAAGAGGAAAGAAATTACAATGAGAACGACTTCAAGCTTGCCGAAAAGAATTCCAAAGCAATGTCGATTCTTCAACGTTGTGTTGGTGAGGGGGAAGTTAGTCGAATCTCCGGATGTCCTACGGCAAAATCTATTTGGGATTCCCTTGTACTTGCATATGAAGGGACGTCCCAAGTAAGAAAACACCGTATTGACCTTCTCATGCAACAATATGAGATGTTTAGAATGTCAAAGGACGAGTCTCTAAATAGTTTTTCTTCACGTTTTTCTTGTATTATTAATGAGCTTAAAAGTCTAGGAAGGAATTTCGAGTCCGAGGACATCATTCGAAAAATCCTTCGTAGTCTAACCCCTAAATGGCAACCCAAAGTCACCGCCATAGAGGAAGCTAAAGACTTGTCAACCCTATCTCTTCATGAACTAATGGGATCACTAATGGCTCACGAGTTTAACCTCGATAAGCATTCTAGTGAGTCATCAAAGGGAAAGAGTCTCGCCCTCACATCCTCTCCAAGTGATGGAGAAGATGAGGAGGAAGACGAGTTTGCTATGTTCACAAGGAATCTAGCCGGGTTGGTCAATGGTCAAGGAAACAAAAGGTTCACTAATAATTACTCGAAAAAACGCTTTCCTAAGAAACGACCTAACTCCACCGTGGGATGCTTTAAATGTGGTGACAAAACTCACCAAATTAAAGAATGTCCCAAGTGGGAAGAAGTCAAATCAAAGGAAAGAAGAGAAAAGGTTAAAAATGACTATAAACATAGAGTCATGAGTGCTATTTGGGGAATGTCCGACTCCGAGGAAGATGAGGAACTCATCGAGGAGGAACTTGAGGCTAAAATGTGTCTTGCAAATCATGATAAAGAAAAAGTCTCAAAAACCTCAAAATTTGAACACTTACGATGCCTCATGGCTAATCCCGACGATTCCGACTCCGATTCCGACAACGAGGTAAATCATCTAAAGGCCAAGGCTAGAACTTACTCCAAAGAGAAAGTATGTAAGCTTCTTGACCAACTTTTTGATAAGTGTCGGTTTCAAAACGATAAGCTTGAGGTAATGCAAAATGAGATTGAGGAAATTGCTCAAGAGAACTTTAATCTGAAAAATGAACTAAAAGCAACAGACTGCGTCACTGTCACCTCTGAGGCATATGATGAAGTTAAAAGAGTCAACAAGTTAAACAAACATTTGACTAAAGAACTAGAGCGTCTTAGGTCGACACCCACGGACGTCTCTGACCTTGAAAATGTCAACACTACCTTAGTGATGCAAGTTTCCTCACTAACCAAGGAACGTGATGATCTTTTGAAGGTCAAAGATGATCTTGAAAATGAGATCTATGACCTTGTAATTGAAGTTGCTGACTCAAGAGAAACAGTGTCTAAGACTGTTGCTTCTGACCTTGACTTAGACGAGTCAAAAGAAAGGATTAAATTTTTGGAAAATGAAAACGAGTGTCTTAAGGGTGAGGTTATTTGTCTCAAGAATGAAATAGAAGTCCTTCATGATAGGCTTACTTTCTTTCAAGAAGGTATGCCCGAATGTAGCACTTCTAGGTCTTCTCCTCATCATAGATCCGATGAAGTCGTTGATCTAAACAAAAGGCTTGACAAGATGACATCTAAATATGAAGAGTCCAAAGAAAGAATCATATATCTCGTGTCTAAACTCAACAACCACACCCATGACTTCATTGTTGAGAAAAGATTGTCTATAGAAAGTGTCAACAATGATGAACTCAAAAGAGAAAAGGAAAAGAATTTGCATCTCCTCTCACGTGTCAAAGACTTGACCAATGAACTTGTTAATGCTAAGAATATCACTGAAAAGTGGGAAGGAAGTCAAACCGTGTTGAATTTCCTCACGAATCAAACCGAGAAATGTGATAAAGTTGCTGGTTTGGGCTTCAAATGGAACGGTCAGACTGACTGTTGCATCCAGAAGCCTAAAACTGATTTTAGAGGAAGAAAATACGTTGGTCTTCCCGAATACATCATTTGCAATTATTGTGGTGACAATGGTCATGTTTTTAATGGATGCACAAAACGGTTTGATGACATTGATAAGAATACCAAAACTTTAAAGCAAATGAGTATTAAGAAAGACACCACAAGTTATGTTGATCACAAAAAGGGACCCAAATTCATTTGGGTTCCTAAACTCAAAAACTAATCTTGTGTAGGGCTTGGTGAGAGGCGGCCGCAATTGGTACTTGGATAGTGGATGCTCTCGTCACATGACGGGTGATAGAAGCCAATTCCTCTCACTTAAAGCATATGATGGTGGCACGGTAAGGTTTGGTGACAACAAGAAAGGTGAAGTAATTGGAATTGGAAAAGTTGGTAAGTCATCATTACTTTGTGTCGACAACGTGCGGCTTGTCAAAGGTTTGAAGCATAATCTCCTTAGTATCTCTCAACTTTGTGATAAGGGTAATTTTGTAGAATTTAGTGCTAATTTGTGTCGAATATTTGATGCCACTACTAATGAACTAATACTCGAAGGAAGACGTGTCAAAGACGTATACTTAACTAATTTAAACACTCTATCCGGTCACACCATGTCTTGCATGAGTGTAATGAACAATGATCCTTGGTTATGGCATAAAAGGTTTGGTCATGTTAGCACAAAAACTCTCAATACCCTTAAAAGGCTTGACTTAGTTGAAGGTATTCCTAACATAAAGTTTGATTTTGATAAAGTGTGTGATGAATGTGCTAGAGGCAAACATGTTAGAAGTTCCTTTAAATCCAAAAGAATTATGAGTACATCTCAACCTTTGCAACTTTTACATATCGACTTGTGTGGACCAATGAGAACTAGAAGTAGAGGTGGTAGTCGTTATGTGTGTGTCATTGTTGATGATTACTCTAGGTTCGTTTGGGCACTCTTCCTAAGCTCTAAGGATGAGACATTTGATGAGTTTCTAATTTGGTTAAGAAAGATTCAAAATAAACTTGGTTTAAAACTTGTTTCAATGAGAACCGATCACGGAACCGAATTCGAAAACTCATCATTTGGTGCTTATTGTGATGACAATGGTGTAGACCATAACTTCTCGGCTCCTAGAACCCCACAACAAAATGGTGTGGTTGAAAGGATGAATAGAACCCTTGAAGGTATGGCTAGAACAATGTTATTAACTAGTAAGTTGCCTAAGAACTTTTGGGCCGAAGCGGTAAATACCGCTTGCTACATTCATAATCGTGTCATGATAAGGAGTATTTTAAATAAAACCCCCTATGAATCGCTACGTGGAAGAAAACCCAACATTTCATATTTTAGATGTTTTGGAAGCAAATGTTTTGTTCATAACAATGGTAAAAATAACTTGGGTAAGTTCGATCCACGTAGTGATGAAGGAGTATTTATTGGGTACTCCGATCATAGCAAGGCCTATAAAGTTTACAATAAACGAACCTTGTTAATTGAAGAAAGCATCCATGTCATTTTTGATGAATCTAGTGTGCTTGGACAGGTACAAAACATGGATGATGACGATGATGATGAGGACGATGAGTTTGAGATTGGTCTTGTTCGAAAGGACTTTGTATTCGAGGATGAAGAAGCTCCCAACACTGAATTACAACAGACACAGAGACTGTCACCTTCAAAGGAGATCAACAACTCAGGAGGAACACGTAGCAACTCTGCTACTGTTTCTTCTCTGGAAGCAACAGACCCAACGACTGTTGCTTCTACCTCCCTGAATCGAAGAAAACCAAAAAAAGTGAGGACGAAGATCTTTCCAGGCTAAAAGAAAGCCATCACTTGTGGATCGATCTTTGAGGGGGAACAAGAAACCATCGTTCCAAAGAAGTGGAAACATCAAAGCTCTCATCCACTCACTAATCTCACAAGTGATCTCAACTCGGGAATTCGAACAAGATCATCCCTCAACAATCTCGCTCATCTCAATGAGTATTGTGCCCACAATGCGTTCCTTTCTCAAATTGAACCTTCAAATGTGATCGCCTTGACTAATGCAGACTGGTTGCTTGCCATGCAAGAAGAACTTAATCAATTCAAAAGGAATGAGGTATGGCACTTAGTCCCTAGACCGCCTAATCGTACCGTCATTGGTACTAGGTGGGTCTTTCGCAATAAGCTTGATGACTCGGGAGAAATTGTAAGGAACAAGGCTAGACTAGTGGTGCAAGGTTATAACCAACAAGAGGGTATTAATTACAATGAAAGCTATGCACCGGTAGCTAGACTTGAGGCCATACGATTGCTTATAGCTTTTGCGGCTCACAAAGGCATTAAACTCTTCCAAATGGATGTCAAAACCGCTTTCTTAAATGGATATTTGGAAGAAGATGTCTTTGTAGAGCAACCACCGGGTTTTGAGAACAATGATTTGCCTAACCATGTTTTCAAATTAGACAAAGCTCTTTATGGTTTAAAATAAGCACCAAGGTGTTGGTATGATAGATTGTCTAAATTTCTTATTGAAAATGGTTTTAAAAGAGGCTCCGTTGACAAAACATTGTTCTTAAAGCAGCAATGTCGGAATGATTTAACTGTTGGTTGTACAAGTATATGTTGATGACATTATATTTGGTGCAACAAATGAACTCCTTTACTTATATTTTTCGGAACTAATGAAATCGGAGTTTGAAATGAGCATGATGGGTGAGCTAGGATTTTTCCTTGGGCTCCAAATTAAGCAATCAAAGGATGGAATCATGATCCATCAACAAAAGTACATCAAAGAAATGCTTAAGAAATTTGGGATGACTAATGGTAAGCCTCATGATACACCCATGGTAGCCGGGTCCAAATTGGACAAAGATGAACACGGTAAGAATGTTAGTGATAAGGTGTATAGAGGTATGATAGGCTCACTTCTCTACTTGACCGCAAGTCGTCCCGACATTCTCTTTAGTGTGTGTTTATGTGCTAGGTTCCAAGCAAATCCGAAAGAATCACATTTCAAAGCCGTTAAACGAATTCTTCGGTATTTGATTGGAACACAAAATCTTTACTTATGGTATCCCTTATATTGTCCTTTTGATCTCATAGGCTATTCGGATGCGGACTATGCGGGATGCACGGTGGATAGAAAGAGTACCTCCAGAATTGCAACGTTCTTGGGTCCTTGCTTGACTTCTTGGGGCTCAAAGAAACAAAACACGGTAGCTCTTTCTACGGCCGAAAGTGAGTACGTTAGCGCGGCACATTGTTGTTCTCAACTCCTTTGGGTGAAACAACAACTCTTGGATTTTGGTATTATTTTTGACTCCATTCCCTTAATGTGTGATAATACGAGTGCAATAAATATTTCCAAAAATCCTATTCAACACTCTAAAACTAAGCATATTGATATCCGTCACCATTTCATTCGTGATCATGTGGAAAAAGGACATATTAAACTTATATTTTGCAAAACCGAAAATCAAATTGCCGATATTTTCACTAAGCCACTTGCAAGAGAACAATTTGAGAAATTTAGACTAGAAATTGGGTTAATTAATTTCTTGTGAGTTTTGCAAATTTTCTTAATTGATTAAATTAAAATTGGATATATGTTATTAAGTATTCTAAGTGCATTGACATCATTTTTGAACCAAAAATTGACACCGTATTTGTGAGTCGGTAATCACTCAACCTCATATCTAAATTTACGTTTATTATATGCTACCTTGCGTTTTTATTTCGAGTAATTAAATGTGTTTAAGTTGGGCCAACTACCTCACCTCCCTCATTTATTGGGCCATTAACCACTTCAACCCTCTACCTATCCCTACCCGTCCAAACATCCTAATCCACTTACCCTTTCATCTCCCAAATCCACAAACTCCCTCATATCTAACCATCCCCTAACCCACCATGGTAAAAACATCCCTTAACACAACCTTACCCATCAAACCCACAAAACTTATCTCACCACCTGTCACATCAAAACCACCGACATCAACAACTCCAACAATGACTCCAACCAAAATTTCCTACGCATTCCCTCCTCAAACCTCAAACACGACTCCTTCAACTAACCCAGATCCACCAAACCCACAATCATCACCGACCCCCACTGATCCACCATCATCCGACGACATCCCCATCTCCACTATGGTAGAACGTCGCACCCGAGGAGGTCGGAAGAAAAGCACCGCCATTCCAAGCTCTTCCTCTGAACCGGTATTGGTAAATGTTGAAGATGTTGAAGAAGAAACTGAGTTCGATTTAAATGAGAATCCAACCAAATCCGCCGAGTCTGACCCGACTCCGGCGAAGAAAAACAACAAAAGAAAAGAAAAAGCCTCTTCATCCCAATTACCCCCAATTTCAGAAAATGTCGAGCAGAGTAACATCGAAAACCCCATTGTTGATACTCCAACTGAAACTCCCAATGAACCTCCCCAGAAAAAATCAAAACCCTTGAAGAAGAAACTTGTGTATCTCTCTCCCTCAGATCCGGTCTCCCTAACCTCGAAATGGGACTTGGCTATTGTTTGGGATCACCTTGAAAGTATAGACCTCCCTACCTCAATCTACAAAAATTGTGAGAGGTTGATGAATCTCAAAGCTATCCACTCTCCTCGATTTTATAACCAAACCTGGTTCGAGCCTCCTGCTTTTCATTCTGTCCGAGACATGATATTGGCTCAAGGTTGGGAAAAATTACTGGAAATGCGTGAAACGGTCTTTGTGAGTGAGGTGATTCAATTCTTTGCAACCGTTCGTGTTGATAAGTCGGGTGAATTTCTTACGGCTAAGGTGAACGGTAAGCCTCTTAAGCTTTCTCAATCTGATTTCGCTACTGCCCTTGGTATCCCCACCGGAGGTTATGACAAACTCCCCTCCGAGACATGGGTTGCTTTACCTTACGCCTCACCTCTTAATGTTGCTCAAACCGTGTGTCCCAAAGCCGTCTCTCTTGGTCCAATTAGCAATACCCAAATACCACCTTCCCTTCGAATTATCTTCAATATGCTTTGTCGGTCAATTTATCCCTCGGGTGATCGGGGAAAACTCACCATAGCCTCACAATATTTGATTTATCACATTGCAACTCATAAGAAGGTGAACTTAGTTGGGTTAATGTTTAAGCGTTTTCATCTTATCTCGACCAAACTTCGTAGACCCTCTTCTAGCTTGATTCACTTGCCCTATGGAATGTGGTTGTCGGTTGTGCTCAAGGCACACGGGGTTTTAGTGAGTACTAGCTTGGGTTCTTTGGATATGTGTGATGTTATGAGTAATGGTCAAATGGGGAAAATGCTCATTAAAGTGGAAAATGATGAATTAATTTCTGTGACAATTAAGAAGGAACCGGAGGTTGGGTCATCTAGTCAAGTAAGTACGGGTAGTATGCGGGAAGTTCTTAATGCCGTGGCTGAGTTGAGTGCTTGGCTTAAGGAAGATGCTCTTAAAAAGGATTTGGCCATCTCGGCTCTTGCTTCTACAGTGGACCTCATCCGTGGTGAGGTGGATATCATTTCCACCCTTGTGTCAACAAAAGAAATTGGTGATGATGCTCATGTGGATGATGATCCTTTGGGTAGTGGCTCGGATGGTGAACAAGCTTCCTCCCCTTAAGCCTATCCCTTTTACTCTCGGCCCTCCTAAAATTTTACCCTTGCCTTCTCGTTTTGTCCCACCTTGGTTGTGCCCTTCTAAGACAATATTTTCTCTACTTGTTATTTTGACATTTGGTGGTGTATTCTAAACCTTATTTAGCCATGTTGAACTTTGATTAACTTATGTTTAATCCTTGTTTATGTTGACCTTGTTACCTTGTCACGATTACATGTGTCTTTTTGTGTTTTCTTGTGAAATATCTGCACTCTAATGCTTTTGACATCCCTATCCGTTTGATGATGTCAAGAGGGGGAAAAGGTAAACTCATGCTCTTAATCTCTTTGCATATTGATTAACTAATGCCTTGTCTAACCTTCTTAGTTTGAATCTTGTTTTGGGGCAATGTAAAATTGTCATGATAGTTTGATTCTAGCTTTTGCCTTAGGTAAGGTGATATTGTCCCTTCTCTCATTTGATCTTGCTTGCTTAAAATCTTGAATCAAGGTGTTTACATTGCTTATACATTCGTTTGGGGCTTGTCATCATCAAAGGGGGAATTTGTTGGGTTCCTTATGTTGATGATAACATGCCCATTTGATTTGTGTCTTCTTAGTTTACCTTTTCAGGATTAATGATGTAATCAAGCTTGGATTAAGAAGTGTTGAAGTTGTTAATCATCCATTGTATTAAGTCAAGTGTCATCTAATGTACAAGTGAGAAAGTTGAGTATATTAGAGTAATAGAAACAGTCAAGCCGACTGTTACTTTTACAAGTAAACAGCTGCTGAGATTGTTGCCACAATTCGTAAAACTTGAAGTTCCCTTTTTATCTTTCAAAAGCTTTCACGTGACTCTTATTTTTCAAAGATAAAACTTCAGATTTTATTAGGAGATGGTCTTCAATAAAGAGTGGTTTGAATTATTATTTTCAAAATGTTTCCTCTTTATGCAAATTCAACCCTTTGGTTCTTTAAGAAAACAAAGAATGCTTTTTGCCATTTTGGTGTTAACTTGTCATCATATGACTTGTCTTTTCTCTCTTTGTTTTCTGAAATTGCATGAGCTTTTAAGGATATCTTTCAAACTATCTTTCCCTATTCTTGCCTTTGCAAAAGAGCCCTTTTTGGTGCAAGTTTTGGGTGGTTGCTAATGCCCTTCACATGTGTGGTCTTTGACCCTTCAAAACCCTAGCAATCCCTTCACTCACCTCCTCTATATAAACCGTGCCTCTCCTTCATAAATCTTCAAGACTTCTTTCTGAATTTATTTTCAAGTTTGCAAATTTGTTTTTCAAAGTTTTAAAACCGTGTCATTTGCAAAACCTTCAAAGAGTCTTCAAGTTGTTACAGTCGTGGCTACTGTTACTTTTATACTAAACTATCTTGCTTATGAATTGTTGATCTTGTAAAAGTTGTCCATCTCTATTCTTTGTTAAGAATGTGTTAGTGGAAACTTGATCCTATAACATTCTAAGTGTGTTAGTAGAGTTTAGGACGGAGTAGTCTTTAACTCTTGGCAATCGGAGTAGATTGCGAGTTAGCTTGTCATAAGAACGGAGTAGTTCTTGTACTAGCTTTATAACCGGAGTAGGTTGGTGTCTTTTATTACAAGGGTCTTTTAGTTGTCGGAGTAGATCACTAAAGGAAAGTAATAAAAAGGTAGATTGGACGTAGGCACTTGAGTTTCTTGCCGAACCAATTCAAAAATCTCGTGTTCAAGTGCTTTACTTTATTTCCGCTGCAATTTACTTTGTTTGTTTGTTTTGACTTGCTTAAACTTAGAAGTAACAGTTCATCATACTGTCACATTTGGCCTGCAGTTGTATTTCACTAACTGAGACAAATAGCTACAGTCAGAACGATTGTTACTTTCATACTTCAGCAAACATTCATCGTGATATTTGATTAGTCTTTCAATATTATTCAAAGTATCCTCTAATCTCTTTTGTTCTCTTAACTTACTTTAATTCAATAAAGTTGAAGTTATAAATTTTTTAAATAGTACCTAATTCACCCCCTCCCCCTCTTAGGTACTCGAATCCATAAACTCAACAGCTGGCTTCGGAAGCTCGGGCATTTTGGGCTTCGGAAACTCAGGTAAAGGTAGGCTTAGGAAGTTCGGGAACTTTAGGGACAGCAGGTTCCGGCAACTCAGGCAAAGTGGGCTTCAGAAAGTCAGGGATATAGGGCTTAGGATTTAGGAAGCTCAGGCAAGGTAGGCTTAGGTAGAGATGTTTCTAGACGATGGAGTTCAGCTACTGGAACCGTTTGGCTAATCATCAGGCTAGCAACAATAGACATAGCGAACTGAAAAATGGAAGAAACAATAGACAAGCTTGTGACGGATACCGTTTCCTCTCACAAAATACCCATTTAGGAGTGAGTGGGAAGCACATGGAGGGTGCCCCACCTTATCCCCTCTCTCCCTTTTGTGAGAGGTCACAAGCTTGTGACGGGAATAGCCCGTCACAAGCAAGACTTGCTGTGCATACATAACCCTACTCCATACTTCATCCCACGCCATTCACTCATGCTAATTAATCTATTTTTTCCCTTTTTTTCATTGATTTATTTTAAATTCATTTTCTTTATCTTTCTCCCCCTCTCTTAATGAATCCATCTTGTACATTGAAAATCATTATCATTTATCAAAATATTTTGCCCGAAAAATATCCGATCAAGTCAAAATATGAAAAACTGTTATTATGTAGTCTAAGTATTTTCATATTTGATTAAATTCTCTCATTCGTTAAAATACTTGTGATGATTTTGTTGTGATGTTAAATGTTTGATCGACTCATCAATTAGGTAAGTACATGCATGTGGTCGATTAAATTTATAAGATCTGTTGACTTTAATATATAGTTTTAATGTATTTTTGAGTTTTAAGGTGTTTTAATAATGGATTAATTATCGCTAGTCTTTTTTTTTTTGTAAAACATGCATTTTAATTTGGATGAAGGTTTATTAAATTTTAGTTAAATTTTAATGTTTTTCAGTAATGATTATAACATCAATAGTGCAGGTTAATTTTTCATTCTTTATGAGTTTTGAATTTTCAGACCGATGTAAGACATCAAATCATGAAATTATCACTTGTAATTTATTTACAACTTAAAGCGAATAATTGTTTAATGTTGACATATGTCATTTTAGATCATTATAATTGTAATATGACGTTAATTTGTGATTTTAAATTTTAGTTATTTTAATTTAATTCTTATTATATGACGTTAATTTATATATTTGTATATTTAAATTTTATTATCACAACTTATGTAATTTCTTATTGAATTATGCTTATGCATCAAATCATGTAGTTTTGGCAAATCTAATTAAATGATACACTGATCGTGGCCCCTGATTTTTAGCAAATGCAAAGGAACTTTGACTTGCTGACTTTCAACCACAGAGCGACACCTCAGCTCTGTGGTTGTTCTTTTAATAAATAGGATTAGTTGGTGAAATGAAAGAAGTAACCTACTACACCAGATGTCAAACCCAATGTGAAATTAACAAAATTACAAAGTAATTGATATAAGAATTAAAGTTATAGATCAATAACGAATTAAAAAATGTTAATACGGAAAAATAACAGTAAACTATTTACCTCTTTGATAGTTTGATTCCGTAATAGTATAGAGTATGTAAGGTTTACGGTTACGGAAGAGATTAATTAGTCAATCCGTATGTACATTTGATGTGCTTTCTATACACAATCCGTATGTACATTTGATGTGCTTTCTATACACAAATGTATTTTATTCCTGTGCATAAATGCACGGGTTACACACTAGTTTGAAATAATGTAATTGCCGTAAATTGTGCTTTTTCATTCCGTTGGTAATTTCTCAAATTGCAAGGTGGAAAATGATTCGAACATGGAATCGGCGACCCTGAAACGGATTGAAAAGCAAAAAAACATAAAAGTTGCTGTAGCCAGGATTCGAACCTGGAATCATAGACAAAGTTGATTTTCCAATGTACTACTACAGCTTCGGTGATTAATAAGGGAAACAAAATATATATAACCTCAACTTTGGCTGGACCTAAAAATAGCACCCCAGAATCGACCAAAATTGGTGACGTTGAATTGAAATTAAATTGATGTAAGTCAAAATATTTAATTATTTTAAAAATAAAATCATACCTAATAAAGACGATTCGACACGTAAGCTAAAGCCGTAACCATCTGATTCTTTACATACACTTCAAACATAATCCAACATACTTCCATTCCAGTAAAACCTGTGTAGGTCTTATCCTACATTGATCCTGAATTCGAGACATGCGCTAGGATGGATGGCATCAACAATAATATAATCCAATCATACACATTCTTCAAGGTTTCCGAGGAACCAAATGAAGCCGATGTCTCGAGACGAAGTTGATCTCTCGTTCCAGTGCATTGTATCGTACATTCAAACATTTGGTAGACTAATTATTGTCTCATCCCACCCTCACCAATACCATAGTGAAGCCTTACTTGAAATCCTCGGCTTGTCTAGATTAGCGACATTTATGGGCGGAGATGATCACCTGTACTCGAGAGCAGTAGTGACATACAGTAAGATTCGAAGGACGTCATTGCCATCAGTTGAAAGTGGTGTGTTTCTTTCAGATTTCATACTACAGTTTAAACTTTAACATCGTTAGGAACTTCTTATCTCCTCGTCAAAATGCCTATGAAGGCCGAATTAAGTGATATCTCTGCGACATACAGAGTAAAATTTATTCTTACGGTTTCATAATTGAGCTATCTACATGTCAAAAATTCAAGGCCAAATTTCTCATACAAGGCCACACAACTTTGTATTTGAAAACTCAAATTAGGACGGGTAAATGTAAAACCTTTGCCCGCGGTAAATTTTTCCAGTGTGACCAATTTAACATGCTTTGTTATCGTCATGAAAAGAACAACGAAAAAAAAATTGCTGTAGCCAGGATTCGAACCCGGAATCGTTGAACTGCTTGAAAGCTGATTTACCATTGTGCTACTACAGCTTTGGTGAACAATTAGGAAAACATATTTATATTAGAATACCACAATAAATCGCAACCAAAATCGACCAAAATCTATACGATTAAATTTACCCTTACTATCTGCGCGACACAAAATTTATTCTTACGAGTTCATAATTGACCTATGTACATATCAAAATTTATTCTTACGAGTTAATAATTGACGTGTCTCATGTCCAAATTTCAGAGAGATAGACAAACAAAGCAGTGATTTCTCGGAGACAAGAACGATCCAAACTCCATTAGTCCATTACGAGGGTCTTTTTTCATACCGAGTAGAGTCGCCCTTAAGTTTAATGTTCTTGCGGATTAATGCTACAAGCCTGCAATTACCATTCTTGTCACGATGTCACGACGTCGTCTCCTCCCAACTTACCGTGATTTGGTAATTATTTACTAATTACTAATAATTAATAACAGTAATGTAGAAACTTGCTTTCACTTTGCCTATATTCTGTGAACTTCACTGCTTGATCACGATAGCATTTTTGTTGTAGAAGCACCTTTTCTTGAGAAACGAGAATTTTAAGTTCATATTGGAGGAAGCCTGCAATTACCCTTACTTGAAATCCTCGGCTTTAATAGACTAAAGACGTTTATGGGCTGTCTTACCATGAGGCTTTTCTCATCTGGCCCCTAAGTCCGGAAATGATCACCTATACGACTATACTCGAGATTATGAACGCAGGTAGTAGTGACTGTAAGATTGGAGGAACAACACTATCGCCATTTGCAACGGTGTGTAAAGTATACGGATTGGAACTGGCAAGAATAAAATAAAAGATAATTTTGTTTTTAGAAAAGACAAAATAAATATTCGTGTAGCCAGGGTTCGAACCTGGAATCCCTTTTCTTAGCTGAAATTGATTTACCAATGTGCTACTACAGCTTTTGATTTAAAAATAGGGAAACAAAGCATGTTAAATTGGTCACACTGGAAAACCGCACCCCCCAGATTGGACAATGAGAGAAAATTAAAATTGTAGGTTTATTTGTGAATAGTGTGCAAAAACTAATATGGAAGTATAGTAGAGTTGAATAGAGGAAGTACGTATTTAAATTGAAATTAAATTGTTATGAAACAACGTACGGTTACGAATCCCAAATATTAATCTATAAACAAAATTGTACGTACCATGATTTTGAGATGATTTGACCCGTAAGTCATAATCATCTGATTTTAAACAATTTAAACCATACTCAATAAAAATACATATTACTTATAAAATTATTCGAACTAACCAGTTTATCTTGTCTTCAAAATTTTAAATAGACATAATAGTGATTTTTGTACATCCACACGTAAACTAATTGATAAGAGGTTGATCTAGTTTAAGCCTATCAAATTCGAGTTCCAGGAAAGTATTGAAGGCAATTTTGTCAACACTCATATAAGTAATCCAACTCGAATCCAGACTAAACCCCTGTTTTTTTTTTGGTTAATTTCAGCTCATTTTAATTCAGCTCAGCTCTATTCAGTTCAACTCATCTCCTCACAAATTAACTCTTACTTCAGCTCCATTCAATTCAGCTCAACTTCCTTCCGTTGAAAAAAATAGGGCATAAAGTAACATATTTATTCGGATAATTCACGCGGTACCCCTAAAGTTGGTCATTTTGCACAAAATACCCAAATTTTTGATCCGGAAAACGTAATGAGGCCATAACTCGTGTTTACGAACTCAGAAAGTAAAGATTTTTTTTTTTCAAATCGATCATCTTTCTGAGTACTACGATTTGAAAAAAAAGTTTGACGAGTTTGGAACTCGTGGCCAGGAGATATGCTCACTCAAAGTTTGTTCGGTCGAAAAAACTTTGACACACAATAACTCCTAGTAGCGGAATCCAAATGCACCATTTTTTTTTCAAATTGTAGTTCTCGAAAAGATAAGCGATTTGGAAAAAAAATTCGTCACTTTTGGAACACGTAAACACGAGTTATGACCTCTTTAAGATTTACGGATAAAAAATTTGGGTATTTCGTGCAAAATGGCAAACTTTAAGGGTACCGCGTGAATTATCCGATTAATTAATGTCATCCTTAATACTTACATGGCAAACGGGTGAATCAGGTCGTGTTCGGATCTGTCATATTCTCGGGCAAGTTCGGGTTGGGTTGGGTTGTTTCGGTACATTGGTTGGTACATTGGGTCAAGCGGGCGGGTTATTTCAAGCCCGAGTCATTTTCAAGTCAAAGATTAAGAAAGAAAAAAGTACATTTACTATTATTATTTATTTTTAGTTTAATTTTAATGTAAATAAGATTCGGTGTGTTTTTAAATTTGTCATTTCAAGTTTTTGTTGTTCAATTAGAATTTTTGTAGATTATTTTCGAATTGGGTGCTTTCTGTTTGGGTCAGTTTTTTTTTTTTTTTGAAATAAACCCACACGGGTTTAAGTAGATATATTATCAGAATCAGCACGAACTACATCAGAAATGTCCAACGGAAAAGACGCCAACCATCTACGAGAACCTAAAGTCCATGGCCTCAGATGAGCTAGCTCATGAGCGACCTTATTAAAAGTTCTACGCGACCACTTCAACGAGACAAAGTCAAAAGAACTACATATAGCATAAATGTCAATATAAATCAAAAAAATACTACTGCGTCCCTTCCGTTTCAGCTGTAGATCATGGATAACATTCGAGCAATCACCTTCCAAAATAACCTTTCGATTATTCCTCCTTCGAGCCTCCTTGAGTCCATACAAGATATCAGCTGCTTCCGCTTCTTCTGGTTCCATCGCCACCGAACCATGTTCCACACTACACCACTCAACCTCCCCCCTATCGTTTCGACATACAGCACCTAACCCTATCCCCACACCCTCCACAACAGCTGCATCTACATTCACCTTCACCACTCCGTCATCCGGCTTTCTCCACCTGCCAACATCAGCCGCCACTCCCCGGACCCCCACCGCCACCTCCAAGCTCCCCTTCCCCTCCATTTCGTCTACCAAATCCCCAACCCGTTTTACCACTAATTCCGCCCTCCAATCTCCATCTTCAAAAATTGCTTTATTCCTCCTCTCCCAAATAGCCCAACACCCAGTCATGAAAACCACCTGCTCCCGTATCGTCAGGTCCGTCAAAGCTACCTCCACCCAGTCCCTAGCCCTAGCAAAACCTAACCAAGACGGCACCTCCACCTCCAGTCCCTCCCAAACGCCTCCAGCCCATCCACACCCGCGAATCACATGTAAACAAGATTCCAAACAATCCCCACATCGAACACACTCGCCCTCAATCGAACCCATCCTCGCTGAGATATTGCCTCTAGTAGCAATGGCCTCATTACACAGCTGCCACATGAACACTTTAATCCTCGGTAAAACAGGTGCTTTCCAAATCTTATTCCATAGCCAGCTATCAGATAGAAAACTCGAAGGTCCCTCCACATCCCCATCTTGCTTAACCAAAAGTCTATAAGCCGACCGAACAGTATATACTCCATCTCTTTCCCCACTCCAAAACCACTCATCCCGAACCAGCTGATCACCAATACGCATTCTGAGTATCCTCTCACTCTCAAACGGGAGAAACAAAGATTCGACCAACTCATTATTCCACCCCCTTCCCCCTTCCTCCATAAGATCCGCCACACGTAGCCCCGGATCAGCCTCCCCCCTAGGCGAAATTACCATCCCCGAACTAGTTCCCCCTACCCACGGGTCCCGCCACACCGACGTGGAGAGCCCATCTCCCACCCTGCGCCGTAACCCCATCGACAGCACAGACCGTGCTTCCCAAATACTCCTCCAAGAATAACTCGGATTGGTTCCCAAACCTGCCTCCAGAAAAAAAGTAGAAGGAAAATATTTACCTTTTAACAGCCTTGTCATCAAACTATTCTCATCAGTAAGTAGCCTCCATGCCTGCTTACCCAGCAATGCACTATTAAACTTGACAAAGTCTCGAAACCCAAGCCCCCCACGGCATTTAGGTAAACAAAGCTTCCGCCAGGCGATCCAAGGTATCTTCCTCCTCCCATTCTCTGTACCCCACCAAAACCTCGAAACAAGGGACCTTAACTCGTCACAGAAATTAGACGGAATTCGAAAAACACTCATCGCATAAGTTGGTATAGCTTGGGCCACCGCCTTTATAAGCACCTCCTTACCCGCTTTACTGAGTAACGAACCCTTCCATCCCTGCAACTTCTTACTCAACTTGTCACGAATCAAATCCGTTAGTCCCTTTTTAGACCTCCCCAATACAGTCGGCAAACCCAAATATTTCTCCTGACACACTACCTGCCTCACTCCAAACACACTCCCAATCTGCTGCTTCCTCGCCGAACTGGTTCCACGGCTAAAAGAAACCGTGGTCTTCGGCAGACTCACTAATTGCCCCGAGGCCTGCTGATAGCGATCAAGGATACGCTTAACCTCCCTAGCCTCACTCTCCCTAGCCTTCACAAAAATTATACTATCATCAGCAAAGAATAAATGCGAAACACTCGGGGCCTGCGGAGCGATCCTAATACCATGAATCGAACCCAGCTCTGCTGCGCTTCTCAACATACCAGACAACACTTCCGCACATAATAGAAATAGATAAGGCGATAACGGGTCCCCTTGTCGTAACCCCCTACTCGGTAAAAAGGACTCAGACCGTCGACCATTAACAAGCACAGAATATCGCACCGACCGAACACACCTCATAACCGTACTAATCCACTGCTCATGAAATCCCATTCGACATAAAACAGCCTCTAAAAAATCCCACTCAACCCGATCATAAGCCTTCGCCATATCAAGTTTCAACGCCAAATGTCCCCCGCTACTCCTAGTATTCTTCATATGATGAAACAACTCAAAAGCAACCAGAATATTATCACTAATCAGCCTACCAGGTGTAAAAGCTCCCTGATTCTCTGACACAACATCACTCAAAAACCTCTTCACTCTATTAGCTAGCACCTTCGAAACCAATTTATAAATCACATTGCACAAGCTAATTGGCCTAAAATCAGCCATCTTGTCAGGCGCCTTCTTCTTCGGTATTAAAACAATATTAGTATCATTCAGACCGGTTGGAATAGGGGCCCCATTAAGAATGTTCAGCACTAACCTTATCACCGCAGGTCCAACAATATGCCAGTATGTCTGATAGAAAAGGTCGTTCATGCCGTCTGGTCCCGACGCCTTCAACGGATGCATCTGATTCAACGCTATAGCCACCTCGTCACCCGTATAATCTTCTGCCAACCCCTCATTCATCTCACCCGTGACTCGACCCTCCACAACCGCCAAGATATCATCAAAACCCGCCGGTGACCCCGAACCGAAAAGCTCACCAAAGTAAGCTACAGCACATCGTGAAACAGCCTCAGTACCCTCAAAAACATTCCCCAAATCATCACTAACCTTAGAGATAAAATTCTTCTTCCTCCTCTCGCTAGCAGCCCTATGGAAAAACTTGGAATTCCTATCCCCATCACGTAGCCAAATAGCCCGAGAACGCTGTCGCCAAAACCTCTCCTCCTGACGGAAGAGAGCCGCGATCTCCATCACCACCCGCTTCCTCTCCTGAACACGCCCTAAGCTCCGAACACCTTCATTTAGCACCTTCAAACGCTCCCTCTTCTTAACAAGGCTCTTCATGATCTTCCCTATACTAACCCCCTTCCACTCCACCAATTCCCGAGCACACCAATCAATACATTCCGTAAAATCATCACCCCCTCTGCTCCACCCCCGTTTAACAGCCTCCTCACACCCCTCCTCTCCTACCCATATATGCTCAAACCTAAACATCCTATCACCCCGGCCCTCTCGCCCCACCCGCCGATCCCCCACAACCTTAATCGGACAGTGATCCGACCATTCCCTGTTAAGATGAATCACTCGAGCATAAGGAAAAAGGTCAAACCACTCCTCGTTAGCCATAGCCCTATCAATACGAGATTGTCTGTTATCCTCTCCGACCTGTCCATTATCAAAAGTAAAAGCATAGCCTTCCATAGGAAGATCCCGAATCCCCACCTCATCCACCGCATCACGAAAGTTATTCATCTGCCACTGCGCCCTCGAAGCCCCTATCATCTCAGTAGAGTACAAAATCTCGTTGAAATCACCCACACACATCCAAGGACCATTTCCCTCCCCAGCCAACATTCGCAACAGCTGCCATGATAAATGCCTATCTTGAACAGTCGGCCACCCATAAAATCCTGTAACCCGCCACTTTAAGCCATTCCATTCAACATCGAAGTCCATAAAATGGACCGCAGCCGCCCTCATAACACACGAGACCTCCTCTTTCCACAAAAACGCAAGCCCACCTGAGCGACCCACACTATCTACAGCTACACCCGTATATCCATCCACCTTACTAATTAACCTACTCATCTCACGACTACTCAACTTCGTTTCACAGAGAAATATCATAGCCGGGGCCTCCCGTCGGATAAGGTTCCGAAGACCGCCATCGCATCGGGGTTGTTGCCCCAGCGAGTTAAGGCTTAAACAATTCATTGGGCCCGGCGGGGTTGATTGCTATCAACCTCCGCCTCAGATATCAACACATCCCTGTGTATCGCAACCCTCTTATTACCCACAGCATCCTCATTTTCCACCTCACACCTATTTCTTTTATTAAAATCATTAGTCAACTCCTCTTTTCCAACCCCGGCAACACTCCCACACCCTTCAGCAAAATCACGATCCAGCCGCACCCACCTCCTAGCTCCACATTTGTTCTTCTCACCACCCCCTACTCCACCCATCCCCACCAGCGAATCACTCCCAGCCGCATCTCCCCACCCCATAGACGTCAAACTTAATTCCTCAGTCATCATCCTACTCCGCTTATCTCCTTCTATCCCCTCAACCGAAACACGAGCAACCCCATCAGTCAAACCCTTATTCATCGTCTTTAGCCCCGCACTCGCCATCAACTCACTCTCCCTACCCTCCTCAGACCCCCTTGCTCCTCCTTCCACCACCATAATACTCTGAAAAGGCTGCTGCACCCCTCCCCCGCCATTAAACGATCCTCACCATAACCTTCCTCCTCATCATGCTCCAAAACGCTGCTCAGTCCCACCGTCTCCTTCCCCTGTACAGCTTTCGATTTGCAAGACAATGCAAAGCGACGCAACTTCTCTACCAAAGCAATCTCATCTTTCAAATACTCCTCCTCGAAATCCGGCCTCAAGTCTCTAGCCGTTTTCCGTCCATCAACCATCCCCATTCTACCTCCCTTCCGAGGAGAAGCTCACAATCCCTCCCCATACTGCAAATCGTCCTCATCATAAGGACCTCTTTCGCAATCCTTAACCCCATGACCCAACACCCCACAACCATAACAAAACAGCAGCAACTGTTCATACTTCACAACAAACGTATCGACTCTTCCACTCGGCATTCGAATTTCAACAGCGGGCTTCAGAGCCTTTCTAATATCGTGCAAAATTCGAATTCGAACCATCCTTTCCAATTCAGGAGCATCAACCTCATCCTTTGCAACAAACCTACCCAACTGCGCGCCAAGTTTGCTCAGATTCGCCAAATTCGTGCGCCCCTTAATAGGAAGATCATAGATGCACGCCCACATAGGTAATTGGAACAATGGAGTATCCGAAATTCTCCCTTCATCACAAGGTTCATTGAAACACCAAACAAACTTGTCAAAGTGCCAAGGTTGACCCTCCATAACCTTAACCTTATCACGCAAATCCTCGAACTTGAACATAAACAGCTTCTCCCGAGCATCCACCACGCTACCCACAACTTTACCTCTTGGATTCCACAACCTGAGCATCGTATCGATAGCAGCACGCCCATTAACCACCTTCGATGCCCAAATCTTGCCTACCAAGATAAGTTCTGTCTTCACCGTCTGATCCTCAACACCCCCAACCTCCCATTCGAAAGCCATACTCCCCCTACTACTGCCTTCGTCCACCACTTCTTTTCCCTTCCTACTTCCCATAATTCTAACAAAGGCCACAAACCCTAACAAGAGCCGAACCCTAACAATCAACAACACCAAACTACCAAAACAGCCAAACCCTAACCAGAAAAAGAAACAGAAGCAAAACAAAGGAAAACCAACCTACGAACACCACCGTAGAGGAATACCTTGAGCGGGTAGGAAGAATCAAAGATAAACTATGACGAAGACTCACACAGGGAAACCCTAAAGAGAAGCCCTAAAGAGTAGGGGTGAGCAAAACCGTGTACCCGATACGGTTTTCAAAACCGTATCGGGTATACGATTTTTAAAATCGCAAAAATCACTATACGGATTCGATACGGTTTAACAGGAATATACGGTTTTCGGGTACCCGGAAAAACCGTGTATACGGAATTCGTATATACGGATACGGTTTGGTGACAAATGCTCAATTAAACATTGTAATTATTCAAGAGCTAATAATTACCTCTAATATGACCACCTCTTAGAAAGGGCTGATTTTTGTTTATTGAGATAAGTTAGTAAAAAAAGTCATAAAAAACATTATAAGAGTGAAGTTGAAAGGGGAACATTGCATTTTTTTTTTATTTTTTTTATACAAAAACTTCAAACCGTGTCAGAAACCGTATATACGGTTTCGTTTTTGCCCGACCCGGATACTGTACGGTTTTTATAAAACCGTATCGTATATACGGATTTTCGTATCGTATATACGGAAATCCGTATAACTCAAACCGTTTACCGTATCGTATCCGTATTATAAAATCGTATCGTATATTTTTGCTCACCCCTACTAGAGAGACGTTTTTTGTTTGGGTCAGTTTTGGGTCAATGAAGCTCGGGTTATGTTCGAGTCGGTCGAGCCAATTCGGGTCAATTGAAATCTCGGGTCAGTCTTATCGAGTCGGGTTCTCACCCATCAAATTCCTTCATCTTCGCCTGCGCAACACACGAAGAAACAAGGAAAGATAACCAACAATGGCGTCAAGGAGCCCAGAAGACATTCTCAGAGACAAGAACATAACTGATCCAAACTCCATTACTACACTACCCAATAACCGATAAACCTCTTCTAATATCTTTTTCTTATGTGCTTTCATTAACCCAATAACCCAATACTGATCCAAACTCCATTACTACACTTTCCCAAAATTTAAACATAACTTGATCTTTCCTTCAATAATATTTCTTCTCTTCAGGTTTTTCCTCTTTCTTTTTTTTTATTCAATTTGATTTATTGTATAGTGTTTTGTTCAAATTTTGGGAAAGATCTGATTTTTATTGTGAGCGTGAAGGGGGTCTAAAACAATTCATATATCCGGTTAGTAATTAGCATTTGTTGATTAAAAACGGAAAATGGCTCACTAAATTGGCGGCGTTTCTTCTTTTCATTGTGAAGTGTCATTCGATATCTCTAATTACTCTCTACATCCCGATCATTTGTTTACCTTTTATTAAAATACCCCTCGGCGGTAAACAAATGAATGAGACGGAGGGTATATTTTTATATTGGGGTCCGACCTCCTCTTATCTTTTAATTTGCGGGAGCTATTGAAGTACTCGGGTAATGTTAGTTGATGTTGTAAGGATTGGAGGTAGACATTGAACCCCTCACTAATCTTAATGTAATTTCTCTAATTAGCTTCGTAATTGTGTTATCTTACTTGTGAATTGCTGTTATTTTTCGGAAAGGTTGGATTTTGATTGGTTTTGAATTGAATTAGGTGTGCAATGCTGGGAAAAATCAAATCAGATCAATGGACGAGGTTAATAATTTGGTTAAATTGTGAGCCTTGATATTAAATGGTGAATTTTCGGATTATCGGATAGTTTTGGGTTTGTGGATTCAGCTAATGCCGTCGATGTAATGGGTACATCAGTACATGTTGGTGAAGTTTGTTATGAGTTTTTATGTTTGTTCTGACTTCTTTGACCTGCAGATAATGAGATTTCCTCGATTTCAGGGATTGATCAGCTTTCGGAGTTAAACACTCTTGGTACGTGTTTCTCTTGTTTCGCAGTTATCTTATATTCATGGTTACTACTTACTAATCTGAAAAACGTGATGAGAAGGCAAAACTACTTTAGATGATTGTAAGTTTATTATGCAGTGATGTTGGTTAATCTGTGGTAAACTGGTAATGCATTGAATGCAGATCAACAAACTAGCTCCTAGTTTGCAAATACTTGATTCGAAAAGATTAGAAACGCTGAACAATGCTCAAAAGAATAAGAAGGTAGAGCATGTGCATTGCGCGGAATGATGTTGAACCCCTAAAGAAAAAGAAGGATATTGATCCCAGATTAATGGAGAACACTAAAGCCGACAATCTACCAAAAGATAAAATAGACTTTAAAAAAGCAGAAGTATTCGAAAGATACATGTAGCACTCGAAGGTGTCAAGAAAGAAGTGCAGTGCTAGTGCAAGAAACTGATAGAACTAAAACAGGGAAGGCGACAGAGAAACGCAGAGAAAGCTAGGATAGATGTTATTCACGATTAGGAAAGATCATTTATGGAACTCTTAGCTTACATTACCCCAGAGAACATGAATGCTGATGACGGAAAAAGAAAAAACCGCTCTGTAGAGAACATGATTTGACAGGTGCCGCGGTAACTTTCCCGACAAAGAATAAGAAAGCTAAGGGAGCTGGAATTTCTGCCTTTGATTTTATCGTTCCAGTTCCAGATGTTGGGTTGGGAGGCCTGTCAGCATGGGATGTGTGAACAAATATAATCTTCCAGTTCCGACTGCAAAATTGCTGAGTTTAAGGTAATTCCTTTTTCGTTGTTTTTATTATGTATTGATTGTTTCAATTTTCAAATGACGATCCTACTACCCGACCCCGATTTATCAGAGCGCTTGTTGTTTGTAATCTTTGGTAACACTTGGCTCTTGGATATTTAGTCAACATTTTGCGCCTTCATTTCTCCGACCTCTCTTTACGTGAATATGTGGTTTGTGGTTTAGTGGTGTACACTGTACACAAGCAATTGTGATTTGTGAATACGATTTGTGATATTATATTATATTCCAATATGAACATCTTATTCTGATGTGACGATATATTATGTCTTTAAAGATTGTAGACATGACAATTATTTTACAATGATTGATGAATATCTTATAATACTCCGTAAAAAGGTATCCATGAGATTATAACTCTTGTTAAAAACATTTTTAACACTTTTCCAGTTCTCCCAATCATTGATCCGTCCCACAACTAGACCTGGTCATTGCCTGAACCAACGTCTGAACCTGGACCCTGTTAATTCGGACTATTTGAATTGGTTCGTGGTCCGTCTGAATTGAACATACCCACCCAACTTGGCTTGAGCCACCCCACTAAGTTAGGCTGCTTTGTAGCCGTGTAGTTCTGATTTCGCGGCTCTTTCTACTCAGGCTGGTTCAAAGCCATGTTTGATACATGCTATAGGTTATTAAAAGTAGGTTTGGTTTAGATCAATGTGGGTTTGGAACGGGTTAGCTTACTGGTTTTTATGCGTGGAGTATATTGTAGTAACTAGACGGGTCCTATGGCTCCTACGAGTCCAACCCAATTCCCGGTTTATAGTTTCTGTTTCTTGTCCGTAAACACGTGAACAAGTTTTGGTTAGTATAAAATAGTACAAATTGCATTATCAAATTATTATATCATTATCTTGCTCTATAATGACTTATGAGTCACTTTGCATGTATATAAAATCAATGTTATTGCATCATCAAATTATGTATCATTGTCTTGTTAACACAAGCATAAAACATTTCAAGGGAAATTCCCTTAAACAACAAGCTAACACTTGCTTATGGCTTCTACAACCACCCTACTTTCCAATACCGATCATGGTGAAACAAGCGTGATCTCGGCTGTCCATCGTGACATCATAGAACGTAATGTCCTTACTCGGCTTGACGGGTTGTCGCTAGCTGCCTTAAGCTGCACCTCTTCGTATTTCTACATGCTCTCGTCTGAGGATTCACTGTGGAGGAAGATTTGTACCTCGGTGTGGCCCTCTGTGAACCATCCACATGTTCACCGGCTTATCTCAGCCGTCCCTAATGGTCACCGTAGATTCTTCTCCGACTCTTTCCCGCTTTTGACACCTCTTGAACAAGTAAGAAATCGTAACTGTCCGACACTCCCTTCAGAGATTATCTCAGCTGTTGATATTTGGTATCAAGACAAGCTGATTTTCTCTACGGTATTAGAATCAAAAACAAAGTCTGGTGGGTTCTTACGTTCTCCATTTCGGGTTAACCTACTTGACCCAAAAAAAATCCACCCAGTTACCCAAGTCAAAAACGGCCGGGATGGCGACACTTGGTTAACCATAAGTGAGTTAGAAGAGAACTTGATATTGAGTTGGATCATATTTGACCCGGTCACCCAAAAGAGTGCGAATTTCTCAAGCATAAGCCCGGTATCATCAGAAAAAAAACACTGGAACCCGGGCGAATATGAGATCGAGTATGCAACCATATTGGGTAGTGAACAAGTTGAGTACGTGGAGTGTAAGACGGTGATCACGTGTAGGGGATTGGACCATGGCGAGTTGCAAGTAAAGGAGGCGTGCTTACGAGTAAAAAATATGGATGAGAATTACTTGAATGGGAAGGAGAGTTTACGATGTTTGGTGAATGCTATCGAGTTTGGGAAGAGGAAAACAAGGAGAAGCGGAAAAGAAGGGAAGAATATGCATGAAGAGTATTTGAAAATGAAAAGATTGAGATGGGATAAAAGGATTAAAAGGGCGAGAGTGTTAGGGATTGCCTGTAGTGGTGGTGTTGCTCTTTTTGGTGTAGGTACTGTTGGTGTAGGTATTGTTGGTGTTGTTTATACGGTAGTCTACTCGTTTTGTACATATTTTGCCAAATGAACCCAACTTTCATGTACTCCCTCCGTCCCAATTATTTGTTTACCTTTTATTATTATTTGTGAAGAGTATTTTAATCAAAGGTAGACAAATGATTGGGGATCCGCTACCGATTGGGAGAGGATTTGTACAAACATTGCAAATAGTGACAATTTGACTTCCGCTCTTAAGCTGTGGACAGTAGTACAGGAAAAGTGTTATAGTCGACATCAAATCCTAGTATCTCCTCCTCTAACGGCCCTGTTATGGTGGCTAATGGAATTGTTTTCGCGGGTTCAACCAATTGAAAAACTGGACCAGTTTATGTCATGGATGCTAAAGAGGAAATATTTTATGGTCATTTGAGACAGGAGCAACTGTATTTGGTGGTGTCTCTGTTAGTGATGGGTGCATTTATCTTGGACATGGTTATAAAGTTGGAGTTGGATCTTTCAATCCAACTTTTACGACTTTACGAGTGGAAAAACTCTATTTGCATTTTGTACATATTAACTACTGTTGTTTCATCCAAAGTTGAGTGGCCAACTTTATGAATTGCACTACTTGGTGTGCGCCTTGTCGTCAAGCATATGCAGGCAACTAAGCGAAAATGCTACGCGTACACCAACTCCACTACTTGGTGTGCTCCTTACTGTATGAGTTTCTGTTCCTAATTCTGTAGTTTTCAATTTCTGAGAAACTGTTTTCCTTACTGCTTGAGTTTCTGTTGTTAATTGTTCAGAGAAATTAATGCAAAGTTGAGTGGCCAACTTTATGAATGTGATTGTAACAGGCGGCGGTTTATTTCAACAAAATACAGTGCTTTTGCTTTGAGGAGCAACGGTTTCTTCCTGGGGAGCAGGTCGTCACGTAAGTAGTACTTCATCATTTTACATTGGATCCTGAATTTGAGTCTGACCCTATGATGGACTGCATCACAGCATAATCCTATCAATCTATCATATACATTCTTCAAGGTTTCCGAGGAACCAAATCAAGCTGCTGTCTCTAAACAAAGTTGATCTCTAGTTCAGTGTATCCCAGTATACATTAAAACATTTGGTAGACTAATTATTGTCCCATCCCGCCCTCACCATAGCGAAGCATTGCTTGAAGACACGTTTATAGGCGGTCTTACGGTCTTACCCACGAGTCGTATCTCATCTGGCCCCCAGTCTGGAGATGATCACCTGTACTCTAGATTATGCAGGCAGCAGTAGTGACTGTAAGATCCGAAGGATGCCATCGCCATTTGCAGGGGTGTCTTTCATGTTTCATACTACAGTTTAAACTTCAACACTGTGGCGAACCGCGTCTACAGCTTGCAGTAGATCCCTGGAGATTTAACATCAGTTATCATGAATTTAGATAGGAATAAATAATGAATACAAGGTTTGGAACTACTTTTTGTTCAGAATGTGCTGAAATGTGTGCAAAGCATTTGAAATGTATTAGTTGCCTTAAATTGTGCTTTGTCCTTCTATTGGTAAGTAATGTTTCAAATTGCCCGTGAAAGGTCGAGTTGTCTTTAAGTTACCCTTCATATCTGCGCGGCACAAAATTTATTCTTACTAGTTCATAATTGACCTATCTACATGTCAAAAGTTAGCATTTTGAATTTCGATCAGGTCAAAATTTCTCATACTATGCAAATTAGGAGCCCAATTTAAGACGGGTTCCATTGCAAAACTAGATACATAAAGTCATAGACAAGCATATAAAAACTGCTGTAGCCAGGATTCAAACCTGGAATCATAGACAAAGTTGATTTTCCAATGTGCTACTACAGCTTTGGTGATTAATTATGGAAACCAAAACATTATAACCTAAAATTGGGCTGGCTCTAAAACTGCGGCTTGCAGTAGATCCCCTAATCTTTGAGAATTCAACATCGGTTATCATGAATTTAAACAGGAATAAATAATGAAGAATATGAGGTTTGTGCTGAAATATGTGCAAGGCATTTGGAAACGTAGTAGTACTGTAGTAGCCTTAAATTGAGTCTGTGTCATTCTGCTCGTCATTCTGTTGGTAATGTCTAAAAATGCATGTGAACGAATCCTCGAAGATGTTTCAAAATATGGCTAAGTGTGTAGATTGCATCCATCCCGGTCCATCGGGGTCTCAACCCCGATTGGGTCGGAGCACCATACGAGAGCATAAAATTTCACTAAGAGAGTAAATTTTATTTAATAAAATAAGTAAGTAAAATGATGATTAATTAATAAGCTCAACTTTTGGTTCTAAATGAACAAAATAAAGTAGTGTATTTGTATAATTATGAATAGCAAATTTGATTGCATGTACATAATCCGCCACAACAAGTTTACTTAACTATTAACTTAACCTCCTGTGGATGAAATAAGACATAATTTTAGAACATAAAATTTCACTAAGAGTAAATTAATAAAATAAGTATTAAATTAAAATGAGGAAAATGATGAAGAATTAATAAGCTTAACTTTTGGTTCTGAATTTGTATAATTATGAATAGCAAATTTGATTGCATCTATATAATCCGCCACAACAAGTTTACTTAACTATTAACTTAACTTCCTGTGGTAGTTTCGTCTGGAGCATTTCTAATCGTTGTTGCTTATGGTTGTCATCGAGTGGGGCGAAGTCAAGAATGATTTCTTCAAGCATACTAGCATTCTCAAGAACAAAGAATGCAAGCTCAAGGTCAACCAGCTCTCCCCTGTAGCCAACAATCTCTATTAGGGCCGGTGATTATAGCTTTGTATACCCGGCCCATATTATGTATAAATACGTTGATTGATTAATGAGAAGGTATCACACATGAATTACACAAAATACAATATCAACATGGTATCAGGTTCAGGAAAACCCTATTCTCTTCTCGCTTTCTCTGCCGTCTAAACCCTATTCTCTTAACCTATCCTGTTCTTTCTTCTCCTCCGATCAAACCATGACAGTCGGTGGGGATGATTCGAACACTCCAAAACAGAAAATTGATCCCTTATCCCCGTTCTCTCTTCACAATCAAGAAGGACCGGGTCAGTCTATTTCCCATATCAAACTCCGAAGCGACAATTATGAAGAATGGAGTCGTTCCATGCGTCGATCTTTGAAATCAAGGCGCAAGTTCGGATTTTGTGATGGGACAATTGCTAAACCTACGAATGAATTTTTGTTAGGGCAATGGGAGGTTGTCCACTGTACTGTGGTTCAATGGATTCTTAATTCCATTGACCCGTCTCTTCTCGACAGTGTCTCCGACACCGAAGATGCTCGGGTTTTATGGTTGGAATTGGCGGATCAGTACGCTGTTGTTGATGGTGCAAAAATTTTTAATCTCAAAACACAATTACATGAGTGTCGTCAAACCAAAGGTATGTCCGTTACTACATATTACGGAAATTTGAAATCTTTGTGGGATGCAATTGCTGCGCAGGAACCACCTTTCAAGTGCGACACAGTAGGGTGTACTTGCGGAGTGACTAAGGCCGCTCTTGCTAGACAAGATACGGAGCGGCTCCATCGCTTTCTCATGGGTCTCGATAAAACTCTGTATGGCCCTATTCGGAATCATCAACTCTCGCTTGACCCTCCTCCAACTCTTAACCGTGTCTATCATGCGGTTTTGCAAGAAGAACTCCTCCTCCTTGGTTCTACTGCTCCCGCTGAAGCAACGGAAGTTATGGCCTTCGCAGTTAAAGGGCCTACTGTCCAAGCTGCTTCCTCTGGTGCGCCTGATTGGCGTGCATTACGTGATGCTGAGCGACAAGAGAAAATGAAGCTGAAGTGCTCTTTTTGTACAGCACCGGGTCACGATGTGACTAACTGTTACATTAAAACACAAAAAATTCCGGAGTGGTGGGGCGATCGCCCTCGCACGGTTGACGAGGTGAAAGCTAGGAGAGAAAGATTTACCTCTCGTTCGTCTTCTGGTCGGGTTAATTTCCTCGGTGGTGGCTTGGGTTCGGGTTCATCATCATCTTCGGACCGTCTTAGTGGTATGTCTCCTCATTGGATTATTGACACGGGAGCCTCACATCACGTAACCGGAGATGAAACATGGTTAGCTGATCCCCATCCTATTCCACCATTTCCGGTTACCCTTCCAAATGGACAAAGTGTCTCGGCTATTTTAGCCGGAACGGTTCGCTTAAATGAATTTCTTGTTTTACGTGATGTTTTATATGTGCCTAGTCTCGCTTGTAATCTCTTGTCCGTTTCTCAATTGGTAGCTGCGACGGATTGTGTTATCAGTTTTACTAACACTTCTTGTCATATTCAGGACCGGTTTTTGAGGACGAGGATTGGAGTCGGGGAGCAGCGTGACGGACTGTATCTTCTTCGCGCGGTGGTAAAACCAACAATCCATCGGGTTAGCGTTGATTCTTTTGATTTGTGGCATCGAAGACTTGGCCACCCATCCAATAAAGTAGTTAAATTATTGCCTTGTGTTAGCAATTTACATTCTAATTCCGAAACAATTTGTGATGTTTGCCATGAAGCAAAACATAGTCGTAGCAGTTTTGATTCGAATACTAATAAGGCTTCTGCTATTTTTGAATTAATACACTGTGATTTATGGGGTCCATATCGAACTCCGTCTTCCTGTGGTGCAAAGTATTTTTTGACTATTGTGGATGATTATTCTAGAGCTGTTTGAGTTTATTTGCTAATCGATAAAACAGAAGTCACGGATATGTTCTTAACTTTCTTTGCTATGGTCAAAACCCAATTCTCAGTTGTGGTAAAACAGGTTCAATCGGATAATGGGACGGAACTTTTTTGCTATGGCTAATTTTTTTCGACAACATGGGGTTTTATTTCGTACTTCCTGTGTTGGTACCCCTCAGCAGAATGGGCGGGTTGAACGGAAACATCGGCATATTTTGAATGTTGCTAGAGCTTTGATGTTTCAGGCTTACTTACCCATTTCTTTTTGGGGTGAATGCATTTTAACTGCGGCCTATTTGATTAACCGTACTCCGTCTATCTTGTTGCACAATAAAACCCCTTATGAGCTCTTATTTGGTTCCGCTCCTATTTATACACATATTCGGACTTTTGGCTGTCTGTGCTTTGCTCATAATTTGCATACCAAAGGTGATAAATTCGCTAAGCGCAGTCGTAAGTGCTTATTTCTTGGGTACCCTCATAACAAAAAGGGTTGGAAAGTTCTTGATTTAGCGACATGGGAAATTTTTGTGAGCCGCGATGTGTATTTTTATGAGCATAGCTTCCCTTATTTTCCGGATAATAAGCAAATAAGCACCGAAACTGAGCTGATGGGCGCTGTTCCTTCTTCCTCGCCTGACGATGATACGGACCTCATGGCTACAGATTCGGGTATGGACTTTGCCACTTCTGATGGGCCTAATTCGGCCTCTGCTACTGGACCTGATTCGGCAGTTTCTGCTGGGCCGCAATCAGGGTCTGCTACGGGTGCTCCGACGGCTACTGAACCGACCTCAACTGCTGCTCCGGGCCCTGCTGATTCCTTGGGTTCGACTGATCAGTCCGGGACTGACATGGGGCGTGGTAAAAGGACCAAGATTCCTTCTTCTCGTCTCAAGGGCTTTGTTGTTGGTACCACCGCGGATACATCCTCTGACTCCGACGCTTCTCCCGACTCTCCTTGCTCCTCAGGTACTCCATATGCTCTAGCTAATTATCTCTCATGTCACAATTTTTCTTTGCGCCACCGTGCTTTTATTGCAGCCATCACTTCGGGTGTTGAACCACCCAATTTTCGCGCTGCTCTCGCTAGTCCGGATTGGTGTAAAGCCATGCAGGCTGAAATCGCTGCTTTGGAAAATAATGATACTTGGGAAATTTCTGATCTTCCGTCTGACAAAAAGGCTCTTGGTTGCCGTTGGGTTTACAAAATAAAATATAACTCTGACGGTAGCATTGAACGTTACAAGGCTCGACTGGTAATTTTTGGCAATCATCAGGTAGAAGGTATAAATTATGGTGAAACCTTTGCTCCTGTTGTTAAAATGGTTACGGTCCGCTCTCTTTTAGCAGTTGCAGCTATTAAAAAATGGGAACTCCATCAGATGGACGTCCACAATGCTTTCTTGCACGGTGATCTTGACGAAGAGGTATACATGAAGCTACCCCCGGGCTTCGGTCAAGGCCGTGAAGGTAAAGTGTGTCGTCTTAAGAAGTCTCTTTATGGACTTAAACAGGCCCCTCACTGTTGGTTCGCAAAATTAACCGCCGCCTTGCGCAAGTATGGTTTCATTCAGTCTTATTCCGATTACTCTCTTTTCAGCTACTCTTGTGATGACGTATGTGTTCATGTCTTGGTCTACGTTGATGACCTCGTTATTACGGGTAATAACTCCCTTGCTATTTCAAAGTTTAAATCTTATCTTGGGAAGTGCTTTCACATGAAGGATTTGGGTGTGTTAAAGTACTTTCTGGGTATTGAAGTCGCGCGCAGTTCGGAGGGTATTTTCTTAAGTCAACGGAAATACGCTCTTGATATTATTTCCGAAGCTGGCTTGTTAGGGGCTAAACCGGCTCTTACTCCTCTCGAGCAAAATCATGCTCTTGGCGCTGCAAATGGAGATTTTGTTGCTGATGTCGAGTCATATAGGCGACTTGTTGGGCGATTGCTTTATCTCGTTGTAACACGACCTGACATTTCCTACTCCGTTCAAGTTTTGTCGCGTTTTTTGAGTCAGCCTCGCAAAGAGCATTTGGATGCTGCTCTTCGGGTGGTCCGTTATCTAAAAGGCTGTCCGGGTCAAGGAATATTATTGAGAGCCGATAGCAAGCTTGAAGTGACGGGGTGGTGTGACTCGGATTACGGGGGGTGCTTGACCACTAGGCGTTCCGTGTCCGGCTGGATCATTTTTCTTGGTGACTCTCCCATTTCGTGGAAAACGAAACAACAGCACACTGTTTCGCTTTCCTCCGCTGAAGCCGAGTACCGTGCCATGGCTACTATTTTGTGCGAATTAAAGTGGCTACGTGGCTTGCTTACTAGTCTCGGGATTGGTTTCTCTCATCCCATTAAAGTCTACTCCGACAGTGACTCCGCGATACAGTTAGCTCAGAATCCGGTCTACCATGAACGGACAAAGCACATCGAAATCGATTGCCATTTTATTCGTGACGCTATCATTGACAAGACTATTACTCCAATTCATGTTTCGACCCACAACCAATTGGCTGATATTTTTACTAAGGCTTTAGCTTCTTCTCAGTTTTTGTTTCTCCTTCGCAAACTGGGCATTCTTGATTTACATGCTCCAGTTTGAGGGGGGGTATTAGGGCCAGTGATTATAGCTTTGTATACCCGGCCCATATTATGTATAAATACGTTGATTGATTAATGAGAAGGTATCACACATGAATTACACAAAATACAATATCAACAATCTCCAACGTTGTCAAGCATTTAATGGGAAATCCATAGCCAACCCATTTGTATAGTTTCCGATTGTATCTCTTTTCGGTGATAATAAACTCCTCCAACTACAAACATGCATGAACAAATTATTATTTTATTTTTTTGACAGCGGTAAAGAAAGTTTTACATTCTAGTGGTACGGTTCACTAAACCGTACCTATAAACTACAACATAAAACACTAGAGAACTAGTACGAACATAAGCTAAAACATGGTAAGAGTTGCATCGGTTAACATCGTGTTGATGGCGTATGACGTAAGTCTGAACACGCTCTTCAAAAACAATATCCACCACATTCTCAAAAGGATGAGCAGCGCTGGCCAAAGGAAAACACTCATGCTTGTTTGTCTTGATCGATGGAGCTTCGGAAAAATACCTGCAACAAGACCCAAAAAAGGGTCTCGGAGATTCATCTCCTTGGCTTTGAAAATCTTCCTCATAAAACCAACGAGCCTCCACAAACTCATTTTTACTCGTCTTAAACGAAACAACTTTAGAGAAATACCTGCAACAAGACCTAAAAGAGCATGAACAAATTATTAATATCAAACATTCATAACAATTTTAAACAAGACAAATGGGAAGCGATCGAGAGCAAGGAAAGAGGGTTCGTGCCTTTAATGTCAGCTTCTGCAGACTAGGGGTTGTCGCAATCACGAAAATACATCCAAGGAGGCTTAAGTACGCCTTTGCATTAAAAACTTGCAGTTGTAGATGTTCAAGTTGAGCTCAAGCCTTTTAACCTGTTTATCTAGAGCAAAACCCACCCACTTATCAACATAAGATTGCCAACTTGGTTCCAAATCAATTGTGATTCTAAGTTCGTCTATATTTGTCCCCAAATGCTTTTCAATAACACGATCAACCCTCCAAACAAAGCAAGCTTTCTTTTCAACAAGTGCGTCATAATTATCGCCATATGACTTCACATTGGCGGGAAACAAGACTAAATCTTGCAGCTTCCTTCATGGTAAACAAAGACATTAGTGACATCAAAATTTCTTCAGGTAACTCACTGAAAACATCATCATTCTCAAGGGAAGGCCACGATTTTGTCGCCATAACTTATTTACTCGTTGGAGCCTGGACACAACTGCACATACAACAGGTACCATGATAATTATATTGAAATTTCAATTCTTCAACTCAATGTTATTTACACGCTAACGTCAAAGGTAAACAAATAACACATAACACAAATTCAACATAGAATTTTTTGTTTAATTGGCGTTAATTAACAAAATAATTGGGGAATTAACGTCCGTTTCAAACTATTTTGCCCCATAGTGTCCACGTCATCACTTTTATTTTATTTTCCTGTTTTTATGTTTTTTTTTTGGTACATTCCTGTTTTTATGTGGAGCCGCTAAGATCCTTAGCGGCTTATTTTTAGGGTGGTGCTCATTCATGGACGAATTTTACTCTTTTGTGGACGTAAATTACCATTATACCCTTGTCATCTTACAAAAATTACAAAACCTTTAAAAAAAAAGGAAGAAAAGAAACAGACATACGTAACTCCCTAGTCCTTATCCCCTCCCCTACCACCACCATGCCGCCGCCACCCAGTGGACCGGTGAATCGTCCCCACCACAGAGTGAACCGACAATCCCGTACTACCGCCTCCTCTACCACTACAGTACAATTCAGCCGGAGCACCCACCAAGACCCGACCACCACCAAGGCCGGACCAGTATAATCGGACCATCTCTCACGACCGCCCCTCTCTTGCCTACCACCGCAACCGGCCGCCACATGACAATAATTTCAATAACCCTAATAATTAATTTGTATCATTCAATTGGTATGCTTAGAAAGTTTAAAATTGAATTATTATTTGATTAATATGAAATCTAAGATGTATAATTGATGAATTTTATTAAGAATTTGATTAATATGAGATCAAAGATGTATAGTAATTGATGAATTTTACTAAGAATTTGATTAATTTTTGGGAGGAAGAAGAAATGGGGAGAAAGAGAGAATTTTTTTAGAAGGGTAGATGATGGAAAACTTGTGGAAAAAAGTCCATGAATAAGTAAATTCCGTACATGAAAGAGCAACTATTTAGAAAAATACTGAACGTGTGAAGCCGCTAAGATCCCTAGCGGCTCCACATTTTGTCATCTTCCAAACATGTGTAGCCTGCAACTCGTGCTACATTGTGTCACTCAAAATACATGCAAATAGGCAAAAACGCTAATAACCTTAGCGGCTTTCATGCCAACCAAAAAAAATTGCTACTAAGGACTAACTTCCACTTGGTACTACAAAAATGGTATGGATTCACATAAAAATTCGAAAAAAAAATAAAAGTGATAGACAAGTGATTCACATAAAAATTGCTACTAACTTCCACTTGGTGCTACATTGTCTCACTCAAAATACATGGGATGTTTCCCCTGTGCTTCAACATTAGAGATGCAGTTAAAAGACTCAGTCCCCCCATTACAAGATGCTTTCATGGGCACCAGCTCCTCATTTGGACATTTGTCATATCCTTTGGAGCATGTTTTGCCGAACATGCTTTGACGCCTCTGGGCTACACTGACATACGGTTTCTGAGCATGTTGGGGAATGCAAGTAGCTGTGTTGGGATGGATCAATGGGAATATTTCCAATTCCTTTCTCAAGTTTAGCCTGTTGAGATTGTGATTTTTGCCGATACTGCTGCTGAGCTGGTCGCTGTTGCTGCTTAGCTCCCTGGTTTACTACTACACCTGGACCACTCTGAGAACTGCGCCCCATGTCCTTGCAAGTTCTTTTGTTGCTGATGTGGCACTGGAAGCAGGATGTTTATAAAGACTAAATTGGCATATTGAACCTTCTTCCTGCAATTCCCCTGCAAGCACTTAAGAAAAATATACTGTATATGTTAAGGTTTCTTCCACTGCATTATTGTCACTCAACATGTTTATATGGAGCAAAAAGTCAAGTGAAAGCAAATTAAATTACAACTTGAATAATATCAGTTCCGCAAAATTAGGAAAGAAGGAAAAATAGGAACTTAGACAAGATACAATAAAAGTAATAAGAAAACTATTAATTCAACTTAGCAACACAGACTATCATTCTAGTCTCCTCATGAACAAATATAAGTACCGTTTTCTTTCGAAAATGCAACTGCTGCTCAATATGAATAATCTTCTCAAAACGAGACTTAATATTATTATCCTCTTCCACGTCTGCATGGAGACTTCGATACAATTGTCTAGCACTACCCTGATAGATAACAATAATAAACTGAGAAGAAGCCATGAATCTAGAAATTCCACCAACTAGTTAAAAGAGTACAAGCCGGTACTTGCAATTTCATAAAAGGTGAAGATGCTATACCCTTTTGACAATAAAAAATAGAGACATAATATTACATGTTCACACTTTTGCAAGCAATTCACACAAGGAGGTTCCTCAGTAATATGAACTCAGCCAAAGAATCTTGTAGCTATATCTTTAATTTAATTTAATGCCTTTTATGTATAAAAATAAAAATTACTTGACAGGTAGATAACAAGCAGATTAACAAATGAATGTTTGCACTCTCTTAAATTCTGTTCCTCAAGCTGTCACATTTTTTTCTTCATCATTAGTCCAACTGCCATCTCTAGCCATGTGACACACTCTGTATCACTCACAGACTTGCAATGATGAATAGAGAAAAGAAATTAAAAATGAAATTTCATAATTAATATCTAGGACCTGGAAATCTGGGCTTTAAATCAACATACCAAATGCTTAATTTTCTTCTTTTTCTTATGTTCTGCTTGCATTTCTGCAGAATCAAATGTAGACTGCTTCTCAAAGTTCATCGCTGAATCAACCTCTGACCCTCTTGGGACAATAGACGCACCATGCAGCCTGCTCAAGAAAGGATTTGGTATCTCCACTGGAAGCATCGGCTCTACTTAGTACTGGTGGGAAGCCACCAGGCCCAGCACCAAAGCAATGCACATTCTTTTTGTGGGAATAGGATCAACATGTAGACTGTCGGTAGGCCATTTTAACGTTACGTTCAACAATGGGGTCCCATTCCTGGTCTCTGCACAGTGTCCCATAAGCAACATCACCAACAAGACTGAAACAAGTATACATGGATATTCAGCAAAATAGGGCAAAAGTGCAAAACTAACCAGGCAGGGTAGATATATCAGCTTCCTCGTAATTATTCTTGCCTACTCTCTGCACAAGTTTGCAAAGAAGGCCCACAAAAAGAGAGTTTACACGAGCATAGGGAGTGTTAGGTTGGGACTACTTAGAACTTTGTGTTGTTACTATCTCGAGTACAAATGGAAGGGATTGGACGAGTCCATACTTCACAGTCGGCCAAATGTGACATAATTAATTTTCTGTACAATAGAAAAAAGAAAAAGGAAAATAAGGTAGATAAATGGAGGCAATATTCCACAGCAAAATTAATATCCAATATCACTACCCTAGTGCCTACAAAGACGCTCTTGTCCCATGTAAAAGGAAGTGCTAACCACTTTGATTTAGTTATTATTTAGTATATTACACCGTCAAGACAGAAGAAAATAATCTTTTCTGCTCTACAACAGAAATACACGGACAAAAAAACGCAGGGACGGAATGTCACCCAACACAAAGACAACGGCGTGAAATATATATGAAAACAGGAAAACCACAATATTCCAAGTAAAGAAACTATTCAATACAGTAAGAGCACATGCTCTTGCCAGGTTAAATTTATAATGACATATTGACATATACAATTGACCACAATGGACATAAATTTGCATCATCAACAATCACTTGAACATATGCACAATTTAACAACAAACTTTCACGGGCCCAAGACCAGAAGTACACCGTGCCTCCATGCATTTCATCCATCACTTTTATCTGCAAAGCAAGGAATGCAAACATACCTCCGTAAAGTGATACTCCCAGGAAACATCTGGTAAGTCCACATCAAAAAATACATTCGCAAACCCAGGCACTCCACCATCTAAAAAAACGTTAGGGAAACCAACTAAACTGTAAGAAACTGAGAGCAAATCCATAAACATCTTGGAAATACAACTGTCATGCCGTTCAAGCACTTAAAAATCAACATAACAACATTATGTACTTCCTATGCTTCAACATTAGAAATCAACTGACTGAATTATCTCCTTAGGAGCTCCATTTCTATCAACATTCTTTATGGTAGTGTTGGAACTATGCCCCAGAGCAATCGTTATGAAACGTTTTTGAACGAACTTCATACAGTGTAATTATTAATGGAGATTAATAATTAGATGGCATTTTCTTATTATCTTATTAAGGTGTTAATACGATGATAAATCCTTGATTAAACTGGTATACTTGACATCATAATGGAGATTATGATAATGAGAGTCGAGTATTATAAAGTTTAGTCTAAAAGTGTTCTTGATCGATGGATCATCAGAACGGGACAATGATAATCCGGATAGACCAATATATTGATAACGGTACTCATAGGATGAGTATTAATGGATCTCATTCATTAAGTTATAATATAGATAATGCATATGGAGATATGATTATTGAACGTGATCAACAGTGAGATTTCATAAATGATTATTATTACCTATGCACTGTCAATGTGGAAATTCTCTTAAGGAATAGTTGTATATTTTATCCTTTGACCTGAGATCATCATTGTAGTTAATAGACTACTTATTGTACTTAGATACCGGACACCTAGTGTGTAAAAATGCTAGTTGAATGGTCATTGGGTATAATTAAGTACCTATGCAATTAGTGTTGAGTCAAGATGGAATCCGTCAGCTCAAGGTAATGAGTTTGAACTCTATGTTGTCATTAATCTTATTGGTCATATAAAAACCTTGGCCAGGGTAGACGAATGATTTAAGAAAGGAGTTTCTTAAAGTCATTCCCGACCAATAATGATAGACATGTAACATAATGGTCGTCTAGTGGGGTTTGACAGTCAAACCATACCCTAGGATGATCCGGAGTTGGAACGACGGAGGGAAATAAATACAGTATCCTTTACCAGGTTCGAGTACAGTGAATTGAAGTACAGTGAATATTGGTATTCACGCTATCCGGCCGTCGGGGAGTGTTGTTAGACGCCAACCTCGATTAATAGTTAATGAGATTAATTATTACCGGTTTAGTGATGAACCTATGTGGTCACACACTTACGGTCGATATTTAACGTTTACGGTTATTTAATTTATTATGAGATAATTAATTAAATAATCTCGACGACATATTTTTATATTGTTCGCTAACACGAAAATATAGTTAATATCGGAAAGATATTTGTATGAGAAACGGATCGAAAGTATTACTTTGATCTTAATGGGACACGTGCTATTTGATGGTACGTGTATTCCTATGCAAAACTAAAAATGTGTCATGGTAAGTTATCATACATATCCATGAAGTACGTGCCTTGTTGTGATGAATTCTTAATGGTTAAGAAAATGACTCACCTAAGGCTTGCTTGTTGGCCAAAAAATTCCTTTCTATAAATAGTAAGGTTTCGTTGGTTTTATAAGCTACACACACAATCGGAAAGAGTTCCGATCCCGCATACTCTCATACTTATAATAAAAGTGAGAAAAGTGTTTTCTCTATATCCGAGGTCGTCTCAAGGGTTGAGAACGTTAGTCTATCTACCGCATGGATACACTAGAGACTCCGTATTTTCGGGGTTAGACCAATTTATTGTCTACGCATAAAGTATGTGTTCCTTTACTCAGTTTTACAAGTTTTTAAATGCAATAGGTCTCAGGAGGACCGCGTTTCTGTCTTCCGCTGCTACATGTGATGTACCGCGGTCCCTTCAATTGGTATCATAGCCAATTTTGCATTTACATTTTGTAAATTTGGGTCTAGCGAGAATAGTTCTCGCAATTCGTTGAGTAACAAAACTATTACATGCATGCGTAATTAGCTTTGGTCTATTATGTGGATATAAAAGGCATTTCCACTTTAGTGCTAATCATTGTTTAAAGCATTGCATTTTGATCATTTATTGGTAATATAATGTCATTGTAATGTTTGAGTAACATATGAGTGTGTAAGCTGTTTTAATGCTTATGGTTGCTATTTAGCATGCAAAGTATATGCTGATAGGAGCCGACTCTTGTATGAGATATGAGGGTTAGTCTTATTAGTTGGGTTATATTAGATATAGCCAAGTGTGTTATTAAATTGTTTAAATGACACATAAAAAAAATGGATTACTACAGTTATGCGATAACTGTGTACGACAGTTATATAAGATATAATTGTTAAGTGCTAATATATATACGATATAAGCACTTGTGTTATTCATGTTTGAATGACATTAAAACTTGACCAATTAAAGATTATTGAGTTTTTTAATTGATAAAATATGAGATATTTTGTCAAAGGTTGCCACTCAGGTAGACAATAAAATTATTTTATTTTCGTTTACATAAGAAACGACGACAACCTGGGGGCTTGTAGTTCGGAGATATAATAATATTGTCTATTGTATATGATACGGGGGTGAAGAAAAGTTAACTAATCTTGTACTTTTAGTCTGGACAACCCAGAGGGTATGACATTTATTAATTTTCTGTCATTAGAGTGGATAAACTCAACTACACTAATAGGAACGACCTGACAACCAGGGGACTATGTAGTGTAGAGCCTAAAATGATTTTATAAGATAAAATCAGATGAATTTTAATTATGATGAGAAGCGACCTGACAACCAGGGGGCTCATGCATGTTTTAAAATTCTTATATATCATTATGAAGAAGTCCATATCATGATGATGTATGATTATGTTCTTATGGATTGTTTTCTTTCCAACTAAGATTTCTCAAAGAAGGCTAGTGGGAGTACAATCATTTTCCTAGTGCTATATGTGGATGACATATTGCTGATAGGAAATGGTGTGCTAGCCATGCAAGAGACACATTTGGCTATCTGAACAGTTCTCCATAAAGGATATAGGAGAAGCGGCTTATATTCTTGGAATAAGAATCTATGGAGATAGATTCAGGAATCTGCTAGGGCTCTCCCAATCTTTGTACACTGAGCTGTCATGTTGTACAAGGTCTGATGTGGCTTACCCGCTAGGAGTAGCGAGTAGGCATCAGGCAATCCGGGTGAGGAACATTGGAAAGTGGTGAAAACCATCCTTGAGTACTAGAGAAGGACTAAGGACCAATTCCTCATTTTTTGGAGATGGTGAGCTAAAAGTGTTTAGCGGTACTGATGCAAGTTTCGCATTGGATAAAGATGATAGCAAGTCTATCTCTGGTTATGCTTTCACCTTAAAGGGTGAGCAGTGAGTTGGAAGAGTTCCATAAAAGCTAAAGTAGCTGACTCAGTAACCGAAGTAAAGTACTTAGCTGTATGTGATGCTGTTAAGGAAACTGTTTGGATAAAAAGGTTCTTAATTGAACTTGGTGTTGTTCCTTCAGTGGAGGAAGGTGTTCCTCTATTGTGTGTCAATAAAGAGTTATTGTACTGGCTAAAAAGCTAAGGGGACCACCAACGATCTAAACATGCTCTTCGGAAATTTCATCTGATTAGAGAAATGTTTGAACATGGAGATGTTCAAATTCATCAGATGTAAGGGAAAGAAACGATGCAGATCCTTTCACTAAGGCGCTTAGATCAAAGGAGTTTGACAAGCACGAGTGGAATATAGGATCAAGGTTCATGACCGATTGCCTCTAGGTCAAGTGGGAGATTGTTGGAACTATGCCCCAGAGCAATCGTTATGAAACGTTTTTGAACGAACTTCATACAGTGTAATTATTAATGGAGATTAATAATTAGATGACATTTTCTTATTATCTTATTAAGGTGTTAATACGATGATAAATCCTTGATTAAACTGGTATACTTGACATCATAATGGAGATTATGATAATGAGAGTCGAGTATTATAAAGTTTAGTCTAAAAGTGTTCTTGGTCGATGGATCATCAGAACGGGACAATGATAATCCGGATAGACCAATATATTGATAACGGTACTCATAGGATGAGTATTAATGGATCTCATTCATTAAGTTATAATATAGATAATGCATATGGAGATATGATTATTGAACGTGATCAACAGTGAGATTTCCCAAATGGTTATTATTCCCTATGCACTGTCAATGTGGAAATTCTCTTAAGGAATAGTTGTATATTTTATCCTTTGACCTGAGATCATCGTTGTAGTTAATAGACTACTTATTGTACTTAGATACCGGACACCTAGTGTGTAAAAATGCTAGTTGAATGGTCATTGGGTATAATTAAGTACCTATGCAATTAGTGGTGAGTCAAGATGGAATCCGTCAGCTCAAGGTAATGAGTTTGAACTCTCTGTTGTCATTAATCTTATTGGTCATATAAAAACCTTGGCTAGGGTAGACGAATGATTTAAGAAAGGAGTTTCTTAAAGTCATTCCCGACCAATAATGATAGACATGTAACATAATGGTCGTCTAGTGGGGTTTGACAGTCAAACCATACCCTAGGATGATCCGGAGTTGGAACGACGGAGGGAAATAAATACAGTATCCTTTACCAGGTTCGAGTACAGTGAATTGAAGTACAGTGAATATTGGTATTCACGCTATCCGGCCGTCGGGGAGTGTTGTTAGACGCCAACCTCGATTAATAGTTAATGAGATTAATTATTATCGGTTTAGTGATGAACCTATGTGGTCACACACTTACGGTCGATATTTAACGTTTACGGTTATTTAATTTATTATGAGATAATTAATTAAGTAATTTCGACGACATATTTTTATATTGTTCGCTAACACGAAAATATAGTTAATATCGGAAAAATATTTGTATGAGAAACGGATCGAAAGTATTACTTTGATCTTAATGGGACACGTGCTATTTGATGGTACGTGTATTCCTATGCAAAACTAAAAATGTGTCATGGTAAGTTATCATACATATCCATGAAGTACGTGCCTTGTTGTGATGAATTCTTAATGGTTAAGAAAATGACTCACCTAAGGCTTGCTTGTTGGCCAAGAAATTACTTTCTATAAATAGTAAGGTTTCGTTGGTTTTATAAGCTACACACACAATCGGAAAGAGTTCTGATCCCGCATACTCTTATACTTATAATAAAAGTGAGAAAAGTGTTTTCTCTATATCCGAGGTCGTCTCAAGGGTTGAGAACGTTAGTCTATCTACCGGTGTGGATACACTAGAGACTCCGTATTTTCGGGGTTAGACCAATTTATTGTCTACGCATAAAGTATGTGTCCTTTTACTCAGTTTTACAAGTTTTTAAATGCAATAGGTCTCAGGAGGACCGCATTTCTGTCTGCCGCTGCTACATGTGATGTACCGCGGTCCCTTCAGGTAGTACATAAACCACGCACTCAGAACTGAAATTTCATTATTCTTTAAGGTAGTACGTGAACCACACAATCAGACTGAAATTTCATTACGAGCTGAATCAAACAACTTGAATCTTAACAAGTCGAATAAGTAGAACAATTACACAAACACATAGCAAATCATGCAAATGGAATTAGAAACTTTCATTAACAAGAAAATTGTCAAATACAAAAACACTATCAGATTAGTAAAATGAATAACTACTTAACTTTCATAAAATTGAGACAACATTACAATTGATAACCCTAGACATAAACCTGAAACTTCATTACAATAAACCCTAGACATCATTAAAAATGAATCATAAACCCTAGACATCAGGGACTAAACACAACCACCCTATTTGGACGAACAACCATCCTTGGCAAAATCCAAGTAGCCATACGAACCACGTAACCCACAAGTTCAGGCTGAGGGGAGTACAGGAGGCAAATAGGTGGAGAAGAATAAGCAAATGCAATGTCTGCAGCAGCAAAATCAGTGACAAGAACTGAAGCTTGAACATTCAGTAAACAACATGGTGGGAGATTTGAGCTAGCCTGATAGCTCAGGAGATGGTTTGATCTGAATGCTATTAACCAGATAATTGCAATTCAGGCTCAAATCTCCCACCATGTTGCTTTACTGAATGTTTAAGCTTCAGTTTTTGTCACTGATTTTGCTGCTGCAGACATTGCATTTGCTTATTCTTCTCCACCTATTTGCCTCCTGTACTCCGCTCAGCCTGAACTTGTGGGTTACGTGGTTCGTATGGCTACTTGGGTTTTGCCAAGAATGGTTGTTCGTCCAGATGGGGTGGTTGTGTTTAGTCCCTGATGTCTTGTCTAGGGTTTATGATTCAAAGCATCCAAATAGATTTGAAAGTTGGGGAAGTTTGAACTAAAGCATCCTCTTGCTGCAAAAGGTCAGCAATGGCAACAAGACGAGGCTCAGCCATGGTGAAAACGTGGGAAAACGATGAAAAGGGGGGAAATGATTGAAAAAGTTGGGAAAATGATGGAGTAAGTTATACTGAAATGCATAACAGTATTGCTATTTATAGTGAAGGAAATTCCAAAATCGAAATTTTCAGAAAATTGGATTACCCGCACATTCCCTAAATATTTGAAAATTTTAGGGAACAAAAATCGCGCTAAAAGTATTCCCTAAATATTTAAAAAATTTGGAAAACAGAAATCGCGCTAAAAGGGAAATCCATGGCTCAATCCGTGTAAAGGAAAATCTTAGCCGTTGGATGCTATATAATCCAACGGAAAAGGATCCCAAGTCTGACGATCCGTGTGTAGACCGATGGACAAATCATAAGGGCACACGTGTCGGTGGGAAGTTTATTGTTATGGGGCCATGATTTATATTGGACAGCCCAAATCGTTTGTTTATGGCCTTAAGGCCATAACGTTAATTACGGCCCAAATGATTCATAATTAATATAATATAATTATTTAAAAACCAAAAAACTTATTGATAAAATATATTATAATTTAGAAAAACCCAAGTCAAATCATAATTAAATTAAATTTATCTAATTCATATTTAATATAATAATAATATATTATTATTATTATTATTTAAAACCCAAAAAATAATTGATAAAATACATCGTATAATTTAGAAAAATCAAAATAAAAATATAATTACAAATTAAATTTAATTATATTTGAGTGATAAATTAAATCATCATGAGACTCAAAGAATGCAGAAAATAGGGAAAAGAAGCACATACTTGTTCAACTATTAATCTTCTGTTGTTGTTGTTGATGGTATTAAATGTGTATGACAAATAAATCTTTGAAATGAAGGTATCATGATAAAAAGAAAAATACTCCCAAGATGATTCCTCCATGTCAAAGATTTATTAGTCATACTAGTTTTATTACCCGTGAAATTCACGGGGCTAGTCATGTTGTCACGGTGGTGGTGTTATACAGAGCCGAATTCGCGATAATACTTGGCTCTACGGACAAAACAGACTCGTAAGAGAAAAAAAATTTATTAACCAATATATATATTGTCATAATATATCATCAATATATATTTATTGTTATGGATATGGTCACAAGTTACTAAACTTTTGCCACAGTTTATTATTATTTTGTTACGAATATTGTTACATTTGTTAGTATTTTGCAGCGATTCTTGTTATTATTGTTTTCTATTTTTTCCTTTTTATAATATTATGCTCTTTCCGTCTCGGACATTTTTCTACCTTTTATTGTCATTTCATTAAAAACAATCGATCTATGTAATCAATTCAACCTAAAAGAAATTTATATATTTTTGTTTGCGAACTATAATTCAAGGTAGATTGAATTGTTAACATTATTTTGAAAAAATATCATGAGAACTATAAATGCTGGAAAAATAAATGATGATTTTGTTCGTAAAATTTATTATAACAAAAAAATCCCAAAATTTAATTAGTATTCGTTTTTATGTTTAATGATTGTTTAATTTACTTTTAGAAAGAAAAGCCAAATTTTGATGATTGTGTTTAATGCTACAAAATAGTTTAGTATCTCGTGAAAATCACAATAACTCTTTAACTCTTAACTAATAAATGTTTGCTCACATAATTTTTTTTCCTAATTTTTTGTAATAGCTTGAAATTCACATCGTTCTTTTGTATTTTTTTTTTGTTATTTTAATATGTTACTATATTATTCCGATTCTCATTTTAGTTTGTTGGCGAATGGTATCATTTTTTATCGACGTCAAAACGATATTTTTGTTAGTCCAACATAATTAAAATGATGATGTTAATTATAAGAATAATAAATTGTATTAACCATAGTTATATACTTCTACTAGTTTAGGACCCGTACAAAGTTGCACGGGCGTGTATAGATTGGATATATAAAGTTTTTCGTAAATTCTTAGATTTATAACATTGTTTTGGACTTTGATTTCTTATTTGAGGTAATTGATTTCTCATATGTTACATGGAAATTATATTCTTGACAATTACAATTACAAATACAATACTTCAATAACAGTATAATCTACCTATTTAAATTATAGTATTTAAAATAACATTAGTATTAAGAGAGTATTAATTGTAGAAACATAGTTATACGCTTATTGTATATCATGTTTACACCCGTCGTATCTCATATCTTTGATTAGAGCATGCTGTCGACATGTTTACACCTATGTTAAAGCATGTTAATAATTTCAAATATCGGCAAATTTTACCATATAGGATAAGTTTTGAAATGTTTGCAAAAAAATTAAAATTGAAATGAGGACAAACTAAAAAGAAGAATTACGAATTAAGTCAAAACAATATCAGTAACGTATACACTTGAAAACTTAGCATAAAAGGAAAGAACGCCTATTAGTTACACATTATGATATCTCTATAAGTTATTTTCTATTTGATATACTAATCAGTATGTGTAAATAACCATACTAAAATCTCTTTGAGTTTTTGAAATTATTTTAAGACCCGTTAATCGGGAAACATATTTGGTCTCTATGTCCCATAACCTTACTCGTGTCTCATATCTTTTGATGCACAAATTCAAAAGTCATAAACAAAGTATAATTTATTTTTTTAGTTTCAAGGTATCCAATATTTGACTGGTAAAAATTGGTACAAAATCAATTTGAGGTTCACTTTTGTTAACATGGTGGGCTTATTTCATAGTCAATATTAGTCGTATATGAGTTAGTATATATAAATTTGATTATCATTGTGGGCCATTTGATTAGTGGGCTAATGGATTTTGGTAAAATTGTGTTTAGTATAAGGTGAGTGAGTATTTAGGCGGGAAATTAAAAAAGATATTTATGGTTTGTGTTTTATTATTTATAAGGAATAAAAATTGGTCACTTTTATCAATGTATGTAAAATGTAGAGTGGTAAAAGTGGCCAATTTATAAGAACAATTGGTCTCCCTTGTGACGGGTTACCATTTGTGGCGGATATTTTGTGAGTTAAAATGGTAACAAAATGGGTTAGTGGAGAAAAGGGGACCACATGAATAGTGTTGCAGAGAGAGAAAAAGTGGGTACTTTGTGAGATAAAATGGTATCCGTCACTCAAGAGTGACGGATATGTGCCGTCACAAACAAGAATTTGTGTTATAAGAAATAGTGAACATTTTGTGTAAAAATGATAGTTTTGTTTAAGTAGTCACTATTAATAACAAAATAATGGCAACTTTTAATATCAAAATCTAAATTTTTACCATAAAATGGTCACTTTTATGTGGTCCCACCATATTAGGGTATCATATCATAGTATAATTTGTAATTGAGAATGTGGACGCGGGCCCACGGGAGCGCTTGGGGGAGAACAAGCGTTTACATTTGTGGAGTCGCCACCAATTTATTGTGGAAAATTGGAAACCGTTCGAATACTTCGCGTCATGTCAAGACACAAAGTAGTGACATAAACACCAAGAACTCGTTACCCTTAGCATTCTATGTCTAGAATGACTCTCGTGGATGCCAATGAACACGGATGTTCACAGAGATCTGGAGTAAGGGGTGAGGGTACGTATTAGGAAGCTCTTTTGATCGAACACCTAATCCCGCCCGCCTCGATAGCGGCCTCTACTAATGATTAGGGAAATTGTCTATACTCGATATATTGTCGATTATATGCATGCAATGCAACATCCATTAGATTAATCCTAGCATGTGAGAATTAACTAAGTTGGTGAACAATTAATTTAACATAAAATTAATGTCGAGGTAGAGATTTAGATTGATTGCATGTGAGAGCATACAAGCAATACGATAAAAGAAATACAATAAAAATACAATGAAGAAAATTACAATAATTACATCGGATTTATTGATTTATGTCGAAAATACATCTAAAACGGATAATTTGGAAAAGAGAAAGAATAAACAAAGGAATTAACGAACATAAATTAGGCGATAATACGAATAGTAGTTAATTAATACGTAATTAATAAACAGGTCGAGGCAAAACGGGAGTTCAGAGACAGAAATCAGCTAGGAACAGGCGCAACAGAGCCGCGTCCCTTGGAAGAGGCGCAGCAGTTGCTGCGTCCGTTCCTTGGCTCAGTTCTGGCTGTGAAGCCGGAATTGCAAGTCGTTAATGTTCGTTGGTGATTTTAATGATGGATTAATGTTATTTACTCGGATGAAAGTGATTAATAGGTTATTTACATATGATTAACGGTCATAAAAGTAATAAACATGGATGAAACTAATTATAACTAATTATTACAAGATTAAAAATGGTTAATAATTAATGAATTAAACAAACTAATTAGGTTAAATATGATGAATTAACGATGGACTAATGATGAATATGATAATAAACAGGTGAGAATATATCAAAGGTCGAATTCCAAAAATCCAATATGAATGAATCGAATTTCTACAACCCGGTTTGACTTTAATGACGAAAACCCGCAAATATTAATTATTTGGGATTTAAGTCGGGAATTTAATGATAAATTATATGTTAATGATGATGAACAATATGTTAAATTATCATGTGAATGAAATAAGAATAAACAAAGACGAAAGAAAACAAAGGAGACGAAACCAACAGAAGACGAAGGAAGAAGAAGAGAAGCAGGAACGGCGGCAATCTCAGGAAGAGGCGCAGCAAGTGCTGCGTCCTTTCCAAGAGGCGCAGCAGTTGCTGCGTCCCTTCTCGACGTCTGTCTCCTGTTAATCCGTAAAAAGGGTTTAAACAAAGGGTTTTAGAAATCGGTTTTAATTGTATTTTCGACATAAATCTTACAATATGATTACAATAAATAAATAAAAATAAATAAAAGAGAGATTATACACCCTCAGACTTACATGTTTGACGAAACGAGATGAACTAAGTATACGTTTAGTGATGCTCGACTCGAATGTAGACAAAAGGGCCCTCGTAAGAGGAATTAAAACAGATTGATTAAAGTTGATTATGGTGGAGTTGGTCAAATTGGTCGGACATGCAAAACGAGGCTGGTAGACGCCAAAAAGTAAGAACGTGGTTGAATGTTCAAGCACGTAGACGCCAAAAAGTAAGAACTCACGCGGAGGAAGTAGGGTTTTCGGAGAAACTTTGGAAGTGAATCTCGGAAAGATATGAAAAGATACGAAAAATACGCAGAAAAAGACTTGGGAAGAGGCGCAACAAGCACCGCGTCTCTTGGAAGAGGCGCAACACTTGCTGCGTCCTTTCCCAAGTGGTTTCCTCTTGCGGAAGAAAGATTTCGGTGTTTAGTTTATGGAATAACGGAATAATTTGGTTTTCCTTAATATTTTGTGTGAATATTACGGGAAATTGTTTACCAAAGATTAAAAGATTTATAAAATATGGAATAGAAATATCCGGAACATTCCAGAACATTCCGACTCGGCATTTTAATGGTTGTTAGAAAATGAAGACGGTTTTAGACCCGGACTCCAAATGTACTCTAATTACTGTCAAAACGACCGTATCGGTACGTAGATGACAATTAAGAGGTAGACATAAGTGTTTGAGCGATCACTTGATGATAAACTTACGAACTGTCATAAATCGTTCCGCGTACCAAACATGCGGCCCAATCATCACCGAGTGGTTTGCGGGAGGTGCAGAAATGAGGTATCTACAGAGCCCCAACTTTGACTGAGGCTTGGACAAGGCGAAAGTCAAAGTATAGCCATCAGGTCAATCGAAGATTACAACCTGACGACTATGGCGACGCGAGGCGGCTTAAGGGGTCTGAGCCAAGGACGTGTCGTCGGGAACATTTTAGAGCCTGTCGACTATCGGGGAGGGTCGTTTAAAGTCCATTAGACTACGTAAGGAAGCTCGCCAGCCATAAGAAGAGACCATATCTGAGATAACCCTGGGTGAAACGGGACTGAAGACGCTTCGGCGAAACTCTTTGGTCTGAGGATAACTTGGTGTCTGAAGGCATTAGGGGGTCACAGGGATTCTGAAGAAACTTCTTAACACTTACGAAGGCTAACTCTGAAGGCTATCTCTCACTAAAAAAAAGGTTGAAGGACAACTCTCTCTAAAGGATTGAAAGGGGACCTAACTGAAAAGGGATTATCTGAAGGTTACTGAAAGGATTATCTAAAGGAAACATATGAAGGGATTATCTTGAAAGGGTTATATGAAGGATTATCTTGAAGGGATAAGGCTGAAGGAAGGATTATCCTGAAAGGGTTATCTGAAGGTTATCCAAAGGGTTGTCTGAAAGATTAAGGCAAGTTTCTGAAAGATATGAAGGTTTATCCGAAGGGGTAACTAAAGTTTGGGTGTAGGAACTCTAAGGAAGTGTGATTCTAAAGGATTATGATCCTAAGGGGAAAAGGTGATCCTAAAGGAATATGATCCTAAGGGTATATATAAGTGTATGAACTCTGGGTGTACGAACCTAGAAGAACGGCTGGTATGGGAACTTAAAGGCTTATGAACCTAAGAGGAATTGAGATCCTAGGGTTAAGTTTTAGGAACTGCTGGGTTACTAATTCTTGTTTTAAACGCGTGCGCTTAAGCTTTCTGAGGTATGAGAACTCCAAAAGGATTTATGGGTTTATGAACCTAAGGACGTTGGTGTGGGAGCCTAAAGGTTTATGAACCTAAAGGAAGCCACTTTGGGATCTAAGAATCTAGGGGTAAGAATCCTAACTTTGGGTTTACGAACCTAAGGAAGGAGGCTTTGGTTTGGGAATTTTTGGAGAACGACACCTTTGCCGAACTCTGTGAGGAAACAATAATGTTGGTAGAAACTGCCGGGAGAAATCTGCTTGGGTCGTCTTCAAACAAACTTCGATAAGTCTTGGGGTTGATGTTGATCTCCATGTCTCGAGAGGGAATGTCTGTCCGTGTACTCTCGCTGGGGGAACATAATCGGGAACTGATCTCCATGTCTCGAGAGGGAATGTCTATCCGTGTACTCTCGCTGGGGGAACATAATCGGGAACTGATCTCCATGTCTCGAGAGAGAATGTCTATCCGTGTACTCTCGCTGGGGGAACAGAATAGAGGTGTGTCGAAACGCCTGTCAAAGAATATTCGCTTGTTGTGTCAAGCGAGGTCTTGATAAAGTACTGCTTCTGATACTTACCTGCATGGTTAGTAGCCACACAGGAATGCAATCTAATATATGCACGTAAGCGATTATCACATGGACCTCGAAAGAGGAAACACAAAAGTTGTTTATTTATAAAAGTTGTTTAAAACTTGTTCAAAGAAGTTTGTCCTTTGTAATGCGTTGTGCATATTCAAATGGGCTTTAGACATAGGGCTTGTCATGACACAGACCTTATATGGACGTGAAATATAGACTTAGGTTTGACTGACGCGACACAGGGATGACTTTGACAGACTTTGTTTAAGTATGCGCAACCCCTAGCCAAGTGTGGGTGACAACGCGTATCAGTTCCAAAGGTAGAAGAATTGCAAGAATGATGAAGGCATATAAAGGCAAGGCATAAGCCATGGATCATCTGTCTACTAGGACATCTTTTGCTGCCACTTGCTGTAAGAGAGACCCCTCTCTAAGGCATGATAACTTCGAGAATCGATCTAAGACCTTTGTCATCGCCTGGACCGAGCACTAGCTAGACTCAAATGAGAGAGGAATAAAGGAAGGGTGGCATCTCGGAAGAGAAGCCCCCAGGATGAGAAGATGACTCTGGAATTTGGTAAAAAGGAGATTGGGCGACAAGAAGGAGCCCCCAGTAAAGAGGTGTTGGTTGTGGAAGGGATGTTAATTGAGGTTGAAAGGTTGAAAGTGGGGATGGTTGTGTCCTTGAGGACTGCCTACGTATTCACGTGAAGTGAAATCAAACCAGATCGTAGTTCTGAGGCTTGTTTAATTTTGTTTGGGTGTTGTGGTTGTATCCTTCTTGTGTAAGAAAGGACTGCCTACGTATCCACCTGAAGAGGTGAAATCAAACCATGCTCGTAGTTCAAGTGTGTGCCTAAGCTTATGTTGTTAGGACCTTAAAGTGCAGGGGTCACAAGGGTATATTCCTTTGGTGACTCGAAGAATTGATTTGAGATAACTCCCTCTGATTATAGACCAAAGAGGTGTAATCAAGTTTGTAAAAATTTCCTTGTCATGTAAGCATACTTAGTGGACCCTAAGGATGGATATGGGTTCGTCCCGTCTCAGGCTAGCAAAGTATCTGAAGACTCCGTGTATGGGTCAAAGTGAAACTGGATTGGATGTTTGGAATGTGGAGCTTGGAAATAAGAGGCTTTGATGAACAAATCTCTGGAGCTTGATTTTGTGGAGTTAAGGCTTTATGGGGTTACGGCTTGTAATGTGGCTTGGAAATGGAGTCTCTTGGCTTGATGTAGCCTGAGCACATAAAGGTAGGTTAAAATGACGTGGGTTCAAATTTCCATGTCTTGGCCCTAAAGGATGGGTATATTTGACAAGCTTGAGAGGATTCTTAAAATTCCTAACTATCTCCCTGTAACGGTCTCGAGAAGGACTTAGGGTGTGTGAAAGGCTAAGCGAGGGTGCTAGCTGACCATCTTCATCAGTATTCCGTATAGCATTTATTTCAGGCTTGTTCTAGATTCAGACTCAAATTCTTGGTCTAGAACATATCTCGGTTTTTGCTCAGATTTTTGAAGATAACTTTGACTTTGGATATTGACATTGACTTGCTTGATCGAGCCTTGTTCTTTTGACTCTTTTGTCTTGGATATTGATCTTGGTCATTTCTCTTGAATGAGCCTTTGTCTTTGAACATGGCTCGTATCGTCTTAGATTTGCTTGCTACCATGGATTTGGGTTAGACTAGCACCTTTGGTGTGAAACGGGTTGGTCTTTTAGTAAACTGGTTGTTTATTGTGGGGAATGGGCTTGCCTTCCGTCATGGATCGTTAACAAGGGTGATGGTCAGGATTCGTCCTAGAATCTCTAGAGATAGGCTCGTGCTAAACTAGGGTCATATTGTGGTTTCTATTGCCAGACATGGAATAGGTAAGGAAAGAACACGGAGTTTCAGGTCCTTTATAACTTGGAATGGAACATTGTCTAAGTGCACTCACATCGACTGTCATGTGTTGTTGTTCATTTTAAAATGTCTCAAATCGATTCTTATTGTCACAGGAAATGGATAAAAGAAGAGATATGATAGAATATGTGGAGTGAAAATTGTATTTTTATTGAAATGAATAATGAATGTATTTAACATAGACATGAGAAGACACGTGACTCATGGGACAGCCCCCAGGTTATCACTAGGAATTGAAATGGACACAAAGAAAGATACTAGAACAATTATGGAAAAGAAAGCCTAAGACTCGGACTCGGATCCGGACTTCGACTCGATCTTAGATCTAGACTCGTAATCATCGGCCCATGCTTGAACATTTTCTCTTCCAGCAACTGGCTTCGGTATCTGACTTTGAGCATTCACCCATTTGAGCACCTCATCCTCATCATTGGGAACATTGGAAGGATAACAGTCAAGAAGAGTTTCTTGATAAGTGGTATATCCATGAGGATTGCCTAAGCTACCTTGTGGGTTAAAGGTTGAGAGAGACAACCTCCCACTTTCAATCATATCCTGAATGACATGTTTTAATTTGTAATATTTCTCTGTATCATGCCCTTTGCCTCTATGGTATTTGCAGTAGGTATTCTCATCCCAGAATTTGGATTTCTTATTTGGGTTAGGCGTAGGTCCTATAGGCTTCAACATTCGTTGTTCCATGAGTCTCTGAAAGGCATCGGCGTATCTAATAACAATGTTGGTAAATTTCCTAGGAGGTGTGCCCTTATTTTCGGAAGCCTTTGTAAATGACCTTGAAGAGTTGTTAAGTTTCTTTGACGAAGGCTCCATGAGGTTGCCTTTGTTGATTTTGGTTCCCGGATGAGAAGAACTAAGAATAGATTGTCCACTTGTTGCTTTCTCCTTAGGAATGTCAAGTTGAGGGTTTGTCTGGACACTTTTCATTTTGAGTAGTTGGGCATCAAGCTTCTTATCCATTTCCGCAAATTGATTCTCCATCTTGGAAAGTCGAGAGTTTAGTGATACCCGTCGTTGTGAGTACCAAAAATAAGATTTAAAATTTCCTATTAAGACTAACCTAGGCTAGTGGTAACAGGGTCGAACCACAAGGAGGCAGACGTAATTTCTAGCTGTCTAATAATAGTCTAAGGTGACGATTGTGGGGGTTGAATTGGTTTGGTCTATAGCTAAGAGTAAATAAAGACAATAAATTAAAAAGACGGATTAAACAGATAAAGAAGAGGTACTAGGATGGTCGGTTCGTTATAGCTTTGGCGGCAACATATTAAACAGGCCTAAATCAAAACACATGAGGCGGGAAATAAAGAGGTCCTCTCGGTCCACTCTTAACAAATAGCATCTTTCGACCTCGCTATAAGTCCCTAATATCACTAATGCGACTCTCGTCCTGAAAAGTGACTTATAATCTAAATCTTACCTATCTTTCGATCTCGGCATAATTTAGTCATTTTAATTGGTGATCTAACAACTGTCCCTATCTCTCGATCTACTGGGTCAGTCATAAATTAAGCATCTAACTGGTCGCATGCATTCGATTCGTTAAATACAACATTAAATCAATTAAAACGAAAGGTAACCTCACGTGGTCGGGATCGATCGACCAGGTATGGCGATCGATCGATCGACACGCGAATTCATCCAAAATAATACTACGCCGCCTACGCTATAATTCCCCTACATCCTAGCACAATTAATTTAGCTACTCATGGCTATGGCAAAAATAACAATAAAATTGACGGTAAAGATTACTGAATTCATGCTAAAAATAGTAGAACAAACAATTAACATAAAGTGATAAAACGGTTTTGGGAACTAACTAACAATTCTATATCTAACAACGCAATAAAGATGAACTGAAGGTAGAACAGAAGGAATACCGAAATTTGCAGAAGGATAGTAACGGAATGATTAGAAGTATGAATGAAAATCCGATGCAACCAACATTCCAAACCCTAACTATGATATTCTAAAACTGAATGTGAAACTTAGATAAAAACTTGATTAAAAACTGAATGTTCTAGGTTACGTTATATAGCAAATAACGTAACATTATTTCCTAAACCTAACATAACTTTGGGCTTCAAGATTCACGGTCTTTTAATTCTCGTTTGTTTAGCAGTTTGGTCGATCGACTTAGGGTAGTGGTCGATCGACTGAACTTCAGTATACAGCAGCTTCTGGAACCCGCAAGTTGGTCGATCGACTGACGGTAGTGGTCGATCGACTGCTTGAGCTGCTACTTGACTTCTATAATCTCGTGGATTTGTCTTTTGGGCCTTGGAATGCGCACCAAGCTCGTTCCTTAAGTGAATTCTTCACGTCAAAATGCAATGCAGGATACTCGGGGACGGATTTAGCTTGATTTCCGCTGGATTCTTCACATTTCTGCAATAATGTACAAAAATACGAAAGTAGACGGAAGTGGGGAGAATAGTAGCTTAAACTACATAAATGAGCTCTGAAATGCGTGGAAAATAGGATGTAAAACATCATATAAAAGACACGCATCAAACTTCCCCAAACCAAACCCTTGCTTGTCCCCAAGCAAGAACTAGACTCGATCTAAATGGAACGAGTTCAAACTCAGAGCGAATTGCAACAAGTAAAGCCTAAACCAATTTAATGCATAACCAACAATCAATTAGCGTATGAATCATGCAAACGAGTTATGAAGCCGTTAAAAGGTGCTGAACCGTCAACCATAGAGACTTATCAAATCGGACTCTCACGGGTCGCTCATATCACACATAAGCACAGGCGAACATATAAGAGGATAGAAAGAATTCATTTTGTAAAGACTCTCACCTAACTGCGACCTATAAGAACATGCCTGCAATAAAATATGAAAATGATCTCTATGACCGTACATATGCATTCCAACCGAACAAATGACCATGACACATGCCGAGGTATATATGGGAATGCGAGGTATGGGTAAGAAGAGGCAAAACATTTATGGAAAAGTGGAGGTACAGGTGATCAAGCTAGTACCAAAACGGAACCATATGGCAACATCCAACTTCTTGCTCATAATCAACCGACACGGTGCTATAGCAAGCACAAAACTCACAATCTCTGGTGTAAAAGCAATCAACCAACTCCCCATAAAATATGAATAATACATGGGAGCAAAAATCGCCAAAAGATAAAGGCTTGAATCATGCGAATTGATTTTCTTTCTTTTTCTCGGGCATCCAGTCGATCGACCTAAATGGGCAGTCGATCGACTGCTCTGAACAGTACAGAACACTTTTTTTTTCTTCTTTTCTATTTCTTCCTTCCTTCATTTCGTTTTCCCAACAATCATCTCAATTGAGCAAATACCACCAAAAACGAAGTAACAATCCCAAAAACATAGACTACTAGCTTGACAAAGGACAGGCTAAATGTAGGATGTGGTAATGGGACAAAAAGGCTATTTTTGGCAGTGTGGAGCTTATGGGCATAATGAATAAAGGAAAACCTCTACCACATGTGTCAACAAACCACAAACCGAATGCATACAGGTATTAAGTAGATCAAGTTCATATTTATGCATATTAAGGAAACATGTCTCATAAGGAGTACTACTCACAATCCTAGATAAACCGGTCATGGATGTCACCAGTTATAGGCTCTAAAACTCAGAAATATGATGTAGTTTGCCAAAATTCTAAGTCAAGTCTCAAGTCCAGCAAGAAAATTAACGAAAACTCGTAGACTATGCATATACGATTCTACTAATAACATGTCAATTAGCAAGGCTTAGGCAAAACAGATACAAATACAATGTCATCATTGAAATACTACCGTTCCGACTCGACCTATATGCTAAAATAAACGTGCAAATATTTTTGTAATTTTTGAAATTTTTCAATTTTTTTTCAATTTTGGTATATATAGGAAAATGTAAAAGACAATGCAAAACAAAAAAGTAAACGTGAATGCAAGCAAATGATATGCGACGCAAAACCCTTCCCCAAACCAAATCGCACAATGTCCCCATTGTGCAAAATCATGTAATGAAGAAAAGAGAAATGGGAATTTGCGAGAAATAAATAAATATGACATGAAGAAGAAATCAGGAACTAACAAGACTTTAAGCGCAGCAAAAGGAAACCTCCCCAAACCAGCGTGAGCTAGGAGGTTTCAGTAGCTAGCAGTGCTACCAATAAGTACCTGAAAAGACAAACAAATACCACGCATAAGACTGCGAGAAAGCAAGTTTGAAGCGGCAAATATGTGCACAATTGAGAAAATAGAAGAAATAAATGATTTTGACGGAAAGTAAAGTGGAGTAGAAAGCTCCCTTAAGTCCGCATATCGACCAAACACAGCAGGGGAGAGGTCGTGAACAGGTACAGCAGCGTCCTTGGTCGATCGACTAAGAATGACAGTCGATCGACCAATGTGTCAGGATCAGGAGCTCCTGGAAAGTGCGACTTAGTCGATCGACCAAGAATGGCAGTCGATCGACTGAATATACTGCTGCACTCCTTATTTCTTCGTAATTGCTCAATGATTTGAGCTAATAAGCTCTAAAGACCTGCAAGTGCACAATAATACGCGCCCAAAATTGCGCAGAACCCAAAATAAAGTCTAAAGTGCATAAAATCCTAAGCAAGCTAAATAAAATGCGAAGTCTCGCGCACACAAAATACGGTAAATAGTCTTAAAAGCAATAAAGTAAATGTTTGATAAAGCATTTCGATCAACTAGTAGTTGATCAAGAAAGGCCACGGTATGGCCCACTTTGTCGGCTTCTGGCTACTAGAGGTAGCCTCAACGGTGCTTATCTTGTCAGCTGCACCCTTCCTAGCTTCCACGTCCGTATGGCTCAACGGATCAACACTCTCATCATCTCCCCAATCAATGACCTCTTCGGAATCGTCGGAGTCCAGATCGGACTTTCTCACTCTGACCGGCTCATCTTCAACTTCTTCATCGGTACCATAGCTTAGGCATCCAAGACCACCCCTTGAAATGATTTGCTCCTTCGCAGCTGGAGCAACAAGTGGCTCTCCCTTCCCCAAACCGGCTCCTGCAATGTCTAAAACAACAGAATCTTCCTCCTTCTTGCTCCCAGCCTGGGGCGGAGGTGTTAACACAGGAGTAGAAATAGAGACAGGTAATTCAGGAAGCACAAAGTACGATTTCTTTTCAGAAACCGTATTACAAGTCACGGGCCACATGGGGTCTTTTTTCTTAGCCAGCTGGGCAAAGACAATCGAATGCTTTCCACTTTAAAAGTCAAGGTACCTAGACCGACATCTATGACTGCACCAGTAGTGTGCAGAAATGGCCTACCCAAAATAATGGGAATATGGGCATCCTCAGGCATTTCAAGGACGACAAAGTCAACATGGAAGAAAAACTTCCCTATTTGGACAGGGATGTCCTCTAAGACTCTATGGGTGGACTGCAGATCGGTCACCATCTCAGATCTTGTCATATCATCACTGCGAACCTAGTTAATTTGAGCTTCCTAGCTAGACTCAGGGGCATGACACTTATACTAGCTCCTAAGTCACATAATGCCTTCTCAATAGAGAAGGTACCTATATTGCAAGGAACAGAAAAGCTACCCGGGTCCTCTAGCTTATGGGGTGCAGTGTGAGACAAATAAGAGCATGACTCTTTGGTTAATGCGACAGTATGCACATTTTCAAGTGACTTTTTCTTAGACAGGAGTTGTTTCATGAATTTAGTATAGGCAGGCACTTGATTGACTAACTCAAGGAAAGGCACTTGTACATTCAAGCTATGAATAACTTTTTCAAATTTATTGAAAGATACATGTTCCTTCGTTGACACTAGTCTCTCTGGATACGGGGCTGAGAGAAGTACCTTAGCCCTCTCCTCTAAATCGCGCATGCCGGTATCCGTGGACTTAGGCTGAAAGTCCACTACCTTCTCCTTATTGAAGCTTGACCCCTCTTCAGACCGTCTCAAATGTGAGCCATTAACCGTCATTGGATCGAACTTCGGAGCCGGGACTGACCCATCAGCACTCGGGTCTTTCCCAAATATTGTCGGAGTTGTAATGCCCCGAAACAAATGATCCCTCAAGTTGTCGGGCATCGGAGGACGAAAAATCTCATTATCTACAGCGATCTCAGTCGATCGACCAGTGATGTCAGTCGATCGACTGAGATGAACAGGACCAGAAGCTTCTGTAACCCGCACTTCAGTCGATCGACTGGGTATATCAGTCGATCGACTGATATACCTGGTAGACGCCTTTTTCTTTCCTTTGCTCGTTCCAGCTTTGTTTTGACTCGGTTTTGCCTCATCTTTCGCAGTGGCATCCTCGACCATAGCAGGCCCCTCCAGGGTAGACCCGCTCCTCAAAGTGATGGCATTAAGGGTCTCCTTTTGGTCAGTTTGAGTCGGTAAGTGTCCCGGAGCTCGTGAAGTATTCTTGCTAGCCAATTGAGCAATTTGGCTTTCTAGCATCTTCATACCGACCTCTCTAGCTTAGGACTCTTTCAGCAACAAGTTCTTCAATTCAGTGAAATCAGAACCTTGGGATTGTTGCTGCTGCTGAGGAATATATGGAGGCTTTTGATATTGTTGTTGCTTTTGATGAGGGGGCACATAGGGTTGCTGCTGCTGTTGTTGTTGTGGAGGTGGAGTTGGATTAAGGACATTTTGGCTCCTCCAACTCAAGTTGGGATGGACATTTGGCTCATAGTACGTGTTTGTCTGCCTGTAATGTTGAAAGGCAGCACAAGACTCGAAAGGACTAGGACAATTCTCAGATACATGTCCCTCAGCTCCACACCTTCTACAAACGAAAGGACCGTCTGAAACAGCATTGACATGGTACATCCCTCCTTTTGAAACTCCTCCCAGTTCATACTTGTCAAACCTCGCAGTGAGAGCTTCTAATGCAGCGACAGAGGAAGATTCAGCAGCTCTCCTCTGGTTTCCTCTCGAATTCCCATATTCAGCCTTATGAGTGGCCAAATCATTGATGATCTTCCACCCCTTAGTCGCTCCTATATTCTCAGCAAATCGGCCATTGGCTGCAGCATCCAAAATGGCCCTCTGATCATCATACAGTCCATTATAGAACTTATTGCACAAGCTCCATTTTTCGAACCCATAGTGCGGAATGGTTCGCACCAGCTTCTTAAATTGGACCCATGCCTCGTGAAAGTTCTCATCGGGTCCTTGTTTAAAGCTCGTGATCTGAGCTCTAATGGCATTCGCCTTTGATGCAGAAAAGTATTTCTTGTAGAACGCCAAAGCCAAGGAGTTCCAGTCGGTGATCCCATGGGCAGCACGATCCAAGTCTCTATACCATTCCCTTGCAGCATCACGAAGGGAGAAAATAAACATGGTCTCTTTGACCTGGTCAGGGGTCACGCCGGCTGGTGGGGATATGGAGCAGCAGTAATCAATAAAAATCTCCATATGTTTTGCTGCATCCTCATTTGCAGCTCCCCCGAATTGGTTCTTCTCAACCAAACTGAGATAAGAAGGCTTTGGTTCGAATTTTCTGGCTTCCCCAGGTAATGCGTACCCTTTGTAAAGATTCTCAGTTGTCGGTTCAGAGTGACTCGCTATACTCGCTTCTTCGGCCATAACTGGAAAATCCGGAGATGTGACGGTTTCAGCGGAAGAAGTGGAAATAGGAGAAGAATGTGGATCCTCCTCGAATAGCTCGTTCTCGTAGAAACTTGACAGAGTACTCAGCTCTTCCTCTGTCGGCAATACCCTTTGTGATCGTCTCAACTCGCGCAAGGATTTCTCAATCTCAGGATCAAACGGTAATAGTTCACCACCCTGTGACCTGCGCATAAGAAGAAACTACAGAAAGAATATAAGAAAAGTTTAAGGAACGGATGTCCCTTAAACTAAGAAAGACTAAAAATAAAATAACTAAAAATTAGAACTATTGCCTCCCCGGCAACGGCGCCAAAATTTGATACCCGTCGTTGTGAGTACCAAAAATAAGATTTATAATTTCCTATTAAGACTAACCTAGGCTAGTGGTAACAGGGTCGAACCACAAGGAGGCAGACGTAATTTCTAGCTGTCTAATAATAGTCTAAGGTGACGATTGTGGGGGTTGAATTGGTTTGGTCTATAGCTAAGAGTAAATAAAGACAATAAATTAAAAAGACGGATTAAACAGATAAAGAAGAGGTACTAGGATGGTCGGTTCGTTATAGCTTTGGTGGCAACATATTAAACAGGCCTAAATCAAAACACATGAGGCGGGAAATAAAGAGGTCCTCTCGGTCCACTCTTAACAAATAGCATCTTTCGACCTCGCTATAAGTCCCTAATATCACTAATGCGACTCTCGTCCTGAAAAGTGACTTATAATCTAAATCTTACCTATCTTTCGATCTCGGCATAATTTAGTCATTTTAATTGGTGATCTAACAACTGTCCCTATCTCTCGATCTACTGGGTCAGTCATAAATTAAGCATCTAACTGGTCGCATGCATTCGATTCGTTAAATACAACATTAAAATCAATTAAAATGAAAGGTAACCTCACGTGGTCAGTCGATCGACCAGGTATGGCAGTCGATCGACTGACACGCGAATTCAGTCCAAAATAATACTACGCCGCCTACGCTATAATTCCCCTACATCCTAGCACAATTAATTTAGCTACTCATGGCTATGGCAAAAATAACAATAAAATTGACGGTAAAGATTACTGAATTCATGCTAAAAATAGTAGAACAAACAATTAACATAAAGTGATAAAATGGTTTTGGGAACTAACTAACAATTCTATATCTAACAACGCAATAAAGATGAACTGAAGGTAGAACAGAAGGAATACCGAAATTTGCAGAAGGATAGTAACGGAATGATTAGAAGTATGAATGAAAATCCGATGCAACCAACATTCCAAACCCTAACTATGATATTCTAAAACTGAATGTGAAACTTAGATAAAAACTTGATTAAAAACTGAATGTTCTAGGTTACGTTATATAGCAAATAACGTAACATTATTTCCTAAACCTAACATAACTTTGGGCTTCAAGATTCACGGTCTTTTAATTCTCGTTTGTTTAGCAGTTTGGTCGATCGACTTAGGGTAGTGGTCGATCGACTGAACTTCAGTATACAGCAGCTTCTGGAACCCGCAAGTTGGTCGATCGACTGACGGTAGTGGTCGATCGACTGCTTGAGCTGCTACTTGACTTCTATAATCTCGTGGATTTGTCTTTTGGGCCTTGGAATGCGCACCAAGCTCGTTCCTTAAGTGAATTCTTCACGTCAAAATGCAATTCAGGATACTCGGGGACGGATTTAGCTTGATTTCCGCTGGATTCTTCACATTTCTGCAATAATGTACAAAAATACGAAAGTAGACGGAAGTGGGGAGAATAGTAGCTTAAACTACATAAATGAGCTCTGAAATGCGTGGAAAATAGGATGTAAAACATCATATAAAAGACACGCATCATTTAGAGTATCAATGGCTCCTTCTATTTTGGAAATTTATTGTCAAAGGCCCTGGAAAGCATGAGCAATCCATTTTGGATATCTTCATCTTCGAGGACATTGATTTCTTTGTCATCATGACAATCGAGGAGATGAGAACAATCCAGGAATGATTCTTCATCATGTTTAATGACATTGGACCCAAGAGGGTCGGTCTTCTTGGATTTCTTGGCGGAAGGTGGCACAAGAAGCTTGCGATCCTCGATCATATCCTGAATAATATGCTTTAGACAAAAGCATTCCTCCGTATCGTGTCCCCTACCTTGATGGTACTGACAATATGAATCGCCCTTCCATCTAGGGAATATCTTTTCAGGGTCTGGGGTTGGATCAATTGGATGAAGTTTTCCTTGGGAAATCAGTCTTTGCAGAGCTACTTCATATGTGGTTCCGAGGTCATGGAATTCCCTATGAGCTCGTCCCAGCCTTCTGGGTGGAGTTTGCAAGAGGTTAACTCCCTTGCCTTCATTGGCCTTCTTAGATGGGTGAGTTGTGTTGAAGCTATGCCCTGGCCTTGGGGTATGAGAGGATGGTAAAGGTTTCATCATGTCTATCTTGTTTTCCATATAGATGACACGAGCGCTCAAGTCTTCGATGGTGGCCTGAAGCCTAATGATTGCAGCACTTAGTCCCTTGACATCGACAGGTAAACGTTCTTGAACACTTTCATTGGAAATTGCGGAATTCCTACCGAGAAGAAAATGACGCGCATTACAACTTTATTTGACATGGGATCACGCATACTAGAGCAACAAACAAAGGATACATGACGAGACGAGATGACTATACTCTTGACTTGTGAATCCAGGAAATGTCGTAAGTGACTTCTCGTGTTTGGACTCATGGTGTTTGACCTTGACCTTTAGACTCGAGTTTTGACTTTGACGGAGTGACATTTATATGGTCGACCTTATTGACGGAATTGATGACACATGATTCTAAGACGTGTTGAAGAGTCAAGGACGAGAATACCTAAGAGGGGGAGGGGGTGAATTAGGTGTCCAATTAAAATTTTTAAGCTTGAATTAAGCTTCTTTGAAATCTAGGACAATAGACTAAACTGATATGGACAATACGTTAAATGATAGATGTGTTTATACTTAGAACTATTTGAGTTAGAAGTATATACACAGGAATTCAGCTCAGTATATGTCACAGTAAAGTCGACTGTAGCACAGACCAGAAAAGTATGAATGAAAGAGTATTTTTTCTTCAACTTAACAATGAAGATATTAAGTGAATACTTTTTAAGTTAAATACTCTTAGCAATGAAAATCTTAAGTGAATCCCTTTTAAGTTGAAAACTTGAGATACTTAATCGTTTTAAGTTCACAAGATTGAACAATCAGCAGGTCTGAGACACAGTATTGAACACTGTGACACAGACAGATTGCGAGATAAACAATATATAAATAAGGAGAACAAACGTAAAAGTAAATGAACAAACAAGACGATGTTTAAAAAATTAGTTCAGCCTCTACTCCGAGGCCTACGTCCAACCGTTATTTTATTGCTTGTTTAGAAATTTACTCAAACAACTAAACCCCTTACAATGAAAATAACTCGCCAACCTACTCCAGTTGCATTTGCTTGAAGCTACTCCGCTTCAAGACTTTCACTCGCTCAAAGCTACTCCGCTTTAAGACTTAAGTTCTATCTCACAGGTTTACAGAGTCTTTGAATCTCAATCGTTCACTTAATGAACACGGAGATCACAATTAAGACCTAAACACGAGAATCATGGAACAAGCTCATATGCCACAGTGCAGCGAACTGATACATGGAGATTTACAGCCCTTTTGAAAAACGTTTGAAGACTTTTAAAATAGAAAAAAATTTTGCAAATAAGTTGAAGAACAAGAGCTGATGTTTTGCAAAGTGTTTTAACAATTAATGCTCATAAAAGTCTTAGGTAATAAATGATGCAACGGCACTCTATTTATAGTGGATTTGATCATCTAAGTAGTACAACTTAGGTTAATTAAATCCAATATTAAATAGATAGCCTTTGAGTGATGGTAAGTGTTAGGCTATAGGCTTGGAGCACAAGTCATTGATCAAAATCAGAAAACTCTTCCCAAAACACTCAACATGTGACATTTTACCAAAATGGCAAAAAGCATTTCTAGCTTTAAAACTTTGACAAGTTCAACTTACCATTTTAGTAAAAGGTAAATGCACAAATCTAGAGGATTAATCAATGTGGATTTATGACTTAAAATTTCAGATTTAAAACTTCAACACATTTGACAAGTGACAACTTACCACAAATGGAAGAGTGCTTTAGTACTTGACTAAATCAACTTTCCATTTATGTAAAAGTAGATGCACAACTTTAGAGGAGTCACATGTGAGTTTTGCAAATTGATTTTTTTCAGATTTGTTTTCAAACTGGGATATTTCAAATGTAAAATCTTTGAGAATATGAAATTTGTAAAGATTTTGACACTTAAACATTTCGAATAAAAGTCCCTCCATACGGTAGTATCAGAAACCACAGTGCAGTGCACTGTTGCATGGTTTTGCAGCCACTTGACGTAAATGAGAATGTTACACTTACTCTTACATTTTTCGACTAATGCTAGGATCATATCAATGTCTTGACTTCTTGTTGACTTCATCTTGATCATGTTAAGCCGTCTTTGAGAGTCCATTTGATTGATTCAATCACTAAGCATTTGTAATTGTTTACAACATTTGACTAAGGCTAAGGGATTTCTTGTCATAACTTCATCTTAATCATTCTTGAACCATCTTTGGAAATTCATTGAGTGCTTCAAATGCTAAACAATATAACTAAGAACCAAACATATAAATAACAATGAAACTTGGCATCATCAACCAAGTGTGTTCTAACAAATTCCCCCTTTGATGATGGCAAGTTTTAATGATGTGTGAAGTTCCCCCTTAACCTATGGTTAGCCGGTCTTTAAGCATTCAACATAAAACATACAAAACATGATCAAGGCATGAAAGAGTCAATATACTTAGTCTAAGTAGAACATCTAACCAAGGTCGCAAGACATATTACGGTGAACGCAAGCCTAAGAGTTAAGGGGTCACACATAAGACATAATTAAACTACTTCCCCCTCTTGACATCATCAAGGGAGGGAAAAACATAGTGACGAACACAGTTTGACATAGTTTAACAACAAACAAGGCAAGGTTCAACAAATAAAATAAGTACGGTTTGCAAAAGAATTTGGAAAACATTAAGCCAAAATAGGGCTAAAAATGGGGTTAAGCAAGGCATCATCAATTTTCTTGGAGCTTTCCCCCTCAAAGTTTGCATAAGTTCCAAAAATTCTTCATTTCAAGTTCGAATTTTCTCACTAACCAATTGAGTAATGGCTACAAGAATCTTACCCAAGTTTCAAGGATTAGGAAAAGAGTTGGTGATTAATGATTGCGGAGTAGGTACCAGATGCAACATTCACCTTGACAGTGGCATAAATCTTCTTCTTCCATTTTTTTTTTTTTTTGAATTTGAATCTTTGAACTTGAACCCTTTTTTTTTTCTTTTGTTTGGAAAACGCTTGGTGACAATGAGCTTATCATGTTAGTTTTCTTCCAAGTCATCATCAAGGATTTCAAAGATTTTCTCATTTGTAGCATGTGGTAAGGGCAATGGGTCAAGACTATTATTAAACATACCATCTTCATTCAAATTACCAACATCTTCATAAATTTCATCTTCATTTTGAACCCCAATATTCTGGTCATCTTCCTCAATTAGAGTTGTGGTTTTCTTTCGTCTCACAGTGACACATGCCGTGGCATCAGCTTTGGGAGGAGAAGTAACCTTGTATTTCTTAGAGGAAATGGGTAATTCGACATATGAGCTTCTCAAGATTTCATTTGTGGCAGCGGATTTAATGGGAGAAGTCATTTGTTTCTTTGAATTTTCTCTTTTCTTTGGGTCATAAGAATCTTGAAGATTTTGAAGTCTCGGTCGTATGAGGGTTTTGGAGGCATTTTTTGAAGTGTTGATTCAGATGGTTTTAGTGACATGCGGAGGGTGGAAAGGTTTGATTTTTGAATGTGGGTTGAGTGGCTCAATGCAACAACAATTCAAATACAAGCATAATTATTCATATTTTTCGAACCATATTTTTGCATGAAGTAAACTAATTAACAATTAGGGTAATCACATGTATGTCCTCATCTTTAGTCAATCATTAAGGAAAATAAAATAATATGAATCACATATCACCCAATAAACCAATTTCCAACCGAAGTTTTACGAATTGTTCTCTTTCAAACGGTTTTGTAAAAATGTCCGCTAATTGATTTTCCGTTCTACAAAAACTAAGACAAATATTCCTTTTTACAGCTTGATCACGTAAACATCATGTTTTATGTCGATATGTTAAGTGTTAGAATGTTGTATTGGATTCTTTGAGGTGTTAATTGCACTAGTATTATCAGAAAAGATAGAAGTTGTGTCGAAGATAATACCATAGTTATGCAATTGTTGTCATACCCAAAGAATCATGCGCCACAATCTCGCACTTTGTTGTATTCATTTTCACCGTAGTGTATAGTGCAACAACTTCTTGCTTCTTGAAGGCCCATGAAATGAGGCAAAGACCCAAGAAAGTGTCAATACTCAATGTGTTCTTTGTATTCACCGTGCTACCCGCAAAAACCTACAAAATCAAGATCGTAATTAGATGGATATCAAATATATAGGTTTATGTTCCAATCAAGTACTCAAAAATCCTTTTGACGGCTTTGAAATGTGATTCCGTAGAACTTGATTGGAAGCGGGCACACAAGCATACACTAAATTGTATGTCGGGTCGACTAGCGGTTAAATAAAGTAATGAACCAATCATACCTCTATACATGATTTCACTAACACTCTTACCATTTTCGTCTTTGTCAGGATTGATGTTAGAAATCATTGGTGTAGCAAGAGGTTTAACATTAGTCAACCCAAACTTACTTAGCATTTCCTTCAAACACTTTTGTTGATGAATCATTGTACCTTTCTCACTTTGTTTGATTTGAAGACCAAGGAAAAATCCAAATTCTCTCATCATCGTCATCAAAATCAGAAGTTATTAGATCCAAAAAAGTATTTAAAAAGGACGTCATTTGTTGCATCAAAATAATGTCATTGACATATACTTGTACAAGCAACAGTTCCTCGCACTGTGACTTGATAAACAATGTCTTATCAACCAAACCACGTAAACAACATTTTCAACAGAAACTTTGAAAGCCTATCATATCAGGTTCTAGGAGCCTGTTTTAAACCATAAAGTGCTTTATCAAATTTTAAAACGTGGTTATGGAACTCATTGTTTATAAAGACCGGTGATTGTTCGACAAAAACCTCTTCTTCAAGATATCCATTTAGGAAAGCAGTTTTTACATTCATTTAAAAAAGGTTTTGTCAACATGAGATGCAAAAGCTATAAGCATACGTATGGCTTCAAGCCTAGCTACCGGTGCAAAGGTCTTATCATAATCGAATCCCTCTTATTGGTTAAAACTTTGCACCACAAGTTTAGCTTTGTTCCTTACGATTTCGCTAAAATCATCAAGCTTATTGCGAAAGACCAATGTTGTACCAATTATAGTACAGTGGCCTAGGGGTAAGATGTCATACCTCATTCCTTTCGAATTGATTTAATTCCTCTTTCATGGTTGTCATCCAGTATGTAACAGTGAGTGCTACTGTGACATTGACAAGTTCATTTTGAGAGAGGAATGCATTGAAGGCACAAAAGTTTTGGAGTGAGGATTTGGTTTTTATTCCAAAATTTAGATTACTGGTTAGATTTGAGAGAGGGTGAGCTTTGGTGTTTCCATTTTTCCTTTTTGGAATAAGTGGGTTTGAGGAATCGATTTGTTCTTGTGTAACAGTCGAGGTGACTGTTGCATGGGGATTATTTGAAGGGGATAATTGTGATTTGTTCATTATTTGGTTGGGCTGTTCTTCACCATCCACATTCCCCCTGGATGAGCTAGCATCTTCTTGTGTTGGAGGACGATTAGTTCCCCCTGAATTTTAGATATCATCCTCAGGCAACAGTGGCTCCAACTGTTGCTCAGCCTCTTCCACCACTTGATCCATATCTTAACAAATCATCCCAATCTCGAAATCAACATCCTAATCTTATTCAACCTATTCATTAGACACAAAAAGGACTAGATTCATCATATATGAAATGAATGTTTTCTTCCATTTTAATGGTTCTTTTATTGTGCACTTTATAGGCCATGTTATGATCCGAATATCCAATAAAAACGACCTCGTCACTATGAACATCGAACTTATCCAAGTTGTCTTTCCCCATTTTTGAACAAAGTATTTGCAGCCAAAATATCTTAAGAGGGAATATTGGGATATCTTCTTTTCAACAAATCGTAGGGAGTTTTATTATGAATTTTACGTATCATAACATGGTTATAAATTAAGCATAAAAGTGTTGATGGCTAAAAAATAACTTCTTTGGCAACTTACTACTTAGAAGCATGGTCCTAACCATATTCTCAAGATACGGTTCATACGTTTAACAAACTCATTTTGTTGAGGTGGTTTACGTTGGAAAAGTTATGACTAACACCATGTTCATCACAATGGGTTTCAAATGATGAATTCTTAAATTTCGTTCCATGGTCGGGTAAAAAAAATCAAATTTGTTTTACACACTTTTCCACCAAATAAGAAATTCATCAAATGTTCCATCTTTAAAGATCAAGTAAGTAGCCAAACATATCATAAAATTTCATCAACACACATGCACAAGAACCGACTTCTACCTCTACTTTTAATATACATTGCTCCACACAAGTCTATACAAAAGAGTTTTAGAGGTTTTAGAAGTACAAGAAAATAATTTTTGGATTTAAGGAGCATCTTACTTGTTTTACTCTAGCACAATCATCATACATCTCTTTAAAATTGAATTTTAATGTTAGGAATATCATCAATAAGGTCAAGCTTTCTAAGGGTGTTCAATGTTGTAACATTTACATGATCTAATTATTTATGCCAAAGCCACGAGTCATTCTTTAAGACACACATACAAACCATGATTGGACCGGACAATGAACAAAAATTAGTCAAGTAAACATCATTAGCATGTTTTCCTTCAAGAACAAGTTCCCTTGTTTTTGCATCAAGAATTCTACATTCACTAACAAGAAATTCAACAACATTATCATGATCACACAAAAAAGAGACACTAAGAAGATTGTGCTTCAAACCTTTGACAAGCAACACTTTGTCGACACGTTGTGACGATGACTTACCAACTTTTCAATACTAACAATTTCACCTCTTTTTGTTATGGTCAAACGTCATGGTGCCACCTTTGTAGGCTTCTAGTGAGAGAGATTGGCTTTCACTTCCGTCCACAATCAAAGTACCAATTGCTGCTGCCTCTCACTAATGCCTTTAACAAATCAAACATTTAGTTTAGGAACCCAAATTAATTTGGGTCCCTTCTTGTGAATCATGTCCTTTACCAAGTCTTTTCGGATCCACACTTGCTTGACAACCTTAATGTTTCTTTTAACGCCATTCATTCTCTTTGTACAACCATTGAATACATGACCAGTCTTGCCACAATAATTGCAAATAACATATTCAGGAAATCCAACATGTTTTCTTCTTCGGAAATATGTTTTGCTTGGTTCTTGGTTTGAATGCAACAAAGTGCATGTTTCTTGTTGCATTTGAAAACGAGTCCAAACATTCTTTTCACTTTGTTGTGACTGACTCGTAGAAAACTTTAAAACAGTTTGACTTCCTTCCTTTTTCTTGTAAAACTCTTTTGCATCATTTAACTCTTTGTTTAAAATCTCAATTTTGGCAAGATAGTCAAGATTTAATGTTTGCACATTTTCAAAGGCGCTCTTAGCATGACTTGTTTCATTGTGTAGCATTTCTGCTAATTTTTCAAGTTCTTTAAGATGACTTTTACAAGAGGTTAGGTCAATTAAAAGTGAGTCTCGTTCTTGTGTTAACATAGAAACATGTTTGGTTAAAGACTCGTTTTCCTTTTCAGCATCATATGTCACAGTGGGTGTCTCTGTGACATTCAAAGATTTGACCTTATTTACAAGAATCAGATTTTGTCTTTTCAGTTTCCTTACTTCTTTCTCAAGACAAGGTGAAATGTTATCAAGCTCCTTTAGACACTCTCTTAGACCAACATTTTCCTCGGCTATGTTTTCAATTTCAATTTGCATAGCTTCAAGTTTATTGTTTTGGACACGACATTTATCAATGAATTTATCTAAGAGTAAACATACTTTGCTTTTGGAGAAGGATCGAACCTTTGTTTTGAGATTATTTACCTCATCTTCGAAGTCAGAATCAGAATCATCGGGATGAGCCATAAGACATTTGAATGTTTCTCTTTTTGGAGACCTAAGGGCATCATTATTAAGACGAGTAGTAAGACACAACTTGGCATCCAATTCTTCCTCAAGGATCTCGTCCTCATCGGAATCGGACATTCCCAAACAAAGCACACATTACTTTATTCTTGTATTCCTTCTTAGCCAAGTCACATTTTTCTTTAGATTTGATGTTACCCCACTTTGGACATTCATTCATTTGGTGACCTTTTTCGTCACATTTAATGCAACCAACAATGGAAGTAGATCTCTTCTTTGAAAAATGTCTCTTACTAGAATTGTTGTTAAACCTCTTAGGATTATGACCATTAACAATATCCGCAATATTTCTAGTGAACATTGTAAACTCATCGTTTCCATCATCTTCCTCATTAATTGAGGTTGATTTGAAAGCAAGCCCTCTTACTTTAGAGCTATCACTAAAACGCTTCATGAGATTTAACTCATGAGCCATAAGTGAGCCCATTAGTTCATTGAGGGTTAAAGTGGATAAGTCTTTGGCCTCCTCAATAGCCGTAACCTTCGGTTGCCATATTTTTGTTAAACTTCGAAGGATTTTACGGACCATATCCTCGGATTCAAAATTTCTACCAAGACTCTTAAGGTCATTAACAATACTAGAAAAGCGAGAGGAAAGACTATTAATTGACTCATCTTTCATCATATTGAACATTTCATATTGTTGCATAAGAAGGTCAATACGATGCTTTTTCACTTGAGACGTCCCCTCATAAGCAAGGCTTAAGGTGTCCCAAATTTCTTTGGCCGAGGTACATCCGGAAATCCGGTTTACTTCTTGCTCACCAATGCCATATTGAAGAATGGACATGGCTTTTGAGTTTTTCTCGACCTTTTTATAATCAGCCTCGACATACTTATCCTCACTTTTTGGGGCACTAGTACCATTAGCACTAGTAACCGTGATAGCAATGGGCCCTTTTTGGATTATCAACCAACACTCATAATCCGTACTCTTAACATAGTGTTCCATGCGATTTTTCCACCATGAATAGTTATCCCCAATGAAGATAGGATGCTTAGTATGTTTCCCGTCCATGACTATAGGATCAACTCTTTGGTAATTAACCAATATCAAGAGCACAAGGCTCTGATACCAATTGAAGAGTCAAGGACGAGAATACCTAAGAGGGGGAGGGGGTGAATTAGGTGTCCAATTAAAATTTTTAAGCTTGAATTAAGCTTCTTTGAAATCTAGGACAATAGACTAAACTGATATGGACAATACGTTAAATGATAGAGGTGTTTATACTTAGAACTATTTGAGTTAGAAGTATATACACACGAATTCAGCTCAGTATATGTCACAGTAAAGTCGACTGTAGCACAGACCAGAAAAGTATGAATGAAAGAGTATTTTTTCTTCAACTTAACAATGAAGATATTAAGTGAATACTTTTTATGTTAAATACTCTTAGCAATGAAAATCTTAAGTGAATCCCTTTTAAGTTGAAAAATTGAGATACTTAATCGTTTTAAGTTCACAAGATTGAATCAATCAGCAGTGTCCGAGACACGGTGATTGAACATCGTGACACGCATGACGATTGCGAGATAAACAATATATAAATAAGGAGAACAAACGTAAAAGTAAATGAACAAACAAGACGATGTTTAAAAAATTGGTTCAGCCTCTACTCCGAGGCCTACGTCCAACCGTTATTTTATTGCTTGTTTAGAAATTTACTCAAACAACTAAACGCCTTACAATGAAAATAACTCGCCAACCTACTCCGGTTGCATTTGCTTGAAGCTACTCCGCTTCAAGACTCTCACTCGCTCAAAGCTACTCCGCTTTAAGACTTAAGTTCTATCTCACAGGTTTACAGAGTCTTTGAATCTCAATCGTTCACTTAATGAACACGGAGATCACAATTAAGACCTAAACACGAGAATCATGGAACAAGCTCATATGCCACAGTGCAGCGAACTGATACATGGAGATTTACAGCCCTTTTGAAAAACGTTTGAAGACTTTTAAAATAGAAAACAATTTTGCAAATAAGTTGAAGAACAAGAGCTGATGTTTTGCAAAGTGTTTTAACAATTAATGCTCATAAAAGTCTTAGGTAATAAATGATGCAAAGGCACTCTATTTATAGTGGATTTGATCATCTAAGTAGTACAACTTAGGTTAATTAAATCCAATATTAAATAGATAGCCTTTGAGTGATGGTAAGTGTTAGGCTATAGGCTTGGAGCACAAGTCATTGATCAAAATCAGAAAACTCTTCCCAAAACACTCAACATGTGACATTTTACCAAAATGGCAAAAAGCATTTCTAGCTTTAAAACTTTGACAAGTTCAACTTACCATTTTAGTAAAAGGTAAATGCACAAATCTAGAGGATTAATCAATGTGGATTTATGACTTAAAATTTCAGATTTAAAACTTCAACACATTTGACAAGTGACAACTTACCACAAATGGAAGAGTGCTTTAGTACTTGACTAAATCAACTTTCCATTTATGTAAAAGTAGATGCACAACTTTAGAGGAGTCACATGTGAGTTTTGCAAATTGATTTTTTTCAGATTTGTTTTCAAACTGGGATATTTCAAATGTAAAATCTTTGAGAATATGAAATTTGTAAAGATTTTGACACTTAAACATTTCGAATAAAAGTCCCTCCATACGGTAGTATCAGAAACCACAGTGCAGTGCACTGTTGCATGGTTTTGCAACCACTTGACGTAAATGAGAATGTTACACTTACTCTTACATTTTTCGACAAATGCTAGGATCATATCAATGTCTTGACTTCTTGTTGACTTCATCTTGATCATGTTAAGCCATCTTTGAGAGTCCATTTGATTGCTTCAATCACTAAGCATTTGTAATTGTTTACAACATTTGACTAAGGCTAAGGGATTTCTTGTCATAACTTCATCTTAATCATTCTTGAACCGTCTTTGGAAATTCATTGAGTGCTTCAAATGCTAAACAATATAACTAAGAACCAAACAATTAAATAACAATGAAACTTGGCATCATCAACCAAGTGTGTTCTAACACGTGTGTTTAAGACAGACTTCACTCGAGGTTCGGGTATGTGTGTCCCAAACGTGTACTAGGAGAATTCAAGAAACAGATATGGGAATGACTCGATGTGTTAGCCTCGAGTGTGTGAGACTAGGTGTGGAAATGTTTAGATCCTAACTGAATTGGGGTAGGGGGTCCAAAATGACGGCGTGACGCCTTAGGACTTGGCTCGAATTTTGAAAAGACCCAAAAATGTAAAGGAAAACGGGTTTATGACTTGACAGAGTTCCGACTAGGACATAGTCGGTTTGAATTTTGACTCTAACTTAGCCCAATTGAATTTACATACTCACATTTACATGGTTTGAAAAATATTTTGGTTTTTTTTTTCTTCTTTGGACTTTTTTTTTTGGACCTTTTTTTTGCACGGGTTTTGAAATGGGTTTGAGGCCCGAAGTTTGACTCAACATTTGGACAGAGTTTTGACTCATTTTGCGCTATTTTGAAAATGTTTACATTTTGAAAAGGATTTTATTTTACAAAATTTCGTCATGGTTTTGCTTAGAAAATGGTGATCACATATAATACAAGCATATATATGGGCATTATAACGGTATGCTAAGTGCATTTAAAGGGGTTTTGGTTTAAAAGGGTGGGTTGCCATACCGAACAATCAAACCCGAAGTCTATGGAGAGGCTCGTACCAAACAAGAGTAAGGCCGATTCCTAGTCCATTTCCTCAAGTAGTGAAAGTCCTTGATACAAACAAGAGTAAGTACCATGGTATGGATGACGTCAATCGCTATCCATCCTTAGGCCCAAATAAGAATTAGGACCGTTTAGACGGGACGATTGGTCGAATGGGTTGGGTTAGGCCTAGGAAGGCCGAATAAAACGATCTAGGAAGACCGAGTTATGAAAACCGACAATTGTCTTGTACAAACTATTCCCTAACCTTGTTCAAGTTTCACCCTTTTAGCTACACGTAAGTGTATTATCCCCAGCGGAGTCGCCAAACTGTGGACGCGGGCCCACGGGGGCGCTTGGGGGAGAACAAGCGTTTGCATTTGTGGAGTCGCCACCAATTTATTGTGGAAAATTGGAAACCGTTCGAATACTTCGCGTCATGTCAAGACACAAAGTAGTGACATGAACACCAAGAACTCGTTACCCTTAGCATTCTATGTCTAGAATGACTCTCGTGGATGCCAATGAACACGGATGTTCACAGAGATCTGGAGTAAGGGGTGAGGGTACGTATTAGGAAGCTCTTTTGATCGAACACCTAATCCCGCCCGCCTCGATAGCGGCCTCTACTAATGATTAGGGAAATTGTCTATACTCGATATATTGTCGATTATATGCATGCAATGCAACATCCATTAGATTAATCCTAGCATGTGAGAATTAACTAAGTTGGTGAACAATTAATTTAACATACAATTAATGTCGAGGTAGAGATTTAGATTGATTGCATGTGAGAGCATACAAGCAATACGATAAAAGAAATACAATAAAAATACAATGAAGAAAATTACAATAATTACATCGGATTTATTGATTTATGTCGAAAATACATCTAAAACGGATAATTTGGAAAAGAGAAAGAATAAACAAAGGAATTAACGAACAGAAATTAGGCGATAATATGAATAGTAGTTAATTAATACGTAATGAATAAACAGGTCGAGGCAAAACGGGAGTTCAGAGACAGAAATCAGCCAGGAACAGGCGCATCAGAGCCGCGTCCCTTGGAAGAGGCGCAGCAGTTGCTGCGTCCGTTCCTTGGCTCAGTTCTGGCTGTGAAGCCGGAATTGCAAGTCGTTAATGTTCGTTGGTGATTTTAATGATGGATTAATGTTATTTACTCAGATGAAAGTGATTAATAGGTTATTTACATATGATTAACGGTCATAAAAGCAATAAACATGGATGAAACTAATTATAACTAATTATTACAAGATTAAAAAGGGTTAATAATTAATGAATTAAACAAACTAATTAGGTTAAATATGATGAATTAACGATGGACTAATGATGAATATGATAATTAACAGGTGAGAATATATCAAAGGTCGAATGCCAGAAATCCAATATGAATGAATCGAATTTCTACAACCCGGTTTGACTTTAATGACGAAAACCCGCAAATATTAATTATTTGGGATTTAAGTCGGGAATTTAATGATAAATTATATGTTAATGATGATGAACAATATGTTAAATTATCATGTGAATGAAATAAGAACAAACAAAGACGAAAGAAAACAAAAGAGACGAAACCAACAGAAGACGAAGGAAGAAGAAGAGAAGCAGGAACTGCGGCAACCTCAAGAAGAGGCGCAGCAAGTGCTGCGTCCTTTCCAAGAGGTGCAGCAGTTGCTGCGTCCCTTCTCGACGTCTGTTTCCTGTCAATCCGTAAAAAGGGTTTAAACAAAGGGTTTTAGAAATCGGTTTTAATTGTATTTTCGACATAAATCTTACACTATGATTACAATAAATAAATAACAATAAATAAAAGAGAGATTATACACCCTCAGACTTACATGTTTGACGAAACGAGATGAACTAAGAATACGTTTAGTGATGCTCGACTCGAATGTAGACGAAAGTGCCCTCGAAGAGGAATTAAAACAAATTGATTAAAGTTGATTATGGTGGAGTTGGTCAAATTGGTCGGTCATGCAAAACGAGGCTGGTACTCAGAAAGATCCGAGCTTACGTGGTCGAATGTTCAAGCACGTAGACGCCAAAAAGTAAGAACGTGGTCTAGAATGCAAAGGGAGAAGAGAAGGGCGGACACTCGCGTGAGAAATATGTGAGACCGAAGGTCTCTATTTATACTAATCACGCGGAGGAAGTAGGGTTTTCGGAGAAACTTTGGAAGTGAATCTCGGAAAGATATGAAAAGATACGAAAAATACGCAGAAAAGGACTTGGGAAGAGGCGCAGCAGGCACTGCGTCTCTTGGAAGAGGCGCAGCACTTGCTGCGTCCTTTCCCAAGTGGTTTCCTCCTGCGGAAGAAAGATTTCGGTGTTTAGTTTATGGAATAACGGAATTATTTGGTTTTCCTTAATATTTTGTGTGAATATTACGGGAAATTGTTTACCAAAGATTAAATGATTTATAAAATATGGAATAGAAATATCCGGAACATTCCAGAACATTCCGACTCGGCATTTTAATGGTTGTCAGAAAATGAAGACGGTTTTAGACCCGGACTCCAAATGTACTCTAATTACTGTCAAAACGACCGTATCGGCACGTAGATGACAATTAAGAGGTAGACATAAGTGTTTGAGCGATCACTTGACGATAAACTTACGAACTGTCATAAATCGTTCCGCGTACCAAACATGCGGCCCAATCATCACCGGGTGGTTTGCGGGAGGTGCAGAAATGAGGTATGTACAGAGAATTAGGTCCTTGATTCTCTAAAGTGTAGCCCGTTATTCATGTTCGCTAATGTTAAATATAGACTTCCAATCAAAACTCTTTAATGCATACCCTTTAATACTTTATTAATGTTTAAACAATGTCAACCTACTCATAATCAAATTTCATTCGTATAAATTGCATTAACTAATAAAAAAATTAAGGGAGATCGGAGATAGTCCATAAATAAGTTATTGATATAACATTGTACTCATTTATTCGTTTTCATGACCATTATATAATTATATTATTAATCATGACTTGAAACGACTCTTTAACTTTGTATATGTTCTTATAATAAGTGTACTCATTTTAATTTTAACCATGTTTTCACCTGTTTTATTGCCCGTGGTACTGTTTTGTTACTTTTATATTAGAATTATAAAATAAGCTCATAATAAATTTATTTTGAGACCTTCTCTAAAGACATGTACCCAATGCTTCTCAAGTACAATTTGTTAGTTGTTGTATTATTCAATTTAATCGTGCAAGAAAAGGGGAGATGCTATAATGACATAATCAAATATCGGCAACAAAATAATATGTCGATTGTTATTGTTCTATTGATTAGTATAGATAGTTAGATTGAAAGTTATGAACGCTTCAACATGACTGAGTACTTTAACAAATAACTATTCACACCGGTTTAAAAACGTAAAAGGAATGATTTTGAGACTAACGATAATCTAAATTGTATGATTAAACAATATTGTCTAATCGAGTAAAAACATGATGCTTGAAAATTTTAAATTCATGTCAAACAATTTTATATATTATATAGGATATGAAAATTATTTTTAAAAAAATCACAAAATTATAAAATTAATTATGATATTATGGAGAACTTAGAATATAGAGAAATTAGTTAAAACAACAATAAAATATGGTGATATAAATCTAATGCTAACAATATAAAAGAAATTTTATATATTGGGCTATTTAGTTAGTGGACCTATTTTTAAAGAATCCTAAAATCTATGTTAAATGTGGAAGTGAGGTTTTGGAGGGAAAAAAATATGTTATGGTTGTTGTTTTATTATTTTATATAGATGAAAGATTGTGGGAGTTGAAAGAAGAAGTAATGAAAGAAACCATTTTTAAAGATTGTGGGAGTTGAAAGAAGGAGAAGTAAGAAAAGAAACCATTTTTGTAATCCATAACTTTGATGTTGTTTCTGTAGGAGATGTATGTAAAGGAGAAATCTTTCATGTGTTTGGAAGATGATGATGAAGATTAAAAGAGACATCTTTGATGAGAGATGAAGAAGTTGAAGAAGAGAGGTTTGCTTAAAGCGATAAGAAATGACCACTTTACAAATTCCAATTCAAATTCAAGTCGATCAAAGTTATCGAACACCATTTATCTCTAATTTTTTGGTGAGACGGTTCTATTACTTAATACATTTTGTCAGTAGCAATAGACATATTTTTTAGGCGAATTTAACAAAAATAACTTAACCTTTGATAAGTCTTCCAAATATAACTCAATTTTTTAACTTGAACATTAATAATCTAACCTTTGCATTTTTGTCACAAAAATATCCCAAAACCTCACCTACACAATTTTTTAGCAAATATTAAGAAAGGATATTTTGTAAAATAGTTTCATAAATCTTTAAAGTCTATTTTGTGATTATAAATACAAAAAAATTGATAACCAAAAAACAGGAAAAAATAAATTTCTTAATTAAACAATGAAAAATTCATTAACAAGACAAATACTCCCTCCTATTCCAGATAACTGTCCCATTGTGAAGATGGCACAAGAATTAAGAAAGTGAGTTTAGACCACACAAAACGGACAATGGGACAGTTATGTGAATAGACTGAAATGGAATTGAGGGTAAGATTATTGGTATTCTTGAGATAAGACTTTGGTGAGTCTTAAGACAAGACTCACTCAAGACTACCAATAATCTATCATAGTTTTAATAAAGTCTTGACAAAGTCTTAAGTAGAGTCTTGGAAATCCAAGACTCAACTTAAGACTCTACATGAGTCTTGACCCCACTATTAAAAGAAGACATCCAATGAAAGAATGACAAATGTTATATTATTTTTGTTCTTTTTTTCTTAAACCCCACATTTTCTCAAGTAAGGTGAAAAAGTAGAGTCTGAGGTGGGTCTGACTGATAATGTATAAAGTCTGAGGTAAGTCTGAACAATAAATAAATAATAAAAGTTAGTGGAAAATTGATGTGGCTGAGTCTTAAGACTTTGGTGAGTCTGACTGATAATCTCACCCTGAATTTGGATCACACAACACTTACCAAAAATGGACAATGAGACATTATTGTGAATAGACGGAAATGAACAATGGGACGGTTATCTGGAATAGGAGGGAGTATATAGTTTTTTGAAAAGAAATAAGATAGATTTTAAATTAGTAGAAATATACTAGATATAATTTTTTTTAATAAACCCACAATTTTGAGGAATCCAAAAATTTTTAAACCATATAATTTACGTCTTTTAGGATTTTGAACAGTACTAGAAATATTTTTCAACTTTTTTTTCCATTTTCTAATTTTTTTTTTCATAATTTTATATAATTACTTAATATATGGTTAATAAGTTAATGAATAAATTAATATATGAGTAAATTATTATTTAGGAAATATATATATAAGTAAGATGTTGGGATATTTTTGTAACATAAAAGCAAATGTTGGATTATTCTTGTTAAAATCAAAAGGTTGGGTTCTTTTCAGAATATTTGACAAAAGTTGGGTTATTTTTGTAAGATTTGCCTATTTTTTTTATCAAAATGGACGGATTTATTTTATAATTTGTGCAATTTTATTATTGTACTTAACAACGCTTTAATACATTTATCAGTATCGAATAGATGCTGACGACCAGCTATATTCAGTCATTTCGGGTTTCAATGTTAGTTTCACTCATTAATATACACGTTAAAATCGTCAGATATATTTCGGTTAGAATTAAAACAATTCAGGTTGAAACAGTTCAGGTTCATTCGATTTTGGTTCTATTTCGGATATTACAAAGTCGGATCGATTTTAAATCAATCAGGTCAATTCAGGTTTCAGGATGATGTACAGTTATACAGTTATACCATTCGAATGTAGGTCTGGTATCAATTCAGTTTATTTCGATCGAAAAAGTTCAATTTAACTTTTGGGAGGTACACTTACAACCGGTTTAAACAAGAGACAAATAAATAAGATAATTAAATTAAATTAAATTGATAATTAATCAACCAATTAAATTAAATTGATAAATTAATTCAGCTGTTGTGACTTGTCCAGTCGATGTGTTCAACAGTTGTAGTAGTAGTAGACACGTTTCGCATTACTAGTTGGTGGTCCGCACCCTATCGGGCGCGGCATTCTATTGGGTTACATTATCATTCATCTGCGGTTACATTAATGTGAATAAGTGCTAACACGTATTTATTTATGCTGAATGTCGTATTTATTTCCCTCCAAATTCCTCTCCTAATGTGTTTGCCCCAATTTTGGTCGCTGGTCGCACACCTTTGCACTCTAATTTGAGCACCTAAGTTTTGAGCTTATCCCCAAGAAGCGTATTAATATTTATGTAAGGTTAACTGTGGGACGGATAGCGGTGGTGTTGAACCGATGGCCTAATTCCCTCAAATCCGTTATCGAACATCGCGACTCGCGAGTATAATGAAGTTGTAAGGTTAACCAGATATGACTTGTCCATCTAAAAGTCAATCACAATTGCCGTATATTATACGAGTAGTTTTAATCTACTTTGCACAACATTTACCAACTATGATGACTTATGTTTCGCATCTCGCTCTATGACCCGTTACTTTATCGTTTCAAATGATTTTATTGTGAAATGGCTTTACCGAACTCCATAGTAAGTACTCCGTATTAGTAACTGGATTTCCCGCACCTCCTGCTGAAGCTGGTATGTCTAAATCTTTCAGCTTTACTTCCCTCTATCGTAATTGAAAGAAAAACTAAATTAATCTTCAGATACAATGCAACCGTTTTGAGTGAGACTGCCTCATTTTTATGTGACGTGATCTCACAGTTCTTTAAATGTTAACATAATCTGAATTTAGAAAGGGAGTCATTATTTGCGCACTCGGTTTACCAGAACTGACACATCAAATAAGCGCCTGCAAAGGCTACTATAAGTCTGATAATCAGAATACATTAACTCAGCAAGTGCAGTTTCACAGTATAGCTGCCTGGTAACAAACAAGGCCATAATACTTGAGTGAAAGAGGCGCCAAGCTAGCTGTTTGGTAAATATCAGTCACATTAGCATCAGATGTTTCCATGGCTAAGAAGTTGGCATTGTCATTGTAAGAAACGCTCTGGTACTACTGTAAGCCCACTTCTCTCCCCCTGATGCAAAGAAAGTCGAAGGTCCCCCTGGGGTTGAAATGTTGAATCCTATTCATATTTATTTCTTTCAAAATTTATCATGCTTCCACCTGTAGATACCTCATTTCTGCACCTCTCGCAAACCACCCGGTGATGATTGGGCCGCATGTTTGGTACGCGGAACGATTTGTGACAGTTCGTAAGTTTATCGTCAAGTGATTGCTCAAACACTAATGTCTACCTCTTAGTTGTCATATACGTGCCGATACGGCTGTTTTGACATTTGGAGTCCGGGCCTAAAACTGTCTTCATTTTCTGATAACCGTTAAATCCCGAGTCATAATGTTCTGGAATGTTCCGGATATTTCTATTCCGTATTTTATAAATATTTCACAATCTTTATTCTTTGGTAAACAATTTCCCGTAATATTCATAGAAAATATTAAGGAAAACTAAATTATCCCGTCATTCCATAATTTAAACACGGAAATCTTTCTTCCGCAGGAGGAAACCGCTTGGGAACAGACGCAGCAGGTGCTGCGCCTCTTCCAAGAGACGCAGTGACTGCTGCGCCTCTTCCCAGGTCCTTTTCTGCGTATTTCTCGTATCTTTTTCATATCTTTCCGAGATTCACTTCCAAAGTCTCTCCGAAAACCCTATTCCTCAACGTGATTAGTATAAATAGCAGCCTTCGCTCCTCATATTTCTCACGCGAGTGTCCGCCCTTCTCTTCTCCCTTTGCATTCTAGACCTTTGTTCTTACTTTTTGGCGTCTACGTGCTTGAACATTCGACCACGTAAGATCGGATCCTTCTGAGTACCAGCCTCGTTTGCATGACCGACCAATTTGACCAACTCCACAACTAATCAACTTAATTAATCTAATCGTTTTCCTCTTACGAGGGCACTTTCGTCTACATTCGAGTCGAGCATCACTAATCGTAAACTTAGTTCATCTCGTTTCGTCAAACATGTAAGTCCGAGGGTGTAAATTCTCTTTAATTATTGTTATTTACCTTTTTGTATCACTAATGTAAGGTTTATGTCGAAAATACCTCTTAAAACCGATTTATAAAACCTCGTCTAAAACCTCTTTTACGGATTTCCAGAAGACAAACCGTCGAGAAAGGACGCAAAGAATCGCTGCGCCTCTTGAAGGAGCGCATTCTCGCCGCGCCTCTTCGTGAGGCTGCCGCAGTTCCTGCTTCCTTTCTTCTTCCTTCGTCCTTTGTGATTCGTTCGTTTTATTTGTTTTCATTTGTTTTCTTGTTAATTCTTTGTCACGATAACATATTAATTTCACATGTATATAATTCATCATCATTAACACGTTTAATTCGTCATTAATTTCCCGACTTTAAGTCCCTTATAATCAATATTTGCGGGTTTTTGTCATTAAAACCAATCCGGGTTGTAGAAATTCGATTCGTTCATATTGAGTTTCTGGAATTCGACCTTTGATATATTTTCATCTGCCTTTTATCATATTCGTCTTTAATTTGTCATTAATTCGTCATGTTTAACCTAATTATTTCACCCATGTCACTAATTAATCGTTCATCCATGTAATTAATTCGTTTAATTCCGTCTTGTCCATGTTTTATTGCTTTTATGACTCATTCACATGTAATTAATGTGTTAAATCACTTCCATCCGAGTAAATATATTAATCAATCATTTAAATTCACCAATTAATATTAACGATTTGCAGTTCCGGCTTCACAGCCAGAACTCACCCTTGGAACAGACGCAGCGTCTGCTGCGCCTCTTCCAAAGGGCGCAGTCCTGCTGCGCCTGTTCAAGGATGATTTCTGTCTTTGAACTTCCGTTCTGCCTTGACCTAGCTTAATTAGCTTACGTATAATTAACTATTACCTGTATTATCACCTACTGATTTGTTCGTTAATTCTTTCTTTTATTCTTTTTCTCAAATTATCCGTTTTAAAGGTATTTTCGACATAAATCAATAAATCCGATGTAATTATTGTAATTTTCATTATTGTAATTTTATTTATTGTTTTTATCGTTATTTCTTGTATCATTTGTATGCTTTCACGTGTAATTGAGCATTAAATCCTACTTCGACATTAATTGTATGCTAAATTGCTTGTTAACCGACTTAGTTAATTCTCACATGTTAGGATTAAAACTTGGATGTTGCATTGCATGCATATAATCGACGATATATCGAGTATAGATGATGTCCCTAATCATTAGTAGAGGCCGCTATCGAGGCGGGCGGGATTAGGTGTTCGATCAAAAGAGCTTCCTAATACGTACCCTCACCCCTTACTCCAGATCTCTGTGAACATCCGTGTTCATTGGCATTCACGAGAGTCATTCTAGACATAGAATGCTAAGGGTAACGATTGCTTGGTGTTCATGTCTCTACTTTGTGTCTTGACATGGCACGAGGTATTCGAACGGTTCCAATTTCCTATAAAAATTGGTGGCGACTCCACAAAATGCAAACGCTTGTTCTCTCTCCCAAGCGCCCCCGTGGGCCCATTGTCCACAGTTTGGCGACTCCGCTGGGGATAATACACTTATGTGTAGCCAAGGGTGAAAATTGAACGAGGTTAGGGAATAGTTTGTACAAGACAATTGTCGGTTTTCATAACTCGGTCTTCCTAGATCGTTTTATTCGGCCTTCCTAGGCCCAACCCAACCCATTCGACCAATCGTCCCGTCTAAACGGTCCTAATTCTTATTTGGGCCTAAGGATGGATAGCGATTGACGTCATCCATACCATGATGCTTACTCTTGTCTGTATCAAGGACCTTCACTACTTGAGGAAATGGACTAGGAATCGGCCTTACTCTTGTTTGATACGAGCCTCTCCACAGACCCCGGGTTTGATTGTTCGGTATGGCAACCCACCCTTTAAACCAAAACCCTTTTAAATGCACTCAGCATCCCGTTATAATGCTTGTGAAATGTTTGTACCTAACGTGATCACCATTTCTAAACGTAACCATGACGATTTTTGTAAAAATCAAAACCCATTTTTTAAATGAAAATTTCGAAAAAGGCCATTGATTAGCGCAAAACCCAGTCAAAACTCTGTCTGTTTGTCGAGTCAAATTCGGGCCCAAGCCCATTTCAAAACCTCACTTTGAGTCCACTCCTACAACTACACTATAGTTGACTAGGATACACATTTTCAAAACTTCGTCTTTTCTTCAAAGCTCACTCAACACAATTGGCACACACCCACTTCACGAGTCAAAACATTTCTTCTCTTTGCAAGTGTGTTAGAATGGTCGATCATGTTTTGATTCGTCATCGATCTCTTATCCAGTTTTCAAGATGCCTGAAACAAGCGACGTGAACTTCAACCAACTTCAAGATGGTAATGATCGAATCCTAGCCGCGCAAGCCCAAATCCAAGTTACCCAAGACCAAGTGTACGATCGCCTTGACACCATCGAGGGACGGATCTACGCCGTAGAAGGGAGGTTGCCTCCTCAAGAAAGTGAAGTAGTGGGTGACTTCGCGAGTGAATCCAAGGACGAAAATCCTCCCATGGGAATGACTGTAGCCGAGAAAAGGCTCCAATACTTAGAGGAGCAATTGATGTATCTTAAAGGCGATGACATTTATAGGGAGAATAATCGCAAGTATGAGGCCGTCAATTCCAAATTGCCAACCAACTTCAACATGACGGATATCCCTAAGTTTAAGGGGCACGAAAACCCTTTGAACCACATCCGTGCCTTTAAGGATTACATGTCTATCAAAGGCATCAAACCCGAGATGTTCTTAAGGATCTTTCCTTCATCTCTCGACACCATCCCAAAGCAATGGTTCTACTCTTTAGAACACAAGAAGATCGCTACTTGGGAAGATGCCGCGATCGAGTTTGCTAAGCAATATGCGGATAATGCCGAGATCCAAGTTAACATGCGCACGCTCGAGGTTCTTACCCGAAATGACAAAGAAGGATTCACCGACTTCCTAAGTAGGTGGAGGAAGACTAGTACCCAACTAGTTGAACGCCCGGATGAGGCTACCCTTGGGGAGAAGTTCGTGGATAATCTCAAACCCATCTATGCAAATCATTTGAGGTACCAAAACATCAAAACTTTCAAGGACTTAACCGTACTAGGAACAAGGATTGAAGATGACATCCGTAAAGGGCTCTTGTTCAAAACGGTAGGTCGAGGATATCAAGGCTCAACAAGTCGTTCATACGGCTCCACTAGCAAGACCGATGAGGTTAACCTTCTCGAGCCATCCAAGAAAAGTACCCCACCAAGGAAATTCACAAATCTTGGGGACACTTACTCCAACTCTCTTAAGAGGTTAATGAAACAAGGCAAACTCCAACCTATAGGACCTACTCCCGAACCCGAAAAGAAATCCAAATTCTGGGATGAGAACTCATACTGTGAATACCATAGGGGCAAGGGACATGACACAGAAAAATGCTACAAATTGAAAAATGTGCTTCAAGACATGATTGAAGATGGTCGACTACCAATACCGCCGGGAGGTAAACCCAACAACACTCAGAACCCTCTTGGGATTCTAGTGATCACAAGTGAAGAATCTACCTTAGATTGTTCACACCTTATTTCTCCAATTGAAGATGAGATCTACGCAATCGAGAATGAAGGGAACTACTCCACCATTTCTCCAACCATAGCTGTTAATCTATTGTTTGGGGAGGATCGATTTGTTAGAGCCGCGCAGGATGAGATCATTACCATGATACTTCAAGACGATCACTTCAACCCTACCGCGTTAATCACAGAAGCTAACGAGAGCCAACAGAAAGGATGGAGAAAATCAATCAAGTGGACCAACAATCAAGGAAGACTCTTCAAGCTCACCACTGGAGAAGGAGAGATGTTCAAAGGAAAACCAGAAGACGATGAATTCGAGTCAGAGTCAGAGTCGGAGTCTAGAGAAGTCACTAAGGAGTCACCTCCTGTTGTCATCCCCATTCCCTTTGTTTCTCCTAGCTTAGCCTCAAGTAGTAACAGTAGTTCGGGAAATGTCCCAACCACTGTCCCTTTACCGCCACTGACCACATATCAGATGGCTTCTTTGTTTCAACTTTTCTCAAACTTAATATGAATAAATCAGGTTCTGCTTACTCTCTGTGTTATCTTGAGTGCAATTCTGTTTACGATGATACTGAGGATGACCAAGACCCAGACTCGATCGAAATACCTCCTTACGTAGCCAAAGAAATACTACAGGAAGGGGAAGGGGGACCAATAATAGAGAACACCGAACCCATCAATGTAGGAACCGAACTAGAACCCCAAGAACTTAGGATAGGGACTACCTTGAGCTCTACCGAAAGGGCCGAATTCATAGACCTCCTACACGAGTTCAAAGACGTTTTCGCGTGGTCCTACAAAGACATGCCAGGGATCCACAGGGATATCGCCGAACATAGAATCCCAATTAAGCCAGGTTTCAAGCCTGTAAAACAGAAGCTTCGTCTAATGAGAACAGAGTGGGCTCTCAAGATTAAGGAAGAAGTCGATAAGCAATTCAAAGCCGGGTTCATCAAAGTTTCCGAGTATTCTGACTGGGTAGCCAACATAGTACCTGTACCCAAAAAGGATGGGAGAATCCGTGTTTGTGTTGATTTTAGGGACTTAAACAAAGAAAGTCCTAAAGACGACTTCCCTCTACCACACATCGACATATTGGTGGACAATACTACAGACCACGCATTACTATCCTTCATGGATGGGTATGCGGGTTATAACCAAATCAAGATGGCCATAGAAGACATGCATAAGACCGCCTTTGTCACTCAATGGGGAACCTATTGCTACATGGTAATGCCGTTTGGGTTAATCAACGCCGGAGCTACATATCAGCGCACCGCAACTACACTCGTACATGACATGATGCACAAATAAGTTGAGGTATACGTAGACGACATGATTGTCAAGTCCAAGGATAGAGAGGGGCATATTGCGAACCTTCGCAAATTCTTCGCAAGGCTACGAAAGTACAATATGAGGCTCAATCCTCAGAAATGCACGTTCGGAGTAACATCTGGCAAACTCCTGGGATACGTCGTTAGCCAACGAGGTATAGAAATAGACCCTTCCAAGATCAAGGCTCTGATCGAAATGCCACAACCTCAAACAGAAAAAGAAGTCAGAGGATTCCTAGGGAAAGTGCAATATATAAGTCGATTCATATCGAAACTCACCATGATTTTTGAGCCTATCTTCAAGAAGCTCAAGAAAATGGATCACACCATGTGGGATGATGACTGTCATAAGGCATTTGACCGAATCAAAGAGATATTAGCTAAACCACCAGTGCTCATGCCACCTCAACGAGATCAACCTCTTGGTTTGTATCTCACAGTGACCGAAACAGCCATGGGTGCCATGCTAGCTCAAACCGTAGGAAAGGAAGAAAGGGCTATCTACTACCTTAGTAAGAAGTTCTTGGAGTACGAGTGCAAATACTCACAACTCGAAAAGACATGCATCGCTCTTGTGTGGACAACGAAGAAGCTACGCCATTACATGCTTAGCTACTCCGTCAAAATATACTCCAAAATGGATCCAGTCAAATACCTCTTCGAAAAACCCGTCCTCAACGGACGCCTAGCAAGATGGACTTTGATGCTCTCAGAGTTCGACCTCAAATACGTGCCTCTGAAAGTTATAAAAGGGCGCGCCGTTGCCGAATTCTTTGCAGAAAATCCCATCAATGATGCACAAACAATAGATACTTGGTCATTTCCAGACGAGGACATACTCCAAACTGATGTAAACTCCTGGGACCTTTACTTTGATGGAGCATCAAACTTAAGAGGATTTGGAATAGGAGTGTTGCTCATTTCTCCTGAAGGCGAGCATACACCAATCTCTGTCAAACTCGACTTCGAGGTGACAAACAATGCTGCAGAATACGAGGCTTGTCTCATTGGACTACAAGCAGCAGTAAGCTTAGACATTAAAAACCTCCGAGTACATGGGGATTCATCCCTGATCATCAATCAAGTTACGGGATCTTGGAAAATCCGAAGCGAAAGCCTAGCACCTTATCAAGCTAGAATAGACCAAGTTGCCCAATTCTTTGATCACGTGACCTATCTACACCTACTTTGGGAAGAAAATCAATTTGCAGACGCTCTTGCAAAACTTGCATCTTTGATTAATATGCCAGATGACATGGTGGAAATGCCTTTATGCATCGAACGACGGTCAGAGCCAGCTTATGTCCACCAAATCACCGACGAAGAGGAAATCGCGCAGGAACCCTGGTTCCAAGCAATCCTAAATTTCAAGCTCAACGGCACCTATCCACCAGATATGGACAAAAGGGGACAACGTGTTATACGCCTATTAGCTTCCCAATACGTTCTCATGCAAGGAGAGCTATACAAAAGAACACCTCTTGGTGTAATGCTACGTTGCCTTGATCATTCACAGGCACGAAAAGTGATGGAAGAAGTCCACGATGGAGAATGCGGTCCTCATATGAGTGGGCCCATGATGGCAAAGAAAATCACACGTTTGGGATATTATTGGACCACAATGGAATCCGATTGCATCAAATACGTAAGACATTGCCACAATTGCCAAATCTTCGGGAATGTATAACATGTCCCTCCTTCATTGCTCTATACGATGACATCTCCTTGGCCATTTTCTGCCTGGGGAATTGATATAATCGGGAAGATAACCCCAGCCGGAACAGGAGGTCACTGTTTCATCCTAGTGGCAATCGACTATTTCACCAAATGGGTAGAAGCGGCTTCCTACACTAGTCTTACGGCTAAAAACGTGGCGAAGTTCATACAAAACAACATCATCTGTCGATACGGTTGCCCACATGAGATCATTAGTGATAATGGATCACATTTCCAAGCTGAGACGGAGCAATTGCTAGCCAAGTACAAAATTAGGCATCACCACTCTTCGCCATATAGACCACAGACTAATGGCGCGGTAGAGGCAGCAAACAAAAACGTTGTCACGATTCTCAAGAAAATGATTGACAACTATCGAGATTGGCCAAGCAAGATACCCTTTGCTTTGTGGGGATATCGCACATCTGTTAGGACGCCCACTGGGGCCACTCCTTTCTATTTGACCTACGGCATGGAAGTCAGACACGGCCGGTCGAGCTAGAGATACCATCCTTGCGTATCTTACTCGAAAGTCAAATCCCGGAAGCCGATTGGAAGAGGGATAGATATGAAGAGCTCATCCTCCTGGATGAACGTAGGCTACGCGCCTTGCATAATGTCCAAACATATCAAGCACGTATCAAACGAGCCTTCAACAAAAGGGTTAAGCTAAGAAACATCAAGGAAGGAGACTTAGTACTCAAGTCGGTTAGAGCTCTTTTACCTGTCGACCCACGGGGAAAATTTAAACCTAATTGGGCCGGGCCATTTCTAGTCAAGTCCATACTTCCAGGGGGTGCGGTTAGAATCACAGACCTAGATGGGAATGAGTTTTCCAACCCGACAACCTCGACCAACTAAAACGGTATTATGCCTAGAATAGGAACAAAAAACGCGCCTCGCGTAACCTCACGTGTCGCTCTTGTGGCACTAAATAAATGGCCCGTGGCCAAGCTGAAATAAGCTAATGTCACTCTGCTCTTGCATTTTGACAAATTTGTTATCCTCATATCATCGAATAAACTAAACTGCACCTTCAGAGTAAGCAAAAAAGCTCATGCTTATTTTCTAAGTTCATTACAAGCTCTTGCTTAGAACAATTATTCTTTTACATTTACTCGAACTACGCGCAATGGTTTGATTTCATTTTTTCTAAATGAATACGTAGGCAATCCTTCACAGGATAAAACCCATTATTTTTTTAATGTAAATAGAAGAACATTTGCATTGCATTTTGAATTCGACAAGAATAATAAATAGAAAATCACAACGGTTTCATAACCGATTAACCTTTTTTTATTTCATTCATTTTCTAATAATACTACGCCACATAATAAAAATTAAAATAGGCTAGGATTCTAAAAACCCCACCTTTTTATTACAACAATAATAATAATAATAGATAATAATAAAGACTTGGGCTATTCCTCCATCTTCCCTTTGCCCTTGTCATTCTTGTCATATTTCTTGTCACGACCTCGAGCCGGACGCTCCTGCGCCACTTCGGACCTAATCACCAACGGTCTTTCTCGAGGCCTAAACTTCCCATTCTTATCAATCACTTTATCCGCGACAGGAGAGGTCTTCGGTTTCTTCGAAGGATGAACAACCCGAAACCCGGCTTCCTCCTCTCCCTTAGTCAGGTGCTTCTCTTTATCTTTTTCCACCTCGCGCACCTTGTAGTCAACGGGCTCGCGCTTCCTCAATCTCTCGCGCTCTTCCGGAGTAGCAGCTTTCCTCCATCGCAGATAGGAATCCGACACCCATAAGGCATTAGCAGAAGAGTTCAAGAACCACACGTTTCTTTGGGCCCATTTAATGGCCCACCCCCTTCGACTCTCTGTAGTAAGCGCCACGGCGGTCTGCGGGATGGTGTCAAGCTTCGGGATTGTCTGCTTTAGTCCAACCTGTCTCATCAGCCTTTCCGGGAAGATGCACACCATAAATTCCAAGCCAGGAATGCGCACAGATCGAGTAGGATCCAAGGAAGACACTCCAGTGACAGATTTGAGATGCCACCATGGTACAATCCACCTAATCAAGGATCCATCATCACTTTTCAACTTGTTCTCCCAATAGTTGCAGACTCGAGTGAAGTCCACCATGTAAAGTCTGGTCCTCATTGCAATCGAACGAGCATGATAAGAAGGAACATGAACTGGGGGCTCGATCAATCGAAGGCGTTCCATAAGCCAAACCTACCAAAAGCGGGTATTAGAACAAAAAAAAAGAAAAAAAAGAAAAAACAAAAAAAAAAGAAAAAGAAAGAAAGAAAACAAAAAAAAAAACGAAAAAAAGAGAAGAAAAGAAAATGTTCTTTTACCTGCAAGATAACGGGACTTCTCAAGTACGGTAGGTCGCGATTGGCTTTCCTATTATCCAAGCCCAACATGATCTCTCCTAAGCATAAACAAGCTGGGCTCCTGCGCAGCTCCATTTGTTCAACTAAGCCCAGAAGACGGGGATCACCTCTCAGGTCTTCATCAACATGTCCTTGGAGGACATACACATGCAACAAGCAAAATCCGAATGCCCTTCGCCTAGCAACATAAGAAACGGTGGGGTCGGCCCTGTTAATGAATCGGTCAATGAAGTCCAACATTCGCACTCCCTTCGAGGTCACTAGACGGTCCACCTCAATTCTAGTCAATCCAAGCAAGTCTCTGAATTTGCTCTTATACCCTTGCGAAGTAGAAGGAATGGCAGGCAAGTGCTCTGGATCCCACCCACCAATCACAGCAATTTCTTCAGGAAATGAGCAAATGTCGCCTCCAGGAAACGCAAAAACATGATAATTCGGGTCCCAGTACTCAAGATAAGCATCTAAGAATGGTTTGACAACCTTGATAAGCTTTAAACTCAACAAAGATCCAAGATTATAGGCGCCCATGTCGTGTTTCTCATGTTGGAAAATTCGTTGGTCCATTCTTTTAGGCGAATCTCCAAAGTATTCATGATGAGTGCTTGTATTGAGTTTTATGTGATAAGACGAAGAAGAGACGGAAGAATTGTGTGAATAAAACCTCCATCGACGTCTCTATTTATACTAAATTCTGTTTCCTAAAATCGCGTAAGCAGACAAACTTGGGAACAAAGCGGCAAAGACTGCGCGCCTCTTCAAAGGGACGCAGCTCATGCTGCGCCTCTTCCTCAGCAAGGTTTCTGTGATTTTCCGCGTTGGATCTTTCCTAAGTTCCTCGACGAATAATTTCCTATTCCTACGGGTTATTGTTTTGGTAAATACATTGAAATTACCATATTTCGTGTTTCCTAATTCCGCGGGCACGCATTTTGAGGCGATATCAACATTTTCGTCATTTTACCACACTTGTATATTTTCATTTTAGGAAATAATTTTCATTTTAATGTAATTCATTTTAGGAAATAATTTTCATTGTAATTTAATTCATTTCAAAATTTATATTCCCTCCTAGTCTGAGTGTTGGTTCCTCTTTCTATTTCCATGCTAGTCGGGTGTTGGTTCCTCTTTCCTTTTTTGGTAAGTTTTGTGTGGTCCAAATTCAATTCCATGTGGGGTAGGGTGTTTTGTGTGGTCCAAATTCATTTCCTTAATTTTGATGTCCAAAAGAAAGGGAACCAACACTCAGACTAGGAGGGAGTATATTTATTTCATTTATATACTTATTTCATTTATTTTTAATCATTTCATTTCTGACTTATAGGTTTCTATTTTTTTTTTCATTTTTAGGGGTAACCCTCCCTACCGTCCGGTCATTTCCGGCAAAATTTTTGCATTTTTGCATTTTCTCTTGCATTTTTGCATTCTTTTGAGTCATTCGTTTTGCGCTAATTTAGGCCATGTGTATATACAAATGTACGTTCTACGTGATTTCTATGTAAATTTCGGCAGCATGACGGCGTAAACCGTCATCTACCAAACCTGTTCAAAGCTAACCTGCAGATGCAAGCAACGCAACCCAGCATTAAAGGCACTCAGGCCATCATATATACAACAAAAAGGGAAATGTACAACAAACTGGGGGCTCGAGCCCCAACTAAAGTCCAAAATATCCCAAAATGAAGGTCCTAGTATGTACAAATGTGCAAAACAAACAACAACTAGACAAAACTACTGCCGGTTGCCCTCCAGCTCCGCAACTCTTGCCGCGAGAGCAGCAACCTCGGCGTCGCGAACCTCAAGCTCCCTCAACAAGCGAGCTGTCTCCTCCCGAGACTGAGCCAACTCTCGCTCCAGCTCACGGTCCCCCTGTAAACAACAAAATTGGCTCATGTCAATCGTTTCATTTCAATTACAAGAAAAGTTGAGAAATCAAAATTCAAAAATGAAATAGACACAAGGTTCATACCTGACGACCTCGACCGCTGACAAGTGCCTCGACGGCAGTAGCTCGCAGCCGGTTGGCCACCCTCCATAACGCCACGAACCGAGACGGCGCAACCTGCATTTTCAAAAAGAAGTTCTCAATAAATTGAATAAGTTCAATCAAATGTGTTCTTACACAAAAATCATGCAAATTAGAGGCTCACCCTCCGAATCAGATGCTGCCAATCGTCCAGGCCAGCATCCGTCACAGCCACGTCAAAGTCACGCAGCTCGGAGATCGTCGTCCTCCCGGTCGCGTCAATGTACTCGAGGGTCTCGGGGTACTCTGGGGGCTCGATGCCTGCCGCCTCAACCTCCTGCAAAGTCAAATGTTTCCCATTAATCGATGATCTTTCATCATATTCTCAAAATCAATAATAAAGGAGAGTAAAGATGCTCACCACAACCGGCCAGTACGCCAACCTCCCGTAGAGGAACGCCGAGTAGTCCTCGCCAGGAAGAAGGAGGGAGTCACCACCAACGCCAGCCAAGTCAGCCTCCCTCTCAGCCTCAGAAGGCTCCCTGAACATCGTCCTAGGAGGATCGATGGGAACCGTCAACACATCCCGAGAGCACTGACGAGTCAAGCGCTCGCCCAAGTACCACACAGGACCCATCGACGTCCTCAACAACAGCCGGCTCGAGCTTCTAGGACGAAGGACCTCAGCCACAAAAGGAGGCGCACCAGCGTACTCCGCCCAAGGCCTGGGTACCCACTGGGACAAGACAAACAAGGAATCATTCTTATGATCGATTAAAAGCAATGTAGAAGCAAAATGAATATAAGTGAGATGCTCACGCTGTCCAGCTGAAGAGCGTTCACGTCCCGCCGGTAAACGCCGTGAGAGGAACGCTTGCTCCTCGTCCTGCACATCACCCAATCCCTCACCACGGGATAGGCCTTCTCCAGCGGCTCCGTCCTCTTGGGCGAGAGGCTCGGAAAGTAGGAGTACACCCACGCCTGTAAAGCGAGATAGTCAATGACGATCTTTCGTAATTTGATAAGGAAAAGAATTGATTTTAGTCTAAATGAATGTTCATACCTCCAGCAGCAGTCCAGGGCCGACAACACCAGTAGAAGTCCCCTTCTCCATCAACTCCGGACGAACCATGGCCCTCATGAAGCGGATGAGGACCGCAAAACCAGCAGTGACCCAGTCCCAACGCCTTAGGGAACTCAGGTCAGAAAGGAAGGGAAGAAGCTTCGTCGACAGCCTCTCTCCCTTGTCTCCGAGGTAGATCGAAGACAGAAACCACCAAAGCCACAAACGAGCCCTCTGCTCAGCTGTACAGGGAGGAGGAGCCGTCTCTCTCCCGTCGATCGTCACCAGCGCCGGGGTCTTCCCCGCAAAGTAGTCTCGGACATAGGAACTGGGCACCAAACCAGGCACTGTAACAGCCTTCGGCGACAAGTTCCAGCCGATCAACCTCCTAGCCTCGGCCGAGTCCACCCTCATGGCAGTCTTCGACCACTCCACAGCCTCAGTCCCACACGGCAGACCAGAAATCATGTCGTAGTCCTCCAACGTGACTCCCACCTCACCAAAAGGCATGTGAAACGTGGAAGTCGTATCCCAGAATCGGTCCAAGAAAGCGCGGACCAGGCTAAGGTTAGCCCGCAGCTTCCTCTTCGCGATATCCCTCCAAGCCTGCACCAAGGCACCGAACGCTCCTCGCTTGATCATGGCGCGCTCCTCCGCCGACAGCCGCTCGTAGCACTCCATCGCCATCGTGTAACCCGAGAACGACCTGATGTTCCCGGCCTCCTATTGTGATTTGAAACAAAAGCTATCTTTAGTTTTGGATGAAGGTTGGATAAGATATGAGCAAATGAAATGAATGAAAGAAGGTGATTTGATGAGTAATGAATTCAGGATTACCAAGCTCTTCACCGTCCTGTAGGATAGGTGACCCTCCGCAGCCCAAAGCAAGTGCCTACTGTCCCAGGTCTCAGCCCACGCGGGTGCTCCCCTCAGCTGAAGACCTCCTCGTCCAATGTTGGCCCGCCTCGGGGCCTCCTCCTCCTCAACAGCCTCCTCTAAAGCCTCCTCGATGACACGAGAAGGATCAACAGCAGTGTCTATCTCCATGGGAGCTCTCCCAGAAGTAGAAACCTCATCATCTGCAACGTTAAAGTAAATTTAGGCCGCGTCACGTGACGACAAGCCTTAGTTAAGGGATTTTCGAGCCTTCAGAAGCCCTGAGATCGCTCTTTTCTCGCCATCTTTGGCCATATTCCCACAAACCCGATCACTCATGTGGAGATTAGGGTCAAGTCAAGCCTAATTTGAAGCCTAGTTCCGGGTTCGAGTCGAAATTTCGGCAGCATTTCGTTATAACGGCGATTATGCCCTAAAAAAGTGTCCTGAAAAAGCCGTCATAAACCAAAATTCCGAGATGGTAGGAAGTTTACCCATCATCCAAGGATCCCAAATATCAAGTTTCATCGCAAATGGGCAATCCTAAGGCTATTTTCGAAGCAATTTACGGTTTAACTGTGAAACCGTATCAATTCACTCAAATGCTCAAAACTCAACGGAGATTCAAAACAAATACATGGTTATGTTCCTTATATTACCAATTATCCGTTTCTATTACCAATTTTACAAGGCAAATCCATTTGGGGGAAAAGCCCCAAATTTTCGAATTAATTGGGTTGAAAACCCTAATTTTTTCGATCCAAATTAAGCAAATATAGAAGATTGATGCAAGAATGATATACATACCTCGATTAGTCATGATGAATGCAAGCTTTTGGATCAAATTTTGGCGGAAATGGTCAAGATTTGAGAGAGAATTTGGGGAATTTGTGTTTCGAACAAATGAACTAAAACCCTCTGTTTATCGCGTTTTTACGCAGAAAAGCCACCTTCAGGAATAGACGCAGCAGGCGCTGCGCCTCTTACAAGAGATGCAGCTCTTGCTGCGCCTCTTCCTGGTGTTCCCTCCATACGAGTTTTCAAAAATTCGTTATGAGTTCGTTATTTGTGGGCCCATATTTGGTGCGCCTCTTCCTCGATGCCATTTTATCCTTTTTGGTCCGTTTGACGATCATTCTTCGTTCAAACCCGCACTTCTAAGCCAACAGCAGACTATCATACGTTATTTATCACTTCCAAGACTCTGCTTGTCACAACGAGCAGGTTTTCCTTCACAGGTGTTTCGACACGCCTTCATTATATTCCCCCCAGCGAGAGTAAGTGGATAGACAATCCCTCTCGAGACATGGAGACCAGTTCCCGATTAAGTTCCCCAACGAGAGTTCACGACCGACAGTCGCTTCTTCTCGAGACATGGAGATCAACATCGACCCCAAATTCTTCCGAAGTTTGTTTGATGCTGAACACAAGCAGATTTCTCCCAGCAGTTCCAGACTGTGTCCTGCTGTCTTCCCCAAAGTCATCGTTTTATTCCCCAGGCGAACCTTCTTATCTTTCAGACAACCCTTTAGATAACCTTTGGGATGATCCTTCCCTCAACCTTTCTCCCTTCAGATAATCCTTTATTCAGATACTTCAGGATAATCCATTCAGTAACCTTCAGATAACCCCTAATTCCTTCAGACACCAAGTAATATTCAGACCAAGGAGTTTTGCCGAAGCGTTTTCAGTCCCGTTTCATCCAGGAGTCTCAGGTATGGTCTCTTCTTATGGCTGGCGAGCTTCCTTACGTAGTCTAATGAACTTTAAACGACTCTCCCCGATAGTCGACAGACTCTAAAATGTTCCCGACGACAGGTCCTTGGTTCAGACCCCTTGAGCCGCCTCGCGTCGCCATAGTCGTCAGGTTTTAATCTTCGATTGACCTGATGGCTATACTTTGACTTTTGCCTTGTCCAAGCCTCAGTCAAAGTGGGGGCTCTGTAGATACCTCATTTCTGCACCTCTCGCAAACCACCCGGTGATGATTGGGCCGCATGTTTGGTACGCGGAACGATTTGTGACAGTTCGTAAGTTTATCGTCAAGTGATTGCTCAAACACTAATGTCTACCTCTTAGTTATCATCTACATGCCGATACGGTCGTTTTGACAGTAATTAGAGTACATTTGGAGTCCGGGCCTAAAACCGTCTTCATTTTCTGATAACCGTTAAATCCCGAGTCAGAATGTTCTGGAATGTTCCGGATATTTCTATTCCGTATTTTATAAATATTTCACAATCTTTATTCTTTGGTAAACAATTTCCCGTAATATTCATACAAAATATTAAGGAAAACCAAATTATCCCGTCATTCCATAATTTAAACAGGGAAATCTTTCTTCCGCAGGAGGAAACCACTTGGGAACAGACGCAGTCAGTCTGCGCCTCTTCCAAGAGACGCAGTGATCGCCGCGCCTCTTCCCAGGTCCTTTTCTGCGTATTTCTCGTATCTTTTTCATATCTTTCCGAGATTCACTTCCAAAGTCTCTCCGAAAACCCTATTCCTCCACGTGATTAGTATAAATAGGAGCCTTCGCTCCTCATATTTCTCACGCGAGTGTCCGCCCTTCTCTTCTCCCTTTGCATTCTAGACCTTTGTTCTTACTTTTTGGCGTCTACGTGCTTGAACATTCGACCACGTAAGCTCGGATCCTTCTGAGTACCAGCCTCGTTTGCATGACCGACCAATTTGACCAACTCCACAACTAATCAACTTAATTAATCTAATCGTTTTCCTCTTACGAGGGCACTTTCGTCTACATTCGATTCGAGCATCACTAATCGTAAACTTAGTTCATCTCGTTTCGTCAAACATGTAAGTCTGAGGGTGTAAATTCTCTTTTATTATTGTTATTTACCTTTTTGTATCACTAATGTAAGGTTTATGTCGAAAATACCTCTTAAAACTGATTTATAAAACCTCGTCTAAAACCTCTTTTACGGATTTCCAGAAGACAAACCGTCGAGAAAGGACGCAGCAACTGCTGCGCCTCTTCGAAGGAGCGCAGTTCCTGCTGCGCCTCTTCGTGTGGCTGCCGCAGTTCCTGCTTCCTTTCTTCTTCCTTCGTCCTCTGTAATTCGTTCGTTTTATTTGTTTTCATTTGTTTTCTTGTTAATTCTTTGTCACGATAACATATTAATTTCACATGTATATAATTCATCATCATTAACACGTTTAATTCGTCATTAATTTCCCGACTTTAAGTCCCTTATAATCAATATTTGCGGGTTTTTGTCATTAAAATCAATCCGGGTTGTAGAAATTCGATTCGTTCATATTGAGTTTCTCGAATTCGACCTTTGATATATTTTCATCTGCCTTTTATCATATTCGTCTTTAATTTGTCATTAATTCGTCATGTTTAACCTAATTAGTTCACCCATGTCACTAATTAATCGTTCATCCATGTAATTAATTCGTTTAATTCCGTCTTGTCCATGTTTTATTGCTTTTATGACTCATTCACATGTAATTAATGTGTTAAATCACTTCCATCCGAGTAAATATATTAATAAATCATTTAAATTCACCAATTAATATTAACGATTTGCAGTTCCGGCTTCACAGCCAGAACTCACCCTTGGAACAGACGCAGCGTCTGCTGCGCCTCTTCCAAAGGGCGCAGTCCTGTTGCGCCTCTTCCAGGATGATTTCTGTCTCTGAACTTCCGTTCTGCCTTGACCTAGCTTAATTAGCTTACGTATAATTAACTATTACCCGTATTATCACCTACTGATTTGTTCGTTAATTCTTTCTTTTATTCTTTTTCTCAAATTATCCGTTTTAAAGGTATTTTCGACATAAATCAATAAATCCGATGTAATTATTGTAATTTTATTTATTATTTTTATCGTTATTTCTTGTATCATTTGTATGCTTTCACATGTAATTGAGCATTAAATCCTACTTTGACATTAATTGTATGCTAAATTGCTTGTTAACCGACTTAGTTAATTCTCACATGTTAGGATTAAAACTTGGATGTTGTATTGCATGCATATAATCGACGATATATCGAGTATAGATGATGTCCCTAATCATTAGTAGAGGCCGCTATCGAGGCGGGCGGGATTAGGTGTTCGATCAAAAGAGCTTCCTAATACGTACCCTCACCCCTTACTCCAGATCTCTGTGAACATCCGTGTTCATTGGCATCCACGAGAGTCATTCTAGACATAGAATGATAAGGGTAACGATTGCTTGGTGTTCATGTCTCTACTTTGTGTCTTGACATGGCACGAGGTATTCGAACGGTTCCAATTTCCCATAAAAATTGGTGGCGACTCCACAAAATGAAAACGCTTGTTCTCTCTCCCAAGCGCCCCCATGGGCCCATTGTCCACACCACCGCAGTTAATGAACAATGAATGATCTGCAGGAACTTATAGAGACGTCAAAAACCCGTATATAAATCTTATCCATTGGTCCCTCAGCCCTCTATTCTAACACAGGGAATGGACATGTAAAAAATAAAGTGAAATGAAGGGAGTAGATGCTTACATTGAGGCTTAGTGATACAAGGAAGGTCCTTTATCAAGCACCAACTAAAGAAGTTTGCAGCAAGTACCCTGCAGGAATCAGCAAATGTATGCTCTGAGTATAAGAGGAGTGAAAATCACATAACACGGAAAGCAACCTAACTGCTTAAATGCGGAGTTAAAAGATGATACATATTTATACCAGTTTGCATTTACAGTTTCGAGAATGCGACAAGTCACCCTATTGGCCTACCATCCTATTTCTACTGTCCCATTCGATTTTGGTGATCAAACGAAGTCAACATCGACAAACAATTCCTCACAAAAATTAATTCTATATATATTCAGAAATTTCTTTACAGTATGTTTTAATTTGAACCTCAGGGCTTGCATCTCCGAGTCCATGAGCTCGTTTCGAGGAAGCATTGACATCAGAAAAAGCAGCAATGAAAACTCCCAATGTTTCCAAGTTTTTTAAATTCCCAAGGCTCTTGGGTATAGGCCCTGTAAGTTGGTCATCTTCAACTGACCAACAGTAGCACAGTGGACGAACAAGGTGTAAAGTATAATGATTAATTCTCTTTCTGTCTCAGTTATTTGTTACCATTATAAGGGGTATTTTAATAAAGGTAAACAAATGATTGGGGCAGAGGATGTACAAATATACTACAGAGATCAAGTTATAAAACTAACAGTTTGTGTAACGTGTTAATCTGACCAATTTCATCCGGAATTGAGCCGGTGTTCCGATTTCCCATCAGTGCAAATCATATCACTAACTTATCCTAGATCGATGAATATTTACAAGAAACCTAGAACCTAGAAACAATTGACAAGCATAACACTTAAAACTGAAAAAAGGCGAATCTAGAACCTGAACTTCTGGCCGAATTTCGTTGCCCTCAACAACTACAGCAACAACACCTGCAATCACAACCACAAATCCCCAAATATAATATAATCAATATAATAAGTGAAAGAATCATATGATAGTAACAAATAAATCGAAAATAAAATTTAACTACCTAAAAATGAACCAAACCAATTTGATCACACCTCAGAAACTCAGATTTGATTGACGACATGGCTGAGTTGCTTTAAATCCGGCAGTGCCCCTGAAACACAAAACAAAAAAAAGGATTCGAGTCATTAGTGTTGACAATAGTAAGTTAAAATTGACAGCCACATAAACATCATTATGATAAGCTTTAAGAAAATATGCTTCAGTAAAAAAATGACATTTAAACACAAGTAGAGAACATGTTTGACCTAAGGCACATGAAGTAAGTAGCAAAGCAAAGAGCTTCATATAACAATGGCACAATGATCAAGTTTAATATATCTCTCTGCAACTAAAAGACACAGAACTACAGTTCAAACTCATATACTAACATATATCCACCGTATATGACAGCATAACAAATTCATTCAATTTAAAATAAACATGCCAAAAGATGACTTTGTACCCGAGCTTGGCAACGGAGTTGGGCAATAAAGGCCTGTAAAAGAGGCCCTCAGTTCAATTCCACCCCATGCTAGTGCAACAACAAACCAGCAAACACTATCACGTAAATTCTATAAAGAGAACATGAATGACAACTCAGAGATTATTTGTAAAGCCAAATACCAACAGGTAAACATTTGTAAAGTAAAATAAGTGAGGTCAGCAATTTAGCCCACAAACATCCTCTCATAGAACCAGTAAAAGGCCAATCATTTTATTTCCTCAACAAGAACAGTTCTATGTATATTTTAAAAGACTAGTTGGAACTGCGTGTGCGCCACACGCGCGATATCCAACTTTTCTCAATTGCTGCGTTAATTATAGTTGATTTTAAAATTCAAACATTTAACATTTTTCAATCTTAATTTCTACCTAAGCATGTTTAACCACAACAAAAACTCAGGAGCATAGCATCTGAAAATGCAAAAAAAAAAATCCACATATAAAACCATCGACAACAATGACTCTTATGCGTCCTTCCAAAACTTAGTTTGTGATAGCGTCAAATTGATATCCATTTGTGAAATAGTTGTAAGAGAAGTGCATGCGAGATGGTTCGTCAAAGACACTGAAATAAAAAATTAAAGCAATGGCCAGTGGCCAACAAAATCGACAAAGTAAATAATCAATTTTTGATTATCCATATTATAAGATGAGTTGATTTTAGCCTGCACCAAGAGCTGTTTGTTGAAGAATAATCACATCATTCTTGTAATGGAGATGTAGTTAAATTACCATATACTACTCCCAAGCTTTGATATGCGTCCATGATTCCTTTTGTTTCATCATAATCATTCAAAAATAAAAAGGTCACAATTATTAGTTTTGACTATTTCGTGTTCGTCTTCAAGAGAAGTTTTAGTTGGGAGAATATCAGCAAAATCAAAACGAAATCTTTCTCAAAAAAATTTGTAATATTGTGGAGGCAATTCCTTAAATACTTTGTGAGTGTAAATAATCCATTGCCAACAACTATCTCTATGAAACTTTCAAAATGCAGTGGTACGTTTCGTATTAAACAGACAATTACTCAAAATCAGACGCTACATGTTTTACACATATTCCCAGCTAACAGGCAAGGAGGCAGACTAACCCAAATCTCAAACGGCAAAAGCTTAACTGCATTTGCAATTTTGTAAGGGATAATCAGTGGATGGCGGAAGTGAGTAAACCAAGTAGTCGATTTATGTCTCTACTATAGCGAACTGAAGAAATATGCAGTAAAGTAAGATAACGCAAAAAAAAAAAAAAAAAAAAAAAAGTTCTCCTATGAAACTTCAAACCAGTACATACCCTATAATATGAAAAAAAGAAAAAAAGAAAAAAAAATAACCAGTAAGGTTTAGTACGAGAGCTAATCATTCTCTAAGGCCATTTCTTCTTCTCCGTCCATGTTTGTCAACCTTTTAACAATGAACCTCCACAACTATCTACTGTAAAAAAAAAAAAAAAAAAAAATTGAGTACCTACTCTAAATATCAATAACTTCTCATGTATGTATACTTGTAAATTCCAAGTCACTTATATAACACCAATACACTACAAATTACTCTCAACTTGTATTGATCATGTAGCCTTTGGTTTGTGCATCGATTAAAAAACGAGACATTTATCTTCATATGTACTCCGTAGCTTTTATTTTTTGGTTCGTAAAATGATTGAGTGACCAAATTTAAAGAACAAAGGAGGTGTGTGTACACTACCAAATATTGTTGATGCTAATATAATACCATAGTACTTGTCAGACTCTCCGAAAGATCGTCTTCACCAATACCTAATCCAGTAACACGAACTTGTATACTTTCCTTCTTAAAGATTATATCAAAAACATGCTAAGTGACCAATATAAAAACTTTGTATCACTCTCGTCACACATAACACTAATAAAAGAACAGTTGCATATTTAGTGTACAGTGATACGTAGTACCATACTACCACCTTTGTAAGCAGAAGACGGGCTCACTACAGACAAGCTTTAAAAAATCAAAACAAGATGGACAGATATGAAAGGAAAGGGGTAGAGTTTTAGTTGGGGTAATTCATCAAACACCTGGTAGTCAATAGTTGTGACTTGTGAGTTGTGACAACAATTTTGCTTAGTAATTAACTCCACCATAATTCCATGATCTTTCACGCAATCTATGTAGTGACAGCAAGCAAACAAAACAAAATCCCATCGAAGGGAAAATCGCTTGGCGTAAGTAGATAAATCAACTGATTCATTATGTTAATATCGTAATATGGGGAAAATTTTCAGTAAACTTGAAAATACATAACAATAGAGAAAAGTGGAGAGAAAGACTTCGGAAGGCATGAGTAAATATTACCATTAATTAACAATAAAGAGAATCGGTAGTATAAGCATGGGCGGATCTAGGGGGCCCGGATTTGTTGCTTTGGACGCGAATCGGTAGTTTAGAAATAAATTTTTATTAGGATCTTATATATGCACCAAGTCTATTTGGCTCAGTTGGTAAAGGTTTGTTGCTTTGGATGCGAGGTCCTAGGATCGATTCCTGGTTGCCTCACTTTTTGTCAAATAATTTTTTAGCTCATTTCCATTGAATCACCCATGTTTATTGCTTATATTAGCACAAGAATTTACTATATCTTTTAATGAGAGATCTTATTTTTCATTAATTATAAAATATTTTAAATTTAAAATAAAATATTATCAATCATATTAGAAAAATTAGCCTGGATCAATTCTTTTTATATTTTTACATTATACTCCGTACAACATTAGTTTAAGCGAAAAAAAAACTAAAAATATATTTTTTTAAAATTTTTTTGTAAATGTATTGAAAATTTTTGTTGGGTGCCCCCCTTGTAAGAGATTCCTGCGTCCGCCCCTGAGTCATTGGCGGATCCATGCCTTGGGGTGTGGGGTCCTCAGACACCGGAAAGAATTTTTTTTTGTATGTTTTCGGGCTTAATTTTATGCTAAAAATATCATTTTCATTGAATAATATATGTAAAATGTTATAAAGGACACCGGAAACATATTTTCCTGGATCCGCCACTGCCCTAAGTATAAGGTGGTACCTACGATGTTTGGCGGTGACAAAAGTTAGCGATATAGTGACGAAAATAGTCTTGGGAGCATGAAATAGAAAGATGTTAATGGTGGTTTGAACAAGATAACAAAAGAGAGGAGTAGTGGAGATGAGTCCAGATGACTGATGATACCACTGAAAATCAGGGCGAGATTGTCGAAGGAATCCACTAATGATTAAAAGAGAGGACTAATCGAGTATGTTGGTTAGTAATGGCGCAAGAGAGAGAGGGAGCAGTAAAACTGTGGAAAAATGGGTAAGCGGTGAATACAGAAGATGGAAGCAACACTTAAATGGCAATTCCGTAAATTGTGACGTAAGCAAAGGGTAGAAGCACGCAGAAAAGCATGTCACACCCCTATCCTCTTTTTTTATAAGATATAAGAAACATAGTTACAGTCAGATCAGTAATGCTATCTGACTACGACATGGACTTACATAAACCGCCAGAAGCACAACCAAGAACAATTTTCCAGCTAAACAATATAAAAACAGTCAGATCAGTGAGGAATCCGACTTATTACTAAAACACTTGTAGATACCTCATTTCTGCACCCCTCGCAAACCACCCGGTGATGATTGGGCCGCATGTTTGGTACGCGGAACGATTTGTGACAGTTCGTAAGTTTATCGTCAAGAGATTGCTCAAATACTAATGTCTACCTCTTAGTTGTCATCTACGTGCCGATACGGTCGTTTTGACAGTAATTAGAGTACATTTGGAGTCCGGGCCTAAAACCGTCTTCATTTTCTGATAACCGTTTAATCCCGAGTCAGAATGTTCTGGAATGTTCCGGATACTTCTATTCCATATTTTATAAATATTTCACAAATTTTTATTCTTTGGTAAACAATTTCCCGTAATATTCACATAAATATTAAGGAAAACCGATTTATTCCGTTATTCCATAAATTAAACACGGAAATCTTTCTTCCGCAGGAGGAAACCACCTGGGAACAGACGCAGAAGGTGCTGCGCCTCTTCCAAGAGACGCAGTGGCTGCTGCGCCCCTTCTCAGGTCCTTTTCTGCGTATTTCTCGTATCTTTTTCATATCTTTCCGAGATTCACTTCCAAAGACTCTCTGAAACCCTAATTCCTTCACGTGATTAGTATAAATAGGAGCCTTCGCTCCTCATATTTCTCACGCGAGTGTCCGCCCTTCTCTTCTCCCTTTGCATTCTAGACCTTTGTTCTTACTTTTTGGCGTCTACGTGCTTGAACATTCGACCACGTAAGCTCGGATCCTTCTGAGTACCAGCCTCGTTTGCATGATCGGCCAATTTGACTAACTCCACATCAATCAACTTAATTAATCTAATCGTTTTCCTCTTACGAGGGCACTTTCATATTTCCATTATAGTTCGAGTCGAGCATCGCTAATCGATAACTTAGTCCTTCTCGTTTCGCCAAACATGTAAGTCTGAGGGTGTAAATCTCTCTTTTATTATTGTTCTTTACTTTTTGTATCATTAATGTAAGGTTTATGTCGAAAATACCTCTTAAAACCGATTTCTAAAACCGTGCTTTAAAACCTCTTTTTTACGGATTTCCAGAAGACAAACCGTCGAGAAAGGACGCAAAGAATCGCCGCGCCTCTTGAAGGAGCGCGATTCTCCGCTGCGCCTCTTCATGAGGCTGCCGCAGTTCCTGCTTCCTTTCTTCTTCCTTCGTCCTCTGTTAATTTGTTTGCTTTTATTCGTTTTTTCATTTGTTCTTGTTAATTCTTCGATATAATCATCACTAATTTCACATGTGTATTGTTTATCATTCGTTAGCACGTAATTTGTCATTTAAATCCGACTTAAATCCCTTATAATCCAATATTTGCGGGTTTTTCGTCATTAAATTCAATCCGGGTTGTAGAAATTCAATTTGTTCATATTGAGTTTCTGGAATTCAACCTTTGATATATTTTCACTTGTCTATTGTCATATTCATTATTAATTTGTCATCAATTCATCATGTTTAGTCTATTTTAATCACCCATGTCATTAATTAATCATTCATTCTTGTAAATAATTAGTAATATTCCGTATCATCCATGTTTTATTGCTCTGATGACCGTCATTCACATGTAAATAACCTATTAATCACTTTCATCCGAGTAAATATACATTAATCGATCCATAAAATTACCAATTAATATTAACGATTTGCAGTTCCGGCTTCATAGCGAGAACTCACCCTTGGAAGACGCAAAGAATCGCTGCGCCTCTTCCAAAGGCGCGATCTCTTGCTTTGTTCAGTTGAGTTCGTCTCGAACTCCATTGTTGCTTGACCTAGTTTAATTAGCTTACGTATAATGGACTATTATTCGTATTATGACCTTCTGTTTTGTTCGTTAATTCATTCTTTTATTCGTTTTCTCAAATTATCCGTTTTAAAGGTATTTTCGACATGAATCAATAAACCCATTGTAATTATTGTAATTTTCATTATTGTAATTTTCTTTATTGTGTTTATCGTATTTCTTATATCATTTGTATGTTTTCACATGTAATTGAACTTAAATCCTAGTTCGACATTAATTGCATGCTAAATTACGTGTTAACCGACTTAGTCTAATCTTCACATGCTAGGATTAAAACTTGGATGTTGCATTGCATGCATATAACCGACGATATATCGAGTATAAATGATGTCCCTAATCATTAGTAGAGGCCGCTATCGAGGCGGGCGGGATTAGGTGTTCGATCAAAAGAGCTTCCTAATACGTATCCTCACCCCTTACTCCAGATCTCTGTGAACATCCGTGTTCATTGGCATCCACGAGAGTCATTCTAGACATAGAATGCTAAGGGTAACGATTGCTTAGTGTTCATGTCACTACTTTGTGTCTTGACATGACACGAGGTATTCGAACGGTTCCAATTTCCCATAAAAATTGGTGGCGACTCCAACAAAAATGCAAACGCTTGTTCTCTTCCTCCCAAGCGCCCCCGTGGGCCCCCCGCTGTCCACAGTTTGGCGACTCCGTTGGGGAAAATACACTTACGTGTAGCCAAGGGTGAAACTTGAACAAGGTTAGGGAATAATTTGTACAAGACAATTGTTGGTTTTCATAACTCGGTCTTCCTAGATCGTTTATTCGGCCTTCCTAGGCCCAACCCAACCCATTCGACCAATCGTCCCGTCTAAACGATCCTAATTCTTATTTGGGCCTAAGGATGGATAGCGATTGACGTCATCCATACCATGATGCTTACTCTTGTTTGTATCAAGGGCCTTCACTACTTGAGAAAATGGACTAGTAATCGGCCTTACTCTTATTTGGTACGAGCCTCTCCACAGACTTCGGGTTTGATGGTTCGGTATGGCAACCCACCCTTTAAACCAAAAACCCTTTTAAATGCACTCAGCATCCCGTTATAATGCTTGTATGAATGTTTGTACCTTACGTGATCACCATTTCTAAACAAAACCATGACGATTTTTGTAAAAATCAAAATCCTTTTTTAAATGAAAATTTCGAAAAAAAAAAGGGCCATTGGATTAGCGCAATACCCAATCAAAACTCTGTCCGTTTGTCGAGTCAAAATTCGGGCCACAAGCCCATTTCAAAACCTCACTTCGAGTCCACTCCTACAACCACACAATAGTTGACTAGAATACACATTTTCAAACTTTGTCCTTTCTTCAAAGCTCACTCAACACAAGTGGCACACACCCACTTCACGAGTCAAAACTTTTCTTCTTGTAGCAAGTGTGTTAGAATGGTCGATCGTGTTTTGATTCGTCATCGATCTCTTATCCAGTTTTTCAAGATGCCTGAAACCAGCGAAACAAACCTCAACCTACTTCAAGATGGTAATGATCGAATCCTAGCCGCGCTGGCCCAAATCCAAGTTACCCAAGACCAAGTCCATGATCGCCTTGAAACCATCGAAGGTCGGATCTACGCCGTAGAGAGGAGGTTACCTCCTCACGAAAGTGAAGTAGTGGGTGACTTCACGAGTGAATCCAGGGACGAAAAGCCTCCCATGGGACTGACTGTAGCCGAGAAAAGGCTCCAATACTTAGAGGAGCAATTGATGTACCTTAAAGGGGATGACATTTATAGGGAGAATAATCGCAAGTATGAGGCCGTCAATTCCAAATTGCCAACCAACTTCAATATGACGGATATCCCTAAATTCAAGGGGCACGAAAACCCTTTGAACCACATCCGTGCCTTCAAGGATTACATGTCTATCAAAGGCATCAAACCCGAGATGTTCTTAAGGATCTTTCCTTCATCTCTTGATACCATCCCAAAGCAATGGTTTTACTCTTTAGACCACAAGAAGATCGCTACTTGGGAAGATGCCGTGATCGAGTTTGCCAAGCAATATGCAGATAATGCCGAGATTCAAGTTAACATGCGCACTCTAGAGGTTCTTACCCAAAATGACAAAGAAGGATTCACCGACTTCCTAAGTAGGTGGAGGAAGACTAGTACCCAACTAGTTGAACGCCCGGATGAGGCTACCCTTGTGGAGAAGTTCGTGGACAATCTCAAACCCATCTATGCCAACCATTTGAGGTACCAAAACATCAAAAGTTTCAAGGACTTAACCGTATTAGGGACAAGGATTGAAGATGACATCCGTAAAGGGCTCTTGTCCAAAACGGTAGGTCGAGGATACCAAGGCTCAAAAGTCGTTCATACGGCTCCACTAGCAAGACCGATGAGGTTAACCTTCTCGAGCCATCCAAGAAAAGTACCCCACCAAGGAAGTTCACGAATCTTGGGGACACTTACTCCAATGCTCTAAAGAGGCTAATGAAACAAGGCAAACTCCAACCTATTGGACCTACTCCCGAACCCGAAAGGAAATCCAAATTCTGGGACGAGAACTCGTACTGTGAATACCATAGAGGCAAGGGGCATGACACAGAAAAATGCTACAAATTGAAAAATGTGCTTCAAGACATGATTGAAGATGGTCGACTACCAATACCGCCGGGAGGTAAACCCAACAACACTCAGAATCCTCTTGGAGTTCTAGTGATTACAAGTGACGAATCTACCTTAGATTGTTCACATCTCATTTCTCCAGTCGAAAATGATATCCATGCAATCGAGAATGAGGGGTTCTAATCTACTATCTCCCCTACCATTTCCGACTTCATCATATGGGCAAGGAGTGTGGATAGACAAGTTTGGGAATTGGAAAATGTGGTGACAGCTTTACATGATCCCAACGCAACACCTAGGGAGCATGTACCACTAATCTTCTCTCGAAACGCTACTATGCAAGAAATAGTCGCCGTGGTTGATAAACTAGTTGACCAAATCATACGACTAGAAGATGAAATCATGAGAATGAAGGAACTAGCTACAATCAATGGAGTTTGGGCCGACGATGATGAGGACGAGTACCTAATCGAAAACTCCTTAGTCAAGGAAATAGTCCAAAATGGTGAAGACCAAGATGTGGACCACCTAACTCGTTCGGGACGTCCATATCAAAGCACTACTCAAAATGGTCCAACCAACGTTGTCACACCAAATGATAACGAAGAAGACCCCACTGATCATTTGCTCAAGCAATTACAGAAGACAAAGGCTGATCTTTCAGTCTGGCAATTAGTAGCAAGTTCATTCCCACATCGCCAAGCTTTACTGCAAGCTTTGGCCAAACTAAATGTAGCACATAACTCGACACCCGAAGATGTAGTCAACTTGGTCTTCCAAGAATCACCGAAGCTAAGTAATCCTATTACTTTCTCAGACGAAGATTTGCCACCTTTTGGCGCTAGTCACAACCTAGCCCTTTACATCACTGTCATTTGTCTAAAGAAGAACGTGCCAATGACCTTGGTAGATGATGGCTCTGCGGTCAACGTCATACCCCTCAAAACGGCATACAAATTAGGCATGAAAGAGTCGGATTGGACCCCTACCAATCAAAGTGTTCGTGCATATGATGGTACACGACGAAAGGTGGTAGGACTTGCTAACCTAACCATAGCCACAGGGCCAATTAAGAGAAAGGTTAACTTCCAAATAGTGGACATTGAGGCTTCCTTCAACATACTTCTAGGAAGACCTTGGATTCACGCTTCCAAAGCAGTGACATCCACCCTTCATCAAAAGATCAAGATCCCACTAAATGACAAAGTGGTGACGATCACTTCGTCGCCCATCAAAGCAATAATCGAAAAGAAGTCGAACAATCAAGTCCTTGCAGATCCCGTATACGAACTTGGGGGCTTCCAAAGCATAAGTGTCATAGAAAGCGAATTGGCACCCTTATACTACAGTCCATACTCCAACTTGGTGGTCAACCACATACTCAAATCCCAGGGATACTTCCCTGGAATGCCTTTAAACCCTATCCGAAGAAACACCTTCGCACCATACAAGGAAGGTAACTCAAAGAGAATACCACTTGGACTAGGGTACAAACCCACCAAAGAAGAGGTTCTCGAGATACTTGCTCAAGTTCAAAACCGTAAGTATGTAGGAGTCCAAATGCGACCCTATCTCCCTACCCTAAATGGGTACTTTGTTAAGAAAGGAAGTCTAGAACTCTTTCACGGATTTCCCGAGCCTTGACATTATCTCGAGAAGAAGCTAGCCGGAATCGAGATCTTTCACGATTGCTACTTCATCCCTCCAGAAACGGTTCCTACCGTCAAAACCCGTCAAGCACCTTGCATAGACGAACAAACTGTTAGCCTATTATTTGGAGATGATCGATTTGTTAGAGCCGCGCAGGATGAGATCATTACCATGATACTTCAAGACGATCGCTTCAACCCTACCGCGTTAATCACAGAAACCAACGCAAGTCAGCAGAAAGGATGGAGAAAATCAATCAAGTGGACCAACAACCAAGGAAGACTCTTCAAGCTCACCACTGGAGAAGGAGAGATGTTCAAAGGAGAACCAGAAGACGATGAGTTCGAGTCGGAGTCGGAGTCAGAGTCGGAGTCTAGAGAAGTCACTAGGGAGTCTCCTCCTATCGTCATCCCCATTCCTTTTGTTTCTCCTAGCTTAGCCTCGAGTAGTAACAGTAGTTCGGGAAATGTCCCAACCACTGTCCCTTTGCCGCCACTGACCACAGATCAGATGGCTTCTTTGTTTCAACTTTTCTCAAACTTTAATATGAATAAATCAGGTTCTGCTTACTCTTTGTGTTATCTTGAGTGCAATTCTGTTTACGATGATACTGAGGATGACCAAGACCCAGACTCAATCGAAATACCTCCCTACATAGCCAAAGAAATACTACAGGAAGGGGAAGGGGGACCATTAATGGAGGACACCGAACCCATCAATGTAGGAACCGAACTAGAACCCCAAGAACTTAGGATAGGGACTACCTTGAGCTCTACCGAAAGGGCTGATTTCATAGACCTCCTAAACGAGTTCAAAGACGTTTTCGCTTGGTCCTACAAAGACATGCCAGGAATCGACAGGGATATCGCCGAACATAGAATTCCAATTAAGCCAGGTTTCAAACCTGTAAAACAGAAGCTTCGACGAATGAGAACGGAATGGGCTCTCAAAATTAAGGAAGAAGTTGATAAGCAATTCAAAGCCGGGTTCATCAAAGTTTCCGAGTATTGATTTGGGTAGCCAACATAGTACTTGTACCCAAAAAGGATGGGAGAATCCGTGTTTGTGTTGATTTTAGGGACTTAAACAAAGCAAGTCCTAAAGATGACTTCCCTCTACCACACATTGACATATTGGTGGACAATACTGCAGACCACGCATTACTATCCTTCATGGATGGGTATGCGGGTTATAACCAAATCAAAATGGCCATAGAAGACATGCATAAGACCGCCTTTGTCACTCAATGGGGAACCTATTGCTATACGGTCATGCCGTTTGGGTTAATCAACGCCGGAGCTACATATCAACGTACCGCAACTACACTCTTACATGACATGATGCACAAAGAAGTTGAGGTATATGTAGACGACATGATTGTCAAATCCAAGGATAGAGAGGGGCATATTGCGAACCTTCGCAAATTCTTCGCAAGGTTACGAAAGTACAACATGAGGCTCAATCCTCAGAAATGCACATTCGGAGTAACGTCTGGCAAACTCCTGGGATACGTCGTTAGCCAACGGGGTATAGAAATAGACCCTTCCAAGATCAAGGCTCTGATCGAAATGCCACAACCTCAAACAGAAAAAGAAGTCAGAGGATTCCTGGGAAAAGTACAATATATAAGTCGATTCATATCGAAACTCACCATGATTTGCAAGCCTATCTTCAAGAAGCTCAAGAAGACAGACCATACCATGTGGGATGATGATTGTCAAAAGGCATTCGACCGAATTAAAGAGATATTGGCTAAACCACCCGTGCTCATGTCACCTCAATGAGATCAACCTCTTGGTTTATATCTCACAGTAACTGAAACAGCAATGGGTGCCATGCTAGCTCAAACTGTAGGAAGTGAAGAAAGGGCTATCTACTACCTTAGTAAGAAGTTCTTGGAGTACGAGTGCAAATACTCACAACTCGAAAAGACATGTCTCGCTCTTGTGTGGGCGACGAAGAAGCTACGCCATTACATGCTTAGCTACTCCGTCAAAATATACTCCAAAATGGATCCAGTCAAATACCTCTTCGAGAAACCCGTCCTCAACAGACGACTAGAAAGATGGACTTTGATGCTCTCAGAATTTGACCTCAAATACGTGCCTCTAAAAGTTATAAAGGGTCGCGCCGTTGCCGAATTCTTCGCAGAAAATCCCATCAATGACGCACAAACAATAGATACTTGGTCATTTCCGGACGAGGATATACTCCAAACTGATGTAGACTCCTGGGACCTTTACTTTGATGGGGCATCAAACTTAAGAGGATTTGGAATAGGAGTGTTGCTCATTTCTCCTGAAGGCGAGCATACACCAATCTCTGTCAAACTCGACTTCGAGGTGACAAATAACACTGCAGAATACGAAGCTTGTCTAATTGGACTACAAGCGGCAGTGAGCTTAGGCATTAAAAACCTCCGAGTACATGGGGATTCATCCCTGATCATCAATCAAGTTACGGTATCTTGGAAAATCCGAAGCGAAAGCCTAGCACCTTATCAAGCTAGAATAGACCAAGTTGCCCAATTCTTTGATCATGTGACCTATCTGCACCTACCTCGGGAAGAAAATCAATTTACGGATGCTCTTGCAAAACTCGCATCTTTGATTAATATGCCAGATGACATGGTGGAAATGCCTTTGTGCATCGAACGACGATCAGAGCCAGCTTATGTCCATCAAATCACCGACGAAGAGCAAATCGCGAAGGAACCCTGGTTCCAAGCAATCCTGAATTTCAAGCTCAACGGTACCTATCCACCGGATATGGACAAGAGGGGACAATGTGCTATACGCCTACTAGCTTCCCAATACGTTCTCATGCAAGGAGAGTTGTACAAAAGAACACCTCTTGGTGTAATCCTACGTTGCCTTGATCATTCACAGGCACGGAAAGTGATGGAAGAAGTCCACGATGGAAAATGCGGTCCTCACATGAGTGGGCCCATGATGGCAAAGAAAATCACGCGTTTGGGGTATTATTGGACCACAATGGAATCCGATTGCATCAAATACGTAAGACATTGCCACAATTGCCAAATCTTCGGGAATGTACAACATGTCCCTCCTTCATTGCTCTATAGGATGACATCTCCTTGGCCATTTTCTGCCTGAGGAATTGACATAATCGGGAAGATAACCCCAGCCGGAACAGGAGGTCACTGTTTCATCCTAGTGGCAATCGACTATTTCACCAAATGGGTAGAAGCGGCTTCCTACACTAGTCTCACGGCTAAAAATGTGGCAAAGTTCATACAAAACAACATCATCTGTCGATATGGTTGCCCACACGAGATCATTAGCGATAATGGATCACATTTCCAAGCTGAGACTGAGCAATTGCTAGCCAAGTACAAAATTAGGCATCACCACTCTTCGCCCTATAGACCACAGACTAATGGCGCAGTAGAGCCAGCAAACAAGAACGTTGTCACAATTCTCAAAAAAATGATTGACAACTATCGAGATTGGCCAAGCAAGATACCCTTTGCTTTGTTGGGATATCGTACATCTGTTAGGATGCCCACTGGGGCTACTCCTTTCTATTTGACCTACGGCATGGAAGTTGTACAACCAGCCGAGCTAGAGATACCATCCTTGCGTATTTTACTCGAAAGTCAAATCCCAGAAGCCGATTGGAAGAGGGATAGATATGAAGAACTCATCCTCCTGGATGAACGTAGGCTACGCGCCTTGCATAATGTCCAAACATATCAAGCACGTATCAAACGAGCTTTCAACAAAAGGGTTAAGCCAAGAAACATCAAGGAAGGAGACTTAGTACTCAAATCGGTTAGAGCTCTTTTACCTGTCGACCCACGAGGAAAATTCAAACCTAATTGGGCTGGACCATTTCTAGTCAAGTCCATACTTCCAGGGGGTGCGGTTAGAATCACAGACCTAGATGGGAATGAATTTTCGAACCCAACAAACCTTGACCAACTAAAACGGTACTATGCCTAGAATAGGAACAAAAACGCGCCTCGTGTAACCTCACGTGTCGCTCTTGTGGCACTAAATAAACGGCCCCTGGCCAAGCTGAAATAAGCTAGTGTCACTATGCTCTTGCATTTTGACAAATTCGTCATCCTCATATCATCAAATAAACTAAACTGCACCTTCAGAGTAAGCAAAAAGCTCATGCTTATTTTCTAAGTTCATTACAAGCTCTTGCTTCGAACAATTATTCTTTTACATTTACTCGAACTACGCGCAAGGGTTTGATTTCATTTTCTAAATGAATACGTAGGCAATCCTTCACAGGATACAACCCATTATTTTTAAAATGTAAATAGAAGGACATTTGCATTGCATTTGGAATTCGACAAGAATAATAAATAGAAAATCACAACGGTTTCATAGCCATTTAACCTTTTTATTTCATTCATTTTCTAATAATAATACGCTACATAATAAAAATAAAATAGGCTAGGATTCTAAAAACCCCACCTTCTTATTACAACAACAATAATAATAATAATAATAAATAATAAATAAAGACTTGGGCTATTCCTCCATCTTCCCTTTGCCCTTGTCGTTTTTGTCATACTTCTTGTCACGACCTCGAGCCGGACGCTCTTGCGCCACTTCGGACCTAATCACTAACGGTCTTTCTCGAGGCCTCGACTTCCCATTCTTGTCAATCACTTTATCCACGACAGGAGAGGTCTTCGGTTTCTTCGAAGGATGAACAACTCGAAACCCGGCTTCTTCCTCTCCCTCAGTCAAATGCTTTTCTTTCTCTTTCTCCACCTCGCGCACCTTGTAGTCAACGGGCTCGCGCTTCCTCAATCTCTCGCGCTCTTCCGGAGTAGTAGCATTCCTCCATCGCAGATAAGAATCCGACACCCATAAGGCATTAGCAGAAGAGTTCAAGAACCATACGTTTCTTTGAGCCCATTTAATGGCCCACTCCCTTCGGCTCTCTGTAGTAAGCGCCACGGCAGTCTGCGGGACGGTATCAAGCTTCGGGATCGTCTGCTTTAGTCCAACCTGTCTCATCAGCCTTTCCGGAAAGATGCACACCATAAATTCCAAGCCAGGAATGCGCATAGATCGAGTAGGATCCAAAGAAGACACTTCAGTGACAGATTTGAGGTGCCACCACGGTACAATCCACCTAATCAAAGGGCCATCATCACTCTTCAGTTTGTTCTCCCAATAATTGCAGACTCGGGTAAAGTCCACCATGTAAAGCCTGGTCCTCATTGCAATTGAACGAGCATGATAGGAAGGAACGTGAACTGGGGGCTCGATCAATCGGAGCCGTTCCATAAGCCAAACCTACCAAAAGCGGGTATTAGACATCAAAACAAACAAAAAAAAAAGAAAAAAAAACAAACAAAAAAAAGAGAAAAAAAACGAAAAAAAAAAGAGAAAAAAAACGAAAAAAAAAGAAAAAAAAACGAGAACAAAAAAACGAGAACAAAAAAAAAGAGAAGAAAAGTTCTTTTACCTGCAGAATGACGGGACTTCCCAAATACGGTAGGTCGCGGTTGGCTTTCCTATTATCCAAGCCCAACAGGATCTCTCCTAGACATAAACAAGCTGGGCTCCTGCGCAGCTCCATTTGCTCAACAAGGCCCAGAAGACGGGGATCACCTCTCAAGTCTTCATCAACATGCCCTTGGAAGACATATACATGCAACAAGAAAACCCAAATGCCCTTCGCCTAGCAACATGAAAAACGGTGGGGTCGGCCCTATTAATAAATCGATCAATGAAGTCCAACATTCGCACTCCCTTTGAGGTCACTAGACGATCCACCTCGAGTCTAGTCAACCCAAGCAAGTCTCTAAATTTGCTCTTGTGCCCTTGCAAAGTAGAAGGAATGGCACGCAAGTGTTCAGGGTCCCACCAACCAATCGCAACAATTTCTTCAGGAAATGGGCAAATGTCGCCTCCAGGGAACGCAAAAACATGGTAATTCGGGTCCCAATAATCAAGACAAGCATCCAAGAACGGTTTGACAACCTTGATAAGCTTCAAACTCAACAATGATCCAAGATTATAGGCGCCCATATCGTGTTTCTCCATGTTAGAAAATTCGTTGGTCCATTCTTTCAAGCGAATCTCCAAAGTATTCATGATGAAGAGATTATTTTGAGAATTTTATGTAATAAGACGAAGAAGAGACGGAAGAATTGTGTGAATAAAAGCTCTATCGACGTCTCTATTTATACTAATTTCTGTTTCCAAAAATCGCGAACGTAAACGCGGGAACAGCGCAAAGACTGCTGCGCCTCTTCAAAGGGACGCAGCTCATGCTGCGCCTCTTCCTCAGCTTGATTTCTGCGATTTTCCGCGTTGGATCTTTCCTAATTCCGTGACGCATAATTTCCTATTCCTACGGGTTATTATTTTTGGTATAAACATGGAAATTACCATATTTTGTGTTTCCTAATTCCGCGGGCACGCATTTCGAGACGACGTCAACATTTTCGCCATTTTACCACACTTGCATCATTTTCATTTTAGGAAATAATTTTCATTTTTAATATAATTCATTTTAGGAAATAACTAATTTAATTCATTTCAAAATTTATATTTATTTCATTTATATTTCTTTCATTTCTTTTTTTTTTTTAATCATTTCATTTCCAACTTATAGGTTTCTATTTTTTTTTCGTTTTTTAGGGGTAACCCTCCCTACCGTCCGGTCATTTCCGGGAAATTTTTTGCATTTTTGCATTTTCTTTTGCATTTTTGCGTTCTTTTGAGTCATTCGTTTTGCGCTAATTCAGGCCATGTGTGTATACAAATGTATGTTTTGCGTGATTTCTATGTAAATTTCGGCAGCATGACAGCATAAACCGTCATCTACCAAACCTGTTCAAAGCTAACCTGCAGATACAAGCAACACAACCCAGCAGCAAAGGCACTTAGGCCATCTCATATACAACAAAAAAAGAGAAACGTACAACAAACTGGGGGCTCTCGCCCCAAACAAAGTCCAAAATGTTCAAAATCAAGGTCCAAAATGTACAGATGTGCAAAATACAGCCAACAAACGAACAAAAACTACACAAAACTACTGTTGGTCGCCCTCCAGCTCCGCAACTCTTGCCGCAAGAGCGGCAATCTCGGCGTCTCGAACCTCGAGCTCTCTCAACAAGCGAGCTGTCTCCTCCCGAGACTGAGCCAACTCTCGCTCCAGCTCGCGGTCCCCCTGTAAACAACAAATTGGCTCATGTCAATCATTTCAGGCAATTACAAGAAAGTTGGAAAATCAAAACTCAAAAACGAAATAGGCACAAGGCTCATACCTGACGACCTCGACCGCCGACAAGTGCCTCGACGGCAGTAGCTCGCAGCCGGTTGGCCACCCTCCACAACGCCACGAACCGAGACGGCGCAACCTGCATTTTCAAAAAGAAGTTCTCAATAATTGAACAGACTCAATCAAATGTGTTCTTACACAAAAATTATGCAAATTAGAGGCTCACCCTCCGAATCAGACGCTGCCAATCATCCAGGCCAGCATCCGTCACAGCCACGTCAAAGTCACGTAGCTCGGAGATCGTCGTCCTCCCAGTCGCGTCAGTGTACTCGAGGGTCTCGGGGTACTCTGGGGGCTCAATGCCCGCCGCCTCAACCTCCTGCAAAGTCAAATGTTTCTCATTAATCGATGATCTTTCATCGTAGTTCTCAAAATCAAAAATAAAGGAGAGGAAATATACTCACCACCATCGGCCAGTACGCCAACCTCCCGTAGAGGAACGCCAAGTAGTCCTCGCCAGGAAGAAGGAGGGCGTCACCACTAGCGCCAGCCAAGTCCGCCTCCCTCTCAGCCTCAGAAGGCTCCCTGAACATCGTCCTAGGAGGATCGATGGGAACCGTCAACACATCTCGAGAGCACTGACGAGCCAAACGCTCGCCCAAGTACCACACAGGACCCATCGACGTCCTCAACAGCAGCCGGCTCGAGCTCCTAGGTCGAAGGACCTCAGCCACAAAAGGAGGCGCGTCAGCATACTCCGCCCAAGGCCTGGGCACCCACTGAGACAAGATAAACAAATGAATCATTCTTATGATCAATTTAAAAGCAATGAAGAAGCAAATGAATATAAGTGAGATGTTTACGCTGTCTAGCTGAAGAGCGTTCACGTCCCGCCGGTAGACACTGTGAGAAGAACGCTTGCTCTTCGTCCTGCACATCACCCAATCCCGCACCACGGGATAGGCCTTCTCCAGCGGCTCCGTCCTCTTGGGCGCGAGGCCCGGAAAGTAGGAGTACACCCACGCCTGTAAAGCAAGATAGTCAATAACGATCTTTCGTGATTTGATAAAGAGAGGAATTTATTTTAGTCTAAATGAAGGTTCATACCTCCAACAGTAGTCCAGGTCCGACAGCGCCAGGAGAAGTCCCCTTCTCCATCAACTCCGGACGAACCATGGCCCTCATGAAGCGGATGAGGACCGCAAAACCAGCAGTGACCCGGTCCCAATGCCCTAGGGAGCTCAGGTCAGAAAGGAAGGGAAGAAGCTTCGTCGACAGCCTCTCTCCCTTGTCTCCGAGGTAAATCGAAGACAGAAACCACCAGAGCCACAAACGAGCCCTCTGCTCAGCTGTACAGGGAGGAGGAGCCGTCTCTCTCCCGTCAATCGTCACCAGCGCCGGGATCTTTCCCGCAAAGTAGTCTCGAACGTAGGAGCTGGGCACCAAACCCCAGATCGTGACAGCCCTTGGCGACAAGTTCCACCGATCAACCTCCTAGCCTCGGCCGAGTCCACCCTCATGGCGTCTCGGCCACCCACGACCTCAGACCCACACCTGCACGTAAATCATGCCGTAATCCTCCAGAGTGACTCCCACCTCACCAAAAGGCATGTGAAACGTGGAAGTCGTATCCCAGAATCGATCCAAGAAAGCGCGGACCAGGCTAAGGTTAGCCCGCAGCTTCCTCTTCGCGATATCCCTCCAGGCCTGCACCAAGGCACCGAACGCTCCACGCTCGATCATGGCGCGCTCCTCCGCCGACAGCCGCTCGGTGCACTCCATCGCTGTCGTGTAACCCGAGAACGACCTGATGTTCCCGGCCTCCTATTGTGATTAGAAACAAAAGCCATCTTTAGTTTTGAATGAGAATTAAAATGAGATATGGACAAGTGAATGAAAGAAGATGAGTGATGAGTAGTGAATTCCTATTTACCAAACTCTTCACCGTCCTGTAGGACAGGTGACCCTCTGCAGCCCAAAGCAGGTGCCTGCTCTCCCAAGTCTCAGCCCACGCGGGAGCTCCTTTCAGCAAACGACCTCCTCGTCCAACGTTGGCCCGCCTCGGGGTCTCCTCCTTCTCAACAGCCTCCTCCTCATGGATCTCGTCCCCGGCAGCTATCACCGCAGCGGTGAAGGGCTGCTCCAAAGCCTCCTCGACAACAGCAGCGTCTATCTCCATGGGAGCTCTCCCAGAAGTAGAAGCCTCATCACCTGCAACATTAAAGTAATTTTAGGCCGCGTCACGTGACGACGAGCCTTGGTTAAGGGATTTTCGAGCCTTCGGAAGCCCTGAAATCGCTCTTTCTCGCCATCTTTGGCCTTAATCTCACAAACCCGATCACTCATGTGGTAATTTAGGTCAGGTCAAGCCTAAGTTGAAGCCTAGACCTGGGTTCAAGTCGAAATTTCGGCAGCATTTCGTTATAACGACGATTATGCCCTAGAAAAGTGTCCTGAAAAAGCCGTCACAAACCAAAATTCCGAGATGGTAGGAAGTTTACCCATCATCCAAGGATCCCAAATATCAAGTTTCATCGCAAATGGGCAATCCTACGGCTATTTTCGAAGCAATTTACGGTTTAGCTGTGAAATCGTCTCAAATTCACTCAAATGCTCAAAACTCAACGAAAATTCGAAACAAATACATGATTATGTTCCTTATATTACCAATTATCCGTTTCTAATACCCATTTCACAAGGCAAATGCATTTGGGGGAAAAGCCCCAAATTTTCGATCAAATTGAGTCATAAACCCTAATTTTTTCGATCAAAAATTGAACAAATGCGGAAGATTAATGCAAGAATGAGACACATACCTCGATTAGTCATGATTAATGCGAGCTTTCGGATCAAACCTTGGCGGAAATGGTTATGATTTGAGAGAGTATTGTGTGATTTGTGTTTCGAAATAAATGAAACTATCCCTCTGTTTATCGCGTTTTTAAGCAGAAAATACATCCTTGGGAACAGACGCAGCAGGCGCTGCGCCTATTCCAAGAGACGCATCTCTTGCTGCGCCTCTTCCTTGTGTTCCCTACTTACGAATTTTCAAAAAATTCGTTATGAGTTCGTTATTTGTGGGCCCATCTTTGGTGCGCCTCTTCCCCGATGCTATTTCATCCTTTTGGTCCGTTTGACGATTATCTTTCATTACGACCCGTATTTCTAAGCCAGCAGTAGACTATTACACGTTACCTATCGCTCCCAAGACCTTTGCTTGTCACAACGAGCGTTTATTCCTTCACAGGTGTTTCGACACGCCTTCATTATATCTCCCCAACGAGAGTAAGCGGATAGACTTTCCCTCTCAAGACATGGAGATTAGTTCCCGATTGTGTTCCCCAACGAGAGTAAGCGGATAGACTTTCCCTCTCGAGACATGGAGATCAACATCAGCCCCTATTTCTTCCGAAGTTTGTTTGAAGTTGAACACAAGCAGATTTCTCCCGGCGGTTCCCGACTGTGTCCTGCTGTCTTATTAGCTTAGATTTCTCCCATCAGTTCCCGAATGTGTCCTGCTGTCTTATTTCCTTATAATTCTTCAGACACCAAGTTATCTTCAGGCCCAAGAGATTCGCCGAAGCGTCTTCAGTCCCGTTTCGTCTAGAAGTCTCAGGTATGATTTCTTCTTATGGCTGGCGAGCCTCCTTACGTAGTCTAATGGACTTTAAACGACCCTCCCCGATAGTCGACAGACTCTAAAATGTTCCCGACGACAGGTCCTTGGTTCAGACCCCTTGAGCCGCCTCGCGTCGCCATAGTCGTCGAGTTGTAATCTTGATTGACTGATGGCTATACTTTGACTTTCGCCTTGTCCAAGCCTCGGTCAAAGTGGGGGCTCTGAGATACCTCATTTCTGCACCCCTAGCAAACCACCCGGTGATGATTGGGCCGCATGTTTGGTACGCGGAACGATTTGTGACAGTTCGTAAGTTTATCGTCAAGAGATTGCTCAAATACTAATGTATACCTCTTAGTTGTCATCTATGTGTCGATACGGTCGTTTTGACAGTAATTAGAGTACATTTGGAGTCCGGGCCTAAAACCGTCTTCATTTTCTGATAACCGTTTAATCCCGAGTCAGAATGTTCTGGAATGTTCCGGATACTTCTATTCCATATTTTATAAATATTTCACAAATCTTTATTCTTTGGTAAACAATTTCCCGTAATATTCACATAAATATTAAGGAAAACCGATTTATTCCGTTATTCCATAAATTAAACACGGAAATCTTTCTTCCGCAGGAGGAAACCACCTGGGAACAGACGCAGCAGGTGCTGCGCCTCTTCCAAGAGACGCAGTGGCTGCTGCGCCCCTTCCCAGGTCCTTTTCTGCGTATTTCTCGTATCTTTTTCATATCTTTCCGAGATTCACTTCCAAAGACACTCCGAAACCCTAATTCCTTCACGTGATTAGTATAAATAGGAGCCTTCGCTCCTCATATTTCTCACGCGAGTGTCCGCCCTTCTCTTCTCCCTTTGCATTCTAGACCTTTGTTCTTACTTTTTGGCGTCTACGTGCTTGAACATTCGACCACGTAAGCTCGGATCCTTCTGAGTACCAGCCTCGTTTGCATGACCGACCAATTTGACCAACTCCACATCAATCAACTTAATTAATCTAATCGTTTTCCTCTTACGAGGGCACTTTCATATTTGCATTATAGTTCGAGTCGAGCATCGCTAATCGATAACTTAGTCCTTCTCGTTTCGTCAAACATGTAAGTCTGAGGGTGTAAATCTCTCTTTTATTATTGTTCTTTACTTTTTGTATCATTTATGTAAGGTTTATGTCGAAAATACCTCTTAAAACCGATTTCTAAAACCGTGCTTTAAAACCTCTTTTTTACGGATTTCCAGAAGACAAACCGTCGAGAAAGGACGCAGCAACTGCTGCGCCTCTTCGAAGGAGCGCAGTTCCTGCTACGCCTCTTCATGAGGCTGCCGCAGTTCCTGCTTCCTTTCTTCTTCCTTCGTCCTCTGTTAATTTGTTTGCTTTTATTCGTTTTTTCATTTGTTCTTGTTAATTCTTCGATATAATCATCACTAATTTCACATGTATATTGTTTATCATTCGTTAGCACGTAATTTGTCATTTAAATCCGACTTAAATCCCTTATAATCCAATATTTGCGGGTTTTTCGTCATTAAATTCAATCCGGGTTGTAGAAATTCGATTTGTTCATATTGAGTTTCTGGAATTCAACCTTTGATATATTTTCACTTGTCTATTGTCATATTCATTATTAATTTGTCATCAATTCATCATGTTTAGTCTATTTTAATCACCCATGTCATTAATTAATCATTCATTCTTGTAAATAATTAGTAATATTCCGTATCATCCATGTTTTATTGCTCTTATGACCGTCATTCACATGTAAATAACCTATTAATCACTTTCATCCGAGTAAATATACATTAATCGATCCATAAAATTACCAATTAATATTAACGATTTGCAGTTCCGGCTTCACAGCCAGAACTCACCCTTGGAACAGACGCAGCAACTGCTACGCCTCTTCCAAAGGGCGCAGTCCTGCTGCGCCTGTTCCAAGTTGAGTTCTGTCTCTGAACTCCATTGTTGCTTGACCTAGTTTAATTAGCTTACGTATAATGGACTATTATTCGTATTATCACCTTCTGTTTTGTTCGTTAATTCATTCTTTTATTCGTTTTCTCAAATTATCCGTTTTAAAGGTATTTTCGACATGAATCAATAAACCCATTGTAATTATTGTAATTTTCATTATTGTAATTTTCTTTATTGTGTTTATCGTATTTCTTATATCATTTGTATGTTTTCACATGTAATTGAACTTAAATCCTACTTCGACATTAATTGCATGCTAAATTACGTGTTAACCGACTTAGTCTAATCTTCACATGCTAGGATTAAAACTTGGATGTTGCATTGCATGCATATAACCGACGATATATCGAGTATAAATGATGTCCCCAATCATTAGTAGAGGCCGCTATCGAGGCGGGCGGGATAAGGTGTTCGATCAAAAGAGCTTCCTAATACGTATCCTCACCCCTTACTCCAGATCTCTGTGAACATCCGTGTTCATTGGCATCCACGAAAGTCATTCTAGACATAGAATGCTAAGGGTAACGATTGCTTAGTGTTCATGTCACTACTTTGTGTCTTGACATGACACGAGGTATTCGAACGGTTCCAATTTCCCATAAAAATTGGTGGCGACTCCAACAAAAATGCAAACGCTTGTTCTCTTCCTCCCAGGCGCCCCCGTGGGCCCCCCGCTGTCCACAACACTAACCCGCGAATTTCCGGGGAAATTGAACCATCTTTATTGAGAGAGTCAGCTCAGAGAGGTAACCGACTTATCAATGAACAGCTCACCCGCGAATTTCGTGGGCAATTGCACTATCTTTACTGAGTAAAGCACCGGTTTATTCTTCAGTAGAACACAATTTTTAGATGGAGTGTAAATGAATTCATCGCCACTCATTTGCAGATATAGAGCTTGTTGGATGATCAGTAAGCAAGGCGACTTATTACTGACAAACATCCCCGCGAATTTCATGGGAAATTGAGCCATCTATATTGGTAAGAAATCTGGCAAAGTTAGTAGCAATCGAGAATTAGCTGAACAATTTAGAGGAAAATGGATGGGAATTAGCAATTGATAGGTAATCGGATAGAAATTAGCGAACAATTTAATGGATGGGAATTAGCACTTTATAGGTAATCGGATCGGATGGGAATTAGCTTAACAGTTGAGAAGAAAATGGATGGGCACTTAGGCAGGCAATTTGGGAAGAAGGAGAAGGAGTGGTTATGATTTTTGCAATAAACTATTACTCACTGTTCCATGTCCTAGTTAGGAGAGTGGTTGAGATGAAGCTTGAGGTAAGTGAAAAGAATAATGGGTGGCCTGGATCTTGCAAATAACTGTTGCACACTGTTGTGTAACCACAGATGCCTATAGTTGTAGAATACAAACAGGTATGTGAAAATTACTCGAGATATTAGTGATTATCCAAGTACTAACACAGCCACTTATCTAGTGGTTGCTCTAAAACAGAGAAAGAGTTTCGTAAGAAGCGCGTGAATCTATTCTAGGAAACACATCTCGACAACCAAGAAGTGCTTCGTATCTTATTTGCTTTGAGGGATGAATTGCCAATGAAACAGTCCAATGAGCAAGAAAAGGTTGCACTACTTGGAAACAATATTCAATGTAGCACCTGCCTGAAGTTAACTAACATAGGTCACCGATATTCATAGCAAAATGATAGTTCACTGTAAGCTTAACCATTCCATGTATAGGATGATCATTCAGGATATTGAACAGGGTTAATGTAACGCCCCCGAAAAGCAGACAAGCATCTCAAAACAGCTCTTTTTATTAATAATAGACAGCAGCGGAAAAACAAGGGCGTCACCGCCGTATTCCCCCTTCGGAGAATACAAGGCTTATGTAAAAAAATAAATATAAAAACACTTTTAAAGCTAAAAACTAATAACTCTATTACATATTCATCCTATTAGGTCATTGATCCTATCTGAAATTCCTCACACTTGTCATTCCCCGACACTTGTACCTGAAAAAGAATTAAAGTAACGGAATCAGCCAACCACAGGCTGAGTATGACTCCAGTCATCTCCACCGGCCTTACTTTCCTCATTTTAATATTTTAATAATGTCTCACAAGGCTGTGTGATAGGTCACATGGGTGCAATTGAATCATAAAATAGACATGCACACCTTGTCATTTCAATATGGAACATTTCATTTTACTCTTATACTGGTCTACCAATATTAAAAAGAGAGACATTACGGAGCCGAAACTCCTCCGGGCCAAGCCCACCTCCATGTACATAAGATAAGAAATCCGGGTCTGAGACCCATCTCGGCCATTGCCGGATAACATAATTATCATTCATATGGGGCCATACTTTCCCCTCCCCTCATCGTTCATGTGGGGTCATACTTCCCCCTCATCTCATCGTTCATATGGGGTCATACTTCCCCCTCCCCCTCCTTCCATGTACATAGGACAAAATAATGTCGTCTCTATCCAATAATTGTATCCCGAATGCGACAATTGGCCAATGATGCATTATAACGACAGTACCCTTATAACTTTATAAGACGGTAAATAATATAACATGTGGGCAGTATAACAATTATAAGATGAAATTAACAATAAAACTAATATACCGATTATTTCTAATCTCTTATTTCAAAATAAACAATTAATTATATCGACGAAGGGTCCTGAAATCATACCTTCTTTTTAGAGAGAATTAGTGGTATAAATGAAATTTTATAACACACTTATTGCTTTCTTATTGGTGTACGTATTCGAGTAAGATGATATATAAACTCGTAAAATGTTATCAAAATAGCAATGCAAAGCTTACTATTTATAGTAAGAGGAATTCTTAGCCTTGAAGAATTCTATTTGGCTAAGATTTTCTTACTGAATTTCACGTAGCTTAGTACAAAATACATGGCATGCAAAGCTCTCAAACTACATGCCATAAGGCACGTTGCTTTTAGTGCCAAATCATAGTTCCGTCTTGTTATCGTATGTACCCGTCTTTTCGATATTAACTATATTTTCGTATTAGCGGATATTATAAAAAAAATATCATAAGGGTTAATTAATAATATATATTCTCACCCTTAATCATTGTGCCCATATCAAAGGGGAAGAAAATAGCAAATTGGAGGGAGTATATTTTTTTTCGGGATATTACAGTTAATAGGAAACAGATGACAGCAGGATTAATGCAAACGATTATTCTGTAACGAATATTATCAGCCCTAAGCGCCCTCAAGATTCTCTCCACAGTGGCTAACATGTATGTCCATGTTTTCACAGGTTGGCATCTCCTCACTCAAAAACAAGTAAACCTGAAAGAGTATAGCTAACCGTAGCCAGAGATTCAGCCCTAAAAAAGCACACTATTACACATCCTCTCACCGAAACAGTCAATAGGCCATTCATTTTATTTGCTCAACAAGAACAAGTCTATATAATAGAAAAGAAACATAGTCACAATCAGTAGTAATGTTATCTGACTACGACATGGACACACAAAAACCGCCAAAAGCACAACCAATCTCAATTTTTCAGCTAAACAAGTTAAAAACAGTTAAATCAGCGACGAATCCGACTTATCATTACTTCGCGAATACCTGCGAATATGACTACGACATGGACACACAGAAACCGCCAAAAGCACAACCAATCACAATTTTCGAGCTAAACAATATAAAAACAGTTAGATAAGTGACGAAAACCTTACCCGCTAATTTCCGCAACAATTGAACCATCTTTATTGAGTAAAGCACCAGTGTATTCGCGAAGCTTACACATTTTGAGCCCACGAAATTGTTGGAGTATCATCCTTGTAGAGAGCGAGATCAGATCAGAGAGGTTAGGGACTTATCAATGAACAACTCACCCGCGAATTTCGTAGGCAGTTGCACCATCTACACCGAGTAAAGCACCGGTTTATTCTTCAGTAGAAACTGATTCTAAGATGGTGAAATTGCTGGAAGACCATCCTTGTAGAGAGTGTAAATGAACCGATTGCCACTCATTTGCGAATTCCCTGGGAAACTGACCCATCTATATTGAGTAATGATGGTAAGTTAGAAGCAATCGCGAATTACCGAACAATTGAGAGTAAATTGGATGGGAATTAGCAATTGATAGGTCAACGATTGGGAATTAGGCGAACAATTGAGAGGGAAAAGGATGGGCAGGCAATTGGGAAGGAGTGTTCATGATTCTGCAAAAAAAAACTATTTCCTACTATTCAAAGTCCATGTGGTTGAGATGAAATTTGAGGTAAGTGGAAAGAGTTATGAGTGGTCTGGATCTTTCAAAGAGTAATGAGTGGCCTGGATGTTGCTCCAAAGAGTAATGAGTGGTCTGGATGTTGCAAATTACTGTTGTGGACTGTTGCATAGTGAGGACTGTTCATAAGAAACTCAAAAGTTGAAGTTTGCTTATTTTAGTAGTTAAGGATTAAGGATATCAAATTATGGGGAAGTGGTAAAACGTAATCAAGTCTTTTTTAAATTTCACCGTCGATTGACGTTTCACTATTGAGAGTTTCAATAGTGACCGGTTTTCATTATTAGTTTTCTACAGTAATTACACCATAAAATTGGTGTAAAAGGTAAATTATACATGATACACCCAAGTGTAGGGTGCATGGTACTCCCACTTAATTATTTTCTTTAATACTTTAAAATTTTAAATTTTATAAATTAAAAAAATGTAAAAATTATATCATTATTCATAATTTTTATTTCTCTACAATTAGAGATCCTATTTAATATATTTTGGTGTTTATATTAATTTTATTCACATAACATAATTAATATATTCAGAACACCGAGATATAACATCACATAATTGACATATTCACATAAATTAAAAATCATATTCTCAAATTAAGCTCGCATATTCACACAATTAACATAGATATTCACGCAGTATAACAAACATATTCACAAATTATTAATTCATTTTCATAAGAATAACAAACGTATATGTTGAGCTAATCATAGATATTCATTTAATAGAACTTTACATATTCAATCAATAACACATATTCGAAAAATATAATTACATTTTCAGTGTATAAATTTTAGTTTCACAGTGTATAATTACATATTCACAAATGTATAAATTTCACATTCACAAAATATTATTGCATATTCACTACAACTCCATATAACATGTGAATATGTCACTTTAATTTTATGAATATATATTTAAGTATCATAAATGAGCATTAAATTATATCAAATGTGATCTTTATTTATAGGAAAAAAAAGCTATAAACATTAGTAATAGTTTTAATTTTTTTTAGTAGTATTTTTTTTAAGAAACTACCCAAATTATGCACTATAATAAAAAAAATCATGGGTAAGAGTTGGAAGTTGGGAGGGTGGGAGTACCATAAACCATACACATGGGTGTATGGTATAAGAATTGGGTATAAAACGTAACCAAAACCACAATTTGGTAAATAAAGGGAACGAAAATTGCTAAAGAAGACACAACTTGGACGTCATGAAATGTGTGTATGGTTTTTTCGTGCATAGTCACTCACATCGCGACACATGTTAAACTCAAATTAACCTACATTAGTTTATCTAGGGTTAGGTTAGTAATTTAGTATTTCTGGTTAACTTGTTAACTACATGTGGTTAGGATTTACTCCCTCATATTCACCATTTTCTTTCTTATTTCGTAAAACGGATATTCTTTCTTCCCCTTCCCTATTTTGATAAGTTTTATACTTATAAAATTATCATTCTATCCTTGATTCTTTTTTGTATTTACATTTTATGTCACCCGTTTATTTCCTAACCCAACCCAATTAACCCAACCTATTAACACTAATCCTAATCCAAAAACTAACCCAGCCCAATTACTCCTAACCATAATCCCTCGCGCCATATTTAGGGCCTCTAATCAGAAAACCCTAAAACTCATCCTCTCTCGACCGCCATTGTCATCGCTCTCTCTCTCTTTCTCTCTTGATTCCTCTCATCTCCTCTCCAAATCATCTGTCTCCCTCACTTCTATTCCACCCCCTCATCACTGATCTTATATTTACCACTCTCATTTCCCTAAATCATTCACCGTGTCGATGGATTTGTATTTAAATCGCCATAAATTTGAAAACTTTTTAAATTTTACTTCAGATCTGAGTTATCTTAACTCCGATCATGAAGACGGTCCTTGTTTGTTCAACAACTCTGTTGATTGTGTTGGGGTTGATGAAGATTGTGGTGATTCTGTGATTGAATCTGAAAAAGATGTTTTTGAGAAAGCTCGGGAAGAGATGGCGGAGTTTATGAGGGTTGATGTTGAGCGAATGATGAAGAAGATAAAGGAGAGGCGTGAAACCCGAGAGTATCGTCGTTGTCTATTGATGCAGCTTTCAAAACATTGGCCTCAGTTGGCCTTTGATCTAGAAGATGTGAGGGGATGAAGGGAAATGGTGTTATTGCGGATGACTTGCCTGATTCTTATGATGTTGTTGGTTACATTCAGGCCATACCTGATTCTTGTGATGTTATTCTCAATAATTATAGGAAAATGGATACTTTTGTCCCTGATTCACAGTATTAGCCTGTGGGGAGGTCTAATTCTATTTCTCTTATTATGATTTTTTGTTGTTTTTCTTATAAGTTTGGTTTTATGATGGACTAATGATGATAAAGTTTTTACATGTGTTAAATTTATTCCTTTTATCAATGTTAGTGCTCAATTATCCTTTATGAGAGCATTACTCAATCTAAGATGACATAATTCATGCATTACGCATTTACGCCACCACAAAATGTGATAAGGCTATGCAAGGGTTATGTTGTCTGGTTTTGTTCTTTTACCATACTAATTGTTGCTATTGAAGTCTTATATAACAACAGTCTTGCCTTTAACATTTCATTCAAAAAAATTTATACCCAATAGACTAAATAAACATGTGCAAAGTTTTATTTTAGGAGCAAAAACTTGTCTGATTTGGATCCGTTTGATTACTGCATGCTTCATCTTTGATTGTTGCATCCAAAAACTTGTCTGAGATGCTTCTGTTTCCTGCAAAAACTTGTCTGATTCTGTTCTGTTTGATTACCGCGTGCTTCAACTTTGACTGTTGTATTCAAAAACTTGTATGAGATGCTTCTTTTTTCTGCAAAAACTTGTCTGATTCTGTTCTGTTTGATTTATACGTGCTTCAACTTTGACTGTTGTATCCAAAAACTTGTCTGAGATGCTTCTGTTTTCTGCAAAAACTTGCCCGAGATGCTTCTTCCATTACTGGTCTGAATAATCTACACAAGTGTCAATGTACAACTCTAGTCTGCCATCTTCATTTTGAACTGCATTAGGAGGAGCAAAGTCTTGAGTAATGTTACCAACAGGGACATTTTCACCTGTTGGGGCATTACTACAACTAGCTTGCTCGTCTAAAACACCTGCACACATGTCAATGTATAACTTTAGTCTCTCATCTTCATTCTGGCCTGCATTAGGAGGAGCAAAGTTTCAGTAATTTTACCAACAGGGTAAGTGTCACCTGTTGGGGGATTACTGCAACCAGTTTGCTGATGTTTCACCTATACTACTAAGTGAATCCACTAATTCACTAATACAACTTGCATGACCAACATTTTGTACATATCTTATGCACTATTTCACCAATTCAGTCTTAGTTGTTAAATATTCAGGTAGTGAACCTTGTGTTGCTAGTTTAGTCTTGTGCATATGAGGTATAGGATAATCAATACCACCTTTCAGTGACATAATTTATAACAAGCATGCCTACAATGTGATAAAAACATAGTTAAGCTTAACCACATGGATGAAAGCTGTTAACTCCAGTGCTAAGCCGATTCAGGGCGTGGCCAAAAATGTAGTGATCAAGATGGGTGAATGGAGCGGGAAGCTCGACTTCATCAGTGTCTCGATGGATGACTTCAAGATTGTCCTCGGAATGGATTTTCTAAAGCGAACACTGACCTTCTTAGCACCCCATAATGGCTCCCTTATGATGGTCAGGTCAAACCCTTGCTTGGTGAAGGCCGTGGGAGGAGATCGTAAGATGAAGGGACCCCTCCTTTCGGCGATTCAATTGAATATATGACTTTAAAAGGGTGAGCCAACCTTTTTGTGTACCGTGTCCATGAAAGAGGACACTTCTGCCGAATCAGAGGAACCCTCGATAATGCGGGCGTTGGATGACAACAAGGACTTGATGCCATATTCTTTACCTATGAGTCTTCTGCCACGACGCTCGGTAGACCATCAGATCGAGTTACTTTCAGGGACAAGACCTCCTGCTCGAGGGCCATACTGCATGGCGCCTCCAGAATTAGCTGAACTTCGAAAGCAACTAGATGATTTGATTCGCTCGGGGTCGATTCGACCCTCTAAAGCTCCATATGGAGCTCCTGTACTCTTTCAAAAGAAACAAGATGGTAGTCAAAGACTATGTATCGACTACCGGGCCTTAAACAAGTTGACAGTGAGAAATCGCTACCCCATTCCTCTAGTAGCGGACTTGTTTGATCAGTTACAGGGCGCCGTATACTTCACCAAGTTAGATCTGAGATCTGGTTATCATCAAGTTCGAATTGCCGAAGGAGATGAGCCAAAGACAGCTTGTGTGACGAGGTATAGGTCTTTCGAATGGCTGGTCATGCCTTTCGGGTTGACGAACGCACCTGCTAAGTTTTGCACGTTGATGAATCACGTGTTCTACGAGTACTTAGACAAGTTCGTGGTGGTGTACCTGGATGATATTGTTGTTTACAGTCGCTCTCTGGCTGAACATGTGAAGCATTTGAGGCTTGTGTTTGCAAAACTACAGGACAACCACTTATTTGTCAAAAGGGGGAAGTGTGAATTTGCCCAACCTGAAGTCAATTTCCTCGGCCACATCGTGGGGAAAGGGAGACTTAGAATGGATCCGAAGAAGATTACGGCAATCAAGGATTGGGGTACTCCAAGAAACGTGTCGGAGCTTCGCTCTTTCTTGGAGCTAGCAAACTATTATCGAAGATTCATCCGGGAGTATTCTAAAATAGCCGCCCCCTTAACCGATTTATTGAAAAAGGATATCAAGTGGGAGTGGTCTATCGACGGAAGAAGAGCCTTTTAGAGGCTCAAGGAAGCAGTGATGCAGGAACCCGTATTGGCACTACCGGACATCACCAAGCCATTCGAAGTAGAGACGGATGCGTATGATTATGCCCTTGGGGGAGTACTCCTCCAAGAGGGTCACCCTGTGGCCTTTGAGAGTAGAAAGTTGAATGGGGCCGAGAATCGGTATGCTGCCCTAGAGAAAGAACTTCTTGCTATTGTTCATTGCTTGCGGGGATGGAGACACTATCTCTTGGGATCGAAGTTTATCGTCAAGACGGATAACACTGCGGTATCTCACTTCCTGACACAACCCAAGCTCAACAGCCGACAAGCTAGATGGCAAGAATTGTTGGCCGAGTTTGATGTGGAGTTCACTTATCGACCGGTAGCAACGAATAGGGTCGCTGATGCCCTAAGTCGTAGGTGCGACTTGGCCGCACTGCATATGATCGCTCACTTGTCCACTACCACCGTGGTCACAGATATTCGAGCTAAAGCGAAGGAACACCTCGATCAAGACCCAATGGCGAGGACGCTAAAACACTTGGCCTTAGAAGGAAAGACTCGCAAGTTTTGGGTGGAAGATGGACTTTTATTCATTAAGGGAAATCGCATCTTTGTTCCAAAGGCGGCTGGATTGAGGAAGATTCTTCTACAGGAATTCCATGATACCTTGTGGGCGGGTCACCCGGGATGGCAGAGAACTTTATTCCTATTGAAGAGAAGTTACTATTGGCCGCAGATGAAGGATGATGTGATGGAGTACACGAAGACATGCCTCATTTGCCAGCAAGATAAGGGAGAGAAACAGAAGCCGGGAGGGCTGCTAAATCCATTGCCCATACCAACACGACCATGGGAGAGTATCTCAATGGACTTTATCTCTGGATTACCAAAGGTAGAGGCGTTAAGTGTGATCCTTGTCATTGTGGATCGATTCTCGAAATATGCGACTTTCATTCCTCTTCCTAAGGCGTGTAGCGCTGAAAAAACTGCCACAATGTTCTTCAGGCATGTTGTGAAATATTGGGGATTGCCTCAAAGTATAGTCAGTGACCGCGATTCTCGCTTCACGGGACTATTTTGGGGAGAGTTGTTCAATCTCCTGGGTTCGAAGCTGCGGATGTCCTCAAGTTACCATCCCCAAACGGATGGCCAGACTAAACGATTCAATTGCATGTTGGAAGAGTACTTGAGACACTTTGTTGGGGCAACTTAAATAGAGTAGGTGAGACTCCTTGATGTTGCCCAGTTCTGTTTTAATGTGCAGACGAGCGCTTCGTCCAACAAGAGCCCGTTTGAGCTTGTTACAGGTCAACACCCGGTATTGCCTCCCACAAATGCAGATACCTATGGAGGCCGGACAAAGAAAGCCCACGAGTATGTGAAAGAATGGAACGTGAATGCCGAAATTGCTCGAGTTTACTTGGAGAAAGCGTCTCGCCGCATGAAGAAGTGGGCGGATCAGAATTGGAGACCAAGGGAGTTCAAAGTAGGCGACGTGGTCATGGTGAAGCTGAACAAAGAGCAGATGAGATTCCTCCGAGGACGAGACAAGCGTCTAGTGCGAAAGTACGAAGGCCCCATCCAAGTGATCAAGCGGATTGGGGAAGTGGCATACAAGCTTGACCGCCCTGCCTGGATGAAGTGTCACCCTGTCTTTCATGTGAGCTGTCTAAAGCCTTACCATCCAGATCCTGAAGATCCCACCCGCAACAAGAGCAAACGCGCCAACATCCGCTCCAATCAACTTCCAGCGACATCAGCCGACTGAACCAGCCATGATGATTTTCAAGCGTTGTCGAGGACGGCAACAAATTAGGTGGGGGAGAGTGTAATGAGCCGCAGTTGTAGTGCACAATTCCTAAAAATTGCGCGCGCGGTCATTCCACTTCAAACCCTTAGATTTCTTATTTGCACTTATGTATTTTCATTTATGTTTTTAGTTTCATTTAGTACTCCAAGATTACTTCCTGCGTGTCGAATCTTGGAGTCTCGTTTTTAGTTTAAGATATCTTTTTAGGCGTTTAGAAAACATATCGCTATTCTGCACAATCAATGTATCCTGCTACCAGGACCAAACTATCAAATTTGCCTCTATGAGAGGTGCTAGTCAATCAAAAACCGCTTCTCATCCAAAATCTTGTTGTTGCTTGTTGCTTGCTTTCAATAATCGTATTGCTTACATTTATTGCTTTCGTGTGTCGGACTTGATAATCGTGACTAGGATTCCCGACACACACCGACCGAGACCGATTACGAATGCACTAGTGATCCTTCACTAGTGTTTGACGCTCTCGCTTGCATTCTTGTCGTGTGTTAGACAAGGGTGCGCGCCACGTTCCGGCTCAAAGTCCCGGACCGTGACACTTATCCTCCCACTCTTCACATCTAACCTCTCACCTACTAACCTTGGTTTTTTTTGGCTAGTCTCCATATGTTAGATATGCTTCTATCACTCAAAGCGTACCTTGCAGCTACCTCTTTGATGGTGCCACGAGAAAGCTTACCATTTTGCGACTTTTCAAGCAAGTAAATGGCGATTTCTGTCCGCTGTTCTTCTGTCATGCATTTGAAGCCCATTTTGCTGTAATTTTATGTTTGTAATTTAATGTTATGGACTGTAAAAATTTATGGATTGTAAGGTTTTTTTGTTGTTGTGTTCTTAATGAATGAGAGAGAGATGTAATTTAAGGACAAATTTGTTGTAAATAATGGGTGATGAAGTGTTGTTATATTGCTGGAATCCCTCGGTTTTGGTAACTTAAGAGTTGACAGGAAGTGAAAGAAAAATGTAAATGGAAGTTTTGGTGGGGTTTTTAAAATGTTGAACATTTTGGTGGGAAGATTATCCCATAATCAAATCAGAATTAGAGTCACACTTTATCATTTAATAAAGCAATATGCACCATCCCAAATGTATTTCTATTGTTTCTTTAATTTTTCTTAATAGTTGTGCAAAACTCCAACTGGTAGAGTGGAGTTGAATGGATGAATTACATTAGTTTAAAAAATGCTGAATTATATTCGAAATTCAAAGACTAAAACGACCGAATCTCCCAATCGACTACATATCAGTTGTTTTAGTCCCACGCTCCTTAATTGAAATAGACTCGTCTTACTAGCAAATGACATATTGACTCAGGGTATAACCCTAATTGTCGTTGACATGTTGTGGAGTTGTAGATGTCCCAATTTATCTCGATGACTCTATATTTACATTATAATATATCCGCTTTAATCACGATTACGAGTGTTGGATGCTAAGCCTTCTAGGGCCCGAGGGCAGCATTTAATAGACGCGACAAAACATCCGAATGACCAAACTCAATAAGGCTGACTGGAAACCCGATTATAACCCAGCCTCACCTAGACTCGATCCAAGCCTTGATTGGCTCAATATTGACCTGAACATTGACCCTAGGTGACCCATTATCAAAAATTACCTAACCCGAAGTGATCCGATAGGCGATAACTGGACATCTAAAAGTGACCCGAAATCACATACCGGAAATAATCCGACTCAAATTAACTCAACCTAAATCCAACTCGATTGACCCATTGCAAGTCTTTCCTAAATTTAGCTAAAACAATCAACAAAACCCTCCAAATTTCTCCTTCAATTCAACTCAAAATCCCCAAATAACCCAAAAAAAAAAAAAAAAACTGAAGAAAAGAGCAATAACAATAACAATAACAACAATGGAAGAAGGATAATAAAAGTATATTGCCCAATAGTATCAAAAATAGCTGAAATAATGGCATGTGAAGATCAAAGATTAGACCTTGGAGCAATAGCTAGTGTATTCGGGTTCGAACCCGGGACCTTGAAACTTAATGGGCATTTTATAAGTGTTGGGGTTGATTTTATAGCTTTTCAGTTACTTGGGTTTCACTATTTTCTTTCTTTTCTAAAAAGGGTTTGTCTACTGGTGTTGATTCTGATACTGCTTTGGTTGTTGATGGCAAGCTTGTTAAGTCTGGTAGTAAACGTAAGTCTGCGTGTAACGGTTCTTTTGTATGTTAAATATCGCGTTTATTGATAGTAATGAATGAGTGTTTAACCAATTAAGCGAGACCGTTTTATTTTATAATTTGAATTTCTTTGTGTTTTTGAATGAATGTTGTGATTTTATAACTTGATTTTATTCTGTATGTTGAATATCGCGTTTATTGATAGTAATGAATGAGTGTTTAACTAATTAATTGAGACAGTCTTATTTTATAATTTGAGTTTCTGTGTTTTTTGAATGAATGAATGTTCTGATTGTATAATTTGAGTTTCTGTACTTCTGTAGTATGTTGAATACCGCGTTTATTGATAGTAATGAATGGGTGATTGATGGGTTTTATGTGTGTTTTGAATTGATGGTTGGATTTGGTTAGCGGAACCAGGATTGATCTTCTTGGCTGAAAACTGCTATGATAGTAATATCTGTATATGGAGAACGAAGAAAACTGCTATGATAGATACTGAGTGAACTGTGTAAGTGTGTATCTTTTACCTGAGAAAAAGAAAGTTTACAAAGTTTTAAACAATGTCCTGGACCTTTCTTTCTCTGAAGACTGTCATGCCTGATTTACAGAACGATAGATCTCAGTGACAGATATGTAAGCTTTATTTTTTTTCCTTGGAAGTATTGATCTTCTTGGCTGAAATGCTTTGCGATTTGTTATGATCTTCGTTGAGCCTTTAGCAAAACTAACGACGTGAAAACTTGTGGAACCTTAGTGTCAATGACCTATGCTGTCGTGTAATGCTGTCGTGAAAACTTGTAGAACCTCAGTGACAGATATGTAAGCTTCATGGTATCTACTTACTGCTGTTGTGTAATGTTTCGCCATTTAATTGCCATGTACCACGCGTTGAGGCTATTATGTCAGATTGTCAGCTAGATACGATACCTTAGAGAAGGTAGATCCAAGTATAGAGACTGTGCTGTGGATGTTCTTGAGACATCATTTCTAGGTTCTGTTGGTTTATTCATCGTAAGATACATTGTACACTACAATGACCTATGCTGTCGTGTGTTATTGACTTCTTGCTCTGATATCTTGATTACTTTGCTTGTAGTTCTGTCCAGGAATCCGATAAGTAAGATGGGTAATTCACTTGCTAAGCTGAAATCAATTGTATAGGTGTGCATTTTATAGAGAGATAATTGCTGATTGTCAAAGTAAGTGCAAGTGTGCAACTACTAATACAACATCTGCTTCTTATGTTGTTATTGGGTGCTTTAGATTTCCCTCTCCAACTGCCAGTTAGAAGCAATTGACATATCAATCAAGGCGTGCACTGAACTAGAACAACTACGTCTATCTCACAATGAAATTAAGGTGTGTGCTCGTTTTTTTTTCCTCACTTCACCCATGTTTCTTCCGTCTCTCTTGTTTTGTGATTGCATTTTTACCCTAATCACCAACAACGGGCAACATTGCTTATCAATATACTTGTTTTCTAACAGACACTGCACTACCAGAAGAACTGAGTCACAATAAGAAACTTCAAATTTTGGACATGGGAAACAACATGCTTTCTAGGTGGTCTGATATAGAGGTATGCACTAATGGGATGCATTCGCATTTTCTTCTTTTTTATATTGCTGTATAAAATTTCCTTAATACCGTTTTTTTTTTGGTTTTGGGCAGGCACTTTCTTCGTTACAGATCTGAAAAACCTGAATCTACTTGGCAACCCCATAGCTGAGAAGGCAAACTACTTAAGAAGGTAAAATCTTTTACGAGGATAGCTTTAATTAGATGACTGTAATTTTATTATGCAGCGATGTTGGTTAATCTGTGGTAAACTGGTAATGCATTGAATGCAGATTAACAAACTAGCTCCTAGTTTGCATTGAATGCATTGAATGCATTGAATGCAGATTAACAAACTAGCTCCTAATTCAAAAAGATTAGAAACACTGAACCATGCTCAAAAGACTAAGAAGGTAGAGCTGCGTGGAATGATGTTGAACCCCTGAAGAAAAAGAAGGATATTGGCGAGAGATTAATGGAGAACACTAAAGCCGGCAATCTACCAAAAGATAAAATAGAGTTTAAAAAGCAGAAGTATTCGAAAGATCATGTAGCAATCGAAGGTGTTAACATGGAGCTCAAGGAGAATCGTGTCAAGAAAGAAGTGCAGTGCTAGTGTAAGAAACTGATAGAACTGAAACAGGGAAGGCGACAGAGAAACGCAGAGAAAGCTAGGATAGATGTTATTGATGATAAGGAAAGATCGTTTATGGAACTCTTAGCTTACATTACCCCAGAGAACACGAATGCTGATGACGAAAAAAGAAATAACCGCTCTGTAGAGAACATGAATTTGCCTTTGATTTTATCGTTCCAGTTCCAGATGTTGGGTTGGGAGGCCTGTCAGCATGGGATGTGTGAACAAATATAATCTTCCAGTTCCCGCTGCAAAATTGCTGAGTTTAAGGTAATTCCTTTTTCATTGTTTTTATTATGTATTGATTGTTTCAAATGACAATCCTACTACCCGACCCCGATTTATCAGGGGGCTTGTTGTTTGTAATCTTTGGTAACTCTTGGCTCTTGGATATTTAGTCACTTAGTGGTGTACACTGTACACAAGCAATTGTGATTTGTGAATAGTTGAATACGATTTGTGATATTATATTATATTCCAATATGAACATCTTAGTCTGATGTGATGATATTATGCGTTTAAAGATCCTAGACCTGAGTAAAATCTTCGTTGACTGAATCAATTATACATTACAATTATTTTACAATGATTGATAAATATTTTATATAATACTCCGTAAAAAGGTATCCATGAGATTATAACATTTGTTAGAAACATTTTTAAGACTTTTCCCAATAATTGATCTGTCCCACAACTAGATCTGGTCATTGCCTGAACCAACGTCTGAACCCGGACCCTGTTAATTCGGACTATTTGAATTGGTTTGTGGTCCATCTGAATTGAACATACCCAACTTGGCTTGAGCCACCCCACTAAGTTAGGCTGGTTTGTAGCCGTGTAGTTCTGATTTCGCCACTCTATCTTCTCAGGCTGGTTCAAAGCCATCTTTGATACATGCTAGAGGTTATTAAAAGTAGGTTTGGTTTAGATCAATGTGGGTTTGGAACGGGTTAGCTGACTGGTTTTTATGGGCCGGACCGGTTGGCTGACTGGCGGGATGCATATTACGTGCATGGAGTATTATTGTAGTAACTAGACGGGTCCTATGGCTCCTACGAGTCGTCCTACCCAATTCCCGGTTTATAGTTTATCCTGGAACGAACCACACTTTCTAGTTTCTGTTTCTCGTCGGTAAACACGTGAACAAGTTTTGGTTAGTATAAAATAGTACAAATTGCATTATCAAATTATTATATCATTATCTTGCTCTATAATGACTTATGAGTCATTTTGCATGTATATAAAAGCAATGGTATTGCATCGTCAAATTATATATCATTGTCTTGTTAACACTTGCTTATGGCTTCTACAACCACCCTACTTTCCAATACCCATCATGGTGAAACAAGCGAGATCTCAGCTGTCCATCGTGACATCATAGAACGTAATGTCCTTACTCGGCTTGATGGGTTGTCGCTAGCTGCTTTAAGCTGCACCTCTTCGTATTTCTACATGCTCTCGTCTGAGGATTCATTGTGGAGGAAGATTTGTACCTCGGTGTGGCCCTCTGTGAACCATCCACATGTTCACCGGCTTATCTCAGCCGTCCCTAATGGTCACCGTAGATTCTTCTCCGACTCTTTCCTGCTTTTGACACCTCTTGAACAAGTAAGAAATCGTAACTGTCCGACACTCCCTTCAGAGATAATCTCAGCTGTTGATATTTGGTATCAAGACAAGCTGATTTTCTCTACGGTATTAGAATCAAAAACAAAGTCTGTTGGGTTCTTACGTTCTCCATTTCGGGTTAACCTACTTGACCCGAAAAAAATCCACCCAGTTACCCAAGTCAAAAACGGCCGGGATGGCGACACTTGGTTAACCATAAGTGAGTTAGAAGAGAACTTGATATTGAGTTGGATCATATTTGACCCGGTCACCCAAAAGAGTGCGAACTTGATATTGAGTTGGATCATAAGCCCGGTATCATCAGAAAAAAAACACTGGAACCCGGGCGAATATGAGATCGAGTATGCAACCATATTGGGTAGTGAACAAGTTGAGTACGTGGAGTGTAAGACGGTGATCACGTGCAGGGGGTTGGACCATGGCGAGTTGCAAGTAAAGGAGGCGTGCTTACGAGTAAAAAATATGGATGAGAATTACTTGAATGGGAAGGGGAGAGTTTACGGTGTTTGGTGAATGCTATTGAGTTTGGGAAGAGGAAAACAAGGAGAATCGGAAAAGAAGGGAAGAATATGCATGAAGAGTATTTGAAAATGAAAAGATTGAGATGGGATAAAAGGATTAATAGGGCGAGAGTGTTAGGGATTGCCTGTAGTGGTGGTGTTGCTCTTGTTGGTGTTGGTGTAGGTATTGTTGGTGTTGTTTATATGGTAGTCTTCTCATTTTTTACATATATTGCCAAATGATGCGAACTTTCATGTACTCCCTCCGTCCCAATTATTTGTTTACCTTTTATTATTATTATTTGTGAGGAGTATTTAATCAAAAGTACACAAATGATTGGGGATCCGCTACCGATGGGAAGAGGATTTATAAAACATTGCAAATAGTGACAATTTGACTTCCGCTCTTAAACCATCTAACCGTACAAGTAAAGGCAGCTGATGGGTAGCTATGGACAGTAGAACATGCAAAGTGTTATGGTCGACATCAAATCTTTGTAACGCCTCCTCCAACGGCCCTGTTACAGTGGAATTGTTTCTGCTGGTTCAACCAATGGAAAAACTGGACCAGTTTATGCCATGGATGCTAACACGCTTAACAGAGGAAATGATCTATGGTCATTCGGGATAGGAGAAACTGTATTTGGTGATTTCTCTGTTAGTGATGGGTGCATTTATCTTGAGCATGGTTATAAAGTAGGAATTGGATCTTTCAATCCAACTTTTACGACTTTACGAGTGGAAAAACTCTATTTGCATTTTGTATATATTACTGTGACTACTTGTGTTTCATGCAAAGTTGAATGGCCAACTTTATGAATTGCACTACTTGATGTGCGCCATGTTGTCGAGCATATGTAGGCAACTAAGCAAAAATGCTACGCTTACACCAACTGCACTATTTGGTGTGCTCCTTACTGTATGAGTTTCTGTTGTTAATTGTTCAGAGAAATTAATGGAATGTGATTGTAACAGGCGGCGGTTTATTTCAACAAAAATACAGTGCTTTTGCTTTGAGGAGCAACGGCTTCTTCCTGGGGAGCAGGTCGGCATGCCTGTAAGTAGCACTTCTTCATCATTTTGCATGAAAAATCGATAAACAATATGCCGGTCATGTATTAAAAAAGCGTTTTCAAACCTGTGTAGGTCTTCTTTTCCAAGGAACCAAATCAAGTTGCTGTCTCTAAACAAAGTTGATCTCTAGTTCAGTGTATCCTTGTATACATTAAAACATTTGGTAGACTAATTATTTATTGTCCCATCCGGCATCTCGCCCTCACCATAGCGAAGCATTGCTTGAAGAGATGTTTATAGGCTTTCTTACGGTCTTACCCACGCGTCGTATCTCATCTGGCCCACAATCTGGAGATGATCACCTGTACTCGAGATGATGAAGGCAGCAGTAGTGACTGTAAGATCCGAAGGATGCCATCGCAATTTGCAGGGGTGTCTTTCATGTTTCATACTACAGTTTAAACTTCAACACTGTGGGGAACCGCGTCTACAGCTTGCAGTAGATCCCTGGAGATTTAACATCAGTTATCATGAATTTAGACAGGAATAAATAATGAATACAAGGTTTGGAACTACTTTTTGTTCAGAATGTGCTGAAGTGTGTACAAAGCATTTGAAATGTAGTTGCCTTAAATTGTGCTTTGTCATTCCGTTGGTAAGTAATGTCTCAAATTGCCTGTGAAAGGTCGAAGTGTTTTCAAGTTTAACCTTCATATCTGATTATCTGCGCGGCACAAAATTTATTCTTACGAGTTCATAATTGACGTATCTACAAGGCAAAAGTTAGCATTTTGAATTTCGATCAGGTCAAAATTTCTCATACTATGCAATTAGAAGCACAATTTAAGACGGGTTCCATTGCAAAGAGCGCAAAAAGCATAAAAATTGCTGTAGCCAGGATTCGAACCTGGAATCACAGACAAAGTTGATTTCCCAATGTGCTACTACAGCTTTAATGATTAGTTAAGGAAACCAAAACATTATAACCTAAAATTGGGCTGGCTCTAACACTGCGGCCCAAAATCGACTAAAATTTGTCAAGTTGACTTGAAATTAAATTGATCTCAAACAAGGTGAGACAAAATATTTAATTATTTTAAAAGTAAAATCGTACCTACTATTGAAGACGATTCGACACATAAGCCGTAACCATCTGATTCTATATACGCTTCAAACATAATCCAATGTACTTAAATTTCAATAAAATGTGTAGGTCTTCTTTTACATTGATCCTTTCACACACATTCTTCAAGGTTGATCTCTAGTTCCAGTAACCAAATGAAGCTGATGAAGAATGGAGGGAGCTAGGGGTGTGGGAGCATAGTCTCTTCATGGTGGGTTGCTAGGCGATATGGGAGCACCGTAATAAAGTTATCTTCGAAGCTAAGGAGGTCGATCCCATGGCAGTGATCAGGCGGGTGGGAGATGTAATTGCGGAGATTGAGGGAACTGAGTATGAGGTGAGTCGAGGGAGAAGGAGGAGGGATGTCGGGATATGGGCTGAGGAAGCGGGAGGTTGGCTGCCGGCACCAAGGGGGTACGTGAAAATTAATGTTGACGCAGGGGTGAAGGAAGGTGAAGGTGTGAGTTTAGGCTTGGTATGTCGGGGTGAAAGGGGTGAAGTGTTGTGGGGTATTTTCGTCGTGCAGGATCAAGTATGAGAGTCACATGTTGCGGAAGCTGTCGCTATTTTGGAAGGCATAAAGGAAGCGCGGTGCGGTTGGGCTATAAGGACATCGTGATCGAGAGTGATTGTTTACAAGTTATTGAAGCGCTCAAGAAGAAGCTGTGAGGACGAAGTTGCTTTATGTTAGTTATAGACGAGATTTTGTTACTTAGTGTGTCTTTTTCTTCTGTCGTTTGGTCTTTTTCTAGTCGGGTGAACAATTCTGTTGCCCATGCTTTAGCTCATGTTTTTCCTAGAATCCTTGGTAGAACGGAGTGGTCGGGTGCTCTACCACCGGCTGCGAACGAAGCTGTTTTGTTTGATCTATCATTATTAAAGTAAGCCCTCGGATTTTCTCCCAAAAAAAAAAAATTATGATGCCAAATTGGAGCAATAGGTGTGTGATTTGCCCAACTCCAAACTGTACGGAGTACACATAGTAATTCACCAACTATGGACAACTTATATATCAAAAAAACTTGTATAATAAATAAATCCAATGAGAAACATTTGGGTCACATTAATGACAAATGGGAAGTAGATAACAATTCCATTTTTTGTTTTAAAAAAGAATGATCTACTCCCTTAATCATAAATTGATTAAACCCCTAAAAATTTAGGGCGCCGTAAAGGGTTATGCTCATTCATGGACATGGTTTACTCAATTATGGACATGAATGACCATTATACCCTTCATATTTTTATGACCTCAAATTACTCCTTCCAAAACCACCCAACCAACCACCACTACCAACCAACGTCGTCGTCCACCACAGCCATACCGCCCCCCCTCAGTACCGTCGCACCACCCCGACCCCACGAGTCCGCCGCAGATCTGCACGCCACAACCATCGTCTCCCTGCCGTCCCTGAGTCCCTTCCCGTTGCCTCCCTAAAACTGGCCGGAGTCAAGACATCCGCACCACACCACACTGTCACTACAGCCTCCTGAACGACAACAACCACGTCGCCCTCCGACGTGCAATCTCGACTCCCCTTCTACCGCAATCGCACTTCCAGTGTTCCTGATTTTGTTAACATAATTTTACAACCCTAATTTCATTAACCTTAATTAATTAAATTCCCTAATTTAATATTTTTAATGTTTCCTGACTACCTTTTCGGACGAGTTGCTTGAGTGGTGAACTACGAATTCTTCTAACTTAGTAGTGTGGCACCTTAATCAGATCTTGTTTTATAATTCATAGTTAATTAAATTAGGGTCATTATTAAAGATAGTATTCATAATTGAGTTATTTGAATTGAATTTGACGAGTTTTGGGAGGAAGAGAAGTAGAGATAATTTGGTATTTTTTTTTAGAAGAAGGGTAAGGCAAGGAAAAATAATGATAAAAAGTACATGAACGAGTAAAAGTCGTACATGAAAGAGCAATGACGGCCGTAAATTGAACGAAAGTCGAAGATTCAAAGTAACAAATAGTACAAATTGGTATGCTCGGTTTACACGATAATCATTGATAAAATTAGCTATTTTATTTCTCATGCAATGTCTCCGCCTCCCTTCCTCTACTTCCTCCTTTATTGACAGGATTAATAGACCTTTTCTCTGGTCCAGCCTCTCCTCCCGTAAGCTCCACCTTGCCAACTGGGACCTTGTGACGAGATCTCAAGCTAATGGCGGTCTTGGCATCAAAAAAGCTCGGCATTTAAATGATGCCTACTCTACCAAACTTGCTTGGAAGATTTTCTGCCTCAAAGGTACCCTTGTTTCCACTGCCATTCACAGTAAATATATCCGCGACAACACTGAACCCTCCTTCAAGCGTGGTTCGCACATTTGGAAAGGTATTGGCATTGGATGATCTTTCCTTAAACCATCCCTCACTTGGTCCATTGGTGATGGCTCCACTATTCGCCTTTGGAATGATAATTGGTCCCCCACAGGACCCTTAAGAAACAGCCTCCATGGGCCCCTATCGCCCTATTCTGACACTGACTTGCTTAGTTCAATTATCAAAGATGGGAATTGGGACCTTGAATCACTTGAGTATAACCTTCCCCCATCCATCACCAAAGCCATCCTTTCCATTCCCCTCCCCTCCACCCCTCTCCCTGATCTCCTTTCCTCTTCCATTGCCTCTAAGAACAAGTTTTCTATTGGAGCCTCTTATGACCATACCTCTAGCAGCCCTAGCCCCTCCTTGCCCCATGATGACACGTGCTGGCTTTGGGACATTCCCTCTCAACCCCGCATCAAGCTCTTCATTTGGCTCTCGTGGTGGGATAAGCTCCCACATAATCTTACCCTCTTCAAAAGGTCTATCCTCCCCTCCCCTCAATGCACTGCATGTGACAACCCCTCTATTGATGAATCTACGCTCCATATCCTTCGAGATTGTACCCATGCTATCTGTGTTTGGGACAATTACACTCCCCCCCTGATTTCTACTCCCTCCCCCTCAAGCTTTGGATCAAATCTAACTGTTTCTCTTCTAATAAATCCTGGGTGACCCTCTTCTCCTTTCTCGTGTGGCGCCTATGGCTCCGACGTAATGATCCTGTCTTATCTGGAAACTGCCCTCCCATTAACTGTAATTGGCTTACCCAGTCTGCTCTTCTAGCCTCCCAATGGAGTTCTGCCCAGGGCCCCAGGCCCCCTCATCCCCTGCCTCTTCGGACCTCCCTCTTCTTTGCCAGACCACAACCTGATCCCCCCTTTCGCCCTTAACCAGCACACCACCCTACACCAGGCTCACAACTTTAACACCCCCCCTCTGCATACCTCCCTTTATCCAAACTGTTGGGCCCCTCCCCCGCCTTGTTGGTCTAAGATTAACGTTGATGCGGCCTTCTGTCTTACTTCCTCCCTTGCTGGTATAACGTGTGTGTCCCGCTCCCCCTTGGGTGTTTGGATATCGGGTTGGTCCTCTAGAATCTTGTCCCATAACCCTTTCATTTCCGAATTGCTTGCTATAAGGGATGGTCTCGTCTTCGCAACCAATAGACATGAAAACTTTATCTTAAGCTCTGATTGTATTCTTGCGGTTAATGCAATTTTAAATAATACGGCTTCTTGTGGCATATACGCTAACATCATATTGGAGTGCAGAGATCGTTTAAGAGCCTGACCTTCAACGACCATCATCTATGAAAAGCGGCCTACAAACCAAGTTGCGGATGCACTTTCCAAGTTTGCTTTGAGTGACTCGAGCCCGAACTGTGGGTTTTATAATTGGGACTATGTGCCCCCTTTTGTATTACATTTGTATAACTCGGATCTTCTTCTTGTTTGTACTCCCTTATCGCCTGACCCTCCCCCCTAACCTGTACTGAACTCTGGCCCTTGCGCTGTTTATGGGCCTTTTATTATATCGTTCAATTCCGCCAAAAAAAAAAGGTTTACACGATAATCTATAGTCAAAACTCAAGAGAAATCAATTTGGCAGCAATCTTGCCCATAAAGAGTACTATTCTCGCTCCTTTTTTATAATCTTGTGACATTCTTCTGTATAAACTTGTCTTATAAAATCGGCATATAAAAGGGAGAAGACCGTTATTTTCCTTTTACTAAAGATAACTAGTTGGAAAGCCCGTGCGATGCACGGAGCTCCCATTAGGATTATCTGTAAAAATATATTCTTAAGTTATAAAAAAGTCCTACTATGTTGTCATTAATGAAAAAAAAAATCGTGATTGGTGTAGATAATAACCGATGAATTATTTGTACTTTTAGCATAAAAGTTTTGCCATCAATTAGTATAACATCAAGTAACATAGTTATAGTATGTAGCTAGCTTTTTCATTGTTATATGCACAACCGATTTTTAATTAAATACCAAACACTCTCTCTATAAACATGTGGAGCTCACTAATATGAACCCTTAGTAATGGAGACATGTCTTTATGAGTTTTGCAAATTATTTTACAACTACGTAAAACTGAATGATGTTACAAAAAAATAACAGGTATCATAATTATATACTCCGTATATTTAGTCATGAGAGAAAATGTTAGATCTCTTACAACATAACTTTGTCTTGACTATTTATAATTAAGAGTATTTGCTCCTTATAAACATCTCGCAAAATCAAATCGAACTGAATTCCAATAGAATTAGTAGTCTTTAAACACCATCAAAATATCTCTGATTCTATTACATAGAATGCATGGACACCTAATAGTATCATCTGTGACAACATCAATTAGTAGTTTATGTCATTTTTTTAAAATAGTCGGGTTACCAAGTTAGTATAATAATGTCAGTTAGTAGTATATAGTTTATGGCACCACTGAAAATGTTATTTTACGTTACCATGGTCTGATAATAGAAAACTATTAAATTTAACAAAAAGTCAAACTATGCTAAAAATGGGAGAAAACAAAATTTTGGGAGTGGATTTAGATGAGGAAAGATTAATCATCAGTTCCTATAACAAAAACGCAACGAAAGCGTTGGGGCATTTGGTATTTAACTATATCAGTTGTATACTACTCCCTCCATTCAACTCCAAATGGTACTTATCACTTTTTCACGTTTGTCAACGCGAGTTTTACTTTGTAAATATCTTTAGTTACACATTTGTAAAAATTATAAAATTTTGATAGTTTAAATGTACTCCTAAAGACGAATAAAACAAGATCCCACATGAATATATTTTATCTTATATATTGGGAGAAAATGAGAAGATTCTTCTTCCTTGTGAATAGTATACAAAAAAGATAACTACCTTTTGGAGTTGAATGGAGGGAGTAACATTCAGAGATATAGTTGGATTATAGAGTTACCGTTCTTATTGTCTCAGCACCATCAGTTTTTAATCAAAATAGTCTTTGACTACTTATCATTAAAACTTCATGCAAAATATATAATACGACATCTTAATTTGGTAAATTGTGAAAACTTCTTTGTAAACAATGTCCTTCTTGTGGCCTTTCTACATTTGGTCTCTATCATCTCTCGGATGACGTTGTTCTTGACGCTTCTACATAAAGCTGACCATTAATAAAAACTGATTTCAACAGATAAATTTCAAAATGATTTAGTTACTGTCCCTAACTCTTGTTTATTGTCATGGTGCTGCATTAGAGCCTATAAACAATGACACGACACGAATCCGATACAAAATTAACGGGTTTGGGCTGACATTTAACGACCCATTTATGCAAGTGGGTTGACACGAACACGACACGAGATTTAATTGGGCTAGGTTTGGGTTGCGCACTCTACACACACGAAACCGACACGAATAACCTATTTACTAAATTAATTCCAACTTTTCTTAATCCTCACATAATTATACTTACACTTTTCTAAATATTGGTATGACACGAAAATATGACACAAAATTAACGGGTTAGGGTTGAGGCTTGATGACCCATTAATGTAACTGGATTGACACGAGATTTAATTGGGTCAGGTTTGGGTTGAAGTGTTCGTGACCCGTTTAAATGTGACACTTGAACCCGACATGACCTGATCTGTTTGTCACGTCTAAGTAGCATGGCCTCAACATATATTGTCTCTGCTTAAGAACGAAAGGAATCTTTGTATTCGAGGAAGTCATTATTATCCTCGGGTTCAATACCTTTTGCCGACTTTGGAACCCGTAAGTATCTCCCCTTCTACTATGATTTTTTCAAGGCGAATGATAATAAGACAGATTTCGTTAGATAATCCTCTTACAGAGTTAATGTTCCCTAATAATATAAGTACATAACCGACATATCACACTTGGTAGAGGATACCATTATGAATTATATTAAAAAACTCATCATGTATACTTCCTTCCCTTCTTATTAAACATCTTTCATCTTACTTCTTAGAGGTCAAACTTTTATAACTTTGGCCATTAATATGTCGAAAATCATGGTCAAACTTTCGCATTGACAACTGTGTATAAACAATACATAAGATCATTGCGAAGAGGATTTAGTACATTTAGTGTAAAATTCCATAAAGATAATGAATATTGCTCCCAAAGTCTACACCAACTAAAATACTCTACCAAATATCGCATAATGAAAACAAAAAACGACTCTATGGGGGATAAGACATGACGGATTTAGGCCTTCTCATACCCGTATTTAATAGAAAAATTACATGCCCTAATTGTCGCAGGTAAAAATTTTCAAAATCATAACCGCTTCAACTTGGGGAGATCTTAAAATAGTTTCGTTCCATTTAAATGTCATATACTCGTCTATTCTATATCCTTCTCAAATAATTCTGATATTATTTGTGAGTATCACCTACTTATTTTAGAATAATCTTATTAAAATTCAGTTTGAGCCTAAAACTTTATTTATATTCACTACATCCAAGACAAATGCGATATAGTTGGACACTTGTGATAGATTTTTCTTTTTGATCAAATTTATTTTTTCTTATTGTAGAGCTAACAATAATTTTTATTCTTATGTGGAAAGCTAACATTTATTTTGAACCAATTACTTATTTATTCTATTCCTCATGATTTTGGAGTATATATGTACCTTATGTTACAATGCCTAATTGGTAATATTTATTCTGAACCAATAGTTGTAATGGAAACTATATAAAATTTAAAAAGGAACTTGAGATCAATTCCTAACAAGAGGGTCAAAAACAAATAAACATTGACAAAAAAAAACATCAAGTAATTAATTAGATATGAGGAAGGTCGGGAGATCATGAAAAATTTCATATTTAGGCTTGGTTTCAAAGAAATAAGCTTTTGACCAAATTTTCATTTATCTTAATTTTTTTGTAAGTATTTGATAGATAAATTATTTACCAAAATAAGAGTCGCATTTTATTCCTTCAATTTATACTATTAAATAGAGAACTTATTATATCATTTTACCCAAAAAATAGTTAGGTTAGTTGGCCAAATATTTTTTTCCTTAATCAATTAAATTATCAGCTTTTAATTTTCAGTTACGTTTTAAGCTTTTTTTTTAGGTTTTAATTAATTTTTCAGTTAGTATGTCTAATGAAATTTAAGATATAGTATATGAATAACTAGTATTGGTGCCCGGCTTCGCCCGAGCTACCTCTACTTACCATTAATTTTTTTTTCATTAAATAAAATTACTTAAAGTTGTATAACCAATAAATTTATTATTAATATATTTTTTATAACATATCCTAAAATTACGATGAAATAAATTTTGAGACAAATTCATTACTCCCGCTATTAATATTTTACTCTTATTAATGAAACAACAGTAATAACATTTCACTACTTGCCCGTAATCATTGTTATTTTCATTACTCTCGCCGTAATTATTGTTACTGTCACTACTGCCGCATTAATATTGATAATTTCACTACTCCCGCCATAATTATTGTTACTTTCACTATTGCCGCATTATTATTGATTATTTCACTACTCCCGTTGTTGTTTCTACCACTCTCACTAATCTCGTTGATAATATATTAATATTGCTACTTTTACTTTTCAAATGAGTGATTGTTATCATATAACTATATCCAATGTTACTACAATTCTTTTCTTTACTGACGAAATTACTTTTACTAAGGCATGCAATTTTAAGAGTATTATATATTTATATAAATATCTTACATATATGCATTAAATCATATTGAAAGAATTATGCAATATTATATATCATGGAATCTAACTTGAATTATTTATAACCTACTTATTATATTTTTGTATGTTAAATAATTAACATCTCTATACATCAAATAAACGATAAAGTTTAATAAAATTGCATACATTTTAAATTTAATATATAATTTTATGACGATAATAATTAATACCATAAGTGTGCATGTGTATACTAATTAATTATTTTATTTTAAGGAAATTGATCATCTTCTAGTCTTCTATAAATATTTAGAAAATTTACCAGGCATCTTCTTTCTTTTAGTCTCCTTGAAATTGACCATCTTAATTAATTATTTCATTTTAAGGAAATTGACCATCTTAATTAATTATTTTATTTTAGGGAAATTGACCATGTTTAGGAAAATTACCAAGCTTCTATATAATTTAATTTTAACCCAAACTATATAATATTTGCATTAAGATCCCTTAATTGGGTCCATCACATGGTGCTATTGATTTAAAACTATATAGTATAATTAATTTGTATAACTTTCTTTAATTACATTGAAGTCCCTTGGTTCCTGGATTTAATATATAGTATTGATGTTTATGTTATCAATATTACCATATAATTAGTTACATTGTTTATTTAGAGTATCACCTACTTATTTTAGAACAATCTTATTAAAATAAATTTAATCAACTTATATTAGGATAATTTTATGAAATACTAAGAAATCTACTTATATTATGATAATTTTATTAAATACTAAGACATCTACTTTTATTAGGATAATTTTATTAAAAAAAATTCGAAATCTACTCTTGTTAGGAATTCTAAAAAAAGTTGGATTATTAAATACTAAGAAATATACTTTTATTAGGATAATTTTATTAAATTTGTTTCGAAATCTACTCTTGTTAGGAATTCTAAAAAAGTTGGACTCTCTAATATCGCTCGAAAAGTTTTTGCTTTATATATATGTATTGCACAAAATCTCATTTGTGATCAACACTATTCGTCACTTTGGAGTGACGGATACCATTTTACCTCACAAAGTACCCACTTTTTCTCTCTCTGCAACACTATTCATGTGGTCCCATTTCTCCACTAACCCATTTTGTTACCATTTTAACTCACAAAATATCCGCCACAAATGGTGACCCGTCACAAGGGAGACCAATTGTATGTATTGATTGATTGATTCGACTGCAACTATACTCGACATAAGCATCTAATCACTTTTAGACAAATTAAAATCTTCATAAAGAAATACAAATAGTCCCTTGTGCCATTCCCCGCACCTTCCCTCCATCTAAATACACATCCCGTGGTCAAAGATTTTCTTAAGAAATTCATTGTAGAAAGACACAAAATCAATAATCTGAGGAGAAGGGGAATTAAAAATTTGAGGAGAAGGAGCTTAAATACTTCAACATTCATGAATTAAAAATGAAAAAATCAGGAAGAACACAAAATAATACCTTCTTCGTTTCAGTCATTTGTTTCTCTTCAATTAAAATACCCTCTCAATGAATACAAAAGATAAACATTTTTCGATTAATCATTTATGAGTAAATTGATTTTGACAAATTGAAATAGGGTTCACAAAATTGAATTAGGCAATCGATTAATCAAATTAGGTTAATTGATTTTGAGGATTTTAGTTAGAGATTATCAATTCATTGATCGAATTTTGATTATTTAAATTTGGGTTCATTAATTTGATATAAAATTTAATTAGGATTTGATTTTTTTTTTTTAATAAAAATCGGTTTTCATTATTAAAAAATCTAAATAACAAAAAAAAAAAAATAGAAATTCAAAACAATTAAAAACTTGCATAAAAAATGTTAACTACTCTAATTAACTTGTTAACCCAATATGATAATTTACTACTCTAACCTTACTCTAACCTATAGAACTTAGCCTAGTTTTCCACATGGCGGGTTGTCATTGGCTAGGTATGAAAAATCTCATACACCTCGTGTATGAGTATCACTCTATAACGGTTGTATCCCTGCCTTTTATTCTCAATCTTTGAGATACTACTACCTAGTTTCCAAAACAAATTCCGATTTTGTTTTTTGATTTTATTAGTATCCCTCAAAAAGTTCCTAACTGTACAAAGATTTCTTATAATATTTCCTAATGTTAATGTTATATACGGAGTAAGAGACCGAAATATGGTAAAATACATATACACACGTTCACGTAATTAGCACTATTTAAGGAAGGAGTTGTGCAAAGTGCAAATCATGAAACAAAAAACAACACAAGCACTAATCCATATTACTTGTGAATTTAGATAACTCCCAGGTATGTCCTTGGTCTCTCGTTACTTACATTAATATAATACTCCGCATGATACATATATTTAGAATTTAGATCCGACATGGTATGAACGTTAGACGGTTTTGTACAAGAATAGGTGCACTTTGAAATCAGAAGCCGGACGTTATTGTATTGCATGCAGTTGACCTTGCTTCCCCAATTATTTTGCTAAGTAACGCCAATTTAACCAAAAAATTCTACGTTGAATTTGTGTTGTGTGTTATTTGTATGTGCAGTTGTGTCCAGGCTCCAACGAGTAAATAAGTTATGGCGACAAAATCGCGGCCTTCCCTTGAATCATGCAGCGAAGAGAACGATGATGTTTTCAGTGAGTTACCTGAAGAAATTTTGATGTCAGTAATGTGTTTGTTTACCATGAAGGAAGCTGCAAGATTTAGTCTTGTTTCCCGCCAATGTGAAGTCATATGGCGATATTTTCCGGTATTGATCTTCGAAGATAACCAAGTGAATTTCGATAATTATGAGGCACTTGTTGAAAAGAAAGCTTGCTTTGTTTGGAGGGTTGATCGTATTATTGAAAAGCATTTGGGGACAAATATAGACGAACTTAGAATCACATGTGATTTGGAACCAAGTTGGCAATCTTATGTTGATAAGTGGGTGGGTTTTGCACTAGATAAACATGTTAAAAGGCTTGAGCTCAACTTTTCACCAATTTGGAGAAAACTGCGCGTTCCCGATGACCGTATTTATCGTTTTTATGCCTATCCTCGTGATCTTCCACCTAAGTTGTTTACTACTACTAGTAGTACTACTGGCTGCTTCAAGTCGTGTTTTCTAACGTCTCTTTGTCTTAGATTCGTGAATGTGAACGATGAATTCGTTGATTTCCTCCCTCGTACTTGCCCACTCCTAGAGATGTTGTGCATCCAAGGATCGTCACGTTTAACTAGAGTCACCGGTTGTTTAGAATTGAAACAGTTAGAGGTGTCTCACTGTAAGAATCTGAAAAAAATTGATGTGACAGCCCGAAAGCTTCAGTCCTTGACACTTAATATTATGCATCCTGTTGAGCTACTACGCATTGTGGATGCTCCCTCTCTCGTTGAGATGTCAATTGGCGAGGCATATACATTTCTCTATTTATTTAATTACTACCTTGAAGACATTTTCTCCCAGTTGGTATATCTCAATCTAAGGATTGAACTAGGTGGGGTACCTTTTGGGCTGGTTAGTGCACTTCTTCTCTGCCTTATTTCTTAGGGCTGTTCACTTAGTAGTCCGGACCAAAGACCAGACCGGACCATTTGGTCCGGACCAGACCGGACCGAATTTTGTTTGGTCTAGTCCACGGTCCACCTATTTACTCTACTTTGGTCTTCGGTCCGGTTCTGGACCAACCCGAATGGACCGCGGACCGGACCATGGACCAAAGTTATGTAATAAAAGAATTTTTAAATTTGTAATATTATTGATTTTATTTTCTACTTTATTTACACGTATTATAAGATGTGTAATTATGTAGTTCAATCTCGTAAGAAAATAATATTGTTTATTTTGATCATTACGAACTTCTCGAGTTCTAGTTTTATATGGTAAAACATGTCAATGACAATAATATTTACTCCACTTTGGTCCATTTGGTCCGGTCCGGTCCGGTCCGGTCCGGTCCACGTGTTTTTGTGGTCCAGACCGGACCGGACCAATATTAATATGGTCCGGTCCTCGGTCCACCTCTTAACCCTTATTTGGTCTTCGGTCCAGAGAGTTTGGTCCGGTCCGATCCGGTCCCGGACCAATGAACACCCCTATTATTTCTTGTTTTTGCCTTTTTGTAACCAATTAACTAAAGTAATATTATATTATATTTTTTGTAACAGGGGGGAATGATAATGATGAATGGTGTTGCGATGCCGAAACTTGAACATCTACAACTGCAAGTTTTTAATGCAATGGCTTACTCAAGCCTTCGTGGATGTATTTTCGTGATTGCGACAACCCCTAGTCTGCAGAAGCTGACATTAAAGGCACGAACCCTCTTTCCTTGCTCTCGATCGCTTGCTTCCCATTTGTCTTGTTTAAAATTGTTATGAATGTTTGATATTAATAATTTGTTCATGCATGTTTGTAGTTGGAGGAGTTTATTATCAACGAAAAGGGATACAATCGGAAACTAAACAAATGGGTTGGCTATGGATTTCCCATTAAATGCTTGACAACGTTGGAGATTGTTGGGTACAGGGGAGAGCTGGTTGACCTTGAGCTTGCATTCTTTGTTCTTGAGAATGCTAGTATGCTTGAAGAAATCATTCTTGACTTCGCCCCACTCGATGACAACCATAAGCAACAACGATTACAAATGCTCCTGACGAAGCTACCACAGGACGTAAAGTTAATAGTTAAGTAAACTTGTTGTCGCGGATTATGTAGATGCAAAATCAAATTTGCTATTCATAACACAAATTCAACATAGAATTTTTTGGTTAATTGGCGTTACTTAGCAAAATAATTGGGGAAGCAAGGTCAACTGCATGCAATACAATAACGTCTGGCTTCTGATTTCAAAGTGCACCTATTCTTGTACAAAACCGTCTAACGTTCATATCATGTCGGATCTAAATTCTAAATATATGTATCATACGGAGTATATATCAATATATCATGCGGAGTATTATATTAATGTAAGTAACGAGAGACCAAGGACATACCTGTTGGTAACAAAAATTGATCATGATAATGATGAACAGTAGAACGAATTGAGAGAGTGTATAACGAGAGAGAGAGAGAACAGAAGAGAGAAAGTTTGAGAGATGAGTTGATTGATTGTATTGAATGATAATTGTGTGTATAACTTGTACATTTGATCTAGCTTATATAACAAACATAAACCGACCTATAACTAACCAAGGAGGTGGTTAGCTCTAACTAACTAGAGTATCTACAACTAACTAAAGTTAGTTGTGTAACTAACAGCTTATAACAAACTTCTTATAACAGATTTATTCCTTAATCTCCAACACCCTCCCTCAAGTTGGAGGGTGTGGTAAACAGCCCCAACTTGGCTTCTAAAAACTGATGCCTAGGACCAGGTAAGGCTTTAGTAAAAAGGTCTGCTGGCTGCTGGTGTGTAGGAAGATACATTAGAGTGATCAATCCTTGCTGTAATTTCTCCCTGATGAAGTGACAGTCCAAGTCTATGTGCTTGGTTCTCTCATGAAAGACGGGGTTTCTGGCAATATGAATGGCTGATTGACTATCACATTTTATAGGAATAGCTGTAATGTTAGGGACAGACAACTCAGTGAGTAGACGACTTAACCAAGCAAGTTCAGCTGTGATTCTGCGCAAGGATCTGTACTCCGCTTCTGCAGAAGAAAGTGAAACAGTCTGTTGCTTTTTAGACTTCCATGAAATCAAAGAGCCTCCCAGAAATACCAGAAAACCGCTGACAGATCTTCGTGTATCAGGACAAGATGCCCAATCTGCATCACAGTAACCTTGGAGAGAATAATCTTGTGAATCATTAAGAAAAATACCCTTTGAAATGTCTCCTGCAATGTACTTTAGAACATGAACTGCTGAAATCCAGTGTTGCTCTCTTGGAAAAACCATAAACTGACTTAATAATTGGACTGCAAAAGCTATATCTGGACGGGTATTTGTTAGATAATTGAGCTTGCCTATCAACTTTCTGTAATCAGCTGGGTTATTGATAAGATTCCTAGTACTGTTATGAAGCTTTATTGCTGAATCCAAAGGACAAGAAACAGCCCTGGCTTTGAGACAATCAAACTCTTGTAATAGTTCCTTGGTAAATTTGGTTTGTGTAATAGCTATACCATCTTGTAAATGATGAAATTCTAAACCCAAAAAATAACTTAAATTACCCAAGTCCTTGATTTTGAAAGTGTTGTCCAGGAAAATTTTGAGGGAAGACATCTCATTTTCATCATCTCCAACCATTAGGATATCATCCACATAAACTGCTATGTAAACAACTCGACCATTGTTGTGTTTTGAGAATAAAGAATAATCATTAAGTGACTGCCTATACCCTTTGGATTTCAAAGATTGGCAAAGCTTGGCATTCCATTGCCTAGATGCTTGCTTGAGTCCATAAAGAGACTTTTCTAACTTGCAAACCATGTTCTTATCCTGAACCATAAGACCTGGTGGAACCTTCATATATACTTCTTCATGTAGATCACCATGAAGAAACGCATTGTTGACATCCAATTGATTCATTTTCCACTTCTTCTTTACAGCAACAGCAACCAAAGATCTTATAGTGGTCATCTTGACCACAGGAGAGAAAGTTTCTGTGTAATCAATACCCTCTTTTTGTGTAAAACCTTTCACAACTAGCCTTGCCTTGTATCTTTCAATAGTACCATCTGATTTGTGCTTCACTTTAAAGACTCACTTGCAAGAGATGGACTTCTTACCAGGAGGTAAAGGAACTAAGGACCAAGTATTATTAGCCTCTAGGGCATTAAATTCAGCAGCAATTGCAGCTTGCCATTCAGGATAGATGGATGTCTTATCATAATTCTTAGGTTCTTGAACAGGCAATATATTTCTAATGGTTGAATTAGAATCAACAATAACAGACATACACATGGAATTGGATAATGGATGTGTGGGAACACACAGAGAAGTAAGTCTATGGGGACAAAAACCAGACACTGCAGCATTGCAGGTCTTACTGTGAGACTGACAAACATAGTGCTGCAGGTATGAAGGTGGTCGTGACTGCCTAGATGACTGTCTAATTTGTGTGTGAGGTTGTGTGTCAGGAACAGCAGTTACAGATACAGGATCAGGTACAGACATGTTATTAGAAACATTATTATCAGTAGAATTATTAGTAACAGTGGTGGTGTGACTCTCTGATGCAACACTTTGGTTAGGAGTGACAGTAGAGGATGCAGAACTATCAGATGCAGGAATAGGAATGAATGAATGCAAGTTATCTTTTATATAAGGAAAAACAGTCTCATGAAACACTACATCTCTGGAATACATAATAGAGTAATTAGTAAGATTTAGGAGTTTGTATGCCTTTTTGCCAAAAGGATAGCCTAAAAATACACAAGAAATAGCCCTAGGAGAAAACTTATCTCTGCCAGGCTTGGGGGTGGAAGCATAAACTAAACAACCAAAGGATCTCATGTGACTAAGATCAGGCTCTTTGCCAAAAAGAACCTGATAAGGAGAAAGATTTTGTAAAACCTTAGATGGCAACCTGTTAATAATATACGTGGCAGTTAAAATGCATTCTCCCCAATATTTTGTTGGTAAATTAGATTGAAAGCCTAAAGTTCTAGCATTTTCTAGGAGGTGCTTGTGTTTTCTTTCAACAACTCCATTCTGTTGGGGAGTATGAAAACAAGAAGTCTGATGCAAAATGCCATTATCCATGAGAAATTGGGATGTTACATTACTAGTCCCTAATTCAAAAGCATTGTCTGACCCGATACATTTAACTTTCCTTCCAAACTGTGTATCAACCATCTGAATAAAGGATCTAATGAACACAAAAGCATTGCCTTTGCAAGTAAGCAAATGAGTCCAAGTACAACGTGTAAAGTCATCAACAATTGTTAGAAAATATTTGTAGCCATTGTAAGTGGCAGTATGATAGGGTCCCCATAAATCAATATGAATTAAATCAAAAGCTTGGAGAGAAATAGAATCACTAGAAGAAAAGGATAGCCTATGTTGTCTGGCCTTAGCACATATAGAACAAGAAAGAAGAGTACTTTCATTACTGGAAGAAACATTACATAGCTGTTTTAACTTGTAAAGTGGTAAATGGCCTAGCCTATGATGCCAGATATTACAATTTTCAGTAGCAATTACATTATTGGAACAGCTTTCAGTGAAAGAAACATCAGGCACAACAATTTTATTCTGTTGGAGAAGATAGAGATCATTATAATTCCTACCAAGGACCAAGTGCCTCTTGGAACAATCCTGCAGATAACAAAGGGTTGGGGTAAAACTAACTACTGATTTAAACTGTTTGTTTAGCTTGCTAATGGACAACAAGTTATATTTGAAGCAAGGCACATAAAGAACATCATTCAAGCATAAATCAGCAGTAATAGGAACTGACCCAATTGTATCAATGCAAACTACACTACCATTTGGTAAAGAAATGGAATAAGGACTTTGTAATTGTTTAAAATCAGAAAACAAAGCTTTGTTAGAGCACACGTGATCACTAGCACCCGTATCAAGTATCCAAGAATTGAAAAAAGGATTGGTTAAAGCCTGACCTGAAAAATTAGCAGAGGATGCTGGTCCAACATAATCTTCAGAATCATTAAAACCAGCGAAATTCGCAGAAGAACCAGATGCAAAAGAAAAACCTGCAGAAGAAGAAGAAGCTGCAGCAGTATTAGGAACTTGATTTGATTCAGAATTTGAACCTTGATGAAAACCCTCAGGAACAGGCCCTATAACTCCTTCTTGCTCATTAAAAACATTTCCTGCAAAGCGCCTGTTCCTATTCTGTAAATGTCTACACACATCAATCTTATGCCCAACTTTCTTGCAATAATTACAGAAAGGAACTGGAGGAGCAACAGGAGTAGTATCAGCTGAAATAGGAACTTTGCCCTTTGATTGAGATTGATTCTGAGAATGTTGTTGATGATACTGTTGATTCTGAAAATTCTGCTGAGAATGTTGTGGATAATTACCACGCTTTCCATTAAAAGATCCTTGTTGATTGTAATTTGACGAATTCTTGTAATACTGATTCTTCTGATTATACCCATTATAGTAACTAGTACTGCCATTGTTAAAACCAGAGTTGTTATAACCATTGTAGCTTCCTTTGTAAGGACCCTTATTATTATTAGCCTAAAGAGCAGCGGAATCAGCCTGAAAGTGAACAACATTATGAATCTCTCTTTGACCTTCTTCCCGAAGAAGATTTTTGTAAATAGAAGACAACTTGGGCAAAGGATTCTGCATTAAGATAGTGCCCCTCACAACTGCATAAGAATCATTCAACCCCATCAAGAACTGCACAATTCTTTGGTCTTCTTGGAACTTCCTCTGCGTGACTTTGGCACCACACTGACAATTACATGAACAAGGTGGGTTCATACCCATGCCATCTAACTCGTCCCATATAGACTTCAGTTTGGTGAAATAGGTTGATATGCTGTCGTTTCCCTGAGAGAAGTCAGACAACTTCTTCTGTGTGCCATACAGTTGAGCACCATTACTCTGACCAAATCTATATTCCAACTCAGACCAAGCAACTTCTGCAGAACTACTATAAAGAATGGATTTGCCAATCTCTGGTGAACAAGAGTTCAGAATCCAAGAGAAGACTATATCGTTGCAACGTTGCCAAGACTTTGCTGTGGTAGCAGTTATTGCTGGTTTAGGTAAACTTCCATCAACAAAACCCAGCTTATTCTTTGCCGAGAGAGCAATAAGCATAGCACGCTTCCAGCCGCCATAACCAGTACCATCAAACACCGTACCAACCAATTTAATCCCTGGGATGTCAGAATGATGAATGAAATGAGGATCTTCTGGACCAATAGTGTTATTTGTTTCAGTAATTTCTGGCATGATTGATAGTAGCAAAGAAGATGAACTGTATAAAAGAAATTAAACCAGAATCTTGAATGTAAAGAAAAAGTTTATGATGATAAAGATGAATGTATGAATGTATACTAAAACAAACTACGATATGCAGAAACAAGATCAAATTAATGACCTTGCTCTGATACCATGTTGGTAACAGAAATTGATCATGATAATGATGAACAGTAGAACGAATTGAGAGAGTGTATAACGAGAGAGAGAGAGAGAACAGAAGAGAGAAAGTTTGAGAGATGAGTTGATTGATTGTATTGAATGATAATTGTGTGTATAACTTGTACATTTGATCTAGCTTATATAATGATGGTATCAAGCTATACCTCGCAAGTGCACGATTTTATCGTTGTACACTATTAAGGGTCGATCCCACAAGGAGCTAGGAAGACTACTAATCGTTTTAACTCTATGGTTTAGCTAAGCCGACAATAATGGGAGAAGGTTATACTAGAACTACCAACAACAAGGTAAAACAACTAAATAAAGAAATAGGAGAAAAAGCAAGATAGACTAAATGGATGTAAATCAAATGATTAAAAACCTAAGACTCGGTTCTTCCCAAACAATTCGTAATTCCACACAATCAAATCTCTTGGCTAATCACAAGGGTAGTTAGGTAAGGAGGTGACGACTCTAATTCGCCTAAGACCCCCCTCTCGGGTTCGAAATAGGACACTAGTACTACCCACCAACCCCCCTCTCGGGTTCGAAGGTCGGAATCCTTAACCCAATACCCAACTACCCCAAAAACATGCATTTTCCCAAGGTAGTCCGGTTATTTGCTAAGGTCATTAAGCCCCATCAATTCCCGGGTCATCCCACTCCCTCTCTCGAGGGTCGATTTCAAACGCTAGATTAGAGGTGTCCTACCCCGGTTCTCCTTTTCGGTCTCAACCAAAGTTAACAATAGGGTCAAATCTCGGGTATCCAAATCACAACCTAACCAACTCTCGTTGGCGGTCAAGGGTCGTAAGTCAACACTACCTAAAAGTCAACCCATAAACCAAGTCATTCCTCTAACCTACCCTCACCAATTTCCCCAAATAATTAGCCTTTATGAAATTCAATTAGTGAAATTACTCATGTTGGGTCAAACCGAGCCCTAGTGGAGGACTACTCACTAATCATGGTCCTAATTGCAAAATAAACAATAAAGATGGAAACTTTGGTCACAAACATGGTGGGAAGATGAAATTTACTACCAAACATGCAACAATCTAACAATAGGTGTAAGGAAAGATGATTTAATCTAATAACAAGGTTGATTAAACTAAAAGACACAATCTTTAACCAAATCAACTCAAAGATTAAGTCTTTGAGGACAACTACCCAATGATGGACAAATGAAAGAGAAACAAGGGAAAGATGAACAATTAAAAGATGAACAATGATGAAAGTAACAACAACAAACAAACACCAACAACAATTTTAGCATAAACAATGAAACAAACATGAAAGAAGAACAAAATGTAAACAAATGAAAATAGGGAGAGAATTAATACCAACACAATAGTGAAAGAGGAGTTTGGATAGAAATAATAAAGAAGGAAATCCTTCAATCTTCTTACAAACCCAAATTCAATCACTAATTGATTGAAGAACTTCTCTCTAATTAAGGAAAGATTAACAAAGAGATTAACAAAGTTTTAAGCTTGAAAGGGTAAATATTCTGGATCTAGGGTTATATGTACAAAAGGGGTTTAAGAGGGGGTATTTATAGGTTCCACAAAGATTAGGACAGAAATTGAAATGGGCTTTGAAACACGTATACGCACTCCCGGCCGGTCAACCGGCCGCCGGTTCTTTGGCCGGCTGGGAGATCTCTGGAAGTTTTAAACAATCTTTGGGAATCATCAGGCATGCTCGGCCGGTCAACCGGCCGCCGGTCCATGACCGGCTGGGACACCTTTGACCTCGAATCTTGACTTTTGCCCTTTGGGGGTACTCCCAGCCGGCTAGCCGGCTGCCGGTCATTTGACCGGCAGGGAGATCCCTGTAACTTTCTTCCAACTTCTTTGTTTCCTAGCTCATTGTGTCTTCCCAGCCGGCTAGTCGGCCGCCGGGCCACCGGCTGGGGATGCTCTTCCTTGTTTCTTCCTTGTTTTCACGTATATACGTGCTCCCAGCCGGCTGGCCGGCTGCCGGCCTACCGGCTGAGAGTACTTCTCAGCATCATTCCTTCATCTTTCATGCGTGGCTTAGTATTCCCGTCTTTCTAGCTTCGTTTCACCCGTTTCCGCTTCAATTTCTGCAAGGGGGCCACAGTGTCATAGTAAAGGGAACCGGGACAAGAAACAAGAGGAAAGGGGGTACAAAACCGCCTCAAATGGAGTCGAATATGCATGAAAATAAAGGGAAAAAGGGTGCAAAATGGTCCTATATCATATAACAAACATAAACCGACCTATAACTAACCAAGGAGGTGGTTAGCTCTAACTAACTAGAGTATCTACAACTAACTAAAGTTAGTTGTGTAACTAACAGCTTATAACAAACTTCTTATAACAGATTTATTCCTTAATCTCCAACAATACCTGGGAGTTATCTCAATTCAGAAGTTATACAAGTAATAGGGATTAGTGCTTGTGTTGTTTTTTGTTTCATGATTTGCGCTTTGCACAACTCCCTCCTTAAACAGTGCTAATTAGGTGAACGTGTGTATAATGTATTTTACCATATTTCGGTCTCTTACTCCGTATATAACATTAACATTGGGAAATATTATAAGAAATCTTTGTACAGTTAGGAACTTTTTGAGGGATACTAATAAAATCAAAACAAAAATCGGAATTTGTTTAGGAAACTAGGTAGTAGTATCTCAAAGATTGAGAATAAAAGGCAACTGCTATCATTCTAGTCTCCTCATGAACAAATATAAGTACCTTTTTCTTTCGAAAATGCAACTGCTGCTCAATATGAATAATCTTCTCAAAACGAGACTTAATATTATCCTCTTCCACGTCTGCCTTAAGCCAGGAATCTGGAAATTCCACGAACTACTAAAAACTAGTAAAAATTATTACCAAAAATTATTCAAGGTCAGTGGTCAACTCGCACTAAATCCTTCTGCATTATAAATTACCAAAAATTATTCAAGGTCAGCAAACATGTAAGTGTGTGCTGAAAAAAGGTTTGAAGATGCTAATACCCTTTTGAATCAATATCATTTATAATTTAATACTCAGACAAAAAAAATACACAGAATATTACATGTTCACACTTTGCAAGCAATTCACACAAGGAGGTTCCTCAGTAATATGAACTCAGCCAAAGAATCTCGTAGCTATATCTTTAATTTAATGCCTTTTATGTATAACGGAATCGTGAATATCCTGTGTTGGGCCTCTGCTCCATCTGTGTCCACAAGCTATAATAGTACGATATTGTCCGCTTTGGGCCAAACCCTCACGGATTTACTCTTGGGCTCCTTCCCAAAAGGCCTCGTACTATTATATTTTGTAGACATTTATAAAGATGATTTTCTATCTTTATTCTACCGATGTAGGACATGAATTTGCACCCTAACATATAACAAGCGCATCACATCATAAAAATAAAAATAAATTGGCAGGCAGATAACAAGCAGATTAACAAATGACAGCATGTGCAGCATTGCCTTGAAATACACATAAGATGCCTGAAAGTAGTACCAGTGTAGAAGAAACAACGAGCATAACTGATAGAGAATAAGACTAGGTCGTTAAATGCTAGAATTAACCTACCAAATTAACAATTTATAAGCCAAACTCGACTCTACACTATGCAATTAAGAATAGTAGTAAAGGGAAGTAAGGGTCGAACCCAAGAGAAGGGATTAAGACTAAAACTTGAATTGTAAACTATGTGACAACTAATTGAGATTCTATTAACTAATTAAGACTCTAACCACAATTAAGACTTACTAACTAAATTTATCAACAAACAATGGTTATGAACAATGGTAAACAAGTGGTGACATAAATGGAGAAAGGCATTTGATTGGAAACAAGCATAACAAAACTAAAGTTGTAAACTTCTTAAAGAATCAAACCAACAAACACTTGATATGCAAACAACAATAATATGAGGGGAAACTTGGTATAATCCTACAAGTTTCACCTTTTCTCAAAGTATGACTCTTTTCTCTCTAAATTCATTTACCCAACAACAAACCTCAAGCAAATGATTACCACTATCTAAGCCAACAATGATAATCCTACTTAAACTACAAATTCTAACATTAAACCATGTAGGAATTGTAGTCAAGAGCATGAAGAGCAAAACCAAGAGGAAAGTAAATGGGATATCACAAAAGTATGTCTAAGCCAATAAACCCAATGATATAATCAATTTCTACTCACAAAGGTTGATACTTTAAACCAAGATAACAACAATATGAGTTGCTTCAACAAAACATCACAAAAGTAAGAAACTTTGCAACATTCAAGCACTAGACAAATGTTATAGAGGCAAGGGTAATTACTTCTCACAACAAAACATTCATCATGATATTCAAACATAGAAATTGAAATAAATGAAAGAGTAGAGATTAAAGAGCCAATACAATGATAAAGATAAAAGCTTGAAATGGATTACACCAAGTAGAGAAGGATTTAGCCTTCCATAGTCTTCATAAACCCAAACAAGAAGGAAAGATTACAACTTTGAATGAAAATTGTCTTCTAAATTATTACAAGCTTAAACCCTCAATATGAGATTAGATGAGATGATAGGATGGTAGGTGAATGTGAGTGTAGGAGACCCCTTTAGATCTCAAAATTCTAGATATATATAGGGAGGCACGAGAATCTAGGTTAAGTCCGTTAAGAAAGCCCAAAACACGGAACTAGATTTGCGATATCCAGAGCAGCGCGTATTTGCGCAGGCTGCGCACAATTTGCGCAGGCTGCACTTCAGACTGACAGCAGCATCTTGCGAAGGCTATATCTCCCTCGTTTCTTGGGCAAACGAGGAGTGTGACCTACCGTTGGAAAGCTAAGATCACAAGCTTTCACTTCCAATTGGCCTTGCGTCGATACGAGCTCTAGAACTCGAGATATATCTATTTGAAGTTGACCCTTGTGAAACCGAGTTTTCAATTCTTCATTTTGGCTCTTGTTTGTCTATGCCAAGGCATCAAATCTTCCATTAGCTTATTTTTCTTGACTTTGAACTTATTCCCTTGGCTTACCTTTTGCTCTCCTTCTTCACCTTGGTTGACCGTGGCTCGGTTTTGACTTGTGAGTCGGTTTGTACAAAATGATCCATTCATCTCAACTTACCAATATGAAGTACTTGAATTACCTTGAGATGTAAATACCAACAACAAGTTCACATGATCCAAATTACAACAAAAGTGGAATCACCGGAAAATGCCACGATTAACACTCAAAATAGGCTTTGTGACAAGTTTATTCAACTAAAATTACCTAATTAGGCCAACACTATTTGACTCTATCAATAACATCCAGTAAAACATTTTGAAAACACTCTTCCAACCCACCACAATAATATGGAAATCATAAATCAGCTCAATAGTTGTTGAGCTTATTGTGTTGATGATGACAAACCAAATGTTACTAATGTTTCTCTTAAGTTTTCTTAATAGGATTTACAAAGATTGATGATGATCAAAGTAGAATGAAGCCAAGGATGAAGATCGCCTTGTATTGTTTAAGGGTCCATAGGTTCGAGTTAGAAAAATATTAACTTTGCTATACTAAGGTAACAGTGTCGCCCACTGTTACCTTCCTGGACGGATGAACCATCATTTTCAAAAGGAATATGATGGGGCATATTCTGCATCCGCTGACCGAGTCAACATATTGAGCAAGATCAAAGATATCCACAGCAAGTCAACATCTTGGACAGCCTAACCGACGCAGCCTGTCGGCCTGTCACTTGTATCCCGGCTGGGTAACTGGCCAGCCGGGAGGCATATCCGCGTACTCACATCCAAGTCCCCTCGGCAACTAGCCAGCCGGCCGGCCATGGGTCCCTCGGCCGAGGGTAGAACAGTCTTTCCACCTGCTCTGCCACTTGGCCACTACGTGACAAAAGGTGAAAGTCTATAAATACTCCACTTCTCTCATTGAGAAAAGGATCCGAAAATAATCCAATAATCCATAAACTCACTATTAATCTGGTATAAACTCCCTTATCTCTCTACAATATACTTTGCCAAGTAACACACAACTTAATCTCTTTAAGTTTACTAACTTGAGCGTCGGAGTGAGTACGCTCGGTACCAAGCCGAGCCCTCAGTTTGTTCATTGTTTCAGGAGAGGCCGAAAGGAAGAGTCAAGCAAAGTCGTCATTCATCAAGCTTACGTGGTCATAACACTGCTCCGAAATTACACCCGGAACAATTGGCGCCGTCTGTGGGGAGAGATACTAAAAGCTAGTCACCTCCCTTACAAAAAAAAACACAAAACAAAACCCACCCAACAAGCTAAGAAAATGTCAAAACAGCCAGAATTTGTGAGTATAGAAACCGAACTCTACCAGGATGACACATTCCCTAATTCTGAGATCAGGCAGTCCCCCACCGGCCGAGTGATTGAGCCGGTGAAGTACGGGATGCCAAGTGAGCCAGAAACACCGCTGCTCGCCGGCCAGGTCACTATCATGGGACATGTGGTCGATGCAGCCAAACTGAAGCTATTCCTGGACCTAATGGGTAGTACGCTGATCACCCCCGCCGCAACGACGGTGACGGCAACACACCCACAGGTGACCAGGGCCCATAAAGTGACCCCGAACAACTTGTCCGGGGCGATACAAGAAGCCATGCATACTAGGACGCCGGTGGAGCCCGTCTTTGCCCGATGTGGACTACTCAAAGTCCTTCCCCCACTCGCGGGAGGACAGTGTCGCCGCGGCAACAACGAGGCCACCTTCGAATAAATGAAGAAAGAAGTCCGACTCTCCAAAGTCGAACAACAAGAAGCCCTTCCCGCCACGGGGAGAGAAGCCGGACTAGGGCTGCGAGGAGCCGATCGCCACGTGTCATTCGACACGTGGTCGATGACCCCTCGGTGCCTATGTCCTCGAAGTCTCCGTGCCGACCAAATCAAGTCGCCGTCCCTATCATACAAAGGGGGACAGTGACCCAACCGACCACGCCGAGGCTTTCGAGTCTTACATGTCGGTATGGGAGCAACCTGATGAGGTATGGTGCCGAGTCTTCCCTACAACTCGCATGGGATGGCCCGAGTTGGTACAAGGGGTCGCCTAATGGTTCGGATATCGCTACGCCGACCTAAGGGATAACTTCATAGCCCAGTACGCTTGCAACAAGAGGAGGACCGTGGAGACATCGGATCTCCTCACTATCCGACAGGGGGAGGACGAGTCTCTACGAAGCTATGTGAAGAGGTTCGACGCAAAAGCTCAGCAAATCCGTGAGCTGAACACCGAACTGGCGGCCTTCGCACTGATGAAAGGCCTCCCGAAAGGCGAGCTCAAAAATGAGCTGATCAAGTGCGAGGTCCTCAACCTGGACTCCACCAGAAAGATGGCTGACCGAGCCGTAAAGGTGGAGGACTACCACAAGACCTGGTTAGGCCACAGTGAAGCTGGACACCCAGAAAGGAGGAGCCGCCGGGACAACGTTGATGAAGATCGCTGTGACATGAATCGGTCACGGCCTGAGAGATTTAATAGGAAACAGAACTCGGCGGGCGCCGGGGGGAGTTCGGGACCATACACCCAGAAGCGGTACAGCGGTCTCACCCCCTGGTCAAATCTCCGGCCGAGGTCTTCGCCCTGAGCAAGAATGAAGGGTAGAAGTGGGCAAGACCCCCCAAGACGAGGGCGGAAGGCCACGCAAGCCAATTTTGCGATTACCACGGCCAGCCCGGCCATAAGACCGACAACTGTCGGCATCTGAAGAATGTCATCGAGGAGCTGATCCGAAAGGGGGCCCTCAGCAAGTACGTAGCTGGGGCCCCGGAAACGAGCTCCGACGGGGCGAATAGGAAATCAGTATTCCAGAGGATATGTGTACTATCCATCTCTATGCCCCAAATCACCTCCTACAACACAACTACAAAACCGACCAATTCTTGATTAAGGAAGGGTGGTTATGGGAATGTAGCTATTTAGGTGGGTTTGCCAAATGAAAAGGGCTAAGCTCAAGGGGGTGAATCAAAAAGGGAAACAATGTAGGGAATAAAACAAGGGTATTTGGCTATGTGAGGTTCATATAAACTGATTTTTGCTTCATATCATATGCACAAAAATGTAATGCAATTTCACGATCTAAGGACGATGCGACACACTTATGCGTAATGATGTGACACGCCTCGCGAGGAGACCTACTCTCGAACCTAGATGAGGGCGGGGTATGAATGTACCCGCCCTAGAAGGCTCTACCCTTACCTTTGAGTGGCTAAGTCGAACCAAAGGTCTAGTCTACGGCCCTAGGTCTCACAAGATCGGTCCAAACTCATTGGTCAAGCCCTCCTTCCTCGGCTAACTAAGAGGTCACGGGCGCGAGTCACGAGGAGGGGAAAGGCACTATTGGGCACATTAGTTCATCATGGGGGTACTTGGTTCCCTTCCTTTGACCATGTTCTTCCTTAAAAACTTATTTACAAACTCAATGCAAAAAGAAAGAAATGCAACAAGTATTTACATGTGAACAAATTCATGCGGAAATTTAAACAAACATGAAATGAAACGTGCAACAAATTGGCTAAACCTAGCAGCATATCAACACCAAAATTCCAAACGGTCTCCCAAGGAGACACCCAAAGCAACAAAATTCTCATTCTCCTTCAAAATATGCAAGATACCAAAAAGAAAGAATAGTACAAGGAGCAAGAGATAGGAAGGATTATACCAAGCGGTCTTCTAGCTCCCTTTAGCCTCAAGTGGTCAATGCGCCAAGCCAAAAGGTTAGACAAAACATATATATACAATGCAAAATTTTTTTGAATTTTTCAGAAATTTTTCAATTTTTAGGCTTTTTCTTGAATTTTCTTAAATTTACAAGCATTTACAAATATAAACAAATATTCACAAGAGTGGATATTTCCCTCCCCACACTTGAGATGTACATTGTCCTCAATGGACAAAAGCATAGGGAGTGAATAAGAAAAAGAAAGGAACATATTTTTTTGGTTTTTGATTTTTCAAAGGGAAAATAACATATTTTTGTGATTTTTGGTTTTGAAAAATTAAAAAAAAATTAAAAGGACATAATTTTGGGTTTTTGATATGAGAACTCCCTCCCCACACTTATTTATTTACATTACTTCCAAATGGAAATAAATGTGTGGAGGGAATTCAAATTAAAAGATATGTTTTTGTTTTTTTTTAGGCCCTCCCCACACTTATTTATAGACATGGGAGGGCATATTAGTGAAATAAAGTAACATGTTTTTGGTGGTTTTTGATTTTTTTTTTCAATTTTAGTTGGTTTTTATTTTGAAAATGCAATGCATGCTCTATTCTATATGCAAAATTTAAATGACAATGCAAGTTATGCTAAGTGAATGCAATTACTAAATGTGACAATATATTACAAAATTGTTAATCTAATGCAATCCTATATGATGCAACTAAGTGAACTATCAACTAAATGCATGCGAAAAATTAAACATGAAGGAGAGGATTTGGATAAAAGGGAGAGATCGTACTTGTCATTTGGATTGAATATGGGGAGCATACCGGAGGCTTTGGATCGAAAAGGGAAGAAGAAGTGGAGCCCTCATTACTAGGCTCTACTCAAAGTCGTCATCACCATCACCATCATCATCTCCATCATCATCATTACCATCACCATCACCTTGAATTGCCCCGAACTCGGACTCACGGATGGAATCGTCCGTGTTCAAGTGGACATCCGAGCTAAAATCCTCCATGGCCGAGCTCATACCAACAAACATCTCCGGGTGCCCTCCGGCACCACTAGACCCGCCCTCTTGGAAGATTGAAGGGGCACCCCCGAACCACCTCGCGTCATGTCCCTCCCCTTGGGTGGTAGGCGGGGTGGGAAAGACCGGGGCGCTAAAGTAGTCGGGCCGCAAGTTAATATCTCCGTAGCGGAAGGTCCCATCTTCCGGATGTCCGTCATCCGGGAATAAATAGTAAGAGGGGTGAATTTTGGAGGGGTGTTTGTATTGGTTCCTCATAAAGTCATCATAGACCGGGAATTGACCAAGAGAATGGTCATAGTAAATTCGGTCAAGTCGTTGTTGAAGCCCATGCCGCTCACTTGCGGCGTTTGCCATATTAAGTTTCATCTCCTCCATGAAGGAAATGAGGTCGGCGTGGAGAGGGGGCGATTGTTGTTGTTGTTGACTGGAGGACCCCTCTCCTTGTTGGAAGGGCCCGGGGGCAAAAGGATTAGACGGTGGAGCATATCGCAAGGTAGACCTCGCGGAAATGATAGGTCGGCCACGAGTGTACCGAAGATTCGGGTTGATTTGTTGGGGAATAGAGGGGTCTTCAAGATTTTCAATTTCAAGCAAATAATACTCCGAGTTGGGCACTACTTTCATCTTGTCGGGATTGGGAAGAGGGATAGAATTTCGGTCAACTCCATCCACCCGAATTTGCCAATAGTCAAGGCCATCATTCGGGTTGGTCTTCAACCAACCGAGGTTGTGGTGGATATAATTCTTGAACAACATTGTGTCACCAATCATGTACCGCATCCCACTCAAGTTGACCCTCCGATTAAGCCGCTTAATCAAATGGGTGATGAGTCCACCCACGACAACGGCCGTATTAGAGGCCGGAGAATTACTAAGCCTTTGTAGTGTAAGTGCCAAGTGGTGGGCAATGTCAATTTTGAATGTAGTGGGGTTGGAACGAAGATAAGAGCCGAGAATTTCCAACTCTTCCGTTCGGAAATTGTGATTTTCCTCTCGGCCAAAAACAGTCCACCCCATAAACCGATGCCAAACCCGGATAGCCGCATTATGGACAGTGTTGGCGGCTCTCTTGACCCCCGGAACATCATCTAAACCCGTAATAGCCTTCCATAAGGCCCCATGGTCAAAGGTCTCCGGTGCCTTGTGAGGAGGGCTTGTGTCAAGCCCGAAATGGGAAGCAAAGGTCGCAAGGGTCAAGGAGTAGTCCTTGTTCATCAACCGGAAATGCAAAAAGGCAACCTTTTGGGTTTGGCGATGCTTGTCAAGACGAAGGGAACTCAAAAACTCCCAAGTGAGACGGGCATAGGTTTTCTCATATATCCCGTACATCATTTTCATGCCCACCCCATCAAATAAGTCAAGAGTAACTTGGTCTAGCCCTAACTCCCGCATAGATTGTCTATCAATAAATCGGGTGGGGGCAATGGGGCGTCTTTTGAATAAAACAAATTTACCTTTCATTGTGATGGAAACGAATTGGACATCCGGGAAGTCGGGATCGGTGCTCATGTCGGTCGCCGCCGCCGCTACCGCCTCCGCTTGTTGAAGTGCCAAATCCCCCTTTCTCACTCTCTTCTTTGGGGCCATTTTTTTGTGATTTTGATGGTGGGTGAAGGGTTAGGAAGGAGGTTGAGGTGGTTGTTGGTGGTTGTTGGTGGTTGAGGTGATTGAAATTGTTGTCTAGGTTGGAAGGTTCTTCCTTGGAAACCCGGTGGACCTTGATTGAATGTTGTGTTTTGTTTTTGAGTTTGGAAGTTTGGTTGTTGTGACTTTTGTTGGAAGGTTGGGTTTTGGACATTTTGAGAGCCATAAGAGAATTTTGGGTGGGCTCTCAATCCGGGGTGATATTGGTTGTTGTTAAATGCTTGCTTGGCCGGACTAGACTCCCATATCCCGTTCACTTGCTCCATACAATTGCCATCTCCAATCACCAAAGGACACTCATTGGGTGGGTGTCCTTGGTCTCCACAAAGCTCACAACTATAGACTTGGTTCCTCATAGAAGAATTGCTAGATGTTTTGCTTGAGCTCATCAAGGCTACTTGTTGCTTAAGCTCTTCTAGCATCTCTTTCACTTCCACATTGTTGGCCGATTCGACCGTTGACTTCCCTTTCCTCTTGTGCCTATCATTGTTCCAATGAAAGGTATGAGAAGCCATTTCTTCAATAAGCTCTTTCGCCGTCTTATGGTCTATCTTATCCAAAGCTCCCTTCCCCGAGCCGGAATCAAGGTTCATCTTCATCTCATTGTTTAACCCTTCATAGAAATTGTTAATGAGCTCATCATCCCCAATACCGTGGTGAGGACATAGCCTTTGGAGGCCCTTGTACCTCTCCCATGCTTCATAAAGGGTCTCATCTTCTTGTTGGGTGAACCCTTGGAGCTCACTCTTGATTCTTGCGGTGCGTTGGGGTGGGAAATACTTGTTGAGAAAAGCCTTAGAGACATCGTCCCAAGTCCGAAGAGAGTCGGGTTCACAACTTTTAAGCCATTCCTTGGCACTTCCCCTCAAAGAGTAAGGGAAAAGCCTAAGGCGTACGGCATCTTCCGTGACTCCATTGGCCTTGAACATGTCACAACTATCCAAGAACTCGTTGAGATGCTCGTTGGGGTTTTCGGTGGCTCCCCCTCCGAATTGGTTCCCTTGGACAAGTTGTAGCAAGGTGGCTTTCACATCAAAATTGTTGGCTTGAATAGGTGGTTTCACAATACTCGGATTCACCACCTTTTTCGGAGCCAAGTTATCTCTCATAGGAACCGCGGCCATTGTTACTTCCGTTTCCGGTGTTGCAAAAGGATTTTCGAAAGTTTCAAAGACCCGTGGTTCTTCTTGAAGGTTCTCAATTACTGGATTTTCTTGAGGAATCGGTGTTTCTATAAGTCCTCTTCTACGGAGCGAATTTAGTCTTCTTGCGGTTGCTTCAATTTCGTGGTCAATCGGGCGTATTGGTTGACCTCTTCGAGCTCTCCTAACCATGCAAAAAGTCCTACACACTCAAGAGAGGGATTAGTAACAAAAGACTTAGTCTAAACAAGAACGAAAACAATTAATATCTAGCCGAACTCCCCGGCAACGGCGCCAAAAACTTGATGGTATCAAGCTATACCTCGCAAGTGCACGATTTTATCGTTGTACACTATTAAGGGTCGATCCCACAAGGAGCTAGGAAGACTACTAATCGTTTTAACTCTATGGTTTAGCTAAGTCGACAATAATGGGAGAAGGTTATACTAGAACTACCAACAACAAGGTAAAACAACTAAATAAAGAAATAGGAGAAAAAGCAAGATAGACTAAATGGATGTAAATCAAATGATTAAAAACCTAAGACTCGGTTCTTCCCAAACAATTCGTAATTCCACACAATCAAATCTCTTGGCTAATCACAAGGGTAGTTAGGTAAGGAGGTGACGACTCTAATTCGCCTAAGACCCCCCTCTCGGGTTCGAAATAGGACACTAGTACTACCCACCAACCCCCCTCTCGGGTTCGAAGGTCGGAATCCTTAACCCAATACCCAACTACCCCAAAAACATGCATTTTCCCAAGGTAGTCCGGTTATTTGCTAAGGTCATTAAGCCCCATCAATTCCCGGGTCATCCCACTCCCTCTCTCGAGGGTCGATTTCAAACGCTAGATTAGAGGTGTCCTACCCCGGTTCTCCCTTTCGGTCTCAACCAAAGTTAACAATAGGGTCAAATCTCGGGTATCCAAATCACAACCTAACCAACTCTCGTTGGTGGTCAAGGGTCGTAAATCAACACTACCTAAAAGTCAACCCATAAACCAAGTCATTCCTCTAACCTACCCTCACCAATTTCCCCAAATAATTAGCCCTAGTGGAGGACTGCTCACTAATCATGGTCCTAATTGCAAAATAAACAATAAAGATGGAAACTTTGGTCACAAACATGGTGGGAAGATGAAATTTACTACTAAACATGCAACAATCTAACAATAGGTGTAAGGAAAGATGATTTAATCTAATAACAAGGTTGATTAAACTAAAAGACACAATCTTTAACCAAATCAACTCAAAGATTAAGTCTTTGAGGACAACTACCCAATGATGAACAAATGAAAGAGAAACAAGGGAAAGATGAACAATTAAAAGATGAACAATGATGAAAGTAACAACAACAAACAAACACCAACAAAAATTTTAGCATAAACAATGAAACAAACATGAAAGAAGAACAAAATGTAAACAAATGAAAATAGGGAGAGAATTAATACCAACACAATAGTGAAAGAGGAGTTTGGATAGAAATAATAAAGAAGGAAATCCTTCAATCTTCTTACAAACCCAAATTCAATCACTAATTGATTGAAGAACTTCTCTCTAATTAAGGAAAGATTAACAAAGAGATTAACAAAGTTTTAAGCTTGAAAGGGTAAATATTCTGGATCTAGGGTTATATGTACAAAAGGGGTTTAAGAGGGGGTATTTATAGGTTCCACAAGGATTAGGACAGAAATTGAAATGGGCTTTGAAACACGTATACGCACTCCCGGCCGGTCAACCGGCCGCCGGTTCTTTGGCCGGCTGGGAGATCTCTGGAAGTTTTAAACAATCTTTGGGAATCATCAGGCATGCTCGCCGGTCAGTCGGCCGCCGGTCCATGACCGGCTGGGACACCTTTGACCTCGAATCTTGACTTTTGCCCTTTGGGGTACTCCCGGCCCTGGCATTTCCGTCGGTCATTTGACCGGCAGGGAGATCCCTGTAACTTTCTTCCAACTTCTTTGTTTCCTAGCTCATTGTGTCTTCCCAGCCGGCTAGTCGGCCGCCGGGCCACCGGCTGGGGATGCTCTTCCTTGTTTCTTCCTTGTTTTCATGTATATACGTGCTCCCAGTACCGGGCTGGCCATTTCACCGGCCTACCGGCTGAGAGTACTTCTCAACATCATTCCTTCATCTTTCATGCGTGGCTTAGTATTCCCGTCTTTCTAGCTTCGTTTCACCCGTTCCCGCTTCAATTTCTGCAAGGGGGCCACAGTGTCATAGTAAAGGGAACCGGGACAAGAAACAAGAGGAAAGGGGGTACAAAACCACCTCAAATGGAGTCGAATATGCATGAAAATAAAGGGAAAAAGGGTGCAAAATGGTCCTATATCATATAACAAACATAAACCGACCTATAACTAACCAAGGAGGTGGTTAGCTCTAACTAACTAGAGTATCTACAACTAACTAAAGTTAGTTGTGTAACTAACAGCTTATAACAAACTTCTTATAACAGATTTATTCCTTAATCTCCAACAATACCTGGGAGTTATCTCAATTCAGAAGTTATACAAGTAATAGGGATTAGTGCTTGTGTTGTTTTTTGTTTCATGATTTGCGCTTTGCACAACTCCCTCCTTAAACAGTGCTAATTAGGTGAACGTGTGTATAATGTATTTTACCATATTTCGGTCTCTTACTCCGTATATAACATTAACATTGGGAAATATTATAAGAAATCTTTGTACAGTTAGGAACTTTTTGAGGGATACTAATAAAATCAAAACAAAAATCGGAATTTGTTTAGGAAACTAGGTAGTAGTATCTCAAAGATTGAGAATAAAAGGCAACTGCTATCATTCTAGTCTCCTCATGAACAAATATAAGTACCTTTTTCTTTCGAAAATGCAACTGCTGCTCAATATGAATAATCTTCTCAAAACGAGACTTAATATTATCCTCTTCCACGTCTGCCTTAAGCCAGGAATCTGGAAATTCCACGAACTACTAAAAACTAGTAAAAATTATTACCAAAAATTATTCAAGGTCAGTGGTCAACTCGCACTAAATCCTTCTGCATTATAAATTACCAAAAATTATTCAAGGTCAGCAAACATGTAAGTGTGTGCTGAAAAAAGGTTTGAAGATGCTAATACCCTTTTGAATCAATATCATTTATAATTTAATACTCAGACAAAAAAAATACACAGAATATTACATGTTCACACTTTGCAAGCAATTCACACAAGGAGGTTCCTCAGTAATATGAACTCAGCCAAAGAATCTCGTAGCTATATCTTTAATTTAATGCCTTTTATGTATAACGGAAGCGTGAATATCCTGTGTTGGGCCTCTGCTCCATCTGTGTCCACAAGCTATAATAGTACGATATTGTCCGCTTTGGGCCAAGCCCTCACGGATTTACTCTTGGGCTCCTTCCCAAAAGGCCTCGTACTATTATATTTTGTAGACATCTATAAATACTCCACTTCTCTCATTGAGAAAAGGATCCAAAAATAATCCAATAATCCATAAACTCACTATTAATCTGGTATAAACTCCCTTATCTCTCTACAATATACTTTGCCAAGTAACACACAACTTAATCTCTTTAAGTTTACTAACTTGAGCGTCGGAGTGAGTACGCTCGGTACCAAGCCGAGCCCTCAGTTTGTTCATTGTTTCAGGAGAGGCCGAAAGGAAGAGTCAAGCAAAGTCGTCATTCATCAAGCTTACGTGGTCATAACACTGCTCCGAAATTACACACGGAACAATTGGCGCCGTCTGTGGGGAGAGATACTAAAAGCTAGTCACCTCCCTTACAAAAAAAAACACAAAACAAAACCCACCCAACAAGCTAAGAAAATGTCAAAACAGCCAGAATTTGTGAGTATAGAAACCGAACTCTACCAGGATGACACATTCCCTAATTCTGAGATCAGGCAGTCCCCCACCGGCCGAGTGATTGAGCCGGTGAAGTACGGGATGCCAAGTGAGCCAGAAACACCGCTGCTCGCCGGCCATGTCACTATCATGGGACATGTGGTCGATGCAGCCAAACTGAAGCTATTCCTGGATCTAATGGGTAGTACGCTGATCACCCCCGCCGCAACGACGGTGACGGCAGCACACCCACAGGTGACCAGGGCCCATAAAGTGACCCTGAACAACTTGTCCGGGGCGATACAAGAAGCCATGCATACTAGGACGCCGGTGGAGCCCGTCTTTGCCGAGTGGCGAGACTAAAGTCCTTCCCCCACTCGCGGGAGGACAGCGTCGCCGCGGCAACAACGAGGCCACCCCCGAAGAAATGAAGAAAGAAGTCCGACTCTCCAAAGTCGGACAACAAGAAGCCCTTCCCGCCACGGGGAGAGAAGCCGGACTAGGGCTGCGAGGAGCCGATCGCCACGTGTCATTCGACACGTGGTCGTGACCCCTCGGTGCCTATGTCCTCGAAGTCTCCGTGCCGACCAAAATCAAGCCGCCGTCCCTATCATACAAAGGGGACAAAGTGACCCAACCGACCACGCCGAGGCTTTCGAGTCTTACATGTCGGTATGGGAGCACCCTGATGAGGTTTGGTGCCGAGTCTTCCCAACGACTCTGCATGGGATGGCCCAGAGTTGGTACAAGGGGCCGCCTAATGGTTCGGATATCTTTGCTACGCCGACCTAAGGGATAACTTCATAGCCCAGTACGCTTGCAACAAGAGGAGGACCGTGGAGACATCGGATCTCCTCACTATCCGACAGGGGGAGGACGAGTCTCTACGAAGCTATGTGAAGAGGTTCGACGCAAAAGCTCAGCAAATCCGTGAGCTGAACACCGAACTGGCGGCCTTCGCACTGATGAAAGGCCTCCCGAAAGGCGAGCTCAAAAATGAGCTGATCAAGTGCGAGGTCCTCAACCTGGACTCCACCAGAAAGATGGCTGACCGAGCCGTAAAGGTGGAGGACTACCACAAGACCTGGGTAGGCCACAGTGAAGCTGGACACCCAGAAAGGAGGAGCCGCCGGGACAACATTGATGAAGGTCGTCGTGACATGAATCGATCACGGCCTCAGAGATTTAATAGGAAACAGAACTCGGCGGGCGCCGGGGGGAGTTCGGGACCATACACCCAGAAGCGGTACAGCGGTCTCACCCCCCTGGTCAAATCTCCGGCCGAGATCTTCGCCCTGAGCAAGAATGAAGGGCAGAAGTGGGCAAGACCCCCCAAGACGAGGGCGGAAGGCCACGCAAGCCAATTTTGCGATTACCACGGCCAGCCCGGCCATAAGACCGACAACTGTCGGCATCTGAAGAATGTCATCGAGGAGCTGATCCGAAAGGGGGCCCTCAGCAAGTACGTAGCTGGGGCCCCGGAAACGAGCTCCGACGGGGCGAATAGGAAATCAGTATTCCAGAGGATGGGAGTGATCCAGGTTGTTATCGGAGGAAACGAGAACGTAGGGTCAGCTAATGGGCACAAACGGCACCTAAATGAGCTTTACCAAGCCATCAACTTTGTGCCCACCACAGCGATCCCCGCTTCCACCGTCCCCGATATAACCATCGGAAAGAAAGACTACGAAGGAGTCGTAGCCCCGCACAGCGACCCGCTGGTAGTCCACCTGGACATAGCCAACCACTTGGTTAAGAGGTGCCTAATTGATACAGGCGCCTACACGAACATCATGTTCAGGGAATGCTTCCTCAATCTCGGTCTGAAGATTGAGGACCTGAGCCCCTGCACCAACCCACTATACAGCTTCTCGGGGGCCGGCCTGGTATCCCTGGGGTCAATCAGGTTGCCGGTGATGTTTGGCCAGGCAGATGCGGCCAAGAATGTTTGGTCTGAGTTCGTGGTTATTGATGGTTCGTCCGCCTACAATGTCCTGATAGGCCGGGTTACTTTGAGCGAGGCCGATGCTGTAATGTCCATCCGGGCCCTGACATTGATGTATGTCTCGGACCGGGGGGAGGCACAAAAGCTCGTCTCAAAGGATGAGAAAGACGAAATTGTCAATGTCCAAATATCTGCCAGAGGGTGTAACATGCAATCCCTCAAAGTGGCGAAGAAATCAGAGAAAGTGAAGAGCCCATCCTTACAACAGGAGGGTGATCCGATGAACACCAACAACGTCAGCATGGTCGAGGGAGCCGAGACCGAGCAAGTGGAAATTGACCCAGGACGCACCGTAATCGCGGTGTCGGGCACGGAGCCAAAATTCGAGCCGATCTCCTGGACTGCGAGGAAGAACAAAGACGTCTTCGCGTACTCACCGCCGAGATGTCGGGCGTGAGCCGAGAGGTGATCGTTCACAAGTGAACGTGCTCTCCACCGCCGCCCCTGTCAAGCGAGAAGATGAGGAACTCCTCGGCCGAAAAGGATGACGCCATCAAGGCCGAGGTAGATAAACTATTAGAGGAGGGCTTTATCATGCCTTGTACTTACCCTGAGTGGCTAGCAAATGTTGTAATGGTGAAGAAGTCATCAGGGGGGTGGAGGATGTGTGTTGATTTTACAAATCTTAATAAAGCATGCCCTAAAGATTGCTATCCCTTGCCTCGAATAGATAGCTTAATTGACGCAACGGCAGGCTACATTATGCTAAGCCTGCTAGACGCCTTCTCAGGGTACCATCAGGTATTCATGGCCGAAGAAGACATGCCTAAGTGCGCATTCATCACCATACACGGCACATACATGTATAAAATGATGTCGTTCGGTTTGAAAAATGCTGGCGCAACTTACACTAGGCTGGTGGACAAAGTGTTTCAAGATCAAAAAGGGCGAAACATCGAGGCTTACGTCGACGATGCTATTGTAAAAAGCAAGTCTGACAGCGAGCACTTGGCCGACTTGAGCGAAACATTTTGTTCACTAAGGAAATACAAGATGAAACTTAACCCAATAAAATGCAACTTCGGTGTCCGGGCAGGTAAGTTCCTCGGCGTGCTTGTCAGCGCCAGGGGAATTGATGCCAATCCAGAGAAAGTCCAAGCAATATTGGACCTACCGGAGCCGAGGAATCGAAAAGAGGTTATGATGTTGACCGGGAGGATGGCGGCTCTCGCCCGTTTCATCTCTCGGTTAGCCGACAAGAGCACCCCATTCTTCAAAGTGTTGAAGGGGAATAAAGACTTCAGCTGGGGGGAGGAACAGAGCACAGCTTTCAGGCAACTGAAAGCTCATCTTCTAACTCTCCCGACCCTATCCAGGCCGATGCTGGGGGAGACGCTATATCTATACATAACAGTTACCTCGGCCACGGTCAGTGTCGTAATCATCAGAGAAGAAGACAAGCAGCAACACCCAATCTACTTTATCAGCCATACACTGCTGGCCGCCGAAAGAAATTACCCGCTGATCGAAAAAGCAGCCTTTGCTGTCGTCGTTGCCGCAAGGAAATCGAAACCTTACTTGACGCACATCCCGTGACGGTCCTAACCGACCAGCCATTGGAGAAAGCATTGGAAAAATTCGAAAAATCCGGCAGGCTCATCAAATGGGCAGTAGAGCTATCCGGCTTCGGCATTCAATACAAGCCGAGGCCCTCGATAAAAGGGCAGGCACTTGCAGACTTCCTGACCGAGTGCACATATCAAGAAGAACCAAATCCCGAAGTGTGGGAAGTATACACCGATGGGTCCTCCACGATGAACAGCTCAGGAGCCGGCATCCTTATCATCAGCCCAAACGGGGACGATTTTGAGTATGCCTTGAAGTTTACCTTCTCGGCCTCAAACAATGAATCCGAATACGAGGCGGTGATAACTGGAGTCGAGCTAGCTAGAGCTGCCGGGGCGGAACACATTGTGTTGAAGACAGACTCACTATTGGTGACTAACCAAATCAGAGGAGAGTATGAGGCTCGAGACGATGGGATGGTAAGATACCTGGAAAGGGTAAAAGCTGACACTGCAAAATTGAAATCTTTCCAAATCCAATGCATCCCCAGATCTGAGAACAACCGAGCCGACGCTCTCTCAAAACTTGCCAGTTCAACCATCAAGAATGTCACCAACCGTGTCTTTGATGGATATCAGGAATGCTAAAAGCATCACTGAGACCGTCGGCATGGTGGGCGACATAGAAGCCGAGACGACGTGGATGACTCTGATAATGAAATACAAACTAACAAAAGAGTTACCAGAGGACCGCAGTCTCTCCCAGAAGATAAGAAGGATCGCCGCAAGGTACTTGGTGTTCGAAGGAGAACTATAAAGAAGGTCCGTGATAAGACCACTTTTGAAATGTGTCGGCTCAGCCGACGCGGAGCTCATACTGACAGAGATTCACGAAGGCATCTGTGGACATCACATGGGGGCAAGAACGCTAGCCCACAAAGCTCTACGAGCCGGCTACTTCTGACCTACCATGCTTGAGGATTCCAGAGCTAAGACCAAGAAGTGCAAGAATTGTCAGATGCATGCTCCGGTGATACACGCACCTTCCCGAGACCTGCAACCGGTACTTAGTCCCCTGCCATTTGCACAATGGGGGATGGATTTACTAGGACCCTTTCCGACGGCCTCCGGAGGAAGGAAGTACCTGATCGTCGCCGTTGACTACTTCACCAAATGGGTCGAAACGCCGCGGTACTCGCCAAGACCACGGCGGCCGTGAGAAAGGTAATCTGGGAAAACATCATAACTCGTTTTGGGTTACCCCAAGTCATGGTATTTGACCACGGCCGAGAGTTTTGGAGTGACATGGTGATGAACTGGCTAGAAGAGCTCGGTATCAAGTTTGCATACTCCTCCGTCTGCCACCCTCAGAGCAACGGGCAGGCGGAAGCAGCTAATAAAACAATCCTAAACGGGCTGAAAAAGAAGGTTGAAGAGCTAAAGGGAAGGTGGGCTGATGAACTACCCGGCGTCCTGTGGTCCCTTAGAACCACGGAGAAAGAAGCAACGGGCATCCATTCCACCTGGTCTATGGGTCGAAGTCGTCCGCTAATTGAAGCAGCGGTGCCGACATTTGAACGCAAACCTTTAACTTGATCGAAAATGAAGAAGGCCTGAAAGCCTCCCTAGACCTGGTCGAAGAAAGCCGAGACACGGCACGGCTTAACTTGGCAGTGTATCAAAACCGAAGGAGAAGAGCATACAACCGTAGGGTCCACAAAAGAGACTTAAGAGTAGGAGATCTAGTCCTAAGAAAGTCAGCCACGACCAACAAAGGAAACATCCATGGTAAAATGACGGCCAACTGGGAAGGACCCTACAAAGTGGTTGAGGAAATGAGGCCGGGGACATACCGGCTGACAGACATGGAGGGTGTTCCTTTAATGAGCCACTGGAACACGGACAACTTAAGGAAATATTTTGTATAGCGGCGGAGGTGTCCGAGACCGTTGTGGGCACCCCAACGCATGATTATACCTTATGAAGAATAATCCAAGTTTTCCATCAAAATACTTGTCCCTCCATAGTCATGCCAGAATAGACGCCGCGGCCAAAGCCGGGCAGACACTACCGAAGTATAAAAGCGTATAAGCACTGTTGAGATGCAAATATGACTGCCCCGGCCAATCCGGCACTAGTACAAAAAGTCCTATTGACATCGCCTTAGTTACATCATTTCTTAATAAAAACGATGTAATCTTTAATATTGGAGTTATTAACATTGGTTTAAAAATCAAAACAATGTTATTTATATTATATTAACATCGGTTTATATGAAAACCGATGTTAATATATCGACATTACATCAGTTTTCTTAAAACCGAGGTCATAACCGTTGACAATTATTTTAAAGGTCTTTCAAATACATCGGTTGTAACCGATGTCATTAAAACAAGTCCTTCACGCGACAAACACGTAATACTCAGACCGACCTTTCAGTTACCCGCATAATTCCCACAAAAAACCCTTCCCCCACGCAAAAACCCTTACCCCTTTGCTTCCCACAAAAACCCACGCACCCGTCGTCGTCGCCTCCTCTTTTTCCGGCCACCACAATTCTTATCTACCCGTCGTCACGCGCACCTGCGAACCCCTCAATCGATTTTCTGCTTTAACCCCGTATGATCTATTAATCAGGTATGCCTGCATCCAAATTTTTTTTATTGTTTCTCCAATTATTTTGCAATTACATATGCTGTAGTCAATTATATGTGACAACTATTTGGTTACTTGTATGATATGTGAAAGCAATCTGAAGTTATTTGCGATTGTTAGAATTCAATATAGCGATTTAGGGCTCTGGTACTTCTGTTAATTGTTACGGAGTAATACCGTCTTATGCTACAATTAACACCGTCTTATGCTACTGCTGATGAAAACAATAATTTGCGTTCTTAGAAATCATTCGCTTGTTGTTGCTGACTAGTTGTTGTTGTTGCCGTGTGAAACTAGTTCTGTGTATTTTGGGATTGATGCTCGTTTTAATATCCCCGCCAGTTATTGTTTTGTTCTGTGAAATTTTTTCGCAATAATGATACAGTGACAATGTTTTGTTTCCTTTTCCAATGAATCGAAAGGTTCACTTTTCATCCGTTCTGGATTAGGATGGTATATAGAAAAATAACTCACTGAATTAACCTTTTGCCAGTTCCATAAACATACGGATTATCTAATACTTCCTCTGTTGTACTATATAGTGACGGTTTTGTTGTAGGAATTGAGTCAAGTGACGGTCTGACTTTCAATTTGACAAAATAGTACAAAAAAAAATGAAACTTGTAAAAATATTTTTGTGTTGAAAATTACCCTAATAAGAGCAACAATTCATAGTTTTTATGTATTTTTTTTAAGAGAGATTTAATGTTGAAGTGTGTCTCTTAAATCTTAGAACTGCTTATTAGTAGCCGGGTTCAAGATCAGATATTTTATTAGTAATACTACTGGTGAGACGTCCCTAGCTGAGGCAGGTGACTGTACCTCTAAGAGAAGCTAAAATGCTATTATCAAAACTAGACTGTTATTAATAGATCCCTGCACTGTGTCCTCAGAGTCTATGCAAGTGCAAAATTTGAGGAAGTTTGGTTATAGTTCACTCACTAGTATTATAGTGTCATTTTATGAATACATATCAAATCTTACTTGGATAGATTGAGAGGAATTTTCTTCTCCTTGCATTATGGCATCCAATGGCCAGGTGGGTCCATCGTATGAACACAGGGTTTAATGCAATGTGCTCGAAAATGAATCATCGTCGTCATTGGTAATGAAGCCAAATAACAGGATGTATACAAAGTCAACTGTTTAATGTGTTGCATTAGTAGTGGGTACGGCTTGACTATGGTCCTTAATAGTTCGGAGACTGCTGAATGTTTTTTTCAGTTCAAGGCTTCTATTCACAAATTGTTCGTTAATATCTCCGCTTGATTTGTTAATGGTTCGGTTTTTGTACAAGTCGGATAAGATATGCACTTTATGTTTGATTACTAGTACAAGTCGCCAGTAATTTGTGTACTTTCATTAATAAATGCCGCTGCATTTGAGAATCTTGTGTCTATGCAATTGATTGATTAAATTAGCTGCTTAAGGGGTGGTAGTGATGAAAATTGTTGTTGTTTTGCGAATGCGTTTCATTAATAAGTTAAGTTACTTTTTGTTTATGACTTTGCTTAAGTTCAAGGACACAATCGAAATTCATAACTACATGGAACTTAAGCAAAGACCAACCAGTCTATCTTATGACTCTATTGTCTATGCACTTAACTTAATCACATGAAACTTCGGGGTTCCACAATTCCATCCTCACTAATATGGCAACGACCTGAAATGACAAAACTGGCATAAACCAACCAGTAAGAGGCTAACTTTAATAGCGGCTTTATATGTTTTTATGATTCAGTCTGCAACTACTATTCAGACGTGGCTGTGATTTTCTTAGAAAGCCATCTGTTGTCCGTTTTTCCGGGGTTTTTCTATTGATAGAAACTCAGTGTTTATCTAAGCTTTCCCATTTCTGGATTAAGTTGTCGTATGTAAACCTGTGAAGTATCGAATTTAGCGTAGATTTGGGACAAATAGTTTCAAATGGATACCAAAACGTGAAATAGTTTGTTAAATAGCACTAAAATGATAAAAAATTCAACATATCCTGTCACTCGGATAGAATGATTGAATTGAGCGGAAGTCAAACCACAGAGTCTGTAACGCTTATTTCCACGGCCTTGAAACCCATATTCTTAGGTCTGCCTCCGTCTCTTCCTTCCTCAGCAGAGGCTTGAACTTTTGATATCCTAACCAAAAAAAATGTACACAAACTAAGTGGAAACTCCCAATTTCATCCCTCAACAACCTGAACCCCCACAAGACCCGCAGGAAAGGGGCAGAGAGTATATTAAACACAGCATAAGTTTCTTCCACTTCAATTATCATAGAAATCTTACTCCTGTTTCTTTTTTTTTTCTTTTGTTTGATGCTTAAGACCATATCTCTGGCCTTCCTCTGATGTTCCCTTGACTGGGAATGCAAGTCCAAACCTTCCTAGTGATGGAAAGTAAGGGTATAAAGAAATCTTTGAAAATATTTGTGCAAATTTATTCACCTGATCTTGTCATCTTTAGGATGTTTGGACTTTTGTCCCTAATGTTGTCAATTAGGTTTTGTAACTTGTCTAGTGTTCTGTTTTCTTATGATATGTTAAAAAAATGAACTACTCATGGATAGACTCTCTTGAAGCAGAGGTTTGGTGATGCTATTTAGCGATATTTACCGATGTAGGTTTTTACGATTACTTGTTTTGCCTCGATCAGAATCTTGCCCTTTTTGTGTCTTTTGACTTGTCTGGAGTATGTTGCTTTATACGGAAACTTGTTAACTTGTAACTATAACACGTATAACGTCATTTTATTTAGGGTAAATTGATAATTTATACCTACTATAATCCCATTTTTCAAATTTTATACCTAAGATAATTTTTTTTTAAACTTATACCTATAATTTTGTTTTCCGTCAAACTTAATATCAATTTTCCAAAAGAGACATAAATTGACAGTTCTACCCTTACTAATAAAACATAATCACTCTCTTTCATTTATTAAACACCACAAACGCTACTACTTCTTCTTCTTCTTCTTTTATAGAATCATTGTTCTTCTTTCAGAGTCGTCATAATCGCTTTCTATTGCCGCTGTTACATTTCATTGAGCTGCCCCTTACTCTTCACTGAGTGAAACGATGTCCGACCCTTCTTAATATCATTCTCCCCTTGCTTAGATTATATATGCTCCCCCCTAAACCCAAACAACTGGAGTTTTATTTTCATAAACAATTTAAATTGTTCTATAGAAATCCAATCCAAGCCAAGCCAAACAATTTAACTAGAATTAGTAAGAGAGGGAGAAGACTTTTGGGATTCTTATGAAATGAGCTACGGTTAACTTTTACACAAAAATAAATCCTAAAGTTGGTCTTTTAATTATAGTTGAAGTAATAATTGAAGAAACCCATAAAAAATAGTTATGCAGGTAAGGAAAAATAGTGGCTGAATTCTGGGTTGATTGAGAATGTTATGCAGGTAAGGAAAAAAAGCCCCAAGATAAGTCCCCCAAAATCGAGATATGCACTCACCTTTCCCCCTTCATCTCCACCTCCATAGGACAATCCGTTGCCGTAACCGATTCGATTCCAATGGGTCATACTTTAGAGGAAACTTGTTGCCTTTTGACCCAGACTACCGCCGTATTGGACCTTCCTTGTCGGCTGGCTTTTACCGGCATTGATGAAGTGTCCGGACTTATCGACTCAGCTGTGGCCGATGAGGTTTTGTCAATTGTGGAACTATTCCTCTTTGTCTGGTTAAGAGGACGTTGCGCTTTGCTAGAAAGGTGTTGGAGCAGTTTGAAGGGGTTTGTTCCGGTGATAAAGGGTAAGTTCTTATAGTGAGGTGTTGGTGGGAAAGGAGGTGGTTTGTGTGGCGGTGGTGGTGGTGGTGGTGGTGAGGTATATGTGGTGGATTTGCCCAGTTTGAGATTAATGAGTTAATGGGGTGGGAAAATGTGAAATCCCTCAAGTTAATAAGGGTTAAACCGTCAACTTATGTCTATTTTTGAGATTTGGTATTAAGTTTGGAAGAAATTAAGATTTTAGGTATAAGTTTTGAAAGAAAATTATCTTAGGTATAAGTTTTTAAAAATGGGATTATGCTAGGTATAAATTATCAATTTACCCTATTTATTTAATTATTATAATTATAATTCATTACCTTATGGTGGTAGTATATTTGACTTAGATTATATGAGCTTAGAGTCTTTACTTAACTCTTATTTTTCTATAAATATAGTGCACTCAACAGCCAGGGAATTATGAGTGTGGTTATTATGTTATGAAGTGGATGTATGATATCACCGTACGCTACGCATTATCGGAGGACGGCATAGAAAAGGTACTTGCTTTATTCTCTCAAACTGTATTTTTTATTTCCCAAACTCCCAGCCCTAAAATTTTACATTACCTGAGTTTATATATGTGTTAAGCGATAAGGGGTTATTCATTTATTGTTTTGAAAGTTAATATTCCCACATTTCACAAACTCATATTGTTTGTATTTTTTTTTTGGAAAAATCTGGAAAAAAAGATAGAGATGAGCAGTACATGTTACATATGAGTCAAGAAATTTGGATTAAAGGGGATGACTTAATTAATAAAAAAAGTAAAGCAACTGGCTAAAGAGGTAGCAAGTCTTGTGGTTTATTTGTAGAAGATAGACCATAGAGGTGGGCTTAATATGAGAATAATGAAAGATGGGATTACTATGGGAAGAAAGACAAAAGGTGGGATTATTATTGTCAATTATTCCTTTTTTTTTTTTGTAAATTGCCTATATTTTCCTAAGCCTCATCTTTTATGTAGTGTGTTTCAGGTGCGGAAATAACAATTGAACAAATGAATGAGGTTCGAGAGCTTTGGTCGCTTTATTGTGTAAAGAACGTCTAATGTATGATTTGATTCATAGGAATTCTAATTGAAAACATTTAACATTTTGTATCGTGGCACGCATATAATAAATGGATGTGTTTGTTTGAATTATTGGAAGCAAAGCTCATGTTGCTTATTAGCGTATTATATGTAACATTTAGTTGCGGGTGTAAATTATTGAATCCGTATTGCCCTCATGAATTATAAGAAGTATTAGCATCAGTTCTAGAAGTTTTAATAAACCGATGTTAATGTAATTAGGTACATCGGTTATTGAGTACAACTGATGTTAATGTAATTATAAGTTACATCAGTTACTAAGTAAAACTGATGTTAATATCATTAAATTACATCGGTTACTAATAATAAACGATGTAAAAAAGAATTATTTACATCGGTTTTGGTGAAGAATCGATGTAATTTATATGCTATTAACATCGGTTTTGGTCCAGAACCGATGTAAGTTTAAACCATTAACATCGGTTGTAAAACCGATGTTTTGCTTATAAATTCAATAAACAACGCCCCCATAAGCATCGCACCAAAACCGATGTAAATAGGCCTAAATAACCGATGTCAATGTCACTTTTTCTACTAGTGCGAGAGTGGCAGAGGAAGCGATCAATATGTCTATAGATACGGAAAGCAGTCGAAACGTAAACTCGGTTGCCTCGGCCAAAGCCGGGAGTGACGAGGGAAACGCGATCTGCCAACAGCAGTTGATACTCGCGAAAGCGACCAACATGCTTAGGAACATATAAGTACGGTTGAGAAACGCAAATCGGACGCCTCGGCCAGACCGAGAGTGAAAGAGGAAGCGAACAACACGTCTACAGATACGAACGCTGTCTAGCCGTAACCTCGATTGCCTAGGCCAGACCGAGAGTGATGGGGACACAACGACCGATACGCTAACATGTTCACAACGGCGGTTGGGAAGCGCAAATCTGACGCCTCGGCCAGACCGAGAGTGAAGGAGGAAGCGACCGACATGCCAACATGTTTAAAAACATTAAGTACAGTTGAGATACGCATTCTAACTGCCTCGGCCAAGCCGAAGGTAGAAACGAAAAAAAAAAAGCGCTCAATTAATAACGAAAGAAGACAACTGAATGAAGGATTGTGATCAAAGCCCCGGCCAAGCCGAGGCAAAATAAACAAACTCTTATTAAAAATGTTCACAGGTAATACAAGAAAGAAGTCGACGGCCGTCCCCATAAGGATAGCCTAACCACTACCTACCAAAGTTCAACAAAAAAAAGAAAGGTACAGCAAAAGGTTACAGACATAAGAATTGAAAGCGCCAAAAAAGATGGCAGGGAGGAAAGGCTCAATAGTTGGCCCCCGAACAGCTGAAACTGTCTGAAGGGCCGGGTGAATCCGGTGACGACCGCCCGTCTCCCTATGCCTATTTCTGCTCGCCATCAGCAGCAGTAGCAGCATCACCATCAGTGGGCGACCCAGAAGCCGACTTGGCAGCTTCATCTGCCTTTGCCCTCTCAGCTTCCTCCCTGGCCGCCTTCACCTTTTCAGCATGGGTCGCCTTCTCCGCAGCCTCCTCAGTGGCCTTCGCAGCCTCTGCCTTCTCCGTAGCCTTTGCCTCCGCAGCAGCCGCCTTCTCATCAAGAAGCCGGTCAAAATCCTGCCACGGGAAGGGGTCTTTAGGAAAGAGCTCTCTGATTACTTCCCTGGTGGCTTCTTCGGCCTGGTCCCGGTGCTGGGCACACATGTTAGGGATGATGACAGTTTGGAGCGTCTCAATGTCCTTCTCCCTCTGGGCGAGGATAGCCCATGTGTTCTGTGTCCCTTCGCCGAGCCGAATACGAGACTTTCATTCTTCCCTCTTACCAACCGCAGCGTCGTAACCACCCTAAAGCTTGTCCCGCTCCTCCCGCGACTTAGCGGCATCGGCCCCAAGATGACCTCAACCTTGGCCCTCTCGGCTAGGACCGCCTTCAAGATCCTCCCCGAGCTTTCGCTCAGCGAGGAAATCATTTTCGGCGGCCTGGAGGTCCTTCTTCGCCTTCTCGGCCTCTTGCTTAGAGGCATCAAGCTCGAGCCTAAGCCGTTCAAGCACAGGGGCAGCTTCAGCTGTAATACCCCGTATTTTAATAATAAGTTATGAGAATAGTTTATGTAATTTAATAATTAATTAAAGGCATTTCTAATAATGAATTACAAATAAGACGATAATTAAATAATAAAATAAGTAAAACAAGTCGGGAATTGGGCTTAGCTAATAATCGAGTATTGGACCATGTGCCATTAAGTAATTGGACTGTAATTTAGTATAATAAGGTTAGAGTATAATCGGGATTTGCACCGGAAAATAATTATAATATAATATGGAAAGGTAGTAATTATATTATTACTAATAATAATTTATGACAATAATAAATTAGTAAAGATAAAATAAGGGAATCCTACCTATGATATATGTAGTAATAATAATAATAATATAATTGTGATAGTAATAATATAATGATAATTATAATAATAGTAATTCCTATATTAATTGGAATAGGTAAATTAAGATAGTTTCCTAATTGACCTCACATACTCTTTAATCTTACCCTATAAATAGAGATAAATACCTTGACCTAGTTTATCATATGCAAACTGAAAATTTGAGAAAAGAGGAGGAGACATAGAAGGAATTAAGACGGAATCTACATAGCTAATTAACTCGAGGTAAGACCGTCTCACAATTTAATGTAACGATTTTATAACTTAAATAACTCGTAAATTAGACCACCATAGGACTTGCTTTGACCGTGAATGTGGCCATGGACCACCATAGGGTAGCCGGACCTCCGTTTGACCACCATTGACCGGCGGGCAGGGGGTGTTTTTATGGGTTTTCGTGTAGGTATTGAGGGTGTGTGTATCATCGGTTATATGGGTTTTTGACCCTTATTGCGTGTGACCCGGACCTGACCGTGACTAGGGTTGGGACCAGGGATGATAGTCGACCACCGTGGTGGTTAGGTGGTGGTCATACATGGTGGTTTGTACGGTGTTGCCGGAATTTCGCAAACACAGAGGATGGCGAGTTTTTTTTGTTCTTTGTCGTGTTCGGGTCGTGGGGTTTTATGGGTAGCTTTAGTAGGTGATGGGACCACCGTGGGTGAGGGGAGACCACGGTGGTGGCCTCGGGTGGTCATGGTGGCAGTAGGGTGGTGAATTGGCCGGGTTTCGTTGTTCTCGTGTCGGGTTTTTCGGGGTTGTTTAGGGCGTGTGAGTGCGAGTAGCAGGGGGAGTTTTAACCGGTGTTGGGTGGTTGTCGGGATTGGCCGTGGTGCGGGGGTAAGGAATGGCAGGTTGGGTGGTACTGGCGGTGGCTAGGGGGTGGCGTGATAGGTGGTTATAGGAGGGGGTTGTACATGGCATATAACGTGTATGCTTGTTGACTTGTTTTACGTAGGTTTGGGTTTTGGGTGTTGGTTTATGGGTTGACTTTTTATTATTATTTTAAGACGGGTTTTGCTTTGGGTGACTCGGGTTTGTAATTGAGTCGGGTTTTTAAGTATCGTAAACCTTTAATAATAATAATAACTAATTAATTTGAATAATGAATATAAATTTATAAATAGTAATGAGAAGTAATAATTAATAATAGGTGGAATAATTATATTATTTTGATTAGGTTGATTTGTGAAGAAATTATAACCGGGTCGGATTGCTTTAATTATTTGGATTGCTTAAGCTGCATAATTGGAATCGCTTGCCAGGTAGGGATAAATCCTACTCAACTTTTACTCGATAATGTTTGTTGGATGATTTATATTAAAGTGAATTGATCAAATGAGAATTGTGTTGGTTGATATCATTGAAATTGTTGGAGGGTAGAAGTATATTGTAAATGTTGGTTGGATTAGTTATGATGGGGTTACTGTTATTGCATCGGTTATTCAGTTTAATACTGGTAGACATCCCTTCGTGGTGATGTAGATTATTATTGAGGTTATATTGGCAGACGTCGTGTAAGAGCCTTCGGGTGACGTATTTCAGATTTATTCTGGCAGACGATATTTTATCGTATTTACTCGAGGCAGGCCCCAGATTGGTCTGCAGGCCATCTGGTGGATATTAATCAACTATATGTTGAGGCAGACATTACCTTTGGTAATGTAGTTCGTGTTTACTCGCCTTCGGGTTGAGGCTGCCCCGGCCAGGGATTGGCGGGATGATTAGTGTAATGAGTAAGTAAAAGGAAGGAGCACGTTGTCAGAGGGTTGTGCAATGAAAAAGGAAATTGGATTATTTATCGTATGTTTTGTTGTTAGTATTTATTCCTACTCAACCTCGTGGTTGACCGTGTATTCGTGAACACCTGCGATGAACCGTTTTATGGGGAGCAGATTTGACAGGTACTAAAGATTAGCTGACTTGGGAGCTTATGGGAATGCGTGAGGACTTGGACAACCTACCTAGAAGTCTAGACCACATAGAATATTTTATCACTTTATTTATTTCCGCTGCGAGTTGTAATTATTTTATATTTGGTTTTAGTCGATTAATTTGTAATAAACATGTAATCGTTAAAGTTTTAATTTAAAGTACTTTGGTGAGTTGGACTTTGTTATTCACTACCTCGGGAAACCGAGATGATAACAGTCCTATTTATTTGGGAATGTCTAGCTAAAGGCTCCTTAATAAATGGGGGTGTTACAAAGTGGTATCAGAGCAAAACGATCCTCAGGCCTAACCAATGAACAACAATGAACATAGGATGTGTTTAATAAAATGAACCCGGGTAGAAACTGTTAGGAGCCTACTTAAGGATTGGGATGAGTAGGGCCCCTCAAACCAAACTTCCGGCCCTTTCAGTTTTGAACCGGTAACCCTGAGAGAATATTTGAGAGTGTAGGGTAATTTAAAATGAAAAACCGTTTATTTGCCTTAAGAGTTTTGGTTGCCTTGTTTAAATATTGTTTCATTGATTAATGCGGTTACGGGGCCGTAACCTTGCCTTTAGGGAGAGGGGATGTGATATGGTTTTAATCATTGATATATACATGTGATTATGAGATAAATATGTTTGCATGTGTGATTAACATGTGAAGTATTAAGGGATTTGTGTGAAATTGTGAAGAACGTAATTTTAGTTGATTTCCCGGAATTTTACCCTTGATTGTTTTGGCTGCCATTTACTACTTGTTTAAAATTCCCGTATGCAAATTTTATGAGTAATAGCTTTATGAGTTAGCTTTCATATGCCACTGGTCTCATGTTCAAATAATGTACGGTTTAGTAGAAATAAATATTTTAGTGAACAGTAGTCGAAATATTCCTGTACAGTGATGTTTTCGCCCCATGTTTTTGTAAAATTTGTCATTTAAAAACTACGTAACTATTTGTTATAATTCCAACGCCACTGTTTAATAGATTCTTATATGTTTCTAAATTGATAAGCCACGTTACAAGGTAAATTTTTGATAATTAATAGTGATTTTTACAAGTTGACCTAAGTTTCTGACAAGTTGCTGTAAAATTTCTGTTTCGACAAAGTTGTTTGTAAAATGCATTATAAATGGATCTTTTGAGTTTTTGACTTGGTTATTTTTCTCATGGTTTATTAACTCTCTATATTTTCTAAAAAGTATAAGTTCTTTAGACTTAATTATGTTATTATTTATTTATGATTTTTAGAAGTAACAACATGTTTTCTTAGCCTTTGAGAAATATGTAAGTCTTGTTTCTTATCTTTTGCACTTGATACTATGATGTTGTCAATTATGTGAAGTAGGACGACATGTCTAGTAATATGCGGAATGTGTTTCCCTAAGCCTAAATATTTATATTAGTTGCATGCATGTTTATGTTGGATATCATTATTAAGAAAAGACTAAACCATTATGTGTATTTTGTTATGGACTATTATTTATTTTGGCTTGTATTCGCCAGTAGTTAAGCAATAAGTTGGAATAAAGATTAATTCGAATATCTTATATGATGTGATTTGCTAGTAATTAAAATTTTGTTATTTATTCAATCGTTAATTCATGTTGGAACGATAAGTGTTCTATATTACAATATGTGTTTCATGGTTTTGTGGCATTATAATAATGAATTGATTGTTCCTATTTTTAGTATTCCAAACTTCGAGGACGAAGTTTATTTTTAGGGGGAAAGAATGTAATACTACATAAATTTTGAATTATTGTTTTGATGAGATTGATGTAGTTGATAATCGAAGTTGCTTAGTAATGTTGAATGGTGTGATGTTGTGAATGTTGTGGTTGTAGTTATGGGCGAACTTCGGGACGAAGTTCATTTTAAGGGGGGAAGACTGTAATACCCCGTATTTTAATAATAAGTTATGAGAATAGTTTATGTAATTTAATAATTAATTAAAGGCATTTCTAATAATGAATTACAAATAAGACGATAATTAAATAATAAAATAAGTAAAACAAGTCGGGAATTGGGCTTAGCTAATAATCGAGTATTGGACCATGTGCCATTAAGTAATTGGACTGTAATTTAGTATAATAAGGTTAGAGTATAATCGGAATTTGCACCGGAAAATAATTATAATATAATATGGAAAGGTAGTAATTATATTATTACTAATAATAATTTATGACAATAATAAATTAGTAAAGATAAAATAAGGGAATCCTACCTATGATATATGTAGTAATAATAATAATAATATAATTGTGATAGTAATAATATAATGATAATTATAATAATAGTAATTCCTATATTAATTGGAATAGGTAAATTAAGATAGTTTCCTAATTGACCTCACATACTCTTTAATCTTACCCTATAAATAGAGATAAATACCTTGACCTAGTTTATCATATGCAAACTGAAAATTTGAGAAAAGAGGAGGAGACATAGAAGGAATTAAGACGGAATCTACATAGCTAATTAACTCGAGGTAAGACCGTCTCACAATTTAATGTAACGATTTTATAACTTAAATAACTCGTAAACTAGACCACCATAGGACTTGCTTTGACCGTGAATGTGGCCATGGACCACCATAGGGTAGCCGGACCTCCGTTTGACCACCATTGACCGGCGGGGCAGGGGTGTTTTTATGGGTTTTCGTGTAGGTATTGAGGGTGTGTGTATCATCGGTTATATGGGTTTTTGACCCTTATTGCGTGTGACCCAGACCTGACCGTGACTAGGGTTGGGACCAGGGATGATAGTCGACCACCGTGGTGGTTAGGTGGTGGTCATACATGGTGGTTTGTACGGTGTTGCCGGAATTTCGCAAACACAGAGGATGGCGAGTTTGTTGTTGCTGTCGTGTTCAGGTCGTGGGGTTTTATGGGTAGCTTTAGTAGGTGATGGGACCACCGTGGGTGAGGGGAGACCACGGTGGTGGCCTCGGGTGGTCATGGTGGCAGTAGGGTGGTGAATTGGCCGGGTTTCGTTGTTCTCGTGTCGGGTTTTTCGGGGTTGTTTAGGGCGTGTGAGTGCGAGTAGCAGGGGGAGTTTTAACCGGTGTTGGGTGGTTGTCGGGATTGGCCGTGGTGCAGGGTAAGGCATGGCAGGTTGGGTGGTACTGGCGGTGGCTAGGGGGTGGCGTGATAGGTGGTTATAGGAGGGGGTTGTACATGGCATATAACGTGTATGCTTGTTGACTTGTTTTACGTAGGTTTGGGTTTTGGGTGTTGGTTTATGGGTTGACTTTTTATTATTATTTTAAGACGGGTTTTGCTTTGGGTGACTCGGGTTTGTAATTGAGTCGGGTTTTTAAGTATCGTAAACCTTTAATAATAATAATAACTAATTAATTTGAATAATGAATATAAATTTATAAATAGTAATGAGAAGTAATAATTAATAATAGGTGGAATAATTATATTATTTTGATTAGGTTGATTTGTGAAGAAATTATAACCGGGTCGGATTGCTTTAATTATTTGGATTGCTTAAGCTGCATAATTGGAATCGCTTGCCAGGTAGGGATAAATCCTACTCAACTTTTACTCGATAATGTTTGTTGGATGATTTATATTAAAGTGAATTGATCAAATGAGAATTGTGTTGGTTGATATCATTGAAATTGTTGGAGGGTAGAAGTATATTGTAAATGTTGGTTGGATTAGTTATGATGGGGTTACTGTTATTGCATCGGTTATTCAGTTTAATACTGGTAGACATCCCTTCGTGGTGATGTAGATTATTATTGAGGTTATATTGGCAGACGTCGTGTAAGAGCCTTCGGGTGACGTATTTCAGATTTATTCTGGCAGACGATATTTTATCGTATTTACTCGAGGCAGGCCCCAGATTGGTCTGCAGGCCATCTGGTGGATATTAATCAACTATATGTTGAGGCAGACATTACCTTTGGTAATGTAGTTCGTGTTTACTCGCCTTCGGGTTGAGGCTGCCCCGGCCAGGGATTGGCGGGATGATTAGTGTAATGAGTAAGTAAAAGGAAGGAGCACGTTGTCAGAGGGTTGTGCAATGAAAAAGGAAATTGGATTATTTATCGTATGTTTTGTTGTTAGTATTTATTCCTACTCAACCTCGTGGTTGACCGTGTATTCGTGAACACCTGCGGTGAACCGTTTTATGGGGAGCAGATTTGACAGGTACTAAAGATTAGCTGACTTGGGAGCTTATGGGAATGCGTGAGGACTTGAACAACCTACCTAGAAGTCTAGACCACATAGAATGTTTTATCACTTTATTTATTTCCGCTGCGAGTTGTAATTATTTTATATTTGGTTTTAGTCGATTAATTTGTAATAAACATGTAATCGTTAAAGTTTTAATTTAAAGTACTTTGGTGAGTTGGACTTTGTTATTCACTACCTCGGGAAACCGAGATGATAACAGTCCTATTTATTTGGGAATGTCTAGCTAAAGGCTCCTTAATAAATGGGGGTGTTACATCAGCCATGGTCTTTTCTTGCTCCATAATGTGAGCGCCGGCTAGTTCAGTCCACTTCGCCAGCATCTTGGACAACCTTATGCCTTCCGCCCTAATCTGGGCGGGGGAAGGCTTAAGGGATGAGGAGTCGACAGTGGCATTTTTATCACCCGTCTGCACAGGCCGCTTCTCCAATTGCCGTTCAGTGAGAGGGACAGCCGGCAGTGGTTGATCTACAAAAAATTCGGACAAAGCATCCATGTCAACATTCATTGACATGTCAGAAAGCCTGTCATCAGGAATGCCTAATGAACCAGCTAAATCTGAGCCATGGGTTAGATCCGTACCAGCCTTGGCCTTCTTGGTTGGAGGACCCTTTTCTTTACCAGCCTCGGTAACAGCGGCCGCAGCAGACGCTGTCTCTTTTCTCTTATTTGAAAGAGGAGGACCCTCAGCAACGGTGACCTCCTCTTCAACATCGACGACCACCACCACCTGCTCTTTTTGGACCACAGGGACTGAAGATTGAGCTGGGGTTGACACCGTTGCCGCCGCAGACGTTGTCTTTGATCTCCGGCGCGGCACGTTACCGGCAATCCGCGCCTGAGCCGCCGTCACATCCAGCGCCTTCAACTGCTGCTTCATAAGTTCGTTTGGGGCCGGTCGGCGATCACGTGTCTGGGCCTTAGGATGCAGCTCAAAAACTCTCCCGTTCTCGTCAAGTCCCAACCTCTGGAGAACGGAGACAGACAGTTCCGGGCCAAATCAGTCTGCAAAAGAAATAAAGCAGGAGTTAAACAAAGGAATAAACCAAGATTCAAAATACAGAAACATAAAAAGCAAAGATGGGCCTCACACCGACCCCACTCACCCTGTTCGAGGGCCGGTATGAGGCCGACGTGGCAGAGCAGCTCATCCTGAAGAACGATCTGCGTCGGGGGCATCCATCCCTTCGGCGTCCCATCCTTCTCGGCCTCAAACAGCCTCATTGCCCGCTTTTCGTCCTCATTAAGATAGACCTTCGAGGCGTCCATCTTAAGCTTATTCCGGGAGACGTATCTATCATGCTCCCCTTTACTCTCGCACCGCAAATTGACGTGGTCCAGGAAGGACCGGGGCAGCGGATAGTCCTCCGAAACCTCAATGTATACCCACCGCCCCCTCCAGTCCTTGCAAGACGTCAGCTTGGAAACGGTGACGAAGCCCGGCTCGGTTTGTATGTTGTACCACCCCTGGCCGCCTAGGGTAGATTGTTTAAGATGGTGGAGCCGGCGAAAGAGGTTCACCATTGGGGCCTCCCCTTTGAAAAGACACCACCATACAAAACCAACAATCGTCCTGATGGCCAACGGATGTGATACTGTCGTTTCGTACCAAAAATAAATACCTAAGTACAACTAACTAATAGCTAGTAGTAAGTAGGGTCGATCTCCACAGGGAGGCTAAGTTGCTATTTATCTGTTTAATTCGGTCTGTCAGGGTGTCACAGAAATGGGGGTTTTGTATTGTGTTAACTAAACTAGAGATTAAAGCGAGAGAAATAAATAAGAGAAATTAACAGTAAGAGAGAAGGGAGTATGCTAGGAGTCGGTCCACCGTGGCAGCTATCAGATCTTATACTATCGGGAATACTAAGGCGATTAGACTATTGATAAGAAGAGCTATGGTCGTCACCTTTCGGTCCTTAAACCGCCCTAGAGCGTAAACAGCTTAACTTTCGCCCTCACTGTAATACCCTATTGTAATTAAGCAAGCCTTCCCTTCCAATCTTTCGATCTAGGTCGGGGTAACTAGATTTATGGTCTCCTGCATGCATTCATTCGACCGGATAACAGTTAAATTGCCTAATACAATTCCTATCGCAAGACTAATCTATTTAATACAATTAAAGCATCGCTACCACGGCTTCCCTAATCCTAACATACTAGGGGGAATTAGCTACTCATGATAAAATAAACAGGAACAATAATAAAAGAAGAAATGAACATTAAAAGTGAATAAGGGAAGAAGAATTACTGAAATTAAGCGATCCGGAGATGAACCGGAATAAAAGTAACAGTGTATAGAGAAAAGAGAAGAGCAACGTGATCCTTGGATGATTACAAATGACAACCTTTACTCCTATTTATAAGAAATTAGGAGTAAAGTTAAACCTAATGACGGAATATAACTAAAAAGCCCAGCCCGTCAGCATAGCCACTCGATCGACCAACTAAATCACTCGATCGAGTGAACTTGACTCAAAAACAGCTCGATCGACCGTGAATAGTGCTCGATCGACTGATTACACATAAGGGACTGGTCGATCGACTAAGGAAACAACTCGATCGACTATTTATTCTCCTAAAACCACTCGATCGAGTGGAAAACTACTCGATCAGGTGGGTCTTGACTTCTGCAGCTTATAATTCTCGTTAGTTTGCCTTTGACTCGTCCTTTTAGCACCCAAAACACCTTCACGCATCCCAAGACAGCTATAATTCCCGCTCCAAATCTACTCTTCCTCCAAATGCATGCAAAACGGACGGTAAATGACTTGATTTCACTTCTTTCGGGTTCATTCCTACAAATAAGACAAAATAACCCAAAGTAGCATATTCGGGGCATTTCGTAGCGTAAAACCACGATAAAAGCATAGAAATACGTGCATAGAATAGGCTAAAAAGACTATATAAAATGCACGTATCAAATCTCCCCAAACCAAACCTTTACTCGTCCCCGAGTAAACTAAAATGCAACTAAAGGAACGGAAAAAGATAACTCAGAGCCAACTACAAATGCCCACTTAAGCCAATTTAATGCAAGCAAACTAGCACTTATAGCAGACAGTCAAATGCAAACGAGTTATAGGATGTTTATAAACAAAGCTGAACCGTCGACCTTGCAAGACCTTAAACAATGGACTCTCACGGGTCACTCTTCTCTCATGAAGCAAAGGGTAGGCGTATGAATGTAAGAGAGAAGAAGAAAAATAGTCGCTCACCTAGACTACGACCCACATAAACATGCATGCAACTAATATGATAGACAATTCTAGCTACCTTACACACATTCCAACCAAACGAGGTCCTGTCACAGCCGAGGGCTTACAAAAATATGGTAAAGTGAGGCAATGGGTAAGAAAAGGCAAAACATTTATGGGAATGTGGAGGTATAGGTGATCAAGCTAGTACCTAAACAGAACCATATGACAACATCCATTTCCAACTCAATTATGAATTAAGCACATGCCCTTCATTTGGCATAAAATCTCACCAAACCAAACTGAACTAACTCCTCAAATGATATAAATAAATCATAGGAGCAGAAAACGTCAACCAAACAAACTCTTTTTTTTTCGAATTTTTTCTTTCTTTTTCTATTTTTTTTTTCGGTTTCTTCTTTTTTTCTTGATTTTTCGAATTCTTTTTTTTTTTCATCCCTTTTTTTTTTCTTTTTCACGTCTTTTTTCATCATCCTCCTTTTTTTTCATAAATTACCAACTCCGAATCAATATGATATGAGCCAAAATTTGATACAATAGACAAAATACCGCAGAACAATCTAAACTAGCTTGACAAGGCAGGCTAAATTTGGAATGTAGTTAAGGGTCAACAGGCAAATTTGGCTAATGTGGAGTTTATGGGTAAAAATGAAAGAAAAGGGAAATGTAAGCACCTCCCTGCATGTGACACCAACCACTAACCCGAATGTACGACGGCAAAAAGCAATTGAATTTCATATACGTGCAAATTGATGAACATGTTATGCAAGGAGTAACTACTCACAATCCTACATGAAACTGGTCACAAATGTCACCAGTTTATAAGGCTCTAAATCCTTAGAATTTATAAGTAGGTTGCCAAAATCTCAGGTCAAGTCTATTCGTTCAGCTAAATTTTAACATAAACTCGTAGATATGCAATAAGACAAAGCTAAAAGATAACAGTTTAAATGCAAGGCTTAAGCAAAAAGACAAATGTAGTGCAATATCATCATAGAAATCTACCGTTCCGACTCAACCTATATGCTAAATTAAACGTGAATTTTTTTGAATTTTTAACAATTTTCTGATTTTTATTGAATTTTTGAATTTTAACGAAAATAAACAACAATGCAAACATAAATTAAATGTGATAACTGAAATGCAATAAAAACAATATGCAGACACAAATATGGATGCATAACCTCCCCAAACCAAACCGTACAATGCCCTCATTGTACCAAAACATGGAAAGGAAACGCAAACTGAAGAAGAAAGAGAGTAAATGCGAAAAACTCACAAGATACGCAAAATAAGGGACCTCCCCAAACCGACCATGAAATGGGAGGTTGCTAAGGGCCCGGAAAACCGTCTCAGGAAGCTAATCCAAGTTAATAACACTCGACCAAGAGGAATAGCAGCTAATCGAGTAGAGTGGGCGTCTAAAACTGCTCGATCGACTGGGATGGTGGTCGATCGAATGGTTTTCTTTCTGCAGGCACTCGATCGAGTAGTTTCTCATCCTGCAGGTGGTCGATCGAGTAACATCTTCACTCGATCGAGTGGATTCATCAGCAAAGGTGCTCGATCGAGTAGAAAAACTACTCGATCGAGTGGATCTCAGCGTGTTCCTGCAAAATGCAATAAAAACAGCCCGCAAACTAACAAGACAAGCATACTGAGGAAGTCTATGGTATAAAAACCATTTATTACAACTTAAGGTAAATAAAAAGCAAAATAAAAATTGTCGGGTTGCCTCCCGGGTAGCGCTAGCTTCAGTCAGGTCCCAGCTCGACCTTCTTTTTCTTCGAGCCTCTCTAATTAAATACAATCAAAACAGCTCAAAGCGCGCGTTAAAGAACTTTGTCAAATAGCTGCGCATGTGCTACACAACAAAGATAAGTAGCACCAAAGTGGAATACGAAATAGGAAAAGAAACTAAACAACCGTTTGAGTCTAACAAATTTCCTATGTGAGCTCCTAAATTTATCCACATAATAAAGGAGCGGAGCAATCACAAAATATAGGGGTCCCGATTCAGATTAGCAATTTTGAGATGACATGTACGGTGAGAATTTGCTAATTTAATCGTCCACTTGAGAGGGGGTATAACTTTAAAAGGAATTGCGCAAGTCAAACGAGGCAAAATACTATTAGAACAAACAATAATAAAATTATCGTTTACTACCTTAGATTGGTCGCTCTCAATGGCGGAATCATAGGTAAAAGGGTTTATTACCTCTTCCGTGCTAGGAGCAATTACCGACTCAGCTGTTTCTTCATCAACCTCCTCAGTGGAATCCATCCCGTAGATCGCAGCTTCAAGTGTATCCGACTCGGCTGTGAATAAGGGAGGTTCACCGTAACCTTTATCATCGTCAGACTCGTCATCCAAATCAAACCAAAATGACGAACCAAAGCTCCCAATGGCCATTTCAGTCGATCGAGCAGAATAGTCACTCGATCGACCACCTTCCTCCCGCATCTCACTCGATCGAGTAACAAAATCGCTCGATCGAGCACTTTCCTCATGCATGTCACTCGATCGAGAAGAGATATTACTCGATCGAGGAGTTTCTTCCTGTACAGCGCTGATATCCCTGCATTCATTCTGGAAATACGATAGAAAGTCTTCATCCGAAATATAGAAATCATTTTCAGCATCGGACAACGCGGGTTCTTCATGGGAAAAACCGCTCTCGGTCAAGCACACCTCTTCTGGTTGCCGATTATTCAACCCAGCTGTTAACCGAGCAATTTCAGACTGCAGCTCAGTGACTTGAGCATCCATATGTCTATCATATTCTAGAATTAAGGATTTCAGCTCCGCGATTTCTTTTTTCTGTATATCGCGAGGATCCTGTTGCGGTGGCCATTGATGGGGTGGATGTGGCGGCACAACTACAGCTGCATTGTGCTCAGCAGCACCAGATCCCCAAGATTTCTTCCTTTCCCAACTAGCAGGTTTTTCAGCTTGGGCTTCAAACTGAGCAATTAGTCGGGAGACAGATGTCATCTTGGCAAGAGGGATCGAAGGTACTCAAGCCTTCCCTTCGATAATCTCCCTCGCAGTCTGTCTAATAAACCCGTAAGCCTATCAAAAAAGACTAAAGAAAAAGATAAGAACAGCCTCAAGGTACTTAGTCTTCCCTTGAGGCGAAAGGACAAACAAAATAAAACAGATAAAAAGCGTCGCCTCCCCGGCAACGGCGCCAAAATTTGATACTGTCGTTTCGTACCAAAAATAAATACCTAAGTACAACTAACTAATAGCTAGTAGTAAGTAGGGTCGATCTCCACAGGGAGGCTAAGTTGCTATTTATCTGTTTAATTCGGTCTGTCAGGGTGTCACAGAAATGGGGGTTTTGTATTGTGTTAACTAAACTAGAGATTAAAGCGAGAGAAATAAATAAGAGAAATTAACAGTAAGAGAGAAGGGAGTATGCTAGGAGTCGGTCCACCGTGGCGGCTATCAGATCTTATACTATCGGGAATACTAAGGCGATTAGACTATTGATAAGAAGAGCTATGGTCGTCACCTTTCGGTCCTTAAACCGCCCTAGAGCGTAAACAGCTTAACTTTCGCCCTCACTGCAATACCCTATTGTAATTAAGCAAGCCTTCCCTTCCAATCTTTCGATCTAGGTCGGGGTAACTATATTTATGGTCTCCTGCATGCATTCATTCGACCGGATAACAGTTAAATTGCCTAATACAATTCCTATCGCAAGACTAATCTATTTAATACAATTAAAGCATCGCTACCACGGCTTCCCTAATCCTAACATACTAGGGGGAATTAGCTACTCATGATAAAATAAACAGGAACAATAATAAAAGAAGAAATGAACATTAAAAGTGAATAAGGGAAGAAGAATTACTGAAATTAAGCGATCCGGAGATGAACCGGAATAAAAGTAACAGTGTATAGAGAAAAGAGAAGAGCAACGTGATCCTTGGATGATTACAAATGACAACCTTTACTCCTATTTATAAGAAATTAGGAGTAAAGTTAAACCTAATGACGGAATATAACTAAAAAGCCCAGCCCGTCAGCATAGCCACTCGATCGACCAACTAAATCACTCGATCGAGTGAACTTGACTCAAAAACAGCTCGATCGACCGTGAATAGTGCTCGATCGACTGATTACACATAAGGGACTGGTCGATCGACTAAGGAAACAACTCGATCGACTATTTATTCTCCTAAAACCACTCGATCGAGTGGAAAAATACTCGATCAGGTGGGTCTTGACTTCTGCAGCTTATAATTCTCGTTAGTTTGCCTTTGACTCGTCCTTTTAGCACCCAAAACACCTTCACGCATCCCAAGACAGCTATAATTCCCGCTCCAAATCTACTCTTCCTCCAAATGCATGCAAAACGGACGGTAAATGACTTGATTTCACTTCTTTCGGGATCATTCCTACAAATAAGACAAAATAACCCAAAGTAGCATATTCGGGGCATTTCGTAGCGTAAAACCACGATAAAAGCATAGAAATACGTGCATAGAATAGGCTAAAAAGACTATATAAAATGCACGTATCAGGATGCAGTTGGGCCACGGCGACATTCATCGCTTTAATAATAGCAGCAACGTATTCATTCAGAGGAACCGGAGCCCATACTCCAGGTGTCTGATGTATACGCCGATACAGCCCGCGGGAGGGCAACAGACGGCCTGACCCTCCTCAGGGATAACAATTCTATACCCCCTACCGAAGGAGTAATGGTGTTCAAAAAGTTCGAACCGGAACAATCGGCGAACTTGTTCGTCCGTGCACGGTCGGAGGATCGATCGGCGAGCATCACCGTGCCCGAAATAAGCGGCCTCCTTACGACAGAAGGGGTCGCCTCATCATCATCATCATCATCATCCTCATCATCATCATCATCCTCGAAACCCTCCAAAAATTTTGGATCAATCTCAGGAGAAAGCGGCTTGGGACCCCCGAACCCTATCGGGGTGACAACCAGTGCCTCCTCTTCATCAGACGCGACAGTTCGCCCCTGGCGCGTAAGTATCTGGGTCCAAAGATCGCAGAAGACATGACAACAAATACTTAACAAATAAAAGTTGAAAAAATTTGTTTGTTTACATTGGAAAAGTGTTACGCCGAGTAACGCTTTGAAGACTAGAGAGAAGTTTCGTCGAAGAAAGCTAGAGAGAAGAAATTTTTTGAGAAAATGAATTTTTGGTGGCCAAAATCAGGGGCTAACTGCTCTATTTATAGAGTAAAGCCCATGAAACGGACCAATCAGGGCAAAGCCCATGAAGCGTCAACCAATCAACACCGAGCCACGTGTCAAGCATGCAGCACAGAATGGCAATCGACGTATCTTCTTCAACACGCTCCTTGACAGAATGCCAATCGACGTATCTTCTTCAACACGCTCCTTGGTATCTACTTACCAAACGGCCCGTTGTTCAACCAAGCTTGGCAGCACCGGCCGGGGGCAATTAAAAACACACGGCACTATCAACCTCGGTCTCGGCCAGCGCCATTTTCTTTTCCACATTTGATGTCCATTACACATCCATGTGGAGGGGGGGATATGATACGGCCTGAGAAGAACCAAGCCGAGGAAGAAGACGCCGGGGAAGAAATTCAACTTGCGCAGAATACGCTCAACACTCATCGAAGGTCCATACCACGGCATAGACTACGCTGGGGGCAAATTGATGGGGCATATTCTGCACCCGCTGACCGAGTCAACATATTGAGCAAGGTCAAAGATATCCACAGCAAGTCAACATCTTAGACAGCCTAACCGACGCAGCCTGTCGGCCTGTCACTTGTATCTCGGCTGGGTAACTGGCCAGCCGGGAGGCATATCCGCGTACTCACATCCAAGTCCCCTCGGCAACTAGCCAGCCGGCCGACCATGGGTCCCTCGGCCGAGGGTAGAACAGTCTTTCCACCTGCTCTGCCACTTGGCCACTTGGCCACTATGTGGCAAAAGGTGAAAGTCTATAAATACTCCACTTCTCTCATTGAGAAAAGGATCCGAAAATAATCCAATAATCCATAAACTCACTATTAATCTGTTATAAACTCCCTTATCTCTCTACAATATACTTTGCCAAGTAACACACAACTTAATCTCTTTAAGTTTACTGACTTGAGCGTCGGAGTGAGTACGCTCGGTACCAAGCCGAGCCCTCAGTTTGTTCATTGTTTCAGGAGAGGCCGAAAGGAAGAGTCAAGCAAAGTCGTCATTCATCAAGCTTACGTGGTCATAACACTGCTCCGAAATTACACCCGGAACAGAATATATTTCTCTTTTATTTAATTGTGGCATCTCATCTAACTAGTTTAAGTAATTAGATTATTTAGTAAGATGTAAGTTTTGCCTAAACAAGTTAAGATTCCAAGTTTGTGTTTTTGAAAGCTTTTTAAAGACTTCCCCTATTTGCCCAAGTCACATGTGTGACTCTTGGCAAAGAAGGAGAGAAAACCTTTCTTGCTTGATTTTTTTACTACCCATTTTGGTGCAAGGAATATGCTTTTGACTGAAAACTTTTGGCTTACTAAACTTGATTTACTTTATATTAATTTAATATAAAGAAAACTCCACCCTTCTTCCTCTATATAAAGAGATGCTCCTTCTTTGCATCAAACACACTTTCATAGCTTATAAAATCTGAGAAAGAAATTGAAAACCTTTGCAAAACCCTTAATGCTTTCAAGTATTTAAAATCTTTTAAATTGCAAGTTTTTCATATTTCTTACAAGTCTCAAAAATGGTTCATTTATTTAAGTATGACTTAGCTTAATGTCTTTCTTCTCTTAGTTGATCGAAAATTGATCTCTCCCGTTCTTAAGTGAACAACTTAGAGATATTTGATCCTATAACTATTTGAGAACTAGATAGAGCTTAAAGAAACGGAGTAGTTTCTTGAGTAGCACGATCGGAGTAGATTGTGGGGAATCTCGTTGTAATAGAATAATTGTAATTAGAGTTAATTATGTTATCAAATTATTAATGAGAAGTAGATTGGACGTAGGCCTATAGAGTGTAGGCCGAACCAATTCAAAACCGATTGTGTTGAACTTATTTTGTTTATTCATTTCCGCTGCAATTCTTAGTTTGTCGTTTTTATTATCTTCAGCAACAGTCTACTATACCGTCACGTTGGTCTGTTGTTTACACTTTATATAAAGACAACAAGTTACAGTCCGTTACATTGTTGCCTTCATCATAACCAACGACACTTTTTTTAATCTCCATTTAAAAGAGGTTGTGTTAGGTATTTGAGATATCATTTCATTTGACTAACTTAAATCAATTAAGTTAAGTTAAAAATTTTAAAAGGTACCTAATTCACCCCCTCCCCCTCTTAGGTACTTCGGGATCCTAAACTCTTCAATTGGTATCAGAGCCTCGTGCTCTTGATCGAGGTTTATCACCTTAGAGTTTGAATCTTGGGAAATGAATCCTTCAAAACACTCCAAGATCCCGGTCTTTACCGGTGAGAATTTTGGATGGTGGAAGCTCAAAATGGAGCACTACATTAAGAGTATTGATTATCAATGTTGGAAAATCATTGAGGACGGACCTCTTGTTATTGAGGAAATCGACATTATTACGGGTTCTACTAAAATCAAGGCCGAAAAAGATTACAATGAAAATGATTTTAAATTGGCCGAAAAGAACTCGAAAGCAATGTCGATTCTTCAACGATGTGTAGGAGACGCCGAAGTTAGTCGAATTTCCGGATGTCCTACGGCTAAATTAATTTGGTATTCCCTTGTTCTTGCCTATGAAGAGACGTCTCAAGTTAGAAAACACCGTATTGATCTTCTCATGCAACAATATGAGATATTTCACATGTCAAAGGACGAATCCATAAATAATTTTTCATCTCGCTTTTCGTGTATTATAAATGAACTAAAAAGCCTAGGAAGAAATTTCGAGTCCGAGGACACCATTCGAAAAATTCTTCGTAGTCTTACCACTAAATGGCAACCTAAGGTTACCGCCATAGAGGAAGCCAAAGATCTATCCACTCTATCTCTTCATGAACTAATGGGATCACTAATGGCTCACGAGTTCAATCTCGATAAGCACTCTAGTGAATCCTCAAGGGGAAAGAGTCTTGCTTTAGCATCCTCTTCAATTGATGATGAGGATGAAGAAGAAGATGAGTTTGCTTTGTTCTCTAGGAACTTAGTTGGAATGGTGAATGGCCATGGACATAAAAAGTTCAACAATAACTACACGAAAAAACGCTTTCCAAAGAAAAGACCCTCTACCACTATTGGATGCTTTAAATGTGGTGATAAATCACATCAAATTAAAGAATGTCCTAAGTGGGATGAGATTAAGTCCAAAGATAAGCGAGATAAGGCTAAAAAGGACTACAAAAACCGAGTCATGTCCGCCATATGGGGAATGTCCGACTCCGAGGACGATGAAATCATCGAGGAGGAATTAGAGGCTAAAATGTGTCTTACAAGTCGTCTCAAGGACAAAGTCTCAAAACCTTCTAAAACCGAGCATCTTAGATGTCTTATGGCTCATCCCGACGATTCCGACTCCGATTCCGACAATGAGAGCTTGGTGAGAGGCGGCCGCAATTGGTACTTGGATAGTGGATGTTCTCGTCACATGACGGGAGATAGAAGCCAATTCCTCTCACTAGAAGCTTATGATGGTGGCAAGGTAACTTTTGGCGACGACAAGAAAGGTGAGATAATAGGCATGGGAAAGGTCGGTAAGTCATCGTTACTTTGTGTCGACAATGTGCGGCTTGTCAAAGGTTTGAAACATAATCTCCTTAGCATTTCTCAACTTTGTGATAAAGGTAATATTGTGGAATTTAGTGCTTATTTGTGTCGGATAATTGATGCCACAACTCATGAAATTATTCTCGAAGGGAGACGTGTCAAAGATGTTTACTTAACCAACTTAAACACGTTATCCGGTCATACCATGTCATGCATGAGTGTAATAAAAAATGATCCTTGGTTGTGGCACAAAAGGTTTGGACATGTTAGTGCTAAAACTCTTAATACTCTTAAAAGACTTGACTTGGTAGAAGTATTTCCTAACATGAAATTTGACTTTGATAAAGTATGTGATGAATGTGCTAGATGTAAACATGTTAGAAGTTCCTTTAAGTCTAAAAGAATTGTGAGTACTCTTCGCCCATTACAACTTTTGCATATCGACTTATGTGGACCAATGAGAACTAGAAGTAGAGGAGTTACTCGTTATGTGTGTGTCATTGTTGATGATTATTCTAGATTTGTTTGGGCACTTTTCTTGAGTTCCAAGAGTGAGCCATTTGATGAATTTTTAATTTGGTTGAAAAAGATTCAAAACAAACTTGATCTCAAACTTATTTCCATAAGAACCGATCATGGAACCGAATTCGAAAATTCATCATTTTGCGCTTATTGTAATGACAATGGTGTAGACCATAATTTTTCGGCTCTTAGAACACCACAACAAAATGGAGTGGTCGAACGAATGAATAGAACCCTTGAAAGTATGGCTAGAACCATGTTATTGTGTAGTAAATTGCCAAAGAACTTTTGGGCCGAAGCGGTAAACACCGCTTGCTATATTCATAATCGAGTCATGATAAGAAGCATAATCAATAAAACACCCTATGAAATTTTACATGGTAGAATACCCAATATCTCATATTTTAGATGCTTTGGGAGCAAATGTTTTGTTCACAACAATGGTAAAGACAACTTGGGAAAATTCGATCCACGTAGTGATGAAGCGGTTTTTATTGGTTATTCTGACCATAGCAAGGCTTATAAAGTTTATAACAAACGAACCATGCTAATTGAAGAAAGTGTCCATGTCATATTTGATGAATCTAGCATTCTTGGACAGGTACAAAATGATGGAGAAGATGATGAAGATGACGATTTTGAGATAGGTCTTGTGAGAAAAGACTTTGTGTTTGAGGATGAAGAAGCCCTAAACAATGACGTTGGGCAACAGTCACAAACACTGTTTCCTTCTGATGCAAGCACCAATCCAGGGGGAACAAACAGAGATACTGTTGCCTCTGATTGTACACCTCATTCAGCAACGGTTCCCACGACTGTTGCCTCCACTTCCAGAACAGTAACAGTCTCGGACACTGTTGCCTCAGGAGAATCCTCAGACACTATTCCAGATCCTTCCTCTAATCAACAGACAACAGTCTCAGAGACTGTTGCCTCTGAGGGGGAACAAAACGCCTTTGTCCCAAGAAAATGGAAGCATCAAAGTTCTCATCCTCTTTCCAATTTAACAAGTGACTTAAATTCTGGAATAAGAACAAGGGCATCTTTACACAACTTTTACGCTCATAATGCCTTCTTATCCCAAATCGAGCCTTCAAATGTGACTATCGCCTTAGCCGATGATGATTGGCTAGTTGCCATGTAAGAGGAACTAAATCAATTCAAAAGGAACGAGGTATGGCACTTAGTCCCTAGACCACCCAACCATACCGTCATTGGTACTAGGTGGGTATTTCGCAATAAGCTTGATGATTCAGGTGAAATTGTGAGGAATAAAGCTAGGCTAGTGGTGCAAGGTTATAATCAACAAGAGGGAATCGATTATGATGAAACCTATGCACCGGTAGCCCGACTTGAAGCCATACGATTACTCATTGCTTTTGCGGCTCACAAAGGCATTAAACTCTTCCAAATGGATGTCAAAACCGCTTTCTTAAATGGATATTTGGAAGAAGATGTCTTCGTGGAGCAACCTCCGGATTTTTTAGACAATGATTTTCCTAAACATGTTTTCAAGTTAGACAAAGCTCTTTATGGTTTAAAACAAGCACCTAGGTGTTGGTATGATAGGTTGTCTAAATTTCTCATTGAAAACGGTTTTAGAAGAGGTTCTGTTGATAAAACATTGTTTTTAAAGACACAGTCTGCTGAACTGTTGATTGTCCAAGTATATGTTGATGATATTATATTTGGTGCAACTAATGAACTTCTTTGTGTCTACTTTTCGGAACTAATGAAATCGGAATTTGAAATGAGCATGATGGGTGAGCTAGGTTTCTTTCTTGGGCTCCAAATCAAGCAATCTAAGGATGGAATCATGATCCATCAACAAAAGTACATTAAAAAAATGCTCAAGAAATTTGGGATGACTCAAGGTAACTCTCACGATACACCTATGGTACCCGGATCCAAATTGGACAAAGATGAACATGGTAAGAATGTTAGTTAAAAGGTGTATAGAGGTATGATTGGATCGCTACTTTACCTAACCGCTAATCGTCCCGATGTTCTCTTTAGTGTTTGCTTATGTGCTAGGTTCCAAGCAAATCCGAAAGAATCCCATTTCAAAGCGGTTAAACGAATTCTTCGGTATTTGATTGGAACACAAAATCTTTACCTATGGTATCCCTTATATTGTCCCTTTGATCTTATAGGTTATTCCGATGCGGACTATGCGGGGTGTACGGTGGATCGTAAAAGTACATCCGGTGTTGCTACTTTCTTGGGCCCATGTCTTGTTTCTTGGGCTTCGAAGAAGCAAAATACGGTCGCTCTTTCTACGGCCGAAAGCGAATATGTCAGTGCAGCGCAATGTTGCTCTCAACTCTTATGGGAGAGACAACAACTTTCCGACTTTGGTATGTTTTACGATTCCGTCCCCATTATGTGTGATAATACAAGTGCTATAAACATTTCAAAAAATCCCATCCAACATTCACGAACTAAGCATATTGAAATCCGACATCATTTTCTTCGTGATCATGTAGAAAAAGGTAATATTAGTCTTAAATTTTGTAAAACCGAGGATCAAATTGCAGATATTTTCACTAAACCACTTGCAAGAGCACAATTTGAAAAACTTAGGTTAGAGGTTGGCTTGATTAATAACATGTAATCACTTTATTTATTCACATTATCTCATATGATTGACTAATTAGAGTGTATAAGTGCAAAACTTGATCACCCTAGCAAAGCATTTTAAGAAACCTGGTTGATGATTGTGTTTAAGTGTATTTATTTAAATTTGTGTTTATCTTCCAAAGATTTTTGTATTTGATGATATTGCAAGTCTTCCTCTACACACCTCCATAAAACTCCCACCCACTGCCCAAATCCAATTAAACCTCATCTAACATCCTTTATTACTCTTCCCTTTTAAACTTGATAAACCCAACATACATTTTAAACCCTCCATCACCTCCAAGTTAAGTCAACAATGGCAACCACCCACATCTTCATCACCTCGTAATCCATGATAGCTACAATTTGACCTTGAAGAAGAGGAAAAGGAAAATTCACTCCAAATGCTCATCGACTTGCTCTTGAACGCCATCGCCAAAAGCGATCCAAGGTGACATGATCTGAAATCGTCCCAAAAAAAAAAAAACGCTGCTCTTCATTCATATGCTGAAACGAAATATATGAATATGATTGAAGATGACCCAATGATTACAAAGGTTTGTGTGAAAGTTTCCAATAATCTTATGTTGGATTGAAGAAAAGAAAGTGGAAAGAAATCAAAGGTTTTGAATGTAAGGGATGAAGAAAAAGGTATCTTAATTGAAGAAATTAAGAAGGAATTTGTGGACATATGTCAAGATTAGATCTAAATTGAATACTCAACCGCTTACAAAGCTTGCCAAGAGTGGAATTTGTGTGTTCGACAGACCGCCGGAATTCATTTTTGCTCCGGTCATTGTTTTGCGTTCTCCGGGAATGAATCTTTCTCAACTTTGAAACCCGGTTTCTCCTAAGCCTAACCCACAAATTAGCCCCTTATTTTGCTCACTTGCTTTATTATCTTATCTTAAGTTATTTGGTTTATTTACATTAATTTGCCTTCATATGTTTAAATACTCTCTATATCCTAACCTTGGTGGTTTGTTGTGCCCGTCTTCTTTTGCCTTCACTCTCTTGATGATGTCAAGAGGGGGAAGTGGATCTATAATGTGTACGGAAGGTATTGTTCATACTCTTGCTAGTGTTCATAAGTGTTTAATATTAGTAATTTTATTCTTGTGTTTACTCTCTTTAATTTCTAATATGATCTTATCTCATTGCTCACTAATTCTAATGACTAGTTGATTTTGATTATCTTGTTAAGGGGGAACCTAAAGGGGAAAGACACATTATATTTGGCTTGTCATCATCAAAGGAGGAATTTGTTGAGCTTATTGTGTTGATAATGACAAACCAAATGTTACTAATGTTTCTCTTAAGTTTTCTTAATAGGATTTACAAAGATTGATGATGATCAAAGTAGAATGAAGCCAAGGATGAAGATCGTCTTGCATTGTTTAAGGGTCCATAGGTTCGAGTTAGAAAAATATTAACTTTGCTATACTGAGGTAACAGTGTCGCCCACTGTTACCTTCCGGGACGGATGAACCATCATTTTCAAAAGGAATATATTTCTCTTTTATTTAATTGTGGCATCTCATCTAACTAATTTAAGTAATTAGATTAGTTAGTAAGATGTAAGTTTTGCATAAACAAGTTAAGATTTCAAGTTCGTGTTTTTGAAAGCTTTTTAAAGACTTCTCCTATTTGCCCAAGTCACATGTGTGGCTCTTGGCAAAGAAGGAAAGAAAACCTTTCTTGCTTGATTTTTTGACTACCCATTTTGGTGCAAGGAATATGCTTTTGACTAAAAACTTTTGGCTTACTAAACTTGATTTACTTTATATTAATTTAATATAAAGAAAACTCCACCCTTCTTCCTCTATATAAAGAGATGCTCCTTCTTTGCATCAAACACACTTTCATAGCTTATAAAATCTGAGAAAGAAATTGAAAACCTTTGCAAAACCCTTAATGCTTTCAAGTATTTAAAATCTTTTAAATTGCAAGTTTTTCATATTTCTTACAAGTCTCAAAAATGGTTCATTTATTTAAGTATGACTTAGCTTAATGTCTTTCTTCTCTTAGTTGATCGAAAATTGATCTCTCCCGTTCTTAAGTGAACAACTTAGAGATATTTGATCCTATAACTATTTGAGAACTAGATAGAGCTTAAAGAAACGGAGTAGTTTCTTGAGTAGCACGATCGGAGTAGATTGTGGGGAATCTCGTTGTAATAGAATAATTGTAATTAGAGTTAATTACGTTATCAAATTATTAATGAGAAGTAGATTGGACGTAGGCCTATAGAGTGTAGGCCGAACCAATTCAAAACCGATTGTGTTGAACTTATTTTGTTTATTCATTTCCGCTGCAATTCTTAGTTTGTCGTTTTTATTATCTTCAGCAACAGTCTACTTGTAACACCCCGATTTATGAAGGAGCCTTTAGCAAGACATTCCCTAATAAACCGGACTGTTACCATCTCGGTTTCCCGAGGTAGTGAATAACAAATTTAAACTCCAAGGCAAATTATACAATTACTTTAACTTAATTGTTACAAAACCTCTTTTACATCAAATTACAAAGAACTAGCATAAATAAAAGTGAAGGTCTTCTAAATAATGATCTAGCTACTAAGTCTTCTGATCCAGTGTCTCACGCCCATCAAACTCCCATCCTATCTCATAAACCTGTCAAGTCTGCTCCCCAATATTTGGATCATCACAGGTGTTCACGAATACACAGGGTCAACCACGAGGTTGAGTAGGGAATACAATGAAATAACAAAATATGATATGCATGCTCCTCCGTCACCTCCATCTCCATCTCAACTCATATCTCATAACCCGGAACGCCCGGCCATACCGATCCCCGGCAGGCACAACAATCGACCGTCGTCGATATACCAGCTCAACAGCTGAGGACACCAGGGCAAGTCCTGCAGAACCAGCCTGGGCCTTATCACAACATCACATCGTATCTCAACATCGTCACTACCACACCGTCCTCCAACTCCAATGCATATGAAATGCTCAGCAGAAATCAATGCAACACAATATGTATATCAATGAATGAAATCATGCCAGCTACCAAATGTTGTGATAACATACTCAACACGATCAATGCAGTCATCCACATTCCAGTATATGAATCATAACATAAACCAACAACCACGTAACAAGTCAACGTTCACAGCTTGGTCATATAAAACACAACAAGTCAACACAATTTAACAACAACGCTACCTTTTCGCAATCCAAGCACACAAGCAATCAATTATGATCCTTCACATATCCATCACCTACATAACATAATTATGTATAATTACCACCTACTCAATCAAATAATCATGCACATAAACTAGACTCATCATAACTTAATAGGAATATCAACTTAAAGAACAAACACGATTTTTCCTGATTTTCCAGCACATGACAGACTCGGAATAAAATACATAACTAATTCCAGAGAAATCAAATTGATACAAGGCCAATTGGATTGGAACCCCATGAGTCTTAGCTACAAATTATATCTAACGTGTTTTTCTCAAATTCCAAACTTATCAAGGGTTTTCAGACTGATTTCCAAAAACTGACAGAAACCGTCGCATAAAAAGTATTGATTCATAAAACGAGTTTAAAACATTATTTTGCAGTAATTCCAAATCCTATTATCATCTAGACTATACAAAGATGATGTATGAAGAAGTCTCATAACTGAGCCGACATAAAAATTAGGGTTTCAAATCATTTTCCACAACCAAATCAGATTCGCGGACTTTTCAGCGACATGTTCATAAATAAATCACCTAGGACAAACCATAAAGAATTTGACTACGAGATTCTATATGCATAAACTAGACATCAAATAAATAGGACTCTCTTTTCAATCTTTTTGAAGACGAATATTTTAAAACAGTATAAACAATGGAATGAAATCGACTTACAAACAGGGAAATCAAATTAGGTTGGAATCGATGAGAAATCTTCAATCAAATGAAAGGCTCGACAATTGTTCTTCCTCTCCCTCTCTCTAGGTTTAGAAATGGTTTTATGAATGATAAAATAAAATTAGAAATGACTCAACTGTTAAAAGAGGGGAGAGGGAGAGCGGCTCTTAGATTAGGTTTAGGGTAAATGGTGGTTACATGTTCCGGGTAAGGCAAATGGTTTAAACGGATATGGTAATTGGGTAAATGTAGATGGGTAAATGGGTGATACGATTCTTGACCCAAAAGACAAAATGTAATGTAGCCCGACTCAACATATACGATATAAACCCGACTTAATAACATTCACGATATTACGATGCAACCAAAATAAAATGTATAATAACTAATATATAATAATATCCGTTTAATCGATTATATAAAATACGGGGTATTACAGTCTTCCCCCCTTAAAATGAACTTCGTCTCGAAGTTCGCTCCCGTACTCAAACATAAAAAGGGGTATTGTATATCGTACATTCGGACATCACGCATTTCTAACACAGTTAACACACACTTTTGACACATCAATTAAATATAACAGACACGAAATGTTACATTCTACCCTCCTAAAAATAAACTTCGTCCCGAAGTTTAACTCATCTTCACTTAACCCAACTAACTACAACTAATAACTACCTGAGAACACAAATGTATAACAACTAAATAACCACCTGAGAACACCGTCATCTTTCCATCTCAATTTCAATATCGATATTGTCAAAGGTTCAAAGAACTGTGCTCAACACCTAGAGTAAAACTCTAAGCTACTCACCCACGAGTCAGGTCAAAGATTAGACAATTTAAATACAATACGAACCAAAAATCAATATATGAAAATCCGAATAAAATAAGGCTCAACTCAAGGCCAAAGTCCACACGGTATATCGTAGTATAACTTAAGCTCCATATTATGAGAATCAATAGCACAGCACAATCTTAATTAATACGTAGTACCTCCATTATCTCCTAGCAACCAAACGAAAAGCCATTACTGCCAACCATTACCAAATCTAATTGTTTCCTTTACAAACTTATAGATTTCCAATCCTTGTGCTCAACCAATCATATATGTCATTCAAATCTACCCAAACCCATCTCACCAAAACCCCCCTCTTGACAATAAGATATATAATACGTACTTATATAATTGCAAACCGAAATAATGACAATCATCAGAAATTCACAATTACCATGTATAAATTGATATCATAAAACGATGACAAATAATGACACATACACATACAACCCCGAAAAATAATAAAAGTATTAGGGACGGTAATATCGTGTTACCTCGATAAAGAAAATAAAACTCAACCACGTCCTCGCATATGACGAAAATAGTTCACTAACTAATGGTCTTCATAATCAAAGTTGGTGTTGGGATGGAGTAGGCGCGAGGGCAATGGACATGTATGTAATTAAGCAAATTTGATGATCAATTATAGACCATGAACGAGCGAGAGTAAAAATAACAAAACAATTTAAGAAACTTCTCACATTTGTAAACATATCACAGAAAATAGATCTACCACTACTATCCATCACAATCACAGGATCTTATTAACATGTCCATACAACCATTTACTCACTCACTGATTTAGGTCACGAATTAGACCGATGAATTTAAACAATCAACAACATACTCATAATTCATATTTTAAATTATCAAAAATTGTTTGCACGATATAAATTCTGAAAACATATTTCCCAATAAAAGTAACAACATATGATCCATGACAACAACAACATTACTTCCATATCACACATGTGTTTAACATTTTAGCAACCATATCATTCAATTGTGTCCAGCAACTTAGTATAACTCATTTTCAGCAAAACAAAAGATATCGCATAAATAGCTTAAACATATACATTTGCCATCATATACTTTGTAGAACATTATCTATGATAAAAGATTAGCAACTTGAACAACTTCTCTGATTTGCACGATTTGAATAATTAGGCAACTCGTAGACTCAATTAAACGTAACTATAACGACTATCATTTAAACCAACGCATATCATGTGAATCATCAAAGGGTTATCCCATTATAATTGCCAACATAGTTATCATAAACAATCTTCATTAGAATATAATTGATAGCAACGACTCGAGAATATAGATATGTCAAATGTCGTGCTACACCAAACAGTTTCCTTTATATCACGCCCATACAATTGCAAGAATCACTTTAGCATTTTATGACAATATAATAACGAACATATCCAATAAGGAATAACAACACTGTTTATTATCATGTCATAGGTTTAGGTTCAACTGAAATAATTTAATGCGATGAAGGTAATAAATATAACTATGGGCACACAAACTCACATGAAAGACATTAGAACTCAGATGGCATACTACATGTGTGGACAGTTAAACATAAGTCATTACTACCATACATGTGTAAACATTTAAACATGATTAATATTATCATAAAACATTCATGCGGAAACAACAATAAATTGGCAACATCCAACTATCAGGTGCGATTCCATCTTTCCACCAACATCCGTAGCATATATTATCTATGCAAGAGAAAATAACGATGGTAACAATCAAGAAACATATATTAGAATATCTGGATTTAATGCTTACTTGCCACTAACTTTAATAAGATAAGACAACATAGGTATTTATGTACATATTCCGGCCATTACAGAGATTATGAACAACAAGAGACATTACGACATGACAACATCTAAGGTATGCAAACAACTGAACTCGTATAAACATGTCACCTTTGATTAAGAATCATATTCAGCTATTCAATTTCACACATACTATCATGCCAACAATGCTATAAACTAAACTTTAATTTTAATGAATATGCGTGCTACTATCATCATATAAGAACATTATAAATTCACATTAATAAGGCTCATGAAATAATCAAACAACTGTATGAAAACTCAACATAGAATTCACATCTTAAAAGTTATGATTCACGTTGTAACTTCCAAAAATCACGAATAAATAACCGTTCAACGAAAACTTGAGTTATATTACTTTTTATAACATACAGAGAGTTAATAATACGTGAGAAAAAGAATGAGATCCAAAGCTCAAGAATTCAATTTTTTTAAAGCATTTTAAAACTCCGTTGGTCCAAACAGCATGTAACAACAATTGGTCCGAAACTTGGGTCAGTTTGCAAAACTTACCTTTTAATATTGAAGTATCAAGAATTTTCGTGGCTTATCAATCTGAAAACACGTGCGAGTATTCTAATCACTCCAATTGGAATTATGCAGTAATCATGAGTACAATTAAATGAGAAATTTTACAAAATTGTTGGTCGAAACATAATTGTACAGGAACTTTCTGACCATAGACCACTAAAATGTTTATTACTCCTAACCGTATATCCTATGAACATGAAACCAACGCCAAATGAAAGCTAACTCACCAGGCTACCTCCCATAAAATTTTCATCCATAGGCGATAAACAGAAAACAAATGGCAGTAAGATCAATTAGAAAGTAAAATCATACAAAACGTGTTTCAGCACTAGGTCATTCATTTACTATGTCCCAAGCTCTTACAACCACACTATCGATACTAACCAATCCTAACTTAAATCTCACACTGTGTACCTTCGTAACATCTACCCCATAGAATCCCTTCGCATCTCGATCTACTCCTTATATCTAATCACGTTTGCTATGACTAGAAACATGCAATTCAATAGTGTTTCTCATTACTATCACAATACTATACTAGCATGGCTTCGGGATCACATAACCGCATATCACTAGACATAATAGTACTATCAACACATCATTCAACATCCATCCAGATAAATCTCATCAATTCGCAATTATTTTCACGCTCGCGATTACCACAATCCAACACTTCATTGATTATCAACTTGAACACGAAAAGTTTATTTCTCATCTCCACAACATCACATGATCACGCCATCATTCATACAAAATACTTACCGTAACGTTGTCCTGCAGCATGGTTAGAATATATGGGTCTCAAGGTGTACATCCACTCGATTATATCCAAGGTTTTCCTTCTAACTACCCCATTCACTCAAAGCTGAGAGGGCAAAAGAGCACGTATTAAGGGCGTCTTCTTAACCGCACTGTGAGCTCCTAACAGTTCTTACCCAGGGGTTCATTTTATTTAGACACATCCTATGTTCATTGGGTTCATTGGTTTAGGCCTGAGGATCGTTCTCTCTAATACCACTTTGTAACACCCCGATTTATGAAGGAGCCTTTAGCAAGACATTCCCTAATAAACCGGACTGTTACCATCTCGGTTTCCCGAGGTAGTGAATAACAAATTTAAACTCCAAGGCAAATTATACAATTACTTTAACTTAATTGTTACAAAACCTCTTTTACAACAAATTACAAAGAACTAGCATAAATAAAAGTGAAGGTCTTCTAAATAATGATCTAGCTACTAAGTCTTCTGATCCAGTGACTCACGCCCATCAAGCTCTCATCCTATCTCATAAACCTGTCAAGTCTGCTCCCCAATATTTGGATCATCACAGGTGTTCACGAATACACAGGGTCAACCACGAGGTTGAGTAGGGAATACAATGAAACAACAAAATATGATATGCATGCTCCTCCGTCACCTCCATCTCCATCTCAACTCATATCTCATCACCCGGAACGCTCGGCCATACCGATCCCCGACAGGCACAACAATCGACCGTCGTCGATATACCAGCTCAACAACTGAGGACACCAGGGCAAGTCCTGCAGAACCAGCCTGGGCCTTATCACAACATCACATCGTATCTCAACATCGTCACTACCACACCGTCCTCCAACTCCAATGCATATGAAATGCTCAGCAGAAATCAATGCAACACAATATGTATATCAATGAATGAAATCATGCCAGCTACCAAATGTTGTGATAACATACTCAACACGATCAATGCAATCATCCACATTCCAGTATATGAATCATAACATAAACCAACAACCACGTAACAAGTCAACGTTCACAGCTTGGTCATATGAAACACAACAAGTCAACACAATTTAACAACAACGCTGATAAGTCAAGTGTATTTCCCTACCTTTTCGCAATCCAAGCACACAAGCAATCAATTATGATCCTTCACATATCCATCACCTACATAACATAATTATGTATAATTACCACCTACTCAATCAAATAATCATGCACATAACCTAGACTCATCATAACTTAATAGGAATATCAACTTAAAGAACAAACACGATTTTTCCTGATTTTCCAGCACATGACAGACTCGGAATAAAATACATAACTAATTCCAGAAAAATCAAATTGATACAAGGCCAATTGGATTGGAACCCCATGAGTCTTAGCTACAAATTATATCTAACAAGGTTTTCTCAAATTCCAAACTTATCAAGGGTATTCAGACTGATTTCCAAAAACTGACAGAAACCGTCGCATAAAAAGTATTGATTCATAAAACGAGTTTAAAACATTATTTTGCAGTAATTCGAAATCCTATCATCATCTAGACTATACAAAGATGATGTATGAAGAAGCCTCATAACTGAGCCGACATAAAAATTAGGGTTTCAAATCATTTACCACAACCAAATCAGATTCGCGGACTTTTCAGCGACATGTTCATAAATAAATCACCTAGGACAAACCATAAAGAATTTGACTACGAGATTTTATATGCATAAACTAGACATCAAATAAATAGGACTCTCTTTTCAAACTTTTTGAAGACGAATACTTTAAAACAGTATAAACAATGGAATGAAATCGACTTACAAACAGGGAAATCGAATTAGGTTGGAATCGATGAGAAATCTTCAATCAAATGAAAGGCTCGACAATTGTTATTCCTCTCCCTCTCTCTAGGTTTAGAAATGGTTTTATGAATGATAAAATGAAATTAGAAATGACTCAACTGTTAAAAAAGGGGAGAGGGAGAGCGGCTCTTAGATTAGGTTTAGGGTAAATGGTGGTTACATGTTCCGGGTAAGACAAATGGTTTAAACGGGTATGGTAATTGGGTAAATGTAGATCGGTAAATGGTTGATACGATTCTTGACCCAAAAGACAAAATGTAATGTAGCCCGACTCAACATATACGATATAAACCCAACTTAATAACATTCACGATATTACGATGCAACCAAAATAAAATGTATAATAACTAATATATAATAATATCCGTTTAATCGATTATATAAAATACGGGGTATTACAGTCTTCCCTCCTTAAAATGAACTTCGTCCCGAAGTTCGCTCCCGTACTCAAACATAAAAAGGGGTATTGTATATCGTACATTCGGACATCACGCATTTCTAACACAGTTAACACACACTTTTGACACATCAATTAAATATAACAGACACGAAATGTTACACTACTATACTGTCACGTTGGTCTGTTGTTTACACTTTATACAAAGACAACAAGTTACAGTCCGTTACATTGTTGCCTTCATCATAACCAACGACACTTCTTTTAATCTCCATTTAAAAGAGGTTGTGTTAGGTATTTGAGATATCATTTCATTTGACTAACTTAAATCAATTAAGTTAAGTTAAAATTTTTAAAAGGTACCTAATTCACCCCCTCCCCCTCTTAGGTACTTCGGGATCCTAAACTCTTCAATAGTCAAACTAGAAAAATTATTACAGGCATATTTGAGTGGGCTTGGGTCTGAATTTGTAGCAAAGGCGACATCTTAAGAGATGTTGCATTTCTTTTGTGCAAGAAGAACCCTAATAAATATGATTTGATTGAGTAAATCATTACTTTGGAGGAGGGAAGAGGCGGAGAAGAGCTGGGATTCTCTTCATAACAAAATAAAAAGAAAGGAAGAGGGTTTCATTTCTAGAAAGGGAGACTATCGCCCTATAAACCCTTTTTCTTAAGCCCTTTGACCTATATTTGATGAATGTTTGCACTCTCTTAAGTTTTCTTCCTCAAGCTCTCACATTTTTTTCTTCATCGTTTAAGAGTTTATATGTATTAATGATCACGCATGAAAAGATACTACAATACAATGTGCATACGTTTAAGGGTTACTAGTAGCAAGGAACGTCAAAATTCAAGTTGCGAAATGGAACAAAGAAAAACAGTGGTCAAGATGGCATGAATTAACTCAATCTATACTTACGCTATAACAAATATTCCGCAAAACATGAAGGTAAGAGACGCTTGTTGAGAGGATTACCTGTTCATTAGTCCAACTGCCATCTCTAGCCATGTGACACACTCTGTATCACTCACAGACTTCCAATGATGAATAGAGAAAAGGAATCAAAATGAAATTTCATAATTAATATCTAGGACCTGGAAATCTGGGCTTTAAATCAACATACCAAATGCTTAATTTTCTTCTTTTTCTTATGTTCTGCTTGCATTTCTGCAGAATCAATGTAGACTGCTTCTCAAAGTTCATCGCTGAATCAACCTCTGACCCTCTTGGGACAATAGACGCACCATGCAGCCTGCTCAAGAAAGGATTTGGTATCTCCACTGGAAGCATCGACTCTACTTAGTACTGGTGGGAAGCCACCAGGCCCAGCACCAAAGGGGCAGACAACCCTTTGCCTAGAAGCAGTGCACATTCTTTTTGTGGGAATAGGATCAACATGTAGACTGTCGGTAGGCCATTTTAACGTTACGTTCAACAATGGGGTCCCATTCCTGGTCTCTGCACAGTGCTCATAAGCAACATCACCAACAAGACTAACAAGACTGTAACAAGTATACATAGATATTCAGCAAAATAGGGCAAAAGTGCAAAACTAACCAGGCAGGGTACCTACCTGTTACATCATGCCCTGATATATCAGCTTCCTCGTAATTATTCTTGCCTACTCTCTGCACAAGTTTGCAAAGAAGGCCCACAAAAAGAGAGTTTACACGAGCATAGGGAGTGCTAGGTTGGGACTACTTAGAACTTTGTGTTGTTACTATCTCGAGTACAAATGGAAGGGATTGGAAGAGTCCATACTTCACAGTCGGCCAAATGTGACATAATTAATTTTCTGTACATCTCCATTGCACCAGGAGGAATTGCATACAATAGATTTTCCTACAATAGAAAAAAGAAAAAGGAAAATAAGGTAGATAAATGGAGGCAATATTCCACAGCAAAATCAATATCAATATCACTACCCTAGTGCCTACAAAGACGCTCTTGTCCGAAATAGGGTAAAAGGGATAGAATCCCGCAACCTCTCCCATGTAAAAGGAAGTGCTAACCACTTTGATTTAGTTATTATTTAGTATATTACACCGTCAAGACAGAAGAAAATAATCTTTTCTGCTCTACAGCAGAAATACACGGACACAAAAACGCAGGGACGGAATGTCACCCAACACAAAGACAACGGCGTGAAATATATATGAAAACAGGAAAACCACAATATTCCAAGTAAAGAAACTATTCAATACAGTAAGAGCACATGCTTTTGCCGGGTTAAATTTACAATGACATATTGACATATAAAATTGACCACAATGGACATAAATTTGCATCATCAACAATCAATTGAACATATGCACAATTTAACAGCAAACTTTCACGGGCGCAAGACCAGAAGTACACCGTGCCTCCATGCATTTCAACCATCACTTTTATCTGCAAAGCAAGGAACACAAACATACCTCCGTAAAGTGATACTCCCAGGAAACATCTGGTAAGTCCACATAAAAAAATACATTCGCAAACCCAGGCACTCCACCATCTAAAAAAACGTTAGGGAAACCAATTAAACTGTAAGAAACTGAGAGCAAATCCATAAACAGCATGGTATTGTTTCCTTCTGGTAGACTGCAACACATCTTGAGACGCCTTATCCAGATTAAAAACATGCAACAAAGCGAGGACACTCTTCTAGGAAAACGAGACTCCATATAAATTAACAATGATGATCGTAAGAAGTAGATGATAACATGCACTCACGCAACAACAAATTGGGGAATTGGGGAATAGAAGATATCTTAGCACAGTCCAAAAAATCAAACAAAAGTACCAAACTATGCTTTCTTTTCAGAGTGACTGTTTTTAAATTCAACTTGTGTATGATATTAGACATGTTGTTTCCGATACTTTCAACCAGACCAGAGTAACATCAGTTTTTTTTTTTTTTGGTACGAACCAGAGTAACATCGGTTACTTTCTGCATTTCACATACATATCTTGTCCTCCTAGCCTAAACTGGATGAAGAATGATCAAAACTATCTCGGAACTGAAATTTCATTATTCTTTTAAGTTAGTACGTGAACCACACAATCGGACTGAAATTTCATTACGAGCTGAATCAAACAACTTGAATTTTAACAAGTCGAATCAGTAGAACAATTACACAAACACACAGTGATAGAAACTTTCATTAACAAGAAAGTTCTCATATACAAAAACACTAGCAGATTAGTAAAATGAATAACTACTTAACTTTCATAAAATTGAGACAACATTACAATTGATAACCCTAGACATAAAACTTAAACAACATTACAATAAACCCTAGACATCATTAAAAATGAATCATAAACCCTAGACATCAGGGCCTAAACACAACTACCCCATCCGGACGAACAACCACCCTTGACGAAACCAAAGTAGCAATACGAACAACGTAATCCACAAGTTCAGGCTGAGCGGAGTAAAGGAGACAAATCGGTGGAGAAGAATAAGTAAATGCAATGTCTGCAGCATCAGAATCAGTGACAAGAACTGAAGCTTGAACATTCAGTAAAGCAACATGGTGAGAGATTTGAGACTGAATTGCTATTATCTGGTTAATAGCATTCATATCATGCTTCTCCTGAGCAGTAGGTTGACGATATGTGTGGATATGGTTAAAAGTGTGGGCAATAAGCTCACACTCACAAACTGTAGATGTGAAGGGGTAGGGTACATGAGGTATGTCTCATAACATAAATAAAATTGAAAGTTGGGGAAGTTTGAACCAAAGCATCCTTCATAACATAAATAGAATTGAAAGTTGGGGAAGTTTGAACCAAAGCATTCTCTTGCTGCAAAAGGTCAGCAATGGCAACAAGACGAGGCTCAGCCATGGTGAAAACAATGCCTAAACATTGTGAGCTTATTGCCCGCACTCTTAACCATATCCACACATATCGTATATCGTCAACCTACTGCTCAGGAGATCCATGATCTGAATGCTATTAACCAGATAATAGCAATTCAGACTCAAATCTCCCACCATGTTACTTTACTGAATGTTCAAGCTTTAGTTCTTGTCACTGATTCTGATGCTGCAGACATTGCATTTGCTTATTCTTCTCCACCGATTTGCCTCCTTTACTCCGCTCAGCCTGAACTTGTGGATTACGTTGTTCGTATTGCTACTTTGGTTTCGCCAAGGGTGGTTGTTCGTCCGGATGGGGTAGTTGTGTCTAGTCCTAATGTCTAGGGTTTATGATTCATTTTTAATGACGTCTAGGGTTTATTGTAATCTTGTTGAAGTTTTAACGATGAAAAAGGGGGGAAATGATTGAAAAAGTTGGGAAAAGGATGGAATAAGATATACTGAAACTAGTTCTATTACCCGTGAAATTTACGGGGTTAGCTGTATTGTCACGTTGGTGGTGTTATACAATACCAGATTTGCGGTCGCACTGAGCCATGACAAAAAGGACTCGTAAGAATTTTTTTATCAATCTATACCTATACTGCCATAATATATCGTCAATATATTGTCAATATATATTTTCTACAATTTATTAAACGTTTGCCATGGATTATTAATATTTTGCCACGAATATTGTTACATTTTTTAGTGTTTTGTCACGATTATTGTTATTGTCTTCAATTTTGTTTAGCTATGTAATTAATTCAACCTAAAAAAAATTCAAAATAGAATTTTTTATATTTTTATTTGTGAACAATAATTTAAGGTAGATTGAATGGTTAGCATTATTTTGAAAGATTATGGTGAGAATTATATTTGTGTTTAATATGAGATATATTGGCTTTAATTTTAGGGTTTTTTGATAACTGCTACCACATGTAATTCAGATTTTACCAACTGCTACCAAAGTAAAATTTGTTTAAAAAATGCTACCAATATTGTTGGTTCGATTTAAAACTAACTACCAAATGAGCACGAACCTCCTATTTGCGCGTGAAAAGACAGTAATACCCCTATTTTACACTTTTCTCTCTCATATCAACCCATTATCCAAACTTATCCCCTTTACTCATATTCAAGCTAATTAACTTCTCATTTTACTTCCCAATTAAATTGAGGCTTTTAGAAATCAGCTAAATCGTCTCAATTTCTTATCCAAATCAGCTAAATCCCAAATTAATTAGGCTTTTCATCAAATCTGAAGAAGAGCAAAATCTCGCAACTTTGAGAATTCCTTCTTGTTCATTTCTACGGTTATCGTCTTATATTTAGCTTCTAATTTACAATATCAGCAAACTTCTTTTCCCATAAACAAAATCATAATCCAATCTCTTTCGTTATTAGTTCATAAACTCAATAATTAACGTCTACCCATTTCATTTCTAACCTTAATCTCAACTGGGTTTCCTTTCTTTTCCAAAATTGTTTCGCTACTAAACCATAATTCAATCATACGACGGCGATAATGACAGAGAGGAGGCAGAAGCTGAACCGGAAGCCGAAGATAACCCAGAAAACACTAGTACCAAACTCCCCAATTCATCGACTTAACTAACAAAGCTCACCCAAGATTGAAATTTGATCCAAACCTTTTCTCGAAATCAAAATTAAACTCTAATCAAACTAAACCCACAAAAAAAATCGATCAATAAGGGAGAATTTGAAGAGCTAATAGCTTTCAAAATTAGGGTTTTTAGCACCAATTTTTAGGGATTTTTAGGAAATAATCGATGTCGACCGTAGAGTAAAAACAAGGGAAATGATGTAAGAGGAGGAAAATCAAAAGGGAATATAGAAATAATTAAGGGATGAAAATTAGGGATTTTTAGTTTAATAAAAAGTGTGTGGACTAATGAGTTGGGGTTGGGAAAAATGAAGGAAAAATTACCAGAAATTGATATGAAAAAGATGAGATATGAATGAGAATGAGATTAATGGAATAAAGAGAGAGTGAGTGAGAATGAGAATTGAAATTGGTGGAAATTGAAAATGAATGAGATGTGTGATGAATGGATGAATTAGAAACACAAGGGAGGGGGTAAGGGCATTAAAAGAAGAAAAATAGAACTTAAGATAAGATTTTGAGATGGACAGCTGAGATCATCTCTATTTGCGTCCTAACCTCATTGGGTAGTTAGTTGTAAACCGAACCAACAATGTTGGTAGCAGTTTTTTTTAAAAAATTATGTTTGTAGCAGTTGGGAAAAAATGAGTTACTTGTGGTAGCAGTTATCAAAAAACCCTTAATTTTAAGTTTAATTTTTCTTAACAAATAAAAAGCAAATACTAATATTTATTGTGTTTTAATTAGTGTTTAATGTTATGATTTTTTCAATTTTTTTAAATAATAATGATGATGTGTCATGCTCTAATAGTCTTAAAGGTGAATGTTGAAAGCTAATATTTAGACTTGCCGGTTTTATATTATACTCTCTCCTATTCTAGATGAGTGTCCCATTGTAAATATGGCACAAGAATTAAGAAAGTGAGTTTAGACCACACAAAACAGACAATGGGACACTTATGTGAATAGACGGAAATGGAATTGAATTTGAACCACACAATACTTACCAAAAATGGACAATGGGACATTATTGTGAATAGACAGAAATGGACAATGAGACACTTATTTAGAATAGGAGGGAGTACTAGTTTTATGACCCGTGAAATTCACGGGTTCATTTCATATGTTTCGTGTTAGAAGTTTGCAAAGTGCACGTCTTGTCTCATTCATTTATTTAACTTTTTTTTAAAAGGGATATATTTTAATAAAAGTGGTACACATGATTGGGGTGAAGAGCTCAGATTTGACAAATAAGCCAATCGACCAGGTTCAGGTCAAATCATTTTGAGGCGAACAATTTTGAGTCGGGTAATATGAATCGGATTAATCTGCATTGGGCCAATCAAGGATGGGTCATTTTGGATCATTTTTGGCTAGAGATTTGCCTTAATATTATTTTTGGTCATTTTGGGTGTATAGAGTCGGTTTGGGTCACTTCATATCGGGTCATTTTAGGTCAGGTCTCATATGTGTCGGATTAATTTTGGGTCTATTTAGACATATTTCTCTTGTCATTTTTGAGTTTCGAGTCATCCTTATTAAGTCCGGTCAAGTTCGTCAAGCATACGGAAGATGGCTCAATTGTTTCCCGTATATAACTTCATCTGAGCAACCGTTTTCCTATTCTATAATTTCACTAGTTTAGCACCCGTGTAAAGTTGCACGGGTATATATAGATAGTATATATAAACAGGTTTCAAATTTTAGTTATTAACGTGTATTAGTTTGAATGCACAACATTGTAAATAAATGATCTATATAGTACATGAAATAAGTACTTAAGAAAGAACCAAAATGAATATACATTATTTTATATAATTGTTTGAGCGAGGAAGAGGATGCACTCTATTATGGGTGCAATTTAAAATTTATACACCAATACAAAGCAATCACTTTGGTTATTTGGTATCAATTAAGCTCACGCAAATGACTATACTTGGGTTATACTCCATATCTTCTGACAAACTTCCTTATAAACTTGTCGCGTACAATCTGCAGGAAAAAAAACGCTGTTACTATCCAGTCTTAAATAATTGGTTATTATTGTGTTAAACATAACTATTAGAACAAAAGTTGCAGTTTAATCCCTCAAAACTCAAAAGTAAGTTGCAGTTTAAAATGCAACAATTGAAAAGGAAGTTGCAACATATATCAATTATCATATATGCCTTTGTAATTTATTTTCCTCTTTAGTTTCCAAATAAATTTTCCTAGTTTTTAGGAAACTTAGTCATTATTTTCTCACAAATCCAAATTAGGAATTATTATCTCAAATATATTCACATTTCCAAGTTCAGAACAATTAGACATCAATTTTCTTAATCTTCACTGTCCTTGAGTTCCCTTTTACACTGTTTCCTTGCTTTCAAAGTTTGTGAAATTATCACTCTTTAGTTCCAAAAATCCATTACACAGCGGTACTAATCTCCAAACTGTAAAAACCCGATCTCACGCCATGCCGGATAGATCGTCAAATCGCCAACAGTCCATAACTTGTCATTTTCTAATTTGGGTTTGCTATTTATGGGTTTGAAATTGGATTAAAGCTACTGTCTTTTTCACACTATTGTCTTATTTTTGTTTGTTATTCTCATTTCTTATGTTTCAAAACACATTGTATTCAAATAGCCAAATTCCAAGAAAAAAGGGATGTTATTTACTTTATTTCTCTGAGATCAGCGTACACCGGAGGTATACTGAATCTGCTACAATAAAAAAAAATTTTCTAAAGTTAAATGAATGTGTCATCAGCCCATCCGCTCCATCCGGTCCGATCTAAAACCAGTTTTAATGTGACGGTTCGGGTCCAGCTTCTCATAGCCAGGTTGGTCATCAGTTTTCAGAATTGTTAATGTCCAGTCTCCGGTCTATTGTGATAACTCTTCAAAGCTTCTTCCAATCACTTTGCCTAGTAAACCCGACTCTCATCTCCTCTTGGGCACGCCTTCCAAGATGGTTCTTGCAAATCACTATATCATTTAACAAACCTCAAGTGCCTTTGTACATGTCAAATGCAAATTGAATTAATTTAAACGAAATTAACATGCAAGTAAATAAATTGCGGAAATAAACTACGCTAGGAAAGCAATTAAATTGGGATAGAATATTTACAAATTTGTGCCGTATTTTTAACGTCGATGACTCGACAAAGTGCTTCTCATGATCATGCTTGGTAAATGGGGTCTTCCAAAGTGACTTGTTCAACGATTTGTGCTTCCATGCCTTCATGATACTCTTTAAGTCGTTGTCCATTCACCTTAATTGTTCTTCCCGTGCTTGGATTCTCAACTTCGACCGCTCCATGGGAGTGGACTTTTCTCACAATGAACGGTCCAAACCACCTTGATCTTAGCTTTCCGGAGAACAACTTTAACCGGTTTTGAAAAACAAGAACCTTGGTACCTTCCTTGAAAACCCGCCGACTTATCATTCGATCATGCCATATTCTAGCTTTCTCTTTGTATATGGCGGCATTATCATAAGAGTCAAGACGGATTTCTTCAATTTCTTGAAGTTGAAGCTTCCGATGGAGACCCGCATCATCTATGCTTTGGTTGAAGGATTTGATGGCCCAATAGGCTCTATGCTCCACTTCCAAAGGAAGATGACATGCCTTCCCATAAATGAGTCGGTACGGGGACATGCCAATTGGTGTCTTGTAAGCGGTGCGGTACGCCCAAAGAGCGTCATTCAACCTTTGACTCCAATCTTTCCTATCCGGGTTCACTGTTTTTTGTAAGATATTCTTGATCTCTCGATTGGATACTTTCGCTTGCCCATTGGTTTGTGGGTGGTAGGCGGTGGAGACTTTGTGCACGACCCCGTACCTCTTTAACAATCCCTCCAAAATCCTATTGTAAAAATGAGTCCCCCGGTCACTTATCAATTTCCTAGGATAGCCGAACCTTGAGAAGATATTGTTGCAAATAAAGCATCGGTTGTTGGGGTATTTCGTTTCGTCGTGAGATGTTGCCAACCCGTTGGCATTTGTCACAAGTATTGACGAAAACGTGAGCATCTTTAAACAACTTGGGCCAATAGAACCCGCACTCAAGGATCTTACGTGTCGTTCTATGAGGCCCAAAGTGACCCCCACAAGCGTACTCATGGCAATGTTTGAGGATGGACGGGACTTCTACATCCGGCACACAACGTCGAATGACTTGATCTTGACACATTTTCCATAGATATGGGTCATCCCATATGAAGAATCTTGAATCGGCCTTTATCTTATTTCTTTGACTTGATGAGAGTGAGGTGGGAAACTTCTTTGTGACCATGTAGTTGACAAGGTTAGCATACCAAGGCTCAACGGCCTTTATGGAATATAGAGATTCATGTGGTAAGCTACCGTCCACTACTCCCATGGTCTTCACTAAACCCTCATTGATGTGAAGCCTACTCAAGTGGTCGGCTACCACATTAGCACTCCCTTGCTTGTCCTTGATCTCAATGTCAAACTAGCTCAACAAAAGAACCCATCTCATTAGCCTTGCTTTGGTGTCCTTCTTGTCTACAAGTTGCCTTATAGACTTGTGATCGGTATAAATGATGACTTTGGCACCCAAGAGATAAGCCCGGAACTTTTCAATAGCATACACCACCGCCAAGAATTCCTTCTCCGTGGTGGTGTAGCTCCGTTGAGCATCATTCAAAAGTGAAGAAGCATATTGTATCACATGAGCAACCTTCCCGTCCCTTTGGCCTAGAACCGCGCCAAGGGCATAATCACTAGCATCGGTCATGATTTCAAAAGGGAGGTCCCATCTTGGAGCTTGAATTATCGGGGCCGTCACAAGCTTTTCCTTCAAATAATCGAATGCCAACCTCCATGCATCATCAAAAACAAACTCCACATCCTTGTGCAAAAGCTTGCACAAGGGGTTAGCGATCTTGGAAAAGTACTTAATAAATCGACGGTAGAAGCCCGCGTGTCCTAGGAACGACCTTATCTCCCGAGTATTAGTAGGATATGGCAAGGTTTTTATCACTTCAACCTTAGCCACATCCACCTCAATCCCTCTCTTTGAGACTATGTGACCTAAGACGATGCCGCTTTTAACCATAAAGTGACATTTTTCGGAATTCAACACAAGGTGTGACTCCGTGCATCGTGATAGGACCATAGTTAGGTGGTCCAAGCAAGCTTCAAAATTATCTCCATGGACGGTGAAGTCGTCCATGAAGACCTCTAAGACTCTTTCTAAAAGATCCGAGAAAAGACTCACCATGCAACGTTGAAATGTACCCGGAGCATTACATAAACCGAAGGGCATCCTTCGGTATGCATATGTTCCGAAAGGGCATGTGAATGTTGTCTTGGATTGATCCTCCGGACGTATGGGAATTTGAAAGTATCCGGAATATCCGTCCAAGAAACAATAGAATTCCTTCCCCCCTAACCTCTCTAGCATTTGGTCTAGAAAGGGTAGAGGAAAATGATCTTTGAAAGTCACGGTATTTAGGCGGCGGTAATCGATGCAAACTCTCCACCCGGTTTGAATCCGGGTGGGAATTAAAGCTCCTTCTTTGCCCTCGATTACCGTCACACCACCCTTTTTAGGTACACATTGAGTGGGACTTACCCATTGAGAGTCGCTAATGGGGTAGATGATTCCCATTTGGAGTAGTTTGATGATCTCTTCCTTTACCACCTCCATCATTGATGGGTTTAATCTTCTTTGTGGTTGCCGAACCGGCTTTGCTTCCCCTTCCAAACGGATCTTGTGCATGCAAACGCTTGGGCTTATCCCTTTTAGATCCGCAATGCTCCACCCAAAAGCTTCCTTGTACTTGTGCAAAACATCCACCAATCTCCTTTCTTGATCACCCTCAAGTTGGTTTGAAATTATGAGGGGTGGAGTGTTGTTTTCCCCAAGAAACACGTACTTCAAGTGGTCGGGGAGTGGTTTTAGATTGGGGATGGGTGGCTTTATGATGGATGGGAGGGGCCTTTCAAGGGAGGCCTCTAGGGGAAGGAATTTGGATGGGTAGTCATAAGAGTAGGAAGAAAAACACGACTTGGGTGAGCTGAGAATTGCGCAGGCTGCACTGGGGGTCTGCGCAGGCTGCGCAGGATTACGCAGGCTGTGCATGGGGCTTGCGCAGGCCGCGCCTGTGCTCGACATTTCCTCCTCAATTTCTTCCACTTCTTTTTCTTCCTTTGATTCTTCTAGTGGTTCTTCCTTTTCCAATGCCTCAATATTTTCCTGCACATCATGAGACAACAAAAACCGCAACCCTTCCTTCTCGACATTGTTAGTGAGGGCCACCTCAAGTGGGTCCCTATGACTAAATTGGTAAACTCGATTTGCCAAATGTTCAATTTTATCAAGAAAGTAGCAACAACTCAAATCATCGGTCTTTTTCATCGTCTCATACACATTATACTTCAAAACTTTCCCTTCAAATTCCATGGTCAAAGTTCCATCATACATGTCAAGTTTGGTTTGGAGGTTCTCATAAAAGGCCTCCCTAGCAAGAGGGGTGTAGCCTTAGAGTCCGGTTCCATATCCAAAACATAAAAATCGGCCGGAAACATGAATTTGTCAACCTCTACCAACACATCCTCTACAAGGCCCTTGGGGTGAATTGTGGAGCGGTCCGCCAATTGTATCACAACATTGGTCTTAGACAAGGGAGGCAATTCTAAGGTGTAACGCCCCGTAAATTTCGGACCGTTAATATATTTCGGAATTTTCGGTATATATGTTTAATTATTGTGTTTTAATTGTTTATTTAGGTGAAGGATTGGAAGACGAGTTCGGGGACTCGTATATTGTAGAGGATAGCGGCTAGTGTCGTTAGGGTTTGGGTTTTCAAGGTGCTAATTGCTCATTTTCTAGCTTAAGGTAACATATTTCGAGTTACTCGACGAAAGATCGTCACATGTTTTTGATTTTTGTATGTTTGGTGAATTTTTGTTTGGTTAGTAATTTTCACATGTTAAACTTAGTTGCATGCAAGCTTAATTTGTGCCTTTTGGTAGTTTAAATTATCAAAGTTGAATTGGGGACGATTAATTAATTTTCAGACGGTCTTATAATGTATAAAAATGAAAAAAAAGAGGAGAAATGGTGCGGCAGCGGGCCCGGCAGCAGCCGGCAGGCCCACGGCAGCCCCGGCCGGTCTTGGGGTTGGCCCGGGTTGGTCCGTGCTTGTTTTGCGGTTTTTCATACAATATTGGTCATTTCGGGTTAATTAATATTAGAATAGTATAAGTAACAAAAAGAGTAGTAATTTGAATTGAAGTATACTAGTAACAAAAATTATGTTAATGGAAAAAATTGTGCTTATATTAATAATTATCACATGTTAGGGTAGTTTACAAAAGGAAATTTGTAATTAATAGGCTCAAAATGAATTTTATAGCTATAATTGTAATGTTTTGTTGATTGTGCCGAAAACTGAGCCTTAGTCCCTTTGACTGATGCGATGTCAGTTAATTGAGTGATTGGTCAGCCGCAATTTGACCCGTACCTGTCGCAGGGCTGGGGTTGCGGGTAAAAATTCGGTTGAATGAATTAGATAATCGGCCTTTTCTTGTTTTAGGCCATTTATTATATCTCTATTTCACATGTGTAGTTAATTGAATTTAAATAGCTTCTTATTTAGTTAGTTGAATTTTAATAGCTTCTTATTTTGTAGAAATGGCCTTAGTTTCCCCTAAAGCCTTTTATATTGTTATAATTGCTAGGATTGGAAATTAGTATTGAATACTTATTGAGGAACTGTTGGGATTGTATGCTGTAAATAGACATTTATATAGCCTTTCACATGATAGAATATTAGATTTTATGTTGGTAAGTAGGACTTTTGCCCTCTTAAGGTTAAGTGGGTGTCTTACTTGACTTGTGTGGTGAGTTTTGGGTGGTGTGGGCTAAAATATTCAAGCCGGGACTATTTGTGACTAGGTCCTAGGTGAGTATTTCGGCCTTCATCATAGATAGGTCTTTATAGTCTTTGACGAGTATATGTTCACCGCTTGATAGCCTTTGTGTTTCGACTAGTGGATGTTTATCCAAGTTGGGGCATGACCTCAGGTACTTATTTTGATAGTATGGGGTCAGCTTAAGTACTAGCCGACCCTTCGGTGGTGTCCTTAGGGTACTCACTTCACTTGGTTTTAAAAAAAAAAAAGTTGTGAGTCTTGGGTGCGGTGGTGTGTATCCGCATGTCTAGGTCTGCGCAGATTTTAGGCTAGGATTGTGTTGTCTCTTGGCCATGTTTTCTTAATAGTAACCGCTGAGCCAAGATACCGGTTCGATTACCTTCCCTACCTCGTGGTATAGACTTGAGTTACAAAGTGACTATTGACGGTGCTAAGAACTTATGCCTGTCTTTGATATATTGCCCTTTCTTGTTTGATGATTCTATGAATCATAGAAGGTGAGATGCAAGCCGGCTATGGTTGATAGAGTTTGGATTACAATTTGTTATATGATTCACATGATAGTTAGTTGGGTCAGTTTAGGGGTCATTTGTTAGAATACATGATAAGTAAATGGTTTATCAAATTGTTTACATGTTACACTACATGTTACATTAATTTTGACGATTCGTGGCTGGGAGGACTCGAAGTTACTCCCCACTGAATTGTGGCTTTCGTGTTTGTATAAAATGCGATTGACAGGTTGTTGATGCTTAGTTGGGGTCACAGACGGCTAGTGAGCAAGGAACCTTGGACCTAGTTTTGGCTATTTTATTAGTCAACCTTTTACACTTTTGGTTTGTATATAATTTGAAGGGACATATGTCTCCCTTTTTATTTTTGGTTTGTATCCATATATTTCCGCGTCTTTAGTTATATATGTAAGTTAGTTTATCAGCTGTTGCAGGGTTATGACACTCTTCTTGAGTTGGGATTGGTTGTGAATGGTTTAGTTAGAAAATTTTTTGAAATTGCAGGTTTTTGGACTAGTTGAACCATTTACAAACATATCCTACCAGTTTTTCTATAGAATTTACGTATATAATTAAGGCTAGATTTAAGGGTGTCACAGTAAAAATTTGGACCATTTCTCGATTTATGCGTGTCATCCTTGCGCAGGGGCCATGCTAATCTTCTCTGTATCGTTCCAATTTGATCAGATGTCCCGTAAGGTATTCTTTTTCTTACTCTTTTTCTGAGTTTCTAAGCTTTGTATAATCATATTTAGTAAAGATAGTATTCTTACTATAGAATATTAAACTGAAAGTTTGAAAATGCTTTTATGATTTTCAATGGTTTTAACATTAGTGAATGTTAAATCTCGTAGTTGGTGACGTCCCAATAATGGGTTTTCTCATTTATTGGTGAAGAAGTATTTTTATATCTTGATATGAATATGGATGTTCTTGTCTGATCAACAAGAGTATCACCGTTTCATTGATAAGATACCTATATTTTCTTATAACTATAATTTCTCCTTCTAAGTTTCGAGGGCGAAACTTTTTAAAAGGAGGGGTGATTGTAACGCCCCGTAAATTTCGGACCATTAATATATTTCGGAATTTTCGGTATATATGTTTAATTATTGTGTTTTAATTGTTTATTTAGGTGAAGGATTGGAAGACGAGTTCGGGGACTCGTATATTGTAGAGGATAGCGGCTAGTGTCGTTAGGGTTTGGGTTTTCAAGGTGCTAATTGCTCATTTTCTAGCTTAAGGTAACATATTTCGAGTTACTCGACGAAAGATCGTCACATGTTTTTGATTTTTGTATGTTTGGTGAATTTTTGTTTGGGTAGTAATTTTCACATGTTAAACTTAGTTGCATGCAAGCTTAATTTGTGCCTTTTGGTAGTTTAAATTATCAAAGTTGAATTGGGGACGATTAATTAATTTTCAGACGGTCTTATAATGTATAAAAATGAAAAAAAAAAAGAGGAGAAATGGTGCGGCAGCGGGCCCGGCAGCAGCCGGCATAAGAGCCACGGCGCCCCCGGCCGGTCTTGGGGTTGGCCCGGGTTGGTCCGTGCTTGTTTTGCAATTTTTCGTACAATATTGGTCATTTCGGGTTAATTAATATTAGAATAGTATAAGTAACAAAAAGAGTAGTAATTTGAATTGAAGTGTACTAGTAACAAAAATTATGTTAATGGAAAAAATTGTGCTTATATTAATAGTTATCACATGTTAAGGTAGTTTACAAAAGGAAATTTGTAATTAATAGGCTCAAAATGAATTTTATAGCTATAATTGTAATGTTTTGTTGATTGTGCCAAAACCGAGCCTTAGTCCCTTTGATCGATGCGATGTCGATTAATTGAGTGATTGGTCACCGCAATTTGACCGCACTGCCGCCGCAGGTGGGGTTGCGGGTAAAAATTCGGTTGAATGAATTAGATAATCGGCCTTTTCTTGTTTTAGGCCATTTATTATATCTCTATTTCACATGTGTAGTTAATTGAATTTAAATAGCTTCTTATTTAGTTAGTTGAATTTTAATAGCTTCTTATTTTGTAGAAATGGCCCTAGTTTCCCCTAAAGCCTTTTATATTGTTATAATTGCTAGGATTGGAAATTAGTATTGAATACTTATTGAGGAACTGTTGGGATTGTATGCTGTAAATAGACATTTATATAGCCTTTCACATGATAGAATATTAGATTTTATGTTGGTAAGTAGGACTTTTTGCCCTCTTAAGGTTAAGTGGGTGTCTTACTTGACTTGTGTGGTGAGTTTTGTGTGGTGTGGGCTAAAATATTCAAGTCGGGACTATTTGTGACTAGGTCCTAGGTGAGTATTTCGGCCTTCATCATAGATAGGTCTTTATAGTCTTTGACGAGTATATGTTCATTGCTTGATAGCCTTTCTTTTCTCGACTAGTGGATGTTTATCCAAGTTGGGGCATGACCTCAGGTACTTATTTTGATAGTATGGGGTCAGCTTAAGTACTAGCCGACCCTTCGGTGGTGTCCTTAGGGTACTCACTTCACTTGGTTTTAAAAAAAAAAGTTGTGAGTCTTGGGTGCGGTGGTGTGTATCCGCATGTCTAGGTCTGCGCAGATTTTAGGCTAGGATTGTGTTGTCTCTTGGCCATGTTTTCTTAATAGTAACCGCTGAGCCAAGATACCGGTTCGATTACCTTCCCTACCTCGTGGTATAGACTTGAGTTACAAAGTGACTATTGACGGTGCTAAGAACTTATGCCTGTCTTTGATATATTGCCCTTTCTTGTTTGATGATTCTATGAATCATAGAAGGTGAGATGCAAGCCGGCTATGGTTGATAGAGTTTGGATTACAATTTGTTATATGATTCACATGATAGTTAGTTGGGTCAGTTTAGGGGTCATTTGTTAGAATACATGATAAGTAAATGGTTTATCAAATTGTTTACATGTTACACTACATGTTACATTAATTTTGACGATTCGTGGCTGGGAGGACTCGAAGTTACTCCCCACTGAATTGTGGCTTTCGTGTTTGTATAAAATGCGATTGACGGGTTGATGATGCTTAGTTGGGGTCACGAGACGGCTAGTGAGCAAGGAACCTTGGACCTAGTTTTGGCTATTTTATTAGTCAACCTTTTACACTTTTGGTTTGTATATAATTTGAAGGGACATATGTCTCCCTTTTTATTTTTGGTTTGTATCCATATATTTCCGCGTCTTTAGTTATATATGTAAGTTAGTTTATCAGCTGTTGCAGGGTTATGACACTCTTCTTGAGTTGGGATTGGTTGTGAATGGTTTAGTTAGAAAAATTTTTGAAATTGCAGGTTTTTGGACTAGTTGAACCATTTACAAACATATCCTACCAGTTTTTCTGTAGAATTTACGTATATAATTAAGGCTAGATTTAAGGGTGTCACATAAGGTCTCATAAATGGAATACGGCATGACATTAATAGAGGACCCCGAGTCTAGCATAGCTCTAGCAAAAGCTTTGCCTCCAATTGAGCACGTTATAGTTAGCATGCCCGAATCATCGCAATTTTTGGGAAGATTTTGTTTGAAAATTGCCGAGACATGCCTACTAACCGTGACTCTTTCAACTCCTTTCCTTGGCTTCCGTTTAGGGGTGTAAAGTTCTTTGAGGAACTTTGCATACCTAGGAACGGTTTTGATGATAGTAAAAAGAGGAATGTTGACCTCACATTTCCTAAAAGTTTCATAAAGATCGGAGTCTTTATCAAACTTCTTGGAATTTGTGAGGGCACTTGGGAATGGTACCTCCGGTTCATATTCATTTTCAATCTCTTTCAGTTGATCCTTTGTGTTGGTGTTTCCCTCCTTTCCTTTGTCAATGCTCAAAGGACTCTTTTCTTTTTCCTCATTAGCTTTTGAAGATGACCCTTTCTCTTGTTCAACCACAAGCTCTTCTTCAATTTACTCTTCAATTTCAATAATCCTTTCTTGTGACTTGCCTCTTCTCTTCTTCTTGGGAGGGGATTCTAAAGTTCTCTCCTTCCTCAATGTCATAGCACTAGCATTCTCTCTAGGAGGAAATGTAGTGGAGGGGATAGAAGTGGAATTCCTTTGGTTTTGCTTGGCAAGTTCTTGGGCAATTTGTCCAAGTTGGACCTCAAGGTTGGCAACCTTGGCATCACTAACACCCTTGTCGGCTTCAATCTTGTCAAACCTCTTGTTTGTTTTGACTTGCTCTTGCAAAATGTTTTTAAGCAAGTCTTGAACACTTGGTTCCTTTTGAGAATTGGTGTTGTTACCTTGATTGCCAAATTGGGATGATTGACCTTGGTTTTGGTTTCTACCTTGGTTGTTGAAATTCCCATTCCTATTCCCTTGAGAATTTGAACCTTGACCTTGTCGGGAATTTTGGTCCCTCAAGTGGTTGAATTGACCATTCACAAAGCTCTTTGAGGTGTCACCACCCCAACCAAGTCTAGGATTGTCTCTACTCCCAACATTGTAAGTGTTGCCACTAGGATCATAGTTGTAATATCCTCCCCCGGGAGGATTCCTAGCATTGTAATTTCCATACCCCATTGCAATTACATTCTCCACTCCAATTCCTTCTTCAATCACGATGGGGCAATTTTCCTCCAAGTGAGTACCTTGGCAATAGTTGCATTCCACTTGCTTGGTTTGACCTCCATCTTTGTTTGGATTGTTCACTATCATATTCTTCACTAAGTGAGTTAAATCATTCACACTTTGCTCAAGGTTTTGAGTAGATGAGGAAGAGGTCCCCATTGAAGAAGTATTTCTTGTTCCCCTTTGAGTTCTTCCATAATTCCTCGTAGTAGAGGCAAGTCTCTCAATGATTTCCTTGGCATCCGCTATGGAAAAATTCTCTAACCCTCCTCCGGTAGCGGAATTGACCATTCTTTGATCATCTTGGCCTAACCCTTCATAGAAGTTCACAAGAAGATCATCATCGCTCAACCCGTGGTATGGGCATTGAGCCACCAACTTTTTAAACCTCTCCCAATACTCATACATGGTTTCACCATTGAGGTCTTGTTCTATGGTGGTAATGGCCTTCTTAGCACGGTTGTGGCGTGAATCGGGGTAAAATTTTTCAAGAAAGGCCGCCTTCATTTCCTTCCAAGTTCTTATACACCCCGGAGTAAGGTAGAAGAGCCAATCTTTGGCCGCGTCCAACAAGGAGAATGGGAAAGCCCGTAGTTTGAATTGATCCTCCGTTACCCCATTCGGAATTGCTCCTTCACAAATCATATGGAATTCCGAAAGGTGACGGTTTGGATCGTTCCCCGCATGGCCGTGAAACTTAGGCAAGTTATGAATAAAGAAGCCTTTGAGTTCGAAATTTGCATTGGCTCCTAGAGGGGGGTAGGTGATACACAAGGGTTGCTCGTCATAATTCCTTGCTCGTATCTCCCGGATGGTTCTTGTGTCATTCGCCATAGGGGGGTACTCTACTTCAATCGGATTTACTTCAATAGGATCTTCCAAAGGTGCTTCTTCTACTCGATGTTTCCTTTGTGCTCTTTGGTACCAAGGATTGGTAAATAACCACGAATATGCTCCAAAAGAGTCCTCTTCCACGGGGGTTGATTCACCGTTGTGGGGAGAACTATACATAAACCTTCGCACTACACACACAAGTTAGAACTTCCACTTACTTTCCAAAAACAAAGAGAAGAAAAATAACTAACATGCAATTTAACAATCAAGCCTTTAGCTATGTTGCCCTTCCCCGGCAACGGCGCCAAAATTTGATAACGTAAAACTAGGTGTCGTAAAAAGCTAGAATTAACCTATCAAATTAACAATTTATAAACCAAACTCGACTCTGCACTATGCAATTAAGAATAGTAGTAAAGGGAAGTAAGAGTCGAACCCAAGAGAAGGGATTTAAGACTAAAAACTTGAATTAGATTAATGGAAATGGACAAAGCACAAGACTATGCACAAACTATGGGTATTAACAATGAACAACAATAGAGAGACATATATGGAGAATTGGCATGGAGAAAACAAGTAACAAAATGAAAGAGATGTGATTTTTCCTATGAAACAAGACAACAAACATTTAGTATGCAAGTAACAATTATAAGAGGTGAGAACTTGGTATAATCCTACAAGTTCCAACTTTTCTCAAAGCAAGACTCTTTTCTCTCCAATTTCATTTACCCAATAACAATCCTCAAGCAAGTGATTACCACTATCTAAGCCAATAATGATAATCCTACTTAGACTACAAATTCTAACATTAAACCATGTAGGAATTGTAACCAAGAGCATGAAGAACAAAACCAAGAGGAAAGTAAATGGGATATCACAAAGATATGTTTAAACCAACAAACCCAATGATATAATCGATTCCTACTCACAAAGGTTGATACTTTAAACCAAGATATCAATAATCATGAGATGCTTCAACAAGTTATCACAAAAGTAAGGAACTTTGCAATAAAGAAGCAATAAATGAACATTGAAGAGGTAAGGGTAATTACTTCTCAAAACAAAACATTCATCATGTCATTAAAACTTAGAAATTTAAATAAATGAAAGATTAGAGATTAAGGAGTCAATACAATGATAAAGATGAAAGCTTGCAATGGATTACACCAAGTAGGGAAGGATTTAGCCTTCCATAGTCTTCATAAACCCAACAACAAAGGAAAGATTACAACTTTGAATGGAAATTGTCCCTAAATTATTACAAGATTAGAACCCTAAATATGAGATTAGATGAGATGAAAGGATGGTAGGTGAATGCTTTAGGTCTTCAAACTCTCGGGTATATATAGGGCTTCACGAAAACCTAGAAAATTTTCCAATTAAGAAGCCCAAAGAGGAGATTAGAAAACCCGTATAGCAGAGGTGCGCAGGTTGCGCAGCCTGCGCAAGAACTGTTCTTGTCTGTGCAATCGTGCGCACCTGCACAGGCTGCGCACAGGCTCGTAATTTTGGACTCCTAATTCCCAAGAGCTAGACCTCTTCAAATGCCTTCATTCCTTCTAGTCTTCATTCCTACTTCTCCCAACTGGTTTTCGGGTTACAAGTGAGCTTCTCGTGCCTTGTCTTGAACTTTGAAAGGTGCTCTATTGCCTCTCGGGTTTGTAGGGAAATATCCGTAAAATTCCCTTAAATTTTAAGGATTATAACGCAAATTTACATGTGAATTATAGTCATAAAACAAAATACAAGAGAAACGATAAAAGGTAGAGAATCAACCTCGGGTCCTTGTGAATGCGGCCTAAGAACAGAAATCAAAATAGATTTCCTCCTAATCGTTGCACCCAAGACCGTCTGAGACTATGCTCCTTGTGCTAGAAAGTACTCTCTAATTGCCTTGCAATATTGAGAGAGTTTATGTGAGGTTTTCGATGTGAGATCTAGGTTTCAGAGAGAATTGCCCCGAAACCCTAGTTTGTGTACAAATGATTATGCTTAGGTCAAAAAGGGAGAGGCTCTCTCCTTTTGTCTTGTTCGGCCAAACCGTGGGTTAGGGAGGAAGTGGGCTTTCCACTTTCTCCTTATTTTAACTCGTGGTTTGACTCGATTTTCGCTAAATGTATATGACGGGATTTTATCATAAATCGTCATCGGTTATCGGTTATTAAAATATCAACTAATAACATGACTCAGTCGATATATTAATACTTGTCCGACAAAGACGATATTGTATAATAAATTAATTCAATATACATTAATTAAATATAAATCGTTTATATTCAATTTACGAATTAACCGCTTAATTCGCCTTAGTACGTATTATTTAATCCGTATTAAATAATTATCTCAACATCGCGTTTGACTAATTACTAGTCAATAACTCCGACTAACTGCTTAGTCATTTTAGGCATCAACATGACTGTATTTTCATACCGTCACATCTCTCAAACGTATCCTATAGGTGTGACTTTTAGGGACCAGTTGATCACCTCCATTTGTATGACAATAACGTCAAACTTATCTAGCAAGCCAACCGTTATTGATAAACGTGGACCAACTGATAATAATACAAAAGTATGCCCTTTGATCCTTTTTAGAGATTTAAATGTTATTACACTAACTGTAGAGGACACCAGCCCCAACAAGCTCCCACTTGTCCGTACAAGTGTATGTGTAATAACGTTATCCGCACTAACTGGAGGACACAGCTCCAACAAACTCCCACTTTTCCGTACAAGTGTATGTGCGATAACCGATTCTCATATTCATTTAAAAATTTCTCCCACTCAATGTAAAACAATTTGCAGATCCGGATCCGCAAAGGTCGTATTTTACAATTGATCTGTATCTAGAGTGGTTTCCCCGACTAGAGAGTAACTTAACTGATAAAACGAATCCGTATTCGAGCATGGCCATGCATTTCGATTCTGACTCCTCGAGTGGCCCCGAGAAATATCGAGTACACGATAAAGGCTGAATATTTCCTTCAACTCGACTCCTTCCGATCTAAGCACAAAGCATGAAATGACCGAAAAAAATCTACTCGGCCCCCTGTTACGGATGACCGTGAGAAAGAAACCAAAGTCACCCAAAATGCCTTAGTCTCAAGAGACAGTCGATAGTCAAAAGAATCGACTCTTAGGATCACCATGGAGGTCCTATCCACGACCTGGCACCGAATATTATAAAACATTTAGGACTCCACGTCGATGTCACAATTGTGTCCTACGAGATATCCGTATAACTCGCTTCTGTGATTGGTCAGTCAACCGGTTGACTTATGGCTCGTTGAACCCACCATCAACCAACGTCACAAAATAATTGCCAGAGTTATCAGCTCATGTGGGCAATTAAGGACTAAAAATATAATGTTTGTTCAGTTCACTTTGTGGTGTTCAAAATCGTCGTACAATTCCACATGAAAAACAAAATATATAAATATCAAAACGATGATGTCGTATAGAGTACACAAAAAAATGAATCTAATCCATAAAAGAGTACTACAACTCAGGAACACGTTTAATTCCCATGGAATTAACATGCCCTTCATGCTTATCTTGTCGTAATGGTTTAGTGAGAGGATCTGCTATGTTATCATGTGTAGCAATCTTTTCTATCACTACTTCCTTTTGCTCCACGTAATCTCGGATTAGATGAGCTTTCCGTTGTACATGTCTAGACGCGACATAGTACTCGGACTCAGTCGTAGAATCTGCTGTAACACTTTGTTTGGAACTCTTTGTTGGATCGTAGCGCCATTAAGAGTAAAAACGAATCCAGACTGAGATTTCGAGTCATCTCGATCCGTTTGGAAGCTAGCATCTGCGTAACCGGTTGCGCATAGCTTTTGTTCGCCTCCATGAGTCAATGCCCAATCTTTAGTCCTCCGTAGGTACTTAAGAATGTTCTTGACAGCCATCCAATGTGATTCACCTGGATGCTGTTGGAATTGACTTGTCATACTCAATGCATATGCCACGTCCGGACGTGTGCATATCATGACATACATGATTGATCCTATAGCCGAGGCATAAGGAATCCGTGTCATGCGCTCTTTCTCTTCCGGTGTCTCTGGTGCCTGAGACTTGCTCAAATGCACCCCTGGAGCCATAGGAAGAAACCCCTTCTTGGAGTTAGTCATGCTTAATCTCTCTAGTATCTTGTCTATGTAAGACTCTGACCGAGAGATAACATCCGACGTGATCTATCTCGATAGATACGGATGCCCAAAATTCTTTGTGCCTCACCCAGATCTTTCATCTGGAAATGGTTCTTCAACCATACTTTTACCGAAGTTAAGAGAGGTATGTCATTCCCAATCAGGAGTATGTCATCAACATATAATATTAGGAAGACAATCTTTCTCCCACTCGACTTGATATATGGACATGGTTCCTCGACTGATCGAGTAAATCCATTGTCTTTTATCACTTGGTCGAAACGATGATTCCAACTCCTAGAAGCTTGCTTAAGTCCATAAATGGAGTCCACCTCGGATTTCATGGCCTCAAGCCATAGCTTTGAGTCGGAACTAGTCATGGCATCTTTATAGGTTGCGGGTTTACTACTCGTTAAGAGTAGAATGTCATCTATGTCATGTTCCTCGACCATACCAATGTATCTGTCCGGAGGAATAGAGACTCTACCCGACCTCCTAGATTCCTCAGGAATATTAACCGCAGCCGGGATTGAAGGAACTGGTTCCCCAATGGTTGCTCGGTATTTGGTTCTGGAATCTCCGACAGGTCGAAGGTTCTATCACTCTTTGCATTCTCGAGAAATTCCTTCTCTAAGAATGTCGCACTAGCCGCAACAAAAACACGTTGTTCGGTTGGCGAATAGAAGTAATGACCAAGTGTTCCTTTAGGATAACCTATAAAGTATGTCTTGACCGATCGCAGGCCGAGCTTATCCTCGTGTCTCCACTTGACATAAGCCTCGCAGCCCCAAACCCGTATAAAGGACAAGTTAGGGACCGTTCCCTTCCATAGTTCATATGGAGTCTTGTCAACAGCTTTAGACGGACTTCGGTTAAGTATTAGAGCAGCTGACAGAAGAGCATAACCCCATAATGAGTCAGGCAACACGGTGTGACTCATCATAGATCGAACCATATCAAGTAGAGTTCGATTTCTCCGTTCGGACACACCATTCAACTGAGGTGTTCCAGGTGGAGTTAACTGTAAGGCAATCCCACAGTCTTTAAGGTGTTGATCAAACTCGTGAGAAAGATACTCGCCACCACGATCTGAACGTAGTGTTTTAATCTTTCTACCAAAAGAGGTTCTGTACCCTATTCTGGTATTCTTTGAATTTCTCAAAGGATTCACTTTTATGCTTCATTAAGTAGACATAACCATATCTACTTAAATCGTCCGTGAAAGTGATGAAATACCTATAGCCTTCTCGTGCGGTGATTGACATAGGTCCACACACATCCGTATGTATGAGTCCTAATAGGTCAGCAGCGCGCATTCCAACACCTTTGAAGGAAATCCGAGTCATCTTACCGATGAGACATGATCCACACGTGCCAAATGATTGAAAATCAAAGGCCGAGATAGCTCCATTCTGTATGAGCTGTTTAACGCGTTTCTCATTAATGTGTCCCATACGGCAGTGCCATAGATACGTTTGATCTTTGTCACCAACCTTTAACTTCTTATTCATTACGTGTAATATTTCGGTGGTCTGATCTAAAACATAAATTTCATTCATGGGGACTGCCTTGCCAAAAATCATATCGTGTAATGAGAAAATGCAATTATTATTCTCTATTACAAATGAGAAACCAAGTTTGTCAAGTGCAGAAACTGAAATAATGTTTTAGAAAGACTGGGTACATAATAGCAGTTATATAAAAATAACTCAAATCCGCTAGGAAGCTGGATCACGTATGTTCCCCTCGAGACGGCAGCCAATCGTGCTCCATTCCCGATACGCAGGTCCACCTCACCCTTTACGAGGGGTTCGATGTTCCGGAGCCCCTACACATGATTACACAGATGAGAACCACAACCAGTATCTAGTACCCAAGTTCCGTAACTTGTGTGGTTAATCTCAATCATATGAATAAAAGTAGAAAAGGATGAAGACATACCAACAGGTTTAACGCGGCCTGCTTTTATGTCCTCATGGTAAACAGGACATGTACGCCTCCAATGCCCAGTCTTGTGGCAATGATGGCATTCCATGTTATCGTTCTTGCTCTCTTTGTCGTGCCGATGAGGTGCTCGACTCACCAGTCCACTCTTACCGATCCCGACTTCTTAAACTTCGGCTTACCTACTGCTAGGTCTGGCTGAACTTTGCCCTTACCCTTGCCCTTGTTTGACACAATGAGAACATCCTGTTTCATGCTCCCACTAAACTTCATGTCCTTCTCGGTCTGTACAAGAAGGGAGTGTAGTGCATGAGGACTTTTCTTCAAATCATTCATATAGTAATTGGCTCTGAAGAGCGCAAAACCATCGTGGAGTGAATGAAGCATGCGGTCAATCACGATGTTCTCACTGATCTTACAATCAAGTGCCTCCAGTTTTTCGACATTCTCAATCATGCTGAGAATGTGTGGGCTAACCGGTTGGCCCTTCTGGAGTCTCGCCTCAAAGAAGCGACTGGTAAGCTCATAGGTCACGATTCTCGGTGCTTTCGAGAATTCCTTAGTGAGCGTGGTGAAAATCTTGTTTGCACCTTGGGCTATGAAGCGTTTCTGCAAATTGGATTCCATTGCAAAAATGAGTACGTTCTTTACCGCACCCGCTTCCATGGCGAAATCGTTATACTTGTCGATCTCGTTAATTCCAGCCGTGGGGCCTGGGTTTGGTGGGATGGGCTCGATCGGATATTTGAGCTTCCCATCAGCAATGGCGGCATTCCGTAATGCCGCCTCCCGATCCGCGAAGTTAGATCCATCATTTTTCAGTCGAGTAGACTGATTCATCTGATCCATGAAGATCCGAAGCCAGGACTCACGGTCCAATGTGACACTTGGCATTGGGTCGTTAGTAGGACCAGCCATTTTGTTGTTAGCAGTTTAAATGTTCGTGTTCTACCTTTGAAAAAGGAAGAAAAACAAAAACGAAATAAGCAACTCATCGAGGTGATTTAAGTCTATTTAAAATTCATTTTAACGTGTAGACTCATAGCACTTGCATAATTGATCTCCCTCAAGAATAATACAAGTGATCCCAAGACTCAATTTCCGTAAATTGATAAGCCAACTGTTTAGCTAGTTCTTCCGTAAGAACTCTTGGTCGATAGATTTCCGTAAATCCTATCTATAGTCCACCATAATCACAGGATCGTACGAGTGACCATAGTGTTGAGATAAAATAGGTCAATCAGTTCCAACTTACCCGACGTAGAAGGGGTCATATTATGCCTACCGACGAAGAAGGGATTCATTGGAGTTTGACCTATAAAGACTATTCTCAATTTTTTGGTTATACGAGGAAGATCCCATCAACTTAGTTTTAATTCATTTTAAGTGAACGAATAACTAGCATTACGTGAATGAATTAACTTAGGTGATGGCTTAAAATGATCGTGTGACATAAGAATGTCATAGAAAACTAACGCGTGACCTCTATATGAGTCAGTTTTCATGCAATAATTAGGTGGTTTGGTTTTAGGCGGAATATGATGCAAATTATCGTTACGAAAAAAAAATAAAAGAATGCAATACGTAAATAAAATTCCTAGTGTGGCCTATCCTAATAAAAAGAACATAAAACAACTTTGGAATCCACCGTTGGACCCGAGAAGCTTGTCTTGATGTTCCATCTTGATCCTTGTAGCGGGAGTGAGCATCCGATTCTCCATCTTTGGTCTTCTCATAATTACAATTTAAAATATACAAAATATAAACCTATTTACATTCTAAATAAAAACTGTAATTACAATTGAAAAATCCAAAACGGAGATACGAGATCTCAAAATACAACCAAGACCGTGTTCCATCATTACGGTAACACGTTCTACTACGGCCACACTAAGTTACAACCGATTGTAAAATAAATAAATACGTAATTATAAACATTCAAGGCATTCAACAATAACGATAAATAAAATGAATCAACTAAAACAAATTTATTCGTGACATAATTCCGTAATTATGTTAAATTTATCCAAACCACCCTTTAATGATTAAAATTATGTGACAAAACCGCTTTAATCAACTTAATTTTAATCTATTACAATCCGTTATTTTAAATATGCTTTAAAATAACTATATGGTACGTGAGTGAACCGTTTCACTATCAAGCGAGTGTACAATATCCGTATAAAGTACATTTTATGGCCAAAAATAAAATTTAAAACAAAAGAAATAAATTTTACACGCTGCCAGATAAAAATTCCTCGATCGAGACACTAAAGTCCTCGATCGAAGAACAAATGTGCTCGATCGATGAATCGCTAGTCGATCGAGAGGAATGCCAAACAGGAAGTGCTCGATCGACAAAACTGGAGGTCGATCGAGAACTTTTATTAGCAAAGCTGTTCGATCGAGTACGAGGACTTCTCGATCGAACAGATGGGGTTTTAAAAAGGTCGATCGAGTGCAGCGATTACTCGATCGAGTAAAAACAAGTCAGAATAGCACTCGATCGAGTAGAAATACGCTCGATCGAATGCAAACATGGCTGAAAACTGTAAAACCCTCGTGAAAACGATTTGATATAACAAAACAATTTCAATTTTGATCAAAACCGCATCAAAAACAATTCTACAATTGTCAAAACTTAACATATTGCTATAATCTCCGTATAAAATAACAATATGCAAAAGAACAAATCGAAAACAAGATAAAACATCCGTGTAACTTCATGCCACGGTTTCAAAAACGCAACAGCCGAAAAAAAAATTCTGCCGAGAAGAAAAATGCTGCTGCCGCACGATTTTGTAGACAAAACAAGATCGTCTCAAATCGTTTTTATGAAAAAAACACAATGAAAATTTACGTGGCCTCGCTCTGATACCACTTGTAGGGAAATATCCGTAAAATTCCCTTAAATTTTAAGGATTATAACGCAAATTTACATGTGAATTATAGTCATAAAACAAAATACAAGAGAAACGATAAAAGGTAGAGAATCAACCTCGGGTCCTTGTGAATGCGGCCTAAGAACAGAAATCAAAGTAGATTTCCTCCTAATCGTTGCACCCAAGACCGTCTGAGACTATGCCCCTTGTGCTAGAAAGTACTCTCTAATTGCCTTGCAATATTGAGAGAGTTTATGTGAGGTTTTCGATGTGAGATCTAGGTTTCAGAGAGAATTGCCCCGAAACCCTAGTTTGTGTGCAAATGATTATGCTTAGGTCAAAAGGAGAGAGGCTCTCTCCTTTTGTCTTGTTCGCCAAACGTGGGTTAGGGAGGAAGTGGGCTTTCCACTTTCTCCTTATTTTAACTCGTGGTTTGACTCGATTTTCGCTAAATGTATATGACGGGATTTTATCATAAATCGTCATCGGTTATCGGTTATTAAAATATCAACTAATAACATGACTCAGTCGATATATTAATACTTGTCCGACAAAGACGATATTGTATAATAAATTAATTCAATATACATTAATTAAATATAAATCGTTTATATTCAATTTACGAATTAACCGCTTAATTCGCCTTAGTACGTATTATTTAATCCGTATTAAATAATTATCTCAACATCGCGTTTGACTAATTACTAGTCAATAACTCCGACTAACTGCTTAGTCATTTTAGGCATCAACATGACTGTATTTTCATACCGTCACATCTCTCAAACGTATCCTATAGGTGTGACTTTTAGGGACCAGTTGATCACCGCCATCTGTATGACAATAACGTCAAACTTATCTAGCAAGCCAACCGTTATTGATAAATGTGGACCAACTGATAATAATACAAAAGTATGCCCTTTGATCCTTTTTAGAGATTTAAATGTTATTACACTAACTGTAGAGGACACCAGCCCCAACAGGGTTCCGTGCATTAAGATCGAGTGTCCAACCGAGGTAAAGAGAACAAGTTACCACAACATACCCAATTGCCAAATGCTAGGAAAAGCATACTAAAAGACCCATATTAAAAGACACGAGGGTGATAAAATCACCCTCTTAGATCGACACAAAACATTACTATCACCCAGCACCAAAGCAGTGCACATTCTTTTTGTGGGAATAGGATCAACATGTAGACTGTCGGTAGGCCATTTTAACGTTACGTTCAACAATGGGGTCCCATTCTTGGTCTCTGCACAGTGCCCATAAGCATCACCACCAACAAGACTAACAAGACTGTAACAAGTATACATGGATATTCAGCAAAATAGGGCAAAAGTGCAAAACTAACCAGGCAGGGTACCTACCTGTTGCATCATCATGCCCTGATATATCAGCTTCCTCGTAATTATTCTTGCCTACTCTCTGCACAAGTTTGCAAAGAAGGCCCACAAAAAGAGAGTTTACATGAGCATAGGGAGTGCTAGGTTGGGACTACTTAGAACTTTGTGTTGTTACTATCTCGAGTACAAATGGAAGGGATTGGACGAGTCCATACTTCACAGTCGGCCAAATGTGACATAATTAATTTTCTGTACATCTCCATTGCACCAGCACCAGGAGGAATTGCATACAATAGATTTTCCTACAATAGAAAAAAGAAAAAGGAAAATAAGGTAGATAAATGGAGGCAATATTCCACAGCAAAATCAATATCCAATATCACTACCCTAGTGCCTACAAAGACGCTCTTGTCCCATGTAAAAGGAAGTGCTAACCACTTTGATTTAGTTATTATTTAGTATATTACACCGTCAAGACAGAAGAAAATAATCTTTTCTGCTCTACAGCATGCAGAAATACACGGACACAAAAACGCAGGGACGAAATGTCACCCAACACAAAGACAACGGCGTGAAATATATATGAAAACAGGAAAACCACAATATTCCAAGTAAAGAAACTATTCAATACAGTAAGAGCACATGCTCTTGCCAGGTTAAATTTACAATGACATATTGACCTATACAATTGACCACAATGGACATAAATTTGCATCAACAATCAATTGAACATATGCACAATTTAACAGCAAACTTTCATGGGCGCAAGACCAGAAGTACACCGTGCCTCCATGCATTTCTTCCATCTCTTTTATCTGCAAAGCAAGGAACGCAAACATACCTCCGTAAAGTGATACTCCCAGGAAACCAATTAAACTGTAAGAAACTGAGAGCAAATCCATAAACAGCATGGTATTGTTTCTTTCTGGTAGACTGCAACACATCTTCAGACGCCTTATCCAGATTAAAAACATGCAACAAAGCAAGGACACTCTTCTAGGAAAACGAGACTCCATATAAATTAACAATGATGATCGTAACAAGTAGATGATAACATGCACTCACGCAACAACAAATTGGGGAATAGAAGATATCTTAGCACAGTCGAAAATATCAAACAAAAGTACCAAACTATGCTTTCTTTTCAGAGTGACTGTTTTTAAATTCAACTTGATATTAGACATGCCTGTGTCCAATACTTTCAACCAGACCAGAGTAACATCAGTTTTTTTTTTTTTTTTTGGTACGAACCAGAGTAACATCAGTTACTTTCTGCATTTCACATACATATCTTGTCCTCCTAGCCTAAACTGGATGAAGAATGATCAACACTATCTCGGAACTGAAATTTTATTATTCTTTTAAGTTAGTACGTGAACCACACAATCGGACTGAAATTTCATTACGAGCTGAATCAAACAACTTGAATTTTAACAAGTCGAATCAGTAGAACAATTACACAAACACATAGTGATAGAAACTTTCATTAACAAGAAAGTTCTCATATACAAAAACACTATCAGATTAGTAAAATGAATAACTACTTAACTTTCATAAAATTGAGACAACATCTATAAAATACTATTAAAAAGCATCCTAAAAAATGCCAACTAGACAAAGTCACGTAGGACGTGGAAAAGCCACATAGACATTCACATTGCCACCACCAAGATTGACACACGCTTATCCAACCATTCTCCACGCAGACATCTATACTATATAGTTAAAATGCTACTTATAACATTTAATTTTATTCCACATGTCATTTTTAGATTGGTTAATATTAATTAATTTTAATTTATATTGCTTGATTAATGACAATTGACAACATAGCATTAACTTATAAAATTAACATTTTAATTGAATGTTTTGTAATAAAACATGTTAATGAATTGATTAAAGTTTTCATAGGTTTTTTTTTTAATTTATTTTCATATGATAAAATATTGGTTGAAAATATTGTAATTTTTTTTTTTGGTAAAAAGTTAAACTTAACTGTCCTGAAATTGTACCACTTAAATTTACACCTACATCTATTTATTTAAGATTGTTATACAAATCCTTTAAATTAAAACTAAAATAATTGTGAAGTTTAATAATATTCTTAAAAGTAAAGGTATGACATTTTATTTCAACCACTATTTAAGATCAATAATAATAATAGTAATTTTCATTAACATTTTTTTCCTATTTATTTTACCTCTTGAGCTCCTCACTAATAAATTTTCTTATTTAATAATTCTCATAACTCAAAAATAAATGAAAAGGCAAATCAAATGATGGGAAGTAATAGTTTATAATGGCTATTAAACCTACAATAGTTTTCATTCACTAATCTTCCATTTAATAACTATTACTCATGAACTTCCAAATTACAAACTATATTTCATAGTTGAATTAAAAAATTTCAAAAACAAAAAAGATGCAACTTACCAAAATTCACATCAAAATTTCTTAATTTACAATTAAAAATCCCATTTTACAGTAAAAAGAAATGTTAATGAATCGATTAGCATTTTTCATAGTAATATAGCTCATAAAAGTTATACATTTATTTATTTATTTAAAACTACACAAACTTGAAAAGAAAAACAAATGAGTAGCTTAATAATATTCTTAAACGTAAAGTTATGGAATTTTATATTCAACCATTATTTAAGTTCAACCCACGATAATTTTCACATAAGTCCAATGATTTTCTTAAAGGCATCGTCGAATTTTCTCACAAGTCTCTTCTAATTATCTACCCTAGCCTAACCGTTACTCCATTTAACTCTCATACTAATTTTGCAATAATTCCTACCACCATAAAGATTGTATAAAGCAACCCACTATATACAACCCTTTGAATTGTTTTGTTTTTTTCCTAATTAATTTTTATGTCATTTAAAGTTTGTGAACACTAATTTTAGTGTACATTATTTAACTTCCAAATTAGCATTATTTAGCTTCTCCTATTTAAGAACGTCTCATTTGTTTTCCTTCAAAACAATCATTTGTGGGTGGTAAAAATTTGCAGTATTTTTTTTAACTTGAATTTGGAATGACGAAATACTAATTTGTGTATTATTTTTTGTTGTACTTTTGTTTTGTAGACGGTACGAAAGGAAGACCTTGTGGTGAAGTCGTATGGTTAGCTGCTAACTCTTGATGTCATGCACACTCCATAGGTAAATTCACTTTTTATACAACTAACAATTTCAAAATTTTAATTTGGTTTAAAGTTTTCCAATTCGTACATAATCAAATTCTTAAATTTATGAATCTTTATTAGATGATGATCAAAATTAAAGAATAAGCATATGATCAATGATGAAATAAATTCCGATTTCATTTGATATTCACAAAAAAAAAATCAACTATCTAAATTTTTAATTTTTCTACAGATAACTCGTGATTTTCACTGGTAACAAAACTATTTTTACCTAAAAATGATAATAAAAAAATGTAAAAAAAAAAAAAACAAAACATGAAAAGACAAAGTAGCAATTAATATACTAATTATCCACATTATGTAAACCATCATCTTCCAAGCATTAATTCACTTCATAACCACAATATCTCTACTTAATGCCAAACTTTTCATATTCTATAATTATGAGATCAATTCAATAAAATTTTGCCTATAAAAGATGATCAATTGATAAGAACTATAACACATTCCTAGAAAAAAAAATGACATAAAAGGTTGTCTATTTTCACCTATATATTTTATTTTGGTTTGATTTTTCAAAAAAAAATCATATTTTTGCTTTGTGGTGAGTTGGAATCAAATTAATGGACGAGAAATTAAGAGATAAAAGAGAATTAGAATAAAAAAGAGAACAACATGACACGTATTTGTATTGTATAATTCGATATTGCCATTATCGAATGTTGTTGAAGACACTTGGGATTGTCGATAATCAAATATAATCATATGCCAAATGGAGGTCCAATTTTGTTGAATAAAACCCTAAATTGATCAAATTGTATAATTTTTTTTGTTACTCTCACATTTTTAATAGCAATGGAATATTTTGGGATATTTTTAATATATTCGTAATTGTTAATGTGTATTTAGTTTATTGAGATTGATATTAACAACATATTACAAATGTATCAACCAAAGCAAATTTAGTGTAAATATAGTATTCCTTATGATTTTTATCAAGTGACTTAAAAATAAATTTATACTTTCTTTGTATAAATAGTATATCTTTTAATTTTAATGTAACAATGTTGCATAAGTATTGATGTTGCTTTGTCTATTACACCCTTCTCATTTAAATTGTTTTTACTTGATTAAACGTTACAACGGTTAATAGAAAATGAGGGAAAATAATAATTTACTTTATAAAATATCATCGAGCAAAATTGATATAATTCCGTAACAAAAGCCAAAATAAGAATAAAAGAATAATAGGTAATAATAACACACACAAAAAAAAACTCAACATAATTATGTGAATAGCAAGTCATTACAAAAGTAATAAAAAATAATTTACGTAATTTTCACGAGAAATTAAACTAGTATATATTGTTGAAGTATGAGACTTTTAGTGTATTCTAGAAGTTTCCGGAATATTCTAGACTTATCCGGAATGTGCTAGAATAATGTAGAAACAACTAGAAGAGTCTAGAAGAATCTAGAAGAGTCATGTATGTTCTAGATTTATGTAGAACAACCTAGAACCTTCTAGAGATGTGTATAAGTGGTAAGGAACTCTAGAGAGTTCCGTGTCTAGGCCACTCTAGAATGTCATATTCTAGAGTGTTCTTAGGATGTAGGAGAAGGATGAGGAGCTCTATAAATAGAGGACCTCCCCTCCCATTTCTATGAACCCAAATGAACCTAAGTGTACCCAAGTGTATCTAACCAATTCACAACAAATCAATACACAAACTAATTCCTTCAAACTAAACTCCAACTAATCAACCTACAAACTAATCAACTAAACTAACAACTAATCTCCACTCTACTTCCTATACTCCCCCATACACCAACAAGTGGTATCAAGAGCTCTAAAGATCTTAGGGCAACAAAATAAAACTATGGCTTCCGCATCAAACACTCTATTACCCGCTCCTCTAGATTTTCTAGATTTATTTAGAGGAGAAAATTACGACCAGTGGTGCATTAAAATGAAGCTCTTTTTAAGAGCAAATGCACTATGGGAGATAGTGAAAAATGGTCCCCAAAAACAACAAGAAGGTGTTCCAACCACCGAAGAAACCTTAAAGAAAATAAATGAGGATGAAATAAATGACGCCAAAGCCCTGTGTTTCATCTTTAATACCGTTTCGGAGATCATTTTTCCAAAAATAATGTGGGCTTCTACCGCAAAAGAAGCATGAAATTTACTCCAAAAAGAATTCTATGGTGATGAAAGGATAAGGGCAATACGCCTTAATGCCTTAAGAAAAGCTTTCGAAAATCTGAAAATGGGGGAGAATGAAGACATAAAAACCTACACTTGGAGAGTAATGGAGACAGTTAACCAAATGAAAATATATGGTGAAGATGTCGCCGATACGAGGATTGTGCAGAAAATTCTCGTAACTTAGCCAAAAAAGTTCGACATGATTGTCAATGTTATTGAAGAATCAAGAGATCTATCAAAGCTCACCGTGACAGAGCTAGTTGGATATTTACACGCCCATGATCAGAAGTTCAAGACTCAAGAATCTTCTTTCGAAGATACATCTTCCCATGAAGCAGCCAGGCATTGGGAGGAAAATAAGGTAGAAACAAATGTGACCTGGGAGGAAGAGAAGGTAGAAACAAATGTGACCTTACTCTCTGATCATCCCCATCATCCACAAGGTAATGCTTGCACAACCAACGACAATGATTCTCCTATTCATCCATCAACTCCTATGCATGCACACTCTCCTCTTTCAAACGACAAATCGGAGAATGCTACGGGACCTCGAGGTAAGAGAAATCTCTTTGAAATTTATGTAGAATGTCACTCCATTCAAGATACAGAAGAGTGCGAAAGATGCTACTTCACTTTTGAGGAGCCAAAAGACTTTGATGAGGCTTCCAAACAGAAGGAGTGGCAAGAACCTATGGAGAAGGAGATAAATATGATAAAGGAGTTGGTTGACAAGCCAAGAGATCGAAAGGTAATTGATGTAAAATGGGTTTCTAAAACTAAGTTGAATCCTAATGGCTCTATCAACAAGCACAAAGCAAAAATGATCGGCAAAGGATATTCCCAACAAGATGGGATTCACTACGAAGATACATTTGCTCCAGTTGTTCGTCATGCTACCAGCTCGAGGAGGAGACGTATATCGAGCAACCTTCGAGTTTGGCGTTACAAAAGAAAAAAGAAAAAGAAGAGGAATGATCAAGCTAAGTGTTAACCAAAAGTCACAAGGAGGAGTGTTGAAGTATGAGACTTTTAGTGTATTCTAGAAATTTCCGGAATATTCTAGACTTATCCGGAATGTGCTAGAATAATGTAGAAACAACTAGAAGAGTCTAGAAGAATCTAGAAGAGTCATGTATGTTCTAGATTTATGTAGAACAACCTAGAACCTTCTAGACATGTGTATAAGTGGTAAGGAACTCTAGAGAGTTCCGTGTCTAGGCCACTCTAGAATGTCATATTCTAGAGTGTTCTTAGGATGTAGGAGAAGGAGGAGGAGCTCTATAAATAGAGGACCTCCCATCCCATTTCTATGAACCCAAATGAACCTAAGTGTACCCAAGTGTATCCAACAAATTCACAACAAATCAATACACAAACTAATTCCTTCAAACTAAACTCCAACTAATCAACCTACAAACTAATCAACTAAACTAACAACTAATCTTCACTCTACTTCCTATACTCCCTCATACACCAACATATATACTAAAAAAGGCATGACAAAGCATCGCATTCCCTTTGACAAAATTTTTGCAAACCACATCGTTATGCATTTATTTTATTTTATTTTAACAAAAAAAAAGATAAATTGTTGAAAGAGTTTGTAGGATTAAACACAATCATTAAAATTGGTTTTTCATTTTCAAAGTAAATTAAACAATCGTTAAACATCTAAATAAATACTAAATAATTTTGAAATTTTATTGTTAGAATAAATTTTTACGGATAAAATAATTTTTATTCTTTCAACGTTTATAATCTGCACCGTATTCTTTCAATACAATGTTGACCGATTAATCTACCTTGAATTATAGTTCGCAAATAAAAATATAAAAATTTCTATTTTTAAAAATTATTTTTGGTTGAATTAATTACGTAACTCAACTGTTTTTAATGAAAGAACAATAAAATAAAACAAATGGCGAGAATGGAGGGAGTGTAATAAAAAAAAGACTTAAAAGAAATCAAAGACAACAACAACAATAATAATAACAATAATCGTGGCAAAACACTAATAAACGTAGCAATATTAGTGACATTATACAAATATACGTATTGATTAATAGATTTTTTTTTTTTACAAGACCTTTTTGTCCTCACTATTCAGTGCGATCGCAAACATGGACTTGCATAACATATTAACAATCTAACGTCTCAACATAGCTAAACCCGTGAATTTCACGGGTAATAAAACTAGTTACAATTGATAACCCTAGACATAAAACTTAAACAACATTACAATAAACCCTAGACATCATTAAAAATGAATCATAAACCTTAGACATCAGGACCTAAACACAACTACCCCATCTGGACGAACAACCACCCTTGGCGAAACCAAAGTAGCAATAGGAACCACGTAATCCACAAGTTCAGGCTGAGCGGAGTAAAGGAGGCAAATCCGTGGTGAAGAATAAGCAAATGCAATGTCTGCAGCATCAGAATCAGTGACATTTATCAGTATCGGTGAGACGGTTTTATTACTTAATACATTTATCAGTATCGGTGAGACATTTAACATTACAATGATCATGACTACTATGGACCAATTATAAATGTACATTATGGACCTACCAATAAATGACCACTTTACAAATTCCAATTCAAATTCAAGTCGATCAAAGTTATCGAACACCATTTATCTCTAATTTTTGGTGAGACAGTTTTATTACTTAATACATTTTGTGAGTATCAATTCGGTCAAACAACCAAATTGGTAAAAAAAGTGGTTGATGTTTGCCAAATTGGTAAAAAAAGTATAACATATGACAAATTGGTAAAAAAAATAATGAAATGTGACAAATTAACCAAAAAACTACCACCTTAATTAATTTAATTTTCCTAAAAGTAAATTTGACCAAAATGCCCTTCTCGAAGCTATGGAGGACGAAGACTTCTAGGACCGAGGGCACGACTTTTTTTCTAGAAATTATCTTCCATCTTAAGACTATTTTTATGTTTCGAATTTTGTTTCTGAATAAATTATATTTCATCTTACAAGTATTAAACTTCTTTAGTAGAATTGAACAATTGTCATATTCTAACCCGTCTTATACTTCCGACCGGTTTTTGAAGCATCGACCCGACCCGACAATGATTACCTCTACAATTAAGTGATTTCGGATATCCCAGTTAAGATATACTTAGTATGTTTGTAAGGGTCGGACAATTCATATACATTTTAAGTGAGATATTATAAGTCAATTTTTACTAGTAGTTTTGTCTAAATCAGTTCCATATAGGTTTTTATGGATCTCAATATTTTGTGGTTGAATTATTAAGATTGGAGAAGTATCATATTTAAGAAAGTTGGATTGATTTCGGGTAAAATTGGTTCGATTTAACTTTGGGGTCATAATTAAGTTGCGAACAACAAATATCTATTTTTTTTTCAATTTACTACTTAGGAAGGGTAGTTTCGTCAATTATAGATCAAATAATAGAGAATTAGTTAAAATAAAAGTTTTTTGGCCAAATTGTCATCAATCTATACTTTTTTTACCAATTTGTCACAATTGACACTTTTTTTACCAATATGGCATCTACCTTCCACTTTTTTTACCAATCTGGTAGTTTGGCCGTATCAATAGACATATTTTTTTTTATCAAAATAGACCGTTTTATTCTATAATTTGTTCAATTTTATTATTGTACTTAACAACGTTTTAAGACATTTATCAGTATCGGTTAGGATTAAAATGGATTGTTTTATTTTATAATTTGTGCAATTTTATTATTGATTTATTGTACTTAACAACGCTTTAATACATTTATCAGTATCGAGTGGATGCTGACGCCCAGCTATATTCAGTCATTTCGGGTTTCAATGTTAGTTTCACTCATTAATATACGCGTTAAAATCGTCAGGTATATTTCGGTTAGGATTAAAACAATTCAGGTTGAAACAGTTCAGGTTCATTCGATTTTGGTTCTATTTCGGATATTACAAAGTCGGATCGATTTTAAATCAATCAGGTCAATTCAGGTTTCAGGATGATGTACAGCTATACCTTTCGAATGTAGGTCTGGTATCAATTCAGTTTATTTCGATCGAAAAAGTTCAATTAACTTTTGGCAGGTACACTTACAACCGGTTTAAACAAGAGACAAATAAATAAGATAATTAAATTAAATTAAATTAAATTGATAATTAATCAACCAATTGAATTAAATTGATAATTAATCAACCAATTGAATTAAATTGATAAATTAATTCAACCAAAAAAAGGAAGTAATCTAAATACGAGGGAGTGGGACCACCGAAACTCAGAGTTTCATGTGAAACGCGAAGTGAAGTTTCCAGAGTATAAATTTGATTCAAGCTCACCGAGACATTATCAAGAGAACACAATAGTGCTACATGCTACATATGGTGTTGTCAGTTGGGTTGATTCTTGTGTATTGTTTTTTGGTGTAAACCGGGGTGTCCACCGTCGACAACAGTGTATAATCCCCTCGCCGCGTGTGACGATCCGCACACTTCGAACCCTTAGATTTATTTATGCTTATGTAATCTCATTTTCCTTGTACATTTGTAGTAAGTATTTTCTTAGTAGTTTTAGAATATGTTTCCATAAATAGGTATATCGTTATTCTACACTAAACTTGTAAATTCAATGTTTCCTGCTACCAGGACCAAACTATCAAATTTGCCTCTATGAGAGGTGCTAGTCAATGAAAACCGTTTCTCATCCAAAAGCTTGTTGTTGCTTGTTGCTTGCTTTCAATAATCGTATTGCTTACTTTTATTGCTTTCGTGTGCCGGACTTGATAATCGCGACTAGGATTCCCGACACACACCGACCCGAGACCCGATTATCGTGCTAGTGGGCGATCCCTCACTAGTACGAAGATCCTTGTCGCTTGCATCTTGCCTTGAGACGGGCAAGGGTGCGCGCCACGGTCCGGCAAAAGTAGCGGACCGTGACATTTGGTATCAGAGCCCGGTCTTCGGACGGGTTTCTGCACGCCGCATTTGTTAATCGAGATCGAGAAAATGGGCGAAACAATCGAGGACCGAGTGGATGCCTTAATGGACACAATCGACGTCAAGCTTCCCAAACTCGAGAGCATCGTTATGCGGATGGCTGCGAGCCTCGAGGAGTTGCAAAAGACGGTTTGTGACCTTGAGACGAAGGTGGACGGGATGGACACCCGCATCCAAGCGATCAGTGGTGCGATCCCCGACGATCGGGAGGAAGAGATCAATCATCTGCATCGAAAGGTTGAGATGCTAGAGAACACGTGTGCCACGCTCGTGAAAGCGGTGGCCAATGACGGGAAATCTGTAGGGAGCCATAAGGTGAAGGCACCTCCACCTCGTGCCTACGATGGGGCGAGGGATTCGAAAGCGGTCGATAACTTTATCTTCGATATGGAGCAATACTTCCGAGTAAGTGGGCTCGACGAAGACGCAGAAGTTGTCAAGGCAAGCATGTATCTAGTCGACGATGCCAAGATGTGGTGGAGGGCTAGGTACAAGGAAATCGATGCGGGCACGATTACGGTGACATCGTGGGCCGACTTCAAGAGGATCTTGAAGGATCACTTCTACCCCGAGAATACGGAGTTTGTTGCTCGGAAGAAGTTGAAGGAAATCAAGCACACCAAATCAATCCGGGAATATGTGAGGGAATTCTCAGCGTGCATGCTCGAGATTAGCGAAATGTCCGAGACGGATAGGACATTCGAGTTCATTGACGGGTTGAAGAGGTGGGCACAACAAGAGGTCATGAGGGCGAATCCCAAAACTCGTCTTCGGCCATATCGGCTGCGGAGCGCCTGCTCGACTTTCACGGGGAGCGAGAGGCACCAAGAGTTGTGGCACCAACGGGGAATACTGGTGTGTCACAAAGTGGGTACAATGGACAAAGGCCACAAAACAGCGCCATTTCAGTTGGGAACAGTCGGTTCCGCTCGCAAGGAAGTCAAGCCCAATCGACGAGCACTACAAACTCGCCCTCAAGCTCGTCTTCGAAGGTGGGAAACTCTACTGCTTCCACAACGAAGAGACCGTTCGCGTGTTTTGTGTGCAAGGGTCCTCACAAGATGGCCGATTGTCCGAACCAAGCAGAGTTCAATGCCATGTTCAAGAAGATGCCGAAAGGGGCTCAAGAACGTCTTGATGGGGCGTTGGCCGACTATCACCAAGAGTGTAACGAAGACTCGAGTGATGGTGAAGACCAACCACGGATGGGCTCACTCCAACGGATTAGCGCGATGGGGAAATACGAAGAGTCCTCCGCCAAGAAATCCAACGGGCTCATGTACGTGGACTTGATGGTGAATGGGAAGAAAGCACGAGCCTTGATCGACTCGGGCGCCTCCCATAACTTTGTTACGAAAGAGGAAGCGGATCGGTTGGGGCTAGTTCTGCGGGATGCTAACAGCTGCCTGAAGCCGGTCAATAGGAAAATGAGACGCGTCCAAGGAGTGGCTAAGAAGGTCGCGGTCCAAGTGGGTGAGTGGGCAGGGGAGCTCGACTTCATCACCGTTCCGCTGGATGACTTCAAGTTAGTACTCGGGATGCGTTCTTCGAAAGCATTGGTAGTATTGAAACCAAGTGACGGATCGATGCTACTAATGGGGTCTATCGTAGTGAATACGGTAGACGGCGACGAAGACAAGGGGCAGCATCGAATTTCGGCTATGAGGGTGATACCGACGCCGAAACAAGGGATGCGACCTTGGAGAATGCCTAAAGGTTCGGTGGAGCCGAGGGTGAACAAGACCCAGGCTAACTACGATGCTAAGTGGCCTGGGAGACGAAAGAAGAGTCTACCCCCTCACCGAGGAGTAGACAATGAGGGCCGAGATGCCCAAAGAAGTAGGCCTCATACCATCAGGGGGCCGCGTCGATGTGCTGAATCGACGTCTTGGTTTGCGGGTCAGTCGACCCAAGAGATAAGGCCTCATACCATCAGGGGGCCGCGTCGATGTGCTGAATCGACGTCCTGGTTTGCGGGTCAGTCGACCCAAGAGAGAAGGCCTCGTACCATCAGGGGGCCGCGCCGAAATGCTGATTCGGCGTCCTGGAGAACTCACTTACCCTTGAATGCATCGAAGTGGTGATGGACAAGGTGAAGGTGCGATGGAGCAAGCACCTTGAACGATCTCGTAAAATTTCCGCTCGAGCAACGAGGACTTGGACTTTCCAGAATGATCAGAGGCGAGTGATAAACTTGGAGGACATGATGTTCGGGAGTCTCGCCGTCAAGGAAATGCACTCTATTCTTGAAGGGACGATGAATCCGATCATGGTGTGGACCGAGAAGTATCTACAAGCCGGACTCAAGAGAAAGCCAAACCACAATGCAGCATGGACGGCCACGGCTCACCGAGGATGTCTCACTGAAGCGCCGTTCGAGATTTTTGTGTTGCCGAGGGCGGCAACAGATTAGGTGGGGGAGAGTGTGACGATCCGCACACTTCGAACCCTTAGATTTATTTATGCTTATGTAATCTCATTTTCCTTGTACATTTGTAGTAAGTATTTTCTTAGTAGTTTTAGAATAGGTTTCCATAAATAGGTATATCGCTATTCTACACTAAACTTGTAAATTCAATGTTTCCTGCTACCAGGACCAAACTATCAAATTTGCCTCTATGAGAGGTGCTAGTCAATGAAAAACCGCTTCTCATCCAAAAGCTTGTTGTTGCTTGTTGCTTGCTTTCAATAATCGTATTGCTTACTTTTATTGCTTTCGTGTGCCGGACTTGATAATCGTGACTAGGATTCCTGACACACACCGACCCGAGACCCGAGTATCGTGCTAGTGGGCGATCCCTCACTAGTACGAAGATCCTTGTCGCTTGCATCTTGCCTTGAGACGGGCAAGGGTGCGCGCCACGGTCCGGCAAAAGTAGCGGACCGTGACACCGCGCGTGCTCTCACGAAGAGGTAAACGGCTGGCCAAAGAGCTTGCTCCATTCCCATTGGCAGGGATCGAACCCCTGACCTCATGGTTAAGGGATGAGGTGAGCAACCACCACACCAAACACATTTGGTTTGATTCTTGTGTATTGTAACATGTCAAGTTCGAATCTATTGAAGATATTATCGGATTGATTTAATGGCAAACGTTTCATCATTCGGAGAAAACGATAGCCCCAAACCCAACTCGGATTTTGTTATACCTGAATTTGACTGACCCAAAATTACCCCCGAGTCCTCACCCAATAAACAAGATTTTAAACCAAACTGAGAACCCTATATTTGAACAGGTTACCCCGGATCATACACAAGAATCCAAGCTTATAATTTTGTTTACCTGTCAACAATTAAAGTAATACTCACAAAACTATCCTGCATGAACTGAAGTCGAACATATGTGAATGTCTAAACAATGAACACTCACATTGAGAATCTAATGCTATACTACTTCTCACTTCTATAGAGGGCTCAAAGGACAGTCAAAAACTTTACATTCCCTGAAGACGGACAGATTTTACAACTCTACAATACATGATTACCACAATTAGCAGTAATCCGGAAGATAATCATACACTTTGAAGTTTCTATATAGCAATTCCCCGTCTTTAGAGTAATGAAGGAGGAAATAGCAAGTATCACAAAAGTAACAAGGGTTTTCCGCAGCCAACTTATCATCCAACGTCACCTTTGTGGCTTTGAAGATATTGCAGACATTGCACTTTTTCAGTATCCTTTTACGCTGATATACAAGCAACGGGTATCTTTGCGCGGTTCGAACGTCTTGGGGTCAATCGGTCGCATATCTCGATCACGACCACATGTTTACGATCTCCCGAAAAACATAGCTTTTCATTAGTAATGTGGTAGATCCTAGATGCACTCTGGTTTGTGGAAGTCGAGACAACAATGTAATGAGACTCACAAAGTAGGGATGGCGGTGAGTCCTAGATCATGGTTTGGACCCGACATCGGAGTGGCAGATCCGAATACTATTGTTTAGACCCGGTGGATCCGGATCCTATGGTCGTTGAACCGACTTCTAATTTTGGGATCAAAATGTGACGAACATATACAAATTTTGGATCCAGGGGTCCAGATCGGCCGGAGTCACAGATCCAGATCCGGACGCAAATATCCAATGGGTTAGTGTCTTAACCACGAACCCTTGTACTCCCTACATTACAAGATGAGAAATAAATTTGTTCGGTAGAAACAATCCACTATGTATGACCAACATTTACCCGATGACAAGATAGATATCCAAAGACCAAGACGAAATCCCAAGTCACAAAATCGTGTCTTATCCATGTCAACTGATTTAAAATTGGGTAATTTTGATAAAGGCTTTTTCTCCAAAAGAACTTTACGAGCCTTTCCTCTACCAGATAGTATACACTCCCATTTTGCAAGTGCCTCTCCTTTGGAATTTTTAAGCCAGTCTAAGATTGGCTCTTTGTAGTCAATAGCTTTGGGATCTCTCATATCGTTGCAGAAAAGCTCCTACAACCCAAGTAACTTTTTAGTTTTCACAAAGCAACAAGTCATTCTTGAAATTATACAAACAAGAAGAATCTGCCACTTACTTCTATGAGAAAATATCCAGATGGGTCATACATAATGTCAGGATGTTCATTCTCGTTTCTCCTCTCTTGCCTTTTGCATAACCACATCAGTCAAACAACGAATCTTATCCCTCGTTCGGTTAGGGTTTGACACCCAAGAACAAGAAATTCCGTGTCGCAAAATCACGTAAATGTAACATGGCATTTAAAAAGTTCGAAACAATAAATCATAACCAAGGTTGTATCGTACCCCCTACGAATAAAACTCAGTTTCAAAGGTAAAAGGCTTGGCAGTAAATCTTGGAATCGGTTGTTCTTTGCTTGCTTGATCTCGATTTTAAAGGTAACCTTGAAAACTTAGCTTCCTAGCGCCAAGCAATGTTGATAACAACATTATGTCCTGCTAAAAATAACCCGACCAAATATTTTCTTTTTTCTTTTGTTGAAAAGATCGGGATTGGGTAATAATGATTTGTCCATGAGTAGTAGTCATTCTTTAAAGAAGGCGTAAACGAACATTTTCAAACATTGAACTCGCAAGTTTCAAATGATCTCCGCACGCTAAAAAAAAACTAATCAGAAAAGAATTACGCATTAACCTTTTTCCAAGATTGTTGGTGATGATAAATCTCGACGCACGTAACTACTGGGTACTTGAATTGGTATATCTCTAGTTGTCTTTGAACACTTGAAGCGCAAAGATATTGTTGGGATAGAACACATTAGTGACACAAAACCGTCCCTGACTTACTCAAATATGCCATGATTGCCATCAATGTGAAGTTAACAAATTAGTTACTTCAAAAATTCCACATAATTCAGGAAACAAAGATTTTTCAAAAACTATTTAAAATACTCCATATAAATTCGAAAACTCCACATAGAATTCAAAAACTAATTCAAAAAATCCATATAAAATTCAAAAACTCCACAAAAATCTTCTTTAGTGCACACTGGATCGCCACGAAGATGACTCAACACATTTCGAGTTTCCACTTTTCCGGAGGTTACTTTTGCATTGCTCTTTTTCCGTAACTATAATTTCACCAAACCAAAGCAAACAAATCAACAACAGATTAGATTACATACAAAGAAATATTGATTTATAGGTAGTTAAGTTTTCAAGAGATCGGATCAATCACATGACAATACTTGAAGGAATGAAGTTCCACTGATGCTTTATCCTCGTCCCCGCTTCGCCTTATTTTAACAAGATGATCCACTTTTTTAAGATAGGACTCCTATCATTACAAACACCAATATGAGAAACAAGAATAGTAACAGAAAAACTGGCAATTTGAATGATATACGTGACATATATAAAAGCTACATCCTTCAAAATTGAAAACATCATTTGAAAATGCAGTTACTCAAGCAGATAGTAGAAGCTTTACTCCAATCAACCAATATGAGTCGTGAACCATATAGATTAACAAACCTACCCAAGCATACTAAGAATACTAAAAGGTGCGTTTACAAAAGTACCATATACCAGAAATTACCCTAGTGGCCTAGTCACAAACGAAAGGAGATTGGTATGCCTCCAATACACAGATTAAGAGATGAAGGCCAGAATTAGACTCTTGCAGGCAATCAATACTATATATTAATTCCAGAAACCAAGGGACTTCAATGTAATTAAATAAATCTATACAAATTAATTATACTATATAGTTTTAAATCAATATCACTGTGCAATGGACCTGATCAAGGGACTTCAATGTAAATATAATATAGTTTTGGTTGAAGTTTAAATTTAGAGAACACCGGAATATGGTGATTTTCCTTAAATAAGCATGCCCCACTTATGGTATTAATTAGTATAAATATGTTAATTATTTTAACATAAACAAATATAATACAAGTATATTATATTTTGGAAACTGCTAAAATGTAAATAAATCAAGCTAGATTTCCAAAAAATATAAAATTCCATAATTATTTCGATTTGATTAATTTAACGCATACATGTAATATATTTAATACATATATGTAATATATTTATTAAAGTAATAGAAGTAACATTGGATATAGTAATATGATAGTAATCACTCATTGGATGCTTAAATAGTAAAAGTAATTCTGTTAGTAGTAACAATATTAGCAAAGAAGCAAAAGCGAGAGATCTTGAAAGTACCTGGCGTGAGTAGTGAAATTATCAATATTTTATGTACAATCTTGAAAGTAACAATAATTACGGCGGGAGTAGTGAAAGCAAAAGTAGTAATAACGAATGTAATAAAAGTAACAATACTAAGAACAAAAGAAAGTATATATGAACAATTAACTAACCAATCGATTTAAGTAAAATATTAATAGCGGGAGTAGTGAATGTGTCTCATATTTATTTCATTGTAATTTTAAGATATACTCCGTATCATAGAAAAATATATTAATGATAAATTTATGAGTTACGCAATTTTAAAGTAGTTTTAGTTAATTGAAAATAAATTTTAATCTTTAAATAAAAAAGTAGGGTTTTCGGCACCCATACTAGTTTTATGTTAAATTAGAGGAGCAAAAACAAGGGAGAGAAGAAAAGAAGAGTTGAAACGGTAGCTAGAGTGTGAAATACAAGGAATTATACATCAACAGGTTTGTCTTTTTTAGAAGCATTCATTGTACTCAATCTCTTATTCTTTGATTTAGGCTTTTTTTCATCCCTTCTTTTCCTTTTCTTCAAGTTGGCAATAGTGCTCTCTAAGCCACCTGAGGACTCACATGAATCTAACGTATCAGAATCCGGCATCCTTTGATCGTCTTCAGTACTGATAAATAAAACAAGAAGATTAGTCCAAAAAAACATTACTCACAGAATCACACGGACTATCATTAGCTATAAGATTTTCCAACTAATTTCACCAGGCACTATATCAGAAAATGACAAGAGTACTCACTTTAATTAACCTTTCTTACTTGACAACAGAAAATGTTATTTAAAATATTTGGTAATTAAATATGGAGAATCATAAGAATAGCAACTACATGGCCTACAAACTAATAATGCTCTTGCTGATTCACTGAAAAATTTCATTTAATCATTTGGAGTTGATTCACAGGACGCTTCGAGTCTTCGATTTGCCTTCTTAGTTTTTAGAAAACTTATCATTGCAACTACACTGCCCCACTTCTCCCTCACTTGCTACGATACACCCGAGTACTATGTTATATATAAGGCCATCAGGGATTCAGGGTAATATTGTAATTCTTTTGCTTATAATAAAATCTTGATTTCCCTCTTTACTCAACATAGTCAACAATAAGTCTGTTTATTCTCTTCTCTCAACTCTCTCATTCTTCTTCTCCATTTTATCTGCATTTTTCAATTTTTTATAAAATTGCTCGTCACAGATCAGGTTAACCAGTCCTTAACTATTTTTGGACCTGGTTCAACTTTTCACTATTTGCTCCTAATCATAACATTTACCAATTACTTCTATTAAAGAAAAGAATATTTCAGAAGACAAAAGAGCAATATTTACGTTGGAATTCTTGGTGGGGAGAGGAGAAAAAAGCAGTCAGGTATATAAGCATCAGAAATCTACTAACCCTGAAGGGCAAAGGTTTCCTGGTATGTCCGATGTTCCAGGCTCCTCACCACCCTGTCAGGAAAGAGTCAAAAAAATAGTCACAAAAGATAATATCAAGTGTAACCAGTTCTTATAAAAGAAGACTAGTGTTGAATCACAGGAAAATTTCAGAAGAGCATACGTCGAATGCAATCTTCATAGCCTCAATGACCAAATCTTCATCGGTACGAAGTTTAAGCTCATCCACTCTGAATAGGAGACATCCAATAATTAAAAAACAATACCAGCGACCATGTGAGCATAATAGAAGAAGTAAAAAAAGAGAGAGCTCGAGCTATTTATCTAAAAAGACATACGATATATCTTCTTCAAGATCAAGAAAACCAGAACCCAGTTCAGCCTTCAAACACTCCAATTCATGGAACACTTGAGGCTCAAAGACAGGAACCCTAGTGAGTGGGCTCACAAGATCCGGCACAAAAATGGGTCCTCCACGAGGAAGCGAGGATGAAAACTCTTCATCTGTAGCTCGCTGAGAAGGTTCACCCTCCTCCATTTTCTACAAGCAAATTTCTCGGCAATAAGACGCCACTTCCGAGCTGGAGCACCTTAAAATTGCTGATTGCGGCTAAATTTAAAGAGTTACACGGCGTCAACAAACATATGCACATTTCCCTCTTGTCTATTTTGAGAATAAGGTTGTGCATTGTTTAACATTGTGGTCACCAAATCTCCCTGAGCTACAAAGCAAAGGACACAATTATGGTTCAAGCTAAATAGACCTCAAAATTCACCAAACTACTATGTGTATACTTTATTTTATCATCCTGGAATCACAATTCATATAGAAATGTAAGACGACTATGTATGCACACGAACTTTATAATTTTGCACTTGGGAGGACAAATTCATATACAAAGTTCCTCATGTTTAGTCATGAGCTAAGGCTGCACTATTGAACAAGAAGAATCGACTGCCACGTAAAAAACAGGAAAATATCAAGCACCCGGACAAAAGCTAATACTTCAATAAGCACTCCCTCCTTCCGACTCATAAACACCTTCCCTTTTGAATTAAATAGTATGGGCTTCCGGCGCAAAAAAAAAAGTATTCACATTTGTGTCATTAATGTGTTCTATGTTTGAAGTAACTAATTTGTTAACTTCACAATGATGGCAATCATGGCATATTTGAGTAAGCTGGGACAGTTTTGTGTCATTAATGTGTTCTATCCCAACAATATCTTTGCAGTTCAAGTGTTCAAAGACAACTAGAGATATACCAATTCAGTACCCAGAAGTAGTTCTGTGCGTCGAGATTTATCATCACCAACAATCTTGGAAAAAGGTTAATGCGTAATTCTTTTCTGATTAGTTTTTTTTTTAGCCTGCGGAGATCATTTGAAACTTGCGAGTTCAATGTTTGAAAATGTTCGTTTCTGCCTTCTTTAAAGAATGACTACTACTCATGGACAAATCATTATTACCCAATCCCGATCTTTTCAACAAAAGAAAAAAGAAAATATTTGGTCGGGTTATTTTTAGCAGGACATAATGTTGTTATCAACATTGCTTGGAGCTAGGAAGCTAAGTTTTCAAGGTTACCTTTAAAACTGAGATCAAGCAAGCAGCAACAACCGATTCCTTAAGTATAATACGAATAAGTCAAACCTATAATATTAACTTAATGCCCAAATTTGCAAGAAATAAATATACGAATAAGAGGTGTAAATTGCCTAAGTCCTTAACAGTTCGGAAAAGAAAGCAAAATATAAACAAAGAAAGAAATGAGAAGAATTTATTACCTAGTATAGCTTACAAGCAGCACCAGCAACCAGCCAACAGGCCAGACCTTCAGGCAGCAGGCAACGACAGACTGCACACAACAACATCTAGCAACAACAACAGCTAACAGCTAACAGCAGTCGGCAGCATCAGGCGGCAACAATTAACAGCAACAAGCAATAACAACTAGCAGCATATCACCAGGCGGAAGCGCACAAAAACAACTAACAGTCAGCCGGCATAGGGCACCAACACAAAAGCAGTAGGCAGCAGCGTCTAGCCTGCAGTAACTAACCACGCTTATTAGCATGAGAGCGGCCGCAACACAACCAATATGCATAGAAATAACTATTAGACAGCCATTACAACAAAATATCCTCGCACAAACAATCCTAAGCCAAATGACAATTGTAAAGCACCAAATAATTAGACCAAATAATCCCTAAAATCACCTAAACAAAAACCTACGCTTTATTACATATATCAATTAGGCATAATTTCAATACTATGATCCACAACAATAACCATCAATTTAGCATCATATTAGTGAATCAAATCCCATTAAACCATCAGCGATTTAACGACAATCACCACGACTAATAAGAGCAAAAATCATCAACAACAGGGACAAACCGTACACACATACAATATCCTAATAAAAACAAGTTTAAATGCATTCAATTACCTTTAATACAACAATTGTCCAAATTGATGTTCTTCCAGCCGCGTATCGTCTCTAAAATTGCCTACTCCTTCGCCTGAACTTCGAATTAGTGAGGACAAGGAGAAGAAATTATACCTAGGTTATATAAATGAATTGAAAAGGTGTTAATATCTAATCAATCAATCAATATATATAACTAAAGGAGGTTTTTTTTCTGATTATACTATTAGCATTAGAATTTGGAGATAATTAATTATTTACAATTTTTCTATTATAATTAGGAATATAATTTTCCTATTAGAAATTAGAATTAATTAATTATTTTACAATTTTCCTATTAGAAATAGGAAATAAATCAACAATTTATTAAGGCTTTTTTTTCCTAATTATACTATTAGAATTAGGAGATAATAATTATTTAAAAATTTTCTATTATAATTAGGAATAATATGATTTTCCTATTAGAAATGAGAATTAATTAATTATTTTACAATTTTATTATTAGAAACACTAAATAAATTAATTATCTACAATTTATTAATATTAAAAACTATTCATTAGTATTTGTTCACTTTTTTATTAAATTAGAAGGAAAAAAAACATTTGATATATTTAAAATATCCAATTCTATAACCACTTTCGATTAAAAAAATGAGGCATTATGAGGCTAAAAGGCCCTAGGCCGAACTTGGTTGTGACAAATGTGCATGCGTAATACGTACTACATGGAATTTACTCATTTAAAGACTAAAAAATGATCTTTGAAATATGCCCTACGTCTTTTTTATTCTTGCTAATGTCATATTTAATTATACATAATACAAAGTTTATTTTTCAAATGTCATATGTATTTCTCCTACTAATTTTAAAGTTATTTCCCTCACAATACACTTCAACTTCTATTGATAATTTATTATATATTATTTACATTCATTTGTCATTATATAAAAGTCTATTAATCAAAATTTAAATAAGATATTCACAAATTATTGATAAGTACAAAGGTTGATATCTATTTTTCAAGGAGTATTAAAAGATATAGAAAGTTGCTGCTAATTTGCGAATCGAAATATCATATTATGACAAATGAGTAAATGTTTTGAAAAACTTTATTGTGCGATTGTTTTACAATTTAAAGTAAAAATGGTACCACGAGTAATAAAATAGATTTGAATGAGGCTTGAAGGTAAATTAGATACACTTATTATAAAAATATGTATAAGGAAAAATATGTATAAGGTTAAGATTCAATTCAAGCAACGATCAATATTTAAAAAAAAAGTCATGGAAAACACATAAAAGGGCACAAATAATACTATACAACCAGTTGTATAATAAGCATTGTACAACCCCATACATTAATCTGAGCTTATGTGTAATTTTTCTGAGTTTTGTGAGAGAATATTTTATTATGTTTAAGTGTTTGAGTTCAAAAACTTTACAGCATAACTCTGATTCTTTTAAACAAAACTCAGAAACTTTAGTACACAGCTCGGATTTTGCATCATACAACTATATACAACAGGTTGTATAATCTACTCATTGATAAAAGGGTAAGAGTAGTCTTTCCCTAATATAGTGAAAATCGTCTCTCTCAAACTTTTCTTCTGACAAATTTACATGCATAAAAAACGGTACTATTCAATTATATGTAGCAAACTAATTATTGTTGATGTTATATATTTTTATTTGTGTATAAACTGAGCACATCATCACTATAATTTAGGGAGAGATACGAATTGGGGAAGGGTGAAACATATTTGTCATGCATAATACGATGCTTTAACCACCTTTAAACAAAAATATAAAAATAAATGAAAAAAATTTAAACCTAAAAGGGGGTCACGTATTTGCCAACTCTTATTTAGTTCTCTATCGCATTAATATTCTCATGAAGTTTAAGACATTTATTTCATATTAATAAAAAAAATGTTTATACTGTTTCGTACAATTTGTGATTTATAACTTTTAGTTAACTTATTTGAACTTACTTAAATTTATATATTTTAAGTGAAGAATATTAATTATAAATATGATAAAGATAAAGTTTGATCTTTAATTTTCTCGGAGATAAAAAAAACAACTCAATTTTTATTTTCTTAAAATATATTAATTAAAGGTGATAATGTAAAACAGGAAATTACACCACAATCTAATATTTAATATGTCGAAGATCAACACTCAAAATAGCACATTTGTTATTTAAATAGTGTAAAAACTCTCAAAATGCTAAAAAAAATGCTCAATCTGTCGTTATCAAATAAAACCTAAGTTTCTGCATTTTTTTTGTCATGTTCAACTTAATCTTTACGAAATGTAAAAATGATGAAGTTCAGAAAATAGCGGTTAGTTTTTTGTTAGTTAGATGAAATTTTTAAGAGAGAGATGAAAGCTTTGCATTTTAACCGTTTTATGTGTGAATCGAAGGGATTAAGTAGTGGGCTAAAGGTTGTTTCGAGTGGGAATGAGGTTGATTGCGACGAGTGGGTTGACTAAAGTTTTTCCTTACTAGATCTAGAAAGGGGATAATAATTATGAGATAATAAAACGTGGAGGAAAGGTAGTGATAGTGGTAGTGGATTGGAGGTTGTTTCAAGTAGTAAGAACTAATTACACTGGCTGATGTTTTATTTTGCGGTTAAATTAGTGGGGTGGAGGGAGGGTGCATTTGTGGAGGGTGATGAGTTTAACGAGGATAGTGATAATAAATAAGGTTATTTATCAGCAAAATATTGCCTGCGTTAAAACATATAGGTAACATGAATAATAACAAGAAACCTTAAATGATCATACTGATAAACTTAATCTTGACCCCATCAATCCAAATTAAAGTAAATCTTAATTCTAACAACATTGTCGAGAGTAACGGTTAGTTTCCAATGGATTGTGGATTATTCTAGAAGTGGGGGGTTTAGTTTTTCACTTGGTTGGATAATTTGAGAGACGTTTCGAAGAAAAGGATCGATCTTTCAAGGGATAAGATTGTTTTAGATCATGTGTGTGAATAGGGAAGAAAATTAGGGTTTTGCGTGAAGGATTTTGTTTCAAATGAGAAGATGGGTGCAAGACTATTGTTATAGGGGGTGTCATAAGCAGCCCCAGCCATGTATTATTGCGTAGGAATTTGGTTCACATTCAAAGGTACGTCTATAATTTGACCGGGAGATATAACATTTAACTACCTGTAAATATTTTTACGTAACTACCATTTGACCCAACAATGATTAAATTATGGTTGTTATTCTAAAGAAGGAGATTTGGTACATCATTGAGTTGATTATGCAAAGTAGATATTACTGTTTTCTTTGACCAATTGAAAAACAAACAGGTATTAATGAACAAAATCTAAAAACTCTCAGTCCCAAGTATCATATATATAAACTTCATATTGGTTTTATTTTCTTAAAAAAATAACATTGTCGAGAGCAAGGGTTAGTTTCCATTGGATGATTATTTTTCTAGAAGTAGGGCTTTAGTTTTTCAATTGGTTGGATAAATTTGAGACAAGTTTCGGAGATAAGAATCGATCTTTCAAGGGATGAGATTGTTTTAGATCATGTCTGTGAACAGGAAAGATATAATATTCTAATTACCTCTAAATATTTTTACATAATTACAATTTGATCCAGCAATGAATAATTATGGTTGTTATTCAAACGAATGAGATTTTTTGCATCATTGTGTTGATTATGCAGAGTAGATGTTACTGTTTTCCTTGACCAATTGAAAAACAAACAGGTATTAATGAACAAATTCTAAAAACTATCGGTTTAAGTATCATATATAAACACCATATTGGTTTTATTTTCCTAAAAAAAAGTATTTTATTAATCAAACACTCTTTTATTCTTATGTCAATATTATGTTAACGGGAATTGTTTGTTGGTCATGCGGTATACATAAAATCTTAGACATGAACGATGTACTATATGTCTATATTCCATTTTATTGTGAAATTTATCACACATTATTTTAATATCCGTGCAACGCACGGGCAAGAAAACTAGTTATAATTATTTACGTTCCTCCTTACTCTCTTATTGACCGAAACATCCCACAAAACTTTTCCCTAAAAAAAAAAATTTCCTACACATCTACGTAAATCTCTAGCCCCATCTTTCTTTTCTTGATTTTTAATCTTCTCCTCTTACAAGTGATACAAGCTTGTCAAACAGCTTGGCTCGTATAGTCGTATTATACTTGCATATCTAGGAGTTATTCCGAACATCGTTTCCCCACTTGACATTCTTGTCTACTCGCAAACTCCTCAACATACTAGCTTACTATCTCTATCTCAATCGTCTGACTCTTCCTCTCAACGTCAACCTATGATCTCAATTAGTTTTACTCTATTACTTACCCTCAATTAATTCTCGTCTTCAAATCTCTCGAGTTGCTCTTTTCCACGAATAAATTTCCGTTCTTCTACATTAAAAATTCGGCCACCTTTTTCTCTTGGCCACCGTCAATATCTCTGCCAAATTATACATCTCTTCAGCCCTTTACAAATTTCTTTCACAAAAATAAAACAAGTCATCTTTCTTAGCCTTTTTTTTTTTCCAAATTTCGTCCCAAAACAAAGTCATCTTACAAATATTTCTCTTCTCTTCTATAAAAGTCATGATCCAACGCTCAAATTTGGACCCCTATAACACCGTACTACATATTTTAGGGTGCACTTATCGCACATCTTTGGCGATTCTCACGCTCCTCGAATTTCTATGTCTCTTTTAGTCAGTGTCTTACAATTTTTCATGGGTCCAACATTGTTGTCCAGTCCTCTTCTTCTCAAGAATTAAGTCTCCTACCTCGCTCTCCTCTACGTCTTGCGACTTCTCATGGCTCGATTGGAGCCCGTCTTCTTCTCAGGATTGTCCTTCCCCGGAACATTGCGGTCTCGTCTTCTTCTTCTCAAGATTGTCCTTCCCCTCCGGTCGTCCATCTTGCGGGGGCGTATAAGGAATATAATATTACATTAATGTTATGATTCACAATATTACCATATTGTGATAGTATAAGAATAATTATAGATTTAGATATTATGTTTAGTTGTAGTTTTCCATATTATGTCAAAATATATCTCTACGATATATTCCAGTTATATTAGGTTTCTAATTATCATACTCTTGTAATTGCTATATAAGCAACGGTTATCATCAATAATATTCAAGTCATTCAATTCAATACAATTCATATTCTCTACAGTTTCAGCCATCTGACCGATAAATCCGCCTTGAAAACCGACCCTTACTATGTCTACTACGTCAACTCCACAACCGTCTACCTCCTTCATCCACCCAAATCCCACCCTTCATCCCGCCCATGGATTATAACCCGTAAACTCATGAAAAATCAATCCGCCTTCATACTCTACCACCCTCTCACTTCCAAACCCTACTCTTTTAACTTCCATCCTTATCTCCACTTCTCACAACTCAATCCCACCCCCCTCGCCGTCTTCTACGCTTTTAAATCACATTACTCCGTCGACAAGCTACTAGTCTTATCTATATTAATACAAAAGACAATACTCAATTCTTACGCGTCACGTTATTAATGCAGTTTTTTTTTTTTTTTGAAATTCATGTTATGGTGGGACCCGTGAGTGTGAAATATATTTTTTTCTTCAGATTCAAACATGCGATAAATTCCGTCTTACAACAAATTCTATGAAATAATATTATGAAAAAATTCTATGAATTAATATTATGAAATAGTTTTATACATTCCGTGTAAATAAAATTTATAACATATACACAGAATGAATTACAAATGCGAGTAAATGAAATTGAATTACGGAGTACATAATTTTTAAAACAAAATTACATAATAATAAAATTACATAATTTCAAGAAGGAATAACATTTATATACGCGATCGAACATAAAACGCAAATGAATTACATACATATGTTAAAGTTGATTATATTAGATTATATTTCTTTTATCCGGATGTAAAGATTTTTATGTATGCAATTTTTATTTACAAGAGTAAATTACGTTATTTCCTTATAAACCAGTGTATGTGAACACGTGTTTGTAACAAATTTAAACATAAATTATGTAAATCGTAGATTTAGACCAACTAGATGTACAATAGAAATGCAAAACAAATATACATCCAAAAACATTAATACTGGCCCAAATACATATCCGTGCAATTTTGTACGGGTTTAAAACTAGTTAGGATCTCAAACAACAATACGGAGTAATTAATTAGGTTATGGAGGCATGAGGAAGGAGAGGAAAACTTAGAATGAATAAAGAAGCAATAGGGAGAAACCGCTAGACGTGCTGGCTAGAGAATTAAAAGAGGAAACTAGTTTTGAAACCCGTGAAAAATCACGGGTCCTATACAATTTCCTTTTTTTATTAATACTACTTGTATAAAATATATTTTGATTTGAAAATATTGCAGACAATAAAATAGGATGTAAATAATGAGATTGAACATACTAACAGTCTAACACGGTAATATAAACAACAACAACAACAACAACAACAACAACAACAACAACAACAACAACAACAATAATAATAATAATAATAATAATAATAATAATAATAATAATATAAGATTAGTGGAGAATAGAGGCATTGTATTTGTCGTTAAAATGTCGGTCTTTGTAAAAGATACAAAAAAAAAGAGTAATTTAATAATTACTCCCTTTTAGAAACCACTTTTCTAAAATTACTCCCTTTTGAAAACTTTTTAATAATTTACTCCCATGTAATATTCTCAGGTCAAAAATTGCACCCAAATGAACTTTAAGGTGAAAAGTCGTGTTTTTTGACCGTTTTGCCCCTGATTTATCATTAACCCAACCTTCACCTGTTTGCCTCTTCACATTCAGTTTTAACATCTCATTCTTCACTCTCTCATTTTTCATCGTCTAATTTTTACTCAAACATTCAAATTTTTACTCAAAAGTTCCCCCCCAAATTAGAGCACTGGTGATTCTTGTACTGATTTGTGACGATTCCAGGTTGTTAATTGTAAGTTTCCTCCCACAACTGATGTTGATTGCTTTAATTTCTTTGTTTTAAACCCTAATTTCTGAGAATTGCTTGTGTATTCATTTCTGGGTTTTATTGCGAGACAATTTCTGGGTTTAATTTGCCATCAATTTTTTTGTTCATAGCCATATTTTGTGTGTTGTTTAATTTCTGGGTTTAATTTTGGCAAATTACTTTGTTAATTTCCCTAATTGATGTGGATTACTCCTCAATTTCTGGGTTTATAACCCAAATATTTATGTATGAAACCCTAATTTCTGGGTTCGAAAACCTAATTTCTGGGTTTGAAATCCTAATTTCTGAGGTTTCCCTCTGGGTTTGAAACCCTAATTTCTGTGTTTTGAACCCCCAACCCTAATTGTTTTGTCCTAAACTATTTCATTAGTTCACACCCTTAATCGATGAGGTAACAGTGTAGGAAATGATCTCAGAAACAACCTACAAGAGAGTAACTGTTCGTGCCTTTCATGGGGTGATTTTGAGTGTAAGAATGGGAAATTTGAGTATGTTGGGGTGTTGTACATCTTAAGCATGGTGTTCTCTTAGAAAATCTCACTGCTGATTTTTTTAAGAAGTTGGCTACTAGCTTAACAAGGAGGGAGGACTATGAGATTTGGTATAGAAGACCAATGAGGAGTATTACTGATCCACATGAGAAGGAGTTGTTGGTTTCCAGTTTTGATCTTATCAATCTTTTGAAGACTGTGTGCAAGACAACCCATATAGTAAGTGTATGGATTACTCTACCAAGGACAGCATCTAATGCATCAGTTGTTTTAGAAAGGACAAAAAGTGTGAGTGTGAATGTGGGCCTAGGGGAAAAAGATTCTGAGGAGGGAATCAATACTTTATCTTCCAAAAAACAGTTGAAAGGGGCCCACAACAGCCTTAATGACTCTTTACAATTCAAAGCACCCAGACAAAAGCTACCAACCCCAAATAAAGTTTCTGCCATACCTCTTAGAAAAAGTCCTAGACAAAGGACACCTACAACACAAAACTCTACCACACAAAATTCTGAAAAACAGATAACTACCTCAGATCTACAAATTATTAATGTCCCAACTCAAAGGGAGAAGTTGCCTTTGAGGAGGAATCTGAAGTTTGGTTCTCAGCCTGAGATTGTTATAAGGGAAAGAGAAGATTGGGTTGTCATTGAAGAAGGCATTGATGGGTCTGTTGTTGTGACAGAAAAGGGTAAGGGTAAAGTCAGTGAAAGCAGAGATGAGGAGGTAGTTGGATTGAAAAAAACTGGTAAAGGGAAAAAGAAGCTGAGTGTGAAAAAAGGGAAGAAGAAATTGTCTGCAAAGAAAGCAAATGAGGGTGATGAGAATAATGATGAGTCTGAGTTCAGTGATTCTGAGGCTAGTGAAGCAAGTTTGAGTGATCAAGATTTTGGTTTGGATGAGTTTGACCTTGGTTTGAATACATTTGATTATTTCATTAATAATCAAGAAAAAGAGGAAGACTCAATATTAAAGGGAGTGGAAGCTGGATTAGGTGTTGAGGGGAAGAAGGCAAATAAAGAAGCTGGTGAATGTTCAAAAGCAAATGAGAAGGTTTTAGTTGGAGTTGATGACTTAGATGTTGATGTCAGTTCAGATGTGGATTGTGACTCAGATGAGCTAAGGAGTCTTCAGGGATCTGATGATGAGGCATGTCCTTACCCTACTTTTAATCCTGATTTTGATTTTGGGAAAGGTATATAACTCAGCAAAGGGTTAAAGTTCCCAAGTGTTGAGATATTCAAAAAGGCTTTAATCCATCATAGTGTGAAGAATGGTTATGATTTCTGGTATTCTCACAATGGAAGGGACAGGGTGACAGCACAATGCTACAATAGGTGTAAATGTGAGTGGAACAAGACAAGGTCAAAGCTGGGTAAGTGTGTATGTGGGGTTGATAATCCTTGTAGGTTTTATGTGCATGCTAGGAAGTTGAGAGACCAAGAGACATTTCAGATCAAAGGTTTGAGGTTGAAGCATAAGTGTGTAATGTCAAATTACAATAGAAAGGTTGGTTCTGAGTTCCTTGCTGACAAGTACTTAGAGTTCTGGAGAACTAACTTGGATTGGAAGATAAAAAGATTTCAAAACCATGTGTTAAAAGATCTTGGAGTTTATGTCAGTTACATGAAGTGTTGGTTGGCAAGGTCAAGAGCCAAGCTGGTTATCCATGGGAATGGCAATGACCAATATGCCCGGGTTTGGGATTATACAGAAGCTCTAATCAAATATAATCCTGGCAGTTCAGCTTTTGTGGTTTGTGATAATATTGACAAGCCTCATGTTATATTCAAGAGGTTTTACACATGCTTGAAAGCTTGCAAAGAAGGGTTTAAAACAGGTTGTAGACCTGTACTTGGGATTGATGGATACCATTTGAAAGAAGTATACCCTGGCATGTGTCTAGTTGCAGTTGGGTTAGATGGGAATAATAACATCTACCCAGTAGCATGGGCAGTGGTGGAGGTAGAGAACATGGATTCTTGGACCTGGTTTTTAGAGCTCCTAAGCCATGACATTGAGAAGGTGGATGGGGAAGGCTTAACTGTGATGTCAGACAGGCAGAAAGGTTTAGTAGATGCCCTAGCTAATGTGGTTCCAAAGGCCAACATAAGGTTCTGTGCAAGACATATTTGGGCCAATTTTAAGCTCAGATGGAGTGGTCAGTTATTCAAAGAAACATTTTGGGCAGCAGCTAGAGCATTGACAAGGGTAAGTTCAATTCTATTCTATTTCAGTTTAAGTTGTTAGCTAGTTCAGAATTTATGCTTGTTAAGTAGTTCCCTTTAATTTAGCTTTACTTTATGCGTTAATTAATAAATTAAAACTCCATCATTACATGCTGATTTCAAGAGAGAAATGAAGGGCATGGAGTTCTTATCAAAGGAGGCACATGACTACTTGAATGACATTCCCCCTCAACATTGGTCTAGGCATGCATTTGATGTAAACTGCAAGTCAAACCTTCTCTTGAACAATGTGTGTGAAGTATTCAATGCAGTTCTAAAAGAAGCAAGAGATAAACCAATACTCACACATTTAGAATGGATGAGGAGGTATGTAATGCAAAGAATTTGTCAAAAAAGAGAGGGTGGAAGGAAAGTTGATGAGAAGTTGATGCCATATGTGACCAAGTACTTGTAATGGGCAAAGGATGAGGCCAGATTTGCTACTTTTATGCAATCTGATGATGGTGAGTTTGAGGTTGAGCTGAAAGGAGAGCAATTTGTTGTGAACTTAAACAGCAGGTCATGTAGGTGCAAGTATTGGGACTTAACTGATCTGCCTTGTCCCCATGCAATGGCATGCATGCTTGAAAAGAGAATGGACCCCGGAGACTATGTTGATGAGGCTTACTCAAAGGAGAGGTACATGCTCACCTATGCCCACTCTGTTTCTCCTATGCCTGGTGTCAAACAATGGGAGCCAACAGGTTTACCAGAGCCACTACCACCACCAACGAGGACCATGTTAGGAAGACCAAAATCAAAGAAGAGAAGAAAGTCAGCTGGTGAAAAGGAAGACCAACAAGTGAAGAGGTTAAAGAGGACCAACAATTGTAGCCACTGTGGTGGCTTAGGCCACTAAAAAAGAACATGCAAAAACCCCCCTGCACCTGGCTTCCTGCACCTCCAAAGCCAGGTGCAGCTTCTAGTGGAAGGCCCCTTGGCAGAAGTGAGTATGCAAAGAATGAAAGGCAAAAAAGACAGGCAAGGGCTGCAAGAAAAGAGACCTGGAGAACAGCACACCATACTGGCAACTCCCCAAGTACCTCCACTGCTGCAAATGCACCCAACCAAGCACCACCCACTTCTATGTCATTCACTGAACTGTTGTCCCAAGCTTCAAACAATCTGCTCTGACCTAATGTTGTTGTTTTTTAACTTTATTTACAATCGTGCTTCTGCTACTGTGTTTTGAACAATGTAGTTTCATTATGCTCTTTCATTAAAACAATCCTTTGAACCATGTTATCTTTGAACAATGAAGTTTATTTGGTGAATGTCAATTTCAGTCTTCTTAGGCTGTTTGTTGAGATGATGTTTGTTGCAGTTGGTTTAGTTTGTTTATATACTGCAGCAATTTCTATGTGCACTGATGAATTCTGGCAGCAGTTGTCTTTCAAGCAGTAACAATTGTTTAGATGGTTGTTGATTGAACAAGCCCTTGTCAATTTCTGGTTTATTTGTTTACTTTTCAAGTGCAATTACTTGTGTAAATGTGAGAAATGAACAACCAAACCAGAAAATTAGTGAAAGGGCTTGTGTATGCTAAAAATGCAAAATTATGTCATCAACACCAAATTCGCACATAACCAAATGCTACCATTGTCATTACCGTCAAATTCTTGAACATCAGAGTACTCGTAACATTACATTCATCCAAACTACCGCCTACTTAGTACATACTATGATCAAAACAATGAAAATGGCAAAAACAATTGCCAATGGAAACCCTTTGCAATAACTAACCCTTTCACACTTAGACATGAATGCTTTGTTCTTCAAGTTCTCACTCTCAAACTGAAGCTTCTTCCTATCATCCTTCAACCATTGAATTTCACGAGACAAACAACCAACTTCATACTCATTCACTCTTTTCTCCATCTTCATCTTGTTGATTATGTCTTTCTGCCACTCTGTTTGAACACGATCGTGCCAACGAAACCAACGACATCCCCCCATACCAGCTGATGGGTTAGAAAACTTGCACCTTTTAAACCTTCTACCTGGATTGTCATGGGTGGAAGACGTCAAAATGGCAACTGGGACACCGCACATGCACTTTTTGGGTTGCTCATCAACAACACTATGATGACTACTTTCATAGCTGCTTTCCATTGACATGTTCTCACCTAAAATTTTGAAACAAAATGCAGAAAATATGAACCCTAGATTAATTGCAGAAAATCGAAAATCGCAAATTACTAATTCAAGGCATAAAATCGCATATATGAACCCTAATTGCATAAATTTTTGAAACAAAATCGCAAATTTGCAGAACACTATACTAATTGGTAATTACAATAGAAATAAAATTGAGAGGAAGAAGATGAACATACCTTACTTGGGGAAAAAATGGGGAAATTATAAGAAGAGGGTGAATGAATGAATAAGGTGAAGAGTATATAAGAAGAGGGAAGGGCATTTTCGTCTTAAAAATAAACTTAAAATCAGAATTTTCAAATATTGACGGAATATGTCACCGGAGTGTCAAATTGGGTGCAATTTTTGACCTGAAAACATTTCATGGGAGTAAATTATTAAAAAGTTTTCAAAAGGGAGTAATTTTAGAAAAGTGGTTTCTAAAAGGGAGTAATTATTAAATTACTCAAAAAAAAAATCTAATCATGAGTAACTCTTCTTCTCCTCTATTAACAACCTAGTAAATTAATGGGATTTAGGCATTTAATACAGAGTTTTTTTTAATGTATATGTTGACGGATGACGCTGCTCATTGCTCTGACGATTCATGATTTATGTTAACTCGTAAATTCAGTAATGATTTGCATTCTCAATTCATCATACTCAAATTAAATAGTATAATTACATGTATATAGACATAAGTTGTTTATATAGAAATCAATGATTAATACTTATACATGGATTATGTATTATGTAACTTCAAAATATTGGTGCTCCGGAGATTGAGGAGTTTCTTAACCGTCAATTTACCAACGGCGGTCAAGTTTTTCTCCTTCAATAGCTAAAAGAAAAATAGCCTAACAAAGTGAATGAAGTAAGACTAATATAGTAATTGAATACATTGAATACGTGTGTCTCCATTTCAAATTTAATTATCATTTGATGGTTTTTTTTCTCTTGTAAGAATTATCCGTCAATATTGTGTTGATACTATCACTACAACTAAAAGGCCAAAAATAACTAATAGGCTAAAACCTTAGCATAATTATTGGAACAAAAATAGATAGGCTAATATCAATTAAAATGAACGACATAAAAATACATCCTCAATATGGTGATTACTCCATTCAAGAGCTTCAGATTTGATCATCCATATGAACACATCCTCCAACATCAACTATCGTGTTAACTGATATTGAACTAATATCTGAAATAAAAAATTGATAATTCTTAAATTGTGTTCTGTACTCACCGATTGTCATGTATTAATAATTAAAATAGGAAAATCTCCCAAAAAAAGAAATTCCAAGAAAAAAAATGAGAAACATCATGCTACCTCTTAAAAAATCCACATATTTATCGACTGTCATTTGCACATATTGATCTCCAAGTATGTCATGCTCCTGAAAATTCAATCAATTGTACAAATTAGTATTATGCCAAAATCAATTGTACATGAAATACAAAATTGTATAAGTGTAAAATATTATCAAATGAGTTTTGTATTAATAATTAAAATAGGAAAATCTCCCAAAATAAAATTCCAAGGAAAAAAAATGAGAAACATCATCCTCTTAAAAAAATCCACATACTTGTCGATTGTCATTTGCACGTATTGATCTCCAAGTATGCCATGCTGCTGAAATTCAATCAATTGTACAAATTAGTATTATGCCAAAATCAATTGTACACGGAATACAAAATTGCATAAGATATACCGAGTATATTTAAAATATTATCAAATGAGTTTGACCAATATAGTAAAATCTTATCATGGAAAAGAGAACATGAGAAAAACGAATTAGTTGTAGGTTGATAAAAAATTATAATAAAAATGCATGTCTATTGTTGTGCTCATGGAATAAACATTATCATCTCAAGAAAAAAAATACTGTAGTAATTAAGAAGTCATAATATCATCAAAAGTTTTAAGGTAAACTAAAAATATGAATCATTATAAAGAAACTTGAGAAATGAGTTATGGAGAAAGAAGATGAAAAGTATGGTTAAATGCTTGTGGTGAATTGAATAAAGTATTGAAGTGGAAGAATATAAAAAGTTATTGTCTTCTTTAATTTTTTCTAATATTGTAATTGTAAGAATAAATATTAGGGGACATAAAAGAAAATAGTTATGATGATGAGACTTGTAATATGACTTCTTGAAATCATGTTGTTATATCACATGTCATTTAAAAATATACTCAATGTTAGTCTTTTTATACTATTTATTATATAGATTTTAAAGAAATAAATAAATGTATACTTTAATTTTATGAGCTGTGTTAATATGAAAAAATTTAACCGATTCACTAACATCTATGTTCTCTTCCAAAATTTTCAATTAAAATGTGAAATATAATTGTAAATTATGAAACTTTTATGTGAATTTTGGTAAGTTACATCTTTTTTTGGTTTTTTAGCTTATCAAATCATAAATATATACATTTAATTTAAGAATATTAATGATGTCTTTTCATTTTCTTTATTTTTATGTTACACAATATGTAAAGACATTTTTGTAAGGACTTTTAGTAATCATTCATTTTCTTATAAGAATTATATCAAATAACCAATAATCTAATAATAATTAATAAATAATTAAATAATCAATAAAAATTAATAGAAATTAATGGGGTATAAAATAATAAATGTTAATGCCATGTGAAATTAAATTAAATGCTTTAATCTAACATGTTAACTATATTGTATAGATATACTTAAGTATTTACAGAATTTGTTTGTAAATTACTTAAATTATATAAATATTTTCTTATCCATATATTTTATATTTTCCAAAACCTTACCCTTTACGTGAAATAATTTCATGAACTAAATACACAGTATTATTACCCTTTAAAATTCTATTGTTAGTGTTTAATTTCACTTAAGTATTTACAGAATTTGTTTATAAATTACTTAAATTAAATAAATATTTTATTTTCCATATATTTTATATTTTCCTAAGAAAATATTTTATATGGTCTTTAATACTCAATTGTCGATTAAGTAGTTCGGTAAAACATCTTTTATATACAAAAAAGTTATAGTAACAACAATAGTGAATTAATGCCTTTAAAAAAAAAAACTAATGAATTAGTGATAATACAAATTTTTTTGTTCAACTTCATTTATTCATCTTCGTTCTTAATTTCTTATGTATTCAGTTTTTTTTTTATTTCGAATACATATAATACTACTCCATATGAAATATTTTGAAATTATTAACTTATAATTAATGCGTATTTTTTTATTGTAGTTTTTTTTTAGTTATTAAATTTAAAGTTAATGGAATATGGATGGATTTTTAAAGAAAATAAGTATTTTAAATTAATGCAATATAATAATTAATTGGATAATCCATGTCATATTAGTTTGCCAAGTCACATTGTTACGTGACTTTTTTTCATCCCATGTGGCATTGTCTACGTGGCATTTTTAGGCTAGCCTTTTAATAGTATTTATAGATAGTATTTATAGATTCTTTTTTCAGTTATTATTATAAATTATAATTATAAAAGAAAAAAAATAAGAGACCGGTTGTATGTTCAACACATTTCTTATCTTACTCTAAGAAACCAGTTTTGGGAATTAAACGGTTTCTTATGTTAAGAAACCGGATAGGTTATCCAACGGGTTTCTTATTACTGGTGTCTTTGAGGTTTTTTTGTAGCAGTGATGATTCCCTAAATATTTAAAATTTTTGGAAAATAGAAATCGCGCTAAAAGGGAAATCCACGGCTCAATCCGTCCGTGTAAAGGAAAATCTTAGCCGTTGGATGCTATAGAATCCAACGGAAAAGGATCCCAAGTCTCACGATCCGTGTGTAGAGCCATGGTCAAATCATAAGGACACACGTGGCGTTGGGAAGTTTATTGTTATGGGGCCATGATTTATATTGGACAGCCCAAATCGTTTGTTTATGGCCTTAGGCCATAACGTTAAGTACGGCCCAAATGATTCATAATTAATATAATATAATTATTTAAAAAGCAAAAAATTATTGATAAAATATATTATAATTAAGAAAAACCCAAGTCAAATCATAATTAAATTAAATTTATCTGATTCAAATTTAATATATTATTATTATTATTTAAAACCCAAAACATAATTGATAAAATACATCATATAATTTAGAAAAATCAAAATAAAAATATAATTATAAATTAAATTTATTTATATTTGAGTGATAAATTAAATCATCATGAGACTCTCAAAGAATGCAGAAAATAGGGAAAAGAAGTACATACTTGTTCAACTATTAATCTTCTGTTATTGTTGTTGATGGTATTTGTAAGGTTTAGAATAGGTTTTTATTATTGAACTAGTTCTATTACCTGTGAAATTCACGGGATTAGCTATTTTATTCTCACTTTGTTGGTGTTATATAAGTCCAGATTTGTAATCGCATGGGTCCTAAAGACAGAAGAGTCTCGTAAAAAAAATATTTTTATTAATCAATACGTATATTATGATAATATATTGTCAAAGTATATATTTTGTAATCTATATGGACACAATTTACTAAACTTTTTCCAAAGATTATTAGTATTTGCCACGAATATTGCTACGTTTATTAATATTTTGTCACGATTATTGTTATTATTGTTTTTTTTATTAATAGATATGAGTTTTGATGGAGAATTATGTTGATTAGCATGTTTAAATCATTTATGACATAGTTTGTTTAAATCGCTTGATTAATCAACTTTTGATGTTTGCTTCACATGCCGCGGTTTTCTAGGCTAGATTAGAGTCTAGAATTGGTCCTCAATTCTGCATAATATGTTTATGGCATATTTGTTTGATTAATTATGATGTAGTTCTTCATGTTTGATTTGCTTTAGATTTGCATCGTAGAGTGAATTTATTATTAATCATTTTTTATTAATTATAATATATCTATTAATATGAGAGAAATCTAAAAAGTTTATTAATATTTACATTCTATTGTACAACTTAAATTTTATTTTATTTTCTTTAATTACATGCATATGACACATGAAAATTCAAGTTGACTTTTGATAGGAGACATGGCTTAGTGAAATGCTTAGTTTTATCTTTTTATAATATTGTACGGATTTACCATGTTACGTTGGTTATTTATTTTTTTCCCTGTTGAATCATTTATTTATTATTCCAAATGATATCGTTTTTGCTCGACACTAAATATGATACTTTCTTAGTTTACAATTTTATTAAACTAATGATTATTATAGAAATAATAGGTAGTATTAACCATAGTTGTAAGTTTAGAGATAATTAATTATATTTAATAATTAAAATATTTTTCACTCATGTTCTTTTAACCTTTTAATCAAATGACAATAAAATAAAATGAGATAAGTATGATAGATAAAATCACATAGATATTCATGAAACATTCTCACTTTAAAAGATTAAATAAAAAATATGCTATCTTTTTAACCGACTTCGTTAAAAATATAAGAGAATACTGAGTACTATACTTACACTAAACTTGTCTTGCTTAGTTGATACATCTATAATTTATTATTGTACATAATACAATCCCAACAAATTGACTACACATTATCAATTTTGAATACATTAAAATTTTCACGAAAACATGATTCTATCAATAGAAACTACAAAACTAAGATTATAATTTGAAATAGTTGTATTTGATAATCGACGGTCTCAAATGTCATCATCAACATTTGACAATGCTAAGAACGGACCGATACATTACAAATGCTTGTTATATTCTTCTATTCTTCCTCTAATCTCTTCAACATAAAGCTTTGAAAAAACAAACAAATGAAAATGGAGTAAAGCATAAAAAGGAAAACTTCTCGATTTTTTTTTATTTTTTTTGTTAGGAGTATGTTAGAGTTCTTATTAACTGGTCTCCTTTTCTACATAGAATTTGTTTAATTTTCATAATTATAAAATATGAAAAGTTTTGCATTAAAGAGGGATAAATATTATTATTATGGAGTGGAGGATGAAAAATTTGTTGAATTTTTATAATTATAGAATATGAAAATTTTTGCACTAAAGAGGGATAAATAATGTGATTATGGAGTGGAGTAACAATATGAAGATGAATGTTTATGTAAGATTGATGATCACTACTTTGCTTTTTCATGTTCTATTTTAATATTTTTTTAGAAAATTTTTAACCTACCATGTAATTATATTCCGCCGCGTGTCGTTTATCTAGCCTTTTATGTTATTGTATAGATGACTCTTCGTTTGACCAAAACTTTAACTCCACCTATTATTATTATACTTCGACAATACGTTTAATGTTTGGAAACGGAAATAATTATTGGTAAATAGTTAGACAGTTGAAGAGTTAGGGGCTTGAGACATAAATAGTAAAATTGATTATGACGTCTTAATTAATCCCTTATTTACTAAAAGAATATGTGAAACTCTAAATTTTCCTGCCTAATATATTTCCTAAAATAAGGTTTAGATTTTTTTTTAGCATATTCTATAAGTATGGTGGGCTATAATACACATAATCTTTTAAATTTATATATTTATGTCATTTAGCATTTCACATTTCACATAAATTTATCTCCAATATTTTTATGATATAAAAATGAATTTTTTTATTAAAGAATCATACGATAAAAATTCATTGATTTTTTTTATGATAATTAGTTCGTCTAAAAATATATTATCAATAAATTTTATAAAATAACACTATTAATCTCTCGGTAAAAGAAAAACTTTCATTGAAATACTCATTTCATGATTAATACGATTTTGATTTTGATTTTTCAAATCAAAATATAACGATGATAAAGAAATTTTTTTTGCTAATTTGAAATTCATAAATAATACACTAAAAAGTAAAACTCTCTTTATATATACCGTACATACATTGCACGAGATCTACACTAGTTATTAATTGTAGGATTAAACAAAGTGCTAAAAACAACTTATTTCAAGGATATTCTAAGAGCGCCACGTGTCACAATATGGTGCTCAAGCTAGGCTTTTTATGTTATTATATAGATAATTACAATGATACAAGAGGGGAGTATATATACTAAGGCCTCGTTTGGTTGCCATACGGGAATTAATTGCCTATGATTTTACAAAACACGTGAATTGATCAATTCACGTGAATTGTCCAAAATTTGTTTGGTTGGCATGCGGGAGTTGGATTCATACGGGAGTTTCAAATTACCTAGGGGGAGCTAGGTAATTAAACTTCTCCATGGTGGAGGAATTGGAAACTCCTAGGAAAATGCAATTCACGTGATTTTGGGCAAACAAACGACCTCCATTTTTTCAATTCACATGAATTTCCAATTCACCCACTTTTAGTGGGGCAACCAAACGACACCTAATAGATACATCTAAACAATTTTGTGCTAGCCTATTATAAAATATATACAAGGCAAAATAATAGGAACAAATAAAGCTAACTAAGGAATAAGATAATAACAAAGATATAATACAATGAATGAAATAATAGGCAAGATATTAGAAGATTATGTAGGATCGTTTGTTATGGCATGAATATCTTCAAGATTCCCCCGCAAGATGGAAGGTCTCTGACGAAGTCAATGAAAGATCATAGATCCATATTAGACTCTCTAATAAAATAAATTTATCTCATAAATTGATGTTAATGTGATCTATGTAACATGCATGCAATATAAAAGCATAAAAACAAAGTATAAGGAAAAACAATTTCCTTACATTGATTATAAGGTAAAATGGGCACAAATTAGTTCTCCTTACTAATTTGTTCTTGAGCTAAATATATGTGGATGATCCTCCTTGTATAACCTTCAATTAGAAAGTCTCCTCCAAGTAGCACCCAAGAACAACCCAAATAATATTAATAAGTAAGAACTAGTAACTTATTAATATGAGCCCTTGAAAATAATACTAGTAATATTACTAACTATTCTTAGTAATAATAGTATACTAGAGAGGAATTATTGTAGAGAGATGGTAGAGGTTTTTTCACATGCAAAAACATAATGAAAATATGTGTAAGAAGGTAGTGTGAAGAAGTGAATAAATAGATGGAGTGAAGGAAGGGAAGTGGCGGGTGGAGGAGTACTTGAGTGGACAATTTTGTCTTATAATTTTTATCTTACATCACATGCAAAATGTAGTATAAGACTTATATTATGGTAGTATACAAAATAAGGTAAATTGATTATGTAAGTAATCATCCATCACACTTATTTTACACGGTCCACATGACCATATACGGGTCCATGTTGGTTTTTATATTTGTCGCACAAATCCGTGTAATTTTCATTTTAAACATCGTATCATGTTTAAATGCTTCCATAATAAATTCGTCCAATTCACTCCGTAAATATACGTGTACCACTACACATATTATTTACGTACTAATATTAATCACATTAATCAATTAGTACAATTTTAGTAAATTAACAGTTAATTAACTAAAACCCGTTTCCCAAAACTTATTATTTAATTATCGCATAATTAAATAATAACTGCCGCTCCTCGAGTTCGCAACTCGAAATCTCTCTAACAATAATCGACTAACCTCTTAATCTATAAATCAAGGGACTAAATGAATTGTATCTCATACAATTAATTAGTTATCAATTTGGGTTCGTTCCTTTAGGTGTGACCGAAAGGGGTCAGTTGATCACCGCCGTCTTACGACAATAACGTCAAACTCTAGTCAGCCAACCGTTATCGATTTACGTTAATCAACTGACGAGGATCAAATAATTAAATATCTGATGATATTCTATTAATGAGATTTATTATGTTAACGCACTATTGTGGAGGACACTAACTCCAACAGTCAAATCTTGAAAATAAGCTCAAGAAACCGAGGCTTGTGGAATGGCTTAGTAAGAGTGTCAGCGAGTTAGTCCGAGCCATTAATATGTTGAATGCGGATAGTACCGAGCTGTACATGTTCTTTGACAAAATAAAATGAGAGAGCGAGATGCTTCATTCGGGAATGAAAGACGGGATTAGCGGAGTAGTGTGTAGCACTGAGATTGTCACAATAAATTGCGGGAGGTGATAGAAGCTGAATACCGAGCTCAGTGAGAAGGGATCGAAGCCATAGTAGTTCGGATGTAGTAGCTGCAATGGCACGAAACTCGGCCTCGGTGGAAGATTGTGAGAGAGCCTTCTGCTTTCGAGAGGCCCACGAGATGGGGTTACGGCCTAAATAGACTAGGTAGCCACTGGTGGAAACATAATCGTTAGGGTCACTTCCCAAGTCTGCGTCACAATATGCATGAAGGGACAACGGGGAGTCTTTGTGGAGGTGGATACCATAGTGAAGAGTACCATTCAAATAGCGAAGAAGGCGTTTGAGAGAGGACCAGTGAGTGGAAGTAGGGTGGTTTAGAAATTGGGCAAGTTTATTGACAGGGAAGGCGATGTCGGGACGAGTAAGGGAGAGATTTTGGAGACTACCAATGATGGCACGATAGTCAGACTCGTTTTCGATGGGAGTATCAGGTTGTTTGCATAAGGGTGGATAAGGAAGCATTGGTGTTGGAGCGGAATTGCATTCATGGTATTTATATTTGTGAAGTAAGTCGGAGAGATACTTAGTTTGGTTGAGATGAAGACCATTGGTTGTGGGTGTGACTTCAACACCGAGAAAGAAGGACAAGGGACCGAGGTCCTTAAGGGAGAATTTTTGAGAGAGAGTGGTGATAAATTTTGTAATAAAAGAAGGGTCGGGGCCGATGATAATAATGTCATCGACATATACAAGAACATAAAGTTGAGAAGTAGGTGTATTAAGAATGAAGAGGGACGGATCAGAAATGGAATTTCGAAGGCCATACGTAAGAAGGAAGGTGCGGAGTTCAGTGTACTAAGCTCGGGGAGCTTGCTTGAGTCCGTAAATTGCTTTGGTTAGTTGGCAAACATGAGATGGTTTATCGGGATCGACGAAGCCGGGCGGTTGATCCATGAAGACGGTTTCAGTGAGGCGACCTTGCAGAAACGCGTTATTGACATCAAGTTGGTGTACATGTCAAGCACGAGTGACCGCGAGGGTAAGAATGAGTCGTATGGTGGTGGATTTGATAACGGGGCTGAAAGTTTCGGAGTAATCGATACCGGGCCGCTGATGAAAACCTTTAGCGACCAAGCGAGCTTTGTATTGCTTAAGACTGCCATCAGAATTGTATTTAACTCGGTATACCCATTTGCATCCAATTATATTTTGGGCAAGGTGACGGGGAACGAGGGTCCAGGTGTTATTACGGAGTAGGGCTTGGTGCTCGTCTAGCATAGCAGCACGCCATCGAGGGTCGATTAAGGCTTGTTTGGTGGTGGTGGGAGTGACATGGGTTGAGGGAGAGATAGCGACCTTGGCGTATTTTGGGTCGTGATATTTGGGATTGGGTTTGATAATATTATTGGAGAGGCGAGTGTTGTGTGGAGGTGGAGGTGGAGGGGGTGGTGGTGATGGTGGTGGGGAGGCGATTTATGAGGTAGACAGCGGTAGCGAAAGCGTATGACCAGAATGTAGTGGGTAGTTGGGCGTGGGTAAGAAGGGAGAGTCCTGTTTCCACGATGTAGCGATGACGGCGTTCGGCAAAGGCATTGTGCTTGGGGGTGTGTGGTGGGGTGGTGAGATGGGTGATACCGTTGGTGAGGAGAAAGGGAGTCATTTTAACATATTCGCCTCCATTATCCGAATAAAATTGACGAATTGGTTTTTGAAAATATTTTTCAATTATTGCTTTGAAACGTTGAAAGGTAGTAATTGTATCGGATTTTTGTTTGACGGGATAAAGCCAGACATAGTGTGTGAAGTAGTCAACAAAAATAACGTAGTATTTAAATGAGTCGATGGATAAGAGAGGAGCAGTCCATACATCAGAATAAAGAAGGTTGAGGGAGGCAGTGGAACGCAAGGTAGAAATAGAGAAAGGAATTTTAAAACTTTTATTAGTCAAGCACGCATTACAATAAGAAAAGTCGGGAATGCTTAAATTAAATTTGCAATTAAGAAAGTGTAGAACTGCTTTGGAGGGGTGGCTGAGAGTATGATGCCACGAGTTGGTGGGGGTGTGCTTGAACCGTGAAGACGGAGGGTGGTGGAAGACGCCATTCATAGCCGTCATCGAAATTACCGTGGAGTAGGACTTCCCCCGTCGAGATGTCCTTGAAACAAAAAGAGGAAGGTGAGAATAGAGCAACAACATTATTGTCTCGACAAAATTGCGAGACGGAAAGTAATTTACGAGAAATATTGGGAACAACTAAAACATTGGTAAATAGAAGATAACGAGAAGGCAGAGAAATAGAAAATGAACCGTGATGCGTGATTGGAAGCGAGGAGCCATCAACGATAACAAGATCATCCGGTCCGTTGTATGGCTCGTGGAAGGAGAGATTGGCTAAGTCATTGGTGATGTGGCGGGAGGCCCCACTGTCGATAAGGTAGGATGACGGGTTTGTGTTGGTAGTGGTGGCTGTGTGGGCATGGGGCCGAGCATAGGGTTGACGAGGTGGTGGAGGTGGAAAGGCAACATTGGGGTATAACTTCTGGAAGTCAGGGCAGTCACGAATGACGTGACCCTGCTCTCGACAAAACTGACACCGACCTTTGAATGGGTTTGGTTGGTGTTGTGTTTGAGGGGGTGGAGTGGGGAGAAGGCCACGGCTGTTGTAGGAAGGAGGAGGGCGAGATTGATGGGTATAGTGGTTGGGTTTGTAGTTTTGGTTGTTGTAGTGGTTGTTGTATGGATGAGAGGAATAGGAGGGGCGATTAGTGGCGGCATGGGCAGACGGAGTGAAGGTAGTAGGAGATTGATCAACGTGGTTTGTGTCGGTTTGGTTGGTGAGTTCATGTTAGATTAATTTTTCGTGGAAATCATCAAAGTTTATGGGTTCATCACGAGCGCGCACCGCATCAATGACGGATTTGTAAGGAATTTGGGGTAGGCCTTGGATGATTTGGGAGGTTATATCTTCTGGGTCGACGGGTTTGCCAAGGTGAGCGAGTTGATCCGTACAAGATTTAATAGCAAGCATGTACTCAGAGATGGTTTTGTTGCCTAAGGTAATGTTTTTAAGACGGCCCTTGAGTTGGAGGATGTGACCTCGGGATGGTTTGGCATAGGTCGTGGCGAGGGTTTGCCATGCCTCATGAGACGTGGTGGCTCCAATAATGATGGGAGCAACCGTGTCATCGAGGGTGCCTGCGATAGCGCCAAGGATCAATTGATCTTGACGATACCAAGTGTTGTAGGCTGGGTTGGGTAAGGTAGCGGCTTTGGTTGTGTCTTTGTCATCCGAGGATGCGGCTGTGGCGATAGTTTTGGGTGGTGGAGGGTTGGTCCCGTCGAGAAAGGAGAAGAGACCGTAGCCAAGGAGTAGTCGGGTTATTTGGAATTGCCAGGAACGATAGGTTAATGGTGTAACACCCGCCCTTTTCGTATAATTTTTCATAAAGAAAAATAATACTTTTACATTACTTTAACTAGTTAATTTCATTATATTAATAAAAGTAATTTAATTAAAGCTATAAGTTTTAAAGCTTACGTTATACAAAATATACGTTTTCGTCGGATAGAAATAATAATAATAATAATAATAATAATAATAATAATAATAATAATAATAATAATAATAATAATAATGATAGTAATAATCATAATAATAATAATAATAATAACTATATTGATAATAAAATTCCGTCTTAAATTATAGTAGGTTTAAGACGAACCTCCGGCTAGCAAAGAACCGTCACATGCTCACATGTGAGGCTAAACTTATCTACTCTCGACCTATCCCGGGTCGACAACACGCCCCTCAATTTTGGCACCCAACTAATATAATAATGATAAATTTACTCTCTCACACTCTCCTCACCCAATCACAGCCCGCCACACACACCATTCTTTTAAAAAGCTACTGTGTAAATGCATAGAACCCCTACCACGCCAACATTTCCGCATTTGAAACCAAATACGAGCAAGCTCACAAAAAGAACCCATTAATGGCGGTCCTATAATCTTACATTTCTCGCTCAATTTTCGACCAAACTCAATAATTCTTGCACCATTCTTCTCCTTATCTCTTCCTTCATCTTTTAAGGTAAGAAAGGCATAGCCTTGTGAAGTTCTCGTCTCGACCCGTCTCATAAATGTGACGTTTTTAAACTAACTCGGCTCTTATTACGGTTTTTAGGTGAAGACTTTGAGGACCCCGAAGGAAACTCGTTCATAATAGACCATTCCCTTGAAGATTGAAGAAAGTTAAGGTAACCGTGATAGGTTACTCGACAAACGTCGGGAAACTCCGCCCCTTTCTACTCGTTTTTGCCTTATTTTTCGCAAAGTTGAAGTCTTTATGTGCTTCCCCATAGATGGAGTTGATTTTGTTGTGTTTGTGCGCATTTTTCATGGTTGTTTGGACCCCTTTTGGTCCGTTTTCTTCTTTGAGTTCGGGTAAGGGGAAGAAGTCGAGTTCTCTGTCGCCACGGTCTCTTTTTTTTACTGTCGAAATTCTGTTGCACTTCCGTCCTACTGCTACTCTCAAGGTCATTCTTGAGTTGAGTTCAAATGGACTGCTAGGAACCTGTTTTTGTTGTGAATGTCGTCATCCTACCCCTGTTTTGTGACGGATACCTCTGTCTCTTGGGCCTGTTTTCCCATACCTGGACCGTCATGCTCGTACTTTACCTATGCACTCGTTATTCTCCTCCTTATTTCGACTGTAATGTGCGCTGTGGTCTCGTTTATTTGGGTAGTAACACCGCTGAATGTCGTCTGCAATTGTTGGAAATCTGAAAGTGCAGGGAGTGTAGTCGGCTGTTGTGATGAATGGTATAGGTGTGTCTATGTATACTCGATTTTTACCGCTTGGAAAACTCGAGTTTGGACCGTCAAGTAGGAGCTGCGCATTCTTTGTTTCCCTGTATGATTTCATTGAACGAAATTCCCTGCTCACCCACTGCTTTCCTGTATGTCGTGAATGCTGCTGATGCCATTCCCTTCTTATTTTTATTTTTTTTTATTTTATTTTTATGTTTTTACTTTGTGGTTATTGGTGTTGGGCTCAAATTGTGATCACTTTTGGACCCACTTCTCTATTTTACATGGACTCAAATTCTTGATGGTTGTGGGCTCACCATTCCTAAGTTTTTGGGCTCAATTTGTCATTTGTGTTGGATGGTTTGTATTTCGTAAATTTCCACATGACGTAAATTATCCATTACCACATGTTATATTTTATTTATTTTATTTAACCGACAAGTATAAATATAAAATGAAATGTTTATTTTATATGTTCAAATATGAAAAGACGATTATAAATAATTACCTGTATGAGTCGTATTCTTGTAGAAATGCCATGATACTACCATATATGCTTTTTTTTTCATTTACGCCCTACTTGTCTTTTGTTCGGCAAGTACGGGTTTGGCTGCTGTCTTTGTTCGGCAAGTATGGTTTTGGCCACTTGTCTTTGTCTTTGGCAAGTGAGTCATATCTTAGTCTTTCCGCCACTTTCGTGCTGTTCTGGCGATTGGGGTACTCGGTCTCTATTAGGAGTCGAGTCTTGGGTGCGTGCTGTGCTGGCGCACGTCGAATCGGGATGTACACCCGAGAATCTGCAGATTTAGACTAGGACCGTATCATTATCGTAGTCCTACCCGGGGAAATTATAGTCTAAGAGTAGTAAATGTTAGCATTTTGGATGGTTATATTGGTCATATCTCCTTGAATTACGTGCTCATGTTTAAGTGGTCTTTATCTTGCCTTCTTACATTTTCCTCCATTATTTGACATTGTTTATGTTTTGCTTACTTGCCTATCTTACTCCTTCTCCTTATTCTTGAATCTTTGAACATGTAAGATCATATGCTTAGTTACAATTCAGCTTACCCTTATCTTACTTAATCTGATCATTTGTTTATGTGCTTAGTCATGTTCATCTTGATGTTTTGTGGCTGGGAGAACCTTGAGTTACTCCCCACTGACTGTGGCTTTTATGTTTACATGAATGACAGGTTGGTGAAGATGCTTATATGGGGTTTGACGTGTAAGCTAGCGAGTACCCCGGACTTTTAGATTTCCTATTTACCGCTTAGACTCACCTATTTCTTTATGTCATTCGAGGGATATATTTTCCCCACTTTTGACCGTTTTATTTGTATGGACCCTTATTTTTATTTTCGTTTTTCCTTCTGTCGAATGTTAGTGACTCCCGCATGCTAAACTCTATCTACTAAATAAAAGTTTGAAAAACTTCACGTTTTTCGCATATATTTAGTAGTTTACTTTCCGCTTTATCGCGGGGTGTCACAGTTGGTATCAGAGCCTTTGTAGCTCCCGACGCACACACGTGTACCCCAACTTAAATTTTGAACTTGACTTTGAAATAATGAATGAGAGATGGGTAGAACTAAGGACCTAAGTTGGTAGTCTTCTTGTGTATGCTATTTGTTAAGTACTAACTCGTTTGACTCTCTTTGGTGCTTTAAGAAGATGGTGCGACCAAACAATGTGGAGAATACTATCTTGCAAGCCCTTACTCAAATTCTTCAAAATCAACAAAATGTCAATGTTCAAGCCCATCCCGCTCCACAAGTGGTAGATCATCAAGGAAGTTTTTCTTGGATTGCAAGTCAACTAGCAAGAAACAAGGCTAGGACCTATGGTGGTGAAGTGGATCCTATTGAACTTTCCGAGTGGTTTCGTGACATGGAGAAGAATTTCTCTCTTTATGATGTTCAAGATCGAGACAAAGTGAAGCTTGCCTCTCATTTCCTTGTGAAGGAGGCCGATAGGTGGTGGACTATTACCGGACCTTCCGTCACTCAAGACCCCACCTTTGATTGGAACCGTTTCAAGACTCTTGTGGAGACTCGTTTCTACCCTAAGGAACTCAAGCAACAAAAATTGAAGGAGTTCATCGATTTCAAGCAAGGAGGCCTTTCCGTTCAAGCTTTCACCAACAAATTCAATGATCTTGCTCACTTTGCCCCAAAGTTTGTGAAAGATGAAGATGAACGTGTCTACTTCTACCGAAGCAAGTTGAATCCCAAGTTGGAAAGTATGGTGAGAAGAGACTCCACAATCTTTGTGGCGGTCTATGATGATGCTCTTTGGGCCGAAAATTCCTTGAAGGCTATTGATAATGATGCCAAGACTCGTTCCCACTCTACTTCTTACCGTCCCAACTTTCATGGCAAGAGACCCTTTGTGCCTTCTCCTTCACAAAACAATCCTAACAAGAGGTTCGTACCAAGAGCACAAGAACCAAGAGTGCAAGAACCAAGGAGGCAAGAGCCTAGTGGGCAAGTTTCCCAATCAAGCAACAACAACCTCAATTTGGAGAAAGCTCGCAAGTGCTTCAATTGTAAGCAAGCCGTTCACCCCGGAGTTGGATGCTACAATCGACCTTTGAATTGCTACATTTGTAAGAAGCCCGGACATCGTGCCAATGCTTGTCCCGAGAAGAAGGATGATCCTACTCCTAAAGCCAAGCCAAGAGGAACCATCTTTGTCATGAGTCGTCTTTGAAGCCGCCGCTCATCCCGACATCATTACGGGTATGTTCTCAATTTTTGATCAACCATGCCTTATACTTTTCGATACCGGCGCATCTTTATCTTTTATTTCTTCCAAGTTTTCGGAAAAGTTAGCTCTTGAGCCCATACCTAGTGAGGATACCCCTATATCCTTACCTTCCGGAGAAATCATTTCATGCTCCTACTTCTTTCCCGATGTCCCTATCATAATTTCGGGAAATCTTTTCCCCGCTAACCCACTTCGTTTTCCACTTGAGGAATTCGATGTGATTTTGGGTATGAATTGGTTGTCCAAGTATGATGCAAGATTCGAGTGTAGAGATCAAAAGATTCGCCTCAAAAGTCCGCTAGGAACCCGTGTATCCTATAAAGGAGTTCGTTCTCAAGAAGGTGTGAAGTTGATTTCCGCGTTGAAGTTGATGAGTATGGAGAGGAAAGGTCACCAAGTCTTTTTATGTGTCGTGACTTCTACTTCTTCTCCTTTGCCGAAGCTTGAAGAAGTACCCGTAGTGTGTGAGTTCGCCGATGTTTTTCCCGAGGAGTTGCCCGGGATACCTCCCGAGCGTGATGTCGAATTTTCTATCGACCTTGTGCCCGGAACCGGACCGATTGCTAAAGCTCCTTACCGTATGGCTCCAACCGAACTTAAAGAGTTAAGGAAGCAACTTTATGAGATGATTGAGAAAGGATTTATTCGACCTAGTGCCTCACCTTGGGGTGCTCCCGTTCTCTTTGTGAAGAAGAAAGATGGATCCATGAGACTTTGTATCGATTATCGTGAGCTTAACCGTGCTACTATCAAGAACAAGTACCCTCTACCAAGGATTGAAGATTTGTTCGATCAACTCAAGGGTGCCTCTACATTCTCCAAGATTGATCTAAGATCCGGTTATTATCAAATTCCCGTTCGTGATTCCGATATTCCAAAAACCGCCTTTAGCACGAGATATGGACATTTCGAGTTTAAGGTGATGCCCTTTGGTTTAACCAATGCCCCCGCTATCTTCATGGACCAAATGAACCGAACTTTTAGTGAGTTCTTGGACAAGTGTGTTGTGGTCTTCATCGACGATATTCTCATCTTTTCTAAATCCGAGGAAGAGCATGCCGATCATCTTCGTACCATCTTAGAGATTCTTCGTCGTCAAAAGTGGTTTGCCAAATTTTCCAAGTGTGAATTTTAGTTGTCTAAGGTGTCATTTCTTGGTCATGTGATATCTAAGGAAGGTGTTATGGTGGATCCTTCGAAGATTGAAGCCGTGATGGAATGGAAGAGCCCGGCCAATGTTGGTGAGATCCGTAGTTTCTTGGGTTTGGCGGGTTATTACCGTCGCTTTGTAAAGGACTTTTCTAAGCTTGCTAGACCGATGACTCAACTTTTGAAGAAAGAGACCAAATTCTTGTGGACCGAAGCTTGTGAAGTAGCGTTTCAAGAGTTGAAGAGAAGATTGACTACCGCTCCCGTGTTGACCTTACCCGAGGATGGAGTGGACTTTGATGTGTTTTGTGATGCTTCTAAGATGGGTTTAGGTTGTGTTCTCATGCAAAATAGGAAGGTTGTTGCTTATGCTTCGCGACAATTGAGAGTTCATGAAGTGAACTACCCTACTCACGATCTTGAGTTAGCCGCCGTTGTTCATGCCTTAAAGATGTGGAGACACTACCTCATTGGAGTTCATTGCCGTATCTACACCGATCATAAGAGTTTGAGGTATATTTTCACCCAAAAGGAGTTGAATATGAGACAACGCCGTTGGTTGGAATTAGTGAATGACTATGATTTGGAGTTGTTATATCACGAAGGAAAGGCAAATGTGGTTGTCGATGCTCTTAGTAGAAAGTCAATTCACTCCTTGAGTGCCATCCGTGTGCTTCCCGATGACCTTTGTGCCGAGTTTCGTAAGTTAAGTTTGCAAATAGTGGAAAGTGGCTTTGATTACCTTGGTGCTATGGTTGCCGAACCCGTTATTCTTCGTGAGATCCGTGATAACCTTGTGGATGATGCTACTTTCAAAAGATTCCAAGCCAAGCTTCTTGAAGGGAAAGCTAAAGATTGTGAGATTGATGCTAGTGGATACCTTCGTTACCAAAGCCGCATGTATGTCCCCGATGCCAGTAACTTGAGAAAGAGAGTTCTTGATGAAGCCCATCTATCCCCTTATTCAATCCACCCTGGAGGAGACAAGATGTATAAGGATTTGAAGCTTCAATTTTGGTGGCCTAACATGAAGAATGACATTGTGACTTATGTTGGGAAATGTCTCACTTGTCAACAAGTGAAGATTGAGCATAAGAGACCCGGAGGTTTGCTACAACCCTTGGATGTGCCTTTATGGAAATGGGAATCTATCTCTATGGATTTTGTTATGGCCTTGCCTAAGACCGTTGGTGGAAAGGATGCCGTATGGGTGATTGTGGATAGATTGACCAAGTGTGCTAGGTTCATTCCCATTAAAGAGACTTGGAGTCTAGATAGGCTTGCTAGTGCCTATGTTGAGGAGATTGTTCGTTACCATGGTGTCCCTAAGGAGATCGTGTCGGATCGTGACCCAAGATTTTGTTCAAGATTTTGGAAGGCTTTACAAGATGCTATGGGTAGTAGGTTGTTGATGAGTACCGCTTTCCATGCCGCTACCGATGGACAAACCGAAAGGACGATTCAAACTCTTGAAGATTTGTTGCGTGCTTGTGCCCTTGATTTCCATATTAGTTGGGAGAAGAGCCTACCTTTGGTGGAATTTTCCTACAATAATAGTTACCATGCCTCCATCAAGATGGCTCCTTATGAAGCTTTGTATGGAAGAAAGTGCCGTAGCCCGATTTGTTGGAATCAAGCAAGTGATGTTCGTGATCTAGGACCCGACAAGCTAGCCGAAACAATTGACCAAGTGAAGATCATCCGAGAAAGAATGAAAGCCGCCCAAGATCGCCAAAAGTCTTATGCCGATGTTCGCCGTCGACCCTTGGAGTTTGAAATTGGTGATAAAGTGTTCTTGAAGGTTTTCCCTATGAAAGGAGTAAAGAGATTTGGAGTTAAAGGAAAGTTGAGTCCAAAGTACATTGGACCCTTTGATGTGGTAAAAAGGATTGGTGCCGTGGCTTACAAATTGGATTTACCCCCGAGTTTGGGTAAAGTTCATGATGTGTTCCATGTATCTCAACTTAGGAAGTACATTAGTGACCCGAGTCATGTGTTGCAAAATGATATTCCCGAGCTTGAGCCTAGTCTTTCTTTCGAAGAGAGACCGATTCGCATTTTGGATAAGAAAGACGAAAAGTTGAGGAGTAAAGTTGTCCCCTTACTGAAAGTTTTATGGAAGTGCGGTGACGTGGAAGAAGTGACTTGGGAACCGGAAGCTTCTATGCGTATCAAGTACCCGGATTTATTCTCTTAAGGTAATTTTCTTACTTCAAGTTTCGAGGACGAAACTTTTTTAAAAGGAGGGGTGATTGTAACACCCGCCCTTTTCGTATAATTTTTCATAAAGAAAAATAATACTTTTACATTACTTTAACTAGTTAATTTCATTATATTAATAAAAGTAATTTAATTAAAGTTATAAGTTTTAAAGCTTACGTTATACAAAATATACGTTTTCGTCGGATAGAAATAATAATAATAATAATAATAATAATAATAATAATAATAATAATAATAATAATAATAATAATAATAATAATAATAATAATGATAGTAATAATCATAATAATAATAATAATAACTATATTGATAATAAAATTCCGTCTTAAATTATAGTAGGTTTAAGACGAACCTCCGGCTAGCAAAGAACCGTCACATGCTCACATGTGAGGCTAAACTTATCTACTCTCGACCTATCCCGGTCGACAACACGCCCTCAATTTTGGCACCCAACTAATATAATAATGATAAATTTACTCTCTCACACTCTCCTCACCCAATCACAGCCCGCCACACACACCATTCTTTTAAAAAGCTACTGTGTAAATGCATAGAACCCCTACCACGCCAACATTTCCGCAGCTGGAAACCAAATACCAGAGCAAGCTCACAAAAAGAACCCATTAATGGCGGTCCTATAATCTTACATTTCTCGCTCAATTTTCGACCAAACTCAATAATTCTTGCACCATTCTTCTCCTTATCTCTTCCTTCATCTTTTAAGGTAAGAAAGGCATAGCCTTGTGAAGTTCTCGTCTCGACCCGTCCCATAAATGTGACGTTTTTAAACTAACTCGGCTCTTATTACGGTTTTTAGGTGAAGACTTTGAGGACCCCGAAGGAAACTCGTTCATAATAGACCATTCCCTTGAAGATTGAAGAAAGTTAAGGTAACCGTGATAGGTTACTCGACAAACGTCGGGAAACTCCGCCCCTTTCTACTCGTTTTTGCCTTATTTTTCGCAAAGTTGAAGTCTTTATGTGCTTCCCCATAGATGGAGTTGATTTTGTTGTGTTTGTGCGCATTTTTCATGGTTGTTTGGACCCCTTTTGGTCCGTTTTCTTGCTGAGTTCGGGTAAGGGGGAAGAAGTCGAGTTCTCTGTCTGCCACGGTCTCTTGTTTTTACTGTCGAAATTCTGTTGCACTTCCGTCCTACTGCTACTCTCAAGGTCATTCTTGAGTTGAGTTCAAATGGACTGCTAGGAACCTGTTTTTGTTGTGAATGTCGTCATCCTACCTCTGTTTTGTGACGGATACCTCTGTCTCTCGGGCCTGTTTTCCCATACCTGGACCGTCATGCTCGTACTTTACCTATGCACTCGTTATTCTCCTCCTTATTTCGACTGTAATGTGCGCTGTGGTCTCGTTTATTTGGGTAGTAACACCGCTGAATGTCGTCTGCAATTGTTGGAAATCTGAAAGTGCAGGGAGTGTAGTCGGCTGTTGTGATGAATGGTATAGGTGTGTCTATGTATACTCGATTTTTACCGCTTGGAAAACTCGAGTTTGGACCGTCAAGTAGGAGCTGCGCATTCTTTGTTTCCCTGTATGATTTCATTGAACGAAATTCCTGCTCACCTTTCTTTTCGTATGTCGTGAATCTCGATGCCATTCCCTTCTTATTTTTTTTTTTTTTTTTTTTTTTTATGTTTTTACTTTGTGGTTATTGGTGTTGGGCTCAAATTGTGATCACTTTTGGACCCACTTCTCTATTTTACATGGACTCAAATTCTTGATGGTTGTGGGCTCACCATTCCTAAGTTTTTGGGCTCAATTTGTCATTTGTGTTGGATGGTTTGTATTTCGTAAATTTCCACATGACGTAAATTATCCATTACCACATGTTATATTTTATTTATTTTATTTAACCGACAAGTATAAATATAAAATGAAATGTTTATTTTATATGTTCAAATATGAAAAGACGATTATAAATAATTACCTATATGAGTCGTATTCTTGTAGAAATGCCATGATACTACCATATATGCTTTTTTTTTTCATTTACGCCCTACTTGTCTTTGTTCGGCAAGTACGGGTTTGGCTTTCGCTTGTCTTTGTTTCGGCAAGTATGGTTTTGGCCACTTGTCTTTGTCTTTGGCAAGTGAGTCATATCTTAGTCTTTCCGCCACTTTCGTCTTTGTTTCGGGCGATTGGGGTACTCGGTCTCTATTAGGAGTCGAGTCTTGGGTGCGTGCTGTGCTGGCGCACGTCGAATCGGGATGTACACCCGAGAATCTGCAGATTTAGACTAGGACCGTATCATTATCGTAGTCCTACCCGGGGAAATTATAGTCTAAGAGTAGTAAATGTTAGCATTTTGGATGGTTATATTGGTCATATCTCCTTGAATTACGTGCTCATGTTTAAGTGGTCTTTATCTTGCCTTCTTACATTTTCCTCCATTATTTGACATTGTTTATGTTTTGCTTACTTGCCTATCTTACTCCTTCTCCTTATTCTTGAATCTTTGAACATGTAAGATCATATGCTTAGTTACAATTCAGCTTACCCTTATCTTACTTAATCTGATCATTTGTTTATGTGCTTAGTCATGTTCATCTTGATGTTTTGTGGCTGGGAGAACCTTGAGTTACTCCCCACTGACTGTGGCTTTCATGTTTACATGAATGACAAAGTTAGTGAAGATGCTTATATGGGGTTTGACGTGTGAGCTAGCGAGTACCCCGGACTTTTAGATTTCCTATTTACCGCTTAGACTCACCTATTTCTTTATGTCATTCGAGGGATATATTTTCCCCACTTTTGACCGTTTTATTTGTATGGACCCTTATTTTTATTTCCGTTTTTCCTTCTGTCGAATGTTAGTGACTCCCGCATGCTAAACTCTATCTACTAAATAAAAGTTTGAAAAACTTCACGTTTTTCGCATATATTTAGTAGTTTACTTTCCGCTTTATCGCGGGGTGTCACAAATGGTGTAAGTTTGAGACAGTTTGGAAAGTGGATGGATACCAAGGGTTTGGAGGGTTCATCGGAGTTTGGGATGAAGGAGTTGGATGAGGCCATGGATGCACCGAGTTGAAGGAAGGAGGCAGTGATGAGCAATAGGGTTAGGATCGTTGTGGTAACTGATACCATGTAAGGTTTAGAATAGGTTTTTATTATTGAATAATTACAATGATACAAGAGGGGAGTATATATACTATTAGATACATCTAAACAATATTGTGCTAGCCTATTATAAAAGATATACAAGGCAAAATAATAGGAACAAATAAAGCTAACTAAGGAATAAGATAATAACAAAGATATAATACAATGAATGAAATAATAGGCAAGATATTAGAAGATTATGTAGGATCGTTTGTTATGGCATGAATATCTTCAACATTCCCCCGCAAGATGGACGGTCTCTGACGAAGTCCAATCTTGAAAATAAGCTCAAGAAACCGAGGCTTGTGGAGTGGCTTAGTAAGAGTGTCAGCGAGTTGGTCCGAGCCATTAATGTGTTGAATGCGAATAATACCGAGCTGTACCTGTTCTTTGACAAAATAAAATGAGAGAGCGATATGCTTCATTCGGGAATGAAAGACGGGATTAGCGAAGTAGTGTGTATCACTGAGTGTCACAATAAATTGCGGGAGGTGATAGAAGCTGAATACCGAGCTCAGTGAGAAGGGATCGAAGCCATAGTAGTTCGGATGTAGTAGCTGCAATGGCACGAAACTCGGTCTCGGTGGAAGATTGTGACTTGTCACAGTCGATGTGTTCAACAGTTGTAGCAGTAGACACGTTTTGCATTATATCAAATTATGGGGAAGTGGTAAAACGTAATCAAGTCTTTTTTAAATTTCACCGTCGATTGACGTTTCACTATTGAGAGTTTCAATAGTGACCGGTTTTCGTTATTAGTTTTCTACCGTAATTACACCATGAAATTGGTATAAAACGTAACCAAAGCCACAATTTGGCAAATAAAGGGGACGAAAATCGAAAAGGCTACGGATACACATTGTGTATGAGAATTTCATACACAACCAATAATATCGCGACACGTGGCAAACTTGAGTTAATTTCTAGTGGTTAATTAAGGGTTAGATTAGTAATTTAACATATGTAGTTAAGTTGTAAACTCCGGTCAACTCTAATGGTCAATCGCGGTGGTTCACTGCCGGTCAACGGTAGTCGGCGTCGGGTCAACGATAGTCCATAGCCACCAGTGGTTAACGACGATTCAACCTTTAGGTCAAAGGTCAAAAATGTAGTTGGTGAGGGTTGAACCCACAACCTTTCGGTTAATGTGCACTTGCTATTACCACTGTGACACATTCATCTTGTTGTCATTTGTGTATTTTTTTTGGTATATATAGCTTTATTAAGATTTGAATTAATAAATAAGGTTAATAAATAATTGTTTTATGATTAACTTTTCTATAATTATTTGTATAAAAGATTAAACTAATGAAACTGAAGTCTCAATTTGTAAAACGAGCTAATGGTCTAGCCTCATAACTAATCAGCCCAAATGCCAGTACCGTATCCGCAAAATACCTAGCCTCGTAACTAAATCAGCCGAAATGCTAGTATCGTATCCGCTAAATATCAACCAAATAAAACAAAATCATCACAAATCGAGTTAATGAGTATAAAATTTACCTGAACCAAATAAAAAGACATAATCCTTTGAGTGAGTCTCCCTTAAAATGGATACATCGTTTAATTATTAAAACGGGATCATCCTACTTGTGTATATAAGACACATCTAACCTTATTCCATATGCACTCTACTTTTATTTTATTCTAACTATACTTGACTAGTTTTAAGATTAAAACGAATATAAACCGTTTTTAATAATTTTTCACTTTTTATTTATTTTTTTTTTGCATATATTTCGATTATTAATATTTTAATATCATTATTATTATTTTTTCCTGCAGGAGTTTACAGATATGCCATTTAATTTATTATTTGCAAATCTACCATTCAAGTTAAAGACGGTATAAATTTTGTTTTTTTCTACAATTTTTAAATTCTTGGTCTTAATTTTTATTTTATTTTTACGATTTTTATGGCAAGGAATGCTGTTTTTTTAATGTTTTCTACCGATTTTATCAACCAAAAAATAAAATTATTTCGATATTTTTTTTTAATACTTTGTTCATATTAGATTGGTAATATTTTAGGAAATGTAATTGTATTAGCTTTGATTTTACATAGTTGGTATGTGATTATATAATCTATAGTTTTGTATAATTCCTATAAATTAGGAATCACTAAAATATAGTATAAGATCATAAGATAAATTAGGAGATTATACATTATTTATTACTCCGTAATAATTTATATTTACATACAAAACATAAACGTAAAGATTTTTTTAATGTACCTCCTAAAAAAATTAAGGTACATGGCGATTCGTTGAAACGTGGTTGGTAAATAATTCAAATAAACCTAAATACTTAGATATAGTAAATTACAATATTTATTATAAGATGTACATATATAATATAGTCAATGTAGGTTAGGATCCGGTATGAATCACCAACATGATGAGAATTGAGAATCGTGAGAAACGTCACTAAATCTCCACCAAACATTGTTTTGAAAGTAGGTATACTGTAATTTCAAGCGCATATGGTAAGGTGTACCATCAAATAAAACCGAGCACTATTGACATTTCAAACGGATATGGTTTTACTTAAACAAATGTTTTCAAATTTTCTTTGTTTTTACGAGATATGGTTTTATCTTACTCAATCGTTGGTTGAGTTTTACTCTGTATGAATGAAAATTTTATAATAATTATGTAATTATAATTAAAAATAAAAATTACCATAGGTACATAAAATATTTGGTTAATTTTATCAAGTACATTGAACTAACTCAACATGTACATTAATTTTATAATGAAGGTACATTGAATATAAGTTAGAGGTACAATGAATAGTTATTATATATATATATATATGTACATATTATTTTAACTCATATCTTAACAATAATATATATCAAAATAGATACAAAAATGTAAACAAGATGGAGATGTCATAGTGGTAATAGCAAGGCCATCCAAACCAAGAGGCCATGGGTTCAAGCCTCACCAACATCTTTTTTTGAGGTTTGACTTACATAGTTAACTAAATGTGCTAACAATTTAACAACAAATGCTAAATTACTAATCTACCCTTAAACTAACTAATGAAAGTTAACTATAGTTTGCCACGTGTCACAATGTTATTGGGTTGTGTATGAAAATTCCATACACAATGTGTATCCCTATCATCTTCCGACGAAAATTGCTAAAGAAGACACAACTTGGACGCCATGAAATGTGTGTATGGTTTTTTCGTGCATAGTCATTCACATCGCGACACGTGTTAAACTCAAATTAACCTACATTAGTTTATCTAGGGTTAAGTTAGTAATTTAGTATTTCTGATTAACTTGTTAACTACATGTGGTTAGGATCTACTCCCTCATATTCACCATTTTCTTTCTTATTTCGTAAAACGGATATTCTTTCTTTCCCTTTCCTATTTTGATAAGTTTTATACTTATAAAATTATCATTCTATCCTTGATTCTTTTTTGTATTTACATTTTATGTCACCCATTTATTTCCTAACCCAACCCAATTAACCCAACCCATTAATACTAATCCTAATCCAAAAACTAACTCAGTCCAATTACTCCTAACTCTAATCCCTCGCGCCATATTTAGGGCCTCTAATTAGAAAACCCTAAAACTCATCCTCTCTTGACCGCTACTGTCATCGCTCTCTCTCTCTCTCTCTCTCTCTCTCTCTTGATTCCTCTCATCTCCTCTCCAAATCATCTGCCTCCCTCACTTTTATTCCACCCCCTCATCACTGATCTTATATTTACCACTCTCCTTTCCCTAAATCATTCACCATGTCGATGGATTTGTATTTAAATCGCCATAAATTTGAAAACTTTTTAAATTTTACCTTAGATCTGAGTTATCTGAACTCCGATCATGAAGACGGTCCTTGTTTGTTCAACAACTCTGTTGATTGTGTTGGGGTTGATGAAGATTGTGGTGATTCTGTGATTGAATCTGAAAAAGATGATTTTGAGAAAGCTCGGGAAAAGATGGCGGAGTTTATGAGAGTTGATGTTGAGCGAATGATGAAGAAGATGAAGGAGAGGCGTGAAACCCGAGAGTATCGTCGTTGTCTTTTGATGCAACTTTCAAAACATTGGCCTCAGTTGGCCTTTGATCTAGAAGATGTGAGGGGATGAAGGGAAATGATGTTATTGCGGATGACTTGCCTGATTCTTATGATGTTGTTGGTTACATTCAGGCCATACCTGATTCTTGTGATGTTATTCTCGATAGTTATAGGGAAATGGATACTTTTGTCCCTGATTCACAGTATTAGCTTGTGGGGAGGTCTATTTCTATCTCTCTTATTATGAATTTTTGTTGTTTTTCTTATAAGTTGGGTTTTATGATGGACTAATGATGATAAAGTTTTTACATGTGTTAAATTTATTCCTTTTATCAATGTTAGTGCTCAATTATCCTTTATGAGAGCATTACTCAATCTAAGATGACATAATTCATGCATTACGCATTTACGCCACCACAAAATATGATAAGGCTATGCAAGGGTTATGTTGTCTGATTTTGTTCTTTTACCATACTAATTGTTGCTATTGAAGTCTTATATAACAACAGTCTTGCCTTTAACATTTCATTCAAAAAAAATATACCCAATAGACTAAATAAACATGTGCAAAGTTTTATTTTAGGAGCAAAAACTTGTCTGATTTGGATCCGTTTGATTACTGCATGCTTCATCTTTGATTGTTGCATCTAAAAACTTGTCTGAGATGCTTCTGTTTCCTGCAAAAACTTGTCTGATTCTGTTCTGTTTGATTACTGCGTGCTTCAACTTTGACTGTTGTATTCAAAAACTTGTATGAGATGCTTCTTTTTTCTGCAAAAACTTGACTGATTCTGTTCTGTTTGATTTCTGCGTGTTTCAACTTTGATTGTTGTATCCAAAAACTTGTCTGAAATGCTTCTGTTTTCTGCAAAAACTTGCCCGAGATGCTTCTTCCATTACTGGTCTGAATAATCTGCACACGTGTCAATGTACAACTCTAGTCTGCCATCTTCATTTTGAACTGCATTAGGAGGAGCAAAGTCTTGAGTAATGTTACCAACGGGGAAATTTTCACCTGTTGGGGCATTACTACAACTAGCTTGCTCGTCTAAAACACCTGCACACATGTCAATGTACAACTTTAGTCTCTCATCTTCATTCTGGCCTGCATTAGTAGGAGCAAAGTTTCAGTAATGTTACCAATAGGGTCAGTTTTACCTGTTGGGGGATTATGCAACCAGTTTGCTGATGTTTCACCTATACTACTAAGTGAATCCACTAATTCACTAATACAGTACAACTTGCATGACCAACATTTTGTACATATCTTAAGCACTATTTCACCAATTCAGTCTTAGTTGTTAAATATTTAGGTAGTGAACCTTGTGTTGCTAGTTTAGTCTTGTGCATATGAGGTATAGGATAATCAATACCACCTTTCAGTGACATAATTTATAACAAGCATGCCTACAATGTGATGAAAACATAGTTAAGCTTAACCACATGGATGAAAGCTGTTAACTCCCGTGCTAAGCCGATTCAGAGCGTGGCCAAAGATGTAGTGATCAAGATGGGTGAATGGAGCGGGAAGCTCGACTTCACTAGTGTCCCGATGGATGACTTCAATATTGTCCTCGGAATGGATTTTCTAAAGCGAACACTGACCTTCTTAGCACCCCATAATGGTTCTCTTATGATGGTCAAGTGAAACCCTTGCTTGGTGAAGGCCGTGGGAGGAGATCGTAAGATGAAGGGACCCCTCATTCCGGCGATGCAATTGAACAGAGGACTTCAAAAGGGCGAGCTAACCTTTTTGTGTACCGTGTCCATGAAAGAGGACACTTCTGCCGAATCAGAGGAACCCTCGATAATGCGGGTGTTGGATGACAACAAGGACTTGATGCCAGATTCTTCACCTATGAGTCTTCCGCCACGACGCTCGGTAGACCATCAGATGGAGTTACTTTCAGGGACAAGACCTCTTGCTCGAGGGCCATACCGCATTGCGCCTCCATAATTAGCTGAACTTCGAAAGCAGCTAGATGATTTGATTCGCTCGGGGTCGATTCGACCCTCTAAAGCTCCATATGGAGCTCCCGTACTCTTTCAAAAGAAACAAGATGGTAGTCTAAGACTATATATCGACTACCGGGCCTTAAACAAGTTGACAGTGAGAAATCGCTACCCTATTCCTCTAGTAGCGGACTTGTTTGATCAGTTACAGGGCACCTTATACTTCACCAAGTTAGATATGAGATCTGGTTATCATCAAGTTCGAATTGCCGAAGGAGATGAGACAAAGACAGCTTGTGTGACGAGGTATGGGTCTTTCGAATGGCTGGTCATGCCTTTCGGGTTGACGAACGCACGTGCTAAGTTTTGTACGTTGATGAATCACGTGTTCCATGAGTACTTAGACAAGTTCGTGGTGGTGTACCTGGATGATATTATTGTTTACAGTCGCTCTCTGGCTGAACATGTGAAGCATTTGAGGCTTGTGTTTGCAAAACTACGGGACAACCACTTATTTGTCAAAAGGGAGAAGTGTGAATTTGCCCAACCTGAAGTCAATTTCCTCGGCCACATCGTGGGGAAAGGGAGACCTAGAATGGATCCGAAGAAGATTACGGCAATCAAGGATTGAGGTACTCCAAGAAACGTGTCGGAGTTTCGCTCTTTCTTGGGGCTAGCAAACTACTATCGAAGATTCATCCGGGAGTATTCTAAAATAGCCGCCCCCCTAACCGATTTATTGAAAAATGATATCAAGTGGGAGTGGTCTATCGACAGAAGAGGAGCCTTTGAGAGGCTCAAAGAAGCAGTGATGCAAGAACCCGTATTGGCACTACCGGACATCACCAAGCCATTCGAAGTAGAGACAGATGCGTTTGATTATGCCCTTGGGGGAGTACTCCTCCAAGAGGGTCACCCTATGGCCTTTGAGAGTATAAAGATGAATGGGGTCGAGACTCGGTATGCTGCCCAAGAGAAAGAACTTCTTGCTATTGTTCATTGCTTGCGGGGATGAAGACAATATCTCTTGGGATCGAAGTTTATCGTCAAGACGGATAACACTGCGGTATCTCACTTCCTGACACAACCCAAGCTCAACAGCCGACAAGCTAGATGGCAAGAATTGTTGCCCGAGTTTGATGTGGAGTTCACTTATCGACCGGGAGCAGCGAATAGGGTCGTTGATGCCCTAAGTCGTAGGTGCGACTTGGTCGCACTGCATATGATCGCTTACTTGTCCACTACCACCGTGGTCACAAATATTCGAGCTAAAGCGAAGGAACACCTCGACCAAGACCCAATGGCGAGGACGCTAAAACACTTGGCCTTAGAAGGAAAGACTCGCAAGTTTTGGGTGGAAGATGAACTTTTATTCACAAAGGGACATCGCATATTTGTTCCAAAGGCGGCTGGATTGAGGAAGATTCTTCTACAGGAATGCCATGATACCTTGTGGCCGGGTCACCCGGGATGGCAGAGAACTTTATGCCTATTGAAGAGAAGTTACTATTGGCCGCAGATGAAGGATGATGTGATGGAGTACACGAAGACATGCCTCATTTGCTAGCAAGATAAGGGAGAGAAACAGAAGCCGGGAGGGTTGCTAAATCCATTGGCCGTACCAACACGACCATGGGAGAGTATCTCAATGGACTTTATCTCTGGATTACCGAAGGTAGGGGCGTTAAGTGTGATCCTTGTCATTGTGGATCGATTCTCGAAATATGCGACTTTCATTCCTCTTCCTAAGGCGTGTAGCGCTGAAGAAACTGCCACAATGTTCTTCAGGATGTTGTGAAATATTGGGGATTGCCTCAAAGTATAGTCAGTGACCGCGATTCTCGCTTCACGGGACTATTTTGGGGAGAGTTGTTCAATCTCCTGGGTTCGAAGCTGCGGATGTCCTTAAGTTACCATCCCCAAACGGATGGCCAGACTGAATGATTCAATAACATGTTGGAAGAGTACTTGAGACACTTTGTTGGGGCAACTCAAATAGAGTAGGTGAGACTCCTTAATGTTGCCCAGTTCTGTTTTAATGTGCAGACGAGCTCTTCGTCCAACAAGAGCCCGTTTGACCTTGTTACAGGTCAACATCCCCTCCCACAGTTGCAGATACCTATGGGGGCCGGACAAAGAAAGCCCACGAGTATGTGAAAGTGTAATACCCGTCCTTTTAGGGACCCGTTGACCAACGTTGACCGACCTCGGGGGCAGGCAATAGCCCTTAGTGTTACGTGCCAGAGTTACCTTGTGCCTTGTTTGCCTTTAGGTTTGAGTGGTACTCGATAGAGTAGAGGTTACTCGATCGAGTAGCTAAGACACTCGATCGAGTAGGGCCAACTCGATCGAGTGCCTAACCCACTCGATCGAGTAACACTGTTACAGACCCTTTTCAAAAATAAAATTGTTTGAATGTTTATATTTCTGCATATTTCAATAATTATAATGGTTATGGACGGTTAGTAGCATATTTGGGTCGACTTAATACTTATGCTTGGGTCAATGCTTGACTTATAAATGGCATTTTGTGGGGATACATGGAACACAAAGGTTTATTTTAATTCCTCACGTCTACAAGAGAGCGTAACTTATTTATTATCGAAAAGACTTGTTAATTAGTTCGCAGAATTTCTATAACTATTTTATATACAATTGATATGTGCATGCCTTTTATGGTTCTTTATAATTATCCTCGTAAGGTAGTGAATATATATATATATATATATATATATATATATATATATATATATATATATATATATATATAGTGTAGGGATCATGAGAGTCCTCTTAGTATATGTGAGTCCATAAGTCCTCATCCAAGCCTTTGGATGAGGAAAATAAAGGGTCCAGATTAGATCTAAATAGAGGGATGGAAGGCTAAGATTAGAACAAAATATGTGGTAAAAAATGAGACTTTAAAAGGAAAAAAAATCAGTCACATTTCCTCATTCTCACATCCATCCCCTCTCTCTATCACAATTCTCTCTAACTTCCTCTCATTCATATACAACAAAATAAAAAAACCCAAATAAAAAATCACCTCCCCTCACTCACCAACACCAGCGCCTGTGGGTGAATATCCGTATACTACCCTTTAATTGCAGGACTATAACGTAAATTTAAACATGCAATTTATAGTCATAAAACGAAAAACATAATGAAAAGATTAATGTATAGAAATCAACCTCGGGTCCTTATAGTGCGGCGTAAAGAACAGAAATCAACAGAGATTCCCTCCTAATTGTTGCACCCAAGACCTTGTCCGAAATATGCCCTTGTGCTAGAACGTGTTCTCCGATTGCCTTGCAATATTGGGAGAACTGAATGTGAGGTTTTTCGAGATGAGAGATCTCGGTTTTTCAGAGGAGAATGCTCTTCAAAACCCTAGTTTATTTTTCAAAATGAATTAGGTTTCAAAAGGAGAAGAAACCTCTCCTTTTGATGACCTCGGTCCGCGGGTCACTCGAGGGGGGAGTGGGCTTTCCACTTCCTCCTTATTAAACTCGTGATCCGACTGATCCGACGCGTCTTGCTAAATGTATATGACACGGTCTGATTATAAACTGTTATCGGTTATCGGAAATTAAGGCATCAGCTAATAATACGGGTTAGCTGAGTTATTAATACGTGTCCGACAAAACAGTATTGTATAATTTATTCAATATACATTAATTAAATATAAAACGCTTATATTTAATTTTACGAATTAACTGGTTAATTCGCCTTAACTCATGATATTTAATCCGTATTAAATATAATATCTCAACATCACATTTTTGACTAATTACTAGTCAAATAACTCGGACTAACTGGTTAGTCAATCTTGGCATCTACATGACAGTATTTTCATACTGTCACGTCTCTCGAACGTATCCTATAGGTGTGACTTTTAGGGACCAGTTGATCACCGCCATCTGTATGAAAATAACGTCAAACTTATCTAGCAAGCCAACCGTTATTGATAAACGTGGATCAACTGATAATAATACCAAAGTATGCCCTTTGATCCTTTTAGAGGTTTATAAGTCCTTGCACTAACTGTTAAGGACACCAACCCCAACAGCGCCGGCCACAACTACAACCACCATCCATCCTTCTCGCCTCCTCCAACACCACCCTGCCTCCCGACAATACCACCCGAGAACACCACTCCCTCCACCCACATTCACCGATAACAATAACCACCGCAAACACCACCTTCCTCCTTCTCCATCGACAATAACCACCTTTACCGACCACAACAACCACCACCTTCTGCCGCCATGCACCACCGCCTCCTTTCTCTTTTTTTTTTTCCAGATCTACCTCCATGCACCACCACGTGCACCACCGCCTCCTTTCTTTTTTTTTTTTTTTTCCGAATCTACCTCCATGCACCACCTTCTCTTTTCTCCTTTTTTTTTTTCATATCTACCGCCTATCCACCACCTTTTGTCGACCACTTTTGACCGCCTCCCTCCCCTTTTCGTTCCTTTATCTTTTTTTTGTTCTCAGATCTGAGAAACAAAGTGTTTCTCGTTATTGGTTGTTGCGGTTGAAGGAGGTGGACATGGGGGATTCGGCCGCTGGTCAGGTGGATAAAGGGTGGAGGTAGTGCGGTTGGGGATGCCGCGGTTGGGGATGCTTGGTGGTGATACGTGGGGGTGTGTGGTGGTGGCCAATGGTGAAGGAGAGAGGAGGTGGCGGTAATGGTGGTGGTGGCGTGGTTGTTGGTGGTTGTGGAGATTAAAGTTATACCTTGAAGGATTAAAGTTGCAGCTGTATAGAATTAAAGTTACATAATGAGAACCTTGAGAACCCTTACTAAATCATCATCAAATCTTGTTCCGAAAGTTTTGATGGATCATTTACCCTTAGTTTAGTTTATTCTAACACATTTTTAGTATAGCTAAATAAATTTTTTTGATTTTAATAACAAAATATAAACTTAATGTAAAAAAATACAATTAGGTGTACTAAAATGGCTATAGATGCACGAAAATCAATACTAGGTGCATGAAAATTGTTACATGCATGAAAATGATTACTAGGTGCATGAAAATATCAGGCTCTATGTGCACGAAAACGAGTTATAGGCGCGTGAAAATTGTTAGATACATGAAAAATGAGTACTAGGTGCATCAAAATTAATAAAATGTTTCTCGTCTCGATTCCGGTCAATAATTTATACTTTTTGAACCAAGAAATATGTTATCTAGACATAAAATTCTATGCTGAATCCAAATATGTCGTCATTTTTTAGGAAAAAAATCATTAAGGTGGAGTTCTCACGGTTCTCACTATGTAGGTGGTTCTCACCGGATCCCAAATCTATATATATATATATATATATATATATATATATATATATATATATATATATATATATATATATATATATATATATATATATATATATATATATAGTATTAGGATCATGTAAGTCCTACTCTTACATGTGAGTCCATAAGTCTCATAATGAGCCTTTGGATGAGGGAGCTAAAGGGTTGAGATTGAAAGCAAAAATAAGGGGATTAATGCCTAATTAAACACTCCCCCTCTCTACTTTACTAATCCACATTAATTAAATATTAATCCACTATATAACATTTTTTCTCAAACACACTTCTCACTCATCCCTCATAATATCATCCTCTCCCACTCTCTAGAATCCCAAATAAATCAAAATTCTAAAAAAACAAAAACCACTCATCCCCACTTTCAAAAAAACAAACAAATTAAACCCTAAAACAAACCTCCCCTACCACCGTCCCACCCACCACCGACCACCACTTCCACACGGCCACCTACTGCCACCGTTCCTCACCCCTACCACCACCACTCCCGGAATCACCACCAACGACTCTCACCATGACAAACCCCACCACTGCCACCGTCACTCACCGCCGTCGACCCCAGATACGCACCACCTACCCCAGACACGCACCACCTACCCCCTGCCGACACCACCCACTACAATCCCACCACCGACCATCACAATCACAGCCTCACCACCTCGTCTACCGACACGCACCACCTACCCCCTGCCCTGCCGCGCGCCGTCCTCAGCCGTCCTCTTCTCCTTTTTCTCCCTCATTTTTCTCTTCTCAGATCTGTTTTCTTTTATCAATTTTTTTTTTTTTAAGTTGAACTAAGGAAACAGGGAGATTTTCTCTTCCCAGATCTGCGTCATTTTTTTTTTTAAAGAGATCCGAAGGTTAATTAAAAATAGGGGATGTTTCATGTTTGTGTGTTTTTGACTTTTGTGATTGAGTTATTTCGTTTCTTTTTTTTAAAAAAAAAAAATTCAGATTTCTTTTTTATGTTTTTCATTTTCTTCAGATTTGGTGGTTATTTTTTTAAAATTTTGTTTAATTTATGAATAATATAATTTTGGAAACCTCGATCTACAAGTCTACAGAAAAAATTATGACATTAGGTATATTTATTTTGTTTACTTGAGTAAATATTTTAGATCTTGTTTTTATTTTGTGAATTTTTTTTATTTTAGTCTTGCATTTACTAATACTACATCTCATATAATTTGTTAATTTTAATCTTAGATATATTTAAAATGTCGCCTCCTCATTTTTCTTCAATTGTTGTTATATTAGATCGTTTTATTTTAGTCTTAGATCTAATAAATAGATCTAAGGTTAATTGTTGATTTTCATCGTAGATGTACATTTTTTTTCTGTTAGAATTACTCTTTTTTCTGCTAAAATTACCCTTTTTTTCTATTAGAATTACACTTTTTTTCATCTTAGAATTACACTTTTTTCTACTAGAATTACAATTACTTTTTTTCTGCTAGAATTACACTTTTTTACTACAATTACACTTTTTCTGTTAGAATTACACTTTTTTCTGCTAGAATTGCTCTTTTTTGCTGCTAGAATTACTCTTTTTGCAGCTAGAATTAGTCTGCTAAAATTAGTCTTTTTTCCGCTAAAATTACTCTTTTTTCTGATAGAATTACTCTTTTTTCTGCTAAAATTACACTTTTTCTGCTAGAATTTCACTTTTTCTGCTGGAATTACACTTTTTTTTGCTAGAATAACTCTTTTTTCTGCTAAAATTACACTTTTTCTGCTAGAATTACACTCCTATTAGACTAATGTTACACTCTCGATAGACTTGGTTATATTCTCATTGGACTAATGTTACACTCTCAATGGACTAAAATTACATTCTCAGTGGACTGAAATTATACTTTCCTGGACTAAAATTACACTTTTTTGGACTAAAATTACATTCTCCTGGACTAAAATAACAATCTCATTGGACTGAATTACACTTACCTGGACTAAAATAACACTTTTTTTCGTTAAAATAACACTCGTAAAATGCTAAAATTACAATAACTTGTGATAAAATTACAAAAATTCAAAATATTATTCGTCAAAATCACTCGAAAAAGACTGAAGTTAAACTTGTAAAACGCAAAATTCTCGTAAACATTCCTTAAAATTACACTTTTTGCTGTTAGAATTACACTCGTAAAATCCTAAAATGTCGAAAACTTGTCTCGAAAAAAAAAACGAAATAAAACCGAAAAAGAAAAAATGTTATCAAAATTTTCATAAACTTTGAAGAATAAGACAAAAGGTGGTGTTAATTGTGTATGATAATGAATTAGTGAATGTATTACTAAAACTAGAGAGAGAAGTGAATTAATTAGTGTTAAGTGTGTTTCTTCCTTTCAATCTCAACCTTCCACCATGCATGATCCAAGGGTTGTAAAAAGGACTTATGGACTCAAAGTATATGAAGAGACTCATTTGAACTTTACACTATATATATATATATATATATATATATAGAGAGAGAGAGAGAGAGAGAGAGAGAGAAGAGATCAACTAAGGTCCTTAGATAATTTAAGTCCATAAGTTCTATTATGAGCCATTGGATGGAGGGAGATGGAGGGATGAGATCAACCCCAAAAAAGTGTGTTTATAAGCTAATCTCACCATCTCTCTCCTTCTTCACTAATCCACTCTAATTAATCACTAATTTACTATATATTTGTTTTCCACTCATCCATTTCTCTTTCATCTTACACATTTCATTTCTCCCTTCTCTCAAACTCTAAAAAAAAAACCCAAATAAATAAAAAAAACCCAAAAATCCAAATAAATAAAAAACCCAAAAAATCCAAATAAATCAAAAAACTCAAATAAATCATTCATTCCTCTCTTCCTCATTCACCACCACCCACCACCACCCCACCCGACACCAACTAACCACCCACCACCCCCGCCGCCGCCACCCCGCCGCCGCCGCCCCACCGCCGATGACTTGTATTTTTTTTTTTTTTTTCAACTCGGTTTTTTTTTTTTTTTTTTGTGTTAATTTGTATGTTTTGAGTTGTTTTTTCCATTCATTATTTTTTTTGTCTTTTATTTTAGTTGTCTTTTATTTTGTTAGTTCTCATTTTTTATTCATTTTCTTAAATCTCTTCTTGTTATACGTTTTTTTTTTAAATCTCGTTTTTTTTTTGTGAGATATTTTTTTTTTCATCTAAGACAATAATGGACTAAAGTTATACAAAAATGAACCAAAGTTATACAAAAATAGACCAAAGTTATACAAAAAAAGACTAAAGTTATACAAAAATTGGACTAAAGTTATACAAAAAATTGGACGAAAGTTATACAAAAATGAACCAAAGTTACACAAAAATGGACTAAAGTTATACAAATATGGATTAAAGTTATACAAATATGGGCTAAAGTTATACAATCAAGGACTAAAGTTATACAAAAATGAACCAAAGTTATACAAAAATGGACCAAAGTTATACAAAAATAAACCAAAGTTATACAAACGTGAACCAAAGTTATACAGAAATGGACTAAAGTTATACAAAAATGAACCAAAGTTATACAAATAAGGACTAAAGTTATACAAAAATGGACCAAAGTTATATAAAAATGAACCAAAGTTATACAAAAATGGACCAAAGTTATACAAAAATGAACCAAAGTTATACAAAAATAGACCAAAGTTATACAAAAAAAGACCAAAGTTATACAAAAAAAGACTAAAGGTATAAAAAAATGAACCAAAGTTATACAAAAATGAACCAAAGTTATACAAAAATGAACCAAAGTTATACAAATATGGATTAAAGTTATACAAATATGGACTAACTTTAGTCCATATTTGTATAACTTTAATCCATATTTGTATAACTTTAGTCCATTTTTGTATAACTTTGGTTCATTTTTGTATAACTTTAGTCCAATTTTTTGTATAACTTTAGTCCATTTTTTGTATAACTTTATTTCATTTTTGTATAACTTTGGTCTATTTTTGTATAACTTTGGTTCATTTTTGTATAACTTTGGTTCATTTTTGTATAACTTTAGTCCATTTTTTGTATAACTTTGGTCCATTTTTGTATAACTTTGGTTCATTTTTGTATAACTTTGGTTCATTTTTGTATAACTTTAATCCAATTTTTGTATAATTTTGGTCTTTTTTTGTATAACTTTGGTCTTTTTTTGTATAACTTTGGTTCATTTTTGTATAGCTTTGGTCCATTTTTGTATAACTTTGGTTCATTTTTGTATAACTTTGGTTCATTTTTGTAACTTTGGTTCATTTTTTGTATAACTTTGGTCCATTTTTGTATAACTTTGGTTCATTTTTGTATAACTTTGGTTCATTTTTTGTATAACTTTGGTCTATTTTTGTATAACTTTGGTTCATTTTTGTATAACTTTAGTCCATTTTTGTATAACTTTGGTTCATTTTTGTATAACTTTAGTCCATTTGTGTATAACTTTAGTCCATATTTGTATAACTTTAGTCCATTTTTGTACAACTTTAGTCCATTTTTGTATAACTTTAGTCCATTTGTGTATAACTTTAGTCCATATTTGTATAACTTTAGTCCATTTTTGTACAACTTTAGTCCATTTTTGTATAACTTTCGTCCATTTTTGTACAACTTTAGTCCATTGGTGTTGGTTAGTCCATTTGTGTTGGTTAGTCCATAGATTCATCAAAAAAAAATTAACAATGAAATACAATACAATAACAATAATTGAAATAAAAATTGTCAGAGCTAAAAATTTAAATATTTAAATTTGAAAAATTTATATATCGTTTGTATAACTTTAATGCACGCAGTGTATAACTTTAATAGACAAGATGTATAATTTTAGTCCTAACTTTAGTCGTAAATAGTATAACTTTAATGTTTTAAGTGTATAACTTTAGTCATAAATATTATAACTTTTATAAAAATCAAATAAATATGAAAAATTAAAATCAACAAATCTAAAACCAATAAGGAAAAAAAACCCGTTAATCTAACAAAAAACCCGTAAATCTAAGGGGAAAAAACCAAATAACAAAAAAATAAACAAATAAACAATAAAAAAAAAACCACACACAGAGAACAACACCAATTAAAAAAAAAAAAAAAAAATTTGAAATGCACAAACACAGAATACACGACTACAAGACACAAACCCCAAACATAAAATAAAAAAGAAAGATCTGAAAAGGACTACGACTACACGACTACACGACTCAGAACACGACTACGACTACGACTACGACTACGACTACACGACTACAAGACACAATAACTGAAAAGGAAGATCTGAAACCCACAACACTCGACCCACGAACACCACCACACGATAACAAACAACAACAACAACAAAAAAAAAATAAGAAGAAGAGGAGGCTGCCGCGGCAGAGGGGAGAGGAGGAGGGAGGCTGTCGTGTCTTGGTGTTGGGGATGAAAGGGCTGAGGTTGCTGTGGTGTTGACGTCGTGGGGGAGAGAGGGTGGTCGGCGTGAGCGGCGGGCGGCAGGAGGCGATGGTGTTGTCGTGGCGCGGCAGGCTGTTGGTGGTTGGGGTGTTGTCGGTGAAGGCATGGGGTGCGAATGATGGTGGTGGTTGCCGGTGGGTCGGCTTGGTGAGTGAGGAGAAGATTTTGTGTTGTTTTTGTTTGTTTTGTTATTGTTTTGATTAGGGTAGATTTGTTTTGAGAGGAGAATGAGAGAGGATGTAGAGAGAGAGGGGGGGTTTGTGATAATGAGGGCTGAATGTTTGGTGAGGAAGGAGTTTGTGATAATATGAGTGAAGAATGGATTAGTGACAAGTTTAATTGTAATGAGGAGCTAATTAGAGGAGGAGAATTTCTGGCCATTCATTGAGATCTAATCTCCACCATCCATCCCCTCCATCCTATGGTCCTTATAAGGACTTAGGGCCTCATAAGGTATAAGGACCTTATAAGAACCCTTTATATATATATATATATATATATATATATATATATATATATATATATATATATATATATATATATATATATATATATATATATATATATATATATATATATATATATATATATATATATATATATATATATATAGAGAGAGAGAGAGAGAGAGAGAGAGAGAGAGAGAAAAGAGATCAACTGTGACACCCTTAAATCTAGCCTTAATTACTTACGTAAATTCTACAGAAAAACTGGTAGGATATGTTTGTAATTGGTTCAACTAGCCAAAAACCTGTAATTTCAAAAACTTTTCTAAACCAATCACAACATTCTCAACATTCCCAAGAGGCGGGTGCCAAAACCTGCAATGCTAACGAACTACTTTACATGCCAGCTAAATAAGAAAATAGAATGATACAAACCACAAATAGAAAAGGGAGACATATGTCCCTTCAAATTATATACAAAACCAAAAGGTAAAAGGTTTACTAATAGAATAGCCAAAACTAGGTCCAAGGTTCATTATGCTCACTAGCTCGTCTGTGACCCCAACAAAGCATCAACAACCTGTCAATCGCATTTTATACAAACACGAAAGCCACAATTCAGTGGGGAGTAACTTCGAGTCCTCCCGACCAGATAATCGTCAAAATTAATGTAACATGTAATGTAACATGTAAACAATATGATAAACAATGTAATTATCATGTAATCTAACCTATGACCCCTAAACTGACCAAACTAAACTATCATGTGAATCATATAATAAATAGTAATCCAAACTCTATCAACCATAGCCGGCTTGCATCTCACCTTCTATGATTCATAGAATCATCAAACAAGAAAGGGCAATATATCAAAGACAGGCATAAGTTCTTAGCACGGTCAATAGTCACTTTGTAACTCGAGTCTATACCACGAGGTAGGGAAGGTAATCGAACCGGTATCTTGGCTCAGCGGTTAATATTAATAAAACATGGCCAAGAGACAACACAACCCTAGCCTAAAATCTGCGCAGACCTAGACATGCGGATACACACCACCGCACCCAAGATCCACAATTTTTCTAAAACAAAGTGAGTACCCTAAGGAGTCCACCAAAGGGTTGGCTAGTACTTAAGCTGACCACTTACTATCAAAATAAGTAACTGAGGTCATGCCCCAACTTGGATATAAATCCACTAGTCAGGAACACAAAGGCTATCAAGCAGTGAACATATACTCGTCAAAGACTATAAAGACCTATCTATGATGAAGGCCGACATACTCACCTAGGACCTAGTCCCAGCTAGTCCCAGCTTGAATACTTTAGCCCACACCACACAAGACTCACCACACAAGTCAAGTAAGACACCCACTTAACCATAAGAGGGCAAAGAGTCCTACTTACCAACATAAATTCTAACATTCTATCATGTGAAAGGCTATATAAATGTCTATTCAGCATACAAATCCAACAGTATCCTCAATAAGTACTAAATACCAATTTTCAATTCTAACAATATTAACCATATTAAAGGCTTCAGGGAATCTAGGGCCGTTTCTACAATATACGAAGCTACTTAAATTCAACTAACTACACATGTGAAATAGAGATATAATAAATGGCCTAAAGCAAGAAAAAGGCCGATTATCTAATTCATTCAACCGAATTTTTACCCGCAACCCTGACCTGCGACAGTACGGGTTAAATTGGGTCGACCAATCACTCAATTAACTGACATCGCATCAGTCAAAGGGACTAAGGCTCAGTTTTCGGCACAATCATCAAAACATGGCAATTATTGCTATAAAATTTACCTTGAGCCTATTCATTACAATTTCAACTTATGAACTATCCTAACATGTGATAATTATCAATATAAGAATAATTTCTACTACTAGTATGATTCAATTTAAAAGTGTACTCATATGTGACTTATACAACTTTAACATTAATTAACCCGAAATGACCAATATTGTACGAAAAATCGCAAAACAAGCAAATGACCGACCAGACCCGACCATGGGCCAGCCGTGGGCCGCTTCAAAGCCCGCTGCCGCCACTATTACTCCTCTTTTTTTTTCATTTTTATTCATTATAAGACCGTCTGAACATTAATTAATCGTTCCCATACTAATATCCTAACTTAAACTAACCAAAAGACATGAATTAACCATGCATGCATCAAATTTAAACATGTGAAAATTTCTACTCAATTAAAAATCACCCAAACATACAAAAATCAAAGCATGTGACGATCTTTCGTCGAGTAACTCGAAATATGTTACCTTAAGCTAGAAAATGAGCAATTAGCACCTCAAAACCCAAACCCTAACAACAACTAGCCGCTATCCTCGACAATATACGAGTCCCCAAACTCGTCTTCCAATTCTTCACCTAAATAAACAATAAAAACACAATAATTAAGTATAAATACCGAATTTCCGAAATTTCGTCTTAAAACAACTTAATGAAAACTGAAATTAAAACATACTAGGTTGTAGATCTCGACGAGGGGATTCCGGAAATATAAATTATGCGAAAAACCGATAAGAAACGTAAAAGTTATGGTGAAATTGCTTGGATTTTGTTGAAAATGGGGTTTTGGAATGTTAAGGAAGAAGAAAGAAAGAAAAATCAGAAAATGGAAGGGGAAGGGGGCTGGTCCGCGGGAAAGGAAGAAAGGAAAGGAGGGAGTCGGGTTTGAGTCGGGATTTTTCGAGTCGGTTTTGACTCGTTTCGTTAATAATTAAAACCGTAAGTCAAATGCAAATTCCGACAAGACCAAAGTTTTTAAACACGAGATTACAAGAAAATTGAATATTCATACGACCCATTTCCAAATTCGTTTACCCAACGTTCAAAAGAATTGTCATTTTCCCCCCCATACGCCCTTATTTCGAAATAAAAAGTTTTACACGGCTTAAACTATTTTTAAACATCTCGAAACTATCAAAATAAATACTTTTCTTCAAAATATAATAAAATTATATTTCTTTGAATTATTTTTACTTTAAATACTTAAATATCAACTTTTATTTGATTAATAAATTATTTCCGAAATATATTAACGGTCCGAAATTACGGGGCGCTACAATCACCCCTCCTTTTAAAAAGTTTCGCCCTCGAAACTTAGAAGGAGAAATTATAGTTATAAGAAAATATAGGTATCTTTTCAATGAAACGGTGATACTCTTGTTGATCAGACAAGAACATCCATATTCATATTAAGATATAAAAATTTCTACACCAATAAATGAGAAAACCCATTATTGGGACGTCACCAACAACGAGATTAAACACTCATTAATGTTAAAACCATTAAAAATCATATAAGTATTTTCAAAATTTTAGCTTAAAGTTTTATAGTAAGAATACTATCTTTACTATTTATGATTAAATAAGGCTTAGTAACTTAGAAAAAGAGTAAGAAAAGGAATCATTACACAAAACGAGAAATAGCTTAGATATCCAATCGAACACTAGGGTTGAAAGAGAGTGAGAAATCATTTTCAAATGTTATAGAAAAAGGTCAATTTGTAAATTTACTCCAAGTAAATGAACCAAAAGTTTACTCATACAATATAGAATCTATGCAAGATGGAAAATAACTCGGGAACGAGAAGTGCAAGTCGCGATAGGAAACTCACACCCAACAGACAAGAAGGAATTGAACTTTTAAAGGTGGAATTTTTGGATGAAGTCAATAAAGATGTCAACGAACAAGACGCTTTACTCAAGAGGTCAAATGAGTTCCATAAAGGTGAACACAACGAAACAAGCCAAAATAGCAAGAATGACAATTGTCGGAGATCGGAATTAGGAAGATCGGTACATCAAGAAAGGTTCACTCAATTTTCCAACCACAGAGTCATCCTACTAGGTCCTCCGAACATCAACAGGCAACAACCAGAGGCCACACTAATCCAAAGAGCCATCTGAACCACTCATCGACAAGTCTACGCATAAGTTAATCCTTGAGACAATCCTATCCTCTACAATTAACTTAACCATTTCCCAATCAAAATGTTTCCACCAATATCCTCCACCGAACAAAATCAAAATCCAAAGTCGACACTAGTAACAATATTATACCCTTACCAAGATTCAATATTCCCAAAACTCATTCATGCTTGAAACCAACCTACAAGCAACAAGTTGCACTATCCAATCCATAATTAGCACTAACTATAAGATAAATGGGTTCATCACACAAATCATCTGATCGGTTTACTCAAGGTTCACTATCCTACTTCCCAACAATATTCCAATTCCAATAGGAAGATTCCTCAAAGGATTAAATATAAGGTCCAAATTTACAATAACAATCCACAGACTTAACTATCAATCCCCAATTCCGTAAAGAAAGGATCAAATGACAAACGACAATCCCCGAACGACAATGCCCAAAACAATTCCAAAATAACCATAGAAATACTCCACCCAGGTAAACTAATCCCATTAGTCTCATCATCAAATTGAAACCAAAGTGGGTCTTATACCACCAAAACACGCGAACCTTAACTCACAAGGAGACTACAACATTGCCATCATAAGAATTCCATCAAAAATCTAGCTCTCATATCACATGGTCAAATACAGACACAAACTCCTACACTAATTCCCGACAAAAATCAAAATACAAAAATCCTCAAATCACATCCCACTAACTCTGTAAACATGGTCAACAAGGTACCAACTATACTAAGTAGATAAGGAGTTATAACGGAATAGAGGAACGGTAAAAAAAAAATTTTCGAAGGATGCATGAGTATGACAAGATAGGAAACTAAGGAGTCGGACCGTAAAAATAACGGTTGACAGAAATAAGAGGTACTCGAGTTAAGAAGATATTTCGGGCAAGAAGAAGATACGTAAACTTCGGCATAAAAACAGGGTTCAACAAATGCTAAAGAGAAGGAAAGGAGAATAGAAGCGGCACAAAGAAAGGGTTACCGCTTACCAAACACTCATCCAAGCTTATGATCGATATGATAAGGTTACCTCACTAAGGTGCTCAACAAAGCCCCAAAAGTCTACCAAATAATAGGACTAACAAGGACTCCACAATGGTAGGTATTCCTCGACTCAATTGGTTCTAAGAGCCACCAAAATCAATTCACCACACAAATTCATTTGTTACTATTCAAGTCCCAAGGTATCTCCTTTACAATTCTCGTCATCGAACTTCACTTGCTATGTCATCCCCAAGTACCATGGCTTGTTTACACTATCATCTCACCACTTTGTACTTCTAGTCTCCGATACCATAAATTAGAATCGCATTTTTGAACTCACGAACTACATCGAACAACTTTCCACCAAAATTCCCAAATTCAGATATGATTAATAAGGTCAATAAGGGCTACTCTATACTAGATTTGGTCAACTCAAAAGGTTTAACAAACTAACTATTTCCAAAGTATGATACCAATCCATTAAGCAACGTCCATGTCCTAATGTATTCCTTTCATGGCCTACCAAGATTGGGGCTAACTATCATTCCTTTAATTCTCCATAAGAAACATCGAGACTCTCAAATGAAGTCGCTTAGGTTCATTTCAACTTATGTGCTAAGGTAGTACCCACGCTCAATCACCTATAACAAACAAGCTCTCAAAAGACATAAATCCCAAGGTATTTCTCAACTCACTAAACTCTCACATTAAGCACAACTAACAAGATTAACCAAAGGATCCCAAGTTATATTCTCCTATACAACTCAAACCTTAAACAATCAATTTCTCAACTCCTTCACACCCTCCAATGATACATTCTCTCAAAACCGGGTTCTCTTGAACAAGGGAACTATCCTGCGGAATAAAAGGAAGGTGTCCACATGGACTTTATTATAAGAAGAAAACGAACCTAAAATGAATCGGGAGAAAGAATTGAAAGGTAGTTACCAAGGCGAGAGAAGAGGAATTTGAAAGACGAATAAACAACGAGATTGGAAGACTAAGGTAAGATTGCATTATCTACATCTATTGGAGAGCCATCTTACAAAAGAGAAAATCAATTAGTACCTAACAATTAGCAATCACAAACAGACTACCACATAAAATCCTAAATCTACCCATCCTACCCATCTCTCAAGTTTATTATTTAAAGGTCAAATGATTTTAAGTGGGGTGCACAAACGTGCGTCGGGAGCAACAAGCTCTGATACCAACTGTGACACCATTAAATCTAGCCTTAATTACTTACGTAAATTCTACAGAAAAACTGGTAGGATATGTTTGTAATTGGTTCAACTAGCCAAAAACCTGTAATTTCAAAAACTTTTCTAAACCAATCACAACATTCCCAACATTCCCAAGAGGCGGGTGCCAAAACCTGCAATGCTAACGAACTACTTTACATGCCAGCTAAATAAGAAAATAGAATGATACAAACCACAAATAGAAAAGGGAGACATATGTCCCTTCAAATTATATACAAAACCAAAAGGTAAAAGGTTTACTAATAGAATAGCCAAAACTAGGTCCAAGGTTCCTTATGCTCACTAGCTCGTCTGTGACCCCAACAAAGCATCAACAACCTGTCAATCGCATTTTATACAAACACGAAAGCCACAATTCAGTGGGGAGTAACTTCGAGTCCTCCCAGCCACGAATCGTCAAAATTAATGTAACATGTAATGTAACATGTAAACAATATGATAAACAATGTAATTATCATGTAATCTAACCTATGACCCCTAAACTGACCAAACTAAACTATCATGTGAATCATATAACAAATAGTAATCCAAACTCTATCAACCATAGCCGGCTTGCATCTCACCTTCTATGATTCATAGAATCATCAAACAAGAAAGGGCAATATATCAAAGACAGGCATAAGTTCTTAACACGGTCAATAGTCACTTTGTAACTCGAGTCTATACCACGAGGTAGGGAAGGTAATCGAACCGGTATCTTGGCTCAGCGGTTAATATTAATAAAACATGGCCAAGAGACAACACAACCCTAGCCTAAAATCTGCGCAGACCTAGACATGCGGATACACACCACCGCACCCAAGATCCACAATTTTTCTAAAACAAAGTGAGTACCCTAAGGAGTCCACCAAAGGGTTGGCTAGTACTTAAGCTGACCACTTACTATCAAAATAAGTAACTGAGGTCATGCCCCAACTTGGATATAAATCCACTAGTCAGGAACACAAAGGCTATCAAGCAGTGAACATATACTCGTCAAAGACTATAAAGACCTATCTATGATGAAGGCCGAAATACTCACCTAGGACCTAGTCCCAGCCTAGTCCCACTTGAATACTTTAGCCCACACCACACAAGACTCACCACACAAGTCAAGTAAGACACCCACTTAACCATAAGAGGGCAAAGAGTCCTACTTACCAACATAAATTCTAACATTCTATCATGTGAAAGGCTATATAAATGTCTATTCAGCATACAAATCCAACAGTATCCTCAATAAGTACTAAATACCAATTTTCAATTCTAACAATATTACCCATATTAAAGGCTTCAGGGAATCTAGGGCCGTTTCTACAATATACGAAGCTACTTAAATTCAACTAACTACACATGTGAAATAGAGATATAATAAATGGCCTAAAGCAAGAAAAAGGCCGATTATCTAATTCATTCAACCGAATTTTTACCCGCAACCCACCTGCGACAGTACGGGTTAAATTGCGGTCGACCAATCACTCAATTAATCGACATCGCATCGATCAAAGGGACTAAGGCTCGGTTTTCAAGCACAATCATCAAAACATGGCAATTATTGCTATAAAATTTACCTTGAGCCTATTCATTACAATTTCAACTTATGAACTATCCTAACATGTGATAATTATCAATATAAGAATAATTTCTACTACTAGTATGATTCAATTTAAAAGTGTACTCATATGTGACTTATACAACTTTAACATTAATTAACCCGAAATGACCAATATTGTACGAAAAATCGCAAAACAAGCAACGGACCGACCCGGGCCAGCCATGGGCCTGCCGGGCCCGCTGCCACCACTATTACTCCTCTTTTTTTTCCATTTTTATTCATTATAAGACCGTCTGAACATTAATTAATCGTTCCCATACTAATATCCTAACTTAAACTAACCAAAAGACATGAATTAACCATGCATGCATCAAATTTAAACATGTGAAAATTTCTACTCAATTAAAAATCACCCAAACATACAAAAATCAAAGCATGTGACGATCTTTCGTCGAGTAACTCGAAATATGTTACCTTAAGCTAGAAAATGAGCAATTAGCACCTCAAAACCCAAACCCTAACAACAACTAGCCGCTATCCTCGACAATATACGAGTCCCCAAACTCGTCTTCCAATTCTTCACCTAAATAAACAATAAAAACACAATAATTAAGTATAAATACCGAATTTCCGAAATTTCGTCTTAAAACAACTTAATGAAAACTGAAATTAAAACATACTAGGTTGTAGATCTCGACGAGGGGATTCCGGAAATATAAATTATGCGAAAAACCGATAAGAAACGTAAAAGTTATGGTGAAATTGCTTGGATTTTGTTGAAAATGGGGTTTTGGAATGTTAAGGAAGAAGAAAGAAAGAAAAATCAGAAAATGGAAGGGGAAGGGGGCTGGTCCGCGGGAAAGGAAGAAAGGAAAGGAGGGAGTCGGGTTTGAGTCGGGATTTTTCGAGTCGGTTTTGACTCGTTTCGTTAATAATTAAAACCGTAAGTCAAATGCAAATTCCGACAAGACCAAAGTTTTTAAACACGAGATTACAAGAAAATTGAATATTCATACGACCCATTTCCAAATTCGTTTACCCAACGTTCAAAAGAATTGTCATTTTCCCCCCCATACGCCCTTATTTCGAAATAAAAAGTTTTACACGGCTTAAACTATTTTTAAACATCTCGAAACTATCAAAATAAATACTTTTCTTCAAAATATAATAAAATTATATTTCTTTGAATTATTTTTACTTTAAATACTTAAATATCAACTTTTATTTGATTAATAAATTATTTCCGAAATATATTAACGGTCCGAAATTACGGGGCGTTACATCAACTAAGGTCCTTAGATATATTAAGTCCATAAGTCCTAATGTGGACGGTTGGATCAATCAAACCAATGGCCACGATTTCGCAGTCAAACCCCACTAAACCCCATTAAACTAATATTTTTGATTTACCTCTCTCCTCTTACCCACTAACCCATGCATGCTACACTGTTTGTCCATCAGTCTATGATCATTTCCCTCCTCATTTTCTAGACAATTCAAAACAACTTGCGGGTATTTTTCCCTCTATTTCCTGTCATTTCGTCTTCCTTTTCTTTCTTCACAATTCTGATAACTCCATTTTCATCACTGCCAATTAACTCCATCCTAACAAACGCCATTTTCATCACTACAAATTAATTCCAACTCGCCTGCAAACTCGCCTGTCTCCATTTTTTTATAAGGTATTTTTTCCATTCCTTATTTAGTGATTTGTAGTTTGTTTTTTGTTAATTATTGCCTTTGTTAAACTATCATAAAAAGAGTTCATTTGATTTTTCAATCTTCAATTATGGGTTTCTTTGATGTTGAGTTGTTCAATTGTTAATTATGGTCTGTGCTTGAGATCAAATTCGAGGTCATTTGATAATTAACAATGGTTTTTGCCAAGAAAAATGCCAAGAAATCTTCCAAGAAATCTGAATCGAAGGTCAAAAATCTCGTGTTGTTGGTATAACTCTTATAGAATGATGTGTAACTTCAATTAAATATCTGTATAACTCTAATCCCAATTGTTTGTCATCTACAGATGGATGTTGTAGAAAGTATTGACACGGGAGTTGATACCCAGGTTGAAAGTTTTGATTTTGATTTATACGTTACTAGTTGCCTAACTCTGCTTACTAGATGTATAACTTTAGTACTCAATATGTATAACTCTGGTTACTTAATGTAAAACTCTGGTTACTAGATGTATAACTGTAGTACGCAATATGTATAACTCTGGTTTCTAGATGTATAACTCTGGGTTCTAGATGTATAGCTCTTCTGATTCTGTGACCAACTCCTTTCTCATAATGTCAAACTCTAATTGTTATATGTATAACTATACTTCTAATTAGTTTCCATGCATAGAGTTATACAATATATGCCTACAAATATACAATTTATACATGGATTTATACAATATATAGCTAGAGTTATACAATTTATACGTTGGAGTTATACATTAGATGCCTGGAGTTATACCTAGAGTTATTCCTGGAGTTATACATTATACTGTATATGCTTACAGTTATACATTATATGGCCAGAGTTATACATTATATGGCTAGAGTTATACAGAACATGGCCAGAGTTATACTTTCTATTGCTAGAGTTATACATTCTATTGCAGTCATTTGTTGTGTAACTCTGATTACATGTTGAATAACTTCTGCTGTCATAATGTATAACTGGAGTTATACAATATATGGCCAGAGTTATACATGCAATGACTAGAGTTATACATTACATGGCCAGAGTTATACTTTCTATTGCTAGAGTTATACATTCTATTGCAGTCATTTGTTGTATAACTCTGATTACATGTTGAATAACTTCTGATGTCATAATGTATAACTGGAGTTATACAATATTTGCCTAGAGTTGTACATTTTATTCCTGGAGTTATACAATACATGCCTAGAGTTATACAGTATATGCCTAGAGTTATACAGTATATACTTGAAGTTATACATTTTAATAGTAGAGTTATACATTCATGGCTCGAGTTACACATTAGATAATTTTAGTTTCAGATTGTCCACTTTTGTTATTATATGAAATCGCTGATTCCCAGGTTCAAAGTTTGACCTTTTTATAACTGTTGTCATTTGTTGTATAACTCTGATTACATTCCGAATAACTTTTGCTGTCAGAATGTACAACTCTTGATATTTTCTGATTAACTCTATTATCAGAATGCATAACTTTACTTATATTTTGTATAACTCTGACTATCTATTGTATAACTTTATTTCACAGTATGTCTATTTCTTTGTTGCAAATATCTCTAATTGCTACTACAGTATGTCTAATTTTGTGTGTTGTCCTTGTTTTTCCCCAGATGGTCGAGGCCAAGCCAACGGTGAAGAGGGTGCATGAAATCACGGTTTCGTGTCGACCTCAAAGGCTTGTCTCTGTCATTGAAAAGCTTAATGAGGATCGGTGTCATTGTTAAGAAAATTGGGTTTGGTGGCGTTTTGGAGCTTAAGATTAGCAGCTTCCCACTTGCACACGTTCGCCTATTCTTGGAGTCCTTCTCGGATGGGTTATATGTGTTCAGGGCTTCTCGGAAGAAGGAGTTTATGATCAGTAAGCATGATGTGCATGACTGTTTCTTGTTACCTTTTGGACCTAACCCTCTCCCTTTGGTGCCTGTGAGCTCGCAGAAGGGGTCCAACGATCCCGAAAATAAGGAGCTGAAGGACAAATGGCGGCAAGCGTACGGGGTAGGCAAAGGGAATAGTGCAATAAGTTTAGGGAAAGTTTACAAGCAACTTATGGAGTACGAGGAGGCGGACGATCAATTTTGTCGGCTTTTTGTTTTGTTCTGTACATCTTTATTCCTCGCACCCACCTCAAACAACGGGATAGATTGGAAGCTGTTAAGGGCTGTAGAAGATCCTAAAGCCATCCCGCATTTTGACTGGTGCTCTTATATTTTGGAAATGATGGTGAAAGCGGGGACGAGATTTGTAAAAAGGGGGTAACGATGTTGGGTGGTTGTATCCCCTTCCTCATGATAAGCTACTTTCAGCGATATGATTACAAGGGTAAGCCGTGCCTCCACGATCTACCTTTGATTAAGCATTGGGATGAAACTTTGCTTGTAGAGAGGGTATAATTTGAGGTGGGTCAAGGGGGATTGGGTACTTTAACCTTGTCTAAGACCAGGTATCCGAGGTGCCTTCAAGACCCCTCTTATAGAAGGAGTTTGGACGAGAGTGACCTCGGCGACCGCGTGAACCCAAACTACTGTTGCTATCAGCCCCCCCACCCCTCTCTCTCCCGCTCAACTTCCGAGAAGAAGTTCATTCGAGATAGAACTACCAAAGCAGTGTCGAGGATGACCAGGAATTGAAAGCTAGTATTTGTCGATGTAAGTTCAAACTATTATATATTTCTACGAGATGGATTCTGGTTCAATTTGAACGTACCCATCTATTATAATATAACTAACTTATCTTGTACTTCTTGAATGCGAGTCTACTCACGAGCTTTATCTACAAATGCAAAGGAACGCTATTGTGTTCTATTCATGGTACGCAGATGCAACCGCAAGGATCAAAGCTGTAACTAGTGATCCGACGGGCCTAAATCCTAGTCAGCCCTCTCAAGAATTCTTTGAGGGTGAAAAGATTCAAAAGTACAACGCTGAAGCAGAACAGATTGCAGAAAGGCTGAAGGTTTCTGTTGGTAACGCTCCTGCATTTGGAGAGGTAGTTAGTGAGTCGCCCAAAAAATGTGACGGAATTGATGCATCTACGCGTCAAATAAGTGAAGTTCTTTCTAGTCTCGCCAATGATGGGGGTGGGAGGGGTGGTAACCCTCATGCTGAGCCGTGTGGAGAGTCGGACAAGGCCGACGCGCCAACGAAATCAGTGGCAGTTTCATGGTCAAAGATTATGGAGGAAGTGGGAGGTGATACAGTAGTTTCTAATCCGTTGTCAGATGCTAGCCCAGGGTTAGAGGATCAAGTCGTGTGCACCCAAGTCCAAACTGTCAGAGAACTGTTGTTGGAGGCGAGTTACACCGAGGAGGAAATTGACCAAACTTACGGACGGTCAAAGGACGATGAGGTTCGCCCCTGGTCAGGTGATGAGGTGCATGAGCACGTTCATGGGGAGGGATTGAAAGAAAATGTTGAAAGATTGTCAGACATTGACCATGAAAGAGCAGCAGACATTGTAGGCCAAGCTGACGGACGGTCAGAGGATGCTGAATCTCGGCCCGTGGTAGGTGATGAGGTGCATGAGCAAGTTCATGGGGAGGGATTGAGAGAAAATGTTGAAAGATTTTCAGACAATCAATCGTCAGATAAGGAGACGGAAAAAGACAAGGTCCCAGAATTGCCAATGGAGACACAAGAATTGATGGATTGTATGTTTTCCACTGCTGAATTCAAGGAAGCTTTATGTGGACTTCCAGCGTACGGGAGTGGTCCTGGTGGCGAGGTAAGTTTGTTAATTTGCGCTAAATACTTTTTATACAATCGTTTTTTTTTTATTGGTCGTGTATAACTCTAAGTTGATAAAGTATAACTTTGTTGAAACTTATGTTGTGGCCTTGTAACTGTAGTGCGACTGCAACGGCCGGTTGGTACAACTCTTAACCAGTATATGACTACAGTTATATAATATATGCTTTGGAGTTATACATTAAATAGCTGAAGGGATATCTAGAGTTATACCTGGAGTTATCTTCCTGGAGTTATACATTATAGTGTATATGCTTACAGTTATACATTTTATGGCCAGAGTTATACATTCTATGCTTACAGTTATACATTTTATGGCCAGAGTTATACATTCTATGCTTACAGTTATACATTTTATGGCCAGAGTTATACGTTTGGTACAATTCCTAACCATATGTGTATAACTCTTACTGCGGGGCGAATAATTCGATAGCATATTTTTAACACTTCACACGTGTATAGCTCTTGCCCTTCTATGTATAATCGTAATGAATTGGGTCTCAGAACTCGTGACCCAATTGTCTCACTTTTAGAGTTTTACCTGTAATTTTTTTGATACAAAAGCATGGTGTTTAATTTTATTATTTTTCATTCAGGCCACTGTTAAAAAGGATGTAATTGAGAATGTTGAACAACATTCTGACAATGGGGGTGTAAACGTAGATGTTGTCGACGGTGCGGAGACCACCCCGGGGAATCCTTCAACGGAATGGAGTGAAAATCAAATCCCCTCGACTTTCATGAGCACGGCGAGATGTGAATGAGGCATTTGCCGGGGTTGAGGAGCGAACGATTGGTGCTGCCAAAGAAGGTTTGGTAGTTGAAATCGCTGGTGCTAGGGTTGAGCCGGTTGCACCACTCTCACCCCCTATTTATGTGCCGCGATGTGACATGATCCACCATCCTTTCTTACTGCATTCAACTGCCCCCCCTTCCGTGTATGGACATTGTACCTGATAACCTAGGTTGTTCTCGGGATTGCGGGGCACCCGAACCTGACCAGCTCGTATGCTCACAGTGGTTGCGATTTAACATGGATTATGTCTTTGATCAATTCCACGACCATAAGAAAATGTAAGTAGAAGATAAGTTTTACCTATATTTCAATACGACAGTCAAACAGGCCATGAATCTTTTCCCTTGCTGCGTGTCTCAATTTTGCTAATCCTTTGTAGGGAACAATTGGTCACATATCCCTGTCCAAACTGCATAACGCGTATTGATCTCCAGTCGTTGATGCCCGGGGCTCGATTATGGCCAATGTCATCGACTGCTGGTCTGTTATACTCAATCAGCTTACGCACGCGAACACCGCAGCTGTTTCAAGTTCGCGCTGTTTCTTTGGCCTAGGTCACGCTGTAAGTGTTCTCGAACTCCGCCAGTTATTTGTGACAAACTGTACGTAACTTGTGATACAAGCTGCCAACCCCCGTCTATTATTTTTATAGGACCTAGCAATTGCAATTTGGCAAGGCAGGAAGAAAAACTTGGTTGTTGATAATTCTGAAGGCTTTTGTGCCTCGTGGGACTTGTGGCAAGAGTCGTGTTCTAGCCCATTCCAACTGGACTCCGATATGGTGAGCTCAGATATCAATATAGAGACATTTACATACTGGAACTATACATTATTTTCCTAGAGTTTAACAGTATATGCTTAGAGTTGTACAATATATGCTTTGGAGTTAGGCCTGGAGTTATACCTAGAGTAATACCTGGAATTATACACTACACTGTATATGCTTACAGTTATAGATTTTATGGCTAGAGTTATACATCCTATGGCAAGAGTTATACATTATATAACTCTAGCTTTCAGAATGACTAGAGTTATACGTTATAGGACAGAAGTTATACATTATTTGTCTAGAGTTATACAGTATATGCTTAGAGTTTTGATGAGTGGCTAACTTCACTCCATAACTCTGGACATATAATGTATAACTTTTACCATAGAATGTATAACTCTATGCACATAAAGTACAACTGTAAGCATATACAGTATAATGTATAACTCCAGACAAATGCTTACTGCACATAATGTACAACTGCAAGAATATACTGTATAACTCTAGAAATTGAATGTACAACTCTACACATATAATGTATAACTCTAACCATAGAATGTATAATTCCAACTACGCACAATATGTATGCCTCTAATCTTCTCATTATGTTTTATAACTCTTAGATTTTTGGTGCATGTTTGTAGATGTTCGTCCCGGTAAGCACTGGCGATGAAGATCATTACTCTTTCATTTGCATAAATTTCCTCTCGGAGCAGATCGAGCATCTTGATAATCGTTCTTATGAGGACGATCTTCTGAAATTACCATACGGAGGGATTGCGCGTATTACTGTAATTCTTATCAAACTGGTGACTAGATTAATTATCAGCTCCATTTGTTTTGTTAATTGGTCTTCCCCTTTTAAACGCCTTGCCTAACTTCCACCGGGCTAATGCAATGGGAAAGTATATGGCCTACAAAGGGCTCGACAAAGACAAGAAAGTTGAAGGGTTTCCTTTTGTCAACATTAAATTCAACTGGCAGGGATCAGGACATACTGCCAATGACTGTGGTCTTTATGTCATGGTTCATATGTTGCTGTACCGTGGAGAGCCATTCGACTGTACCCTAGGGACTAAGGAAAGCAATGACCTCATGCGAGCGGAAATTGCTGCAACCCTTGTCCTCAGTGACATTAACTTGGACAGGGAAGAGGTGCTATCCAGGGTAACAGCTTTTAAGGAGCTTAAAGACCGTGAAATGGAGGAGGTGCGTGATAAACAGAGGATAGCCGACAACACAAGTGGAAGGAAGAGAGGTGTTGGAATCGCCGGAGAGAACGATTCGCTAAACGACCTTGCTCCAAAGTCAGTCCAACCTATCAGACTCCACCTTCCAAAGTAGCCCTGGGCCGGACGCCGTCTAGTCGGGCCCTCTCAGCTGTTAATAGCCGCTCCCGGGGTAAGGGCGATGGCCTTGGTTGCACCAAATATGTCGGGGAACCAGACGCCGACCTTACCGTGGTCGCCAAGATGATGAAGATGAACAAGGCATTAACTAGGGATATCCCGGTGTATCGCAAACAAGTGGCTGACTACGTTTTTCTTGATGACTACAAATTTCCAAATGAGTAAGCTGTCTAAAATCCTAATTTTTTATCATATTAAGTTTTATCAATATAGACACATGTCCATACTGGAATTCTACCGTATTTTGAGTAGAGTTTTACAGTATATGCTCAGAGTTGTACAATATATACTTTGGAGTTATACATTAGAGGCCTGGAGTTATACCTAGAGTAATACATGGAGTTATATGTTTCATCACTGAAGTTATATATATCGTTAATGGAGTTACACATTCCTAAACTGCAGTTATACGTTTCACCAGTGAAGTTATGCAGTCATTTTAATAGCAGTTACCTTCCCATTTAGTATACGTTATAACCTGATTAACTCCTGCTGTCTCAACTATAGTGAACCACTTGTGAGTTATGGACGGCACGGAATAATTAATAGGTTGCAAATGTTGTCTATGCTCCCTGAGACGCCAATGGATGAAAAAGTGATTGAGTGTTGGTCCTTGTTGCTTAATTGATTGGAGGCAGAGGATTGCGGGATTTTTCGATCGTCTTTCTTCGGTATCCGTCATATGGTATGGTCCTAATCAATCCTTTAATATGTATAAGAGTTGCACATACCCTCTTTAAAACTTTCACAGTGGAAATTAACTTTAAAGTTATACATTCCTGCGCTGGAGTTAAACATTTTGTTTTGAGGAGTTATTAACAACCAGTATGAACTTAGGCATTCTTCATTATGCTATAAGAGTTACTGTGCAACTCCAATGCACAACCCCTATAACTCCACTGGTATCCTCACACATATACTGCTACTTGAACATGAAATAATCTTGAACCTTGTACGAAACCCTGTCCAACAAACACCGGACACCGACAGGTTGTACAATACGTGGGACGTCTTCCGAACCGACTGTGGGACAGATTTCAGCTTGAAGGCTGATTTAATCTTCGTACCCATTAATATTGAAGCCCATTATGCATGTGTGTGTATCAACTTTAATTCTAGGACGATTGATCTTCTGGACAATAAGTACTATTCAAGTCCGCGGCAATCGGAGATATGCAAAGCTGGTCACGTTATTGTAAGTGGAATTAAATTGTAATTATGTTCAACTAAAAAGTGCTGTCACCGCTTTTACAATCTCACTTTTTGACGTTCTTGTCTCCCGGGCGAGCCTCATGAGCGACTACGTGGAGTCGAGGGACAACGAGAAGAACAGAGGGAAAGACATCGGCGTTCGATTCCGTCAGATCCGTTTGCCTGGCATCGCAAACGATAAACGACATCGAGTCTGGCTTGTTCGCCATGATGCACATGTTAATGTACGAGGGTGATAGTTTTGGTCACGTTGATCTCGAGAGGAAGGTGAACCGTCGATATTTGGTGATCCAGTTGGCAGCGGCGCTTCTCCTAGCTGACATGAACATCATCAGGGAAGGAGTTCTGTCCAAGGTCAATGGTTTCATTAGCGATAAATTACAGATCCTCAAGCAAGTAGAAGCCAGACGGAAAGCAGCGCGGAGAGGAGATAAAAAACCTGCGAAAAAATAGAATGTATTTCCTTTTGATTCTGTATCCTCTTTTTTTGCAACTCTAGTATGTTGTCAAGAAACTCCTTGACAACTTAGACAACTTTTTGGAATAGATTGTTACTATATCATCTTGGTCAGTCATAATTAAAATCGGTGTTTTACAGATAAGTATTAGAGTTATACACTCTGTGAAGTAAAGTTATACAAATTATGTACAGGAGTTATACAACACATGACTGCATTTATGAAAAAAAGGCAAAATTTATTAGACAGCTAAGAGTTATAGAAAAAACATCAAGAGTTATACAAACTGTGTACAAGAGTTATACAACATATGACTGCAGTTATGTAAAAGGCAATTGTTATTAGACAGTTATGAGTTTTACAAAAAATAACAAGAGTTATTCAAATTGTGAACAAGAGTTATACACTCTGTGAAGTACATTTATCCATATATGGGTAAGAGTTTTACTTAAAGCCACTGAAATTATAATTCATTCTTAAAGCCACTTTTAAATATTGGATATGTTGCTATGAACAGAAGTCATCAAAATAATGTAAAAGAGTTATACAACATTAGCTTGAAATTTCATGACCATATTATCGAAGTTATACAAACGGAAGGTGCAATCCCCCTTCAAAATAGACAAAAGCTAGCTATTAAATACCCATTCCGTCTCACCAGATTTTTTACCTTTTAAAGAAAAAAAGATTGTAAATAATTTGTTGAGACGGGGGTATTTTTCTACTGCCTACTACTACAGCATGTTAAGTTTCTCTATTCTTCTTCTTCGTCATCTTCGTCTTCTTCTTCTTCTTCTTCTTCTTCTTCTTCTTCTTCTTCTTCTTCTTCTTCTTCTTCTTCTTCTTCTTCTTCTTCTTCTTCTTCTTCTTCTTCTTCCTCTTCCTCTTCTTCTTCTTCTACTCCTTCAGATGCTGGTGAAGATGGTGGATGCTCAGAGAATGGGTTAGGGCAGTTCCGTTTATCGTGGTGTGCCATTTGTTTACAATTATTACACATGCGCTTTGGCTTAGAAGCCAAGGCAATGGCTTTAGCCGTAGCTGACACCATTCTTTTACCGCTGCCTTTGTTTTTCGATTGTTTTGGTGGAAGTATTGTTACCTCGTCACTGGCGGGGTAACCAAGGATTCGCTCAAATTCCTGCTGCTTTGTTAAATCCTTCTTGTACGGTAAAAGTTTCTCCTTGAACTCTCTAATTAACGAGCTTAAGTTCACAACTTCAGTCTCACTCGTGCCACGAAGTAAACCAATGGTTGCATGAACTTCTGACCACAACTTCACCATTGCAACTTCTTTTGTATCAGCGCTACTATTTGTTTCCATTTGTTCACCATCACATTCTGATAATCTGAATTGCAATGCATCCTTTCTCCATCTTGTAGAAACGTAATCAACCGGAATTGTCTTCATGCCGTTAGCCGACAAAATCCATACTATATGTCGGCACGAAATCCCATCCTTTCAAACATCATACATTTTGCCTTTGGGTAGTCGTGTCCCGTAATCCAATTAAATTATGCCGTTAGTAGTCTTATACATATAATAATAACGATTAAACATTATCACGTAGAGTTATACATATGGCAACAAGAGTTATACATTAAGAAAGTCTGCAGTTTTTCAAACTCTAATCGAGTTATACTACAAATAGTCGATTCGTTAAAAATTGAATTTCTAATGTTATTCGGAAGTAGAGTTATACATATGGCAACAAGAGTTATACATTCGAAAGCTAAAGTTATTCAAAATGTAATCAGAGTTATACTACAAATGACAACGATTAAAGTGAAAAATTGAATAACTCCTAATGTTATTCATATGGCAACAAGAGTTATACATATGGCAACAAGAGTTATACATTCTGCAAGTAGAGTTATGCATATAATAAGAAAAGTTATACATTCAGAAGACTTTAGTTATTCAAAATGTTGTCAGATTTATACAGCAGATAGCTGCAGTTCATCGAACAATTGTATAACTTCTATGTTCGAGACAATGTAACTTTGGCACTATATCTACCAACTTCATCAACTACCACATAAAGTTGATGCCAAAATGTTGTTACTGGGTTGTACTCTACGTTGAAACTTTTTAATCGATTGAATCCTTTACGGCGGTCACTTCAACCCCATCTACTTCAGCATAGCCCCCGGTCTTACATGTATCGATTGAGCAAATGACCTCTAGTTGGAATTCCTTGAAAACCTCACGGGTATAAACATTTGACGCATATTCCTCTATGGGTAAATGCGTCCCCGTTGCCGGTGTTGAGTGTCGGTTTTCATGGTCAAGTCTCTTCTACGTATGCCGCTGATGGTCCATAGCGCTTTCAAAGCGCATCCAAAACTCCACTAACGTGCACGACTTTCGCTCGAACTTCTTAAAAAAACTATTACTGCTCTCTGATCTCTGGGTTGTTCTCATTACACCACCCATGTTCAAGTCCCTGCAATGTGCCATCACCCATTGGCTTCTTTTATCGTACGCCTCTGTAAACCACTCTTCGTTCACAAGACCATGCGCGTCCATTATTTCTGCCCACCTAGCGTCAAAGTTGTCTGCTTCTATGTTGTCGTCCCATATAATGTTGTTCAATTTCTGAACGAACTCCTTATAATCCTCCCTTGTCACCCCGACCTTTGATGGCACCTTGTTCATTATATGCCACATGCAAAATCGGTGGCGTGCAGTCTTGAAGGCAAGGGGTACGGCCTTAATAATGCCCGGATCCGATCCGTGATAATGTACTTGGGTTCCTTTCCTCCCATAGCATTCAAAAACCGTTGAAAACCCCTTTGGAAGGATTCATGGTCTTCATGGGCAATCAACGCCCCTGAGAATGTCACTGATCGCTTATGGTGATCTATGCCAGTGAATGGCGTGAAAATCATATCGTACTTGTTTGTTGAGTATGTTGGGTCGTACGACACTGCATCTCCAAATACGGAGTAGTTCCTTCTAGCGGTTCTGTCAGCCCATATTGCGCTTCGAAGGCTGTTATCCTTGTCAACTTCATAATCAAAATAAAACCCTTGCCTATTTTGTGCCATATTCTTGAACCTGTCAATGAACAATTGACCATCCCGTTTATGGATGAAGCACTTCACATCTCGGTGGAAGTTCTTAAAATCAGTTAAGGATGCACCAATATTCTCGAACCCGTTTACGAACTCCTTACACATGTTGTACGTCCTAGTTGCTCCTATCCTCAACTGCAGGGGACAACAAATGCTTATCAGTGCTGATTAATAACCAAGAATTCCTCAACTATAACTCTTTCAGCTATTCTTATAACTTCTTGAAACATATGCATAACTCCATTGATTGATTGTGCAACTTCTTATTATTTTTAACTCTTAGGTTTACATAACTCTATAATCTCGGTGAATAACTTTAGAAGTTTGCCATTCAATCAGTGGATGTTTGTTTAATAGTAAACTAACCCTTGAGTTGTACATTATCAAGTACTTGTGAAAATCTTCTATGTTCCGCGACATCTTTTGAAACTGACGATCCTCACTCGATACAAGCTCGTGATTATGCCTCATGTGGAATCGGTCAATTACTAGTACTCCATTCTTCATAAATAGCCTGACATGTGTTTTACATCCTACCCTCTTGACTGTATATTTCCTCTGGTTCGCAGTTCTTTTTCCCCATTGCATTTCTTCTTCCCTAACCCCGGTCTCTGTTTTTTTAATTACTGCCTCTCCTTTTGGGACATATGTGAATCCCTCTCTGTTGCAAACCAGCAACTTTGTCTTGATTTCACCGTCGCGCCATTTTTTCGTCGAGTACTTCCGAACATCAAACCCGGACGCCAATGCATAAACTTTATAGAATGTCACTGCCTCGTCGATTTCAAAAAATTGTTGCCCTACACAAGGTGTACACTCCGCTGCCAAATGCTTACAATACTCAGTTTCCGCTGCCTTACGACCATCTGAGCAGAATCAAACATCCATGAAATGATTAAGAAATACATAACTCTACGCATATACTGTATAACTCTATGCACAGACTGTATAACTTTGGGTATATAATGTATAACTCTAACCATATCATGTATAACTATAGTCACACTCTGTATAACTCTAGGTAGACACTGTATAACTATATTCACACTCTGTATAACTCTAGTCACAGTTGCTATAACTCTAGTCATACAATGTATAACTCTAGTCACAGTCTGTATAACTCTAGTCATACAATGTAGTACTCTAGTTAAACTCTGTATAACTCTAGTCATTCAATGTATAACTCTAGTCATTTAATGTATAACTCTAGTCACAGTCTGTATAACTCTAGTCATACAATGTATAACTCTAGTCATTTAATGTATAACTCTAGTCACAGTCTGTATAACTCTAGTCATACAATGTATAACTCTAGTCATACAATGTATAACTCTAGTCAAACTCTGTATAACTCTAGTCATTCAATGTATAACTCTAGTCATTTAATGTATAACTCTAGTCACACTGTATAACTCTGGGCAAAGAATGTTTAACTGTAGGCAGATAATGTATAACTCTAGTCACAGTATTTATAATCCTAGTCATACAATGTATAACTCTAGTCACAATCTGTATAACTCTAGGCATAAAATGTATAACTCTAGGCATTTGATGTATAACTCTAGTCACACTTTATAACTCTAGGCACAACCTGTATAACTCTAGTCATACGATGTATAACTCTAGCTACACAATGTATAACTCTAGGCAGAGACTGTAAGATGTATAACTCATTCTACACAATGTATAACTCTTAGCATATAATGTATAACTCTAGTCATACTTTATATTCTAAGAGTTACACATTTAATGAAACGGCACAATATATGGAATGCAAAGGGTTATAAGATTTGAAGCAGGGATATGGCACAACTTCCTAAACAATATTCGTATTAATTTAAGCATCCAACCCCAAACATATTAATTAAAAAAACAACTCAAAGGACACATTACTGATTATAAATTCATTCCACTATCTCAATAACCAGTCCATTATATCCCTATCTCCACCCTAAACTCCAAACCCTAAATCTTTAAAACCTAATAAACTCCAAACTTCCTTCAATAATGAATGATACCATTCGTTTAACATGCATTATGACCGAGTACAACAAAAGTTTCATACGCCGCTTGCAGGAAATCGAGAGGAAGTACAGGCTCTTCCTTGACGATGCTCGGATCGCACTCAAGGACGCCAAAACAAATGGCTTATTAGAGTCGCAGATAATGCAGCTATTAGAAGATATTGCATCTGCCGAACGAAACCTCCAAATAGCAAAGGAGGAGAGGATGAATATCATAGAAGAGAATGCATCCCTATATGAACATCTAAGAATTGTATTTTTAGCAATGCATTAAGTTTATGTATCTATATCTATTAATTAAGTTCATGTATGTTAAATGTGGATTTGTTTTACTATCCTCTCCATCATCTTCTTTGTTTTATTTTATTTAATTTGTTTTACTAACAAACGCAGAAAATCTAAGCGAATAATAATTACAGAAAAAACAATGACGGAGAAAAACACCTGCAAATACCATGTATAACTCTGGGCACAGAATGCATAACTGTAGACATTTAATGCATAAGCCTAGACATAGTCTGTATAACTTTTAGCATATAATGTATAACTCTATACACAGTCCGTATAACTGTAATCATACAATGTATAACTCTAGACACATCATGTATAACTCTATGCATTTAATGTATAAGTCTAGGCACAGTCTGTATAACTCTAGTCATACGATGTATAACTCTAGGCACAGTCTGTATAACTCTAGTCATACGATGTATAACTCTAGCTACACAATGTATAACTCTAGTCATACAATGTATAACTCTTACCTATACATGGATAACTGTACTTCACAGAATGTATAACTCTTGTACCCAATTTGTATCACTCTTGTTATTTTTGTATAACTCATAGCTGTCTAATAAAATTTGCCTTGTTTCATAACTGCAGTGATATGTTGTATAACTCTTCTAGGCACAACGTGTATAACTGTAATCATACAATGTATAACTCTATACACAGTCCGTATAACTCTAATCATACAATGTATAACTCTAGACACAGCATGTATAACTCTATGCATTTAATGTATAACTCTAGGCACAACGTGTATAACTGTAATCATACAATGTATAACTCTATACACAGTTCGTATAACTCTAATCATACAATGTATAACTCTAGACACAATATGTATAACTCTATGCATTTAATGTATAACTCTAGGCACAGCATGTATAACTCTAGTCATACGATGTATAACTCTAGACACAGTCTGTATAACTCTAGTCATACTATGTATAACTCTAGCTACACAATGTATAACTCTAGTCGTACAATGTATAACTCTAGCTACACAATGTATAACTCTTAGCATATAATGTATAACTCTATACACAGTCTGAATAACTCTAATCATACAATGTATAACTCTAGACACAGCATGTATAACTCTAGACATATAATGTACAACCCTCCACATCCTATAACTTCACTTAATGAATGTATAACTTCACCTATAACATGAATAACTATATCAAAATTGGTTCTTTAGTAAGATTTTTACGCACAATTTAGGGTTTGAATTACCCTGTTACCTGTAGTTGCAGGAAATTGTCAAAGAGTTTTACAAAAAACCTCTGGAGTTATATCACGATGAATATAAGAACTACATGTGTACACTGTATTATTGAAATTATACATATTTGGGTCAGAGTTTTACAAAAACCCACTGAAGTTATAATTCCTACTTGATCAAGCTTTTAAATTTCCATCATTTTTTGCCATCAACAACAAGCTACCAAAATGAAAGAACAAATCTGATGAACACCATGAAAGTACAACAGTATTAAGAATAACGAACACAAATTAAATAACTACAACCTACAATAATGAACATTGATCCAAAATTACATATAGCACTTTATATTTGAACATCAAGCTACAATAATAACCTAGACACAAATAAGAAAGTAAACAACTCACCTTCGAGGGCAACTTCAATCTGCATATGATCCACTTCACAAACACCGATTGTCATTTCTCGCTTGTTTTTTCGATGAAGAATGCCGTTTATTTTGTCTTCAACAAAGCTAATGATTTTTAAATTTGAACAATAACGTACTTTATCTCATAACAATTTTTTTATCTGATGATCACTGAGTAGTTTTCCATTTGCGCTGACATTTCTCTTGTTTTTTTATGATGATTTATATTGTATTTGACAGGATTTAGGATCGTTTTTGTGGGGATTTTTATGGTGATGGGGCATATTCTGCACCGCTGACCAAGTCAACATATTGAACAAGGTCAAAGATATCCACAGCAAGTCAACGACTTACCCAGACTAGCCGATGCAGCCCATCGGCCTGTTAGCCTGGGTCTCGGCATGACTACTTGCCAGCCGGGACACATACCCGCGTACTCATATCCAAGACCCCTCGGCGGTGAGTCAACATGGCCCGCCGGCCTGCCATAGGTCCCTCGGCCGAGGGGTTGATCAGTCTTTCCACCTGCTAGCCACTTGGCCACTTGGCCACTACGTGACAAAAGGTGAAAGCCTATAAATACTCCTCAACCTTCATTGAGGAAAGGATCCAACAACTGAACCTAAACACACTATTCATCTGGTAATATCTTCCTTATCTCTCTACAATACATATCCAGCCAAGTAACACAGCTTAATCCTTTAAGTTTACTGACTTGAGCGTCGGAGTGAGTACGCTTGGCACAAAGCCAAGCCCTCAGTTCGTTCATTGTTGCAGGAGAGGCCGAGAGGAACGATAAAGGCAAGAAGGGTTCAACTCAAGACATTATTCTACAAGCCACGGGTGGTAACGATACTTGCTCGGAATTACACCGGAACAATTGGCGCCTACGTGGGGAAAGACACTAGAAGCTAGTCACATTCATTCCCAAACAAAAAAAAAACAACAAAAAACCCACCCAAAAAGCTAAGAAAATGTCGAAACAACAAGACGCAGTCGTGACCGACGAAACCGCATTCTACCAAGATGATACTTTCAACAATTCTGGAGTCGTGCAGCCCTCCACCGGCGGAGTAATCCAACCAGAGTTCGGGATGCCAATAATACCCGACACGCCGCCCGCCAAACCAACCAGGTCACCATCATGGGACATGTGGTTGACGTAGCAAAACTGAAAATGCTCCTGGACCTAATCAGTAATACGCCTGCTCACACTGTCACGCCGACAAGAGCGGCGGAAATCGTCCAGGAGACCAGGGCCCAAAACGTGACTCCGAGAAATTTGAACGGAGCACTAGGAGAAGCCGACCCAAATAAGACGCCGGGGGAGCCCAAAGTGGGCGCGGTAGACTTAAGTCCTTCCCGCACTCGTGGGAGGACAGCGTCCCCGCCGCACGAACGAGGCTTACCCCAAAGGAGCCAAGAGGATTCCGACTCAACGAGTTGGAGGAGAAGTCCAAGTCGAAGAAGGAGTCCTTCCCGCTACGAGGAGAGGAGCCGGATTAGGAATGCGAGGAGCCGATCGCCGCGTGTCGTTCGGCACGTGGTCAGACAGCCCCTCAGCGCCTACGTCCTAGAAGTCCAGGTGCCAACTAAGCTCAAGTTGCCACCTCTGTCATACAAGGGAGATAGCGATCCAGCCGACCACGCTGAGGCTTTCGAGTCTTACATGTCGGTATGGGAGCAGCCCGATGAGGTCTGGTGCCGAGTTTTCCCAACAACTCTGCATGGAATGGCTCAAAGTTGGTACAAGGGGCTTCCCGACGGCTCGGTATACTATTACGCCGACATAAGAGACGCCTTTCTAGCCCAAAGACTCTTTGCAACAAGAGAAGGGCCGTGGAGACATCGGACCTCCTAACTATCAAACAGGAGGGAGGCGAGTCTCTACGGAGCTATGTGAAGAGATTCGACGGAAAGGTCCAGCAGATTCGGGAAATCAATCCCGAACTGGCGGCCTTCGCACTGATGAAGGGCCTCCCAAGGGGAGATTTAAAAAATGAGCTCATCAAGTGCGGAGGCCTGGGCTTGGACGCCGCCAGAAAGTTGGCCGACCAAGCCATCAAGGTAGAGGACTATCACAAGACCTGGGTAGGCCCCAGTGAGGCCGAGCACTCAGAAAAGAAGAGCCGCCGGGAGGACAACCCGGATGAAAGACGCCGCGATAGCAACGGGTCACGGTCCAATGAAAGACGCCGTGAGAATAATAGGTCATGGTCAGACAAGCCTGCCTGGAAACAAAGCTCGGCGGATGCCGGGGGGAGCTCGGGAACGTACTACAAAAAACGGTACGATGATCACACCCCCCTAGTCGTATCGGCCGCCGAGGTCTTCGCTTTGAGCAAGAACGAGGGCCAGAAATGGGAAAGACCCCCTAGGCCGAGGAGTGACGGTGACACGAGCCAGTACTGTGAGTACCACGGCCACACCGGACACTTAACCAACGATTGCCGACATCTGAAGGATGCCATTGAAGAACTGATCCGGAAAGGGAGCCTCGGCAAATATGTTGCCAGAGGCCAAAAACCAGATATCGGCGGATCCAATAGCAAGTCCGCTTCTGAGCGAGTAGGAGTAGTCAATGTCGTCATCAGGGACAACGAGAGCGGTGGTCCGCTCATGGGCACAAACGGCACTTGGATGAACCTTATCCGGCCATCAACTTTGTGCCCAACACAGCAACCCCCGCTTCCAACATACCCGACATGACCATCGGACAGGGGGACTACGAGGGAGTCGTCGCTCTTCATAGCGACCCACTTACAGTCCGCCTGGACATAGCCAACCGCTTGGTGAAGAGGTGCCTGATTGACACAGGCGCCTACACAAACGTTATGTACAGAGAATGCTTTCTCAGCCTCGGTCTGAGGATTGAAGATTTGAGCCCCTGCACCAACCCGTTGTACAGCTTTTCTGGGGCCGGCCTGGTACCCCTGGGGTCGGTCAGATTGCCGGTGAGGTTCGGCGAGGGAGGTACAGCCAAGAGTGTTATATCTGAATTCGTAGTCATCGACGACACGTCTGCCTACAACGTTCTCATAGGCCGGGTCACTTTGAGCGAAATCGACGCTGTGATATCCATCCGGGCCCTGACATTGATATATGTCTCGGACCGGGGGGAGGCGCATAAGCTCATCTCGAAGAACGAGGAGGATCCCGATTTATGGGAGGTTTACGCTAATGGCCCCTCCGCGACGAATAGCTCGAAGGCCGACATCGTTATTATCAGCCCAAACGGAGACGTGTTTGAGCACGCCTTAAAGCTTACCTCATTGGCCTCAAACAATGAATCCAAATACGAGGCGGTGATAACCGGAGTTGAGCTAACTAAAACCGCCGGGGCAGAGCGTATCATGGTGAAGACAGATTCACTCTTAGTGACCAACCAGATCAAAGGAGAGTGCGAAGCCCAAGACTACGAGACGATAAGGTATCTAGTGAGGGTGAGAGCTGTCGCTTCAGAACTAAAATCCTTCCGGATACAGTACACCCCCAGATCCGGAAACGACCGGACCATCGGCATGGTCGAAGGAGCAGAGACCGAGGAGGTAGAGATTGATCCGGGCCGCACCGTAACCGTCGGTGTCAACCTGGAACCAAAATTCAGAGCCGACCTCCTGGATCTGCTGAGGAAGAATAAAGATGTTTTCGCATACTCAGCGGCCGAGCTGCCAGGCGTGAGTCGGGAGGTGATTGTTCACAAGCTGAACGTACTCTCCACCGCTCGCCCAGTCAAGCAGAGAATGAGGAACTCCTCGGCCGAGAAGGACGAGGCCATCAAAGCCGAAGTAGATAAATTACTAGCGGCGGGTTTCATCATGCCTTGTACTTATCCTGAGTGGTTAGCCAATGTTGTAATGGTGAAGAAGTCATCGGGGGCATGGAGAATGTGTGTAGACTTTACCAACCATAATAAAGCATGCCCCAAAGATTGTTATCCCTTGCCTCGAATAGATAGTTTAATCGACGCCACGGCTGGCTACACCATCTTGCCGAGCCTGCTTTGGACGCCTTCTCAGGGTATCACCAAGTGTTCATGGCCGAAGAAGACATGCCTAAATGCGCATTTATCACCGCCAACGGCACATACATGTATAAAATGATGCCGTTTGGTTTGAAGAACGCCGGCGCAACTTACACAAGACTGGTGGACAAAGTGTTCCAAAACCAAAAAGGACGGAACATTGAGGCTTACGTCGACGATGCTATTGTAAAAAGCAAGTCTGACAGCGAGCACTTAGCCGATTTACACGAGACATTTTGTTCACTGAGGAAATACAAGATGAAGCTCAACCCAATGAAATGCAACTTCGGTGTCCGGGCAGGTAAATTCCTAGGTGTACTCGTCAGTGCCAGAGGCATAGATGCCAATCCAGACAAAGTCCGAGCAATCCTAGACCTGCCGGAACCAAGGAATCGAAAAGAGGTTATGACGCTGACCGGGAGAATGGCGGCTCTCGCCCGTTTCATCTCTCGGTCAGCCGACAAGAGCACCCCATTCTTCAAAGTATTGAAAGGAAATAAAGACTTGGTGGGGGAGGAACGAGCACGGCTTTCAAGCAACCAAAGCTCATCTTCGACTCTCCCAACTCGTCGTGCCGATCTTGGGGGAGACGCTATACCTATACATAGCAGTTACTTCGGCCATGGTCAGCGCCGTGATCATCAGGGAAGAGGACAAACAGCAACAACCAATCTACTTTGTCAGCCATACACTGTTGCCCGCCGAGAGAAATTACCCACTAATTGAAAAAGCAACCTTCGCTGTTGTCATTGCCACAAGGAAGTTAAAACCCTACTTCGACGCACACCCCGTGACGGTCCTAACCGATCAGCCGTTGGAGAAAGCTTTGGAAAAATTCGAACAATCCGGCAGGCTCATCAAATGGGCAGTGGAACTCTCTGGTTTCGGCATTCAGTACAAACCAAGGCCTTCGATAAAGGGGCAAGCACTTGCAGATTTCCTGGCCGAATGCACGTATCAGGAAGAGCCAAACCCAGGCATATGGGAGGTCTACACCGACGGCTCCTCCACGACGAACAGCTCAGGAGCCGGCATCCTTATCATCAGCCCAAACGGGGACGAGTTTGAATACGCCTTGAAATTCACCTTCTCGGCCTCGAACAATGAATCCGAATACGAGGCGGTGATAACCGGAGTCGAGCTAGCTAGGGCTGCCGGAGCAGAACACATTGTGTTGAAGACAGACTCGATGTTGGTTACCAACCAAATCAGAGGGGAGTATGAGGCTCGGGACGACGGAATGGTAAGGTACCTAGAAAGGGTAAAAGCCGACGTAGCAAAGTTGAAATCTTTCCAAATCCAGTGCGTTCCCAGATCCGAGAACAACCGGGCCGACGCTCTCTCCAAACTGGCCAGCTCAACCATCAAGAATGTCACGAACCGTCTTTGGTAGATATCGGGAATGCGAAAAGCATCACTGAGACCGTCGGCATGGTGGGTAACATAGAGACCGAGACAACGTGGATGACTCCGATAATGAAATACAAGCTTACAGGTGAATTGCCGGAGGGCCGCAATCCCTCGGCCAAAATAAAAAGGATCGCCGCCAGGTACTTGGTGTTCGAAGGGGAAGCGTACGAGAAGATCCGTAATAAGACCACTCTTGAAGTGTGTCGGTCCACCGACGCAGAATCGAGCATCTTGACGAGAAATTCTCGAAGGCATCTGTGGACATCACATGGGGGCAAGAACACTAGCCCACAAAGCTCTCCGAGCTGGCTACTTACTCGGCCCACCATGCTTCAAGATTCCGAACGAAGACCAAGAAGTGCACGAACCGTCGGATGCATGCCCCGGTGATACACGCTCCCTCCGAGACCTACAACCGGTGCTTAGTCCCCTTCCTTTCGCACCGTGGGGGATGGACATGCTAGGGCCGTTCCCAACGGCCTCCGGATGAAGGAAGTTCTTAATCGTCGCCGTTGACTACTTCACCAAATGGGTTGAAGCCGTAGCGATACCGGCCGAAGACCCGGCGGCCGTCGAAAGGTAACTGGGAAAATGTTATAACTCGCCGGATTACCCCAAGTTATGGTATTTGACCACGGCCGAGAGTTTTGGAGCGCGACGATAATGAACGGTTAGAAGAGCTTGGCATCAAGTTTGCGTATTCCTCCGTCCGCCACCCACGAGTAACGGCAGGCGGCGGAGGCGCCAACAAAACAATCCTCAACGGTTTGAAGAAGACAGTTGAAGACCTTAAGGGAAGGTGGGCCGATGAACTACCGGCGTCTGTGGTCCCTTCGAACCACGGAGAAAGAAGCAACGGGTTACACCCCTTTCCACCTAGTCTACGGCTCCGGCGATCCCCCCGCCAATCGAAGCGACGGTGCCGACATTCGTAACGGCCACCTTTGACCCGATTGAAAACGAGGAGGGCCTAAGAGCTTCCCTAGACCTGGTCGAAGAAAGCCGAGATACGGCACGCCTCAACTTGGCCGTATATCAAAACCGGATGAAGAGAGCCTACAACCGAAGAGTCCACAAAAGGGACTTAAAAATGGGAGACCTAGTCCTAAGGAAGTCGGCTGCCACCAACAAAGGAAATATTCATGGTAAACTGACGGCCAACTGGGAGGGCCCCTACAAAGTGGTCGAAGAGATGAGGCCGGGAACATACCGGCTGACAGATATGGGAGGTGTGCCTTTGATGAGCCATTGGAACACCGATAACTTGAGAAAATACTTTGTATAGCGGCGGAGGTGTCCAAACCCATTATGGACACCCCAACGCACGATCATAACAAACAAATGAATCGCCCAAGTTTTCCATCAAAGTGTTTGTCCCCTCCACAAATTGCCACCAGGCAGGAACTCAAAGAGAAGAATCGCTATCAGAGCCGCAACCCCGATTACCTCGGCCAAAGCCGAGAGCGACGGGGAACACGCCGGTCGATACGCTCAAAAAGAAACGTATACTCAGCGCAATTGAGACGCCAATCTAGCGGTCAATATGCCTACACAGTTACGATCGCTATCAGAGCCGCAACCCCGATTACCTCGGCCAAAGCCGAGAGCGACGGGGAACACGCCGGTCGATATGCTCAAAAAGAAACGTATACTCAGCGCAATTGAGACACCAATCTAGCGGTCAATATGCCTACACAGTTACGATCGCTATCAGAGCCGCAACCCCGATTACCTCGGCCAAAGCCGAGAGCGACGGGGAACACGCCGGTCGATACGCTCAAAAAGAAACGTATACTCAGCGCAATTGAGACGCCAATCTAGCGGTCAATATGCCTACACAGTTACGAATGCTATCGAAGCCGCAACCCCGATTACCTCGGTCAAAGCCGAGAGCGACGGGGAACACGCCGGTCGATACGCTAAAAAAGAAACGTATACTCAGTGCAATTGAGACGCCAATCTAGCGGTCAATATGCCTACACAGTTACGAACGCTAAAGACGTTAAACACAGTTGAGACATGCATTCAAACTGCCTCGGTCATGCCGAGTGTAAAAACGAAGGCACTCAATTAATAACGCAAAAAGACAAACGAGGAATTGTGATCGAAGCCCCGGCCAAGCCAAAGGCCGATAAGATAACTTTATTAAAGATGATTGCAAGGAGAGTACAAACGACGGCCGTCCCCATAAGGATAGCCTAAACTCTACCTACCAAAGCTTTACAAAAAGCGAAGAAACAAAAAAGCAAAAGGTTACAGACTTGGGATTTGAAGCGCCAAAAGGATGGCAGGGAGAGAAGGCTCAATAATTGGCCCCCGAACAGCTAAAGCTATCCGAGACGCCGGGTGAGTCTGGTGACGACCGCCCGTCTCCCTATGCCTGTTGCTGCCCCCCGTCAGTAGCAGCAGCATCTTCGGTGGTCGGCTTTGAGGAAGGCTGAACATTTTCCAGCAACTTCAGCCTCTCACCCTCCTTCACTTTCGCATCATAGGCCGCCTTGGCCTCAGCTATCTGAGCCGCCTTCGCTGCCTCCGCCTCCTGTGCAGCCGCTGCATCCGCAGCATCAGCCATCTCGTCCAGAAGCTGTTCAAACTTATCCCACGGGAAAGAGCCCTCGGGGACGAGTCTCCTTATTGCCTCCCTGGCCGCCTCCTCGGCTTGGTCCCGAAATTGGGCGCACATTTTAGGGAGAAGAACATCTTGAAGCATTTCAATATCCTTCTCCTTTTGAGCAAGGGCAGCCTGCGCGTCCCTGAGCGCCTCGGCCTGGTTGTGGAACAGATCCTTCCACTTTTCTCCCTTGGCAGCCACGGCGTCATAGGCATCCTTATACCTGTCCCGCTCCCCCATCATCTTGGCAGTGGCGGCATCAGCCTCCTCCACTTTGGCCTTCTCGGCCCCTAGCAGCTTCTCCATTTCCTCCACGCGCCGGCTGGCAGCAAAGAGATCCAGTTTAGCCTTCGCGGCTTCCCCCTTGCGGCGGAGAGATCAAGTTTAAGCTTCGTGATCAGTGGCGCAGCTTGGCCCATGGTCTTCTCCTGCTCCAAGATGTAGGAGCCGGCTTGTTGGGTCCACTTGGCCTCTTATATAATTTCACACCCTCTGCCACAAGCTCGGAGGGAGGAATCTTCTGAACCGAGGAGTCAACGATGACATTTCTGTCACCCGCCTTCTCAATAGCCTTCTCGGGCTGCTTCCCTAATTGCCGTTCAGTGAGGACGGCGGGCTGCCGAAGGAGGATCTACAAAAAATTTACACACAGAGCATCCATGTCACCATGCATTGACACATCAGAAAGCCGGTCATCTGGGATGTCCAACGAACCGGCTAAATCCGAACCACAAGTTAGATCCGTACCAGTCTGGACCCTCTTTGTTCGAGGGCCGGCTGAGTCAGTCTTCTCTCCGGCAGCGATGGAAGCAGACGGAGGCTCTTTCCTCTTCTTCGGAGAAGAGGCCTTAGCAACGGTCACCGCCCCATCAGCGATTTCGATGACCTCCACAGGCTCCTGAACCACTGGGGTCGAAGAGGGAGCTGGCGCAGACGGTGCCACCAACCTGGACGCTGCCTTCCTTGTTCTCTTTGGCACGCCCCCGAGAACCCTTGCCTGGGCCGCCGCCGGATCCAGCGACTTCAGCTCCTTATCTATGAGTTCGTTGGGAGACGGTCTACGATCACGCAAGTCAGCCGTAGGATGCTGTATAACGACCTCCCCGTCTTTGTCAAGCCCTAACCTGTCCAAGTCCCTCTCAGACAGATCCTGACCAAATCGATCTGCAAGAAATCAAATAAAAGTTACATAAAAGAAAAACAAGGTTCCAAAAACAGGAATATAGCAAACAAAGGTGGGCCTCACACCGACCCCACTCACCCTGGTTGAGGGCCGGTATGAGGCCGACGCGGCAAAGCATCTCGTCTTGAAGAATGATCTGAGTTGGGGGCAGCCATCCTTTCTCAGCGTCAAACAAATGCATCGCCCGTTTCTCATCCGCGGTAAGGGGCACCAACGAAGCGTCCATCTTAACCTTACCCCGGGAGATACATTTCTCGTATTCTTCCGGGGTCTCACACCGCAAGTGAACAGGGCTCTGGAAAGACCGAGGCAATGGGTAGTCCTCCGGCACTTGGACGTACACCCATCGCCGTTGCCAGTCCTTGCAAGAAGTAAGCTTGTTCACGGAGACATAGCCAGGTTCCATCTGCACGCTGTACCACCCCACCTTGCCAGCAATTGACGGCCGTAGATGATGAAGGCGGCAGAATAAGTTGACTGTCGGGATCTCCCCCCTAAAAAGACAGAGCCACACAAAGCCAACTATCGTCCTCATGGCCAGCGGATGTAGTTGGGCCACAGCGACGTTCATGGCTTTGACGATGGCCGCGACATATTTATTCGGAGGAAACCGCAGCCCGTACTCCGTGTGATCGATATACACGCCGGTGTGACCGGGGAGGGCAACAGACCACCCGACCCTTCTTAGGGATAACAATCTTGTACCCCTCACCGAGGGAGAAATGGTCTCCGAAAAATGTCTCGCCGGAACAATCGGCGAACTTATGGGACCAAACACGGTCAAGACCGATCGTGCGGGGCTCGCCATGATCCGGGATAGACAGACCTCCCACCATCGAAGGAGTCCTCTCATCCTCATCAAGCATCGTCATCCTCATCCTCCCTTTCCTCCAAAATTGGTGGATCGACTACGGGAGAAGGAGACCTAGGGCCCCCAAACCTTATCGGGATGGCATCTAGTATCCCCTCCCCATCAAGACGCAACGGGAACCCCGGCGCAGAAGTGCTAGTCCGGCGTCGGCGAGAAGACATAATAGCAATAATTATTTAACAAAATAAAAAGTGAAGAAATTTGTTTGTTTACGAAAAACACTCACGGAGTGATAACTCTGAAAATTAGAAGACAAGGAAGCCCTTAAGAGTTTAGAGAGAAGAAAAATTTTGGAGAATGAAATTGGTGGCCAATTTCACGGAATAGCTGCCCTATTTATAGGGAAAAGCCCATAAAGAAGGACCAATCAGCGAACAGCCCATGAAGCGTCATCCAATCAGCGTGCAGACACGTGTCGGACATGCAACCACGGGATGTCAATCGTTGCAACAGTTAGACGTCAATCAATACAACAGTAACCAAGCGTCTTCAACACGCCCATTCATATTTCTCCGCCTATTCACCTTCCTCAACAAATTCCCAAGCATCTATTCTCCGCCGGCCACTCGATCAACCAAGCTAGGTAGCGCCGGCCGGGGGCAATCAAAAACAACCGGCACTCTCAACCCTGGTCTCGGCCAGCGTCACTTTCTTTTCCACATCGGATACCCTTTACGCATCCATGTGGAGGGGGGATATGGTACGGCCTAGGATAGACCAGGCCGAGGAAAAAGAAGCCGCCGCAGAAGAAGCCGATGCAGAACATTTGTTACAAATTACTTGCGCAGAATATACGCTCAAACGTACATCGGAGCCCATACCACGGCATAGACTACGCTGGGGGCAAATTGATGGGGCATATTCTGCACCGCTGACCAAGTCAACATATTGAACAAGGTCAAAGATATCCACAGCAAGTCAACGACTTACCCAGACTAGCCGATGCAGCCCATCGGCCTGTTAGCCTGGGTCTCGGCATGACTACCTGCCAGCCGGGACACATACCCGCGTACTCATATCCAAGACCCCTCGGCGGTGAGTCAACATGGCCCGCCGGCCTGCATAGGTCCCTCGGCCGAGGGGTAGATCAGTCTTTCCACCTGCTAGCCACTTGGCCACTTGGCCACTACGTGACAAAAGGTGAAAGCCTATAAATACTCCTCAACCTTCATTGAGGAAAGGATCCAACAACTGAACCTAAACACACTATTCATCTGGTAATATCTTCCTTATCTCTCTACAATACATATCCAGCCAAGTAACACAGCTTAATCCTTTAAGTTTACTGACTTGAGCGTCGGAGTGAGTACGCTTGGCACAAAGCCAAGCCCTCAGTTCGTTCATTGTTGCAGGAGAGGCCGAGAGGAACGATAAAGGCAAGAAGGGTTCAACTCAAGACATTATTCTATAAGCCACGGGTGGTAACGATACCTGCTCTGGAATTACACCCGGAACATATGGGTTTTTGCTTGTTGAGAGGTTTTGAATGGTGAAAAGAGGAGGGAAGCATGCAAAATGATATAGGAGGCTTTGTTTATTGCTATTATCCGCGAGATTTGATATGGAGGCAGTACATTAACAGTGAAAGTGGTCCCTCTCTCACACAATCAACATTTTTTTTTTTTGCTCTGAAAAACACGCCCTCTCTCCTCATCTCATCCCTTCAATCCCTTCATCCTAGGGCTCTTATAAAGACTTAGGGCCTTATAAGGTATGAAGGCCTTATAAGAACCCTTCTCTCTCTCTCTCTCTCTCTCTCTCTCTCTCTCTCTCTCTCTCTCTATATATATATATATATATATATATATATATATATATATATATATAAGTCTTTGTTAGTAATGATCAATGAGTAATGTCGACAAGGTGCTTCACGTGTAGGATATTGTTTGATGGTGAACTTCAGGGACGAAGTTCCTTTTTAGAGGGGAAGAGTAATATCGCAAAATAAAAAGGCCGATATTATAATAATTTTGTTGTTCGTTTGTAATGTTCTCTATTGTCTCTGTTATATCTCTAGCTGAAAGTTATAATGGTTTTAATCGTTTTGATGAGTAATTTGTATGCTTAAGTAAAAGTTGAGTAATTTACAATGAAAAGATGGTCATAAAGAGATAAGTATGTCGGGAACGGTAACAAAGTGTTTGAATCATGTAGTGCAATAGGATCGTTGTGTGACATGTTTGGATGTTGGCAGTCGTGTGCTAATATGGTCTCGTAGTTGCGTGGCTAAAAGTTTGGAGCAATAGTATAGTCGTTGGTCGTGTTGGTACATGTTGTGAGTTGGTAAATCGAGTTGTGGGTTGTAGAAGTTGGTGTATATGGTGTGTCGGACATGATGATGATGACATAGTGGGGTAATGTTTCTAGAGAGTAGTGACATGTGTCGGGAGAACGGTGATGTCGACCTTGGTTTCTTGTTTTATGGGTGGGGGAGGATGAGTTGAACTTCGGGGACGAAGTTCTTTTTAAGGGGGGAAGACTGTAATACCCGTCCTTTTCGGGACCCGTTGACTGACCTCGGGGGCAGGCAATATCCCTTAGTGTTACGTGCCATAGTTACCTTGTGCCTTGTTTGCCTTTAAGTTTGAGTGGTACTCGATAGAGTAGAGGTTACTCGATCGAGTAGCTTAGGCACTCGATCGAGTAGGGGCCACTCGATCGAGTACGTTAGTTACTCGATCGAGTAGTGTCTTTTCAGCGAGGGTTTATAATCGTGTTTTGTTAAAACCGCAAATCATTTCCGCCTTTTCCCAAAACCTAGATGTCGTCTCTTCCTCTCCTCTTCACCATAGAACATCCCATGGGAGCTTTTAAGGGTACTTGTGCCATAGGAGGTGATTGCTTGAGTCGAGTAGCGGTCTTCTTGCTGGGTTTCTACGTATAGGTATGCCGTCATCATCATCTTTGTCTTTGTGTTTCCAGATTAGGGCTAGAATGGTAGTGATAGAGGATTGTTGTGTTGTTTGTATAGGGATTGCTTGCTTGGTTGATGTCGTATGGTTGGTTGAGGAATCGCTGCTTTTGGTTAACGGTAGGTTCGCCTACTCAGTTTCTGTTGGTTGTTAGAGTGTCGGTTGTTGTTGTTGATCATCGTTCTTGTTGTGGCTGTAGTTGTTATTGTTATCATTGTTGTCATGCAGCTGGTTGTGATTGTTTGTCTCTGGTTCTCGAGGTGCGTCCTCGGCTGAGTGGAGTCACTTGCGGGAGTGGCTTCACGCCCTAGTTTCGCCCTCCGTGGAACCCGCCACGGGAGGGGATGTGCACATTAATGGGACAGGGTTATCGCTCGGTATGATGAGCGGGGCTTAGGTGGGAACGGCTGCGGTCCCCCACTGGCAGGGCTGGTCCAGTGGACAGTCGGTGACGGAGATTGGTTGGAGTGCTTGTGACTGTGTGTGTGTTTGATTGTATTTGTAATATGTTGATAGTTGGTTGTTGTATCTTGCCTCAATTACTGACCTTGTGTGGTTGTCTTGTTTGTCTTATGTGTCTGCCGTGATCCCTTATGGTGAGCAGTCAGTCTTAGCAGGTGTTATCTTGGATGGTTGCGGTAGTCCTGGCTGGGATGAGTCCTCACGAGTAATGATAGAAGTAGCATATAGTTGACGAGTTGTATCTTTATTTAATAGTTTGGCTGTAACACTTGTAAAATAACTGTAATTGTTCTTTTATCGACTTTTGATGATTACTTACCTCGGGCAACCGAGATGGTAACACCTGTATATGCTAGGGAAGGTCTTGTTAAGGCTCCTTGTGTAACACCCCAAAAGATATGATTGAGAGTAAGTTGTCTCACATCGGGAAAATATGGAGCTTGTGATATGTTTATAAAGGATTCCACCCACCACTTAGTAACAAGGCCTTGTACTTTTGGACTTAAGTGAGGACAAGTAATGGACCCAAAGGTACACATTCCATCTTATTGGGGTTGTGTTACGACCGTGGTGGGTCGGGTTGTTATAAATGGTATCAGAGAAACTCTGCGACCGTGTGGTGAGCCTGTGGTCGGGAGTACCCGGGTCACACACCTAGCGGGGGAGGATTCTGGGCTTGGCTGTAGTCAGCCTCCGAGCACAACGAGGACGTTGTGTTATTTAAGTGGGGGAGTTTGTAACACCCCAAGAGATATGATTGAGAGTAAGTTGTCTCACATCGGGAAAATATGGAGCTTGTGATATGTTTATAAAGGATTTCACCCACCACTTAGTAACAAGGCCTTGTACTTTTGGACTTAAGTGAGGACAAGTAATGGACCCAAAGGTACACATCCCATCTTATTGGGGTTGTGTTACGACCGTGGTGGGTCGGGTTGTTATACCTTGGTATATGGGGGTGTTACAGAAATAATGGAACGTGAATGCCAAAATTGCTCGAATTTACTTGGAGAAAGCGTCTCGCCGCATGAAGAAGTGGGCGGATCATAATTGGAGACCAAGGGAGTTCAAAGTAGGCGACATGGTCATGGTGAAGCTGAATAAAGAGAAGATGAGATTCCTCCGAGGACGAGACAAGCGTCTAGTGCGAAAGTACGAAGGCCTCATCCAAGTGATCAAGCGGATTGGGGAAGTGGCATACAAGCTTGACCGCCCTGCCTGGATGAAGTGTCACCTTGTCTTTCATGTGAGCTGTCTAAAGCCTTACCATCCAGATCCTGAAGATCCCACCCGCAACAAGAGCAAGTGCGCCAACATCCGCTCCAATCAACTTCCAGCGACATCAGCCGACTGAACCAGCCATGAAGATTTTCAAGCGTTGCCGAGGACGGCAACAAATTAGGTGGGGGAGAGTGTAATGAGCCGCAGTTGTAGTGCACAATTCCTAAAAATTGCGCGCGCGGTCATTCCTCTTCGAACCCTTAGATTTCTTATTTGCACTTATGTATTTTCATTTCTGTTTTTAGTTTCATTTAGTACTCCAAGATTACTTCCTGCGTGTCGAATCTTGGAGTCTCGTTTTTAGTTTAAGATATGTTTTTAGGCGTTTAGAAAACATATCGCTATTCTGCACAATCAATGTATCCTGCTACCAGGACCAAACTATCAAATTTGCCTCTATGAGAGGTGCTAGTCAATCAAAAACCGCTTCTCATCCAAAAGCTTGTTGTTGCTTGTTGCTTGCTTTCAATAATCGTATTGCTTACTTTTATTGCTTTCGTGTGTCGGACTTGATAATCGTGACTAGGATTCCCGACACACACCGACCAAGACCGATTACGAATGCACTAGTGATCCTTCACTAGTGCTTGACGCTCTCGCTTGCATTCTTGTCGTGTGTTAGAAAAGGGTGCGCGCCACGTTCCGGCTCAAAGTCCCGGACCGTGACACCTATCCTCCCACTCTTCACATCTAACCTCTCACCTACTAACCTTGGTTTTTTTTGCTAGTCTCCATATGTTAGATATGCTTCTATCACTCAAAGCGTACCTGCAGCTACCTCTTTGATGGTGCCACAAGAAAGCTTACCATTTTGCGACTTTTCAAGCAAGTAAATGGCGATTTCTGTCCGCTGTTCTTTTGTCATGCACTTGAAGCCCATTTTGCTGTAATTTTATGTTTGTAATTTAATGTTATGGACTGTAAAAATTTATGGATTGTAAGGTTTTTTTGTTGTTGTGTTGTTAATGAATGAGAGAAAGATGTAATTTGAGGACAAATTTGTTGTAAATAATGGGTGATGAAGTGTTGTTATATTGCTGGAATCCCTCAGTTTTGGTAACTTAAGAGTTGACAGGAAGTGGAGGGAAAATGTAAATAGAAGTTTTGGTGGGGTTTTTAAAATGTTGAACATTTTGGTGGGAAGATTATCCCATAATCAAATCAGAATTAGAGCCACACTTTATCATTTAATAAAGTAGTATGCACAATCCCAAATGTATTTCTATTGTTTCTTTAATTTTTCTTAATACTTGTGCAAAACTCCAACTGGTAGAGTGGAATTGAATAGAGGAATTACATTAGTTTAAAAAATGCTGAATTATATTCGAAATTCAAAGACTAAAACGACCGAATCTCCCAATCGACTACATATCAGTTGTTTTAGTCCCACGCTCCTTAATTGAAATAGACTCGTCTTACTAGCAAATGACATATTGACTCAGGGTATAACCCTAATTGTCATTGACATGTTGTGGAGTTGTAGATGTCCCAATTTATCTCGATGACTCTATATTTACATTATAATATATCCGCTTTAATCACGATTACGAGTGTTGGATGCTAAGCCTTCTAGGGCCCGAGGGCAGCATTTAATAGACGCGACAAAACATATCCGAATGACCAGACTCAATAAGGCTGACTGGAAATCCGATTATAACCCAGCCTCACCTAGACTCGATCCAAGCCTTGATTGGCTCAATAATTGACCTGAACATTGACCCTAGGTGACCCATTATAAAAAATTACCTAACCCGAAGTGATCCAATAGGCGATAACTAGACATCTAAAAGTGACCCGAAATCACATACCGGAAATAACCCGACTCAAATTAACTCAACCTAAATCCAACTCGATTGTCCCATTGCAAGTCTTCCAGAACACAGTCACACTTCAACATTCAACCTTTCCTAAATTCAGCTCAAACAATCAACAAAACCCTCCAAATTTCTCCTTCAATTCAACTCAAAATCCCCAAATAACCCAAAAAAAAAAAAAAGAACTGAAGAAAAGAGCAATAACAATAACAAGAACAACAATGGAAGAAGGATAATAAAAGTATATTGCCCAATAGTATCAAAAATAGCTGAAATAATGGCATGGGAAGATCAAAGATTAGACCTTGGAGCAATAGCTAGTGTATTCGGGCTCGAACCCGGGACCTTGAAACTTAATGGGCATTTTATAAGTAGAGGGGTTGATTTTATAGCTTTATGGTAGGATGGGTATTTGAAAAGTAGCGGAACCAGGATTTTTAGTTAGGGAGGCGAACAATTTAGGAGGTGAAGGTGAAGTGGTGACTGGTGAGCTAGAAGTGTAATACAGTAAAAAAAACTAGAAAAAGATTGGAAATTTTAGCTTAAAGTTTTGAATTTTTCATAGCCTAGGTGACGGCTGCCCCTGCCTCCTAGTCTCCTTTAGTTCCGTCACTGATTCATTCAAGTGTTCGGATGGTCTCTGGATGTTTTAGTTTGAAAATTTTCATGAAGTTTGAGGATAGTAAGTTCTGTGAGACCAACAAAAATTCACCTATTTCTTGTTTAACTATAGGAGTATATATAGGGTGGTTTGGATTGAGGGTATTGTTACACGCTAATGGAGTTTAAAACAAAGAGGGAAAGCGAAAATGATGGTGGTGAAAGGGGAGATTAGGAATGGTGAAGGTACATCAGCTGCAAGCCTGCAACATGTCATCATACATCCTTAAGGATACCTGCCTACATGATGTTTATGTCTTTAAGATTAATTGTAGTATTTGGTAGTTCTTGCTTCTGTGTTATCTATAGGGTCAATTACAGGGTGGAAATTATCATAACAGTTGTCAACTATGTTATCAGTAGCATCGATTGAGCACCACATTCTTTGGTAGGTTGACGTTAATCATTATGGTATAGCTACGACATTATACAAGAAAGACTGGTTAATGTATGTATGGGTGAAGAGTGAAGTAAATCACAATCATCTTGACACTAATGTTGAAATTAAGGTGGCTATATAGCTAAGCACTTGAGCATTAGATATCTAATGAATCCAGGACATAAAATGATTGAGGACTCAAGAACACAATTTTCGTGAATTGTTTGAATGTGGATTCCATGTTTTCCATCGAGAAATTTGAGTCAGATCGTCGTGTTTTGGGTCCCTGACGGTGATGAATGTCAAGTTTAAGCTACATCTGGAGGCCGGCAATTTAGATTAAGTATTAACTTTGTTTTGCTCTCTTAAAGCTGAGAGTTGAGCTTATGTTTGCAGGAACTCATGAACCACCTAGGAAGTTGATGACTTACAAAACAATGCGAGGAAGAAGTAGGAATCAGTAGATATTCTCATCAAGATATCAATTTACCTAAATACAAAAGGCTCAAGGACAGCGATAATGGTATTCGTCAGACTTAGCTAACTTTAGTTGAATTTTGAGTCTCCAAATTGTCGTGTGCTTTTGTTCCACTTCCTTTATATCGGATACTTGAAATGTGCTCTCTAGGTACATAATCGCTTATTCACTTTTATCATTTATGCAGCTCCTGAAACGAATAGTGAGACAACTAGATATTGTGATTCCGGATTGAAAAGGAGACATTGTGTAGAAGATATAAGCCCCTTGAAAAAATTGAGTTAGTGGAAGCTATTCAACTGAAAACTCTCCAGGTACATGATCAATGTCCTCATTCGACTACATCTCTAAGCCATTTGTCATATCAAGCACTTTAAGACTTACCGGGATTCTTTTGTAGGGCAAGGAGAAAATGACAGGTCTTGTATCGATAAATTACGTTGCCGCTATCGGATGACCGAAAATATGAAGTGATTATGGCGGCTCCATGTAAGAAAACACGGTGACCCGAATTCATTTTCCACCTTATCGATTTGTTTGGAAAGAGTAAGTCGTGTATATGTCTTTTTCACATGCGTGATATAGCCATAACCTTGTGTATTCTTCATTAACTAAAGGGTAGATAGTTTGGCCCACATGTGAGGCCTTTTTATATTAGAGTATTATTACATATCTGTATATGGAGAACGAAGAAAACTGCTATGATAGATACTGAGTGAACTGTGTAAGTGTGTATCTTTTACCTGAGAAAAAGAAAGTTTACAAAGTTTTAAACAATGTCCTGGACCTTTCTTTCTCTGAAGACTTTCATGCCCGATTTACGTAACGATAGATCTCGGTGTGAGATATGTAAGCTTCATTTTTTTCCTTGAAGTATTGATCTCTTGGAAATGCTTTGCGATTTGTTATGATCTTCGTTGAGCCTTTAGCAAAACTAACGACGTGAAAACTTGTAGAACCTTAGTGTCAATGACCTATCTTTGTCGTGTAATCTTTGTCGTGAAAACTTGTAGAACCTCGTGTGATGATGTGTAAGCTTCATGGTTACTACTTACATTTGTTGTGTAATGTTTCGCCATTTAATTGCTATGTACCACGCGTTGAGGCTATTATGTCGATTGTCACTAGATACGATACCTTAGAGAAGGTAGATCCAAGTATAGAGAGGCTCTTTGTGGATGTTCTTGAGACATCATTTCTAGGTTCTGTTGGTTTATTCATCGTAAGATACATTGTACACTACAATGACCTATGCTGTCGTAAGATGGGTAATTCACTTGCTAAGCTGAAATCATTTCTAGGAATCTGATAAGTAAGATGGGTAATTCACTTGCTAAGCTGAAATCAATTGTATAGGTGTGCATTTTATAGAGAGATAATTGCTGATTGTCAAAGTAAGTGCAAGTGCGCAACTACTAATACAACATCTGCTTCTTATGTTGTTATTGGGTGCTTTAGATTTCCTCTCCAAGCGCCGAGTTAGAAGCAATTGACACATCAATCAAGGCGTGCACTGAACTAGAACAACTACGTCTATCTCACAATGAAATTAAGGTGTGTGCTCGATTTTTTTCCTCACTTCACCCATGTTTCTTCCGTCAGTCTTGTTTTGTGATTGCATTTTTACCCTAATCACCAACAACGAGCAACATTGCTTATCAATATACTTGTTTTCTAACAGACACTACACTACCAGAAGAACTGAGTCACAATAAGAAACTTCAAATTTTGGACATGGGAAACAACATGCTTTCTAGGTGGTCTGATATAGAGGTATGCACTAACGGGATGCATTCACATTTTCTTCTTTTTTATATTCTTTGTATAAAATTTCCTTAATACCGTTTTTTTTTTTTTTTTTTTTTTGGGTTTTGGCGGGCACTTTCTTCGTTACGGATCGAAAAACCCGAATCTACTTGGCAACCCCATAGCCGAGAAGGCAAACTACTTAAGAAGGTAAAATCTTTTACGAGGCTAGCTTTAATTAGATGACTGTAATTTTATTATGCAAACGATGTTGGTTAATCGTGGTAAGCGGTAATGCATTGAATGCAGATTAACAAACTAGCTCCTAGTTTGCAATTACTTAATTCAAAAAGATTAGAAACACTGAACCATGCTCAAAAGACTAAGAAGGTAGAGCTGCGTGGAATGATGTTGAACCCCTGAAGAAAAAGAAGGATATTGGCGAGAGATTAATGGAGAACACTAAAGCCGACAATCTACCAAAAGATAAAATAGAGTTTAAAAAGCAGAAGTATTCGAAAGATCATGTAGCAATCGAAGGTGTTAACATGGAGCTCAAGGAGAATCGTGTCAAGAAAGAAGTGCAGTGCTAGTGCAAGAAAGCGATAGAATCGAAACAGGGAAGGCGACAGAGAAACGCGAGAGAAAGCTAGGATAGATGTTATTGATGATAAGGAAAGATCGTTTATGGAACTCTTAGCTTACATTACCCCAGAGAACATGAATGCTGATGACGGAAAAAGAAAAAACCGCTCTGTAGAGAACATGAATTTACGCCTTTGATTTTATCGTTCAGTTCCGGATGTTGGGTTGGGAGGCTGTCGGCATGGGATGTGTGAACAAATATAATCTTCCAGTTCCATTGCCGCAAAAATTGAGTTTAAGGTAATTCCTTTTTCATTGTTTTTATTATGTATTGATTGTTTCAAATGACAATCCTACTACCCGACCCCGATTTATCAGGGGGCTTGTTGTTTGTAATCTTTGGTAACTCTTGGCTCTTGGATATTTAGTCACTTAGTGGTGTACACTGTACACAAGCAATTGTGATTTGTGAATAGTTGAATACGATTTGTGATATTATATTATATTCCAATATGAACATCTTAGTCTGATGTGATGATATTATGTGTTTAAAGATCCTAGACCTGAGTAAAATCTTCGTTGACTGAATCAATTATACATTACAATTATTTTACAATGATTGATAAATATTTTATATAATACTCCGTAAAAAGGTATCCATGAGATTATAACACTTGTTAGAAACATTTTTAAGACTTTTCCCAATCATTGATCTGTCCCACAACTAGATCTGGTCATTGCCTGAACCAACGTCTGAACCTGGACCCTGTTAATTCGGACTATTTGAATTGGTTTGTGGTCCATCTGAATTGAACATACCCAACTTGGCTTGAGCCACCCCACTAAGTTAGGCTGGTTTGTAGCCGTGTAGTTCTGATTTCGCCACTCTATCTTCTCAGGCTGGTTCAAAGCCATCTTTGATACATGCTAGAGGTTGTTAATAGTAGATTTGGTTTAGATCAATGTGGGTTTGGAACGGGTTAGCTGACTGGTTTTTATGGGACGACCCGGTTGGCCGATTGGCGGGATGCATACTACGTGCATGGAGTATTATTGTAGTAACTAGACGGGTCCTATGGCTCTTACGAGTCCTACCCAATTCCCGGTTTATAGTTTATCCTGGAACGAACCACACTTTCTAGTTTCTGTTTCTCGTGGATAAACACGTGAACAAGTTTTGGTAGTATAAAATAGTACAAATTGCATTATCAAATTATTATATCATTATCTTGCTCTATAATGACTTATGAGTCATTTTGCATGTATATAAAAGCAATGGTATTGCATCATCAAATTATGCATCATTGTCTTGTTAACACAAGCATAACACATTTCAAGGGAAATTCCCTTAAACAACAAGCTAACACTTGCTTATGGCTTCTACAACCACCCTACTTTCCAATACCCATCATGGTGAAACAAGCGAGATCTCAGCTGTCCATCGTGACATCATAGAACGTAATGTCCTTACTCGGCTTGATGGGTTGTCGCTAGCTGCTTTAAGCTGCACCTCTTCGTATTTCTACATGCTCTCGTCTGAGGATTCACTGTGGAGGAAGATTTGTACCTCGGTGTGGCCCTCTGTGAACCATCCACATGTTCACCGGCTTATCTCAGCCGTCCCTAATGGTCACCGTAGATTCTTCTCCGACTCTTTCCCGCTTTTGACACCTCTTGAACAAGTAAGAAATCGTAGCTGTCCGACGCTCCCTTCAGAGATAATCTCAGCTGTTGATATTTGGTATCAAGACAAGCTGATTTTCTCTAGGGTATTAGAATCGGAAACAAAGTCTGTTGGGTTCTTACGTTCTCCATTTCGGGTTAACCTACTTGACCCGAAAAAAATCCACCCAGTTACCCAAGTCAAAAACGGCCGGGATGGCGACACTTGGTTAACCATAAGTGAGTTAGAAGAGAACTTGATATTGAGTTGGATCATATTTGACCCGGTCACTCAAAAGAGTGCGAATTTCTCAAGCACTGGAACCCGGGCGAATATGAGATCGAGTATGCAACCATATTGGGTAGTGAAAAAGGTGAGTACGTGGAGTGTAACACGGTGATCACGTGCAGGGGGTTGGACCATGGCGAGTTGCAAGTGAAGGAGGCGTGCTTACGAGTAAAAAATATGGATGAGAATTACTTGAGTGGGAAGGAGAGTTTACGATATTTGGTGAATGCTATCGAGTTTGGGAAGAGGAAAACAAGGAGAAGCGGAAAAGAAGGGAAGAATATGCATGAAGAGTATTTGAAAATGAAAAGATTGAGATGGGATAAAAGGATTAAAAGGGCGAGAGTGTTAGGGATTGCCTGTAGTGGTGGTGTTGCTCTTTTTGGTGTAGGTACTGTTGGTGTAGGTATTGTTGGTGTTGTTTATATGGTAGTCTACTCGTTTTTTACACATTTTGCCAAATGAAGCCAACTTTCATGTATTCCCTCCGTCCCAATTATTTGTTTACCTTTTATTATTATTATTATTATTATTTGTGAGGAGTATTTAATCAAAAGTACACAAATGATTGGGGATCCGCTACCAATGGGAAGAGGATTTATACAATCATTGCAAATAGTGACAATTTGACTTCCGCTCTTAAGCTATCTAACCGTACAAGTAAACTTGGCGGATGAAATAATCTATGGTCCTTCGAAACAGGAGCAACTATATTTGGTGGTGTCTCTGTTACTTGTTAGTGATGGGTGCATTTATCTTGGACATGGTTATAAAGTTGGAATTGGATCTTTCAATCCAACTTTTACGAGTGGAAAAACTCTATTTGCATTTTTTATATATTAACTACTTTTGTTTCATGCAAAAAGTTGAGTGGCCAACTTTATGAATTGCACTACTTGGTGTGTGCCTTGTTGTGGATCATATATAGGCAACTAAGCGAAAATGCTGTGCTTACACCAACTGCACTACTTGATGTGCTCCTCACTGTATGAGTTTCTGTTCCTAATTCTCTAGTTTTCAATTTCTGAGAAACTGTTTTCCTTACTGCTTGAGTTTCTGTTGTTAATTGTTCAGAGAAATTAATGGAATGTGATTGTAACAGGCGGCGGTTTATTTCAACAAAATACAGTGCTTTTGCTTTGAGGAGCAACGGCTTCTTCCTGGGGAGCAGGTCGGCATGCCTGTAAGTAGTATTTCATCATTTTGCATGAAAAACCGGTTAACAATATGCCGGTCATGTATTAAGAATGCGTTTTCAAACCTGTGTAGGTCTTCTTTTACATTGATCCTGAATTTGAGTCTGGCCCTATGATGGACGGCATCACAGCATAATCCTATCATATACGGAGTACATTCTTCAAGGTTTCCGAGGAACCAAATCAAGCTGCTGTCTCTAAACAAAGTTGATCTCTAGTTCAGTGTATCCTAGTATACATTAAGACATTTGGTAGACTAATTATTGTCCCATCCCGCCCTCACCATAGCGATACATTGCTTGAAGAGACGTTTATAGGCGGTCCTACCCACGAGTCGTATCCCATCTGGCCCCCGGTCTGGAGATGATCACCTGTACTCGAGATTATGAAGGCAGCAGTAGTGATTGTAAGATCCGTAGGATGCCATCGCAATTTGCAGGGGTGTCTTTCATGTTTCATACTACAGTTTAAACTTCAACACTGTGGCGAACCGCGTCTACAGCTTGCAGTAGATCCCTGGAGATTTAACATCAGTTATCATGAATTTAGACTGGAATAAATAATGAATACAAGGTTTGGAACTACTTTTTGTTCAGAATGTGCTGAAGTGTGTACAAAGCATTTGAAATGTAGTTGCCTTAAATTGTGCTTTGTCATTCCGTTGGTAAGTAATGTCTCAAATTGCCTGTGAAAGGTCGTGAAGTGTTTTCAAGTTTAACCTTCATATCTGCGCGGCACAAAATTTATTCTTACGAGTTCATAATTGACGTATCTACATGGCAAAAGTTAGCATTTTGAATTTCGATCAGGTCAAAATTTCTCATACTATGCAATTAGAAGCACAATTTAAGACGGGTTCCATTGCAAAGAGCGCAAAAAGCATAAAAATTGCTGTAGCCAGGATTTGAACCTGGAATCATAGACAAAGTTGATTTTCCAATGTGCTACTACAGCTTTGACGATTAGTTAAGGAAACCAAAACATTATAACCTAAAATTTGGCTGGCTCTAACACTGCGGCCCAAAATCGACTAAAATTTGTCAAGTTGACTTGAAATTAAATTGATCTCAAACAAGGTGAGACAAAATATTTAATTATTTTAAAAGTAAAATCGTACCTACTATTGAAGACGATTCGACACATAAGCCGTAACCATCTGATTCTATACACGCTTCAAACATAATCCAATGTACTTAAATTCCAATAAAATGTGTAGGTCTTATTTTACATTGATCCTTTCACACACATTCTTCAAGGTTGATCTCTAGTTCCAGTAACCAAATGAAGCTGATGAAGAATGGAGGCAGCTAGGGGTGCGGGAGCATAGTCTCTTCATGGTGGGTTGTTAGGCGATATGGGAGCACCGTAATAAAGTTATCTTCGAAGCTAAGGAGGTCGATCCCATGGCAGTGATCAGGCGGGTGGGAGATGTAATTGCGGAGATTGAGGGGACTGAGTATGAGGTGAGTCGAGGGAGAAGGAGGAGGGATGTCGGGATAGGGGCTGAGGAAGCGGGAGGTTGGCTGCCGGCACCAAGGGAGTACGTGAAAATTAATGTTGACGCGGGGGTGAAGGAAGGTGAAGGTGTGAGTTTAGGCTTGGTATGTCGGGGTGAAAGGGGTGAAGTGTTGTGGGGTATTTTCGTCGTGCAGGATCAAGTATGGGAGTCACATGTTGCGGAAGCTGTCGCTATTTTGGAAGGCATAAAGGAAGCGCGGTGCGGTTGGGCTATAAGGACATCGTGATCGAGAGTGATTGTTTACAAGTTATTGAAGCGCTCAAGAAGAAGCTGTGAGGACGAAGTTGCTTTATGTTAGTTATAGACGAGATTTTGTTACTTAGTGTGTCTTTTTCTTCTGTCGTTTGATCTTTTTCTAGTCGGGTGAACAATTCTGTTGCCCATGCTTTAGCTCATGTTTTTCCTTGAATCCTTGGTAGAATGGAGTGGTCGGGTGCTCTACCACCGGCTGCGAACGAAGCTGTTTTGTTTGATCTATCGTTATTAAAGTAAGCCCTCGGATTTTCTCCACACAAAAAAAATTATGATGCCAAATTGGAGCAATAGGTGTGTGATTTGCCCAACTCCAAACTGTACGGAGTACACATAGTAATTCACCAACTATGGGCAACTTATATATCAAAAAACTTGTATAATAAATAAATCCAATGAGTAACATTTGGGTCACATTAATCAGTTAATAGATCCTACAACCAGTTGTACCCAGTTGTATGCTCTAGAACCCGAGCTATATAATAAAGTTTTCGAGTTTTGTTTTAAAGAAGTCGAGCTATACCATAAAATTTATGAACTCACTCACTTAAACATAAAAAACGTAACTTTAAGAAAGCTCAAAAAAAGTACACATAAGCTCGATAAGATATAACTTGGTTGTATGATGCTATTGTACCACTGGAGTTATAATGTTATTTAATGACAAATGGGAAGTAGATAACAATTCCATTTTTTGTTTTAAAAAAGAATGATCTACTCCCTTAATCATAAATTGACTAAACACCTAAAAGTTCAAGGCGCTGTAAAGGGTTATGCTCATTCATGGACATGATTTACTCAATTATGGACATGAATGACCATTATACCCTTCATATTTTTATGACCTCAAATTACTCCTTCCAAAACCACCCAACCAACCACCACTACCAACCAACGTCGTCCACCAGAGCCATACCGCCCCCTAGTACTGTCGCACCACCCCGACCCCACAAATCCGCCGCATACCTGCACGCCACAACCATCGTCTCCATGCCGTCCCTAAGTCCCTTCCCGTTGCCTCCCTAAAACTGGCCGGAGTCAAGACATCCGCACCACACCACACTGTCACTACAGCCTCCTGAACGACAACAACCACGTCGCCCTCCGACGTGCAATCTCGACCCCCCTTCTACCGCAACCGCACTTCCAGTGTTCCTGATTTTGTTAACATAATTTTACAACCCTAATTTCATTAACCTTAATTAATTAAATTCCCTAATTTAATATTGTTAATGTTTCCTGACTACCTTTTCGGACAAGTTGCTTGAGTGGTGAACTACGAATTCTTCTAACTCAGTAGTGTGGCACCTTAATCAGATCTTATTTTATAATTCATAGTTAATTAAATTAGGGTCATTATTAAAGATAGTATTCATAATTGAATTATTTGAATTGAATTTGATGAGTTTTGGGAGGAAGAGAAGTAGAGATAATTTGGTATTTTTTTTAGAAGAAGGGTAAGGCAAGGAAAAATAATGATAAAAAGTACATGAAAGAGTAAAAGTCGTACATGAAAGAGCAATGACGGCCGTAAATTGAACGAAAGTCGAAGATTCAAAGTAACAAATAGTACAAATTGGTATGCTCGGTTTACACGATAAGCATTGATAAAATTAGCTCAAAACTTGCCAATTGGAAGACCAATTTTCTTTCTTGCCCGTCTAGACTCTGTCTCATCAAATCCACCTTGAATGCCATCCCCTCTTATCTAATGCAATGTCTCCGCCTCCCTTCCTCTACTTCCTCCTTTATTGACAGGATTAATAGACCTTTTCTCTGGTCCAGCCTCCCCTCCCGTAAGCTCCACCTTGCCAACTGGGACCTTGTGACGAGATCTCAAGCTAATGGCGGTCTTGGCATCAAAAAAGCTCGGCATTTAAATGATGCCTACTCTACCAAACTTGCTTGGAAGATTTTCTGCCTCAAAGGTACCCTTGTTTCCACTGCCACTCACAGTAAATATATCCGCGACAACACTGAACCCTCCTTCAAGCGTGGTTCGCACATTTGGAAAGGCATTGGCATTGGATGGTCTTTCCTTAAACCATCCCTCACTTGGTCCATTGGTGATGGCTCCACTATTCGCCTTTGGAATGATAATTGGTCTCCCATAGGACCCTTAAGAAACAGCCTCCATGGGCCCCTATCGCCCTATTCTGACACTGACTTGCTTAGTTCAATTATCAAAGATGGGAATTGGGACCTTGAATCACTTGAGTATAACCTTCCCCCATCCATCACCAAAGCCATCCTTTCCATCCCCCTCCCCCACCCCTCTCCCTGATCTCCTTTCCTCTTCCCTTGCCTCTAAGAACAAGTTTTCTATTGGAGCCTCTTATGACCATACCTCTAGCAGCCCTAGCCCCTCCTTGCCCCATGATGATATGTGCTGGCTTTGGGACATTCCCTCTCAACCCCGCATCAAGCTCTTCATTTGGCTCTCGTGGCGGGATAAGCTCCCACGTAATCTTACCCTCTTCAAAAGGTCTATCCTCCCCTCCCCTCAATGCACTGCATGTGACAACCCCTCTATTGATGAATCTTCGCTCCATATCCTTCGAGATTGTACTCATGCTATCTGTGTTTAGGACAATTACACTCTTCCCCCTGATTTCTACTCCCCCCCCCCCCCCCTTCAAGCTTTGGATCAAATCTAACTGTACCTCTTCTAATAAATCATGGGTGACCCTCTTCTCCTTTCTCATGTGGCGCCTATGGCTTTGACGTAATGATCTTGTCTTCTCTGAAAACTGCTCTCCCATTAACTGTAATTGGCTTACCCAGTCTGCTCTTCTAGCCTCCCAATGGAGTTCTGCCCAGGCCCCCTCATCCCCTGCCTCCTCGGACCTCCCTCTTCTTTGCCCAGACCACAACCTGATCCCCCCTTTCGCCCTTAACCAGCACACCACCCTACACCAGGCTCACAACTTTAACACCCCCCCCCCCCCCCTTCTGCATACCTCCCTTTACCCAAACTGTTGGGCCCCTCCCCCGCCTTGTTGGTCTAAGATTAACGTTGATGCGGCCTTCTGCCTTACTTCCTCCCTTGCTGGTATAGCGTGTGTGTCTCGCTCCCCCTCGGGTGTTTGGATCTCGGGTTTGTCCTCTAGAATCTTGTCCCATAACCCTTTCATTTCCGAATTGCTTGCTATAAGGGATGGTCTCGTCTTCGCAACCAATAGACATGAAAACTTTATCTTAAGCTCTGATTGTATTCTTGCGGTTAATGCAATTTTGAATAATACGGCTCCTTGTGGCATATACGCTAACATCATATTGGAGTGCAAGGATCGTTTAAGAGCCTCACTGATATAGAACTCGTTCGTTAGAATGTAACGTTAGATTAAATTGCAGCGGAATTATTGATTAGTTTGAGTATGTCGTGTATAAGATCAGAAAACAAGGAAATATTGTTGGTAATTGCGTGAATTTGGAACAAAGAACAGGATAGATTAGCGAATCTTGTTCTAACCTCGCAAGGTTATAGCTCGATTTGCTATAACTCAGCCTCGCAAGGAAGAGTCCTAATCTAATCTCGCAAGATTGACACAAGTTTTACGAACTGTAAACTTTATTGTATTTCTGAAATATTCTGAAAATAAGGCCACAATCGGTCCTTATTTATAGTCCTACTCGATGTCACAATCTGACTCGAGATCTAATTCCTCAACTTATCTTCCAAGCTATTTTTCCTAAACTAACTAGGAAACTTATTATATAATTATTAACTAATAAAAATCAGATTTGTGGAAGCTAAATAAAACTAGGATTGGGAAATATAGAGTTTCCTAATTTTATTTGGATTAGGAAATATAGAGTTTCCTAATTTTATTTGAAAACAGTAAAATAAACTAATAGCTAATCCAACACAATTTAGGAAATCGTGTCTCCTAACATGGCTGGAATTCCGTGCTCCTACACGGCTTAGGGAAGCGTGTTTCCAGCTCCGCCATCTTCATTTCTTTCCCATTTCAACATCGTCACATAACTCGACCCCATTTTGAAACCTTCTGTAATTTGAGTTACATTTCGACTAATGAGCACTTCATTTTCGCTATCTTCCAATGCTCCCGCATCATTCCCTCCTTCTTTTTGAGAATTTGACCTCAAATTTTCGTCATCAAGATACGGTGATAGATCTCCCACATTGAAAGTTGCACTCACTCCTCCATACTCACTTGGCAAATCCAGCTTGTAAGCACTCGAACCATAACATTCTAGGACTTTGAACGGACCATCAGCTCTTGGCATTAGTTTATTCTTGCGCTTAGACGGAAATCGTTCTTTCCTTAAGTACAGCCACACAAGATCTCTTACCTTGAACACAGGCTGTTTTCTATGCTTGTTAGCTTTCTCCTTGTATTTTGCATTTGCCTTCTCTATTTGAGCTCTCACCTGTTCACAAGTACGAAGAAATGTCGCTTGTCTATCTTTTGCTTCGAAACTCATGAGATCTTTCTTTGGGATTGGAACCAAGTCAATAGGCAGAAATGGATTGACTCCGTACACAATTTCGAATGGAGCTCTCCCAGTAGTAACAGATGGAGTTCGATTGTAAGCAAACTCGGCATGTGCGAGTTTAACATCCCAATCCTTTGTGCTCTTGCTAACCAATCCTCTCAATAAACTCCCAAGAGTGCGATTGGTTACTTCCGTCTGACCATCTGTTTGTGGATGGTGAGAAGTACTAAATAGTAACTTAGTTCCCATCAAACGCCATAACGTTTTCCAGAAATAACTAAGAAACTTTACATCTCGATCCGATACAATGGTAAGTGGAATTCCATGTAAACGAACCACTTCTTTGTAATACAGATCAGCAACATTAGTAGCATCATCGGTTTTATGACAAAGAATGAAATGAGCCATCTTCGAAAACCGATCAACAACAACCATTATTGAGTCTTTACCACGCTGAGTTCTTGGCAACCCGAGAATAAAATCCATACTAACCTCGCTCCAAGGCTGTTTCGGAACTGGTAACGGCGTGTACAACCCTTTAGCAAATGAACTCTTCGCCTTTTGACACACGACACACTTAGCCACGATTTCTTGAACATCCTTAATCATCTTTGGCCAATAAAAATGTTCACTTACAAAGTCGTAAGTTTTATTAGAACCAAAGTGACCAGCTATTGCTCCTCCATGAGCTTCGCGAATAAGTAATTCCTGAATCGAACTTTGTGGAATGCAAAGTCGATTTCCCTTGAATAAAAATCCATCTTGCAATGTATAAGTTCCAGTAGGCTCAATCAACTCTTTAGCAAAAGACGGATCAGTCTTGTACAACTCCTTAATATGCTCGAAACCCAACAATCTTGCATCGAGCTCAACCAACAAACAATGCCTCCTGGAAAGTGCATTAGCTACAACATTCGAACTTCCCGTCTTATACTTTGATGAGAAAGTAAAAGATTGCAGAAACTCGACCCATTTAGCGTGCCTTTGATTTAACTTTTGCTGTCCATGTATATGTTTTAGAGCCTCGTGATCAGAATGTAACACAAACGGCTTTGGCCGCAAATAGTGACTCCAATGGTCTAATGCTCTCACAATGGCATAGAATTCTTTATCGTAAGTTGAGTAGTTCAGCCTTGCGCCACCTAGCTTCTCGCTGAAATACGAAATAGGCCGCTTCTCTTGCACCAATACGGCACCAATTCCAACACCACTCGCATCACATTCGACCTCAAACAACTTGTCGAAATTAGGAAGTGCTAAAACAGGTCCGGAACACAACTTACCCCTCACTTCTTCAAACGCCTTTTGGGCACTAGTAGTCCACACGAAAACCCCTTTCTTGGTCAGCTCTGTAATTGGAGCCATGATCGAACTAAATCCTTGAATGAATCGTCTATAGAATGATGCTAACCCATGGAAACTCCGCACCTCCGTAGTCGATTTAGGAACCGGCCAGGCCTGAATTGCTTCGACTTTAGATGGGTCCATACTCACACCATCTTTGCCCACAATGTAACCAAGAAACACTACACTCGGCACCATAAACGTGCACTTCTCAAGCTTGCCAAATAGCTTCTGTTCTCGCATAACTTCGAACACTGATCTTAAATGTTGTTTGTGCTCTTCTTCATTCTTGCTATAAATCAGAATATCATCGAGATATACAACCACAAACTTGTTAAGGAAAGGCCTTAACACTTCATTCATAAGCCTCATAAACGAGCTAGGAGCGTTACATAGACCAAATGGCATCACGAGCCATTCATATAACCCCTGTTTTGTTTTAAAAGCGGTCTTCCACTCATCTCCCTCTCGAATTCTCATCTGATGATAACCACTCCGTAAATCAAGTTTAGAGAAAACACACGAACCAGAAAGTTCGTCTAATATATCGTCAAGCCTTGGCATAGGAAAGCGGTATTTGATTGTAATGTTGTTCACCGCTTTACTGTCAATACACATTCGCCAAGTTCCCTCCTTTTTCGGCACTAATAACGCTGGTACTGCACATGGACTCAAGCTCTCTTGTACATACCCTCGATCAATTAATTCCTGTACTTGCCTCTGTAATTATTTAGCTTCCTCGGGATTACACCGATAAGCTGGTTTATTAGGCAATGCAGCTCCGGGAATTAAGTCAATGCGATGTTCAATTCCCCGCAAGAGAGGTAACCCATATGGTAACTCCTCGGCAAACACATCCATGAACTCATCAAGTAACCCCTGCACTCCTCGGCGGTTACTCTCACCAACGGACTCCAAGTCCGGACAACCAGCACATAAGCTCGTTTTCCTTGAGCAAGGACCTCCTCTACTTCACTTGCTTCTAAAAACAAACTCTCCTTTGCAACAGGCTTCTTATGTTTACTTGGTGACAACGGTTTAAGATGATATTTAGCTTTTCCTTTAGTCACGACATAAACATTGCTCCTCCCGTCATGTTCTACCTTTCGATCATATTGCCACGGCCTACCCAGTAAAATATGACAAGCATTCATCGGGATTACATCACACAGCACCTTATCTTCATACGGTCCCAATTGTAACGATACTAGGGCCTGTTTCTTAACTAATATCCCATTATTCCCGTCAAGCCAATGTAATTTGTATGGTTTAGGGTGGTTTTTAGTTGGAAACTTCAGATTATCAACTAAGTCTCTAGATACGACATTGGTACAAGAACCGCTATCGAGAATAAGAGTGCAAATCTGATTGTTTACTTTACAACGAGAATGAAATAATCGTTCCCTTTGCTCCTCTTCAACGTGAGCAGCCTCGGTGTGGAGGCTTCGAAGCACCAACACCTCCTTCTCCTCGTCGCTGTAGGGTTCAACAACGTGTATCACCTCATCGCCACTCTCTTCCTCTTGCAAATCAGATTTGGATTCAGCTTCTGGAAGCACAAGTTCGGAACTAAATCAACCAATTCTTGAATCGTTAGAGCTCACTTTTGCGGACATTCATTGGCAATGTGCCCATATCCTTGGCACTTGAAACATCGTCGCAATCTCGCATGCTTTGTTTCAACCATTGTACCCTTTCCCTTATCTTTTGGATCCTCCTTTCGTACATCCTTGCTACTGGTCATAGTAGCTGCTGGTTTCGAGTAAGTGCTCGAATTCCTCGAATAATCACGAGCATAGGATTTCTTGCCTTTATCTTGCTTCTCGAATTTAAGAGCTAGCCTGCAAACATCGTTAAATCCATCATAATTCTGGATTTCCACCCGTTGTGCTAGGCTCGAATTGAGGCCACGAATAAAACGCGCAGTTCTCAATTCTTCCTTCTCTTCCAAATCGCAAATAATGCTCAATTTCTCGAATTCTTTCACATAATCAGCAACACTCAAGCTTTCCTGCGTTAAAGATGTTAGCTTTAAGTAATTATCTTGCTCGTAGTCTCTAGGAAGAAACCTCTTCATAAGATGCTTCTTTAACTTTTCCCAAGTTTCAATCTTAGGTTTTCTGTCTTTCTTGCGTTGCTTCTTCAGATTTTCGTACCATAAAGACGCGTACTTGGTTAATTTTAATGTAGCAACCTTAAACTGCTTATGCTCATCGTAGTCTTTGTATTCGAAAATCCTCTCTGCTTGATGAATCCAATCCAGAAACTTTTCAGCATCTAGATCTCCATTAAACTCGGGTATGTCGAGTTTAAGGCCTCTGTCATCATCGTTCTTGTTTTTCTTTTTATCCTTTGGTTGCTCGTCTTCTTCAGATTCGGACGGACTGTCCGAATTCTTTTTCTTCTCCTTATTCTTTAACATAGTTGCTATCTCCTTTAAAACATAAGACATCTGAGCCATCCCCATTTTTAACTCGTTATGACCATCTTACCATGTTTTTGGAGTACCATCTTTGTCGTTAACCATAATTAACAACTTCCCAAGACAGATCTATTAAGGAATAAATCTGAACCTTGCTCTGGTAACCAATTTGATATAGAACTCGTTCGTTAGAATGTAATGTTAGATTAAATTGCAGCGGAATTATTGATTAGTTTGAGTATGTCGTGTATAAGATCAAAAAACAAGGAAATATTGTTGGTAATTGCGTGAATTTGGAACAAAGAACAGGATAGATTAGCGAATCTTGTTCTAACCTCGCAAGGTTATAGCTCGATTTGCTATAACTCAGCCTCGCAAGGAAGAGTCCTAATCTAATCTCGCAAGATTGACACAAGTTTTACGAACTGTAAACTTTATTGTATTTCTGAAATATTCTGAAAATAAGGCCACAATCGGTCCTTATTTATAGTCCTACTCGATGTCACAATCTGACTCGAGATCTAATTCCTCAACTTATCTTCCAAGCTATTTTTCCTAAACTAACTAGGAAACTTATTATATAATTATTAACTAATAAAAATTAGATTTGTGGAAGCTAAATAAAACTAGGATTGGGAAATATAGAGTTTCCTAATTTTATTTGGATTAGGAAATATAGAGTTTCCTAATTTTATTTGAAAACAGTAAAATAAACTAATAGCTAATCCAACACAATTTAGGAAATCGTGTCTCCTAACATGGCTGGAATTCCGTGCTCCTACACGGCTTAGGGAAGCGTGTTTCCAGCTCCGCCATCTTCATTGCTCTCCCATTTCAACATCGTCACATAACTCGACCCCATTTTGAAACCTTATGTAATTTGAGTTACATTTCGACTAATGAGCACTTCATTTTCGCTATCTTCCAATGCTTCCGCATCACTCACCTTCAACGACCATCATCTATGAAAAGCGGCCTACAAACCAAGTTGCGGATGCACTTTCCAAGTTTGCTTTGAGTGACTCGAGCCCGAACTGTGGGTTTTATAATTGGGACTATGTGCCCCCTTTTGTATTACATTTGTATAACTCGGATCTTCTTCTTGTTTGTACTCCCTTATCGCCTGACCCTCCCCCCTAAGCTGTACTGAACTCTGGCCCTTGCGCTGTTTATGCGCCTTTTATTATATCGTTCAATTCCGCCAAAAAAAAAAGGTTTACACGATAATCTATAGTCAAAACTCAAGAGAAATCAATTTGGCAGCAATCTTGCTCATAAAGAGTACTATTCTCGCTCCTTTTTTATAATCTTGTGACATTCTTCTGTATAAACTTGTCTTATAAAATCGGCACATAAAAGGGAGAAGACCGTTATTTTCCTTTTACTAAAGATAATTCGACTGCAACTATACTCGACATAAGCATCTAATCACTTTTAGACAAATTAAAATCTTTATAAAGAAATACAAATAGTCCCTTGTGCCATTCCCCGCACCTTCCCTCCATCTAAATACACATCCCATGGTCAAAGATTTTCTTAAGAAATTCATTGTAGAAAGACACAAAATCAATAATTTGAGGAGAAGGGGAATTAAAAATTTGAGGAGAAGGAGCTTAAATACTTCAACATTCATGAATTAAAAATGAAAAAATCAGGAAGAACACAAAATAATACCTTCTTCGTTTCAGTCATTTGTTTACCTTCAATTAAAATACCCTCTCAATGAATACAAAAGATAAACATTTTTCGATTAATCATTTATGGGTAAATTGATTTTGACAAATTGAAATAGGGTTCACAAAATTGAATTAGGCAATCGAATAATCAAATTAGGTTAATTGATTTTGAGGATTTCAGTTAGAGATTACCAATTCATTGATCGAATTTTGATTATTTGAATTAGGGTTCATTAATTTGATATAAAATTTAATTAGGATTTGTTTTTTTTTTTTTTTTTTAATAAAAATCGATTTTCATTATTAAAAAAATCTAAATAACAAATAAAAAAAATAAAAAGTCAAAACAATTAAAAACTTGCATAAAAAATGTTAATTACTCTAATTAACTTGTTAACCCAATATGATAATTTATTAATCTAACCTTACTCTAACCTATAGAACTTAGCCTAGTTTTCCACATGGCGGGCTGTCATTGGCTAGGTATGAAAAATCTCATACACCTTGTTTATGAGTATCACTCTATAACGGTTGTATCCCTGCCTTTTATTCTCAATCTTTGAGATACTACTACCTAGTTTCCAAAACAAATTCCGATTTTGTTTTTTGATTTTATTAGTATCCCTCAAAAAGTTCCTAACTGTACAAAGATTTCTTATAATATTTCCTAATGTTAATGTTATATACGGAGTAAGAGACCGAAATATGGTAAAATACATATACACACACGTTCACGTAATTAGCACTATTTAAGGAGGGAGTTGTGCAAAGTGCAAATCATGAAACAAAAAACAACACAAGCACTAATCCATATTACTTGTATAACTTCTGAATTTAGATAACTCCCAGGTATGTCCTTGGTCTCTCGTTACTTACATTAATATAATACTACTCCGTATGATACATATATTTAGAATTTAGATCCGACATGATATGAACGTTAGACGGTTTTGTACAAGAATAGGTGCACTTTGAAATCAGAAGCCGGACGTTATTGTATTGCATGCAGTTGACCTTGCTTCCCTAATTATTTTGTTAATTAACGCCAATTAACCAAAAAATTCTATGTTGAATTTGTGTTATGTGTTATTTGTTTACCTTTGACGTTAGCGTGTAAATAACATTGAGTTGAAGAATTGAAATTTGAATATAATTATCATGGTACCTGTTGTATGTGCAGTTGGTGTCCAGGCTCCAACGAGTAAATAAGTTATGGCGACAAAATCGCGGCCTTCCCTTGAATCATGCAGCGAAGAGAACGATGATGTTTTCAGTGAGTTACCTGAAGAAATTTTGATGTCAGTAATGTGTTTGTTTACCATGAAGGAAGCTGCAAGATTTAGTCTTGTTTCCCGCCAATGTGAAGTCATATGGCGATATTTTCCGGTATTGATCTTCGAAGATAACCAAGTGAATTTCGATAATTATGAGGCACTTGTTGAAAAGAAAGCTTGCTTTGTTTGGAGGGTTGATCGTATTATTGAAAAGCATTTGGGGACAAATATAGACGAACTTAGAATCACATGTGATTTGGAACCAAGTTGGCAATCTTATGTTGATAAGTGGGTGGGTTTTGCACTAGATAAACAGGTTAAAAGGCTTGAGCTCAACTTTTCACCAATTTGGAGAAAACTGCGCGTTCCCGATGACCGTATTTATCGTTTTTATGCCTATCCTCGTGATCTTCCACCTAAGTTGTTTACTACTACTACTAGTACTACTGGCTGCTTCAAGTCGTGTTTTCTAACGTCTCTTTGTCTTAGATTCGTGAATGTGAACGATGAATTCGTTGATTTCCTCCCTCGTACTTGCCCACTCCTAGAGATGTTGTGCATCCAAGGATCGTCACGTTTAACTAGAGTCACCGGTTGTTTAGAATTGAAACAGTTAGAGGTGTCTCACTGTAAGAATCTTAAAAAAATTGATGTGACAGCCCGAAAGCTTCAGTCCTTGACACTTAATATTATGCATCCTGTTGAGCTACTACGCATTGTGGATGCTCCCTCTCTCGTTGAGATGTCAATTGGCGAGGCATATACATTTCTCTATTTATTTAATTACTACCTTGAAGACATTTTCTCCCAGTTGGTATATCTCAATCTAAGGATTGAACTAGGTGGGGTACCTTTTGGGCTGGTTAGTACACTTCTTCTCTGCCTTATTTCTTGTTTTTGCCTTTTTGTAACCAATTAACTAAAGTAATATTATATTATATTTTTTGTAACAGGGGGGAATGATAATGATGAATGGTGTTGCGATGCCGAAACTTGAACATCTACAACTGCAAGTTTTTAATGTAATGGCTTACTCAAGCCTTCGTGGATGTATTTTCGTGATTGCGACAACCCCTAGTCTGCAGAAGCTGACATTAAAGGCACGAACCCTCTTTCCTTGCTCTCGATCGCTTCCCATTTGTCTTGTTTAAAATTGTTATGAATGTTTGATATTAATAATTTTTTCATGTTTGTAGTTGGAGGAGTTTATTATCAACGAAAAGGGATACAATCGGAAACTAAACAAATGGGTTGGCTATGGATTTCCCATTAAATGGTTGACAACGTTGGAGATTGTTGGGTACAGGGGAGAGCTGGTTGACCTTGAGCTTGCATTCTTTGTTCTTGAGAATGCTACTATGCTTGAAGAAATCATTCTTGACTTCGCCCCACTCGATGACAACCATAAGCAACAACGATTACAAATGCTACAGACGAAACTACCACAGGACGTAAAGTTAATAGTTAAGTAAACTTGTTGTCGCGGATTATGTAGATGCAAAATCAAATTTGCTATTCATAATTATACAAATATGTAAGTTTTGGTAATCCCCTAATTAGGGTGATTAGAGAGATATCATATATATAGCAAAGGTGTACATCGATAGTCACCTAAATACAGTAATTAAACTAATCTATTGTTTCCTAAATACAAGGGACTAAATATATACACAATATTTACTTGCTAATACTCCCCCGCAGTCGAAACGGGAGAAGGGCGGACGCTAAGACTGGAACGGAACCGAGTGAATAAATGACGAGGAAGACCCTTCGTAAAAATATCAGCATATTGGTACTCGGCAGGGACATGCAACACACGAACCGTTCCTAATTGAACTTTCTCACGCACAAAATGAATATCAAGCTCGATGTGCTTGGTGCGTTGGTGCTGAACCGGGTTACTAGACAAGTACACCGCGGAAATATTATCACAATAAACCAAAGTAGCACGGTGAATTGGCACATGAAGCTCAAGTAACAAATTTCGTAACCAGCTCGTCTAGGCCACGGCATTAGCAACACCACGGTACTCCGCTTCGGCACTAGAACGTGAGACAGTGGCTTGACGTTTGGACGACCAAGACACCAAATTGTCTCCCAAAAACACACAATAACCGGAAGTGGAGCGAACCGTATCGGGGCAACCGCCCCAATCAGCGTCCGAGTATGCTGTCAACTCAAAAGTTTTACTCTTCGAAATGGTAAGCCCATGCGCAAGCGTGCCCTTAAGATAACGCAAAATGTGTTTGAGGAAGTGAAAGTGAGGCTCCCGAGGTGCATGCATGAAAAGACAGACCTGTTGAACAGCATAAGTAAGGTCGGGTTGAGTGATAGTTAAATACTGAAGTGCCCCCGCAAGGCTGCGATAAAGCGTGGGGTCAGCAAACGGAGCACCCGTAGTCGGACTAAGCTTCGAACCGGTTTCAACCGGTGTGGACACGGGATTACAATTCGACATGGAGGCACGATTAAGAATATCTTTGGCATATTGATCCTGACATAAAAACAGGCCAGTAGACGTACGTGTCACATTAATGCCCAAAAAATGATGCAGCGATCCAAGGCCCGACATGGCAAACTCACTCGACAAATCCGTAATAATACGTCGCAACAAAGAAGTAGAAGAAGCCGTAAGTATAATATCGTCAACATAAAGAAGAAGATAAGCAGTTTCCGTACCGGCCCGAAAAATAAACAGCGACGTGTCACATATGCTACTCCGAAATCCCCGAGAAAGAATAAAATTAGCGAACCGTTGGTACCAAGCTCGGGGTGCCTGTTTGAGCCCATAAAGGGACTTGCGAAGTCGACATACGTGATTAGGAGTAGCTTTAGTAACAAAACCCGGTGGTTGATGCATGAAAACGGTTTCCTTTAAATCACCATGGAGAAACGCATTCTTGACATCCAATTGATGAATGGGCCAAGAACGGGTGACAGCAATACTTAACACCGTACGAATAGAAGTAGGCTTAACCACAGGGCTAAATGTCTCATAGCAATCAATCCCGACCTGTTGAGTTTTACCATTTACCACGAGACGGGCCTTATACCGTTGAAGTGAACCATTTGCATTAAATTTGTGACGAAACAACCACATACAATGAATAACAGGAGCATGTGATGGTCGTGGTACAAGCTCCCACGTTCCATTATCAATTAAAGCACGATATTCGTCTGCCATGGCAGCCTTCCAATTCGGGTCCTGAAGGGCGAGGGTGGGGGATTTGGGCAGTGGAGAGAGAGGTGAGGCGGATGTGGTATGCAGAACACGCGGTTTGAATATACCATTCATAGCACGGGTCGACATTTGATGGGCACGATGGGCAGGGAAAGATTGAGGTGGAGGGTTATGCGAAGGGGAATGGTATGACGGGGCAGGGCTAGGTGGAGGTAAGGGAGTGGCTGGAGCGGCAGGGGTAGCTGGGGAGGCAGGGGTAATATGTGTGGCAGGGAACATCGAGGGTGGGGACTGAGGTTGAGTAGTAACGGAAGGGGAACGGGTTGGCGAGTCGGGCGTTTGTGGTGCGTTGTGAGGGGCCTGGTTGGGTTGGGTTGTAGGTGGTGGGGTCATATCAGCCAGGACGTGGGAAGGGATTTCGTCATCAATGTGCAAAAAATTATAATCCGATGGTTTGACAGTAGAGGATTCGGAAAAGGGAAAAACAGATTCATCAAAAGTAACATGACGCGAAAAAATAATTTTCCCGCTAGACAAATCAAGACAACGATAACCTTTATACTCATTTGGGTAACCAAGAAAGACACATCGGGTGGACCTAGGAGCTAATTTGTGTGGACGTTTGGCGGATAAATTTGGATAGCAGACACGGCCAAAGACACGGAGATGATCATAGGACGGCTCCTTTAGAAATAGGACAGATGTGGGGTTTCGATAAGCTAAGACTTTGGAGGGTAGGATGTTATGTATGTGGACTGCGGCGTGGGCAGCATCGACCCATAAGTTGGACGGAAGGGAGGCGTGATGGAGGAGGGTGAGGGTGATTTCGTTAATGCGGCGTATCATGCGTTCCGCTTTCCCATTTTTTGAGGAAGTTTGAGGACATGAAAACCGAAAAACAAGGCCATTTTTATCAGCTAAATCGCGAAATTTATTGTTGTCGAATTCGCGACCAAGATCACATTGAAACGATTTTATTTTACGATGAAATTGGGTTTGGACATACTTGGTGAATTTGGCAAAATTTTCGAAGGTTTCATATTTGTATTTTAAGGGATATATCCAAACGTAATTGGTAAAATCGTCAATTAGAATTAAGTAATATTTATATCCACTTTTGCTTAGAACATGCCACGTCCACAAGTCGCTATGAACAATATCAAAAGGCGCAATTGTTGTAGATAAAGAATCATGAAACGGTAATCTTTTGTGTTTGCTAATTTGACAAGAGTGACATAAACTAGAAGAGTGCTCTTTATTACAAAAAATACGACTATGAGACTTTAAGAAACTAAGAACGGGAGCACCTGGATCACCTAAGCGTTGATGCCATTTATCAGGAGCGAAGGCGATGAGGTTGAGAGACTCGGGCTGGGAGGTGAACGTGCTAGACCTAGAAGACACGAGATATAATTCGCCATCACTGTTGCTCCTCAAAATCGTTTTCCCATTCATTAAATCCTTCACAGAAAAACCACACGGATCAAATTCGACAGACACATTAATTTCTTTAGTAAATTGTTGAACCGAAATTAAATTTTTAATTATGTGGGGTGCATATAGGACACGGTGAAGGTGTAGGGTACGGGTTTGGGTCGGTATGTGAGATGTGCCAGAACCATGAATTGGAATGCTAGAACCATTACCGACATAAATTTTATTAATCGCACTAAAAGTGAATGGGGAACGGAGCATACCTACGTCGGACGTAAGATGGGATGAAGCGCCAGTATCCATAAACCAGTTTCCATCATTCGGGTTCATATTCATCGTGTTAAAAACTTGACCCAATTCTGACATCATTTGCGATTCATCACCCATCATGTAAGCCTGACCATACCCTTGGTTCGAGCCACGATTGGAAACAGGGGCACGATAATTATTCCGATTTGAAGCAGGACGCATTTGTGTTTGCGGCCAGGTTGGCCACGGTGCAGACCACCCTGGGTAGGTAGGGTAGGGGCACGGTGGTGGAGCCCACTGGGCAACCCACGGTGGAGGTGGACTCCCCGACGCCTGTGAGTATGATGCAGCAGAAGGTTGGCCGTTGTTGCTGCGATTAAACTGGCGACCACCATTGTTTTGGCCACCTTTGTTATTGCGTCGATTTCCATTGTTGTTTCGATAATTATTATTAGTATTATTATTATTATTATTATTATTATTATTATTATTATTATTATTATTATTATTATTAATACGCTGGTGGTAAAGTACAAGTACAAGTACAAGTACGTTTCCATTGTTGTTTTGATAATGTACATGGTCTAGTGGTAAAGTACAAGTACGTATCGGAGGAGATGCGAGTTTGATTCCTACAATAAGTAATTTTTTTCACGTGTTGAGTTGTATATTGCTTGTATATGGTACCCACATTATCTTTTAACCTAAATAATATCTCTCCTAATATCCTATTCTCTAATTCTCAACTCTATTTCCCTAAAAAAACAGAGTATGTCTCCTTAGAGACGATCTCTTAATATGATATGTTGAGAGACCATATTACAATTTTAAGAAAAAATGGTAAAAAAAAAGGTAATAAAATAGGTACAAATCATGATTTAAGATAAAATAGGTACATTTATTACCTAAATAGGTACGGAATTACTATGTTACGATCAACAACAAAAGGGTCACGAAATACAAATAAAAGGGTCCGAAAGACTGGTCCCTCAATAATTTATTGAAAGACCGTCTCTCCTAAGTTTTAGTGTGTTTTATTAGTTACGTTTGATGGTCATACGAATTGTATGTTCTCGCAAAACAAATGCTTGATGAAAGGTCTTAACACTACCTAGGATTTGATGCACCGTCATTCCCGTCAACAACAACCACGTCAATTATCGCGAAAACATCTTTTTAGTATTTTTTAATTGAAAGTGTAGTTTTTATTGACGATAAAAAAACGAATTGTTTATAAAAAATTCTATGTTATTGTGTTCACGGCTTCACGCTACTTTCATCTTTCGCTACCCCAAATTTTCAATCCTGGCTCCGCCCCTGCTCAACGGCGAAAGTAAGACGGTGGAGAGAAAGATGAGCAGCAGGCGGCGACGGAGGCCAAAATAGTAAAAGCACAAAGCAATCAACGAACGCGCCGAAATCTCCTTGTTCGAGATATATGCTATACTTGCCGTTGAAGACTCCTCTTTCGTTATTCCCCCCCCCTCCAATTCTTCCACCACAAATTCGATTCCCCAGATTGTTGTGTAAAATCATCTATTATCGTTAGTTCTGATTGTTTCGGGAGGAAAAATTGTAACAAAATTTGTGAATTAGGGTTTGGTTTTGTTGATTTGTGATTAATTCAGCGGATTCCTTTTGTTGTGATTGTTGTTGTTGTTGATATTTTGGCTGCTGCGAAAGTTATTTGATGAGGGGAGTAGATTTGTGTCATGTTTCGAAAAGGGGATTGGCTGAGCGAAAGGTGGATTTTGGACTTGGAGGTAAAATTAGGTCTGAAGATGTCGAATGGAGAGTTCAAGGTGACTATGATGATGCTATGGAATTTGATGGGGGTGTTCCTCTTTAGAAGAAGAGGAAATTATCGCCTGGTTTGTAGGATGTTGGAGGATGGTCTTCGTTGACTGTGTAAGATGATCGGGAGCCACATCAGCTTGATTAGCCATATCATTCACCATATATTACACTTAACGTCCCATTTTAACTGAATTAAAGTTCAAAGTCACGTTAATTACAATTAAGGGACTTCATGGTTACCAAAATCTTTTTCTAATTTGGAGGGTTACCATGTGGGATCTGAAAAAGTTTAGGGTCACCATATAGAAAAACCCATTTTTTTTGTAAAAAAGAATAAAATTTTATGAAGTTGATTTAGGCCATGTTTGGTAAACAGCGGATTAATTTTAGCATAAGCAGATTGCAAAAGTAGATTATAAATGTCAGATTTTATCATAAGGTTTGACTAGCATATTTACTATCCTAGCGACAAATTTTTTTCTTACGAGTTCATAAATTGACTTATCTACACTACATGTCAAAATGCTTGTTAAGATTGAGTTGCTTTTAAGTTTACCCTTGCTATATGCGCGATATAAAATTTATTCTTATAAGTAGGATTCGAACCTGGAATCATCTAAATGCTTGAAAGCTGATTTACCATTGTACTACTACAGCTTTGGTGAATAATTAGGGAAACAAATTTATATTAGCAGACCACAATAAATCGCAACCAAAATCGACCAAAATCTATAATATTAAATTGATTTTTTTAATTAAAATTAATTTAATCTGAAAAAACGTAGGTCAAAAATTACACAAACCCGGCCCTTTGCTTGAGTATCGAGAGTTATTAATGTAGTTAAATTATTCTAGCCTTCTAGGTTATAGAATTACACAACATGTTACCCAGATGATTTTGGAATTTTTGCCAAGAATAAATTAACCGAATGAATGTTAACAAAAAAAAAAATTTAAAAAAACTTTGTGGTAGCCAGGATTCGAACCTAGAATAATTTAACTGCTTGAAAGCTGATTTACCATTGTGCTACTACGGCTTTGGTGGACAATTAGGGAAACAAATTTATAATAGCAGACCACACTGCTTATGTTCTGTGGCACTTTGCTGCTTGAGTAACGAGAGTTATAAATGTAGAAATTCGTTGTCAGTTTGCTTATGTTTTGTGGCACTTTGCTGCTTGATCATGGTAGCGTTTTAGTTGTTGACTTTGTGTCTGTTAAAGAAAAGTGTCTCTATTACTTGAGTAACGAGAAATTTAAGTTAAATATTGGAGGATTTGGCTTCCATTTTGTAAATATGATGTTGTTCCGTGTACAGTATACAACTTCAGCAGAGTGTATATGACGGCATTCTTGCATTTGTTGTTGACTTTCCTTACTGTATGAGTCTCTGGTGCCAATAATTCAGAGAAATTATTAAATTGTGATTGTTACAGGCGGCCGTTTACTTCAACTAAAATATAGTGCTTTTGCTTTGAGGAGCAAAGGCTTCTTCCTGGGAGCAGGTCGACACATATGCCTGTAAGGCTGTAAGTAGTACCTATTCATCATTTTGCATGTATTAAGAATGCGCTTTCAAACCTGTATAGGTGTTTTTTACATTGATCCTGAGTTCGAGACAGACTTTAGGATGGACAGCATCAGATAAAGTTTTCTGAGGAACCAAATCTTGCTGATGTCTCATTGTCTCGAAACAAAGTTGATCTGATGTCCCTTTCCAGTGCATTCTATTATACATTCAAATTTGATAGACTCATTATTGCCCTATCCCACCCTCACCATGGCAAAACCTTGCTCAAAATTCTCAGCCTGTCTAGATTCGAGGCGTTTATACTTTATGGGCTGTCTTACCCATGAGGCGTATCTCATCTGGCCCCCGGTCTGGAAAAGATCACCTATACTCGAGATTATTAAGGCGCAGCAGTAGCGACTGTACGATTCGAAGGACGCCATCACCATTTCCGAGAGGGTGTATTTCATGTTTCATACTACGATTAAATTGTGCTTTGTCATTCCGTTGGTAATGTCTCAAATTGACTGTGAAGGTCGAGTTGTTTTAAGTTTAACCTTCATATCTGCCCGGCACAAAATTTATTCTTACGAGTTCATATTTGACCAATCTACATGGCAAAAGTCATTTTGAATTTCGATCAGATCAAATTCCTCATACTCGTACTATGCAAATTAGAAGCTCAAATTAAGACGGGTTCCAGTGCAAAACTATGGTTGTGAAAAGAAGCAAGCCACGTTTTAGCCGCTTATAAAAAACAAAAAAATTGTTGTAGCCAGGATTTGAAACTGGAATCATTTCATAATCCGAAAGTTGATTTACCATTGAGCTACTACAACTTTGGTGATGAATTAGGGAAACAAAATTATATTAACGTACTTCAAAAAACTGCACCCCAAAATTGACCCGAATCTATATAATTAAATTGATTTTTTTTAACTGAAATTAAATTAATCTGAAGAAACTTAAGTAATTTTTACACAAACCCAAAGTTAAGGTGCTTAATTACAACTTTCGCGATAAGTAAATTATACCAACCAAGATCAAAGACGATTTGACTTGTAAATCATAACCATTTGATTCTAAATAATTCGAATCAACCCAACCATACTCGAGACTTAGTAAAAACACATACTATATTACACAAAAAATAATCCCAACTATGTGTTTATCATGTGTCATGTCCAAAATTCGAGTTCCAAAAATATATCAAATTTGAGTTGCAAATAAAAAAGTATGAATGCAGGTACGAAGCTATGTCAACCCTCGTGTACACAGATTTAACATGCTTTATTATGAGCCGGCAGCCGCTTATAGAATTGCACAGCATGTTACCCAGATGATTTTGGAATTGAAATTGCTGTAGCCAGGATTCGAACCTGGAATCATCTAAATGCTTGAAAGCTGATTTACCATTGTGCTACTACAGCTTTGGTGAGTAATTAGGGAAACAAACTTATATTACCAGACCACAATCAATTGCAACCAAAATCGACCAAAATCTATAATATTAAATTGATTTTTTTAATTGAAATTAATTTAATCTGAAACAAAGTAGGTCAAAAATTACACAAACCCAATATTAATCTATAGATAAATTATACACTACCAATCAAGATCGCATAAAGTAATCCGAACTAACATGTTTATCCTATAGTATACATTCTTCAAGTGATTTCTCGGAGACAAGAACACGACTGATCCAAACTCCATTAGTCCACATTACCAGGGTCTTTTTTCTTACTGAGTAGAGTTGCCCTTAAGTTTAATGTTCTTGCAGATTAATGCTACAAGCCTACAATAATTACCATTCTTGTCACGATGTCACCCTTCGTCTCCTCCTAACTTACCGTGATTTAGTAATTATTTAGTACTGTAATAATAATAATGAAACGAGTTAGTAATGTAGAAACTTGCTGTCACCTTGCCTATATTCTGTGAACTTCACTGCTTGATCGCGATAGCATTTTTGTTGTAGAAGCGCCTTTTCTTGAGAAACGAGAATTTTAAGTTCATATTGGAGGAAACCTGCAATTACCCTTACTTGAAATCCTGCAATTACCCCAAGTCTGGAAATGATCACCTATATGGCTATACGACTATACTCGGGATTATGAAGGCAGGTAGTAGTGACTGTAAGATTGGAGGAACAACACCATCGGCATTTGCAACGGTGTGTAAAGTATACGGATTGGAACTGCCAAGAATAAAATAAAAGGATAATTTTGTTTTTAGAACAAACCCAAAAATTTGCTATAGCCAGGATTTGAACCTGGAATCCCTTTCCATTGTTGAAACTGATTTACCAATGTGCTACTACAGCTTTTGATGAAAGAAAAGGGAAGCAAAAATATAACTCTGTTTAGATTGGGCCAAGCCCTAGAAAACCGCACCCCAGATTGGACAAACAATCTGTGAAATTAAATTATTTTTTTTCCTCGAAAGAAAAGGAATTGATAAAAGTTAGATATTTTTAACATACTCATAAAGACGAATAAAATATGATCCACTTGAATATATTTTCACTTATGCATTGAGAGAAAATTGTTAAGGAAACAAATAATTCTACCTCTCCATCAAGCAAGCTATAATTATTGTTATACTGTTTTGATATGTATATCTTTAGTTTAGTTATAAGATCTTTGTATATATTTCCTTTAGCTTATTCTTTCCTTATACTTGTATATTTTTAGCCTTAGGTTTAGGTAATACCTTTAGTATATAAACGCATGTACATTGCTCTTGTTTATTATCAATATACAAAAACACTTCCTCATCTTATATGGTATCAACCGCCTTCGATCCTCGACATCGTATCCTTCAAGCATGGCAAGCAACGCCCTAATTGTTCCCAATACCACCGATACCACCGATAACACCACCCCTATCATCTTTGTCAACCTCTCACAATGCAAAACCTTAACCACCACAAACTACACTCAATGGTCCTTCCAAATTCAGTCCTTCCTCGAGGGGCTCGACCTCTTCCACTACCTCAATGGCACGCATCCTTGCCCTCCCAAAACCGTCATCGTTGACAACAAGTCCACTGCCAACCCCGCATACTCCACATGGGCTCGGCAAGACCGTCTTCTCCTTGCTTCCCTTGTTGGAACCCTCAACGCCAATATTGCCCCTTTAGTCACCCGTTCCACGTCCTCTCACGAGGCTTGGTCTACCCTTGCCTCCACCTTTGCCAACCCCTCTCGGAGTCACATACTCCAAATCAAAAATCGTCTTGAATCCATCATCAAGAAACCCGACCAAACTGTCACCGAATACATGCATCAAATCAAAACTTGCACCCTAGAACTTGCCCAACTAGGTAAACCTATGGACCCCAAAGACATCATCTCGAAGGTACTTCCTGGCCTTGACTCGACACACTATCGAGCCATCAAGGAAACGGTTGAAGCCCGTGACACCCCTATAACCTTTGATGCCCTACATGAGAAGCTTATCAATCATGACCTACAAAACCCTCAAACCACGTCTGCCTCACCACTTCCCACCACTGCCTTTGCTGCCCAATATCGCTCTAATCAACCCCGTTATCAAAATCGCCCCAACACCACTCCCCTCCTTCCCAATCCGTCCCCTGATGTCTCGGTCTGTCAATACTGTGGCTACAAAGGTCACACTTTCACCAATTATCGTTATTTCAAGAAAGCACACCCCTCTCTCACCGTGATTCCCTACACTCGTCCCAATCGTCCTCCTACTGGTCGTCCTCAACCAAACACGGCCACTGCGACCCCTTATTCTCCCAACTCGTGGTTAGTTGATAGTGGTGCCTCTCACCACATAACTAACGACCTATCTAACCTTGCTCTACATGCTCCCTATGACGGTCCCGATGACGTTGTCATTGGTGATGGTTCCTCGCTGCCCATCTCTAACATAGGTTCTTTCGACATTCACTCTCATTCTTCCTCTCTTTACTTTCGTAATGTACTTCATGTTCCGCTTATTTCTCGCAATATCCTGTCTGTATCTCAATTCTGTCATGATAATAATGCCTTCATCGAATTCACATCGTCTCATTTCTTTTTTAAGGATTCAATGACGGGACGGATCCTTCTCCACGGCCCAATTGATCGTGGTATCTACTCCTGGAACCCATCTACCTCACACGCCTTCACAGCTACTTCAACTGCTTCCGCTCCACTCTTATGGCACCATCGTCTTGGCCATCCTTCATCCAATGTTTTTTCTTTTCTAAAAAGGCAATTTAGGTTACCTATTTCTATTTCTAGCTTTGATCATTGTCATTCTTGCAAAATTAATAAATGTCATAAACTACCATTTTCTACTTCATCTCTTACGTCTAGTGCCCCTCTCGAATTAATTTTTTCTGATGTTTAGAGTTCTCCGGTTTTATCCCATGATAATTTCAAATATTATGTACTCTTTGTTGATCATTTTACGAAATACACTTGGCTATATCCGCTCAAACGTAAGTCCGATACATTTAACATCTTCAAAAAATTCAAGCTATTAGTCGAAAAATATTTTAAACGGCCTATCATTCAAATGTTCTCCGACAACGGAGGAGAATACATCAAAATTACGCCCTCCCTTCTCCAAGATGGTGTCTCTCATCTCACATCACCACCACATACTCCCGAGCACAATGGATATGCCGAACGACGGCATCGTCATATTGTGGAAACGGGTCTCTCACTGCTTACACATGCTCGGCTTCCCACCTCTTTTTGGCCGCATGCTTTTGCCACAGCGGTTGATCTAATAAATCGTTTGCCAACGCCTACTCTCAACCATGACTCCCCTTACTCTCGTCTCTTATCTAAGTCTCTTAATTACAATAAACTCCGCGCCTTTGGTTGTCTCTGTTACCCGTGGCTTAAACCTTACACCACCAACAAACTCGATCCCAAGTCATTAGCTTGTGTTTTTCTTGGATACTCTACGACACAAAGCGCGTATCTCTGTCTCGACCCTACATCTAACCGAATTTATACGTCTCGCCATGTCACCTTTGTCGAAACTGACTTCCCATATCCTCGTCTTACCTTCCTTCCACCCGCTGAACCTGCTCCCTCTGTCGTGGACCAGTCTCACAATCCCCTCCCCTGCATCCATCTCCTCCCCTGCCAACCCGACTCCACACTCTACCACTCCTCATGAATCCCACGACTCCTCCCAGTCATCCCCTCATCTGGCCAAGACCTCTGACATCTCTCCTTCTGCCTCTCCTCCTGCCTAGTCACCTCCACCTCCCCCACCACTACCTCCACCACCACCTCCAACTTCTCGTGTCATCACTCGCTTAGCCAACAACATTAGGAAGCCTAACCCCAAGTATGCCAAGTTAGCTATTGTCCCTTCACCACATTCGCTCCCCACAACCGCCAAACAAGCTCTCTCCTAACCCCAATGGCGTGATGCAATGCTTGAAGAATACAATGCTTTAATTTGTAACAATACATGGTCTCTTGTTCCTGCACACGAAGCTCAAAACATAATAGGTTGCAAATGGGTTTTTCGTGTCAAGTATAATCCCGATAACTCAATTCAAAAATACAAGGCTTGCTTGGTCGCAAAAGGCTTTCATCAACGACATGGGATTGACTACGCTGATACTTTCAATCCCGTTGTCAAGCCTGTCACCATTCGTCTCATCCTCTCTCTCGCACTTGCTCATGGTTGGTCTCTTCGCCAGCTTGACGTTAACAATGCTTTTCTCTAAGGTACCCTTCATGACACTGTCTTTATGTCTCAGCCTCCCGGTTTCATTGATGATTCGCGTCCTACTCGTGTTTGCTGCCTCAAGAAAGCTATCTATGGTCTTAAACAGGCCCCTCGGGCTTGGTATACGGAGCTCAAAAATTCTCTCCTCCAATTCAGTTTTACTGCATCTCTGGCCGACCCTTTCTTATTTATTTACAACATCAAAAACAAAATCATCTATGTGCTTGTCTACGTGGACGATATCATCGTCACAGGTCCCTCCAATAGTGCCCTCAATTCATTCATTCACCAGTTTGCTACTCGTTTTTCGCTCAAAGATCTAGGTTCCCTCACTTTTTTCCTAGGTGTTGAAGTCACTCCCAATGCCAAAGGACTACTGTTATCTCAATCGAAGTATATTTTTGATCTCCTCCATCAGTTTAATATGCTTGACTCGAAGCCGTCTACTACTCCCATGCTCCCTTACCCACCTCTTACAACCGACACAAATACTCCCTCTTGTGATGTCTCTGCTTATCGTTCTGCGGTTGGCAGCCTCTAATACCTATCACTCACCTGTCCCGATGTCTCCTACTCTTTCAACAGGTTAGCTCAGTTTATGCAAATTCCACAAGCCACTCATTGGTCTGCCCTTAAGCGCTTGCTTCGCTATCTACATGGCACTATGAATCTTGGTCTTCAGTTACCCCGATCCAATCCCTTGCAAATCCACGCTTTCTGTGATGCGGATTGGGGTGGTGACAAGGATGCTTACGTCTCAACCTCTGGATACCTGGTCTATCTCGGAAAAAACCCAATTGCTTGGGCCTCTAAGAAACAGCGGACTCTAGCTCTTTCTTCCACTGAAGCGGGGTTTCGAGCTGTAGCTGACACCACGTCTGAAATTCTCTGGGTTCGGTCTCTCCTTTCCGAGCTTGGTCTCAAGTTCTCCTCCTCACCAGCGATTTATTGTGATAATTTAAGTGCCACTCACTATGCAGCTAACCCTGTTTTTCACTCGCGTATGAAACATGTTGCGTTAGCTTTTCATTTTGTTCGTGCTCAGGTTCAACAAGGCTTGCTCCGTGTTGCTCATATCAGTGGGAATGATCAGTTGGCCGATGCTCTAACTAAGCCTTTGTATCGTCCTCGTTTTGAAATGCTTATCTCCAAGATCGGATTTTTCTCTGGACCGTCTTGCGGAGGAATGTTAACGAAACAAATAATTCTACCTCTCCATCAAGCAAGCTATAATTATTGTTATACGGTTTTGATATGTGTATCTTTAGTTTAGTTATAAGATCTTTGTATATATTTCCTTTAGCTTATTCTTTCCTTATACTTGTATATTTTTAGCCTTAGGTTTAGGTAATACCTTTAGTATATAAACTCATGTACATTGCTCTTGTTTATTATCAATATACAAAAACACTTCCTCATCTTATAAAAATTACAATTGTAGGTTTATTTGTGAATAGTGTGCAAAAACTAATATGGTAGAGTAGAGTTGAATGGAGGGAGTACATATTTGAATTGAAACTAGTTTTGTGGTCCGTGAATTTCACGGGATATTTTGTTTTTAGTGTGATGTTTTTAGTGCTTCTAGTAATTCAGATTTTATAAAATATCAAATCACATAGTAAGATTACCTCATGAATAATTCATGATAGATCGTGTACTAAAAATACGGGCATTGACATGTTAACATAAAGATCAAAGTCGATAAATTAAAAAGTGCTATTTTTTCAAAGGTAAAATGATGAAAAAAAAATCAACAAATACCAAAATAAAAAATACAGTTGAAAAAAAAAACTAAAAAACTATTACTCATTCACGTTGATGTCGTCAATCTTACACTTAGTTTTTAATATATACTCCGTAGTTCTTTAAGCAATCCTAATATTTTACTTCTTCATATAGTCTTCTTTCTCCAATGAATCGTCCCTAGAAAAAAGTAACTCAGTAATTAGTGCGAATTAACCAACAAAACAGTGAAATTTGTTTTATACAATATTATCGTTATTAACTTAAACTTCCTCTTAAATAGAGAAAAAGGTAAAACATCAACATAGCAAAAACTTCACAAACGAATCAATATTATCACATGTAAATCATTGAAATTAAACCAAATGGAAAACTTGAATCAATATCTATCTATATTATTAAAGGAAGCTTTTTTCGAGCGATTATAAAGACTCCACCTTTTACAAACCGCTTAATTCATTAAAAACAAATAACAGATAAAAATTAGAATTAAAATTAGATTAAAAAATCATAACACACGAAATATATTGGAGTAAGAACACCCAATCTCTTACCCTAATTAGAGTTCTAGGGGGCGGGGGTTATGTATTACCAGAAAATTCTACTATTAATTAAGTCATAAGATATTATTATATAACAATATGTTTTGTAGAGTTCTGTCATATTACAACTGCATACTTCGTATTACCTATTTTTAATGAACTGCCTAATTTTACAATCAACCAATTAAATAGATACCCCACTATTCAATTTAACAAAGAGATAAGAAATCATATGATTAATAGAATCCTATTATTAACATACTTATTGTAGAGTTATAGTTGCATTGTATCACAACATGTCTTGCCTCATACTTATATAAACGGTAATTGTACCCTGGCTCACAAATCTTGCAACTCTTTGTTTGAATAACTATCATGTATTTACGTTTTATGTGTTATTTTATGCCCGTAGCTAGCCTTATCATGCCACTCCTTTTTGTTTAAATTATAATTATGTTTTCATCATTATTAGCGTTGTACTTTTTGTATACTAAGTTTGCATAATTTGAGTTTATAATTTTGTTTTTGTAGGAGGTTGATATCAAGGAAGAACTATTAGACGCGATGTTACGTTGGCGGGATATAGTCATCCGTAGAGGTCAGCTTTGATGCTATTGTTGGTGATCGCGTTTGTAAAGTACGTAAGACGGCCATTGTAGTTTCCATAAGATTATAGTATATTCGGTTTTAACTAAGGACTTATATATTCAGTGTCTATAATTCTCTTTTATTTCAAGTTGGACATACAGGCATGTATTTTCGCTATTAAATATTGGCTTAGATTTTGTGAAATTTATGATATAGTTTTGTCGCCTTGGCATGCATACACACATTGGTAGATATTAATTGGATGAAAAAGTTAGGTTTTTTTATACTCTTAGAAACTAACCGATAAGCCGAACATCGATCTATTCGTAGACTTTATATGATTTTCATTATATTGTGTTTAACAAGTAATAATGGCGTAACATTGGTTTGCTAATCATTTTTCTAGATTATTTAGTAATCTAACGGTTTTCTAATAGTTAGGTCTTATTGGTTACTTCGTACCTTCGTATATATGTGGGTATATTTGATGAAGTTATAAGGTAAATAATTCATGGACTATACAACCAGTTGTATATGTTGTACGGTGTTAAAGAATATGAACTTTATTAGAAAGTATTAAACTCATCCATTTACACATTAAAAACATGAACTTTGAATTAGCTCAGAAAGAATACATATAAGCTCAGATTCTTATACCTTGGTTGTACAATGTTTATGGTACAACTGGATGTATAATCCTATTTAATAAGGATATGGAAAAATTATGATGGCCTTATTGTAAAGCAACGTAACTACTCGGTACTAATTCACAAGTAGTTGTTATTATACATGTATACTATATAACTCTACATGTTTTGTTGCCACCCACTCCTATACAAATTCAATTGTTTCGTAGATTGTTTATAGTGAATGAATTGTTTCGAGTAGATGAGAATGAGTATAATTTATAAAAGAATTAAACAATGAATAAATTTAGGTGCAACTATATACTAATATTATTACTTACGGAGTTTCGATGGTTTTTAGTTTTTAGTTTTTAGTTACATAAAACGAAAAAATACATAAGATGTTACATGATCTGAAACAGAAAGTGAAAAGACTATAACCCCTTTTGGGGATTGCATTGCAGTATTGCACAAAATGAATGATGAAGGGAGTATATCCTCGCTTAACAAATCAAAGAAAAACAAATGTTACACGTAGTGACCTGTTATTATAAATGTACCTTACTACTTATAACTACACTTAAGAAAAATTGTCAGCCTATAAGCCAATTTAATTGTCATTTGTTTACTTTTACTTTTAGCACAAAGATCAAAGAAAAGGGAGATCTTTGTAGAATTAGTTGTTGGATGACAAGTGGATCAAGATGATTTAAATTATTAAATAACTTATGAAAAATATTCTCAAATTAAAAAAGGTAAACAAATGAGTGATACACTTAAACATGGAATTCGTAAGCAAATGACCAAGACAGAGGAAATATAGTTTAACAATAATATTTCTATAAAACGTTTTTACACAGCTTATTTTAACCATTAGTTACTTTACCTAATTATCCCCAGTCCAGTAACCCCAACTAACTATCACAATTGTCTAATAAGGACATCAAGGTAACTTTATTAATGGCTTTACAATATTTTTATCGTAAGTCTATTTTACACGAGACTTATTCATAATTTAAATGTTTCACGGCTTTCTTTATTCATGCTTTTATGAGATCTTATGAAATTGAATAATTAGATATAATAATTTATTAGATACTTCCCAGATTTAATAGTTTTCTAAATTGAATTTTAAAATGTTTGCTAAAAAAAGGCCCGTGCATCGCACGGGCATTAAATCTAGTATCTATCTATATTAATAAAGGAAGCTTTTTTCGTGCGATTACAGAGAGTCCAAGTTTTACAAATGACTTTAATAATATAATATACGTGGTAGATTTTAAGTTGGCATACATTACTCAACAGCGTTTTATGTAAAAATACTAGATTTTGTGCCCGTGCGTTGCACGGGTTTCAAATTTGTCCTTCATCTAATTGTTTAGACCTTTTAATATCATTTTGAATTATACGTAAAAGTTGTATTTCAATCTTATTAATTTGAACACCTTTCAATAAAGTTTCTTTCTTTTAAAAAATTTATCTTATTAATTTTATATAAGATTAAAAAGTACGTTTATGTAAGGATTCTAGGAATAGGAATTACAATTTGTTAGAATAAGAGGATAATTACAAATTATTTTAAAGTTTTATCCTTTAAATTTTCACTTTTCAAATTTATAGATAAATTTTTTAATGGAATATAATTTAGTAATTTGTAAATTAAGTTAGTTATCCGTACGTAAAACACCATATAGTTATATTAAATGAAACTTTAATTGAATACTTTGCTTAGATTGTAGTGATGCTAGGGATAGAGTTTTATCTTATGTAACCATATTTATCTCCCTTTATATAATATATTAATTAATAATCACATGTCTTTTGATATTGTGTTATTTTAAAATAAAAGTAGTTTAAGATTACTACGTAAATGACTTGGATGCTTAATCCTACGTAAAATATATAAATCCATGCATAAGGTTACTCTTCTAATATCCTATTATTAGATTTATTACTACTATATTTTATCCCTCACTTTTTTAATTGGTATTTATGAGAAGGTCCTTTAACTCTTTTGTATACACACACAATAACAAACGCAAGTTCCTTTCAAATTTTAATTCTACTCAATCACTACACCATTTCATAGACTATACATCTGAAATAGTACCTCTTATTTATAAATGATAATATGCTCAGAAAAAATGTGTATATGCTCCAAAAGTACAAGGTCTAAGGTACTATCTCAAATGCGTAATCCTTTTTCTATGTCAGATGTAAGTATGTAACTTAAGGTAGAATATGATATACATAAACATACGTAGCATTATAGCATGAAAGTAGTAACTTATTATTTCTTAAGAATTATGCAAACTTTGATAAAAATTCTTATTGAAGTCATTGAAATAGTATAAATCTCCTTTTAATATTATTAATCAACATTATTACTCGATAGTTTATAGATATGTCTAGCCGTAAATTTTCATGAGTGTAAATTTCAAACTTATTTCTTATCATATCTAATTTATGGCGGAGTGAATAATGATGGCGTGGTATCACAAGCCGAACGGCAAGGATAACCAGTTTTATCTTTCTAATTTAATTATCATGGTGTGAAATGTGAATAATAGAGATTAAATATTTCTTTAATGATTTCGCGTTAACCTTCCACTTTCATACCTTTAACCAATCCAAAACTCTTTTACAAATTGCATTTGAATTATGAGGCTTTTATTAAGTAAGTATTTGTCATTCTATCATACGTAAAAAAAACTAAGAATCGCATAATTAAGTTCAAATCTACCTTAATGACTACAAATAATATGACAAAAAAAATTGATAAAAACGTGAAAGTTAAATTTTGATATTCTTGTATGCTTCACTAGTTTAGGACCCGTGCATTTTGCACGGACATATATAAATAATATTAATAATTAATTTTAAAATTTTATAGTTACACCCTGGGATTAATTTTCATGTACAATTTCTAAAGTAAATGATTTATATTACTAAAAAACAACATAATTGAATTGTAAAAAATGGATTCAAAAGAACAAATTAACATTCAATCTTCTAGGGTAAAGGATTTTCAATACTTAAACTCCGTCTATAAATGATCACACTAATTTTTTTATGCTTTGCAAGTGTGGACATCATGTAAGTAACTACCCATCCTTCTATATCAGATCATATTCTTTATTACACAATGCAATAATGTGGAGTCAAAGGTAAAACCAAAAAAATTGTCATATTGCAATGGATTTTTATTTAGGAATACATGTGATCTTTATACATGTATTTGAAACTATATACAAATTACAAAGTAATACGCAGAATGCAAATGTTATACATTGGTTCAAGTTGTAAACTTAAAGCTACCTACATATAATGCAAATAAAATTGAACACTACTCCATTACATGCTCAATGGAATCTCCATTGTTGAGGAGAATCAAATTAGCAGCAATCCAACTAAGGCAGGACTATATTTTAGACAAGCCTTCTTACCAGCTTGTCATCTACAATCTGCATCCAAATTTTCCGAAGTTTATCGTTAGGGTTTGCTTCATGTTACTTACCCTACCAATACGTTTTGTTTTAGTCTTCAGATAAAACTCTTAGCTCTTCCTGATTAAAACATGAAACAAAAAGGGTCTATATATATATATGTATTTATATATATATATATATATATATATATATATATATATATATATATATATATATATATATATATATATATTTGGTTATAGTAAAAGACTTTCCCAATAATAAATAAAATATACTCTTTGACAACATACAACAATCCCATGAATAAACAAAGCCAGCCGAGTATGCTCTCTGTCATCGAATTCATTTGATGCGATTCCATATTGTACCCATGCATCAAGTGCTTGATTCCGAGCCATGCATGCGTTATTGTTGTTAGCTTCATATGAAAACAATGCAAATATGATTAGCTAAGCTCGTAAATAATGTTCACGGAGTAAGCAAAAAAATAGCAGACAATAATAAACACACAGACTAACCCAACATTAAAGACATAATAACGTTCATGTGCCACAAATGAACAAATTGAATAAAAAAGATAACAGAACTCTAATCTAATACAAAGCATACATTTAACAAAGGACGTGCCACAAATGAACAAATGGTTTAAATCTAGAATCTATAAATTTGTGGAACAATGAGCAAAGAATAAGAAGAATAAGAAAAGAAAACCGGATGATTTTGAGAATTGACCTAAGATGAAGATACATATATATACACACACCACAATTGTAGAGTTTGATTTAGGATAGATTTAATAATACGGGATCTATATTATATATATCAATTTCATATTAAACTATAACAAAAACTTGATATATTATCTTTTATTTTTCTTGATTTATTCTTTAGGATATAATTTTAGTTTTATTCTTTAGGATATAATTTTAGTTAAAGTGTTTTAGAAAAGTTGGAGACGCTCATAGTGCCTGAAAAAAGCCTCTTTTATATATATATATTGATTGATTAAAAATATAGTGCATGAGTCCTAATTAATATCGTTTACCGAGATGATTAAGCTTCTTTTATCAGCTATAAATATCAATTGATTCATCTCCATCAAACTCAATAAATATTTCAGCCGTAACTTTTGCATATTTATTAATGATTTATTTTATTATATGGCCTCATTTCTTTCTTAGTGTATCCTTTTATTCAGATAATTTATTGTATTGATGTATACGGAGTACTACACCCGTGTTTTATGTATTCGTTTCTATTCTCATAATTTGTTCATCCGTGTTTTATGCATTCGTTTCTAATCTCATAATTTGTTTTTTGACTATAGGAGGGATTGTATGATGTACAACAAGTCAGATTTATTGATGATGCTCGATCATGACAAATTGACAATTACATGAGTCAACAAGTAAGCTTTCCTTTGCCTACCACCAAAAAACCAATCTGTCCCAATCTGTCTCGAGTCTTACTTCTCTTTTTATTTTCATGTTTATTTCATTTGCTCATTATCGCCATGCGTAGGTTTTAGTTTTCGTTTTTTATTTTCATGTTTATTTCATGCATGATTTATGATTATCATGTAGATGAGTGACGAAATCTATTGTTCACAAAATTTGTGTCTCAAGGTTCAGATCTCTTCAAAAGTCATTGCAATTATGTACTCCGTAAGATTCATTGTCATTCATTTTTTTACTTACTGTGTTAATATGTCGATCGGGTTGTAGTATTGGGTTTTTAGCAAATATAGCAGCCACCTTTATAGCGATATCGTCATTATAATAAAGGTCACAGCTCAATAACTATCATTTTAAGGAAAAAAAACTTTTTTTTATATTGTGGAGTATCCGAAAGGTAGCTTTACAAAGTTTATTTAGAGATACGATTATAGAAAGTAAACCTTTTATAATCTATCTTCCCAATTCAATTTCGAGATTCATCAACATTAACATGCCAAATGCTCATATTACTTCGTATCTTGATAATAATATAACCAACATTACTTAATTTTTGTAATTTTTTAATTGTGAATGTTTGGGTCTCACATTTATATTTCAGCAAATAGTATGGTGTGAAATCATCATAAACGAATGTATGTTCAGTATACTTGCACACTGAATAATTTTTAGGAATTGTGATCCTAACTTGATAAAAGACTTTCGAATATACTTGCACAATCATGCTGATATAGTTCGAAGCCTATAATAATTGTTTCCTATGCTTTATGGGTTTCTTCTTTCTTCCATTATTAAAAAAATGATTAGAACTAACCTACAATAAGAATATAAAAAGGTTTTAAAACCGAAACAAAATAGGATTTTTGCGTCGATAAAGGTAGGTAGTAACAACAATGTCACTTCATCGCTCTCAAAGTATGGAGTATATAAAGTTACGTAGGAAGTAGGAACATGAATACCCATGTAATTCTAAAAGTGATCCCATGTATTTTAAATTATCAATTATCAATTCAGTTATATTATGTCATTTTTATATTATGAGTTCTTTTATTTATTTAACTATATATTATGGTCATATGTTCTCAATTTTACTCAAATATAAAACTTAGCATAGTAAAATTTGGGTTGGGTAAAAAAAAAAACAAATTTTACCTCTTAGCTCCCTTTTGACTCTTGGGATGCTTTTTAGTCAAGCTCAAATGATTGAACTGGAGGATCGAAGTTGGATGGAGCTGCATTGAATTAAAGATATGTGAGATGAATAAAGCCCTAATAAGTTGATTTGAACTGAAATGAGCTAAACTAAACTAAATGGAGCCGAATTGAACTGGTGAGTTGAATGAGCTGAACTGAATTGAAGTTATGTGAGATGAATAGAGATAAAATAAACTAAGTTAAATTGAAGTGAGTTGAAATGAGCCGAACAAAACCTCAAATAAGCTGAAAAGAACCAAGGCGAGTATTATTACATCATAATTATAGGATAATACAAATTGGCCCGGGCGAGCTTTAAATCTAGTATATATATAAAAGAGGCTTTTTTCAGGCAATTTTAGAGTTTCCAACTTTTGTAAAACACCTATATACTTAAATATTAATATGTACGAAAAGATATAAATTTGGCCATACAGATAATGCAAAAGATATAATAATTATATTATAATTTGAATTTGTTAACAACTAAAACACTAAGGGGTTGTTTGGTTACCCATTAAATAACATAGGAATTCCAATTCATGTGAATTGCAAAATGGGTAACTTGTTTGGTTACCCCAATTCTCATGAAATAGAATTACCTTGGAACTCTAATTCCTCCATAATGGAGGAAGTTGCTTACTAGGTCCCCCTAGGTAAGTGAGAATGCCTACATGAATTGCATTTCCTCTATGCAACCAAACAACTTTTCCTAATTCACATGAATTCTAAAATCATGTGATTTATCACTTCCTAGGCAATGCAACTTCCTACATGTAACCAAACGACCCATAATTACAAAGTAGGTATATATATAAACCATATAATAATGCAACCAGTATGTACCCTCTCAATACTACTACTCCTAAACTACAGTTTCCGTTTCTCTCTAATGGACAGAAGGCCGGAGCTTGCCAATAGTGTTTTACTCCGACAGAATCATCACAACGTGGAGCAGTGGCATAGGCGAGTAAAGCTCTTTGAGGGAAATCCTACCCGACAAATTCTGACTTACACGGAGGCTGTGAGGACCGTGGACCCAATGAAGGCCGTGGGAAAGCCTCATACTTTATGGGTAGCGTTTGCTAAACTTTATGAGCATCATAATGATCTTGCTAATGCGAGAGTCATATTTGACAAAGCTGTGCAAGTAAACTATAAGGCCGTTGATCATTTGGCCAGTGTATGGTGTGAGTGAGCTGAGATGGAGCTAAAGCATAAGAACTTTAAAGGATCCCTTGACCTTATACGTCGTGCGACCGCTGAGCCATCTGTTGAAGTTAAGAGGTAAGAAAAGTGGTCAATAAATACTATCCACCGGATTTCGATCCGTCAAAGATACCGAAAAGAAAGCAGCCGAAAAACAAGCAGGTGACGGTTCGGACAATGTTGTCTATGAGTATTCGCTATAATACTTGCGGCTGTTGGAGAGGATTACCTTGGTATTCAAATTGTGAGGTTAAAAAATGATGCTTCATTCAGTTATTACGAGCCACAGCTGCATCGATTCCTCCAACTAAAAGTCCCAATGCGCAGTAGCTGTAATACTGATTCCAATGACGCCATCTGCATTCAGGAATTTGAATTTTAGACAGCAGCCTCTTAGCAGTTAGTATGATAAGACTGTTTTTGGAGTTTTGAAATGACATAGTTGTCGTTTGTATATTTCTTACCTTTTGCAATGCGATCTTCCACATTTTTCTTCAGGGTTAGAGCTTGTCGCCAATCTGGTGCAATCTAAGAAAAGCAACCCAGACAAAAGTTTTGTAAGATTACATGATTTTGCAGGTTATAGTGTTGCACCGTTGTTAAACCAATGATATTCGATTTATGAAAGCCCTCGGAGTAGAAATCAAAGGATTTACTGCATGAGAAACTGAGAACCACAGATCACGAAATATAATAGGGATATGGTGAAACAACACTTTTGTATTCGCAAAATATCCCACAGCAAGCAGATAAATCTTCTCTCTTCTTCGCACAGAGCTACTTGTAGTATTCGCAAGTGATGCTGTCTTATAAAAACATACTCATAGTAAATAAATGTCACAACTGACAATGTTTATGGGCATGTCAATGTATGCAGTTTTACCCATGTGGTAACTCGACAATGTTTATGGATGAACCAAAATGAATGTGTGTCGAATATTGCATGCGATAACTGTAGAAAGGGATTAATTGTATTAATTCAAGGATGATTACAAAGAGGTAAATACAAGCATATTTATAGTTATAGTCTAAGGTGTGAAAGGGTTAGATGATATCTATATTTAAGGAGAGAATTAAGCTAGAGTATATACACAAATCAATAGTTAGCTAAAATAGAGGAGAATAATTAGAAACTAATTATTCTCAGTTGACTTCTCTACATCCCCCCGCAAGATGGACGGCCTTTGGGAAAGACCAATCTTGGACATTAACATGGTGAACCGAGGACGATGCAAGGGCTTGGTAAGTGCATCGGCAAGCTGGTCATCATTAGCAACAGGGACTACACGGAGGGTGCCAGCTTGGACTTTCTCACGAACAAAGTGAAAATCAAGTGCAAGATGCTTCATACGAGAGTGGAATATTGGATTGGCACTGAAGTTTGTTGCACCAATGTTATCACAATACACAACCGGTGGGGTGTCGGTCTTGACTCGTAGCTCTAGAAGGAGATTCGAGAGCCAAATGATTTCAGCTGTTGCATTAGCTACGGACCGATATTCGGCCTCGGTTGAGGACCTAGCAACAGTACGTTGCTTTTTCGAGCTCCACGAAACAATATTTCGTCCCAAGTAAACAATGTAAGCAGCCGTGGAGGTTAGATCGTTGGGATTGCCACCCCAATCAGAGTCGGAGAAGGCATGAAGATGGACCGGGGAGTGTCGAAAAATTGTTATGCCATGGGAAGGCGTACCAGCAAGATAACGAAGTAGGCGCTTGAGGGCATTCCAATGACATGTCGTTGGGGCATGCATAAATTGAGAGAGCTTGTTGACAGCGAAGGCTATATCCGGACGAGTTAATGAGAGGTACTGAAGACCACCCACTAATGTACGGTATTGGGTTGGATCATCGTGGGCAGGACTGTCACCCAAACTGAGCAGAACCGAGGCATCCATAGGCGTGGTGGCTGCCTTAGCATCAGACATCTTGGCGCGTGCAAGGAGATCAAGAGTGTACTTGTGTTGATTTAGGAAAAGTCCTTGAGAGCAGGGACGCACTTCAACACCGAGAAAGTAATTGAGTGGACCAAGGTCTTTGAGGGAGAACTTGGCAGAGAGAGCGGCAATGAAGGCGGCAACTTTCGACGGACAGGCACCTGTAACAATAATGTCATCAACGTATACAAGAATAAATAATGGGCTAGTACCGTGGAGAATGAAGAGCGAGGTATCACAAATAGAGTTAGTGAAACCCGAGCTTGTGAGGTAGGAACGCAGTTCATTGTACCACGCCCTTGGGGCCTGTTTTAGTCCATAGAGAGCCTTGCGTAGTTTACACACATGAGTTGGTTTGGAGGGATCAACGAACCCTTGAGGTTGGGCCATATAAACCGTGTCAGTGAGGGTGCCCTGGAGAAAGGCGTCATTGATGTCAAGTTGACGGAGCGACCACCCATTGGTAACGGCAAGACTAAGCAACAATCGGACTGTGACAGGTTTTATAACGGGGCTAAATGTTTCCGAATAGTCGAGTCCGGGTCGTTGATGAAACCCTTTCGCGACAAGACGGGCTTTGTGTTTATGAATGGTTCCATCGGGGTTGTATTTGGTGCGAAAAACCCATTTACAACCCACAATGTTTTGGGATGGGGACGGGGGAACGAGTTCCCAGGTTTGGTTACTTTGGAGAGCACGAAATTGGGTCTCCATGGCGGAGCGCCAAGTTGGGTCGAGTAGGGCTTGCTTGGCAGTGGTAGGTTCGGGAGAGTGAAGGTGAGCACTGAGATTGAGTTTATTGATGGGTTTGAAGATATTGTGAGAGGCACGAGTGCCATGGGAGTGTGATGGTGGAGGGGGCGGTGGAGGAGGTGGGGGAGGCGAGGGCGAGGGAGTTGGTTGAGTAGGAGAGGTGGGGGAAGAGGTAGCGGGTGAAGGGGAGATTGGGGTCGCGGGAGTGGAGGTGTCAGGGGGAGTAGATGTGGGAGACGGTTGCGAGGTAGGTGTCGTGGCAGGGAGTAGGGAGGGAATGGAGACAGTACACCATTCGGTGGAGGTGGGTAGGGGATCCGTGGTGGGTTGGGAGGCAAAAGGATAGGTGGTTTCTACAAATCGGACATGACGGGAACTGTAAACTCGGTTGGTAGATGGGTCAAGGCATAGATAGGCATGTTGAGAGGGTGAGTAGCCAATGAAAACGCAGGCAATGGACCGGGCCTCGAGTTTGTGGTGAGTGTAGGGGCGGAGCCAAGGAAAGCATAGGCATCCGAAGTTGTGGAAATTGGTGTATTTGGGATGAGTTTGGAATAGGCGAAAGTAGGGAGTGTCATTTTTTAGAGTGGGAGTGGGCATTCGATTGATGAGGTAGGTAGCAGTTTGAAGGGCATAGGACCAATAAGGGAGAGGCATGGAGGCATGAGCGAGAAGAGCAAGGCCGGTATCGACTATGTGCCGGTGTCGTCGTTCCGCAAAGCCGTTATGTTCCGGGGTGTGAGGAGGAGAGGTGAGGTGTTGTATGCCAAATTTGGCAAGGTCAGGTTTTAATTTCTCAAATTCGCCCCCATTGTCGGAGTAGAAGGTGAGAATTGATCGGGTGAATTGTTTTTCGACGAGATTTTTAAATGATAAGAAGATGGCATGAGTGTCGGATTTTTTCTTTAAGGGAAAAAGCCAAGTGAATTTGGTGTAGTGATCAACAAAGATAACGTAATAATTAAATTTATTAATTGATTCAACCGGGGACGACCATAGGTCGCTAAAAATTATTTCGAGTGGGGCTGTGGATTTAATTGACGATGTATGAAAAGGTAATTTATGACTTTTGTAGATATGGCAAGACGAACAATCAGTATTATTATTGATAATAGCTTTGGAATCAAAACAAGAAACAATATTCTTTAAAACAGAAAGGTGCGGATGACCAAAACGGTGGTGAAGGTCAGCCGTGGTGAGGGAGGTCGAGTGGGCTTGCGGTGGAGACGACGCCGGCCAATAGTAGACTCCGTCCGTAGCTGATCCCGTGTATAGAGTGGCTCCATTTTTATTGTCCTTCACAACAAAACAATTGGAACAAAAATCAATAGTCACGTTATTGTCAAGGCAAAATTTAGATACGGAAATAATGTTTTTGTGCATAGAGGGAACATGAAGAACATTATGGAGTTTAAATGAGGAGATAGAGGCGGAACCAGTGTTAAGGATCGGAAGGCCAGAGCCATCACCAATAACGATTTCATCGGTACCGTCGTAGGGTTGGTGAAGAGCAAGATTGTCGAGGTCCGAGGTAACGTGGTGCGAAGCGCCACTGTCAAGAAGCCACGGGGACTGGGTGGAGGCAGTGAGAACCGTGGGGTGAGCCTGGGCTGGGGTTTGGGTCGATGGTGCGGGTGTGCGGATATAGGGAGGCACTTGGATATGTGGGTAAAGGGATTTGAAAATGGTGCAATAGGAGAGGGTGTGTCCTTGGGTATGACACCACTGACATTTCCCTTTGAATGGGTTGCGTGGATTCTGATTCGGGGTGGAAGGAGGTGGAGTGGCAGTGGTAGCAGCGGAATGGGTTGGGCGATATTGATGGGTATTGTGGCGGGTGTATGTGGGATGGGCAACGGCTGGGAAATCAGTCGAGGGAAGAGGACTTGGGGTGGCTTGAGAAAGGGTCAATTCTCGATTTATTAATTTTTCGAGAAGGGCAGAGAAGGGAATGGGATCGTCACGAGCGTTGATAGCATCAATGACGGGTTGATAGGTAGCGTCAAGACCTTCAAGCACTTGGTCCGTGACATCTTCATCAGGTATTATGGTGCCTAAGAGGGCTAACTCATCAACCGTGTTTTTGATGCGAGTCATGTAGTCGGATATGGAAAGGGAGCCTTTGGTGATATGTTTTAGTTTATGGCGAAGTTGTTTGATGTGACCACGAGACGGACGAGCATAGGCGGCTGCAAGAGCATCCCACGCGGCACGCGTCGTAGTCACACGGTTGAGGAGGGGGGAAATAGCAGATGTGACGGTGCTAGAGAGGGCGGAGAAAAGAAGCTTGTCTTGCCGATACCAAGAGTCATACGCGGGGTTAGGAGCGGGTTGTTTGTCAGCAGCCGCAGCCACTGTTTGTGGAGGAGGTGCAGTCCCATCGATGAAGGAGGCGAGTCCATAACCATCAAATAACGATTCAAGTTGAATGCGCCATTGACGGTAATTTGTGCCATCGAATTTCACGATGGAATGCACGTTGAGTAGGATAAAGGGGTTTTTGGGGTCATTGGGGTTGGGGATCGTTGCGCCTGACATAGTCGATCAAGGCGGGGAGGAAGATGGTGTTTGTAGGGTTTGAATTAGGAGGGGATCGGGCCTTTTTCTGATACCATGTAGAAAGGGATTAATTGTATTAATTCAAGGATGATTACAAAGAGGTAAATACAAGCATATTTATAGTTATAGTCTAAGGTGTGAAAGGGTTAGATGATATCTATATTTAAGGAGAGAATTAAGCTAGAGTATATACACAAATCAATAGTTAGCTAAAATAGAGGAGAATAATTAGAAACTAATTATTCTCAGTTGACTTCTCTACAATAACTGCTGCACCACAAATGAGTAAATGACCAATGAAAGGAAGATTGAACATAAGCAAATGTCTATCTTTCAGCATTTTACTTATTTCTCTTAGATGGAAAGTGGCAGCAATAGTTCCGTAGAAAAAGTCGTGTTCTTGTTCTTAGTGGTTTTCGAATGACTTAAAAAATGAAAATTGCGTCAAGAAATGCAGCAAAGATAATTGACGTACCTTCAACCATAGCTATCCCGCGCTGCACATCCTGGCTACGCTTAGAATGAACGAGGGCCCATGATAGCCTTGTGAGACAGTCACCTTTTTCTTCTTCTGAAACATTATTTGCAGCAGCTGCAGCCACCTCTTCTTCAATGCTCTGGCAAGTTGCAATGCTCTGCGGAAATAACAATGAAAACTAATCCAAGAAACTCCGACTACACTGTTGAAGCGGGTGCGTCTAGGAATTTTGAACCATGGAGACACCAGGATAAGGAATTAGTTGAGAAAAAGAGAAAAAGGGATGCGGAAGAGATGGGAGATGGGATGAAGGCTTTGGAGAATAGAGCGTTGGATTCAAAACGCAAGATGGATAGGATGGTTGCTGTTGGTGAGATTATGTCTGTTAAGTCGAGGCATGCGACCGTCAGTGTTAATGCTATGCTTCAGACCTTACAGCGCGGTGGCGAGGATGAAGAACGGAAACTTAATGAAGCGGATGAAGAACTTATAAAATCAGTGTTTCATGGCCCTAAGGTATTTATTAAAAGGATTGAAGACGATGATGATGACGACTTCAGTACAGATAAATCTGTAGATGAATTTGAGAATGTAGGTGCTCCAACAGATGTATTGGCAACAGGGAATTTCAGTGTGGATACAAAGAAGTCAGATTCGTCGAAAATAACATTTAATGTGAAGAAGAAACAAATAGACATGAAGAAGGACAAAATCAAAGAGGGAGTGTCTAAGAATAAAGTTAAACGTTTGCTCAGCCAAATACGACAGTCAAGATGCTGGATGTTGATAACCTGATACAATGGGGTATACTGTTATTTTCCATTCATTTCTGTTTAAAACTAAATAGTTTTTTATGTCTATAAAGTGATTTCTTGATACAAGGGTGTATTTTCACAAATTTTGTTGATAATAATATAGTTGGTATCTTTAAATTAAAGTATGATTCATTTTTTATGGCATGTTAACAATTGTAATTAAACCAAAATATACAACATTAACACTATTGTTCAATTGCTAAAAAAAACGCATGAAATTCAAGGCTAAATAAAATTGGATTTAATATGTATTTTATATACAATGTGGACTCTATCTATATATAAAGAGGTAATTATTGGTAATGCAATTATTAATTATCTGGATTAAATTAGTTTTGATTAGATAATTATTTAAATTAAAAATTATAAAATAAAAATTTAAATTTAAATATTTTTTTAAAATAAAGAGGTTAATAAATTAAATTTGACTCCAACAATAATTTCACATTTATGTTCATGTCATCCACAATATCTTACCTTTTTAGTTAATATTGAGAGATGAACCAATATTATAACCCGTGCAACGCACGGGCACAAAATCTAGTTTAAATATAAATCAAAAGATTTATAAAACCAATAACATAACAAATTAAAATATACTTTATTGGAAATAACAACAACAATACTCAATAATAATACTCATTATATCCTCTATAATCAAATAAATAAATTAAACCATAAAATATAATCCACAACGTAGAAACTCATGGGCAAATGAGCACTAGATTTTAAATAAATATTGTGAATAGAAACTATCATAGGTATTATAGATTTTATATCCATCACACAACCATAGACTCTTTTTAATTTATTTTGTGGTATTATTAAATTAGATAATTGATTGTTGAACAACTCAAGAGGTGAATTAAATAGGGAAAATGTTAATGAAAATTATGAGTATTAAGTATTATAAAGAAATCTAATCAATTTATTAACATATTATATTATGAAAATTAATTAGATAGGAAAAAATTTTAATTAATTTGGCGGGTGTTAAGTATTATGAAGAGTTTTAATCATTTTATTATAATGTTTAATTAAAAAAATAAATTAAATAGGAAAAAGTGTTAATAAAAATGGTGGGTGCATGTTAAGTAATATGAAAAGTTTTAATTTATTAACATGTTTTATTACCAAAAATTTTAATTATAAATTATGACATTTATTAACATGTTTTTATTACAAAAGTTCAATTAAAATGTCAATATTGATTATAAATTATGAAATTTTGATGTAAATTTGTAAGGGCTACATAAATTAAATTAATTTATACAAAAATGAATTAAATCTATAAAATAAGACAATTACGTGGCAATAAGGTTTGATGCTCACATTTACGTGGCATTTACGTGGCATTTTTGCATCCTACGTGGCTTTGTCTACGTGGCGTTTATTAGTCATTTTAGGGTAATCTTTTAATTATATTTTATAGATTAAATTGTTATGAAACAACGTACGTTTACGAATCCCAAATATTAATCTATAAACAAAATTGCACGAACCATGATTTTGAGACGACTTGACCCTTAAGTCATAACCGTCTGATTTTAAACAATTTAAACCATACTCAAACCTCAATAAATACATATTACTTATAAAATTATTCGAACTAACCAGTTTATCCTACGTCTTCAAAATTTTAAATAGACAAAATAAAGATTTCTGTACATCTATACGTAAACTAATTAATAAGAGGTTGATCTAATTTACGCCTATCAAATTCGAGTTCCATGAAAGTATTGAAGGCAATTTTGTCAACACTCAGCCTGAACTATTAACCAAATAATGGCAATTCAGGCTCAAATCTCCCACCATGTTGCTTTACTGAATGTTCAAGCTCCAGTTCTTGTCACTGATTCTGATGCTGCAAACATTGCATTTGCTTATTCTTCTCCACCGATTTGCCTCCTTTACTCCGCTCAGCCTGAACTTGTGGATTACATTGTTCGTATTACTACTTTGGTTTCGCCAAGGGTGGTTGTTCGTCCGGATGGGGTAGTTGTGTTTAGGCCCTGATGTCTAGGGTTTATGATTCTTTTTTAATGATGTTTAGGGTTTATTGTAATGTTGTTTAAGTTTTAACGATGATGAAAAAGGGGGGAAATGATTGAAAAAGTTGGGAAAAGGATGGAGTAAGATATACTGAAATGCATAACAGTATTGCTATTTATAGTGAAGGAAATTCCAAAATCAAAATTTTCAGAAAATTGGATTTCCCGCACATTCCCTAAATATTTGAAAATTTCAGGGAACAGAAATCGCGCTAAAAGGATTCCCTAAATATTTGAAAATTTTGGAAAACAGAAATCGCGCTAAAAGGGAAATCCATGGCTCAATCCGTGTAAAGGAAAATCTTAGCCGTTGGATGCTTTCTAATCCAACGACAAAGGATCACAATGCTCACGATCCGTGTATAGAGCAATGGTCAAATCGTAAGGGCACACGTGGCGTTGGGAAGTTTATTGTTATGGGGCCATGATTTATATTGGACAGCCCAAATCGTTTGTTAGGCCTTAGGCCATAACATTAAGTATGACCCAAATGATTCATAATTAATATAATTATTTAAAAACCAAAAAATTATTGATAAAATATAATATAATTTAGAAAAACCCAAGTTAAATCATAATTAAATTAAATTTATCTGATTTAAATTTAATATATTATTATTATTATTATTTAAAACCCAAAAAATAATTGATAAAATACATCATATAATTTAGAAAAATCAAAATAAAAATATAATTACAAACTAAATTTATTTATATTTGAGTGATAAATTAAATCATCATGAGACTCTCAAAGAATGCAGAAAATAGGGAAAAGAAGCACATACTTGTTCAACTATTAATCTTTTGTTGGTGTTGTTGATGGTATTAAGGTGTGTATGACAAATAAATCTTTGAAATGAAGGTATCAAGACAAAGAAAAGAATACTCCAAGATGATTCCTCTCAGGGCCGTCTCAAAAAAAATGGAGGTCCGGTGCAAGAAAAAAAATGAGGCCGAATTCAAGAACTTGCGTCGCAGCCGTCTATGATATAATCATATAAAAAACGATATACTGTAATAAAATCCTCTTATCTCCAACTCCTTACCCTTCCTCAAATAGCTGCAAATGCTTTAAATTTTAGAACAATATTGAAAATTTATAAAGTAAATAAACAATAAGTCTATAATATGCAAGAAAATAACGACAACTTTCGCAAGAAATCGACATCTATAAAATACTATTAAAAGCCTAGGCTAAAATGACCCATAAACTCCATGTAGACAAATACACATAGGATTTAGAAATGCCACGCATGATTTAGAAATGCCACGTTTGTTTAGGAATGCCACGTTTGAAATCTATACAATAATATAAAAAGCCTACCTTGAGTCACTAAAACTTGGGAGAGACGGTCTCTCACTAAGTTATTGAGAGACCAATCTTTCGTACACTTTTATTTATACTTCGTACCCTTTTTATTCTTGATCGTGACATAGTAATTTCGTACCTATTTACATAATAAATGTACTCATTTTATCATTAATCATGATTTGTACCTATTTTATTAACTTTAGTACCACTTTTTCTTAAAACTGTACAATGATCTCTCAATAAAGCTTATTAAGAGACCGTCTCTCAGGAGACCTAGTCACTTTGAGTAGTCTACGTGTTAATTTTCTAAACTATTGTGGTTTGTGTACTAGGTAGTGTAGCCTCGCTAGAAAATTCTTTGCTTGAGCTAAAAAAAAAAATTATGGGATAAAATTTGAAGGGGAAAAGGACAATAAAAGTGGGATGGAGGGAGTATAATTTATTATAATGTTCTTATTTTCATTATTATCTTCTATGGTAATTAAGCTTTCAATTGTCTTTTTTTTTATTGGTAATGTTCAAGTCATTGTAGATTACCAAGTTGGGTACTAACGACATCGATGAATCAATTTTTATATGCTACACACCTGGCGAAGGGACTTGTGTTGTAATGTACAAAGCCGTTGATACCCATGTATATCTTTCGTCTTAATTCTTAATGATCCATAATATACAAACTTAACCTATATGTAAAGGTTATTGTAAAACAAAGTTTGTTCTTTGGCTTGGGAACAAATTTGGATGTTAGCAGCGTCATCTTCATGTAATTTTATTGTAGCGTCATCGGTGTTGTTTGTAGTTGTTTGATTATTGAATGGATTGATCGGAGATTGGTTAAAGCTTTGAAGCTGCAGTCGATTGGTTGTTTATAGCTCAAATGTGTGGTTGAATTGAGAGCAATAAAGCTCACTAATTGAGTGATTTTGAAACTTCGTTAGACGACAGAAGAGGACATAAGTGTGAAGTAAGATAATGCCAAAGCCTGTTTGTATCTTTCTACGGAGTATGAGTTTGGATAGGCTGCATCAACGCCAATTCAATGCAGACGGATGAGTATGACGATTTGACAACCCCTGGAATCGTCGTTGCTATTAGGGTGCAAGCCCTTTATGTTTACTTAGTATCCTCATGAATTGGTATTTACTTAGGACATTTTAATGCTTTTTTAGGTGGTACCTGACTACATTCAAATCTGCAATTACAATAATTTAGCTCCCACATTTGGCCAGAATGCTCCAAGTCTCCAAAGTCCCAACTGATGAATGTGTGCTAAATGAAAAGAACAGGTAGAGTACCTAATGAGGGTACTGCGTATGTGTAACACCCCACGGTAATTGAAGAGGACCATTGATAGGCTTAAATGACTAGTGCTTAAAGGGATTGAAAGTACTACTCATATCAACAAAGTGCACTTTCTTTTATGGTCATCCATGCGAAAGAACTCCAAAGTTAAGCGTGCTTGGCTGGGAGTAGTCTTACGATGGGTGACCCGTCAACAAATTCTGCTAATTATAATCTGCTTTCACAACCTGCTTCTGCCAATATTAATCCGCTATTTACCAAATAGGGTCATAATAAAATAAGAGTTTAGTCTCAAATAGACTTATATTATAGTACTTAGAGTTTAATTTGTAGTGAGAATCTAGTGTTTAAGTCAAATATGATAAACTACGTACACAATAACACAATAAGTTGGTATTACTTATAAATCACTTTCCTTAACTTCTTCACCATCATCATATACTAAATATTATTCTATTTATTTTAATTATTAAGTTATTAAGCATTTCATACAAAATCGAGACTCTAATATCAGTCTTTCATAGATCTTTCATTAATGTTATACTCTCTATAATTGAGAGAGAAAAAAAGCTCTCTCTCTCTATATAGATAGATATTTTATTTATTTTAATTGTTAAGTTATTAAGCATTTCATAAAAAATCAAGACTCTAATATCCGTCTTTTATAGGTCTTTCATTAATGTTGTATTCTCTATAATAGATTGAAAAGAGCTCTCTATATATAGATAGATAGATATTTATATTTATTTATTTATTTATTATATATCAAAGAGTAAACGCAATCTTTGTTAATTCTAAAATTTACATCCTTTGTGAGAAAATTATTCCATTATTATTAGAAAAATCTGATACCGATACTTTTCATCAATAATAATCATATTATTAATTTGTAGACGAAAAATATTGTCAGTTGATATCACATATCATTGGTGCAATTCGTTGAGTGTGTATGTTTAGCTGCAAGTTATACAAGTTATTGGATGTGTATGCTACGTTGCTCCTTGATGATCGAGTTGCAGCTCAATTCTAGAATATTGTCCAATAACCAACCTCAGACTTGGTGACAACAAACCTTCTGTCATAATCGTATCTTGATCTTAGTATTAACATGTCGCCTTTTGTCGTTCTGCGTCCCTACTGAATTGTGTACCGGTTTAACCGAAATCCTTTTCTGAGACCCAAAATTGTAATTTTATCAATGATCCATCTTTGAGATATCGCGAGGTGTCCGTTAGTGAGAGTGTCCATTAGTGACGTTTGACTGAATGACAAAGGTCCCAGGTGCTAATTCCAAGGATTCACCAAGTTCCATTGCCTATCGAGTCCTCCCATTACGGATCAACTCCATTCTGCTGGCCTTACAATTGCTCATGACCACCCAGAGATGGAATGGTGTATGTCGAGCAACTCCTCTTGCATTGCCAAAACATTACCTGATGCTATTTAAAAACCACATTAAAATATAGTTAACAGGATGGCTGATCAAAAGAACAATCTCGACCTTTAACCATTAGACTTACTTCAATTTTCAGTTTGACAAATAGCATTCCGTAATTCATTATTCTTCATAAGCAAAGACTTTAAATGCTTAAGGTATTAAATCTCGATACACAATGTTGAGTTTATGGATTCAAGTACCTAAGAGGAGGAGGGGGTGAATTAGGTACTCTTTTAAAAAAAAAAAATTAACTTCAACTTTATTGGATTAAAGTAAGTTAAGAGAACAAAAGAGATTGGAGGATACTTTGAATAATATTGAAAGATTGAACAAGTATCACGATGAATGTTTGCTGAAGTATGAAAGCAACAATCGTTCTGACTGTATCTATTTGTCTCAGTTTGTGGAATATGACTGCAGACCAAATGCGACAGTATGATGAACTGTTACTTCTAAGTTTAAGCGAAACAAAACAAGCAAACAAAGTAAATTGCAGCGGAAATAAAGTAAACACTTGAACACGAGATTTTTGAATTGGTTCGGCAAGAAACTCAAGTGCCTACGTCCAATCTACCTTTTTATTACTTTCTTTTAGTGATCTACTCCGACAATTAAAAGACCCTTGTAATAAAAGACACCAACCTACTCCGGTTGTAAAGCTAGTACAAGAACTACTCCGTTCTTATGACAAGCTAACTCGCAACCTACTCCGGTTGCCAACTCACAATCTACTCCGGTTGCCAAGAGTTAAAGACTACTCCGTCCTAAACTCTACTAACACACTTAGAATGTTATAGGATCAAGTTTCCACTAACATATTCTTAACAAAGAATAGAGATGGACAACTTTTACAAGATCAACAATTCTTAAGCAAGAGAGTTTAGTATAGAAAAGAAACAGTAGCCACGACTGTAGTAACTTGAAGACACTTGAAGACTTTTAAAGGTTTTTGCAAATAAACATGATTTTTAAGCTTTAAAAACAATTTGCAAACATGAAAGAATTATTTCAGAAAAGTCTTAAGTTTTAAGAAGAAGGGGCTCGGTTTATATAGAGGAGGTGAGTGAAGGGGTTGCTAGGGTTTTGAAGGGTCAAAGACCTCACATGTGAAGGGCAATAGCAACCACCCAAAACTTGCACCAAAAAGGGCTCTTTTGCAAAGGTAAGAATGGGGAAAGATGGTTTGAAAGATAACCTTAAAAGCTCTTGCAAATTCAGAAAACAAAGAGGGAAAAGACAAGTCACATGATGACAAGTTGACACTAAAATGGCAAAAAGCATTCTTTGTTTTCTTAAAGAACCAAAGGGTTGAATTTGCATAAAGAGGAAACATTTTGAAAATAATAATTCAAACCACTCTTTATTGAATACTACCTCCTTAATAAAAATCTGATTTTTATCTTTGAAAAATGATAGTCACGTGAAAGCTTTTGAAAGATAAAAAGGGACTTCAAGTTTCTCGAGTTGTGGCAACAATCCAAGCAGCTGTTTACTTGTAAAAGCAACAGTCGTCTGGACTGTTTCTATTACTCTAATATACTCTAGTTTCTCACTTGTACATTATATGACACTTGACTTATTACAATGGGATGATTAACAACTTCAACACTTCTTAATCCATGCTTGATATGATCATATATCCTGAAAAAGTAAACTAAGATGACACAAATTAAATGGGCATGTTATCATCAACATAAGGAACCCAACACACAAACACGACTAAAATGATACGGAATATATCAATTATCTATGTATGCTTAACAATATATTCACGTGCATTGATCAATATGGAAACCACGTATATTACAATTTATGTGATTTTGCAAAATTAGCGGGATATTTAAATTTTACTCCTATTACGGAGTACAACTCATGTGATTTGCACTTCCTTCGTTTTCCTTGCTTCTCTTCTCTCCTCCTTCTGCGGTCTGTTCCAAAAATTGAGGCACTGAAAGGATTATGTGGTTGATATAATTTCAAGATCAAAGAATCAAATCACACCCTACCACTTGCGATTCTATTATCAAAATCTGCTATAAAGATAACGTTTATATTGTGTCAAAATTTATAATAATATATAGATACAAACAAATTAAACCATAAGTATTTGGCTAAAATAAAAGATCGAGGCTTGAATTTATCTACAGAGTACATGTACATAAAATAGATATTAAATTTGTAAGTTAACATTGAAAGCAATACGAAAGAGATTAAAATTGAATACATCATATTACATGATTACCATAGTGAATGATGAAACTGATATCTGATGGTGTTTACATCAAATATAATCAAACTATCTCCAATCCTGAAAAAAAAAAACACAACCCAATACAAAAGTTAATATTGCATATAGATTAAATAAATTCTACTAAAAGGGAATAACAGGAATGCAAAACTAAATCTTAAAACCCTAGTATTAAAATTATTGCTAATGAAAAATTAATTAATTAAATAAAAAAAATAACATAAAAGGGGCAAAAATAATGTGCCGATCCATTATGTGTGTAATTGTGTATATATAGTTAACGTAGTTTTCATTTAGTAGGATCCATCATCTAGGAGACTTCTAAGAAAAAATATACCAGAAAAACAATTTTAATTTGACTTGATTCGGTAGGCAAAGAGTTTCATCATGCGTGATATTATAAAAGAACAATTATTGCTTGAGTGTCTCGTATTTTTTTTTTCAACTGGTTGGCTTTCAATGTTTTTTTTTGTTAAAAAAATTTATCTCCTTCTCTTGTTTATCACTTTTAGAATTTGGTTATTATCTCTAGATATATTTTTTATTGCAATTCGCAACAGTCGGAGATTCTTCTACTATTGGTCGAAAGTCTTTCACAAAACTTGGAGTCTCTATAAACGCTCGAAAAAAGCTTCCTTTAATAATATAGATAGATATTGATTAAATTGATTTTTTTTAACTGAAATTAAATTAATCTGAAGAAACTTAAGTAAAAAATTACACAAACCCAAAGTTAAGGTGCTTAATTACAACTTTCGCGATAAAAAAATTATACCAACCAAGATCAAAGACGATTTGACTTGTAAGTCATAACCATTTGATTCTAAACAATTCGAATCAACCCAACCATACTCGAGACTTGGTAAAAACACATATTACACAAAAAATAATCTCAACTAAGGTGTTTATCATGTGTCATGTCCAAAATTCGAGTTCCAAAAATATATCAAATTCGAGTTCAAAAAAGTCTGAATGCAAGTACGGAATTCTGTCAACCCTCGTATTACAGTGGTTCATTATGTTCAAAGATATAGTTCCTCATTTGAATGAAGACGCAAGTATATGACCAGCATTATCCAGGAAAAGAAATTACGTACGATTCATATATATTTGACAGCATCGATTTTCAGCATCGTGGGATGTTCATATGCTACTGGTTATGGTGGTGCGGTTCAACGCCATAAGGTGAAAAATTGCTATGATAGAGTATTAGAACCATTACATCACTTACTTGCGGTAATCTATCCAATGTGACCAATTTCCCACAAATCTAACATCGGTCACAACTCACAAGGCAAATTACACAAACCCAAATTATAATCTATAAATAAATTATAGATTATAAATTAAATTGAGTTTGTAATTGACCTATATACATGTCAAAAGTTAGCATTTTGAATTTCAACGAGGTCAAATTTCTCATACTAGGCAAATTAGAAGCTTAAATTAAGACAGATTCCATTGCAAACTAGATAAACTACATGTCAAAATGCTTGTGAAGATTGAGTTGCTTTTAAGTTTACAATGCGTGATACAAAATTTATTCTTATAAGTAAGACGGGTTCCATTGCAAAACAAGATATCAATACTATATATTAAATCCAGAAACCAAAGGACTTCAATGTAATTAAAGAAAGTTATATAAATTAATTATACTATATAGTTTTAAATCAATAGTACCGTATGATGGACCCGATTAAGGGATCTCAATGCAAATATTATATAGTTTGGGTTCAAATTAAATTATATAGAAGCTTGATAATTTTCCTAAACATGGTCAATTTCCTTAAAATAAAATAATTAATTAAGATGGTCAATTTCCTTAAAATAAAATAATTAATTAGTATGCCTAAGTAGTAAAAGTAATTTCACCTGTAATGTAATTAAGGAAAGTTATATAAATTAATTATACTATATAGTTTTAAATCAATAGTACCGTATGATGGACCCGATTAAGGGATCTCAATGCAAATATTATATAGTTTGGGTTCAAATTAAATTATATAGAAGCTTGATAATTTTCCTAAACATGGTCAATTTCCTTAAAATAAAATAATTAATTAAGATGGTCAATTTCCTTAAAATAAAATAATTAATTAGTATGCCTAAGTAGTAAAAGTAATTTCATCTGTAAAGAAAAGAATGGTAGTAACATTTTTTTTTTTTTGATAAGGTAAGAAAACTAGGATGATTATAAATCAACCTATAGTTATATGATAGTAAAAAAACTAGAATGGTAGTAACAATGGATATAGTTATATGATAGTAATCACTCATCTGAATAGTAAAAGTAAATATTATCAACGAGATTAGTGAGAGTGGTTGAAACAACGAGAGTAGTGAAATAATCAATATTAATGCGGCAATAGTGAAAGTAACAATAATTACGGCAGGAGTAGTGAAATTATTAATATTAATGCGGAAGTAGTGACATTAACAATAATTACGGCGGGAGTAGTGAAAGCAACAATGATTACGGGGAAGTAGTGAAATGTTATTACTATTGGTTCATTAATAAGAGTAAAATATTAATAGCGGGAGTAGTGAATTTGTCTCAAAATTTATTTCATCGTAATTTTAAGGTATGTTATAAAAAAATATATTAATAATAAATTTAAGGGTTATGCAACTTTAAGTAATTTTATTTAATGAAAAAAAATTTAATGGTAAGTAGAGGTAGCCCGGGCGAAGCCGGGCACCAATACTAGTATAGAGTATTATTAGAACCGTTACAAGAACAGGGCCTTACTTGCGGTAATCTATCCAATGTGACCAATTTCCCTCAAATCTAACATCAATCCCAACTCACAAGAGCCGGCAGCCGCTTATGAATTTTTTTAAAAGAATTGCTGTAGCGAGGATTCGAACCTGGAATCATCTAAATGCTTGAAAGCTGATTTACCATTGTGCTACTACAGCTTTGGTGAATAATTAGGGAAACAAATTTATATTAGTAGACCACAATAAATCGCAACCAAAATCGACCAAAATCTATAATATTAAATTGATTTTTTTATTTAAAATTAATTTAATCTGAAAAAACGTAGGTCAAAAATTACACAGACCCGGCCCTTTGCTTGATTATCGAGAGTTATTAATGTAGTTAAATTATTCTAGGTTATAGAATTACACAGCATGTTACCCAGATGATTTTGGACTTGAATGTCAAACGGAAACTGATTGAATTTGCCAAGAATAAATTAACCGAGTGAATGTTAACCAAAAAAAAAATAAAAAAATAAAAACAAATTTGCTGTAGCCAGGATACGAACCTGGAATCATTTAATTGCTTAAAAGCTGATTTACCATTGTGCTACTACAGCCTTGATGAACAAGTAGGGAAACAAATTTATATTAGCAGACGACAATGCTTATGTTTTGTGGGACTTTGCTGCTTGATCATGGTAGCGTTTTAGTTGTTGACTTTGTGTCTGTTAAAGAAAAGTGCCCCCACTTGAGTAACGAGAAATTTAAGTTAAATATTTGAGGATTTGGCTTCCATTTTGTAAATATGATGTTGTAAGTGCAAGGCATTTGAAATAATGTAGTTGCGGTAAATTGTGCTTTTTCATTCCGTTGGTAATTTCTCAAATTGCAAGGTGGAAAATGATTCGAACATGGAATCGGCGACCCTGAAACGGATTGAAAAGCAAAAAAACATAAAAGTTGCTGTAGCCAGGATTCGAACCTGGAATCATAGACAAAGTTGATTTTCCAATGAGCTACTACAGCTTTGGTGATTAATTAGGGAAACAAAATATATATAACCTCAAATTTGGCTGGACCTAAAAATAGCACCCCAGAATCGACCAAAATTTGCGACGTTGAATTGAAATTTTAAATTGATGTAAGTCAAAATATTTAATTATTTTAAAAATAAAATCATACCTAATAAAGACGATTCGACACGTAAGCTAAAGCCGTAACCATCTGATTCTATACACTTCAAACATAATCCTGAATTCGAGACAGGCGCTAGGATGGATGGCATCAACAATAATATAATCATATCATACACATTCTTCAAGGTTTCCGAGGAACCAAATGAAGCCGATGTCTCGAGACGAAGTTGATCTCTCGGTCCAGTGCATTGTATCGTACATTCAAACATTTGGTAGACTAATTATTGTCTCATCCCACCCTCACCAATACCATAGTGAAGCCTTACTTGAAATCCTCAGCTTGTCTAGATTAGCGACATTTATGGGCGGAGATGATCACCTGTACTCGAGAGCAGTAGTGACAATGTGACATACAGTAAGATTCGAAGGACGTCATTGCCAGTTGCAAGTGGCCTGGTGTGTTTCTTTCAGATTTCATACTACAGTTTAAACTTTAACATTGTTAGGAACTACTTATCTCCTCGTCAAAATGCCTATGAAGGCCGAATTAAGTGCTATCTCTGCGACATACAGAGTAAAATTTATTCTTACGGTTTGATAATTGACCTATCTACATGTCAAAAATTCAAGGCCAAATTTCTCATACAACTATACAAGGCCACACAAATTTGTATTTGAAAACTCAAATTAGGACGGGTAAATGTAAAACCTTTGCCCGCGGTAAATTTTTCCAGTGTGACCAATTTAACATGCTTTGTTATCGTCATGAAAAGAACAACGAAAAAAAAATTGCTGTAGCCAGGATTCGAACCCGGAATCGTTGAACTGCTTGAAAGCTGATTTACCATTGTGCTACTACAGCTTTGGTGAACAATTAGGAAAACATATTTATATTAGAATACCACAATAAATCGCAACCAAAATCGACCAAAATCTATACGATTAAATTTACCCTTACTATCTGCGCGACACAAAATTTATTCTTACGAGTTCATAATTGACCTATGTACACATCAAAATTTATTCTTACGAGTTAATAATTGACGTGTCTCATGTCCAAATTTCAGAGAAATAGACAAACAAAGCAGTGATTTCTCGGAGACAAGAACGATCCAAACTCCATTAGTCCATTACGAGGGTCTTTTTTCATACCGAGTAGAGTCGCCCTTAAGTTTAATGTTCTTGCGGATTAATGCTACAAGCCTGCAATTACCATTCTTGTCACGATGTCACGGCGTCGTCTCCTCCCAACTTACCGTGATTTGGTAATTATTTACTAATTACTAATAATTAATAACAGTAATGTAGAAACTTGCTTTCACTTTGCCTATATTCTGTGAACTTCACTGCTTGATCACGATAGCATTTTGGTTGCAGAAGCACCTTTTCTTGAGAAACGAGAATTTTAAGTTCATATTGGAGGAAGCCTGCAATTACCCTTACTTGAAATCCTCGGCTTTAATAGACTAAAGACGTTTATGGGCTGTCTTACCATGACGCTTTTCTCATCTGGCCCCCAAGTCCGGAAATGATCACCTATACGACTATACTCGAGATTATGAACGCAGGTAGTAGTGACTGTAAGATTGGAGGAACAACACTATCGCCATTTGCAACGGTGTGTAAAGTATACGGATTGGAACTGGCAAGAATAAAATAAAAGATAATTTTGTTTTTAGAAAAGACAAAATAAATATTGCTGTAGCCAGGGTTCGAACCTGGAATCCCTTTTCTTAGCTGAAATTGATTTACCAATGTGCTACTACAGCTTTTGATTTAAAAATAGGGAAACAAATATATAAATCTGTTTAGATTGGGCTGAGCCCAAGAAAACCGCACCCCCCAGATTGGACAATGAGAGAAAATTAAAATTGTAGGTTTATTTGTGAATAGTGTGCAAAAACTAATATGGAAGTATAGTAGAGTTGAATAGAGGAAGTACGTATTTAAATTGAAATTAAATTGTTATGAAACAACGTACGGTTACGAATCCCAAATATTAATCTATAAACAAAATTGTACGTACCATGATTTTGAGATGATTTGACCCGTAAGTCATAATCATCTGATTTTAAAGAATTTAAACCATACTCAATAAAAATACATATTACTTATAAAATTATTCGAACTAACCAGTTTATCTTGTCTTCAAAATTTTAAATAGACATAATAGTGATTTTTGTACATCCACACGTAAACTAATTGATAAGAGGTTGATCTAGTTTAAGCCTATCAAATTCGAGTTCCAGGAAAGTATTGAAGGCAATTTTGTCAACACTCATATAAGTAATCCAACTCGAATCCGGACTAAACTCTGTTTTTTTTTTTGGTTAATTTCACTCATTTTAATTAATTTTCTCTTATTCAGGATTCAACTCATCTCCTCACAAATTAACTCTTACTTGACTCCATTCAATTCAAATCTCAACTTCCTTCCGTTGAAAAAAATAGGGCATAAAGTAACATATTTAATCGGATAATTCACGCGGTACCCCTAAAGTTGGTCATTTTGCACAAAATACCCAAATTTTTGATCCGGAAAACTTAATGAGGCCATAACTCGTGTTTACGAACTCAGAAAGTAAAGATTTTTTTTTTTCAAATCGATCATCTTTCCGAGTACTACGATTTGAAAAAAAAAAAATTTGACGAGTTTGGAACTCGTGGCGGAAGATATGCTCACTCAAAGTTTGTTCGGTCGAAAAAACTTTGACACACAATAACTCCTAGTAGCGGAATCCAAATGCACCATTTTTTTTTCAAATTGTAGTTCTCGAAAAGATAAGCGATTTGGAAAAAAAATTCGTCACTTTTGGAACACGTAAACACGAGTTATGACCTCTTTAAGATTTACGGATAAAAAATTTGGGTATTTCGTGCAAAATGGCAAACTTTAAGGGTACCGCGTGAATTATCTGATTAATTAATGTCATCCTTAATACTTACATGGCAAACGGGTGAATCAGGTCGTGTTCGGATCTGTCATATTCTCGGGCAAGTTCGGGTTGGGTTGGGTTGTTTCGGTACATTGGTTGGTACATTGGGTCAAGCGGGCGGGTTATTTCAAGCCCGAGTCATTTTCAAGTCAAAGATTAAGAAAGAAAAAAGTACATTTACTATTATTATTTATTTTTAGTTTAATTTTAATGTAAATAAGATTCGGTGTGTTTTTAAATTTGTCATTTCAAGTTTTTGTTGTTCAATTAGAATTTTTGTAGATTATTTTCGAATTGGGTGCTTTCTGTTTGGGTCAGTTTTGGGTCAATGAAGCTCGGGTTATGTTCGAGTCGGTCGAGCCAATTCGGGTCAATTGAAATCTCGGGTCAGACTTATCGAGTCGGGTTCTCACCCATCAAATTCCTTCATCTTCGCCTGCGCAACACACGAAGAAACAAGGAAAGATAACCAACAATGGCGTCAAGTTGCACAGAAGACATTCTCAGAGACAAGAACATAACTGATCCAAACTCCATTACTACACTTTCTCTAACCCAATAACCGATAAACCTCTTCTAATATCTTTTTCTTATGTGCTTTCATTAACCCAATAACCCAATACTGATCCAAACTCCATTACTACACTTTCCCAAAATTTGAACATAACTTGATCTTTCCTTCAATAATATTTCTTCTCTTCAGGTTTTTCCTCTTTTTTTTTTTTTTTTTTTTATTCAATTTGATTTATTGTATAGTGTTTTGTTCAAATTTTGGGAAAGATCTGATTTTTATTGTGAGCGTGAAGGGGGTCTAAAACAACTCATATATCCAGTTAGTAATTAGCATTTGTTTACCTTTTATTAAAATACCCCTCAGAGGTAAACAAATGAATGAGACGGAGGGTATATTTTTATATTGGGGTCCGACCTCCTCTTATCTTTTAATTTGCGGGAGCTATTGAAGTACTCGGGTAATGTTAGTTGATGTTGTAGGGATTGGAGGTAGGCATTGAACCCCTCACTAATCTTACTGTAATTTCTCTAATTAGCTTCGTAATTGTGTTGTGTTACTTGTGAATTGGTGTTATTTTTCGGAAAGGTTGGATTTTGATTGGTTTTGAGTTGAATTAGGTGTGCAATGCTGGGAAAAATAAGATCAGATCAATGGATGAGATTAAGAATTTGGTTAAATTGTGTGCCTTGATATTAAATGGTGAGTTTTCGGATTATCGGATAGTTTTGCGTTTGTGGATTCAGCTAATGCCGTCGATGTAATGAGTACATGATGGTGATGTTTGTTATGATGAGTAAAACAGGGAAGGCGACAGAGAAACGCAGAGAAAGCTAGGATAGATGTTATTGACGATTAGGAAAGATCATTTATGGATTAGAGAACATGAATGCTGATGACGGAAAAAGAAAAAACCGCTCTGTAGAGATTAGAGAACATGATTTGACAGGTGCCGTGGTAACTTTCCCGGCAAAGAATAAGAAAGCTAAGGGAGCTGGAATTTCTGCCTTTGATTTTATCGTTCCAGGCTGCAAAATTGTTGAGTTTAAGGTAATTCCTTTTTCGTTGTTTTTATTATGTATTGATTGTTTCAAATGACGCTGATTTATCAGAGGGCTTGTTGTCTGTAATCTTTGGTAACTCTTGGCTCTTGGATATTTAGTCACTTAGTGGTGTACACTGTACACAAGCAATTGTGATTTGTGAATACGATTTGTGATATTATATTATATTCCAATATGAACATCTTATTCTGATGTGATGATATATTATGTCTTTAAAGATTGTAGACATTACAATTATTTTACAATGATTGATGAATATCTTATAATACTCCGTAAAAAGGTATCCATGAGATTATAAATCTTGTTAGAAACATTTTTAAGACTTTTCCCAATCATTGATCTGTCCCACAACTAGGACTATTTGAATTGGTTCTTGGTCCGTCTGAATTGAACATACCCAGCTCGGCTTGAGCCACCCCACTAAGTTAGGCTGGTTTGTAGCCGTGTAGTTCTGATTTCGCTACTCTATCTTCTCAGGCTGGTTCAAAGCCCTCTTTGATACATGGTAGAGGTTGTTAATAGTAGATTTGGTTTAGATCAATGTGGGTTTGGAACGGGTTAGCTGACTGGTTTTTATGGGACGGCCCGGTTGGCCGATTGGCGGGATGCATACTACGTGCATGGAGTATTATTGTAGTAACTAGACGGGTCCTATGGCTCTTACGAGTCCTACCCAATTCCCGGTTTATAGTTTATCCTGGAACGAACCACACTTTCTAGTTTCTGTTTCTCGTCGATAAACACGTGAACAAGTTTTGGTAGTATAAAATAGTACAAATTGCATTATCAAATTATTATATCATTATCTTGCTCTATAATGACTTATGAGTCATTTTGCATGTATATAAAAGCAATGGTATTGCATCATCAAATTATGCATCATTGTCTTGTTAACACAAGCATAACACATTTCAAGGGAAATTCCCTTAAACAACAAGCTAACACTTGCTTATGGCTTCTACAACCACCCTACTTTCCAATACCCATCATGGTGAAACAAGCGAGATCTCAGCTGTCCATCGTGACATCATAGAACGTAATGTCCTTACTCGGCTTGATGGGTTGTCGCTAGCTGCTTTAAGCTGCACCTCTTCGTATTTCTACATGCTCTCGTCTGAGGATTCACTGTGGAGGAAGATTTGTACCTTGGTGTGGCCCTCTGTGAACCATCCACATGTTCACCGGCTTATCTCAGCCGTCCCTAATGGTCACCGTAGATTCTTCTCCGACTCTTTCCCGCTTTTGACACCTCTTGAACAAGTAAGAAATCGTAACTGTCCGACACTCCCTTCAGAGATAATCTCAGCTGTTGATATTTGGTATCAAGACAAGCTGATTTTCTCTACGGTATTAGAATCAAAAACAAAGTCTGGTGGGTTCTTACGTTCTCCATTTCGGGTTAACCTACTTGACCCGAAAAAAATCCACCCAGTTACCCGAGTAAAAAAGGGCCGGGATGGCGACACTTGGTTAACCATAAGTGAGTTAGAAGAGAACTTGATATTGAGTTGGATCATATTTGACCCGGTCACCCAAAAGAGTGCGAATTTCTCAAGCATAAGCCCGGTATCATCAGAAAAAAAACACTGGAACCCGGGCGAATATGACATCGAGTATGCAACCATATTGGGTAGTGAACAAGTTGAGTACGTGGAGTGTAAGACGGTGATCACGTGTAGGGGACTGGACCATGGCGAGTTGCAAGTAAAGGAGGCGTGCTTACGAGTAAAAAATATGGATGAGAATTACTTGAATGGGAAGGAGAGTTTACGATATTTGGTGAATGCTATCGAGTTTGGGAAGAGGAAAACAAGGAGAAGCGGAAAAGAAGGGAAGAATATGCATGAAGAGTATTTGAAAATGAAAAGATTGAGATGGGATAAAAGGATTTCAAGGGCGAGAGTGTTAGGGATTGCCTGTAGTGGTGGTGTTGCTCTTTTTGGTGTAGGTACTGTTGGTGTAGGTATTGTTGGTGTTGTTTATATGGTAGTCTACTCGTTTTGTACATATTTTGCCAAATGAACCCAACTTTCATGTACTCCCCTCCATCCCAATTATTTGTTACCTTTTGTTATTATTTGTGAAGAGTATTTTAATCAAAGGTAGACAAATGATTGGGGACCCGCTACCTTTGGGAAGAGGATTTGTACAAACATTGCAAATAGTGACAATCTGACTTTCGTTCTTACACCATCTAACCGTACAAGTAAAGGCAGCTGATGGGTAGCTATGGACAGTAGAACAGGCAAAGTGTTATGGTCGACATCAAATCTTAGTAATGCCTCCTCCAATGGAAAAACTGGACCAAATTATGCCATGGATGCTAACACACCTAACAGAGAAAATAGTCTATGGTCATTCGGAACAGGAGCAACTGTATTTGGTGGTGTCTCTGTTAGTGATGGGTGCATTTATCTTGGACATGGTTATCAAGTTGGAATTGGATCTTTCAATCCAACTACTTTTGTTTCATGCAAAAAGTTGAGTGGGCAACTTTATGAATTGCACTACTTGGTGTGTGCCTTGTTGTCGAGCATATGTAGGCAACTAAGCGAAAATGCTACGCTTACAGCAACTGCACTACTTGCTGTGCTCCTTACTGTATGAGTTTCTGTTCCTAATTGTGTAGTTTTCAATTTCTGAGAAACTGCTTTCCATACTGCATGAGCTCTGTTGTTAATTATTCAGAGAAATTATTGGAATGTGATTGTAACAGGTGGCGGTTTATTTCACCAAAATACAGTGCTTTTGCTTTGAGGAGCAACGGCTTCTTCCTGGGGAGCAGGTCGGCATGCCTGTAAGTAGTATTTCATCATTTTGCATGAAAAACCGGTTAACAATATGCCGGCCATGTATTAAGAATGCGTTTTCAAACCTGTGCAGGTCTTCTTTTACATTGATCCTGAATTTGAGTCTGGCCCTATGATGGACGGCATCACAGCATAATCCTATTATATACAGAGTACATTCTTCAAGGTTTCCGAGGAACCAAATCAAGCTGCTGTCTCTAAACAAAGTTGATCTCTAGTTCAGTGTATCCTAGTATACATTAAAACATTTGGTAGACTAATTATTGTCCCATCCCGCCCTCACCATAGCGATACATTGCTTGAAGAGACGTTTATAGGCGGTCTTACCCACGAGTCGTATCCCATCTGGCCCCCGGTCTGGAGATGATCACCTGTACTCGAGATTATGAAGGCAGCAGTAGTGATTGTAAGATCCGAAGGATGCCATCGCCATTTGCAGGGGTGTCTTTCATGTTTCATACTACAGTTTAAACTTCAACACTGTGGCGAACCGCGTCTACAGCTTGCAGTAGATCCCTGGAGATTTAACATCAGTTATCATGAATTTAGACAGGAATAAATAATGAATACAAGGTTTGGAACTACTTTTTGTTCAGAATGTGCTGAAGTGTGTACAAAGCATTTGAAATGTAGTTGCCTTAAATTGTGCTTTGTCATTCCGTTGGTAAGTAATGTCTCAAATTGCCTGTGAAAGGTCGTGAAGTGTTTTCAAGTTTAACCTTCATATCTGTGCGGCACAAAATTTCGATTGCTGTAGCCAGGATTCGAATCTGGAATCATAGACAAAGTTGATTTTCCAATGTGCTACTACAGCTTTGATGAGTAGTTAAGGAAACCAAAACATTATAACCTAAGATTGGACTGGCTCTAACACTGCGGCCCAAAATCGACTAAAATTTGTCAAGTTGACTTGAAATTAAATTGATCTCAAACAAGGTGAGACAAAATATTTAATTATTTTAAAAGTAAAATCGTACCTACTATTGAAGATGATTCGACACATAAGCCGTAACCATCTGATTCTATACACGCTTCAAACATAATCCAATGTACTTAAATTCCAATAAAATGTGTAGGTCTTCTTTTACATTGATCTTTTCACACACATTCTTCAAGGTTGATCTCTAGTTCCAGTAACCAAATGAAGCTGATGAAGAATGGAGGGAGCTAGGGGTGCGGGAGCATAGTCTCTTCATGGTGGGTTGTTAGGCGATATGGGAGCACCGTAATAAAGTTATCTTCGAAGCTAAGGAGGTCGATCCCATGGCAGTGATCAGGCGGGTGGGAGATGTAATTGCGGAGATTGAGGGGACTGAGTATGAGGTGAGTCGAGGGAGAAGGAGGAGGGATGTCGGGATAGGGGCTGAGGAAGCGGGAGGTTGGCTGCCGGCACCAAGGGGTACGTGAAAATTAATGTTGACGCGGGGGTGAAGGAAGGTGAAGGTGTGAGTTTAGGCTTGGTATGTCGGGGTGAAAGGGGTGAAGTGTTGTGGGGTATTTTCGTCGTGCAGGATCAAGTATGGGAGTCACATGTTGCGAAAGTTGTCGCTATTTTGGAAGGCATAAAGGAAGCGCGGTGCGGTTGGGCTATAAGGACATCGTGATCGAGAGTGATTGTTTACAAGTTATTGAAGCGCTCAAGAAGAAGCTGTGAGGACGAAGTTGCTTTATGTTAGTTATAGACGAGATTTTGTTACTTAGTGTGTCTTTTTCTTCTGTCGTTTGGTCTTTTTCTAGTCGGGTGAACAATTCTGTTGCCCATGCTTTAGCTCATGTTTTTCCTAGAATCCTTGGTAGAACAGAGTGGTCGGGTGCTCTACCACCGGCTGCGAACGAAGCTGTTTTGTTTGATCTATGGTTATTAAAGTAAGCCCTCGGATTTTCTCCACAAAAAAAAATTATGATGCCAAATTGGAGCAATAGGTGTGTGATTTGCCCAACTCCAAACTGCACGGACACATAGTAATTCACCAACTATGGACAACTTATATATCAAAAAACTTGTATAATAAATAAATCCAATGAGAAACATTTGGGTCACATTAATGACAAATGGGAAGTAGATAACAATTCCATTTTTTTGTTTTAAAAAAGAATGATCTACTCCCTTAATCATAAATTGATTAAACCCCTAAAAGTTCAGGGCGCTGTAAAGAGTTATGCTCATTCATGGACATGATTTACTCAATTATGGACATGAATGACCATTATACCCTTCATATTTTTATGACCTCAAATTACTCCTTCCAAAACCACCCAACCAACCACCACTACCAACCAACGTCGTCCACCACAGTCATACCGCCCCCCCCCCTCAGTACCGTCGCACCACCCCGACCCCACGAATCCGCCGCAGACCTGCACGCCACAACCATCATCTCCCTGCCGTCCCTGAGTCCCTTCCCGTTGCCTCCCTAAAACTGGCCGGAGTCAAGACATCTGCACCACACCACGCTGTCACTACAGCCTCATGAACGACAACAACCACGTCGCCCTCCGACGTGCAATCTCGACCCCCCCTTCTACCGCAACCGCACTTCCAGTGTTCCCGATTTTGTTAACATAATTTTACAACCCTAATTTTATTAACCTTAATTAATTAAACTCCCTAATTTAATATTGTTAATGTTTCCTGACTACCTTTTCGGACGAGTTGCTTGAGTGGTGAACTACGAATTCTTCTAACTCAGTAGTGTGGCACCTTAATCAGATCTTGTTTTATAATTCATAGTTAATTAAATTAGGGCCATTATTAAAGATAGTATTCATAATTGAATTATTTGAATTGAATTTTTATGAGTTTTGGGAGGAAGAGAAGTAGAGATAATTTGGTATTTTTTTTAGAAGAAGGGTTAGGCAAGGAAAAATAATGATAAAAAGTACATGAAAGAGTAAAAGGCGTACATGAAAGAGAAATGACGGTCGTAAATTGAACGAAAGTCGAAGATTCAAAGTAACAAATAGTACAAATTGGTATGCTCGGTTTACACGATAATCATTGATAAAATTAGCTCAAAACTTGCCAATTGGAAGACCAATTTTCTTTCTCGCCCGGCTAGACTCTGTCTCATCAAATCCACCTTGAATGCCATCCCCTCTCATCTCATGCAATGTCTCCGCCTCCCTTCCTCTACTTCCTCCTTTATTGACAGGATTAATAGACCTTTTCTCTGGTCCAGCCTCCCCTCCCGTAAGCTCCACCTTGCCAACTGGGACCTTGTGACGAGATCTCAAGCTAATGGCGGTCTTGGCATCAAAAAAGCTCGGCATTTAAATGATGCCTACTCTACCAAACTTGATTGGAAGATTTTCTACCTCAAAGGTACCCTTGTTTCCACTGACATTCACAGTAAATATATCCGCGACAACACTGAACCCTCCTTCAAGCGTGGTTCGAACATTTGGAAAGGCATTGGCATTGGATGGTCTTTCCTTAAACCTTCCCTCACTTGGTCCATTGGTGATGGCTCCACTATTCGCCTTTGGAATGATAATTGGTCCCCCACAGGACCCTTAAGAAACAGCCTCCATGGGCCCCTATCGCCCTATTCTGACACTGACTTGCTTAGTTCAATTATCAAAGATGGGAATTGGGACCTTGAATCACTTGAGTATAACCTTCCCCCATCCATCACCAAATCCATCCTTTCCATCCCCCTTCCCTCCACCCCTCTCCCTGATCTCCTTTCCTCTTCACTTGCCTCTAAGAACAAGTTTTCTATTAGAGCCTCTTATGACCATACCTCTAGCAGCCCTAGCCCCTCCTTGCCCCATGATGACACGTGCTGGCTTTGGGACATTCCCTCTCAACCCCGCATCAAGCTCTTCATTTGGCTCTCGTGGTGGGATAAGCTCCCACATAATCTTACCCTCTTCAAAAGGTATATCCTCCCCTCTCCTCAATGCACTGCATGTGACAACCCCTCTATTGATGAATCTACGCTCCATATCCTTCGAGATTGTACCCATGCTATCTGTGTTTGGGACAATTACACTCTCCCCCCTGATTTCTACTCCCTCCCCCTCAAGCTTTGGATCAAATCTAACTGTACCTCTTCTAATAAATCCTGGGTGACCCTCTTCTCCTTTCTCGTGTGGCGCCTATGGCTTCGACGTAATGATCTTGTCTTCTCTGGAAACTGCCCTCCCATTAACTGTAATTGGCTTACCCAGTCTGCTCTTATAGCCTCCCAATGGAGTTCTGCCCAGGCCCCCTCATCCCCTGCCTCCTCGGGCCTCCCTCTTCTTTGCCCAGACCACAACCTGATCCCCCCTTTCACCCTTAACCAGCACACCACCTTACACCAGGCTCACAACTTTAACACCCCCCCCCCCCCCTGCATACCTCCTTTTACCCAAACTGTTGGGCCCCTCCCCCGCCTTGTTGGTCTAAGATTAACGTTGATCCGGCCTTCTGTCTTACTTCCTCCCTTGCTGGTATAGCGTGTGTATCCCGTTCCCCCTCGGGTGTTTGGATCTCGGGTTGGTCCTCTAGAATCTTGTCCCATAACCCTTTCATTTCCGAATTGCTTGCTATAAGGGATGGTCTCGTCTTCGCAACCAATAGACATGAAAACTTTATCTTAAGCTTTGATTGTATTCTTGCGATTAATGCAATTTTGAATAATACGGCTCCTTGTGGCATATACGCTAACATCATATTGGAGTGCAGGGATCGTTTAAGAGCCTCACCTTCAACGACCATCATCTATGAAAAGCGGCCTACAAACCAAGTTGCGGATGCACTTTCCAAGTTTGCTTTGAGTGACTCGAGCCCGAACTGTGGGTTTTATAATTGGGACTATGTGCCCCCTTTTGTATTACATTTGTATAACTCGGATCTTCTTCTTGTTTGTACTCCCTTATCGCCTGACCCTCCCCCCCAAGCTGTACTCAACTCTGGCCCTTGCGCTGTTTATGCGCCTTTTATTATATCGTTCAATTCCGCCAAAAAAAAGGTTTACACGATAATCTATAGTCAAAACTCAAGAGAAATCAATTTGGCAGCAATCTTGCTCATAAAGAGTACTATTCTCGCTCCTTTTTTATAATCTTGTGACATTCTTCTGTATAAACTTGTCTTATAAAATCGGCATATAAAAGGGAGAAGACCGTTATTTTCCTTTTACTAAAGATAATTCGACTGCAACTATACTCGACATAAGCATCTAATCACTTTTTGACAAATTAAAATCTTCATAAAGAAATACAAATAGTCCCTTGTGCCATTCCCCGCACCTTCCCTCCATCTAAATACACATCCCGCGGTCAAAGATTTTCTTAAGAAATTCATTGTAGAAAGACACAAAATCAATAATCTGAGGAGAAGGGGAATTAAAAATTGGAAAATGATTTGGCGACACCGGGTGTTACTCAAAGTGAGCGACACCCGGGGTATTATTGTAATTTACATATATATTTTGCTTTCCCTCCATCAAAATTAAAATTTCAAACTAATTATTGTAAAAGGGTAGTTTAGAAATTTAACAATAAGGAATAATAAAAAAAAATTAAAAAAAAAAAACAAGAAGATATAAGCGTGATTTGCGTGCGGCAATGGTGGAAGTGTGGGTCATGATCATTACTAATGATCTCTCCTATCCATTTGACCTACATTAACAATAAAAAATTGAAAGTGTATCATACAAATCTCCTTGCTAATTTGGTACACTAGCTTATGTGAGCTAATGAGTAGACGGTAGTTTCGAGACTTATGAACAAGTTATTTTTTTTTTTTTCTAAAAAAAAATTATTTTAGTTAAAATTTGTATATTAATATGGCTTTTTACTTATTTATAAGTAACGGAAACCGATATTTTTATTTAAGTGACTCATTGTTTTATACAGTAATTAATAGGGCTGAGCAAAAAATCCGATTGTCCAAACTGATCCGATATCTGATCCTAATCCGATCCGAATGTTTGGATATCCGATCCGAAAGTTAAGTTTGGTTTGGATATCTGATCCGAAATCTTTGATTTTGGTTTGGATATGGATATTAGAATTAAAACATTTGGATATCCGATCTGATCCGAAACTATAGTTTTCTAGTATAATTTTGAGAAAATAAAATTTTATTTGATACAATAACTTAATTAATGTTTAAAATATTAGAGAAATATCTAGGTGGTACTTAAATTTTATGTCGAGAACATTGGAATAAGAATACTAAAGAAAATCATCATGTACGACTATGAATATAATCATCGTGTTTCAAACTTAATTTTAAAGTAAATTCAAAAATATGGATATCCGAGGGATATCCGCATCCGATCCGATTATTTTGGATACCCGAAAGATATCTAACTTCAGAATTTTTAATATGGATATCCGATCCGAACTAGCACTTTGGATCAAATACCCGATCCGTACTCTGCCCTAGTAATTAAGGGTCCAATAAACAAAAGAATTAAAACATACTCTATCTTGTATGTCATTTGTTTACGTATTACTCTTCTATCCGGTCATTTGTTTACTTTGGGGAGGGAGACCGGCCAATTATTAGGTGATAACTGATAAGTGGACCAAATTGAGTTGCGTATATTCAAACAAAGACATTCCTAAAATAGAAAGGTAATAACTCAATAAGACACCCAAAAATGGAATAGGTATGAAGGGAATATATTCTATAAGAAAAATATTTTAATCATAGGTAAACAAATATTTGAGACTAAAAGAGCATATATCATATGCTAAACTTTTATTTTGACAATTTTTTATTTTATACTTTATATTGATGAGAAAAATTATATGTTCAAATATAATTTAGTGTATCGCTGTTTAAATACATAATGATAATTTATAAATTTTAGTGAACTAAGCTGAAATAAGTAGAGGTGAGCTATACTAAATTGAGCTAAACAAAAACATACTCCGTACTAAACTGAATTGAGCTAAGTTAAACTCAATTTTAAAGAGTGTTGAACTAAGTTGTTCTTAATTAATTAAATTTAATTGATTTAGACTAAACTGAGTTTAGCTAAATTAATGAGCTACATGCCTACACATGACGTGTCAGATTAGTGTTCGTGTCACATGTACGCGGGTCACGAACCCCTTCAACTTAAACTCGACCCAATTAAATCTTGTATTGTTGTGCCGACACGATCTGTGAGTAAGCGTAGGTGTGTTGGATTATTGAATTAAAATGAACAACGTTGAACTGAATTGAACTATGTTAATTATTATTATTATTATTATTATTATCATTATTATTATTATTATTAATTTTACCCGACACATTTTTTTAGGGTCAAAGACCCGTAAATCTTGACTTGTGACCCGAAATAACTTGAACTCGAAATGACACGTTATTTTAGGTTCGAAATCGACCCGACCTGTTTGATCCATTGGATCAAAGATAAATTAAGATTATTATTAAAATATTAATATTTTTATATTATATTTAAAATAAAAAATATAAAAAATACTCTCTCCAATTTCATTTATTTTTCCCTTTCTTTTTGCCATAAAAAAATAAGGGAATCAATTTGGACCACACAATACACATAGGGATGGCAATGGGTGGGATATGGATGGGGTGAAGCCATATCCATATCCATATCCATTTAATTTATGGTCATCCATATGACCATATCCCACCTTTATCCATTTAATATTTTTTCATTCATCCATATCCATACCCACCGGGTGAAGCGGGTGGAGCGGGCACCCGTTGGATATTTTCAAGCTTATAAAATTTAAAGGCAATACAACATCAAAAAAATTGTGAAAAAATTGTGACGATAAAATTAAAAGCGTAAATTACCAAACATATCATATTACATATGGCATACAAGTTCCATTTTAAATCATATACAAAAGTCATAAAATAAAAAATAATTTCTAATCATCTGAATTCCTAGTTCTCCACGAAGACGTGTAAACGACTTAATGTTCTGGTTTGCTCTTGACTCATGATATCAGAGAATTAGTGCGTAAATATGGGCTTATGGAAAGTGAACTCAGTGGAGTAAGGAACTAAGGGCGTTGGTAATAAAAAAACCACTTGGGTAGTGGGGTTTACAATGTTTTTTTTCTATTTTTATATGAACTTTGATATATGATTTTTTATAATAATTTAACTGTAAATATTAATTTCGGGTATCCACGGGGTGGTTAAGCGGGTGACGGACGATGATCCATATCCCACCCTAAATTCTAAAAAAATTCGTCACCCATATCCCACCCATTTAATTTTGGGTGGATGGATATCCACAGGGTAAGAGTGAGACTGCCATCCCTAAATACATATGACCCCACATGAAATTGATTTTGGACCACATAAAGTTGTCCATAAAAGGAAAGAGGGAACAATAAGAAAAGTGGATGGAAAGGAAAGAGGAACAATAAATGAAATTGGAGGGAGTATTATGTTAATATTTTTAATTAAAAAATTAATTTGAAATTGAATTTTATATAACTTGTATATCATTAAATAATAAAATATTTATTAAAATAATAAATATAATCATATTATTAATATCAAAAATAATTTAATTTCAAAAAGTACGTTTTTTCGGTTGTAAAAATGGTAAAATAAAAAATGTCATAAACTTTTTTCTGACCCGTATTCTGACTCTAACTCGACCCGGGACACGTCTAACCTAGCTCGTATTGTATTCGACCCAACCCGGAACACAACCAACCCGAACCCTTTGACAGGTCTTGTCCCAAGTTAATTAATCCCATCTTATCTTATCTCTTGAATGTATTCTTTACGGATGGGACTCTATCACTCACTTTTTTTGCGGTTTGACAATACAATTATCTCTCTTTTTTTTATGATAATTGGTAATCGTATATTAAATTGAAGTGATGAAGATGACACATTTGACAATACAACCTTCCAGTCCACAAGAGATGAAGATATGCGATGGTTATGATTAGGGATATTAGATTTAGTTTAGATTTAATTATTATTTTTTATATTTTATTTTGTTAATATAATAAATTTGTAAATTACGGTTTTATCCCTGTGAAATTGGCGCAAAAACAAAAATTAATTTTTAATTTTTAATTTTTTTCTATTTTTTTATTAGGGTGTTAGTAACACCCGGTGTCGTCCTAGCACCTCCCTTAAAAATTTGAGGAGAAGGAGCTTAAATACTTCGACATTCATGAATTAAAAATGAAAAAATCAGGAAGAACACAAAATAATACCTTCTTCGTTTCAGTCATTTGTTTACCTTCAATTAAAATACCCTCTCAAGTCTCAATGAATACAAAAGATAAACATTTTTCGATTAATCATTTATGGGTAAATTGATTTTGACAAATTGAAATAAGGTTCACAAAATTGAATTAGGCAATCGATTAATCAAATTAGGTTAATTGATTTTGAGGATTTTAGTTAGAGATTATCAATTCATTGATCGAATTTTGATTATTTAAATTTGGGTTCATTAATTTGATATAAAATTTAATTAGGATTTGATTTTTTTTTTTAATAAAAATCGGTTTTCATTATTAAAAAATCTAAATAACAAAAAAAAAAAAAAAATAGAAAGTCAAAACAATTAAAAACTTGCATAAAAAATGTTAACTACTCTAATTAACTTGTTAACCCAATATGATAATTTACTACTCTAACCTTACTCTAACCTATAGAACTTAGCCTAGTTTTCCACATGGCGGGTTGTCATTGGCTAGGTATGAAAAATCTCATACACCTCGTGTATGAGTATCACTCTATAACGGTTGTATCCCTGCCTTTTATTCTCAATCTTTGAGATACTACTACCTAGTTTCCAAAACAAATTCCGATTTTGTTTTTTGATTTTATTAGTATCCCTAAAAAAGTTCCTAACTGTACAAAGATTTCTTATAATATTTCCTAATGTTAATGTTATATACGGAGTAAGAGACCGAAATATGGTAAAATTCATATACACACGTTCACGTAATTAGCACTATTTAAGGAGGGAGTTGTGCAAAGTGCAAATCATGAAACAAAAAACAACACAAGCACTAATAATCCCTATTACTTGTATAACTTCTGAATTGAGATAACTCCCAGGTATGTCCTTGGTCTCTCGTTACTTACATTAATATAATACTCCGCATGATATATTGATATATACTCCGTATGATACATATATTTAGAATTTAGATCCGACATGATATGAACGTTAGACGGTTTTGTACAAGAATAGGTGCACTTTGAAATCAGAAGCCAGGCGTTATTGTATTGCATGCAGTTGACCTTGCTTCCCTGTTATTTTTGCTTTCAAATGGCTAATATTGATTCAGCATCATCACAAATTCTCATTTATAACCATAATATGGGTCAAATAGCTACCATTTTTAAAGACAAGACAAAAACAAAAGGAAATGCCTATATATTAGCAAAAAGACTTATCTTATCTATGCAAATGACCCGTTTTAATCTAAGACCTGTGTTAACCCGACTCTCCGACATGTGTCGAGTGTCGGAAACGGCTATTTTGTGCGAGTTTTTTAATTTTTTTGGTCTAAAATAAAGTGTCGTATCGTGTCGATGTTGGACACGTGACACGTAGATAAGTGAAGTGTTGGAGTATCCAGTTGAGTATATAGGGTGGCTTGCTCAAGAGAGTAACATTGTCTAAGACGGATATATCCGTCTCAAGAGAGACTTATTGTTTATCTGTATTGTATATTGAATTTTTTGGTTAATTGGCGTAAATTAGCAAAACAATTGGGAAATTAGCGTCCGTTTCAAACTATTTTTCCCCATGGTGTCCACGTCTATCACTTTTATTTTTTTTTCGAATTTTTATGTGAATCCATACCATTTTTGTAGTACCAAGTGGAAGTTAGTAGCAATTTTTTTTGGTTGGCATGAAAGCCGCTAAGGTTATTAGCGTTTTTGCCTATTTGCATGTATTTTGAGTGAGACAATGTAGCAGGAGTTGCAGGCTTCACATGTTTGGAAGATGACAAAATGTGGAGCCGCTAGGGATCTTAGCGGCTTCACACGTTCGGTATTTTTCTAAACTTGCACTTAGTACTATAAAAATAATCCGCTAAGGATCTTAGCGGCTCCACATAAAAACAGGAATGTACCAAAAAAAAAAACATAAAAACAGGAAAATAAAATAAAAGTGATGACGTGGACATTATGGGGAAAAATAGTTTGAAACGGACGTTAATTCCCCAATTATTTTGTTAATTAACGCCAATTAACCAAAAAATTCTATGTTGAATTTGTGTTATGTGTTATTTGTTTACCTTTGACGTTAGCGTGTAAATAACATTGAGTCGAAGAATTGAAATTTGAATATAATTATCATGGTACCTGTTGTATGTGCAGTTGTGTCCAGGCTCCAACGAGTAAATAAGTTATGGCGACAAAATCGCGGCCTTCCCTTGAATCATGCAGCGAGGCTCGTCCCATAGGCGAAGAGAATGATGATGTTTTCAGTGAGTTACCTGAAGAAATTTTGATGTCAGTAATGTGTTTGTTTACCATGAAGGAAGCTGCAAGATTTAGTCTTGTTTCCCGCCAATGTGAAGTCATATGGCGATATTTTCCGGTATTGATCTTCGAAGATAACCAAGTGAATTTCGACAATTATGACGCACTCGTTGAAAAGAAAGCTTGCTTTGTTTGGAGGGTTGATCGTATTATTGAAAAGCATTTGGGGACAAATATAGACGAACTTAGAATCACATGTGATTTGGAACCAAGTTGGCAATCTTATGTTGATAAGTGGGTGGGTTTTGCACTAGATAAACATGTTAAAAGGCTTGAGCTCAACTTTTCACCAATTTCGAGAAAACTGCGTGTTCCCGATGACCGTATTTATCGTTTTTATGCCTATCCTCGTGATCTTCCACCTAAGTTGTTTACTACTACTACTAGTACTACTGGCTGCTTCAAGTCGTGTTTTCTAACGTCTCTTTGTCTTAGATTCGTGAATGTGAACGATGAATTCGTTGATTTCCTCCCTCGTACTTGCCCACTCCTAGAGATGTTGTGCATCCAAGGATCGTCACGTTTAACTAGAGTCACCGGTTGTTTAGAATTGAAACAGTTAGAGGTGTCTCACTGTAAGAATCTGAAAAAAATTGATGTGACAGCCCGAAAGCTTCAGTCCTTGACACTTAATATTATGCATCCTGTTGAGCTACTACGCATTGTGGATGCTCCCTCTCTCGTTGAGATGTCAATTGGCGAGGCATATACATTTCTCTATTTATTTAATTACTACCTTGAAGACATTTTCTCCCAGTTGGTATATCTCAATCTAAGGATTGAACTAGGTGGGGTACCTTTTGGGCTGGTTAGTGCACTTCTTCTCGATCTGCCTTATTTCTTAGGGCTGTTCACTTAGTAGTCCGGACCAAAGACCAGACCGGACCATTTGGTCCGGACCAGACCGGATCGAATTTTGTTTGGTCCGGTCCACGGTCCACCTATTTACTCTACTTAGGTCTTCGGTCCGGTTCTGGACCAACCCGAATGGACCGCGGACCGGACCATGGACCAAAGTTATGTAATAAAAGAATTTTTAAATTTGTAATATTATTGATTTTATTTTCTACTTTATTTACACGTATTATAAGATGTGTAATTATGTAGTTAAATCTCGTAAGAAAATAATATTGTTTATTTTGATCATTACGAACTTCTCGAGTTCTAGTTTTATATGGTAAAACATGTCAATGACAATAATATTTGCTCCACTTTAGTCCATTTGGTCCGGTCCGGTCCGGTCCACGTGTTTTTGTGGTCCAGACCGGACCGGACCAATATTAATATGGTCCGGTCCTCGGTCCACCTATAATATTTCTTGTTTTTGCCTTTTTGTAACCAATTAACTAAAGTAATATTATATTATATTTTTTGTAACAGGGGGGAATGATAATGATGAAAGGTGTTGCGATGCCGAAACTTGAACATCTACAACTGCAAGTTTTTAATGCAATGGCTTACTCAAGCCTTCGTGGATGTATTTTCGTGATTGCGACAACCCCTAGTCTGCAGAAGCTGACATTAAAGGCACGAACCCTCTTTCCTTGCTCTCGATCGCTTGCTTCCCATTTGTCTTGTTTAAAATTGTTATGAATGTTTGATATTAATAATTTGTTCATGCATGTTTGTAGTTGGAGGAGTTTATTATCAACGAAAAGGGATACAATCGGAAACTAAACAAATGGGTTGGCTATGGATTTCCCATTAAATGCTTGACAACGTTGGAGATTGTTGGGTACAGGGGAGAGCTGGTTGACCTTGAGCTTGCATTCTTTGTTCTTGAGAATGCTAGTATGCTTGAAGAAATCATTCTTGACTTCGCCCCACTCGATGACAACCATAAGCAACAACGATTACAAATGCTACAGACGAAACTACCACAGGACGTAAAGTTAATAGTTAAGTAAACTTGTTGTCGCGGATTATGTAGATGCAAAATCAAATTTGCTATTCATAACACAAATTCACCATAGAATTTTTTGGTTAATTGGCGTTACTTAGCAAAATAATTGGGGAAGCAAGGTCAACTGCATGCAATACAATAACGTCTGGCTTCTGATTTCAAAGTTCATATCATGTCGGATCTAAATTCTAAATATATGTATCATACGGAGTATATATCAATATATCATGCGGAGTATTATATTAATGTAAGTAACGAGAGACCAAGGACATACCTGGGAGTTATCTCAATTCAGAAGTTATACAAGTAATAGGGATTATTAGTGCTTGTGTTGTTTTTTGTTTCATGATTTGCACTTTGCACAACTCCCTCCTTAAATAGTGCTAATTAGGTGAACGTGTGTATATGTATTTTACCATATTTCGGTTTTTACTCCGTATATAACATTAACATTGGGAAATATTATAAGAAATCTTTGTACAGTTAGGAACTTTTTGAGGGATACTAATAAAATCAAAAAAAAAAATCGGAATCTAAATAGTATAAAAGTTGAGTTCTTTAGAGCTCTCTTATTGGCCCCTTAAATTCAGGAAAAAAAAATTAAAAGTGGTCCCTATTGCAAGTAGTGGGTGTTAAAGTGATTTAACTAGTTTTAAACTCGTGCAAAATTGCACGAGAATGTATTTAGGCCGGTATTAATGTTTTTGGATGTATATTTGTTTTTGCATTTCTATTGTACTTATCTAGTTGGTCTAAATCAACGATCTACATAACTAATGTTTAAATTTGTTACAAACACGTGTTGACATGCACTGATTTATGAGAAAATAACGTAATCTACTCTTGTAAATAAAAATTGCATACATAAAAAACTTTACATCCGGATAAAAGATTATATTTCTTTTATCCGGATAAAAGAAATATAATCTAAAGACGGAAATCTGAAGAAATAAATACATTGCACACTAACGGGTCCCACCATAACATGAATTTCCAAACAAAAAAAAGCGGTTGCATTAATGACGTGGCGCGTTGAGGATTGAGTATTGTCTTTTGTATTAATATAGATAAGATTTCTTTCCTCTCTCAATACAAACATACAGCCATTATCTAACACATAAATATACATTACAATATACAAAGCATATGTTAAAAAATAATTGTGGACGTGAAAAAAAAAAATTTTGGCCAATTGTTTACATTCTCTTAAATTAAAAATATGACTCAGAGTCAAAATTTACAAATATGTCATAATATATCAACTAATCGTGAATTTTCGAACAATAAAATATATGTTAACAAATTTTATCAATACAGACCGTGCAATTTCTGCACGGGACGTAAAACTAGTTTGTTTAGGAAACTAGGTAGTAGTATCTCAAAGATTGAGAATAAAAGGCAGGGATACAACCGTTTTAGATAGATTACAATCCTAGGGTAAATCTACTATAGCCTTAACATACAAGCTAAGTAATTACAACCGTTATAGATAGATGTGCCGATAAAGAAGAATTATTTTCGTAAATATGATCCCAGCAACCAAAAAAAAAACCAACTGCACTAGGGGAGGAGGAATGAAAACTTACGTCAGAACACCCCATTCAGATTGTTAGGGGTGACTTGGGAAAGTGAGGGAACGTGTGAACTATGAATGGGTGCTCTTTGCTTTAGATCCTGACTATCATTCTTCAAAAGCAGGAACACAGCAAGTGTTAGAAATTTAGTAAAACCAAGATACAGGGATACTAATAATATACCTAAGTTCCAGGCTTACAGCCTCTCTTTCATTCTCACAAACTTTTTATTAATGCGCAGCACAAAAAAGTTTAAGGGACTGGCAATTATTAGATAATACTCTAAAATACAATCACATACTGCAACTAAGCACATTCCAAATATATCAGTTACGGTGGTCGCGTAAGTCTGCCGCAAAATCAGGAAAGAAGGAAAAATAGGAACTTAGACAAGATACAATAAAAGTAATAAGAAAACTACACACTGCCATACTTCCCAATTAATTCAACTTAGCAACACAGACTATCATTCTAGTCTCCTCATGAACAAATATAAGTACCTTTTTCTTTCGAAAATGCAACTGCTGCTCAATATGAATAACTTCTCAAAACGAGACTTAATATTATCCTCTTCCACGTCTGCATGGAGACTTCGAAACAATTGTCTGAGAAGAAGCCATGAATCTAGTAGCAAGGAACGTCAAAATTCAAGTTGCGAAATGGAACAAAAGAAAAACAGTGGTCAAGATGGCATGAATTAACTCAATCTATACTTACGCTATAACAAATATTCCGCAAAACATGAAGGTAAGAGACGCTTGTTGAGAGGATTACCTGTTCATTAGTCCAACTGCCATCTCTAGCCATGTGACACACTCTGTATCACTCACAGACTTGCAATGATGAATAGAGAAAAGGAATCAAAAATGAAATTTCATAATTAATATCTAGGACCTGGAAATCAACATACCAAATGCTTAATTTTCTTCTTTTTCTTATGTTCTGCTTGCATTTCTGCAGAATCAAATGTAGACTGCTTCTCAAAGTTCATCGCTGAATCAACCTCTGACCCTCTTAGGACAATAGACGCACCATGCAGCCTGCTCAAGAAAGGATGTGGTATCTCCACTGGAAGCATCGGCTCTACTTAGTACTGGTGGGAAGCCACCAGGCCCAGCACCAAAGCAGTGCACATTCTTTTTGTGGGAATAGGATCAACATGTAGACTGTCGGTAGGCCATTTTAACATTACGTTCAACAATGGGGTCCCATTCCTGGTCTCTGCACAGTGCCCATAAGCAACATCACCAACAAGACTAACAAGACTGTAACAAGTATACATGGATATTCAGCAAAAGTGCAAAACTAACCAGGCAGGGTACCTACCTGTTGCATCATCATGCCCTGATATATCAGCTTCCTCGTAATTATTCTTGCCTACTCTCTGCACAAGTTTGCAAAGAAGGCCCACAAAAATGTTGAAAGAATGATTCAAAGTTAGATTGAAGCATTGTGACTCTTAGAATGAAACATTGTATCTTATCATAATAGGGTATTGTATTTAGTAGTATAAATATGTAATTGTACTTAAACAAAAAAAACACACAAAAATAATTCTCAATAAAACTACCCACTATTATCTTCTTATAATTTCTTATCTTAATTTATGTTTTACCCAACATTAGTGGTATAGACTATCAGGTTTTGATCCCAACAACACAAACACAAAACAAAAAAACAGAAAGAAAAAGGAAAAGAACAAACACACTTCCCCAACACATCACGTACAAACAAAATACACCCCTTCACAAACCAATTCATCCCCAATTTACTCAACCCTAAAATCCCAGAATTCAATTACCAAATTAATTAAGAAAGATGACAAATACTAATTCTAATACATCTACTCAACCATCAATTCCAATTTTTAAGGGAGAAAAGTATCATCTATGGAGTCTTAAGATGGAACTATGTTTAAATCCCAAGACTTGTGGGATTTGGTAGAGACGGGATACACTGAACCGGACCCGACTCCGGCTATTCCCGATGCACAATTGAAGGAGAACCGTAAGAAAGATGCTAAGGCGCTGTTCTACATTCAATCGGCACTAGAAGATGAATTTTTTCCCCGAATCACAGGAGCCCAAAGTGCTCATGAAGCATGGGAGACACTCAAACAAGAATATTTGGGTGATCAACGAGTACTTAAGGTACGTTTGCAAACACTCCGTCGTGATTTTGCAGAATTAACTATGGGTGATAAGGAGTCTGTTCAAACTTATTTGTCCCGAGTCACTGATATTGTCGGTCAAATGAGGTCTTATGGTGAAACAATTAGTAATGAAGATATTGTGAGTAAAGTTTTAAGGAGTATGAATGACGATTGGAATCTTGTTGTCCTTGCAATTGAAGAATCAAAGGACTTATCCACATATACCTTTGATGCATTGATGGGTTCACTCTTAGCCCATGAAAGTAGGATGAAAAAATATTGTGCCAAAGCAGAGGAGAAAGCTTTTAAGGCACAAGGCGAGTCTTCTAATAAAGGGATGACTGAAAACTACGGAAATCGGGGTCGAGGCAGAGGTAGTTTTCGTGGTGGTCGCGGACGCGGTCGCGATAATGGTAGAGGCAGGGGACATTCTGGTGGTAGAGGCAAAGGCCTTTCTAATGATTCTTATGCACAGAAAAGCCAAATTCAATGTTATTGCTGTAAGAAATATGGGCATAAGGAAGTTGACTGTTGGTTTAAAGGAAAGAATGAACAATCTCAGGCAAATTTTTCCAAAAATCGAAGATGAAAGCATGTTATTTATGGCTCACTCAAAAATTCGGGATCCCATAGAAGATAATGAAGTGTGGTTTTTGGACAGCGGATGTTCAAATCATATGTCGGGAACAAAATCTTTGTTCAAAGAAATTGATGAATCAAAGAAAGGAGATGTTCGTCTTGGAGACAACAAAAAAATGCACGTGGAAGGTATGGGTATTATCGCCATAAAAACCGTACAAGGTAATGTAAAACTTCTTAATAATGTGCAATTTGTTCCTGACCTTGCGGCCAATTAATGACTAGTGGTTATAAGATTGTGTTTGATGATGATATGTGTGTTGTGATCAACAAGAAGACTGGTCATAGTATAGCAAATGTACATATGACTCAAAATAAAATGTTTCCGCTGGATATTTCAAATGTTGGGAGTAAAGCATTGATTGCTAAACAGAAAAATGAATCTGATTTGTGGCATTTACGATATGGTCATCTAAATATGCGTAGTTTGAAACTCTTGAGTCGAAAGGAGATGGTTGTTGGCCTGCCAAAAATAAATGATATTAACTTCTGTGAAGGCTGTGTGTATGGAAAACAAAGTAGGGCGTCTTTTCCTACTGCGAAGACATGGAGGGCTACGAAGTCTTTAGAACTTGTTCATGCCGATTTGTGCGGGCCTATGAAAACTGAGTCACTAGGTGGAAGTCGCTATTTTCTGTTATTTACTGATGATTATACCCGAATGAGTTGGGTTTATTTTCAAAAATCAAAGTCTCAAGCATTTGATAATTTCAAAAAATTCAAAGCCTTGGTGGAAAATCAAAGTGGAAATCGCATAATTGCTCTCCGAACCGATAGAGGTGGTGAATTTGTTTCGGAAGAATTTAATAATTTTTGTGATCAGTACGGCATTCGCAGAGACCTTACAGCCCCTTATACGCCAGAACAAAATGGGATTGCAGAAATAATCTTTTCTGCTCTACAGCAGAAATACACGGACACAAAAACGCAGGGACGGAATGTCACCCAACACAAAGACAACGGCGTGAAATATATATGAAAACAGGAAAACCACAATATTCCAAGTAAAGAAACTATTCAATACAGTAAGATCACATGCTCTTGCCAGGTTAAATGTACAATGACATATTGACATATACAATTGACCACAATGGACATAAATTTGCAGCATCAACAATCAATTGAACATATGCACAATTTAACAGCAAACTTTCACGGGCGCAAGACCAGAAGTACACCGTGCCTCCATGCATTTCATCCATCACTTTTATCTGCAAAGCAAAGAACGCAAACATACCTCCGTAAAGTGATACTCCCAGGAAACCAATTAAACTGTAAGAAACTGAGAGCAAATCCATAAACAACATGGTATTGTTTCTTTCTGGTAGACTGCAACACATCTTCAGACGCCTTATCCAGATTAAAAACATGCAACAAAGCAAGGACACTCTTCTAGGAAAACAAGACTCCATATAAATTAACAATGATGATCGTAAGAAGTAGATGATAACATGCACTCACGCAACAGCAAATTGGGGAATAGAAGATATCTTAGCACAGTCCAAAATATCAAACAAAAGTACCAAACTATGCTTTCTTTTCAGAGTGATTGTTTTTAAATTCAAATTGATATTAGACATGCCTGTGTCCGATACTTTCAACCAGACCAGAGTAACATCAGTTTTTTTTTTTTTTTTGGTACGAACCAGAGTAACATCAGTTACTTTCTGCATTTCACATACATATCTTGTCCTCCTAGCCTAAACTGGATGAAGAATGATCAACACTATCTCGGAACTAAAATTTTATTATTCTTTTAAGTTAGTACGTGAACCACACAATCGGACTGAAATTTCATTACGAGCTGAATCAAACAACTTGAATTTTAACAAGTCGAATCAGTAGAACAATTACACAAACACATAGTGATAGAAACTTTCATTAACAAGAAAGTTCTCATATACAAAAACACTATCAGATTAGTAAAATGAATAACTACTTAACTTTTAAAATTGAGACAACATCTATAAAATACTATTAAAAAGCATCCTAAAAAATGCCAACTAGACAAAGCCACGTAGAATGTGGAAAAGCCACATAGACATTCACATTGCCACCTTGGTTAAGATTGACACACGTTTACCCAACCATTCTCCACGCAGACATCTATACTATATAGTTAAAATGCTACTTATAACATTTAATTTTATTCGACATGTCATTTTTAGATTGGTTAATATTAATTAATTTTAATTTATATTGCTTGATTAATAACAATTGACAACATAGCATTAACTTATAAAATTAACATTTTAATTGAATGTTTTGTAATAAAACAAGTTAATGAATTGATTAAAGTTTTCATAGGTTTTTTTTTTAATTTATTTTCATATGATAAAATATTGGTTGAAAATATTGTAATTTTTTTTTTTTGGTAAAAAGTTAAACTTAACTGTCCTGAAATTGTACCACTTAAAATTTACACCTACATCTATTTATTTAAGATCGTTATACAAACCCTTTAAATTAAAACTAAAATAATTGTGAAGTTTAATAATATTCTTAAAAGTAAAGGTATGACATTTTATTTCAAACACTATTTAAGATCAATAATAATAATAGTAATTTTCATTAACATTTTTTTCCTATTTATTTTACCTCTTGAGCTCCTCACTAATAAATTTTCTTATTTAATAATTCTCATAACTCAAAAATAAATGAAAAGGCAAATTAAAAGATGGGAAGTAATAGTTTGTAATGGCTATTAAACCTACAATAGTTTTCATTCACTAATTTTCCATTTAATAACTATTACTCATGAACTTTCAAATTACAAACTATATTTCGTAGTTGAATTAAAAAAATTCAAAAACAAAAAAGATGTAACTTACCAAAATTCACATCAAAATTTCTTAATTTACAATTAAAATTCCCATTTTACAATAAAAAGAAATGTTAGTGAATCGATTAAGATTTTTCATAGTAATATAGCTCATAAAAGTTATACATTTATTTATTTATTTAAAACTACACAAACTTGAAAAGAAAAACAAATGAGTAGCTTAATAATATTCTTAAACGTAAAGTTATGGCATTTTATATTCAACCATTATTTAAGTTCAACCCACGATAATTTTCACATAAGTCCAATGATTTTCTTAAAGGCATCGTCGAATTTTCTCACAAGTCTCTTCTAATTATCTACCCAGCCTAACCGTTACTCCATTTAACTCTCATACTAATTTTGCAATAATTCCTACCACCATAAAGATTGTATAAAGCAACCCACTATATACAACCCTTTGAATTGTTTTGTTTTTTTCCTAATTAATTTTTATGTCACTTAAAGTTTATGAACACTAATTTTAGTGTACATCATTTAACTTCCAAATTAGCATTATTTAGCTTCTCCTATTCAAGAACGTCTCATTTGTTTCCCTTCAAAACAATCATTTGTGGGTGGTAAAAATTTGCAGTATTTTTTTTAACTTGAATTTGGAATGACGAAATACTAATTTGTGTATTATTTTTTGTTGTACTTTTGTTTTGTAGACGGTACGAAAGGAAGACCTTGTGGTGAATTCGTATGGTTAGCTGATAACTCTTGATGTCATGCACACTCCATAGGTAAATTCACTTTTTATACAACTAACAATTTCAATATTTTTATTTGGTTTAAAGTTTTCCAATTCGTACATAATCAAATTCTTAAATTTATGAATCTTTATTAGATGATGATCAAAATTAAAGAATAAGCATATGATCAATGATGAAATAAATTCCGATTTCATTTGATATTCACACAAAAAAATCAACTATCTAAATTTTTAATTTTCCTACAGATAACTCGTGATTTTCACGGGTAACAAAACTAGTTTTACCTAAAAAGATAATAAAAAAATGTAAAAAAAACAAAACATGAAAAGACAAAGTAGCAATTAATATACTAATTATCCACATTATGTAAACCATCATCTTCCAAGCACTAATTTACTTCATAACCACAATATCTCTACTTAATGCCAAACGTTTCATATTCTATAATTATGAGATCAATTCAATAAAATTTTGCCTATAAAAGATGATCAATTGATAAGAACTATAACACATTCCTAGAAAAAAAAATGACATAAAAGGTTGTCTATTTTCACCTATATATTTTATTTTGGTTTGATTTTTCAAAAAAAAAATCATATTTTTGCTTTGTGGTGAGTTGGAATCAAATTGATGGACGAGAAATTAAGAGATAAAAGAGAATTCGAATAAAAAAGATAACAATATGACACGTATTTGTATTGTATAATTCGATATTGTCATTATCGAATGTTATTGAAGACACTTGGGATTGTCGATAATCAAATATAATCATATGCCAAATGGAGGTCCAATTTTGTTGAATAAAAACCTAACTTGATCAAATTGTATAATTTTTTTTGTTACTCTCACATTTTTAATAGCAATGGAATATTTTGGGATATTTTTAATATATTCGTAACTGTTAATGTGTATTTAGTTTATTGAGATTGATATTAACAACATATTACAAATGTATCAACCAAATCAAATTTAGTGTAAATATAGTATTCCTTATAATTTTTATCAAGTGACTTAAAAATAAATTTATACTTTCTTTGTATAAATAGTATATCTTTTAATTTTAATGTAACAATGTTGGATGAGTATTGATGTTGCTTTGTTTATTACACCCTTCTCATTTAAATTGTTTTTACTTGATTAAACGTTACAACGGTTAATAGAAAATGAGGAAAAATAATAATTTACTTTATAAAATATCATTGTTATTTCCAAACCTACGGAAAAAAAAAAAATAAGTATATACCTATGATTAAGGCTCTGTTCTTTTGGACTTAAAGTTGCTGAACTTAACTTAATTTTTCTGAACTTAACTTAATTTTGCTGAACTTAACTTATTTTTGCTGAACTTTTCTGAACTTAATTTTGCTGAACTTTTCTGAACTTAATTTTAATGAACTTAATTTTGCTTAACGTTTCTGAACTTAATTTTGCTGAACTTAAACTAACTTAATTTAATTTCACTTAATACTACTACTATTACTACTAATAATAATTATTAAATAAAGAAATACTCCCTCCAATCCCCTATTTTCTTCCTCTTTAGTTTGGGCACAAAGATTAAGAAATGGAGTATTATATTGATAAAAAGTTGGGTGGGGTTTGATAATAGGAGAGAGGGATGAATAATTAAGAGTTAAATAATGAATTGTGGGCCACCAATATTAAAGTAAGGAATAAAATAGGATTAAAAGAGTTGGGTGGGTGGGGTAATAGGAGAGAGGTATGAATAAAATAAGAGTAAAAAGTTACCAAAAATAGAAAGGGGAAGAAAACCTGAATAACCGTTTTAGGAAATAGGGAAGAAAATGACGAATTGGAGGGAGTATAACTTAAAACACAAGTAAAAATAATAAAATACTTTATTTATATAAATTAATATGTTCCTGCACATTACGTAATACATAAAAATAAAAAGCAAATCACATATTACTTTTTTTTTCTAATCATCAAGTTCCATATTATCATCTTCCTCGTCACTTTCTTCATCTTCATTTGAGCTCACCCCGTCCAATCCATTGCCTCGCCAAATGTTTTTAACTATGTTATTTCGCACCTTGTACATAACTTTTTTCCGCTTCTTATCAAACATGCCTGAATCTGTTTTCCCTAGAACGTTCTCTTGTTGTATTACATGTATCCCAAGAGTGTGCATCCGTATAAAATTATGAAGTGTAAAAGTAGAAATAATAATGGACATTTGATACTTATGTGACATTTGAGGTATAACTTTTAACACCTTCCACCTTTTTTTCAATTGACCAAATGCCATTGTTTATACTTAGGTGATTAAAATTATGGAGTTTTGATGCCTTTGTGTGGTTTTAATGGGTGGGAAGAATTTGGGGTTGAAATAAATACCTTTTTTTTTAAAAAAAAAAAGAATAATAATTAATTTCGGACTGTTTATACAATCGATTTGAACGAAAACCGTATCTTTTTTTTAAAACTCGTCAATATTATGAAACTTATAATTTTGCATAACTTTTCTAAACTTAATTTTGCTAAACTTTTCTGAACTTTATTTTGCTGAACTTAACTTAACTTATAAGAGCTGAACCTTTCTGAACTTAACTTAATTTTGCTGAACTTAACTTAAAGAGAGTGACTTTAAGTCCAAAAGAACATGGCCTAACACTTCTTATTATCATTTTGATAGAATTGGACTAAGAAAAATATAATTCAGTCATCGAGCAAAATTGATATAATTCCGTAACAAAAGCCAAAATAAGAATAAAAGAATAATAGGTTATAATAACACACACACAAAAAAAACTCAACATAATTATATGAATAGCAAGCCATTACAAAAGTAATAAAAAATAATTTACGTGATTTTCACGAGAAATTAAACTAGTATATATACTAAAAAAAAGGCATGACAAAGCATCACATTCCCTTTGACAAAATTTTTGCAAACCACATCGTTATACATTTATTTTATTTTATTTTAACAAAAAAAAGATAAATTGTTGAAAGAGTTTGTAGGATTAAACACAATCATTAAAATTGGCTTTTCATTTTCAAAGTAAATTAAACAATCGTTAAACATCAAAATAAATACTAAATAATTTTGAAATTTTATTGTTAGAATAAATTTTTACGGATAAAATAATTTTTATTCTTTCAACGTTTATAATCCGCACCGTATTCTTTCAATACAATGTTGACCGATTAATCTACCTTGAATTATAGTTCGCAAATAAAAAGATAAAAATTTCTATTTTTAAAAATTATTTTTGGTTGAATTAATTACGTAACTCAACTGTTTTTAATGAAAGAATAATAAAATAAAATAAATGGCGGGAATGGAGGGAGTGTAATAAAAAAAAAAGACTTAAAAGAAATCAAAGACAACAATAATAACAATAATCGTGGCAAAACATTAATAAACGTAGCAATATTAGTGACATTATACAAATATACGTATTGATTAATAGATTTTTTTTTCTTACAAGATCTTTTTGTCCTCAGTATTCAGTGCGATCGCAAACATGGACTTGCATAAAAGATTAACAATCTAACGTCTCAACATAGCTAAACCCGTGAATTTCACGGGTAACAAAACTAGTTACAATTGATAATCCTAGACATAAAACTTAAACAACATTACAATAAACCCTAGACATCATTAAAAATGAATCATAAACCCTAGACATCAGGACCTAAACACAACTACCCCATCCGGACGAACAACCATCCTTGGCGAAACCAAAGTAGCAATACGAACAACGTAATCCACAAGTTCAGGCTGAGCGGAGTAAAGGAGGCAAATCCGTGGTGAAGAATAAGCAAATGCAATGTCTGCGGCGTATTCGGCGCTTTTTTTAAATATGTACTTCATTTATAAATTTATTAAATTAAATTAAATGATCATGACTGCTATGGACCAATTATAAATGTACATTATGGATCTACCAATAAATGACCATTTTACAAATTCCAATTCAAATTCAAGTCGATCAAAGTTATCGAACATCATTTATCTCTAATTTTTGGTGAGACGGTTCTATTACTTAATACATTTTGTGAGTATCAATTCGGTCAAACAACCAAATTGGTAAAAAAAGTGGTTGATGTTTGCCAAATTGGTAAAAAAAGTATAACATGTGATAAATTGGTAAAAAAAATAATGAAATGTGACAAATTAACCAAAAAACTACCACCTTAATTAATTTAATTTTCCTAAAAGTAAATTTGACCAAAATGCCCTTCTCGAAGCTATGGAGGACGAAGACTTCTAGGACCGAGGGCACGACTTTTTTTTCTAGAAATTATCTTCCATCTTAAGACTATTTTTATGTTTCGAATTTTGTTTCTGAATAAATTATATTTCATCTTACAAGTATTAAACTTCTTTAGTAGAATTGAACAATTGTCATATTCTAACCCGTCTTATACTTCCGACCGGTTTTTGAAGCATCGACCCGACCCGACAATGATTACCTCTACAATTAAGTGATTTCGGATATCCCAGTTAAGATATACTTAGTATGTTTGTAAGATGGGTCGGACAAGTCATATCCATTTTAAGTGAGATATTATAAGTCAATTTTTACTAGTAGTTTTGTCTAAATCAGTTTCATATAGGTTTTTATGGATCTCAATATTTTTGGTTGAATTATTAAGATTGGAGAAGTATCATATTTAAGAAAGTTGATTGATATCGGGTAAAATTGGTTCGATTTAACTTTGGGGTCATAATTAAGTTGCGAACAACAAATATCTATTTTTTTTTCAATTTACTACTTAGGAAGGGTAGTTTCGTCAATTATAGATCAAATAATAGAGGATTAGTTAAAATAAAAGTTTTTTGGCCAAATTGTCATCAATCTATACTTTTTTTACCAATTTATCACAATTGACACTTTTTTTACCAATATGGCATCTACCTTCCACTTTTTTTACCAATCTGGTAGTTTGGCCGTAGACATTTTTTTTTATCAAAATAGACCGTTTTATTCTATAATTTGTTCAATTTTATTATTGTACTTAACAACGCTTTAATACATTTATCAGTATCGAATAGATGCTGACGCCCAGATATATTCAGTCATTTCGGGTTTCAATGTTACTTTCATTTATTAATATACGTGTTAAAATCGTCAGGTATATTTCGGTTAGGATTAAAATAATTTAGGTTGAAACAGTTCAGGTTCATTCGATTTTGGTTCTATTTCGGATATTACAAAGTCGATTCGATTTTAAATCAATCCGGTCAATTCAGGTTTCAGGATGATGTACAATTATACCTTTCGAATGTAGGTCTGGTATCAATTCAGTTTATTTCGATCGAAAAAGTTCGATTTAACTTTTGGCAGGTACAGTTACAACCGGTTTAAACAAGAGACAAATAAATAAGATAATTAAAATAAATTAAATTAAATTGATAATTAATCAACCAATTGAATTAAATTGATAAATTAATTCAACCAAAAAAGGAAGTAATCTAAATACGAGGGAGTGGGACCACCGAAACTCAGAGTTTCATGTGAAACGCGAAGTGAAGTTTCCAGAGTATAAATTTGATTCAAGCTCACCGAGACATTATCAAGAGAACACAATAGTGCTACATGCTACATATGGTGTTGTCAGTTGGGTTGATTCTTGTGTATTGTAACATGTCAAGTTCGAATCTATTGAAGATATTATCGGATTGATTTAATGGCAAACGTTTCATCATTCGGAGAAATGTTATACCTAAATTTGACTGACCCAAAATTACCCGAACAGTTTTCAACCAAACTGAGAACCCTATATTTGAACAGGTTACCCCGGATCATACACAAGAATCCAAGCTTATAATTTTGTTTACCTGTCAAAACAATAAAAGTAATACTCACAAAACTATCCTGCATGAACTGAAGTCGAACATATGTGAATGTCTAAACAATGAACACTCACATTGAGAACCTAATGCTCAAAGGACAGTCAAAAACTTTACATTCCCTGAAGACGGAAAGATTTTACAACTCTACAATACATGATTACCACAATTAGCAGTAATCCGGAAGATAATCATACACTTTGAAGTTTCTATATAGCAATTCCCCGTCTTTAGAGTAATGAAGGAGGAAATAGCAAGTATCACAAAAGTAACAAGGGTTTTCCGCAGCCAACTTATCATCCAACGTCACCTTTGTGGCTTTGAAGATATTGCAGACATTGCACTTTTTCAGTATCCTTTTACGCTGATATACAAGCAACGGGTATGCTGCGCGGTTCTGAACGTCTTCGGGGTCAATCAGTCGCATATCTCTGATCACGACCACATGTTTACAGTCTCCCTGAAAAAAATAGCTTTTCATTAGTAATGTGGTAGATCCTAGATGCACTCTGGTTTGTGGAAGTCGAGACAACAATGTAACAGACTCACAGTAGGGATGGCAGTGAGTCCTAGATCATGGTTTGGACCCGATACTGGAGTGGCAGATCTGAATACTATTGTTTAGACCCCGGTGGATCCGGATCCTATGGCTGTTGAACTGACTTCTAATTTTGGGATCAAAATGTGACGAACATATACAAATTTTGGATCCAGGGGTCCAGATCCAGGCCGGGAGTCACAGATCCAGATCTGGACGCAAATATCCAATGGGTTAGTGTCTTAACCCTGAACCCTTGTATGACCAACATTTACCTGATGACAGTATAGATATCCAGCACCAAGACGAAATCCTAAGTCACAAAATCGAGTCTTATCCATGTCTACTGATTTAAAATTAGGTAATTTTGATAAAGGCTTTTTCTCCAAAAGAACTTTACGAGCCTTTCCTCTACCAGATAGTATACAATCCCATTTTGCAAGTGCCTCTCCTTTGGAATTTTTAAGCCAGTCTAAGATTGGCTCGCTGTAGTCAATAGCTTTGGGATCTCTCATATCGTTGCAGAAAAGCTCCTACAACCACAGTAACTTTTTAGTTTTCACAGCAACAAGTAATTCTTGAAATTATACAAACAAGAAGAATCTGCCACTTACTTCTATGAGAAAATATCCAGATGGGTCATACATAATGTCAGGATGTTCATTCTCGTTCTCCTCTACTGCCTTTTGCATAACCACATCAGGCAAACAACGAATCTTATCCCTCAGTTCAGTTAGGGTTTGACGCCCAAGAACAAGAAATTCCTGTGTCTGCAAAATCACCGAAATGTAACATGGCATTTAAAAAAGTTCCGAAACAATAAATCATAACCAAGGTTGTATCGTACCCCCTACGAATAAAACTCAGTTTTAAAGGTAAAAGGCTTGGCAGTAAATCTTGGAATCGGTTGTTGCTGCTTGCTTGATCTCAGTTTTAAAGATAACCTTGAAAACTTAGCTTCCTAGCGCCAAGCAATGTTGATAACAACATTATGTCCTGCTAAAAATAACCCGACCAAATATTTTCTTTTTTCTTTTGTTGAAAAGATCGGGATTGGGTAATAATGATTTGTCCATGAGTAGTAGTCATTCTTTAAAGAAGGCAGAAACGAACATTTTCAAACATTGAACTCGCAAGTTTCAAATGATCTCCGCAGGCTAAAAAAAAACTAATCAGAAAAGAATTACGCATTAACCTTTTTCCAAGATTGTTGGTGATGATAAATCTCGACGCACAGAACTACTTCTGGGTACTGAATTGGTATATCTCTAGTTGTCTTTGAACACTTGAACTGCAAAGATATTGTTGGGATAGAACACATTAGTGACACAAAACTGTCCCAGCTTACTCAAATATGCCATGATTGCCATCAATGTGAAGTTAACAAATTAGTTACTTCAAAAATTCCACATAATTCAGGAAACAAAGATTTTTCAAAAACTATTTAAAATACTCCATATAAATTCGAAAACTCCACATAGAATTCAAAAACTAATTCAAAAAATCCATATAAAATTCAAAAACTCCACAAAAATCTTCTTTAGTGCACACCTGGACTGGCCACGAAGATGACTCAACACATTTCAGAGTTTCCACTTTTCCGGAGGTTACGGCTGCATTGCTCTTTTTCCTGTAACTATAATTTCACCAACCAGCAAACAAATCAACAACAGATTAGATTACATACAAAGAAATATTGATTTATAGGTAGTTAAGTTTTCAGTAGATCAGATCAATCACATGACAATACTTGAAGGAATGAAGTTCCACTGATGCTTTATCCTCGTCCTGCTTCTGCCTTATTTTAACAAGATGATCCACTTTTTTAAGATAGGACTCCTATCATTACAAACATCAATATGAGAAACAAGAATAGTAACAGAAAAACTGGCAATTTGAATGATATACGTGACATATATAAAAGCTACATCCTTCAAAATTGAAAACATCATTTGAAAATGCAGTTACTCAAGCAGATAGTAGAAGCTTTACTCCAAACAACCAATATGAGTCGTGAACCATATAGATTAACAAACCTACCCAAGCATACTAAGAATACTAAAAGGTGCGTTTACAAAAGTACCATATACCAGAAATTACCCTAGTGGCCTAGTCACAAACGAAAGGAGATTGGTATGCCTCCAATACACAGATTAAGAGATGAAGGCCAGAATTAGACTCTTGCAGGCAATTTTATGTTAAATTAGAGGAGCAAAAACAAGGGAGAGAAGAAAAGAAGAGTTGAAACGGTAGCTAGAGTGTGAAATACAAGGAATTATACATCAACAGGTTTGTCTTTTTTAGAAGCATTCATTGTACTCAATCTCTTATTCTTTGATTTAGGCTTTTTTTCATCCCTTCTTTTCCTTTTCTTCAAGTTGGCAATAGTGCTCTCTAAGCCACCTGAGGACTCACATGAATCTAACGTATCAGAATCCGGCATCCTTTGATCGTCTTCAGTACTGATAAATAAAACAAGAAGATTAGTCCAAAAAAACATTACTCACAGAATCACACGGACTATCATTAGCTATAAGATTTTCCAACTAATTTCACCAGGCACTATATCAGAAAATGACAAGAGTACTCACTTTAATTAACCTTTCTTACTTGACAACAGAAAATGTTATTTAAAATATTTGGTAATTAAATATGGAGAATCATAAGAATAGCAACTACATGGCCTACAAACTAATAATGCTCTTGCTGATTCACTGAAAAATTTCATTTAATCATTTGGAGTTGATTCACAGGACGCTTCGAGTCTTCGATTTGCCTTCTTAGTTTTTAGAAAACTTATCATTGCAACTACACTGCCCCACTTCTCCCTCACTTACTACGATACACCCGAGTACTATGTTATATATAAGGCCATCAGGGATTCAGGGTAATATTGTAATTCTTTTGCTTATAATAAAATCTTGATTTCCCTCTTTACTCAACATAGTCAACAATAAGTCTGTTTATTCTCTTCTCTCAACTCTCTCATTCTTCTTCTCCATTTTATCTGCATTTTTCAATTTTTTATAAAATTGCTCGTCACAGATCAGGTTAACCAGTCCTTAACTATTTTTGGACCTGGTTTAACTTTTCACTATTTGCTCCTAATCATAACATTTACCAATTACTTCTATTAAAGAATAGAATATTTCAGAAGACAAAAGAGCAATATTTACGTTGGAATTCTTGGTGGGGAGGGGAGAAAAAAGCAGTCAGGTATATAAGCATCAGAAATCTACTAACCCTGAAGGGCAAAGGTTTCCTGGTATGTCCGATGTTCCAGGCTCCTCACCACCCTGTCAGGAAAGAGTCAAAAAAATAGTCACAAAGATAATATCAAGTGTAGCCAGTTCTTATAAAAGAAGACTAGTGTTGAATCACAGGAAAATTTCAGAAGAGCATACGTCGAATGCAATCTTCATAGCCTCAATGACCAAATCTTCATCGGTACGAAGTTTAAGCTCATCCACTCTGAATAGGAGACATCCAATAATTAAAAAACAATACCAGCGACCATGTGAGCATAATAGAAGAAGTAAAAAAAGAGAGAGCTCGAGCTATTTATCTAAAAAGACATACGATATATCTTCTTCAAGATCAAGAAAACCAGAACCCAGTTCAGCCTTCAAACACTCCAATTCATGGAACACTTGAGACTCAAAGACAGGAACCCTAGTGAGTGGGCTCACAAGATCCGGCACAAAAATGGGTCCTCCACGAGGAAGCGAGGATGAAAACTCTTCATCTGTAGCTCGCTGAGAAGGTTCACCCTCCTCCATTTTCTACAAGCAAATTTCTCGGCAATAAGATGCCACTTCCCAGCTAGAGCACCTTAAAATTGCTGATTGCGGCTAAATTTAAAGAGTTACACGGCGTCAACAAACATATGCACATTTCCCTCTTGTCTAATTTGAGAATAAGGTTGTGTATTGTTTAACATTGTGGTCACCAAATCTCCCTGAGCTACAAAGCAAAGGACACAATTATGGTTCAAGCTAAATAGACCTCAAAATTCACCAAACTACTATGTGTATACTTTATTTTATCATCCTGGAATCACAATTCATATAGAAATGTAAGACGACTATGTCTGCACACGAACTTTATAACTTTGCACTTGGGAGGACAAATTCATATACAAAGTTCCTCATGTTTAGTCATGAGCTAAGGCTGCACTATTGAACAAGAAGAATCGACTGCCACGTAAAAAACAGGAAAATATCAAGCACCCAGACAAAAGCTAATACTTCAATAAGCACTCCCTCCTTCCGACTCATAAACACCTTCCCTTTTGAATTAAGAAGTATCGGCTTCCGGCGCAAAAAAAAAGTATTCACATTTCAAAACCCACTTCGTAATTCTTGTACATATAGTATATACTCGTAAAGGGAATTTGTGATTCAAACGTAGTAATTGATACAATATCACAATAGCACCAAAGAACAAATCAAACGACACATCGTCTTCATGAAAGCGGGAATGTTAAACATGAATCCCACATTGATAGAACGGAGTACAATGTGGGAGTATTGGGGGTGGGGGGAGAATACTATAAATCATACCCAAAAGCCCGTGTTAAACACCCCCCTAGGCCCTACCCACCAACAACAACAACAAAAATAGAGAGTAAGCCTAATTTGGGGCATACAAGGGTAAGGTCGCGCACATACCGACTTCAAATAAACACTGGGATTCCTAAAGAGTGTTCTTGTACAAAGATGTAAGCCAAGTTTTGTACCCCCATCAAGAACACAGTTTTGTACACCTCAAAATCTAAACTTAGCAACTGGATATCAAAATTATAGAAGAAACCCATATATAATCTAATTGAGGCAAAGAACCCAGAGAAACAAATTAAGGGATTGCAAACATAATGATTAGAAATCACTAAAAGAACCCAGAAAACAATTAAAATTTGAGACATAAAATGTAAATAAGATGAACCCATGTAAGAGAACACAACAATTTGCAATAAAATTGGAAAAATTAACAAAAAGAAATAGAGAATATGATTGTTAATGAAGAAGAGGAGATGGAACCTGTAGAACGACGGCTGATGGATGTTATTATTAAGATTTAAGAATCTCCCACATCGGAAGAATAGTTTTCAATTTTCATATTTAAAATACACACGACGTCACTTGTACTATTTTTCATATTTAAATAGAGACTCATCCAGCCAACAGGCCAGACCTTCAGGCAGCAGGCAACAACAGACAGCACACAACAACAGCTAACAGCTAACAGCAGTCGGCAGCATCAGGCGGCAACAATTAACAGCAACAAGCGATAACAACTAGCAGCATATCACCAGGCGGAAGCGTACAACAACAACAAACAGTCAGCCGGCATAGGGCACCAACACAAAACCAGTAGGCAGCAGCGTCTAGCCTGCAGTAACTAACCACGCTTATTAGCATGAGAGCGGCCGCAACACAACCAATATGTATAGAAATAACTATTAGACAGCCATTACAACAAAATATCCTCGCACAAACAATCCTAAGCGAAATGACAATTGTAAAGCACCAAATAATTAGACCAAATAATCCCTAAAATCACCTAAACAAAAACCTACTCTTTATTACATATAGTATCAATTAGGCATAATTTCAATACTATGATCCACAACAATAACCATCAATTTAGCATCATATTAGTGAATCAAATCCCATTAAACCATCAGCGATTTAACGACAATCACCACGACTAATAAGAGCAAAAATCATCAACAACAGGGACAATTTCCTATTAGTACACATATACAATATCCTAATAAAAACAAGTTTAAATGCATTCAATTACCTTTAATACAACAATTGTCAAAATTGATGTTCTTCCAGCCGCGTATCGTCTCTAAAATTGCCTACTCCTTCGCCTGAAATTCGAATTAGTGAGGACAAGGAGAAGAAATTATACCTAGGTTATATAAATGAATTGAAAAGGTGTTAATATCTAATTAGGATCTCAAACAACAATACGGAGTAATTAATTAGGTTATGGAGGCATGGGGAAGGAGAGGAAAACTTAGGGGGTGTTTGGTTCACGCGTGGGTATGGGTTTGGAATCAGGAATCAGGAATCATACCCGGGTGGTATGGGTTTGGAACTTGATTCCTCATACCATGTGTTTGTTTCAATTTCGGGTGGAATGAGATCGAACTTCACCAAAGTTAAAAAAATCTAAAATACAACATTGAAAATAATTATTTTTGATACCAAAAAATCACGAAAATAAAGAGTTAATCAAATAAATGTAAAAAAAATTCATTTAAAATGTTCCATTTAAATTTTTTTCATGTTTTTTGGTTTTATTACTTGTACCCATGGGTATCAATCTCATACCCACCTCCCCCCTTGGGTATGAGAAACCCATACCTCATGGGTTTGAGGTATGGGTATGAAACCCCTATTTTTGCCAAACAAACACTTGGTATGGGTGGGTATGGGTTTGGAATCAGGAATCATACCCGGGTGGTATGGGTTTGAAACTTGATTCCTCATACCATGTGTTTGTTTCAATTTCGGGTGGAATGAGATCGAACTTCACCAAAGTTAAAAAAAATCTAAAATACAACATTGAAAATAATTATTTTTGATACCAAAAAATCACGAAAATAAAGAGTTAATCAAATAAATGTAAAAAAAATTCATTTAAAATGTTCCATTTAAATTTTTTTCATGTTTTTTGGTTTTATTACTTGTACCCATGGGTATCAATCTCATACCCACCTCCCCCCTTGGGTATGAGAAACCCATACCTCATGGGTTTGAGGTATGGGTATGAAACCCCTATTTTTGCCAAACAAACACTTGGTATGGGTTTGGCTCATTCCAAACCCATACCTCATACCTTTATGAGTTGAACCAAACACCCCCTTAGAATGAATAAAGAAGCAATAGGGCGCTAGACGTGTTGGCTAGAGAATTAAAAGAGGAAATTAATTTTGAAACCCGTGAAAAAATCACGGGTCCTATACAATTTCCTTTTTTTATTAGTACTACTTGTATAAAATATATTTTGATTTGAAAACATTACAGAAAATAAAATAGGATGTAAATAATGAGATTGAACATACTAACACGGTAATAAGAATAATAATAATAATAATAATAATAATAATAATAATAATAATAATAATTCCCTTTTCATCTGGGTGGCCTTGGTGTTTATGCGGCCTTGGCAGTGGCGCCTTGCTACATTCCCTTTTCATCTGGGTGGCCTTGGTGTTTATGCGGCCGGAGATGTTTTGTTCTATGCTTTTATTGCGTCCCGCTTGCGATCTGTTTTTGCAGGCTAAGCTCCTCGGCCCTTCTCGTGTTGTAGCCGCCTGGCCCCGCTTTTGATGATGCCGCACGGTGTTTTTCTGCGACTACGGGTTCGATATATTAGGTCGCCCTAGTGAAATTGTCGCCCCCAAACTTATGAAGAAATTGGCAGATATTTATTTCACGACGGTTCTCACGCCTCGTAGTCTGTTTTTTCTTTGACACCTCGCCGGATCGCTCTATGGCGATCTCGGCAGGTTCTCACTCCTCCGATTGGTTGCGTGCGGTTCCTATCTCGGGGTTGGGTCGGACTATGAACGGGAGGACTTACCGTAGTGTGTTGGGGTATCGTCTGGGTGTTCCGTTATTCTCGGTATCTAGGCCATGTCCTGCTTGCTCTCGGGTTTTTGCTGGGGATGTTTTTGGGGACCACGCTGTTTCTTTGTCTTGTCTTGTGGGCGTTAAACATCGGCATAACCTTGTCCGGGACACTCTCTTCGACATCCGCTATAGATCCGTATTCTTTGCGGGAAGGAGGTTGATATCGGTTTGGTTGATGGGCATGGTGGCTCTCTTCGTCCTGCGGATTTATTGCTTTATTCTTGGGACAGGGGGCGTGATGTGTGCGTCGACCTGACAGGTTCTTCACCTTTGACTCAGACTGGGTTGGCAGATTTTGTGCCGGGCCGGGTTGTCGCCGATCTTCGCTTTCGGCGAAAGTGTGCTAAGTATGGGGATTTGTGCGCGATAGCGGGTTATGGTTTCCTTCCTTTCTCCTTCTCTTCACTTGGGGAGTCGGGGTCGGATCTTGTTGCCTTGCTCAAGCGGATCCGAAATTCTCTTGTATCTCAGGATGCGGGGGCTCGGGTGGCCGCTTACATTTTTACTAGACTTAGCTTTGCTGTTGCTAAGGGTGTGGGAGCCCAGCTTGTTTCTCGGCTCCCCACCAATTTCATGTAAACTTTTATTCTTATTTTAATGAAAGCTGCGCGCATCCCTTTATAATAATAATAATAATAATAATAATGATAATAATAATAATAATAATAATAATATGAGATTAGTGGAGAATAGATGCATTGTATTTGTCGTTAAAATGTGGGTCTTTGTAAAAGATACAAAAAAAAAAAAGTAATTTAATAATTACTCCCTTTTAGAAACCACTTTTCTAAAATTACTCCATTTTGAAAACTTTTTAATAATTTACTCTCATGAAATGTTCTCAGGTCAAAAATTGCACCCAAATGAACTTTAAGGTGAAAAGTCGTGTTTTTTGACCGTTTTGCCCCTGATTTATCATTAACCCAACCTTCACGTGTTTGCCTCTTCACATTCAGTTTTTACATCTCATTCTTCACTCTCTCATTTTTCATCGTCTAATTTTTACTCAAACATTCAAATTTTTACTCAAAATTTTCCCCCCAAATTAGAGCACTGGTGATTCGTTTACTGATTTGTGACAATTTCAGATTGTTAATTGTAAGTTTCCTCCCACAACTGATATTGATTGCTTTAATTTCTTTCTTTTAAACCCTAATTTCTGAGTATAATTGCTTGTGTATTCATTTCTGGGTTTTATTGCGAGACAATTTCTGGGTTTAATTTGCCATCAATTTTTTTGTTCATAGCCATATTTTGTGTGTTGTTTAATTTCTGGGTTTAATTTTGGCAAATTACTTTGTTAATTTCCCTAATTGATGTGGATTACTCCTCAATTTCTGGGTTTATAACCCAAATATTTATGTATGAAACCCTAATTTCTGGGTTCGAAACCCTAATTTCTGGGTTTGAAATCCTAATTTCTGAGGTTTTCCTCTGGGTTTGAAACCCTAATTTCTGGGTTTGAAACCCTAATTTCTGTGTTTTAAACCCCCAACCCTAATTGCTTTGTCCTAAACTATTTCATTAGTTCACACCCCTAATTGATGAGGTAACAGTGTAGGAAATGACCTCAGAAACAACCTACAAGAGAGTAACTGTTCGTGCCTTTCATGGGGGTGATTTTGAGTGTAAGAATGGGAAATTTGAGTATGTTGGTGGTGTTGTACACCTTAAGCATGGTGTTCTCTTAGAAAATCTCACTGTTGATTTTTTTTTAAGAAGTTGGCTACTAGCTTAACAAGGAGGGAGGACTATGACATTTGGTATAGAAGACCAATGAGGAGTATTACTGATCCACATGGGAAGAAGTTGTTGGTTTCCAGTTTTGATCTTATCAATCTTTTGAAGACTGTGTGCAAGACAACCCATATAGTAAGTGTATGGATTACTCTACCAAGGACAGCATCTAATGCATCAGTTGTTTTAGAAAGGACAAAAAGTGTGAGTGTGAATGTGGGCCGAGGGGAAAAAGATTCTGAGGAGGGAATCAATACTTTATCTTCCAAAAAACAGTTGAAAGGGGCCCACAACAGCCTTAATGACTCTTTACGATTCAAAGCACCCAGACAAAAGCTACCAACCCCAAATAAAGTTTATGCCATACCCCTTAGAAAAAGCCCTAGACAAAGGACACCTACAACACAAAACTCTACCACACAAAATTCTGAAAAACAGATAACTACCTCAGATCTACAAATTATTAATGTCCCAACTCAAAGGGAGAAGTTGCCTTTGAGGAGGAATCTGAAGTTTGGTTCTCAGCATGGGATTGTTATAAGGGAAAGAGAAGATTGGATTGTCATTGAAGAAGGCATTGATGGGTCTGTTGTTGTGACAGAAAAGGGTAAGGGCAAGGGCAAGGGTAAGGGCAAAGGCAAGGTCAAGGTCAACAGAAAGGTGAAGAACAAGGTGAGTAAGGGTGACAGAAAAGGAAAGGGTAAGGTCAGTGAAAGCAGAGATGAGGAGGTAGTTGGATTGAAAAAAACTGGTAAAGGGAAAAAGAAGCTGAGTGTGAAAAAAGGGAAGAAGAAATTGTCTGCAAAGAAAGCAAATGAGGGTGATGGGAATAATGATGAGTCTGAGTTCTGAGGTTAGTGAAGCAAGTTTGAGTGATCAAGATTTTGGTTTGAATGAGTTTGACCTTGGTTTGAATACATTTGATTATTTCATTAATAATCAACAAAAAGAGGGAGACTCAATATTAAAGGTAGTGGAAGCTGGATTAGGTGTTGAGGGGAAGAAGGCAAATAAAGAAGCTGGTGAATGTTCAAAAGCAAATGAGAAGGTTTTAGTTGGAGTTGATGACTTAGATGTTGATGTCAGTTCAGATGTGGATTGTGACTCAGATGAGCTAAGGAGTCTTCAGAGATCTGATGATGAGGCATGTCCTTACCCTGCTTTTAATCCTGATTTTGATTTTGGGAAAGGTATAAAACTCAGCAAAGGGTTAAAGTTCCCAAGTGTTGAGATATTCAGAAAGACTTTAATCCATCATAGTGTGAAGAATGGTTATGATTTCTGGTATTCTCACAATGGAAGGGACAGGGTGACAGCACAATGCTACAATAGGTGTAAATGTGAGTGGAACAAGAAAAGGTCAATCTGAGTAAGTGTGTATGTGGGGTTGATAATCCTTGTAGGTTTTATGTGCATGCTAGGAAGTTGAGAGACCAAGAGACATTTCAGATCAAAGGTTTGAGGTTGAAGCATAAGTGTGTAATGTCAAATTACAATAGAAAGGTTGGTTCTGAGTTCCTTGCTAACAAGTACTTAGAGTTCTGGAGAACTAACTTGGATTGGAAGATAAAAAGATTTCAAAACCATGTGTTAAAAGATCTTGGAGTTTATGTCAGTTACATGAAGTGTTGGTTGGCAAGGTCAAGAGCCAAGCTGGTTATCCATGGGAATGGCAATGACCAATATGCCCGAGTTTGGGATTATAAAGAAGCTCTAATCAAATATAATCCTGGCAGTTCAGCTTTTGTGGTTTGTGATAATATTGACAAGCCTCCTGTTATATTCAAGAGGTTTTACACGTGCTTGAAAGCTTGCAAAGAAGGGTTTAAAACAGGTTGTAGACCTATACTTAGGATTGATGGATGTCATTTGAAATGAGTATACCCTGGCATGTGTCTAGTTGCAGTTGGGTTAGATGGGAATAATAACATCTACCCAGTAGCATGGGCAGTGGTGGAGGTAGAGATCAGGGATTCTTAGACTTGGTTTTTAGAGCTCCTAAGCCATGACATTGAGAAGGTGGATGGGGAAGGCTTAACTGTGATGTCAGACAGGCAGAAAGGTTTAGTAGATACCCTAGCTAATGTGGTTCCAAAGGCCAACATAAGGTTCTGTGCAAGACATATTTGGGCCAATTTTAAGCTCAGATAGAGTGGTCAGTTATTCAAAGAAACATTTTGGGCAGCAGCTAGAGCATTGACAAGGGTAAGTTCAATTCTATTCTATTTCAGTTTAAGTTGTTAGCTAGTTCAGAATTTATGCTTGTTAAGTAGTTCCCTTTAATTTAGCTTTAATTTATGCTTTAATTAATAAATTAAAACTCCATCATTACATGTTGATTTCAAGAGAGAAATGAAGGGCATGGAGTTCTTATCAAAGGAGGCACATGACTACTTGAATGACATTCCCCCTCAACATTGGTTTAGGCATGCATTTGATGTAAACTGCAAGTCAAACCTTCTCTTGAATAATGTGTGTGAAGTATTCAATACAGTTCTGAAAGAAGCAAGAGATAAACCAATACTCACACATTTAGAATGGATGAGGAGTTATGTAATGCAAATAATTTGTCAAAAAAAAGAGGGTGGAAGGAAAGTTGATGAGAAGTTGATGCCATATGTGACCAAGTACTTGGAATGGGCAAAGGATGAGGCCAGATTTGCTACTTTTATGCAATCTGATGATGGTGAGTTTGAGGTTGAGCTGAAAGGAGAGAAATTTGTTGTGAACTTAAACAGCAGGTCATGTGGGTGCAAGTATTGGGACTTAACTGATCTGCCTTGTCCCTATGCAATGGCATGCATGCTTGAAAAGAGAATGGACCCCAGAGACTATGTTGATGAGGCTTACTCAAAGGAGAGGTACATGCTCACCTATGCCCACTCTGTTTCTCCTATGCCTGGTGTCAAACAATGGGAACCAACAGGTTTACCAGAGCCACTACCACCACCAATGAGGACCATGCCAGGAAGACCAAAATCAAAGAAGAGAAGAAAGTCAGCTGGTGAAAAGGAAGACCAACAAGTGAAGAGGTTAAAGAGGACCAACAATTGTAGCCACTGTGGTGGCTTAGGCCATTACAAAAGAACATGCAAAAACCCCCCTGCACCTCCAAAGCCAGCTGCAGCTTCTAGTGGAAGGCCCCTTGGCAGAAGTGAGTATGCAAAGAATGAAAGGCAAAAAAGACAGGCAAGGGCTGCAAGAAAAGAGACCTGGAGAACAGCACACCATACTGGCAACTCCCCAAGTACCTCCACTGCTGCAAATGCACCCAACCAAGCACCACCCACTTCTATGTCATTCACTGAACTGTTGTCCCAAGCTTCAAACAATCTGCTCTGACCTAATGTTGTTGTTTTTTAACTTTATTTACAATCGTGCTTCTGCTACTGTGTTTTGAACAATGTAGTTTCATTATGCTCTTTCATTAAAACAATCCTTTGAACCATGTTATCTTTGAACAATGAAGTTTATTTGGTGAATGTCAATTTCAGTCTTCTTAGGCTGTTTGTTGAGATGATGTGTGTTGCAATTGGTTTGGTTTGTTTGTATACTGCAGCAATTTCTATGTGCACTGATGAATTCTGGCAGCAGTTGTCTTTCAAGCAGTAACAATTGTTTAGATAGTTGTTGATTGAACAAGCCCTTGTCAATTTCTGGTTTATTTGTTTACTTTTCAAGTGAAATTACTTGTGTAAATGTGAGAAATGAACAACCAAACCAGAAAATTAGTGAAAGGGCTTGTGTATGCTAGAAATGCAAAATTATGTCATCAACACCAAATTCGCACATAACCAAATGCTACCATTGTCATTACCGCCAAATTCTTGAACATCAGAGTACTCGTAACATTACATTCATCCAAACTACCGCCTACTTAGTACATACTATGATCAAAACAATGAAAATGGCAAAAACAATTGCCAATGGAAACTCTTTGCAATAACTAACCCTTTCACACTTAGACATGAATGCTTTGTTCTTCAAGTTCTCAATCTCAAACTGAAGCTTCTTCCTATCATCCTTCAACCATTGAATTTCACGAGACAAACAACCAACTTCATACTCATTCACTCTTTTCTCCATCTTCATCTTGTTGATTATGTCTTTCTGCCACTCTGTTTGAACACGATCGTGCCAACGAAACCAACGACATCCCCCCATACCAGCTGATGGGTTAGAAAACTTGCACCTTTCAAACCTTCTACCTGGATTGTCATGTGTGGAAGACGTCAAAATGGCAACCGGGACACCGCACATGCACTTTTTGGGTTGCTCATCAACAACACTATGATGACTACTTTCATAGCTGCTTTCCATTGACATGTTCTCACCTAAATTTTTGAAACAAAATGCAGAAAATATGAACCCTAAATTAATTGCAGAAAATCGAAAATTGCAAATTACTAATTCAAGGCATAAAATCGCATATATGAACCCTAATTGCATAAATTTTTGAAACAAAATCGCAAATTTGCAGAACACTATACTAATTGGTAATTACAATAGAAATAAAATTGAGAGGAAGAAGATGAACATACCTTACTTGGGAAAAAATGAGGAAATTATAAGAAGAGGGTGAATGAATGAATAAGGTGAAGAGTATATAAGAAGAGGGAAGGACATTTTCGTCTTAAAAATAAACTTAAAATCAGAATTTTCAAATATTGACGGAATATGTCACCGGAGTGTCAAATTGGGTGCAATTTTTGACTTGAGAACATTTCATGGGAGTAAATTATTAAAAAGTTTTCAAAAGGGAGTAATTTTAAAAAAGTGGTTTCTAAAAGGGAGTAATTATTAAATTACTCAAAAAAAAAAATCTAATCATGAGTAACTCTTCTTCTCCTCTATTAACAACCTAGTAAATTAATGGGATTTAGGCATTTAATAGAGAGTTTTTTTTAATGTATATGTTGACGGATGACGCTGCTCATTGCTCTGAAGATTCATGATTTATGTTAACTCGTAAATTCAGTAATGATTTGCATTCTCAATTCATCATACTCAAATTAAATAGTATAATTACATGTATATAGACATAAGTTGTTTATATAGAAATCAATTATTAATACTTATACATGGGTTGTGTATTATGTAACTTCAAAATATTGGTGCTCCGGAGATTGAGGAGTTTCTTAACTGTCAATTTACCAACGGCGGTCAAGTTTTTCTCCTTCAATAACTAAAAGAAAAATAGCCTAACAAAGTGAATGAAGTAAGACTAATATAGTGATTGAATACATTGAATACGTGTGTCTCCATTTCAAATTTAATTATCATTTGATGGTTTTTTTTTCTCTTGTAAGAATTATCCGTCAATGTTGTGTCGATACTATCACTACAACTAAAAGGCCAAAAATAACTAATAGGCTAAAACCTTAGCATAATTATTGGAACAAAAATAGATAGGCTAATATCAATTAAAATGAACGACATAAAAATACATCCTCAATATGGTGATTACTCCATCCAAGAGCTTCAGATTTGATCATCCATATGAACACATCCTCCAACATCAACTATCGTGTTAACTGATATTGAACTAATATCTGAAATAAAAAATTGATAATTCTTAAATTGTGTTCTGTACTCACCGATTGTCATGTATTAATAACTAAAATAGGAAAATCTCCCAAAAAAAAGAAATTCCAAGAAAAAAAAATGAGAAACATCATGCTACCTCTTAAAAAATCCACATATTTGTCGACTGTCATTTGCACGTATTGATCTCCAAGTATGTCATGCTCCTGAAAATTCAATCAATTGTACAAATTAGTATTATGCGAAAATCAATTGTACATGAAATACAAAATTGTATAAGATATACCGAGTATATGTAAAATATTATCAAATGAGTTTTGTATTAATAATTAAAATAGGAAAATCTCCCAAAATAAAATTCCAAGGAAAAAAATGAGAAACATCATCCTCTTAAAAAAAATCCACATACTTGTCGATTGTCATTTGCACGTATTGATCTCCTAGTATGCCATGCTGCTGAAATTCAATCAATTGTACAAATTAGTATTATGCCAAAATCAATTGTACACGAAATACAAAATTGCATAAGATATACCGAGTATATTTAAAATATTATCAAATGAGTTTGACCAATATAGTAAAATCTTATCATGGAAAAGAGAACATGAGAAAAACGAATTAGTTGTAGGTTGATAAAAAATTATAATAAAAATGCATGTCTATTGTTGTGCTCATGGAATAAACATTATCATCTCAAGAAAAAAAGTACGGTAGTAATTAAGAAGTCATAATATCATCAAAAGTTTTAAGGTAAACTAAAAATATGAATCATTATAAAGAAACTTGAGAAATGAGTTATGGAGAAAGAAGATGAAAAGTATGGTTAAATGCTTGTGGTGAATTGAATAAAGTATTGAAGTGGAAGAATATAAAAAGTTATTATCTTCTTTAATTTTTTCTAATATTGTAATTGTAAGAATAAATATTAGGGGACATAAAAGAAAATAATTATGATGATGAGACTTGTAGTATGACTTCTTGAAATCATGTTGTTATATCACATGTCATTTAAAAATATACTCAATGTTAGTCTTTTTATACTATTTATTATATAGATTTTAAAGAAATAAATAAATGTATACTTTAATTTTATGAGTTGTGTTAATATGAAAAAAATTAACCGATTCACTAACATCGATGTTCTCTTCCAAAATTTTCAATTAAAATGTGAAATATAATTGTAAATTATGAAACTTTTATGTGAATTTTGGTAAGTTACATCTTTTTTTGGTTTTTTTTAGCTTATCAAATCATAAATATATACATTTAATTTAAGAATAGTAATGATGTCTTTTTATTTTCTTTATTTTTATGTTACACAATATGTAAAGACATTTTTGTAAGGACTTTTAATAATCATTCATTTTTTTATAAGAATTATATCAAATAACCAATAATCTAATAATAATTAATAAATAATTAAATAATCAATAAAAATTAATAGAAATTAATGGGGTATAAAATACTAAATGTTAATGCCATGTGAAATTAAATTAAATGCTTTAATCTAACATGTTAACTATATTGTATAGATATACTTAAGTATTTACAGAATTTGTTTGTAAATTACTTAAATTATATAAATATTTTCTTATCCATATATTTTATATTTTCCAAAACCTTACTCTTTACGTGAAATAATTTCATGAACTAAATACACAGTATTATTACCCTTTTAAAATTCTATTATTAGTGTTTAATTTCATTTAAGTATTTACAGAATTTGTTTATAAATTACTTAAATTAAATAAATATTTTATTTTCCATATATTTTATATTTTCCTAAGAAAATATTTTATACGATCTTTAATACTCAATTGTCGATTAAGTAGTTCCGTAAAACATCTTTTATATACAAAAAAGTTATAGTAACAACAATAGTGAATTAATGCCTTTAAAAAAAACTAATGAATTAGTGATAATACAAATTTTTTTGTTCAACTTCATTTATTCATCTTCGTTCTTAATTTCTTATTTATTCAATTTTTTTTTTTATTTCGAATACATATAATACTACTCCATATGAAATATTTAGAAATTATTAACTTATAATTAATGCGTATTTTTTTATTGTAGTTTTTTTTAGTTATTAAATTTAAAGCTAATGGAATATGGATGGATTTTTAAAGGAAATAAGTATTTTAAATTAATGCAATATAATAATTAATTGGATAATCCATGTCATATTAGTTTGCCAAGTCACATTGTTACGTGACTTTTTTTCATCCCATGTGGCATTGTCTACGTGACATTTTTAGGCAAGCCTTTTAATAGTATTTATAGAATAATAATTAATTGGATAATCCATGTCATATTAGTTTGCCAAATCACATTGTTACGTGGCTTTTTTTCATCTCATGTGGCATTGTCTACGTGGCATTTTTAGGCTAGCCTTTTAATAGTATTTATAGATTCTTTTTTCAGTTATTATTATAAATTATAATTATAAAAGAAAAAATAAGAGACCGGTTGTATGTTCAACACATTTCTTATCTTACTCTAAGAAACCAATTTTGGGAATTAAACAGTTTCTTATGTTAAGAAACCGGATAGGTTATCCAACCGGTTTCTTATTATTGGTGTCTTTGAGGTTTTTTGTAGTAGTGAGGATTCCCTAAATATTTAAAAATTTTGGAAAATAGAAATCGCGCTAAAAGGGAAATCCACGGCTCAATCCGTCCGTGTAAAGGAAAATCTTAGCCGTTGGATGCTATAGAATCCAACGGAAAAGGATCCCAAGTCTCACGATCCGTGTGTAGAGGCATGGTCAAATCATAAGGACACACGTGGCGTTGGGAAGTTTATTGTTATGGGCCATGATTTATATTGGACAGCCCAAATCGTTTGTTTATGGCCTTAGGCCATAACGTTAAGTACGGCCCGAATGATTCATAATTAATATAATATAATTATTTAAAAACCAAAAAATTATTGATAAAATATATTATAATTAAGAATAACTCAAGTCAAATCATAATTAAATTAAATTTATCTGATTCAAATTTAATATATTATTATTATTATTTAAAACCCAAAAAATAATTGATAAAATACATCATATAATTTAGAAAAATCAAAATAAAAATATAATTATAAATTAAATTTATTTATATTTGAGTGATAAATTAAATCATCATGAGACTCTCAAAGAATGCAGAAAATAGGGAAAAGAAGCACATACTTGTTCAACTATTAATCTTCTGTTGTTGTTAATGGTATTTGTAAGGTTTAGAATAGGTTTTATTATTGAATTAGTTCTATTACCCGTGAAATTCACGGGATTAACTATTTTATTCTCACTTTGTTGGTGTTATATAAGTCTAGATTTGTAATCGCATGGGTCCTAAAGATAGAAGAGTCTCGTAAAAAAAATATTTTTATTAATCAATACGTATATTATGATAATATATTGTCAAAGTATATATTTTGTAATCTATATGGACACAATTTACTAAACTTTTTCCAAAGATTATTCGTATTTGCCACGAGTATTGCTACGTTTATTAATATTTTGTCACGATTATTGTTATTATTGTTGTTGTTGTCTTTGGCTTTTTTTTTTTTTTTTTTTTTTTTTTTTTTTTTTTTTTTATTAGTAGATATGAGTTTTGATGGGGAATTATGTTGATTAGCATGTTTAAATCATTTATGACATAGTTTGTTTAAATCGCTTGATTAATCAACTTTTGATGTTTGCTTCACATGTCGCGGTTTTCTAGGCTAGATTAGAGTCTAGAATTGGTCCTCAATTCTGCATAATATGTTTATGGCATATTTATTTGATTAATTATGATGTAGTTCTTCATGTTTGATTTGCTTTAGATTTGCATCGTAGAGTGAATTTATTATTAATCATTTTTTATTAATTATAATATATCTATTAATATGAGATAAATCTAAAAAGTTTATTAATATTTACATTCTATTGTACAACTTAAATTTTATTTTATTTTCTTTAATTACATGCATATGACACATGAAAATTCAAGTTGACTTTTGATAGGAGATATGGCTTAGTGAAATGCTTAGTTTTTGTTATAGAATAAGAATTACAGAAGTAAGTGTAGAGAGAAAACAAGCAAATAGATTGAGAGAGGAAAGATGGTTGTTCATTATTCATTACAAATGGGAGTATATATAGTACATAGGAGAAGGGTGAATCGGAACCCTAATTACATATATAATGGGTATAAGCCCAATGGACATCCACACTAACTAATATTTCATAACACTCTCCCTTGGATGTACATTACTGAAGAACATGGCTCGTTAAAACCTTACTAAAAAAACCCTGTGGGAAAAACACTAGTAAGGAAAAGAGTACAATATTCCTCTAACACGCAAACAAATAAGCTGCCTCGTTAAAAACTTTCTATGGAAAACCCAGTGGGACAAAACCATAGATAAGGAAAAAGAGTACAGCGCGTGCACACTCCCCCTGATGGTTGCATCACTTGTGAAACGTTAATGCAACTTATGATGTGACGAAGTTCTCGATCATTGAAATAGCTGTCATCGTACTTGATCAACTTAATACATGCCTTCAATTTAACAAGAATAGTTAATGTAGAATTGATGATCGCTTCAAATTTCATAATATGACGATAATCATTTATAACGATTTTGCAGCTTCATTCCAAATGATCTTGTGACTTTTGTAGTTTGAAATCACCTGAACTTTTCTTTGCAAAACATATTATAACAATGTGCATTCATATGATATGTGACTAATTTCTAAACTATATGACATGAAAGAATGTAATGATGTGATATGAAACTAATTCAAAGATGATATACTTAGTCTCTATATGCACATGATGATGACTCGATAATGCAAACTATATACAATATTGTTTTCAATATCCATGATTTGGATGGATTTCAGGTTTATGAGCTCGTTAATAACCATAAATATGACAATGGTTAAACGGACTTATAAAGTCCTAATCCAATTGACAATTGAATATTGCGCGCAAATGTGTATCCATTTCATATGGATATACTTATATGATCATATTAGAAATGTAAAGAATCGTCATTCTTCATATATTACACTGTAAGTGTAATTTAATATGATAAAACTTATATCGTTTTACCAACTTTTCACTTACTTTCTCCCCCTAAGGTGGTAAAAACTATATTCAAGATAGATTGTAATCATTCACTTGACCACCTTACAATGCAATTTTCTCATGTTAAATGAGATTTCATGAGTGGACATTATTGATTATGGGGAGTAATGTATAATGCAATTGATTATCAATTTGCTGAATAAAATGCCCAATTAAGAAGATCAACTTGTTCACATAATAATGATCAAACTGTGAATTGTTATTGCTCAATTACTCGTATTATGTTACGTGGTTTTCAAGCCACTAAAAGCAATATCAAATTGTAAATTGAATTTATTAGGTCTTTTCAACCTCGAGTATTAATGTGAAACACATGTTTAGATCTTCAAATATCAACCATACTCATTAGTGTAGTCTCCTGTTGGAATACGGAGTAATATTTATATGCTACATATGAGAGTTTCAGCAAATTATAAGCTTTATGTTTATAATAAACGGGTATAGTAAAAACTCATATGAACTCAATGTTACATCAAAGTTCTTTAAGCACGTGTTGATCATATATGTCATTTCATGTCAACTTTTGATAGTAGTTCGCAAGCAATTTATTATAATCCTCCATACTTGGAGTTAGATATGCCTTAATATGTGCAATTGTGCACTACAGACTTGCCAAACTACAGTTGGATGCTAACTTATGGTTAGCTATTATATCGTATGTGCCCAAAATAATGCATCGTCATTTTGCCAAATATATGATTTGTTATATGACACATTTAGTGTCTTAGGTAACTTGGCAAGAATTAATATCCCCATTGGAAAATATGACGAATGATAAATAATTAAGTCATAAGGATTTACTTTCAAAAAAAAAAAAAAAGTCATAAGAATTTAGAAAATATGATTTTCCGTTGAGGAATGAAAAAATATGGGTAAGACTAGTCCATAAGAAATTAGTCTCACATTAAATTTATGGGAGACTCAGTCACGTTATAGAGATAGTGAACTAAGGCTGTTTTGACATTTGATAGAAGGTCATCCACATTATTATACTAATAAAAGACTATTTCACATTAATGTGATGGAATGTTATATCCCTTATAATGACATAAGACTCCTTGACATGGATTGATAAAAGATCGTCTTAAATTATAATAAGAGTTCTTCTCATGTTAAATAGATACGAGATGTCTCACATGAAATAGATAGTGGCTCGTCTCAATTAAATAAATATGAGATCGTCTTGTATTAAATAGATAGAATATCGTTAAGTATGATCACATGAGATCGCCCCACATTAAATAGATAGAAGTCCATTTCACACTGAACTAACCGAAAATAATGTCAGATAAGAGAATGTCTCATATTATATTGATAGAAGATCGTCTTAAATTAAAATGACGATCATCTTTTGTTAAATAGATATGGATATGATGTCTTCTCACATTGAATAGATAGAAGACTGTCTTGCATTATAATCACATGAGACTGTAAATTGATAGAAGACCGTCTCACATCAAATATATAGGAATACGTCTCCAAGTGCCCAAGATTCGACATAATTAGTCGTACAATACAATATCACAAATTAGTATAAATGATTTCGTGTATTAAATTTTGGTATACCGCATATTAATGTCAAGCTCAAAATAATTTAATACTCCAACACACAAATCATATGGGTTACTTCAATCCATTTAAAATGAGCAGTTCCGTAAGTTGCTTTAATTCATTAATAAAACATCTTCGACGTCTTGTCCCATAACTCATAAGTTAAATACACAAATGTAAAGAAAGTTATGCTCAATATGAGGAGTGAAATACAAAACACACAACTCTTTAAGTATTATTTTATTGTTGCAAGAGAAAATCATGAAGATTATACAACCAAAACTACACAAATCGCATAACAAAAACAATACACATGGCAGACAAGGAAAAAAAAGCAATAAGACGAACTTATTGATCAAAATTAATCAGACTAATGCACTAGCGGTATCATTGAATTTAAGGAGATTATGAATTTGCTAGTGACAAAGTCGAATAAGAAAACAGACGAAGTTATTGATTCAATCTACTAATTTCACGAAGGAATTGATTAGAAATCTTACCGGTCTTTTTTAACTGATCGATTACTCAATTGGCTAGATTTCGTGCTGATAACGTGTTATAGAATAAGAATTACAGAAGTAAGTGTAGAGAGAAAACAAGCAAATAGATTGAGAGAGGAAAGATGGTTGTTCATTATTCATTACAAATGGGAGTATATATAGTACATAGGAGAAGGGTGAATCGGAACCCTAATTACATATATAATGGGTATAAGCCCAATGGACATCCACACTAACTAATATTTCATAACAGTTTTATCTTTTTATAATATTGTACGGATTTACCATGTTACGTTGGTTATTTAATTTTTTTCCCTGTTGAATCATTTATTTATTATTCCAAATGATATCGTTTTTGCTCGACACTAAATATGATACTTTCTTAGTTTACAATTTTATTAAACTAATGATTATTATAGAAATAATATGTAGTATTAACCATAGTTGTAAGTTTAGAGATAATTAATTATATTTAATAATTAAAATATTTTTCACTCATGTTCTTTTAACCGTTTAATCAAATGAAAAAAAAAAAATGAGATAAGTATGATAGATAAAATCACATAGATATTCATGAAACATTCTCACTTTAAAAGATTAAATAAAAAATATGCTATCTTTTTAACCGACTTCGTTAAAAATATAAGAGAATACTGAGTACTATACTTACACTAAACTTGCCTTGCTTAGTTGATACATCTATAATTTATTATTGTACATAATACAATCCCAACAAATTGACTACACATTATCAATTTTGAATACATTAAAATTTTCAAAAAAACATGATTCTATCAATAGAAACTACAAAACTAAGATTATAATTTGAAATAGTTGTATTTGATAATCGACGATCTCAAATGTCATCATTAACATTCGACAATGCTAAGAACGGACCGATACATTACAAATGCTTGTTATATTCTTCTATTCTTCCTCTAATCTCTTCAACATAAAGCTTTGAAAAAACAAACAAATGAAAATGGAGTAAAGCATAAAAAGGAAAAACTTCTCGATTATTTTTTATTTTTTTGCTAGGAGTATGTTAGAGTTCTTATTAACTGGTCTCCTTTTCTACATAGAATTTGTTTAATTTTCATAATTATAAAATATGAAAAGTTTTGCATTAAAGAGGAATAAATATTATTATTATGGAGTGGAGGATGAAAAATTTGTTGAATTTTCATAATTATAGAATATGAAAATTTTTGCACTAAAGAGGGATAAATAATGTGATTATGGAGTGGAGTAACAATATGAAGATGAATGTTTATGTAAGATTGATGATCACTACTTTGCCTTTTCATGTTCTATTTTAATATTTTTTTAGAAAATTTTTAACCTACCATGTAATTATATTCCGCCGCGTGTCGTTTATCTAGCCTTTTATGTTATTGTATAGATGACTCTTCGTTTGACCAAAACTTTAACTCCACCTATTATTATTATACTTCGACAATACGTTTAATGTTTGGAAAAAGGAAATAATTATTGGTAAATAGTTAGACAGTTGAAGAGTTAGGGGCTTGAGACATAAATAGTAAATTTGATTATGACGTCTTAATTAATCCCTTATTTAGTAAAAGAATATGTGAAACTCTAAATTTTCCCACCTAATATATTTCCTAAAATAAGGTTTATATTTTTTTTAGCATATTCTATAAGTATAGTGGGCTATAATACACATAATCTTTTAAATTTATATATTTATGTCATTTAGCATTTCACATTTCACATTCTACACAAATTTATCTCCAATATTTTTATGATATAAAAAGGAATTTTTTTTATTAAAGAATCATACGATAAAAATTCATTGATTTTTTTATGATAATTAGTTCGTCTAAAAATATATTATCAATAAATTTTATAAAATAACACTATTAATCTCTCGGTAAAAGAAAAACTTTCATTGAAATACTCATTTCATGATTAATACGATTTTGATTTTGATTTTTCAAATCAAAATATAACGATGATAAAGAAATTTTTTTTGCTAATTTGAAATTCATAAATAATACACTAAAAAGTAAAACTCTCTATATATATACTGTACATACATTGCACGAGATCTACACTAGTTATTAATTGTAGGATTAAACAAAGTGCTAAAAACAACTTATTTCAAGGATATTCTAAGAGCGCCACGTGTCACAATATGGTGCTCAAGCTAGGCTTTTTATGTTATTATATAGATAATTACAATGATACAAGGGGGGAGTATATATACTAAGGCCTCGTTTGGTTGTCATATGGGACTTAATTTCCTATGATTTTACAAAACACGTGAATTGGTCAATTCACGTGAATTGTCCAAAATTTGTTTGGTTGGCATGCGGGAGTTGGATTCATGCGGGAGTTTCCAATTACCTAGGGGGATCTAGGTAATTAAACTCCTCCATGGTGGAGGAATTGGAAACTCCTAGGAAAATGCAATTCACGTGATTTTGGGCAAACAAACGACCTCCATTTTTTCAATTCACATGTCCAATTCACCCACTTTTAGTGGGGCAACCAAACGACACCTAATAGATACATCTAAACAATATTGTGCTAGCCTATTATAAAAGATATACAAGGCAAAATAATAGGAACAAATAAAGCTAACTAAGGAATAAGATAATAACAAAGATATAATACAATGAATGAAATAATAGGCAAGATATTAGAAGATTATGTAGGATCGTTTGTTATGGCATGAATATCTTCAACATTTCCCCGCAAGATGGACGGTCTCTGACGAAGTCCAATCTTGAAAATAAGCTCAAGAAACCGAGGCTTGTGGAGTGGCTTAGTAAGAGTGTCAGCGAGTTAGTCCGAGCCATTAATGTGTTGAATGCGGATAGTACCGAGCTGTACCTGTTCTTTGACAAAATGAAATGAGAGAGCGAGATGCTTTATTCGGGAATGAAAGACGGGATTAGCGGAGTAGTGTGTAGCACTGAGATTGTCACAATAAATTGCGGGAGGTGATAGAAGCTGAATACCGAGCTCAGTGAGAAGGGATCGAAGCCATAGTAGTTCGGATGTAGTAGCTGCAATGGCACGAAACTCGGCCTCGGTGGAAGATTGTGAGAGAGCCTTCTGCTTTCGAGAGGCCCACGAGATGGGGTTACGGCCTAAATAGACTAGATAGCCACTGGTGGAAACATAATCGTTAGAGTCACCTCCCCAGTCTGCGTCACAATATGCATGAAGGGACAACGGGGAGTCTTTGTGGAGGTGGATACCGTAGTGAAGAGTACCATTCAAATAGCGAAGAAGGCGTTTGAGAGAGGACCAGTGAGTGGAAGTAGGGTGGTTTAGAAATTGGGCAAGTTTATTGACAGGGAAGGCGATGTCGGGACGAGTAAGGGAGAGATTTTGGAGACTACCAATGATGGCACAGTAGTCAGACTCGTTTTCGATGGGAGTATCAGGTTGTTTGCATAAGGGTGGATAAGGAAGCATTGGTGTTGGAGCGGAATTGCATTCATGGTATTTATATTTGTGAAGTAAGTCGGAGAGATACTTAGTTTGGTTGAGATGAAGACCATTGGTTGTGGGTGTGACTTCAACACCGAGAAATAAGGATAAGGGACCGAGGTCCTTAAGGGAGAATTTTTGAGAGAAAGTGGTGATAAATTTTGTAATAAGAGAAGGGTCGGGGCCGGTGATAATAATGTTATCGACATAGACAAGAACATAAAGTTGAGAAGTAGGGTTATTAAGAATGAAGAGGGACGGATCAGAAATGGAATTTCAAAGGCCATACGTAAGAAGGAAGGTACGGAGTTCAGTGTACCAAGCTCGGGGAGCTTGCTTGAGTCCGTAAATTGCTTTGGTTAGTTGGCAAACATGAGATGGTTTATCGGGATCGACGAAGCCGGGCGGTTGATCCATGAAGACGGTTTCAGTGAGGCGACCTTGCAGAAACGCGTTATTGACATCAAGTTGGTGTACATGCCAAGCACGAGTGACCGCGAGGGTAAGAATGAGTCGTATGGTGGTGGGTTTGATAATGGGGCTGAAAGTTTCGGAGTAATCGATACCGGGCCGCTGATGAAAACCTTTAGCGACCAAGCGAGCTTTGTATTGCTTAAGACTGCCATCATAATTGTATTTAACTCGGTATACCCATTTGCATCCAATTATATTTTGGGCAAGGTGACGGGGAACGAGGGTCCAGGTGTTATTACGGAGCAGGGCTTGGTGCTCGTCTAGCATAGCAGCACGCTAGCGAGGGTCGATTAAGGCTTGTTTGGTGGTGGTGGGAGTGACATGGGTTGAGGGAGAGATAGCGACCTTGGCGTATTTTGGGTCATGATATTTGGGATTGGGTTTGATAATATTGTTGGAGAGGCGAGTGTTGTGTGGAGGTGGAGGTGGAGGGGGTGGTGGTGGCGGTGGTGGTGGGGAGGCGATTTATGATGTAGACAGCGGTAGCGAAAGCGTATGACCAGAATGTAGTGGGTAGTTGGGCGTGGGTAAGAAGGGAGAGTCTTGTTTCCACGATGTGGCGATGACGGCGTTCGGCAAAGGTATTGTGCTTGGGGGTGTGTGGTGGGGTGGTGAGATGGGTGATACCGTTGGTGAGGAGAAAGGGAGTCATTTTAACATATTCGCTTTCATTATCCGAATAAAATTGACGAATTGGTTTTTAAAAATATTTTTCAATTATTGCTTTGAAACGTTGAAAGGTAGTAATTGTATCGGATTTTTGTTTGACGGGATAAAGCCAGACATAGTGTGTGAAGTGGTCGACAAAAATAACGTAGTATTTAAATGAGTCGATGGATAAGAGAGGAGCAGTCCATACATCAGAATAAAGAAGGTCGAGGGAGGCAGTGGAACGCAAGGTAGAAATAGAGAAAGGAATTTTAAAACTTTTATTAGTCAAGCACGCATTACAATAAGAAAATTCAGGAATGCTTAAATTAAATTTGCGATTAAGAAAGTGTAGAACTGCTTTGGAGGGGTGGCCGAGAGTGTGATGCCACGAGTTGGTGGGGGTGTGCTTGAATCGTGAAGACAGAGGGTGGTGGAGGACGCCATTCATTGATGTCGTCATCGAAATTACCGTGGAGTAGGACTTCCCCCGTCGAGATGTCCTTGAAACAAAAAGAGGAAGTGAGAATAGAGCAACAACATTATTGTCTCGACAAAATTGCGAGACGGAAAGTAATTTACGAGAAATATTGGGAACAACTAAAACATTGGTAAATAGAAGATAACGAGAAGGCAGAGAAATAGAAAATGAACCGTGATGCGTGATTGGAAGCGAGGAGCCATCACCGATAACAAGATCATCCGGTCCGTTGTATTGCTCGTGGAAGGAGAGATTGGCTAAGTCATTGGTGATGTGGCGGGAGGCCTCACTGTCGATAAGGTAGGATGACGGGTTTGTGTTGGTAGTGGTGGCTGTGTGGGCATGGGGCCGAGCATAGGGTTGACGAGGTGGTGGAGGTGGAAAGGCAACATTGGGGTATAACTTCTGGAAGTCAGGGCAGTCACGAATGACGTGACCCTGCTCTCGACAAAACTGACACCGACCTTTGAATGGGTTTGGTTGGTGTTGTGTTTGAGGGGGTGGAGTGGGGAGAAGGCCACGTCTGTTGTAGGAAGGAGGAGGGCGAGATTGATGGGTATAGTGGTTGGGTTTGTAGTTTTGGTTGTTGTAGTGGTTGTTGTATGGACGAGAGGAATAGGAGGGGCGATTAGTGGCGGCATGGGCAGACGGAGTGAAGGTAGTAGGAGATTGATCAACGTGGTTTGTGTCGGTTTGGATGGTGAGTTCATGTTAGATTAATTTTTCGTGGAAATCATCAAAGTTTATGGGTTCGTCACGAGCGCACACCGCATCAATGACGGTTTTGTAAGGAATTTGGGGTAGGCCTTGGATGATTTGGGAGGTTATATCTTCCGGGTCAACGGGTTTGCCAAGGTGAGCGAGTTGATCCGTACAAGCTTTAATAGCAAGCATGTACTCAGAGATGGTTTTGTTGCCTAAGGTAATGTTTTTAAGACGGTCCTTGAGTTGGAGGATGTGACCTCGGGATGGTTTGGCATAAGTCGTGGCGAGGGTTTGTCATGCCTCATGAGACGTGGTGGCTCCAATAATGATGAGAGCAACCGTGTCATCGAGGGTGCCTGCGATAGCGCCAAGGATCAATTGATCTTGACGATACCAAGTGTTGTAGGCTGGGTTGGGTAAGGTAGCGGCTTTGGTTGTGTCTTTGTCATCCGAGGATGTGGCTGTGGCGATAGTTTTGGGTGGTGGCGGGTTGGTCCCGTCGAGAAAGGAGAAGAGACCGTAGCCAAGGAGTAGTCGGGTTATTTGGAATTGCCAGGAAAGATAGGTTAATGGTGTAAGTTTGAGACAGTTTGGAAAGTGGATGGATACCAAGGGTTTGGAGGGTTCATCGGAGTTCGGGATGAGGCCATGGATGCACCGAGTTGAAGGAAGGAGGCAGTGATGAGCAATAGGGTTAGGATCGTTGTGGTAACTGATACCATGTAAGGTTTAGAATAGGTTTTTATTATTGAATAATTACAATGATACACGAGGGGAGTATATATACTAATAGATACATCTAAACAATATTGTGCTAGCCTATTATAAAAGATATACAAGGCAAAATAATAGGAACAAATAAAGCTAACTAAGGAATAAGATAATAACAAAGATATAAATACAATGAATGAAATAATAGGCAAGATATTAGAAGATTATGTAGGATCGTTTGTTATGGCATGAATATCTTCAACATTCCCTCGCAAGATGGACGGTCTCTGACGAAGTCCAATCTTGAAAATAAGCTCAAGAAACCGAGGCTTGTGGAGTGGCTTAGTAAGAGTGTCAGCGAGTTGGTCCGAGCCATTAATGTGTTGAATGCGAATAGTACCGAGCTGTACCTGTTCTTTGACAAAATGAAATGAGAGAGCGAGATGCTTCATTCGGGAATGAAAGACGGGATTAGCGGAGTAGTGTGTAGCACTGAGATTGTCACAATAAATTGCGGGAGGTGATAGAAGCTGAATACTGAGCTTAGTGAGAAGGGATCGAAGCCATAATAGTTCGGATGTAGTAGCTGCAATGGCATGAAACTCGGTCTCGGTGGAAGATTGTGACTTGTCACAGTCGATGTGTTCAACAGTTGTAGTAGTAGACACGTTTTGCATTATATCAAATTATGGGGAAGTGGTAAAACGTAATCAAGTCTTTTTTAAATTTCACCGTCGATTGACGTTTCTCTATTGAGAGTTTCAATAGTGACCGGTTTTCGTTATTAGTTTTCTACCGTAATTACACCATGAAATTGGTATAAAACGTAACCAAAGCCACAATTTAGTAAATAAAGGGGACGAAAATCAAAAAGGCTACGGATACACATTGTGTATGAGAATTTCATACACAACCAATAATATCGCGACACGTGGGAAACTTGAGTTAATTTCTAGTGGTTAATTAAGGGTTAGATTAGTAATTTAACATATGTAGTTAAGTTGTAAACTCCGGGTCAACTCTAATGGTCAATCGCGGTGGTTCACTGCCGGTCAACGGTAGTCGGCGTCGGGTCAACGATAGTCCATAGCCACCCGTAGTTAACGACGATTCAACCTTTAGGTCAAAGGTCAAAAATGTAGTTGGTGAGGTTTGAACCCACAACCTTTCGGTTAATGTGCACTTGCTATTACCACTGTGACACATTCATCTTGTTGTCATTTGTGTATTTTTTTTTGGTATATATAGCTTTATTAAGATTTGAGTTAATAAATAAGGTTAATAAATAATTATAGGGAACATGATATGTACCTATAGTTATTACAAATTGTATATTTACTAGTTTTAATCCCGTGCACGAAATGCACGGGTTGTCTTTTTAAATATGTTGTTGAATTTATGGTAGTCGATCCTTTTATAGTTAGCCATAATTTTTTTATTAAAATTTAATTTGAATGACACTTTTAATAAAAGCGATATATATCGTGTTAAAGTTTTAAAGTTGTGCAAATATAATTGCACATGATAAATTGTTCAATTGTTGAACTAAATAAATAGGTATTCAAGAGTTTCGTGATAGTGAATATCATCCGTTTAAATATATTACAAATACTCAAATATTTATTTGTAAATAAGATTTCCTTATTGCTTATTTCGATAATAAATTTGAATTGTAATATGCGTAGTATATTACTCCGTTTGTCTTAATTATTTGCTTGTCTCTTTTTATTCTTTGTGAGGGGTAATTTAAGCAAATGCAAAAACTGAAGCGGAGGAAGTATAAAATTTTAATGTCACGTCATTGTTTTATGATTAACTTTTCTATAATTATTTGTATAAAAGATTAAACTAATGAAACTGAAGTCTCAATTTGTAAAACGAGCTAATGGTCTAGCCTCATAACTAATCAGCCAAAATGCCAGTACCGTATCCGCAAAATACCTAGCCTCGTAACTAAATCAGCCGAAATGCTAGTATCGTATCCGCTAAATATCAACCAAATAAAACAAAATCATCACAAATCGAGTTAATGAGTATAAAATTTATCTGAACCAAATAAAAAGACATAATCCTTTGAGTGAGTCTCCATTAAAATGGATACATCGTTTAATTATTAAAACGGGATCATCCTACTTGTGTATATAAGACACATCTAACCTTATGCACTCTACTTTTGTTTTATTCTAACTATACTAGACTAGTTTTAAGATTAAAACGAATATAAGCCGTTTTTAATAATTTTTTTCACTTTTTATTTAATTTTTTTTGCATATATTTCGATTATTAATATTTTAATATCATTATAATTTTTTTTTCCTGCAGGAGTTTACAGATATGCCATTTAATTTATTATTTGCAAATCTACCATTCAAGTTAAAGACGGTATAAATTTTGTTTTTTTCTACAATTTATAAATTCTTGGTCTTAATTTTTATTTTTATTTTACGATTTTTATGGCAAGGAATGCTGTTTTTTTAATGTTTTCTACCGATTTTATCAACCAAAAAGTAAAATTATTTCGATAAATTTTTTTTTTTTAATACTTTGTTCAGATTAGATTGGTAATATTTTAGGAAATATAATTGTATTAGCTTTGATTTTACATAGTTGGTATGTGATTATATAATCTATAGTTTTGTATAATTCCTATAAATTAGTGATAGGTAGAGAATTGTCGCGGTTTCCCTCTATCAAAACTATTTGTAAAACCCGAAAAAACGTAGTATTAAGTCGGGGTCGAACACAAAGACGGCGGGGGTTGCTGCTAGGTTCAACTTAGAGTCAAGTTTAATCGATACTAAAAGTAGGGGTTTTGGTTTTAAACACTAGAGCAATTGAACAAACAAGTTGATGAAAATGAATATGATTAATTAAAAACTAGGGCTTTCGGGGTCATCTAAATGGTTTAAGGGCAAACATGATGAATCAAGGGGTCAATGATAAGAGGGTGTCCTAAGGGTGACATCTAACTCTCATTAAGCATCACACTTCTCTTGAACATACAACAAGACCTCCACAAATTTTCATTCAATGGGGGAATTAAGCAATAATGAAAAAAGGCACAAACTTTCACTCATGCAATTAATCAAACACCTTGTGTGCATGAACAAGAAAGATAAACAATCCACCAAAGACCCAAATAATCATACAATCATGCCATAAAAACCATATAGACTCCCCCTAAACCCTAGAAGGAAGTCTACTCACTCATACCAAAGATAACCATGCTAATAAGAGAAGAAGGACAATTAACATAAAGAGAAGACATGATGATGATTATAACAATTATGAAAGACAAGAAAAAGTGTAAACAAATGATTGATAAGTAAATAAGAGAAGAAGTATACCAACACAAGGAAAAATGATTGCTTGATTGAATAATAAGAAGGAAAACCCTTCAAAATCCCCCAATACAATCTTCAAAGAACAAGAGTAAACTATTGATTCTAACTAACAATTACTAGTTTTACTAAATATTAAGGAAAGATTAAGGAAAGATTAGTGCTTGATTAAGAAAGGATTACAATTAATAAGGAAAGTTTTCAGATCTAGGGTTGTGTGTCGAAAATGAATTAAGGAGGGGGTATTTATAGCTTACAATTGTTTAGGTCGAAAATTACAAAAGAGTTCAAAATGCGGAGAAGGGAGTCTGAGCCGGTGGACCGGCCGCCGGTCATTTGACCAAGCACAAAACCCTCTGGAACTTTTGAGTTCCAATTAAATCATCGGTATGGCAAGCGGTGGGCGGCCGCCGTTGCTGACCGGCTCCAGGGGGTGTCTTCAGCCGGCTGACCGGCTGCCGCCTAGCCGGCTGGGACTCCTTCTTCAGGTCTTCAATAGTCAACGTAAGCATAGTAGGACTCTCGGTAGGTGGACCGGTCACCGACCGGCCGGGAGTCCTTCCTCTCTTCGATTCACTCTTCTTCTCTTCACTTCACTCTTCTCTTCTAAGCATCTCTTGAAGGTCCAATATCTAGCTCCCTTAGCCCTCTTCCTTATGCAAAATCTGCAGTGAGGCATACAAATCTCATAGTACGGGCTAAAGCTACAAAAATGGGGCTAAAAAGGGTCAAAACCCGCATGTGATCGGGAAATATGCAAAGAAAAGAAAGGTGAAATAGACACAAAATGGGGACTCATCAACCTCCCCACACTTAACTCTTACTCGTCCTCGAGTAAGTCCTAAATCAATGCAAAAATCACTACTATAATAGATATGGAGAGTGGGTGCACAATATAAGCATCACTCAACTAGAATACTACCTAAGCCGATCGAGTATTAGCGCACTCAACGCCCCTTCAACTCGCAATTCGACACTCATGAGGGAAGAGTGCCCTATTGCAAGGCAAGTTGGGTCTTGCTACAAAATTTTTGATGCAATCATTCAATTAAGCACAAGTCAACATATATGATGCATCACAAAAATCAAACCGCTTTCCTCATCTAAGCGGCCGTTTTACTTTGAACGATTAAAGGTTTTGGTCGGGAGATACCGTCTCATAGTCTCGGCGGGGTGTCAATGCCCTAATGGTGGCTCAAGCAACTGCAATTTGACAACCAAATGCCTAGGAAACAAATTCAAAGGCGGGAAAGGGGGAAACAAAGCCTAACCTTCGAGAATCACATGACACACTCAAGATTCAACCAAATTGACCCATGACTAAGGGGACCAAGACTACCGACTTCCTCACGGTTTTCACTAATCTCTCATTTTGTTTTTGGAACGGGTGATTTTTGTGCAAAAAGTAACCAAAATCACTCATCTACTCGACTCGTGAGACATGCCCGCAATCTAACATGGAATCTTCTCCTACAAGACCATTAATGAGATGCAAAAAAGGAAAATATGCATAAAAGAAACAAGGGTTGTAACGGGGCTAGGTAATGGGTCGAAACGGATTGGTGCAAGCACCGTTATGGATCATTTGGAGTTTAAAATCAAGTTGTTGTCAAAATTCCGCTTCTTCCACTTTTATTACAACAAAAGAGTAACGTCTACACCCTAACAAAAATCGGTTTCCCGAATTAATGCAAACATTGTGCAAACCCGACTCTCTTTGGAAAAATACAAAAATCGTCACGTTATTGCAACCAATGAGCAACGTCTACACCCTAACAAGAAATTGGCTTGCCAAAATCGAGCAAAAAATGTGTAAACCCGACTCACTTAGGAAAAACATCAAGTCCCCTTTTATTCTTGCAACGCCTTTTTCTACTCCATTGATGAAGGAGTGTTGCTTGGCTTTTTCTCATCAAACAAAGTAATTGTGCAAATTTTTTTCTTTTTCATTACATTTTTCTCCTTTTCTATTTTCTTTTTCTTTTCTTTTTCAAAACCTCTTTATTCAAAGCAAACCAAACTAAACCGTCATTCCGACTCAAGTGGATTGTGCACATCCACTAAACCAAGATTCAAATCCCCTTGCTTCATACTACCAAAACTCATAGACAACTTTATTGATCAAGGTCGGTTGTTTTTGGGTTGTAGTTAGTATCGTAGGTATCAAATGAAAGGTCAAGGCTCAAAAGGGGTAAACAAAATCGGTCCTAGTCTAAAGGGTCGAAGAATTAGGCTTATTTGGCAATGTGAGGCTTAAAAAGAAATGAAATGCAACTTGTTGTTTCAAAATATGCATATAAATGAACATCTCATGGTCTAAAAGGAAAGGACGCCATGCTTGTGCGTCGTGATGTGACATGCCACGCGAGGAGCCTACTCACACCTAAAGGGGGACCGGGTATGGATGTACCGGTCCCAAGGAGGCTCTAAATCTCACATGTAAGTAGCTATGTCGAAATCTAGGCCTAGTCTACGGTCTTGGTCTCACATGGTGGTCAAAACTTTCCGGTCTAGCCTCATTTCCCGGGTATTTGCAAGCAAACACCCTAACAAGGAGGTCACTAGGTGCAAGCCACTAAGAGGGGAAAGACACAGCTTAGACAGTATCATCATAGAGGGTATCATACTCCCTTCCTAGACTAAATTTTGTTCAAAAAAAATTATATACAAACTCGATGCAAAATGTAAATAAAGCAACAAACACATATTCACAAGATACGAAATGCATTTCTAAGTACTAGCAACATAAATAAACATGCAACAATTATCTAAACCTAGCAGCACGTAAGCAACACACACCAAGTTCCAAAATGGAACATCCTCATCAACATAGCCCATCCTCCTCCATATATCCAACAATATAAAGGAAAAGAATAGTAAAGGAGAAAGAGATAGGAAAGATTAAACCGAGCGGTCTTCTAGTCTCCTAATGCCTCAAATGTCCCGTATGTGCCTGCGCCACTTGTTAGACAAACATATATATATACAATGCAATATTTTTGGAATTTTTTGAATTTTTTCAATTTTTAGGCATTTTTTGAATTTTTATCAAATTTAAAGGTGCAAACAAATATTCACAAAGTGGATATTTCCCTCCCCACACTTGAAATTTACATTGTCCTCAATGGAACAAAGTATAGGGAGAGAATAGGAGAAATAAACAACATATTTTTGGTGGTTTTTGAATTTTTGAAAATAAAAATAACATATTTTTGGTATTTTTGATTTTTGGAAATTAAAATGCATGTTTTTTTTTTAGGCCCTCCCCACACTTATTCATTTACATGGGAGGGCAATTGAGTGAAATAAAATAACATGTTTTTGGTGGTTTTAGTCATTTTTCAATATTTTAGTTGGTTTTTATTGTGAAAATGCAATGCATGCTCTATTCTATATGCAAAATTGAAATACAATGCAAGCTATACTAGATGAATGCAATAACTAAATGCAACAATATATTACAAATTTGAAATCTAATGCAATCCTATATGAATGCAACTAAGTGAATTTCTAACTAAATGCATACAAAATTGAACTATGAATGAGAAAATTTGGATTTAAGGGGAAGATCATACTTGGCTTTGGATTTTTCAAGGTGGGAGCAAAGATAGGGGCTCAATCAAGATCCGAGCCATAGTCCACTAGCTCGGCACGCGGGGTCTCATCATCAACATCATCGTCTCCATCATCATAATCATTGTCATTGACATCATCATCATCGTCATCAATGGTAACCACACATTTTCCTTTATCACGGCTTTGATCAACAAAGCCGCCTTGATAGCCATAGTCTCCAAAACCGCTTCCACTAGCATCAAAATTACTTCTAGGAGCATTAAATCCGCTCCCGCCATACTCAACATTTCCCACATCAAAACTAATATCATCATAAATACTAGTATTCATCCCTTGCCCACTTCCACTACCCCCTTGGCCACTACCACTACCAACAAACCCTCCTAGGTTGACTTGAGGGTTGAAAGGAGCATCCATAGTGATGTTGGTGTGGTAGCCTCCCGATCCCCCTTGGCTATCATAGCCTCCCCCAAAACCACCGTAGCCACTCCCTTGGTTGAAGTCATATCCTCCACTAGTTTGGAAGGAAGGAGCGCTATAGTAGTCGGGGTTTAAGTTGAGGCCTCCATGAATCCCCGGTTGAGTGTACCCTCCATTAGGTAGGTTGAAGTAGGAGGGAAAAGGACCGTCCGGAGGGACCATACGCCGGGAAGCGTAGTCTTCATAGAGAGGGTAGTTGCCGAGAGCTTGATCCACGTAGATCCGATCAATTTTTTGGTGGGCTCGGCCTAAGGAGTCGTCGACTTGTTCAAAGCGTTTGTCGACGTGGGTGCGGAAGTCTTCCAAGGAGGATTTCACCTTTCCAATCCCAAGGTTCATGCCCTCCATGAGCTCCCAAATCTTAGGATCAATGGGTTGGTATTGGGAGGTTTGGGCGGAGGAAGATGCGCCGGTTTCGGGCGGGGCATCATAATTGTAAGAAGATTGAGTAGGCCCTTGTGCATTTCTTCCGTAAGAGAGGGTGGTACGGGCCCAATCCCGCGTGGAAGGGTCGGTGGTGTTTGCAATAGGAAGGAGATATCTCTCTTGGCCCGGTTCAAGAGCGACCAAGTCGGCATTGGGGAGAGCAATAGAGGTCAAGCTTTGCCTAATAAATAGGTAAGTCTTCTTGTCATTGAAGTCATACTTAGTAAAGAAAAGGGAGCTCAAATGATTACTATCCATTATGGTGACCCCATTTATCGGTTGATGCCTCGATTCCACAAACCCCACGGTCTCTTTAGCAATTTGGGTTATCAAACCCCCTACCACGATTGGTGAATTGGTACGGATGTTGTTGCCAAGCTTTTGCAAATGAAGTATCAAGTGATGAGCAATATTGATTTGATACGCCGTTGGGCGTTGCCTAAGGTAGCTCCCGAGTATAAAGAGCTCGTCCGAACGCATATTGTGAGGCTCATGCCTCCCAAATATCGTCCAACCCATAGAACGGTGCCAAGTCCGGATAATAGGGCTATGAATATGGTGCTCCTTCATCTTAGGCTCATCCTTAACATTCTCACCGGAAATCGCTTTCCACAATTCTTGTTGATCATACCTAGACGGGGGAAGGTGGCTCCCCGTACAAGGCAACCCAAAAATTCTTCCAATTCTCTCAAGGGTCACTTGAATGGTTTTGTTCATTAACCGGAAGGAGATACCGATTATTTTGCTTGTATTCTTATTCTTTTCTACCTCGAGGGAGGATAAAAACTCAAGTGTGATCCTAGCAAAGGTTTGGCGATGGAGGTTGAACATAGCTCCCATCCCGACCCCATTAAACAACTTTTCGCAATCGGTGTCCCAACCTAGCTTTCTCAAGGTATTCCGGCAAATAAATCTAGTAGGGATAATTTCACTAGATTTTAAATGAGAAAATCTCACCTTGTGTTCCTCGGAAATGAATTGGACCTCCGGGAAAGTTGGGTCGCGGGCTATCTCCGATCCACTAGCCGCCGCCCTAGCTCTCTTGCTTGGAGCCATTAATCCCAAAAATGCAACTACCCTTACTAACCCACAACAAAATCTCCTATTTCTCCACCAAAAAGGCTTAAAAGGATAATTAAACCTTATATAAATGAAGCTAGAGTGAAGAACTTACCCAAAAATTTGATGTTGAATTTTCGGATTTTTCAAAACCTAGCCTTGGAAGTGACGATTTTCTGAGTTTTTTGGTGTTTTGAAGATGAAAAATGGAGTTTGGAGTGATAATATAGGGTTAAAAGGAAGTTTTACCTCATAAAATGGAGGATTGGATGATGATTTTGATGATTTGAGGTTGGGTAGTTGAAGGGAAGATGGAGATGGTGTGTTTTAGGTTGAAGAGAGAGAGAGAGTGATTTTGGTAAAGTGAGGAAGAAATGAGTGGTTGAGAAGGTATAAAGGGGCACGGGTGGGATCTGGGCCGGTCAGGGGACCGGCGGCCGGTGGACCGGCTGGGGTTCCAAAAACTTCCAGTTGGTTTTGCGCCGGTCGACCGGCCAGGAGTCCTACTCCATTTTTTCGAAAAAATTCTAAGTATACAAGTGACTCTCAGCCGGTGAGCCGGCTGCCGGCCGACCGGCTGGGAGTCCTTCCTTCGTCATTTCCCCCAAAAATCCACGTCACCATGACTCTCAGCCGGTGAGCCGGCTGCCGGCCGACCGGCTGGGAGTCCCTTCTCAAAATTACGACCCAAAACTTACAGTTGGTTCTGTGCCGGTCAAATGACCGGCGGCCGGTCGACCGGCCAGGAACCCTTTTTCTCTCGTTCCTCACTTTGCAAGCTTGAACCTTTCCCAAAAGTCGAGTAGGCTCTCTCCAAACCTCACCAACTCCATCTTTCCAAGTACGATCCCTTCCAATTTTCTCATAAGCTAACTAAAAATGCATGCTATGTACAAGTGGTGGTTCTTGAGGAACTCCACCAAACCAAATTGCTTTCAAGAATTTCAACTTTCCCTCTCCTCGGGGAGAGGTTCCCCGAGATAGAGCACTTCAATAGGACCTTTGTTATCACCATCATAGTATCGCTTGACTCTTTGACCATTGACCCTAAAAGTTCCCCCTTCTTCACTCCAAAGTTCGAAAGCACCATAAGGAAATACTTTAATCACTTTAAAGGGTCCGGACCATCGTGATTTGAGCTTGCCCGGAAACACCTTGATTTTGGAGTTAAAAAGGAGAACAAGGTCTCCAACACTTACCTCTTTCTTCATGATCTTGGCATCATGCCATTTCTTCGTTTGATCCTTGTAGATTTTGGAGCTCTCATAAGCCTCCAATCTCAATTCCTCAAGCTCATTCATTTGGAGAAAGCGCACTTCTCCGGCGGCATCAAAGTCAAAATTCATCTCTTTAAGGGCCCACCAAGCTTTGTGCTCCAACTCCACCGGCAAATGGCAAGCTTTCCAGTACACAAGCTTATACGGGGTGGTGCCAAGGGGTGTCTTGAAGGCGGTTCTCAATGCCCATAAGACATCCGGGAGCTTTTGGGACCAATCTTTCCGGCTTTTGTTGGTGACTTTCTCCAAAATGGCTTTAATTTGGCGGTTAGAAACCTCCACTTGCCCACTAGTTTGAGGGTGGTAGGCAAGTGCGGTTTTGTGCCGCACTCCATGTGATTCAAGTAGAGCCTTGAAGGTGCTCTTGCGGAAATGAGATCCGCCATCACTTATGACTACTCTTGGTGTTCCGAACATTGGGAAAATCGTGCCTTTGAAAAGCTTCATCACAACCTTGCTATCATTGGTGGGGGAGGCAACCGCTTCAATCCATTTGGATACATAGTCCACCGCAACCAAGATGTATTCATTTCCACAAGAGTTGGGAAAGGGTCCCATGAAGTCTATGCCCCAAGAATCAAAGAGCTCAATCTCCAATATGTTAGTCAAGGGCATCTCACTTCTCTTCCCAATGTTCCCAACCCTTTGGCAAGCATCACAAGATTTAACCAAATAGTGAATGTCTTTGAACATGGAGGGCCAATAAAACCCACCTTGGAGGATCTTGGCAATTGTTCTAGAGGTGGCCAAGTGTCCCCCATAGGCGGAATTGTGAACCCGGTCAACAATCTCTAAGCCCTCCTCTCTTGAAACACATCTCCGGAACATTCCATCCCCACACTTGCGAAACAAATGTGGGTCATTCCAAAAGTATCTCCTAGCATCATTTCTCAACTTCCGCTTTTCTCTTGGTTCCATTTCATCCGGTAAGAAACCACTCACAATGTAGTTGGCAAGATCCGCAAACCAAGGGGTTTTGACGGTAACTTCCATGAGTCCATCATCCCGCAACCACTCATTGATGGGTCCACTCTTGTCTTGTATCCCATGGTCTTCAACGGTCAATCTAGATAAGTGGTCGGCTACAACATTTTCCGACCCAGCCTTATCTTTAATCTCTAAATCAAATTCTTGAAGGAGGAGGACCCATCTCAATAGTCGGGGCTTTGCATCTTTCTTCACCATCAATTGTCTCAAAGCGGTGTGATCGGAGTAAACCACCACCTTAGACCCAACAAGGTATTGTCGAAATTTCTCCACGGCATGAACAATTGCCAACATTTCCTTTTCGGTTGTAGCATATCCACATTGTGTTTGATCAAGAGTCTTGCTTGTGTAATATATCACATGATGCTTCTTATCCACAACTTGCCCAAGTACCGCACCAACCGCGAAGTCCGAAGCATCACACATTATCTCAAAGGGAAGATTCCAATTCGGAGACCGGATTATCGGTGCCGTGGCCAATGCTCTCTTCAACCTATTAAAAGCTTCAAGACAAGAATCATCAAACACAAAGGGGGAATCCTAAATGAGTAATGAGGTTAGGGGCTTTGCTATTTTTGAAAAATCCTTGATAAAACGCCGATAAAACCCGGCATGGCCTAGAAAACTTCTCACTCCCTTAACATTATAAGGGGGTGACAAGTTCTCTATGACCGCAACTTTGGCCCCATCGACCTCAATGCCCCTCCTTGAAACGATGTAAGCGAGGACAACCCCTTCCTCAACCATGAAATGGCACTTTTCCCAATTAAGGACGAGGTTATGCTCCTCACACCGTTTCAACACACAAGCCAAGTTCTCAAGACCAAGCTCAAACGAGTCTCCATGGACACTAAAGTCGTCCATGAAGACTTCCATGCTTTTTTCAAGGAAATCGGAGAATATTGCCATCATGCACCTTTGAAAGGTGCCGGGCGCATTACAAAGCCCGAATGGCATCCTACGGTAGGCATAGACCCCTATTGGACAAGTGAAGGTCGTCTTCTCTTGGTCATCCGGGTGGATGGGAATTTGGAAAAACCCGGAATAACCGTCTAAGAAGCAATAATATGCATGGCCCGCGAGCCTTTCTAGCATTTGGTCAATGAAGGGAATTGGGAAGTGGTCTTTGAGGGTGGCGGCATTGAGCTTGCGGTAGTCAATACACATTCGCCACCCGGTCACGGGTCTAGTGGGTAGGGTGGTGCCATCCTCTTGTTCAACCATTTGTATCCCCCCCTTTTTGGGTACCACGTGGACCGGACTAACCCATTTGCTATCGGTAATTTGGTATATAATACCGGCCTCTAGGAGTTTCAACACTTCATTTTTCACCACCTCGGCCATCTTTGGGTTAATCCGCCTAAGACCGTCAACCTTGGGTTGACTCCCCTCTTCCAAAACTATTCTATGCATGCACAAACTCGGACTTAAGCCCTTGATGTCATCAATGCTATACCCAAGTCCTCCTCTATGAGTTTTCAAGATTTCCAAAAGCTTCTTTTCTTGGGACTCACTTAGGTTAGCATTAACGATCACCGGATAGGCCTCTCCCTCATCAAGGAAAGCATATTTGAGTGAGGGAGGCAAGGGTTTGAGTTGTACCTTTGGAGGGAGAAAGCCCTCCACTTTCTTCAATAGTTCCTCATCAACTTCGTGATCCTCTTTCATTGCCTCATCATGCAAAGAGATTTGAAAAATCTCTTCCATCTCCGCCTCTTCACGGGCTACTTCGTGCACTACTTCATCAATTACCTCAATTGTGCTCAATCTTTCTACACTTGGACCTTTCATCAAATTTGGCAAGTTAAATTCGATTTTGTTGCCCTCAATTTGGAAGGTTAGCCGCCCATTCTTCACATCAATGAGTACTCCTCCGGTAGCCAAAAATGGCCTACCTAGGATGATGGGAGTATGGCTATCCTCCGGAATATCAAGGACAACAAAATCGGTGGGAATCAAAAACTTTCCAACCTTGACGGGCACGTCCTCAATCACCCCCATGGGGCGTTTGACGGACCTATCCGCCAATTGGAGAGTCATGGTAGTGGGAGCCAAGTTTTGAATGCCAATCCTTTTTGCAACTTTCAAAGGAATAACACTAACACTTGCTCCCAAGTCACAAAGAGCTCTTGATATAGGAACACCGCCAACTACACAAGGAATGGAAAAGCTTCCCGGGTCACCAAGTTTAGTGGGCAATTTGTTAAGGATATGAGCACTACATGCTTCTTCCATAGCCACTATTTCTTGGTCACCCAAGACTCTTTTCCTTGTCAAAATGTCTTTTAAAAATTTTGAGTAGGTTGGCATGTTCATTATCACCTCCGTAAAGGGTAGGGTAACCTCAAGTTTCTCAAGCATATCACAAAATTTGGCATACTTGAGGTTTTCCCTACTCTTTATGGCTCTTGAAGGGTAAGGAATTTTAGAAACAAGTTGGGAATTGGAAGATACCTTTGGAGGAGCCGAACTTTTTGTTACCTTTTTAGAATGTTGCAAAGGTACTTCTTCAATAGCTTCCTCCTCATAAGGGAGGTCTTCCACATATCCATCAACATCCTTGTCCACTTGAATTCCTCTTCTAGTCAAATCTTCACAAGCCTTCTTTCCTTTCTTGTCTTCATTAGCTTTACCCGAAGCCTCAATGGGTGAGCTTTCCTCTTCATCATCCATTTCTACCTCATTCCCCTTGGGATCTTCATCAACTTCCAACTCAAGGTCTTTGTAAGGGTCCTCAAGCTCTAAACCACTCCTTAGCACTACCGCATGAGCATGGTGGCTATTTGAGGCATCTTTGGAGCTTTGTCCTTGAGCCAACAAACCACCGGGCGGCCTTTGAGGGTTAGCCATAGCATGAGAAGCCATCCTAGATTCCATTTCCCTCATGTCCTTAAGAAATATAGCTCTCAAGTTTGCTTGTTCTTGTTGAGTAGCTTTAGCAAAATTAGCTATCTCTTGGCTATGTTGAAGTTGCATGTTCTTAATCATCTTCAAAAGCTCCACTTGAGAGAGCTCACCTTGGGGTTCTTGATGAGGTTGGTTGGCTATGGGTAAAGGGAACCCATAGTCATATCTAGCATTGGGACCTTGGTTGTTGTTTTGCCCCACTTGGAAGTTAGCTCTAGGACCATAGTTGTTGAAGTTTGATCCTTGACCTTGTTCTTGAGACCCTTGAACATACCCTTGCCCAAATCCTTGATTTTCTTGATTTACTTGATTCCCTTGGTAAAACCCTTGGTTGCTTTGGTTCCCACCAAACTCTTGGTACCCTTGTTGTTGGTTGCCATAGTTTTGGGGTTGATTGTTGCTTGACCATTGGTTTTGGTTTCCGGAATTATTTCTTGGGTTTGGGAGAATTCCCCTTAGTTGAGCAAAACCGGGTGGATTGGTTTGGGTTTGTGGTTGGAGATGTTGGGGGTTTTGAACATTGGTGCTTTTGTAACTAAAGTTGGGGTGGTTCCTTAACCCGGGGTGGTAGAAATTGGTATTTGAATTGTAGGTGTTTGGGTTGTTGTAAGGAGGCCTTGGTGGTCTAGGATTGTTGTTGTAGCTTTGAAAAGCGTTCACCTCTTGAGCATTCTCTTCATAGGCACCATTGTAATTGTTGCCACACAAGTCATATGTATGACCACTTCCTCCACAAAGTTCACAACTTGAGACTTGAGCCACTTCTTCCATGGGCGGCCCATATGAGGTTGCGGCTTGGTTCACTTGATTCTTTGAAAACTTCTCAAATTGTTTTGTGAGCAAGTCGAGCTTGACATTTGTCTCGGAGTTGGAGGCATTTTCCTTAGGAAATTTCCCATTCCTTCGTAACATGTTCCCTCTAGAACCATAGTTTGCCTCCGAGTCTACCATTTTCTTGATCAAGGCCGTGCCCTCTTCATCACTCAAGTGGTCAAAACCTCCCCCCGCGGAGGCATTTACCATCTCCTTGGTTCTTGGTAGTAAAGTTTGGAAGAATGTTTGAGTAATGTACCATTCCGGTATTCCATGGTGGGGGCAACTTGCTATCAAATCTTGATAACGGTCCCAAGCCTCACCCAAGGACTCCCCATCCTCTTGCTGGAACGTATGGATCTCATTGCGGAGCATCGCGGTTTTGGAGGAAGGGTAGTACTTGGCCATAAATGCTTTGGCTAAGTCGTCCCAAGTAGTGAAAGTATCCGGTGGGTGGATGTTCAACCATCGGTCCGCTTTGCCCGTCAATGAAAACGGGAACAACATCATTCTCAAGGTGTCTTCGGACACCCCATTCTTCTTCATTAGTGAAACTTTCCTCTTAAACTTCCGGAGATGAGCATGGGCATCCTCTTCAATATGACCCCCGAACAAGTCCTTCTCAATTAACCCGACTTGGGAGGGATGCATTTCAAAGTTGTTTGGGGCCAAGGTGCTGAAGTTGATAGGGTTACATGAATCATTATGGTTAGGCCGGTTATGATCTCTAAGAGCCATTTGTGGGGGTAGATTTGGTTCTTGATGTGGTGGTGTTTGAGGTGGGCTATTATAATTAAGGAAGTTATGAAAGGGGTTCTCTTCTAAAGTCTCAATTGTGGTATTTGGTTGGACCGTAGTTGTTGTATCAAAATTTTGTGGGATGTGTGAGTTTGGTTGATCAATGTTTGCTTGTGTGGAATTATTCCTTACTCTTTCAAGAGTCCTAGTCCTCAAGGTTCTAAAAAGCCTTTCGGGGTCGGAGTTGAATAGAAGAGCTTGGTGATTCCTTCTAGGCATACACTTAACAAATCGTAAGTCTCCTAGTGTTTCTACACACTAGGGAAAGGCAAAAATCACACACACTCTACAAACAACAATCAACTACTAAAGCAAACTAACAATTGAGACAAGATTAAAGCAAAGACTCTAAATAAAACTAAGCATAACCTAACGCCATCCCTGGCAACGGCGCCATTTTGATATATAGAGAATTGTCGCGGTTTCCCTCTATCAAAACTATTTGTAAAACCCGAAAAAACGTAGTATTAAGTCGGGGTCGAACACAAAGACGGCGGGGGTTGCTACTAGGTTCAACTTAGAGTCAAGTTTAATCGATACTAAAAGTAGGGGTTTTGGTTTTAAACACTAGAGCAATTGAACAAACAAGTTGATGAAAATGAATATGATTAATTAAAAACTAGGGCTTTCGGGGTCATCTAAATGGTTTAAGGGCAAACATGATGAATCAAGGGGTCAATGATAAGAGGGTGTCCTAAGGGTGACATCTAACTCTCATTAAGCATCACACTTCTCTTGAACATACAACAAGACCTCCACAAATTTTCATTCAATGGGGGAATTAAGCAATAATGAAAAAAGGCACAAACTTTCACTCATGCAATTAATCAAACACCTTGTGTGCATGAACAAGAAAGATAAACAATCCACCAAAGACCCAAATAATCATACAATCATGCCATAAAAACCATATAGACTCCCCCTAAACCCTAGAAGGAAGTCTACTCACTCATACCAAAGATAACCATGCTAATAAGAGAAGAAGGACAATTAACATAAAGAGAAGACATGATGATGATTATAACAATTATTAAAGACAAGAAAAAGTGTAAACAAATGATTGATAAGTAAATAAGAGAAGAAGTATACCAACACAAGGAAAAATGATTGCTTGATTGAATAATAAGAAGGAAAACCCTTCAAAATCCCCCAATACAATCTTCAAAGAACAAGAGTAAACTATTGATTCTAACTAACAATTACTAGTTTTACTAAATATTAAGGAAAGATTAAGGAAAGATTAGTGCTTGATTAAGAAAGGATTACAATTAATAAGGAAAGTTTTCAAATCTAGGGTTGTGTGTCGAAAATGAATTAAAGAGGGGGTATTTATAGCTTACAATTGTTTAGGTCGAAAATTACAAAAAAGTTCAAAATGCGGAGAAGGGAGTCTGAGCCGGTGGACCGGCCGCCGGTCATTTGACCGGCACCAAACCCTCTGGAACTTTTGAGTTCCAATTAAATCACCAGGTATGGCAAGCCGGTGGGCCGGCCGCCGGCTGTTGACCGGCTCCAGGGGGTGTCTTCAGCCGGCTGACCGGCTGCCACCTAGTCGGCTGGGACTCCTTCTTCAGGTCTTCAATAGTCAACGTAAGCATAGTAGGACTCTCAGCCCGGTGGACATTTGCCGGCCAACCGCCGGGAGTCCTTCCTCTCTTCGATTCACTCTTCTTCTCTTCACTTCACTCTTCTCTTCTAAGCATCTCTTGAAGGTCCAATATCTAGCTCCCTTAGCCCTCTTCCTTATGCAAAATCTGTAGTGAGGCATACAAATCTCATAGTACGGGCTAAAGCTACAAAAATGGAGCTAAAAAGGGTCAAAACCCGCATGTGATCGGGAAATATGCAAAGAAAAGAAAGGTGAAATAGACACAAAATGGGGACTCATCAATTAGGAATCACTAAAATATAGTATAAGATCATAAGATAAATTAGGAGATTATACATTATTTATTACTCCGTAATAATTTATATTTACATACAAAACATAAACGTAAAGATTACCTCCTAAAAAAATTAAGGTACCTGGCGATTCGTTGAAACGTGGTTGGTAAATAATTCAAGTAAACCTAAATACTTTGATATAGTAAATTACAATATTTATTATAAGATGTACATATATAATATAGTCAATGTAGGTTAGGATCCGGTATGAATCACCAACATGATGAGAATTGAGAACCGTGAGAAACGTCACTAAATCTCCACCAAACATTGTTTTGAAAGTAGGTATACTGTAATTTCAAGCGCATATGGTAAGGTGTACCATCAAATAAAACCGAGCACTATTGACATTTCAAACGGATATGGTTTTACTTAAACAAATGTTTTCAAATTTTCTTTGTTTTTACGAGATATGGTTTTATCTTACTCAATCGTTGGTTGACTTTTACTCTGCATGAATGCAAATTTTATAATAATTATGTAATTATAATTAAAAATAAAAATTACCATAGGTACATAAAATATTTGGTTAATTTTATCAAGTACATTGAACTAACTCAACATGTACATTAATTTTATAATGAAGGTACATTGAATATAAGTTAGAGGTACAATGAATAGTTATTATATATATATATATATGTATATATATATATATATATATATATATATATATATATATATATATATATATATATATATATATATATATATATATATAGAGAAGGGTTCTCATAAGGCTCTTACATCTTATGAGTCCCTAAGTCCTTATAAGGACCTTAGGATGGAAGGGATGGAGGGATGAGATTACATCTCAATGGAGGGCTACAAATCTCCCTTCCTAATCTCCCTCACTAATCATGTATAACTCCTTCCTAATTTGTATAACTCCTTCCTCATTCTAATTCTCCCAACTCACTCACTCACTCATTATTCATTCTCTCACACTTCTCTCATCCCTCTTTCTCTCTCATTCTCTCAAAACAAAAAAACCCAAATAAAAACAAACTAAAAAAACCAAAACAAAAACCAAAAACCAAAAAATAAACACAAATCCTCCACCAAAAACCAAAAAATAAACACAAATCCTCCACCAGCCGTCCTTCTCGGTGACCACGCCCACCACCGCGACAACCATCGCCGCACAACCTTTCTTCTTCCGCAAAACCTCAGATCCACCACCACCAACTCCTCAAAAAAACGAGATCTCGAGCCACTGCCACCCCCTGCTGCCGCGTCTCACGCCGTCACCGCCTCTCAAGCATGCCGTCATAGTCATCGAAATTTTATAAGGGTTGCAATTATATGATTGTTTTCTCGAAAATACTTGTCTTTTTTAATAGATCTGACATTTTGATTAAAAAAAAACAAAATAAAGCATAAAAAAAAATCAAATCTCGTCTTTGGTTGGTGTGTCATTGCACATGAAATTTTCTTTGTTGTGTCGATGCCGTTATCTTTGTTGTTTGTGGTGGTTTTATTTTGTACGTATTTTGCTCCTTTTTTTTTTCAGATTTATTTTATTGTTTTTGTTTTATTTTCCACCACCATCTCCCTGATCTCCTTTTTTTTGTGTTGGTTTTGTTTGTTTTTTTATCGGTTTTTGTTTTTCAATCCATTCTTTCTTTGTTTATTGATATTAAGCTAAAATGTTATTATGTGGTATGTTGTTATTTAATTAATTTTTGTTAGATCTTGTTTTTTTCGTTTTTTTTTCATTTGGTTTGGACTAAAGTTGCACACTTTGTCTATTAATGTTACACACATTTGTGCTGAAGTTACACATCATTTGGTCGGTTCGGTTTTTTTATTTGTAATTTACATTTTTGATTTTTCAGATTTATTTGTGATTTTGTTGTTTGGTTTTTTTTCTTATATTTACCGGGTGTTTGAATTTTGGCCTAGAGTTATACATTATATGCCTAGAGTTATACATCATATGCATAGAGTTATACATTATATGACTAAAATTATACAATTTTGGACTAAAGTTTTACAAATATGGACTAAAGTTATACATATGAAGGACTAGAGTTATACAAAAATGGACTAAAGTTATACAACTATGGACTAAAGTTATACAAAAATATGGACTCAAATATATAATGGACCTTAGATTTTTAGATTTGTTTTAGATTTTTCATATTATTTTTTTTTGTTTTTTTGTTGTTATTTTTTTTTTTTGACTAGAGTTATACATCAAATGCCTAGAGTTATACATTGTATGTCTAGAGTTATACAGATTGTGACTAGAGTTTTACATCTTTTGACTAGAATTATAAATAATGTGACTAGAGTTATACATTAAATGCCTAGAGTTATACATTATATGCCTAGAGTTATACATCATATGCATAGAGTTATACATTATATGACTAAAATTCTACAATTTTGGACTAAAATTTTACAAGTATGGACTAAAGTTATACATATGAAGGACTAGAGTTATACAAAAATGGACTAAAGTTATACAATTATGGACTAAAGTTATACAACTATGGACTAAAGTTATACAAAAATTGGACTAAAGTTATACAAAAATGAACCAAAGTGACTAGAGTTATACATTGTATGACTAGAGTTATACAAACCGTGACTAGAGTTATACATTGTATGACTAGAGTTATACAAAAATTGGACTAAAGTTATACAAAAATGAACCAAAGTGTGACTAGAGTTATACAAACTGTGACTAGAGTTATACAAACTGTGACTAGAGTTATACATTGTATGACTAAAGTTATACAAAAATTGGACTAAAGTTATACAAAAATGAACCAAAGTGACTAGAGTTATACATTGTATGACTAGAGTTATACTTTGTGACTAGAGTTATACATTATATGACTAAAGTTGTACAATTTTGGACTAAAGTTTTACAAATATGGACTAAAGTTATACATATGAAGGACTAGAGTTATACAAAAATGGACTAAAGTTATACAACTATGGACTAAAGTTATACAAAAATATGGACTCAAATATATAATGGACCTTAGATTTTTAGATTTGTTTTAGATTTTTCATATTATTTTTTTTGTTTTTTTGTTGTTATTATTTTTTTTTGACTAGAGTTATACATCAAATGTCTAGAGTTATACATTGTATGTCTAGAGTTATACAGATTGTGACTAGAGTTTTACATCTTTTGACTAGAATTATAAATACTGTGACTAGAGTTATACATTAAATGCCTAGAGTTATACATTATATGCCTAGAGTTATACATCATATGCATAGAGTTATACATTATATGACTAAAGTTATACAATTTTGGACTAAAGTTTTACAAATATGGACTAAAGTTATACATATGAAGGACTAGAGTTATACAAAAATGGACTAAAGTTATACAATTATGGACTAAAGTTATACAACTATGGACTAAAGTTATACAAAAATTGGACTAAAGTTATACAAAAATGAACCAAAGTGACTAGAGTTATACATTGTATGACTAGAGTTATACAAACTGTGACTAGAGTTATACATTGTATGACTAGAGTTATACATTTTTTTTTATTGTTATTTGATTTAAGAAAATGACTAAAAAATGATAACTAACAAAATAAAAGACAACTAAAATAAAATAAAAGACAAAAAAAATAATAAATGGAAAAAACAACTAAAAACATACAAATTAATACAAAACGAAAAAAAAAAAAAAAAGAGTTGAAAAAAAAAAAAAAAAAAAAAAAAAAAAAAAAAATCAGCGGCGGTGGGCGGCGGCGGTGGGGTGGCGGCGGTGGGGTGGTGGGTGGTTAATTGGTGTCGGGTGGGGTGGTGGTGGGTGGTGGTGAATGAGGAAGAGAGGAATGAATGATTTATTTGAGTTTTTTGATTTTTTTGGATTTTTTGGGTTTTTTATTTATTTGGATTTTTGGGTTTTTTTTATTTATTTGGGTTTTTTTTTTGGGGTTTGAGAGAAGAGAGAAATGAAATGTGTAAGATGAAAGAGAAATGGATGAGTGGAAAAGAATTATAAAGTAAATTAGTGATTAATTAGAGTGGATTAGTGAAGGAGGAGAGAGATGGTGAGATTAGCTTATAAACACACTTTTTGGGCTTGATCTCATCCCTCCATTTCCCTCCATCCAATGGCTCATAATAGAACTTATGGACTCAAAATAAATGTGGACCTTAGTTGATCTCTTCTCTATATATATATATATATATATATACATATTATTTTAACACATATCTTAACAATAATATATATCAAAATAGATACAAAAATGTAAACAAGATGGAGATGTCATAGTGGTAATAGCAAGACCATCCAAACCAAGAGGCCATGGGTTCAAGCCTCACCAACATCTTTTTTTGAGGTTTGACTTACATAGTTAACCAAATGTGTTAACAATTTAACAACAAATGCTAAATTACTAATCTACCCTTAAACTAATTAATGAAAGTTAACTATAGTTTGCCACGTGTCACAATGTTATTGGGTTGTGTATGAAAATTCCATACACAATGTGTATCTCTATCATCTTCCGACGAAAATTGCTAAAGAAGACACAACTTGGACGCCATGAAATGTGTGTATGGTTTTTTCGTGCATAGTCATTCACATCGCGACACGTGTTAAACTCAAATTAACTTACATTAGTTTATTTAGGGTTAAGTTAGTAATTTAGTATTTCTGATTAACTTGTTAACTACATGTGGTTAGGATCTACTCCCTCATATTCACCATTTTCTTATTTCGTAAAACGTTTATTCTTTCTTCCCCTTTCCTATTTTGATAAGTTTTATACTTATAAAATTATCATTATATCCTTGATTCTTTTTTGTATTTACATTTTATGTCACCCATTTATTTCCTAACCCAACCCAATTAACCCAACCCATTAACACTAATCCTAATCCAAAAACTAACCCAGTCCAATTACTCCTAACCCTAATCCCTCACGCCATATTTAGGGCCTCTAATTAGAAAACCCTAAAACTCATCCTCTCTCGACCGCTATTGTCATCGCTCTCTCTCTCTCTCTCTCCCTTTCTCTCTCTCTCTCTCTCTCTCTCTCTCTCTCTCTCTCTCTCTTGATTCCTCTCATCTCCTCTCTAAATCATCTGTCTCCCTCACTTTTATTCCACCCCCTCATCACTGATCTTATATTTACCACTCTCCTTTCCCTAAATCATTCACCATGTCGATGGATTTGTATTTAAATCGCCATAAATTTGAAAACTTTTTAAATTTTACCTCAGATATGAGTTATCTGAACTCCGATCATGAAGACGGTCCTTGTTTATTCAACAACTCTGTTGATTGTGTTGGGGTTGATGAAGATTGTGGTGATTCTGTGATTGAATCTGAAAAAGATGATTTTGAGAAAGCTCGGGAAGAGATGGCGTAGTTTATGAGGGTTGATGTTGAGCGAATGATGAAGAAGATGAAGGAGAGGCGTAAAACCCGAGAGTATCGTCGTTGTCTTTTGATGCAGCTTTCAAAACATTGGCCTCAGTTGGCCTTTGATCTAGAAGATGTGAGGGGATGAAGGGAAATGATGTTATTGCGGATGACTTACCTGATTCTTATGATGTTGCTGGTTACATTCAGGCCATACCTGATTCCTGTGATGTTATTCTTGATAGTTATAGGGATATGGATACTTTTGTCCCTGATTCACAGTATTAGCTTGTGGGGAGGTCTAATTCTATTTCTCTTATTATGAATTTTTGTTATTTTTCTTATAAGTTGGGTTTTATGATGGACTAATGATGATAAAGTTTTTACATGTGTTAAATTTATTCCTTTTATCAATGTTAGCGCTCAATTATCCTTTATGAGAGCATTACTCAATCTAAGATGACATAATTCATGCATTACGCATTTACGCCACCACAAAATATGATAAGGCTATGCAAGAGTTATGTTGTCTGGTTTTGTTCTTTTACCATACTAATTGTTGCTATTAAAGTCTTATATAACAGCAGTCTTGCCTTTAACATTTCATTCAAAAAAAAATATACCCAATAGACTAAATAAACATGTGCAAAGTTTTATTTTAGGAGCAAAAACTTGTCTGATTTGGATCCGTTTGATTACTGCATGCTTCATCTTTGATTGTTGCATCTAAAAACTTGTATGAGATGCTTCTGTTTCCTGCAAAAACTTGTCTGATTCTGTTCTGTTTGATTACTGCGTGCTTCAACTTTGACTGTTGTATTCAAAAACTTGTATGAGATGCTTCTTTTTTCTGCAAAAACTTGTCTGATTCTGTTCTGTTTGATTTCTGTGTGCTTCAACTTTGACTGTTGTATCCAAAAGCTTGTCTGAGATGCTTCTGTTTTCTGCAAAAACTTGCCCGAGATGCTTCTTCCATTACTGGTCTGAATAATCTGCACACATGTCAATGTAAAACTCTAGTCTGCCATCTTCATTTTGAACTGCATTAGGAGGAGCAAAGTCTTGAGTAATGTTACCAACGGGGAAATTTTCACCTGTTGGGGCATTACTACAACTAGCTTGCTCGTCTAAAACACCTGCACACATGTCAATGTACAACTTTAGTCTCTCATCTTCATTCTGGCCTGCATTAGGAGGAGCAAAGTTTCAGTAATGTTACCAACAGGGTCAGTTTTACCTATTGGGGGATTACTACAACCAGTTTGCTGATGTTTCACCTATACTACTAAGTGAATCCACTAATTCACTAATACAGTACACCTTGCATGACCAACATTTTGTACATATCTTATGCACTATTTCACCAATTCAGTCTTAGTTGTTAAATATTCAGGTAGTGAACTTTGTGTTGCTAGTTTAGTCTTGTGCATATGAGGTATAGGATAATCAATACCACCTTTCAGTGACATAATTTATAACAAGCATGTCTACAATGTGATGAAAACATAGTTAAGCTTAACCACATGGATGAAAGATGTTAACTCCAGTGCTAAGCCGATTCAGGGCATGGCCAAAGATGTAGTGATCAAGATGGGTGAATGGAGCGGGAAGCTCGACTTCACCAGTGTCCCGATGGATGACTTTAATATTGTCCTCGGAATGGATTTTCTAAAGCGAACACTGACCTTCTTAGCACCCCATAATTTGTATTTTTTTTTTGCATTTTGGAGTTGGAATGTAAAGTAATGGTAACAATATTATAGTTGTATCAAGATTTGCCTCTTTTTTTTATGTTATTAAATAGAGAATATATGGTTCTTAAAGTATTTCATTTTTTTTTGGTAAACAATATCACACGTTTGTTTTAACAATATCACAAGTTTTAGTAAACAATATCCATTTAATTATAAAAAATATCACCTTTCATGACACAATATCAAATGACTTTGAGAATAATATCACACTATTAGTTTAACAATCTATATATATATATATAAAAGAGAGTTTTTTCGAGCGATTATAGAGCGTCCACATCATCAAAAATTAATTTAGGAAAGTTTCATAAATAATATTTTCCAAATAAAAAATAAAGTAGAGAATCTTTTAATTATTATAATATCTATATTTCCTATTTTATATTCATGAAAAGTTTCTAATTTTTATATAAAAACTTTGACATTTTATCTGGCTAAAAAATGTTGTTATAAAAATTATGAAAATAATATAATTAGATTCGTGGTAAAAAATGCTTTCATTAGAGTATAGATTTCATATGATTTGCACATACGAGTATTAAAGATGATGTACTTCTTTTAATATGTTATATATCCCACATTGAAAACAATGTTAGTGTGGTGATTATAATACGCATAAATTATATAATTGTCCCACATCGAAAGATTAACATAAGGTGGGTGATCCTATGATTATAAATAGGAGTCATCATTAGAACCTATATACCAACCAAAAACCTTTTGAGTCTCTTAAGTATTGTTTTGGAGATCTCTTAAGAGTTTATATCATTATCTTTACTGTATGATATATACATATTTTTTCTATATTATGTATTATGTATTATATTCAAGTGATGTTTATAATCTTTATATAAAAACTTATACATCTCATTTGCCAAAAAAGTATTATAAAAAAAACGTGTGAATATTAATAAATAGTACTCCCTCCATTCAAGACCAGATACAACATTTTCATTTACACACTTGCCAAGACACAAATTACAACGTAAATATCTTTAAGTTTACATTATAAAAAATTTAAAGTTTGATATTCTCATTGTACTTTATAGGTGAATCAAATAAGATCTCACATGACCATATTTTGTCTTACATATTGCAAGTAATCGTAAAGACTCTATTCGTTCATGAATAGTGTAAAAAAAAAAAGAAATGTTGTATTTGGTCTTGAATCGAGGGAGTATAGTATTTGCTCATTATTATTAACCTGGGTTAGATGTCGAATTATGTGCGAAAAAGATGGTGTATTTCTAAGTATGTTATTTGTCCCACATTGAAAAATATGTTGGTGTGGTGAATATATTACGTATAAATAATAGAATTGTCTCACATCGAAAGTTTAGCATAAGGTGGGTGATCATATGATTATAAATAGAAGGCATCCTTAGAACTATATTGTTCATGGGTCACCCCGCCCATTAGGCCCACCTGTCCAACTCGCTAATTACGTGGGCTTGGACAAGTATTTTTTACCCGAAAATTTAAGAGGGCGGGCCAAGCCCAGCCCGCCAAGTTAAATGGGCGGGTATGGACAATAAGAAAATCCCGTGGGCCGGCCCATTAGGCCCGTTTACTATTTAAATCCTTTAATTTTACTCTTAAAAAAAGACATTTTCAAAGAAAATTGTATCAATTTTATATGGATGTAGAACACTAAAATAATACGTAAACTATAAAGGTTAAAATATAACGAAAATATTTATATATTGGGTACGCTTATATATTTTAATTAATAAAACATCTAAATTGAAGTTTCGTGTTACGGCCCATTAGCCCATGGGCCGCCCGACTTTTGACTAAAGGGCGGGCAAGGGCAAGGATAATTGGCCTATAATTAAGGCCCGACCCGCCCACTAAGGTCTTAAAGGGCAACTTTTTCCTTCACAGCCCGGCCCATGTCCGGCCCAAGCCCGCATTTGAACAAACTCTACTTAGAACCTAAATACCACCCAAAACCTTCTAAGTCTCTTAAGCATTGTCTTGGAGAGCTCTTAAGAGTTTATATCATTAACTCCACGATATGATATATATATATATATATATATATATATATATATATATATATATATATATATATATATATATATATATATATATATATATATATATATATATATAGTGTAAAGATCAAGTGAGTCCATGTCTTACATTTGAGTCCATAAGTCCTCCTATAGACCATTAGATGAAAAAAATGGGTGGCTGAGATTGGAAAAAAAAAATGGTGATTAATAAGATGTTTTAGCTCTCTCTCTCTACTATTCTTAATTAATCACTAATTCCTCACTAATTGAATATATATACCTCATTTTCTCTCTCTCTACCTCACTTACCCCTCATTTCACAATACAATTTTTCTGAAAACCTAAAAAAATCACCTCCCAAAAATCCCAAATAAACCATAAAACCCCCAAAAAAATAAATCACTCATCTTCCTCACCCACCACCACCACCCATCCGACCACCTTCGCCACCACCCACTCTACAACCACGATACCCCACGACCGCCACCAACTCCCACACGACCCCCCACCATCACTGCCGCATCCTCCACCGCGCACCTCCGCCACCACAACCACCTCCACCCCCGACCTCGATTCCCCCCCTTTCTCGCCGCCTTCCTCCTTCACGCCCACTGCTGCATCTCCTTCTTCCCACTTCTTTTTTTTTTTCTTTTTTTTCCAGATCTGTAACTTGTTTGCTTTACTTTTTTTTTTTTTTTTTTTTTTTTTTTTTTGGTTTTCGGGCCTCAAACCACCACCATTGCCGCTCACCTCCGCCAACACAAACAATGACCACACAAGCACCTCCACCCCGACCTCGACTCCTCCTTTCTGGCCGTCTCCCTCCTCCCTCCTTGACGCTCACTGCCGCCACCTTCTCCTTCCACTTTTTTTGTTCTTCTTTATTTTCAGATCTGGAAGTTTTGTTTTTATTTTTTTTTTTTGTTTTTTTTTTTTAATTATGGCGGCGACGGTAGTGTTATTGTGGTGGTCGGTTGGTAGTGTGTTGTGGTGGTCGGTTGGTGGTGGTGTGGTGCATAGGAAGTGTTGGTGGTGGTGTTGTGCTCCCTCCTCATTTTTTTTTATAGATTTAGTTTTGAAAAAAGTCAAAAAAATTTTTTTGGGTGTTTAATGGTGGGTGTAATTTTTTTTCGATTTTTTTGTTCTCATCTAATAAATATTCGATTATCACGACTCTCAGATCTGCCTCATTTGTTTTTGTTTCTTTTTTTTTTTTTTTTTTTTTTAGAGATCCGTAGGTTAATTAAAAATTGGGATGTTTCATGTTTGTGTGTTTTTTTACTTTTGTGATTGGGTCTATGTTTTAGGTCTGTTTTTTTTTTACTCACTTTTTACACTTTTTTCGTGTTAAAATTACACTTTTTACCGTTAAAATTACACTTTTTTCGGTTAGAATTACACTTTTTTCTGTTAGAATTATACTTTTTTACGTTAGAATTACACTTTTTTCCGTTAGAATTACACTTTTTTCGTTAAAATTACACTTTTTTTCTGTTAGAATTACACTTCTTCTGCTAAAATTACACTTTTTTCTAATGAAAAAAAGTGTAATTCTAGCAGAAAAAAGTGTAATTCTAACGGAAAAAAGTGTAATTCTAACGGAAAAAAGTGTAATTCTAACGGAAAAAAGTGTAATTCTAACGGAAAAAAGTGTAATTCTAACGGAAAAAAGTGTTTACCGTTAAAATTACACTTTTTTCTTTAGAATTACACTTTTTTTCGTTAGAATTACACTTTTTTCTGTTAGAATTACACTTTTTTCTGCTAGAATTACACTTTTTTCATTAGAATTACACTTTTTTCTGTTAGAATTACACTTTCTTTCGTTAGAATTACACTTTTTTTCGTTAGAATTACACTTTTTCTGCTAGAATTACCCTTACTTCTATTGGACTAATGTTACACTCTCAATGGACTTGGTTATATTCTCATTGGACTTATGGACTAATGTTACACTCTCAATGGACTAAAATTACATTCTCAGTGGACTGAAATTATACTTTTCTTGACTAAAATTACACTTTTCTGGACTAAAATTACATTCTCCTGGACTAAAATAACAAATTCATTGGACTGAAATTACACCTATATGGACTAAAATAACACTTTTTGTTGTTAAAATAACACTCTTAAAATGCTAAAATTACAATAACTTGTGATAAAATGACAAAAATTTAAAATATTATTCGTTAAAATCACTCGGAAAAGATTGAAGTTAAACTTGTAAAACGCTAAATTCTCGAAAATATTTCTTAAAATTACACTTTTTGCCGTTAGAATTACACTCGTAAAATCCTAAAATGTCGAAAACTTGTCTCGAAAAAAAAAAACGAAATAGTCGAAAACTTGTCTAAAAAAAAAAAAAAAAAAAAAAAAAAACGAAACGGGAAAAATGTTAACAAAATTTTCATAAACTTTGAAGTATAAGACAAAATATAGTGTTAATTGTGTATGATAATGAATTAGTGAATGTATTATTAAAACTAGAGAGAGAAGTGAATTCATTAGTGTTAAGTGTGTTTTTTGCTTTCAATCTCAACCTTCCACCATGCATGATCCAAGGGTTGTGGGAAGGACTTATGGACTCAAAAAAAAAAAGGGACTTAGAAGAACTTTGCTCTCTCTCTCTCTCTCTCTCTCTCTCTCTATATATATATATATATATATATATATATATATATATATATATATATATATATATATATATATATATATATATATATATATATATATATATATATATATATATATATTTTATATTTTATATTATGCCCAAGTGGTGTTTATAATTTTTATATAAAAACTTATACATCTCATTTAGCAAAAAAGTAACATAATTTTTTTTTTTGAAAAATCATATAATTAGATCCGTGGTAAATAAATGCTAGCATTAGAATATAGTATCATATTATTTGCACATATTTTAATTACTATAAGAAGTTAAAAAAAATGTACTATACGAATATTAATAAATAGTACTCCTATAGTATTTGCTTATTATTATTAAACTGGGTTAGATGTCGAATTAGGTGTGAAAAAGATGGTGTATTTCTAAGTATATTGTTTGTCCCACATTGAAAAATAATATAGGTGTGGTAAATATACTACATATAAATAGTTGAATTGTCCCACATTAGAAGATTATCATGAGATGAGGTATCACATGATTATAAATATGAGTCATAACTTAGGGGTATCAACCCAAAATCTTTTGAATCGCTTAAAAATTATCTTAGAGTGTTCTTATAAGAGTTTGTATTAACGGCAAACCTTAGTTACAACAATACCATACAAATATTAATCACGTAGATATTTATAAAAGCGATTATATATTACTATATTAGTGATATTATGATGTTTATTTTAAGACAATCGATAGTATAATAATTTTATTTAAGACAAAGTCATAATTAAAAAATAAAATGGGTGCTAAATATACATAAATTTGTTTGTGTCATATAATGATAATCTTTGCACTAAAATAGAAAATTTATGAAAATGGAAAAAAATGTACGAATATAAATAGATAGTATAATATTTTCTCATTATTAAATCGGGTTGGATATCGAAATAGGTGCAAAAAAGATGTTGTACTTTTTCGTGTGTTATTTGTCCCACATTGAAAAATAATGTAGGTGTGGTAAATATACTACATATAAATAGTTGAATTGTCCCACATCAGAAAATTATCAAAAAGTGGGGTGATCTTAAAACTTAATTTAGGAAAGTATTATAAATAATATTTTTTGATGTAAAAAATAAAGTGGAGAATCTTTTAATTATTATTAAATTTATTTCCTATATTATATTCAAGTGATGTTTCTAATTTTTATATAAAAAATTTTACATTTCATTTGGAAAAAAAATATCATTAAGAAAATTATAAAAATAACAAAATTTGATTCGTGGTAAAAATGATATCATTAGCGTATAGATTTCATATATTTGTACATATATAAAATTGTATACTTCTTAGTATGTTATATGTCTCACATTGAAAAATAATGTAGGATTATATAAAAATAATAGAATTGTCCCACATCGAAAGATTAACATAAGATGTAGTGGTCTTATGATTATAAATATGAGGAATCCTTGAAACTTAGGTATCAACCTAACATCTTTTGCGTCTCTTAAATAAGATGTTTTGACTTTTGATCATATCTAAATAAATGATTAGACATAAGATGTAAATATTAAGACCTTATAACCAATTTTTTTTAACTAAGTTAATTATCCCGTTGCAACGCACGGGCATCCAAACTAGTATCACAAGATGTGGTAAACAATATCACACTACTGGCTTAACAATATCACAAGATGTGGTAAAGAATATCATAAAACAATATCACCATTATTGTGTTAATAATATCAAATGATTTAGTTCTTTCAAAAAAAATATCAAATGATATGGTAAACAATATCAAGTAATTGTGCTAATAATATCACACTATGCTATTAACAATATCATATATTTATCTTTATTTGCTAGTTTACAAACAGTTATAAGAAACAATATATATCTTCATAAGTATCACGTCATATTGTTCTAGAAGCATTACCGAACAATATCAAACTTCACACATCCCGGTATCACACTTTATCCAAAACAATATCACATTCACAAAGAATCTTGAAACACTCAAACTTTTTGCTATTGAGAAACAATATCACAAAGATATAAGATAAAATATCATTTTGATTCTAAACAGTTTCACAAAATTACAACGACAATAATATTAATTTATAACGACTACAAATAGATTACTATCCTTCCAAAATTACATCAATCAAAGTGCATATTCAATTAAAGTTCATCAACACAACTGAGTACACAGATTAGTTCCTTTCTCTTCTTCTACCTTTACCAATTTCTTTTTATTATCCTTTTGGCATCTTTTTCCAAAGACAATCTTCAACTTCTTGCTTGCGTTTGTTCAACCTCATCTTGTTTTAAACACCAGTACAACCGTTTTATATAACCATTTCATGACCATGACTCAACTTAATGCAGCCACCTGACTATCTACTCAACTTTCAGGAACTCAATTACATCAAGCCATTAGTACGACACCAATGAAGAATATCATGAAACTTCATATCCCCTTGGAAAGTAACACTAATCCTTAGCTTCATTTCTGACTTGGTTTTATCAATTAGCTTCTCTGGACGCATCATGATACTTCATATCCCCTTCAAAGTGGATCTGCCATTCCCAGTAAGCAAACATGTGAGAGAGATATACAAGGATGCAAAATAAAACTCGTTGAGAGGAATGAACCATACTGTGCTGTGGCGTCTACTTCCACTTCATCGATGATCCATCTCAAAGAAAGAAAAGGTGGCCAACACATTTACTCCGCGTGATTCTTCACCTTTAAGCCGCTTAAACAACCTGGTTTACGCAACCAACAATCTAGTGGGACAAAGTCCAACCTATTGTACCAATAGAAGAAAGTGGATTAATCAAAACTCGAATCCACCAATGAATTAAGAGCACTCACAGAAAATATGAGCAAGGCCACAACTGAAATTAGACAAATCCGATCTAATTTTTTTCAATACCTGATGAAAACAATGGAATCAGAAGAAGCAAGAACAATATCTTAAAATTTATGTTGTGCTTGTTGCTCAACAAGATGAAATGGTGATGGTCAAACAAAATACCGCAACTCAATAAACAAGCAGAATGTAAATCAGAAACATATGATGACAACTCAACATCAAATCTATACTAAAACCAAACATACATCAAACTTGGAGACTCATTTGGCAGGTAAATTAAGCCTTAAGCCCAAAGCTTCTTAGGCCAATTTGGACCAAGTAATATCTCTGTCCAATAGGCCGCTCAAAGCTAAACAACTTTCACGATCTGACAAAAAATAGCACAAAAAAATACAATGTAAACAAACAAGTAGTAATTGATTTCTGACAATCAAAGTAAAAGGGATGTAATAAAACAATATCACACAGTCTGCTAAACAATATCACATAGTCTTCTAAACAATATCACACTGGATACTTTAGCAGCAAATACGTGATATTTATAAGATGTCAAACAATTTAGAACCTAAATCGGCGAAATGTATACTACTACTAGCTAACAGTAAAGAGTAACAATGTAAAACAGATGTAAATCAATCTGACACAAATTTAAAAAAAATTGAAACAAGATACTACACATGTAAATTAGGTTTACATGACAACAAAACTCGAACAAAGTGAAAAAATTTAAAATCGCAATCAAATAACAAGACTATGAATCAATCTCATCAAAATTATAAATCGAGAACAAAAAAATCATAACAACATGTGAGTTTAACATAGACCAGGAAAAATTACTGAATATATAACAAATTCGTAACTTGTTCGAATTAAATTAACCTAGATATATGAGAAAGAAGACCAATAAATCATATGAAATCCTCACAAATTAAACCTAATTTAGGAAAAAGAGATACAAAGCATTGAAATCACAATGAGTAGCTACAAAATCATAACAAACGTGGTAAGATGACTAATAATTGCAAATATATGTAGCGAAACAACAATCACATGAAAATAAAACTGAAATTAAAAACTAAAGATAAAGTAGATGTACCTGACATTGCAATTTCGATTGAAAGAGTATGATCGTTGATAAGAAATAGAAGAATGACAAATGATTGAGTTGAGATTGAATTCGAAACAAAAAAATCACGAAAACAGGAAAATTAGGGATTCATCGAAGAAGATGGAAGGTAGAGAGAGAAAGATTTTGGGTGAGAATGAATGAATTAGGTTTGTTTCGATGGAATAAGGAGTATATATGTGCGTCCGCAAAATTACCATATTACCCTTATTTATCCGCACTAAATCATGGACGTTGGATCTCTTACATCTGACAGCTAGTATTAATCCGCAATCCTCAAATATATGAGTCATACTCACATGATCTCATTCCTATATATATATATATATATATATATATATATATATATATATATATATATATATATATATATATATATATATATATATATATATATATATATATATATATATATATATATAGCATTAGGATCATGTAAGTCCTACTCTTACATGTGAGTCCATAAGTCTCATTGTGAGCCTTTAGATGAGGGAGTTAAAGGGTTGAGATTGCAAGCAAAAATAAGGGGATTAATGCCTAATTAAACACTCCCCCTCTCTACTTTACTAATCCACATTAATTAAATATTAATCCACTATATAACATTTTTTTCTCAAACACACTTCTCACTCATCCATCATAATATCATCCTCTCCCACTCTCTAAAATCCCAAATACATCAAAATTCTAAAAAAACAAAAACCACTCATCCCCACTTTCAAAAAAACAAACAAATTGAACCTTAAAACAAACCTCCCCTACCACCGTCCCACCCACCACCGACCACCACTTCCACACGGCCACCTACTGCCACCGTTCCTCACCCCTACCACCACCACTCCCGGAATCACCACCAACGACTCTCACCATGACAAACCCCACCACTGCCACCGTCACTCACCGCCGTCGACCCCAGATACGCACCACCTACCCCAGACACGCACCACCCACCCCAGACACGCACCACCTACCCCCTGCCGACACCACCCACTACAATCCCACCACCGACCATCACAATCACAGCCTCACCACCTCGTCTACCGACACGCACCACCTACCCTCTGCCCTGCCGCGCGCCGTCCTCAGCCGTCCTCTTCTCCTTTTTCTCCCTCATTTTTCTCTTCTCAGATCTGTTTTCTTTTATCAATTTTTTTTTTTTTAAGTTGAACTAAGGAAACAGGGAGATTTTCTCTTCCCAGATCTGCGTCATTTTTTTTTCTTTTTTTTTTTTAAGAGATCCGAAGGTTAATTAAAAATAGGGGATGTTTCATGTTTGTGTGTTTTTGACTTTTGTGATTGAGTTATTTCGTTTCTTTTTTTTTTTTTAAAAAAAATTCAGATTTCTTTTTTATGTTTTTCATTTTCTTCAGATTTGGTGGTTATTTTTTTAAAATTTTGTTTAATTTATGAATAATATAATTTTGGAAACCTCGATCTACAAGTCTACAGAAAAAATTATGACATTATTTATTTTGTTTACTTGAGTAAATATTTTAGATCTTGTTTTTATTTTGTGAATTTTTTTTATTTTAGTCTTGCATTTACTAATACTACATCTCATATAATTTGTTAATTTTAATCTTAGATATATTTAAAATGTCGCCTCCTCATTTTTCTTCAATTGTTGTTATATTAGATCGTTTTATTTTAGTCTTAGATCTAATAAATAGATCTAAGGTTATTTGTTAATTTTCATCTTAGATGTACATTTTTTTTTCTCTTAGAATTACTTTTTTTTTTCTGCTAAAATTACCCTTTTTTTCTATTAGAATTACACTTTTTTTCATCTTAGAATTACACTTTTTTCTACTAGAATTACAATTACTTTTTTTCTGCTAGAATTACACTTTTTTACTACAATTACACTTTTTCTGTTAGAATTACTCTTTTTTCTGCTAGAATTACTCTTTTTTGCTGCTAGAATTACTCTTTTTGCAGCTAGAATTAGTCTGCTAAAATTAGTCTTTTTTCCGCTAAAATTACTCTTTTTTCTGATAGAATTACTCTTTTTTCTGCTAAAATTACACTATTTCTGCTAGAATTTCACTTTTTCTGCTGGAATTACCTAGAATAACTCTTTTTTCTGCTAAAATTACACTTTTCTGCTAGAATTACACTCCTATTGGACTAATGTTACACTCTCGATGGACCTGGTTATATTCTCATTGGACTAATGTTACACTCTCAATAGACTAAAATTACATTCTCAGTGGACTGAAATTATACTTTCCTGGACTAAAATTACACTTTTTTGGACTAAAATTACATTCTCCTGGACTAAAATAACAATCTCATTGGACTGAATTACACTTACCTGGACTAAAATAACACTTTTTTTCGTTAAAATAACACTCGTAAAATGTTAAAATTACAATAACTTGTGATAAAATTACAAAAATTCAAAATATTATTCGTCAAAATCACTCGAAAAAGACTGAAGTTAAACTTGTAATATGCAAAATTCTCGTAAACATTCCTTTAAATTACACTCTTTGCTGTTAGTATTATACTCGTAAAATCCTAAAATGTCGAAAACTTGTCTCGAAAAAAAAACGAAATAAAACCGAAACAGGAAAAATGTTAACAAAATTTTCATAAACTTTGAAGAATAAGACAAAAGGTGGTGTTAATTGTGTATGATAATGAATTAGTGAATGTATTACTAAAACTAGAGAGAGAAGTGAATTAATTAGTGTTAAGTGTGTTTCTTCCTTTCAATCTCAACCTTCCACTATGCATGATCCAAGGGCTGTGGAAAGGACTTATGGACTCAAAGTATATGAAGGGACTCATTTGAACTTTACTATATATATATATATATATATATATATATATATATATATATATATATATATATATATATATATATATATATATATATATATATATATATATATATATATAAGTCTTTGTTAGTAATGATCAATGAGTAATGTCGACAAGGTGCTTCACGTGTAGGATATTGTTTGATGGTGAACTTCAGGGACGAAGTTCCTTTTTAGAGGGGAAGAGTAATATCGCAAAATAAAAAGGCCGATATTATAATAATTTTGTTGTTCGTTTGTAATGTTCTCTATTGTCTCTGTTATATCTCTAGCTGAAAGTTATAATGGTTTTAATCGTTTTGATGAGTAATTTGTATGCTTAAGTAAAAGTTGAGTAATTTACAATGAAAAGATGGTCATAAAGAGATAAGTATGTCGGGAACGGTAACAAAGTGTTTGAATCATGCAGTGCAATAGGATCGTTGTGTGACATGTTTGGATGTTGGCAGTCGTGTGCTAATATGGTCTCGTAGTTGCGTGGCTAAAATTTTGGAGCAATAGTATAGTCGTTGGTCGTGTTGGTACATGTTGTGAGTTGGTAAATCGAGTTGTGGGTTGTAGAAGTTGGTGTATATGGTGTGTCGGACATGATGATGATGACATAGTGGGGTAATGTTTCTAGAGAGTAGTGACCTTTTGTCGGGAGAACGGTGATGTCGACCTTGGTTTCTTGTTTTATGGGTGGGGGAGGATGAGTTGAACTTCGGGGACGAAGTTCTTTTTAAGGGGGAAGACTGTAATACCCGTCCTTTTAGGGACCCGTTGACCAACGTTGACCGACCTCGGGGGCAGTCAATAGCCCTTAGTGTTACGTGCCAGAGTTACCTTGTGCCTTGTTTGTCTTTAGGTTTGAGTGGTACTCGATAGAGTAGAGGTTACTCGATCGAGTAGCTGTAGATACCTCATTTCTGCACCTCCCGCAAACCACCCGGTGATGATTGGGCCGCATGTTTGGTACGCGGAACGATTTGTGACAGTTCATAAGATTATCGTCAAGTGATCGCTCAAATATTAATGTCTACCTCTTAGTTGTCATCTACGTGCCGATACGGTCGTTTTGACAGTAATTAGAGTACATTTGGAGTCCGGACCTAAAACCGTCTTCATTTTCTGATAACCGTTAATTCCCGAGTCAGAATGTTTTGGAATGTTCCGGATATTTCTATTCCTTATTTTAATAAATATTTCACAATCTTTATCTTTTGGCAAACAATTTCCCGTAATATTCATACAAAATATTAAGGAAAACCATATTATTCCATCCTTCCATAACTAAAACACGGAAATCTTTCTTCCGCAGGAGGAAACCACTTGGGAACAGACGCAGCAGGTGCTGCGCCTCTTCCAAGAGACGCAGTGGCTGCTGTGCCTCTTCCCAGGCCCTTTTCTGCGTGATTTTCGTATCTTTTTTATATCTTTCCGAGATTCACTTCCAAAGACTCTCCGAAACCATAATTCCTTCACGTGATTAGTATAAATAGGAGCCTTCGCTCCTCATATTTCTCACGCGAGTGTCCGCCCTTCTCTTCTCCCTTTGCATTCTAGACTTTTGTTCTTACTTTTTGGCGTCTACGTGCTTGAACATTCGACCACGTAAGCTCGGATATTTCTGAGTACCAGCCTCGTTTGCATGACCGACCAATTTGACCAACTACACATCAATCAACTTAATTAATCTAATTGTTTTCCTCTTACGAGGGCACTTTCTTTACATTCGCGTCGAGCATCACTAATCGATATCTTAGTCCTTCTCGTTTCGTCAACATGTAAGTCTGAGGGTGTAAATTTCTCTTTTATTTATTGTATTTTACTTATTGTACCATCAATTGTAAGATTTATATCGAAAATATCATTAAAACCGATTTCTAAAACCGTGCTTTAAAACCTCTTTTTACTGATTTTCAGAAAGACTAACCATCGAGAAAGGACGCAGCAACTGCTGCGCCTCTTCGAAGGGACGCAGCATCTGCTGCGCCTCTTCGTGAGGCTGCCGCAGTTCCTGCTTCCTTTCTTCTTCCTTCGTCCTCTGTAAATTCGTTAACTTTTATTTGTTTTCGTTTGTTCTTCAATTCTTTGACGTAATAGCATAATATATCTCATATGTATATTGTTCATCATTCATTAGCATGTAATTCATCATAAATCCGACTTAAATCCTTTATAATCTCATATTTGCGGGTTTTCGTCATAAAATTCAATCCGGGTTGTAGGAATTCGATTTGTTCATGTTGAGTTTCTGGAATTCGTCTTTGAAATATTTTCATCTGTCTTTTGTCATATTCATCACATGTTCGTCGTTAATTTGTCATTAATTCATTATGTTTAGCTTATTTCATTCACCCATGTCACCAATTAATCGTTCATCCATGTAAATAATTCATTTAATTCCGTCTCATCTATGTTTTACTGTTTTTATGACCTTAATCGCATGTAATTAATGTATTAATCACTTCCATCCGAGTAAATAACTCTAATTAATCCTTAAAATTACCAACGAGTATTAACAACACGCAATTCCGGCTTCACAGCCAGAATTCAGGCCAGGAACAGACGCAGCAACCGCTGCGCCTATTCCAACGGACGCAGCTCTACTGCGCCTGTTCCAGGTTGAATTCTGTCCCTGAAATCCGTTGTTGTTCGACTTAGTTTAATTAGCTTACGTATAATCTACTATTATTCGTATTATCACCTTCTGATCTGTTTCGTTTATTCTTTTATTTCTTTTTCTCAAATCATCCGTTTTAAAGGTATTTTCGACATAAATCGCCTAATCCATTGTAATTATTGTAATCTTTATTATTGTAATTTCCTTTTATCGTATTTATCATTGTATTTTTTGTATCACTTGTATGTCTTCACATGTAATTGAGCATTAAATCCAATTTCGACTTAATTGTTTGCTAATTAATTGTTCACCGACTTAGTCTAATTCTCATATGCTAGGATTAAAACTTGGATGTTGCGTTGCATGCATTACAATCGACTATATATCAAGTATAAATAACTTCCCTAATCATTATTAGAGGTCGCTATCGAGGCGGGCGGGATTAGGTGTTCGATCAAAAGAGCTTCCTAATACGTACCCTCACCCCTTACTCCAGATCTCTGTGAACATCCATGTTTATTGGCATCCACGAGAGTCATTCTAGACATAGAATGCTCAGGGTAACGATTGCTTAGTGTTCATGTCATTACTTTGTGTCTTGACATGACACGAGGTATTCGAACGGTTCCAATTGCCCATAAAAATTGGTGGCGACTCCAACAAAAATGCAAACGCTTGTTTCTCCTCTCTCCCAAGCGCCCCCGTGGGCCCCCGTTGTCCACAGTTTGGCGACTCCGCTGGGGATAATACACTTACGTGTAGCAAGGGTGAAACTTGAACAAGGTTAGAGAATAATTTGTACGAGACAATTGTCGGTTTTCATAACTCGGTCTTCCTAGATCGTTTCATTCGGCCTTCTTAGGCCCAACCCAACCCATTCGACCAATCGTCCCGTCTAAACGGTCCTAATTCTTATTTGGGCCTAAGGATGGATAACGATTGACGTCATCCATACCATGATGCTTACTCTTGTTTGTATCAAGGGCCTTCACTACTTGAGGAAATGGACTAGGAATCGGCCTTACTCTTGTTTGGTACGAGCCTCTCCACAGACTTCGGGTTTGATGGTTCGGTATGGCAACCCACCCTTTAAACCAAAACCCTTTTAAAAGCACTCAGCATCCCGTTATAATGCTTGTATAAATGTTTGTACCTTACATGATCACCATTTCTAAACAAAATCATGACGACTTTTCAAAAAATCAAAACCCCTTTTTTAAATCAAAATTTCGAAAAGGCCATTTGATTAGCGCAAAACCCAGTCGAAACAAAACCCTTTTAAAAGCACTCAGCATCCCCTTATAATGCTTGTATAAATGTTTGTACCTTACATTATCACCATTTCTAAACAAAACCATGACGACTTTTCAAAAAATCAAAACCCCTTTTTTAAATCAAAATTTCGAAAAGGCCATTTGATTAGCGCAAAACCCAGTCGAAACTCTGTCCGTTTGTCGGGTCAAAAATCCGGGCTCAAGCCCATTTCAAAACCTCACTTTGAGTCCACTCCTACAACTACACTATAGTTGATTAGGATACACATTTTCAAAACTTTATCCTTTCTTCACAACTCACTCAACACAAGTGGCACACACCCACTTCATGAGTCAAAACTTTTCTTCTTTTAGCAAGTGTGTTAGAATGGTCGATCGTGTTTTGATTCGTCATCGATCTCTTATCTAGTTTTCAAGATGCCCGGAACCGACGAGACAAACCTCAACCAACTTCAAGATGGTAATGATCGAATCCTAGCCGCACTAGCTCAAATCCAAGTTACTCAAGACCAAGTGTATGATCGCCTTGAGACCATCGAGGGCCGGATCTACACCGTAGAGGGGAGATTGCCTCCTCGTGAAAGTGAAGTAGTAGGTGACTATGCGGATGAATCCAGGGACGAAAATCCTCTCATGGGGATGACTGTAGCTGAGAAAAGACTCCAATACTTAGAGGAGCAATTGATGTACCTTAAGGGGGATGACATTTATAGGGAGAATAATCGCAAGTACGAGGCCGTCGATGCTAAATTACAAACCAATTTCAACATGACGGATATCCCTAAATTCAAGGGTCATGAGAACCCTTTGAACTACATCCGTGCTTTCAAGGATTACATGTCTATCAAAGGCATCAAACCCAAGATGTTCTTAAGGATCTTTCCTTCATCTCTTGACACTATCCCAAAGCAATGGTTCTACTCCCCGGATCATAAGAAGATCGCTACTTGGGAAGATGCCGCGATCGAGTTTGCTAAGCAATATGCGGATAATGCGGAGATCCAAGTTAACATGCGCACTCTAGAGGTTCTTACCCAAAATGACAAAGAAGGATTCACCGACTTTCTAAGTAGGTGGAGGAAGACTAGTACCCAACTAGTTGAACGCCCGGATGAGGCTACCCTTGTGGAGAAGTTCGTGGATAATCTCAAACCCATCTATGCCAACCACTTGAGGTACCAAAACATCAAAAGTTTCAAAGACTTAACCGTACTGGGAACGAGGATCGAAGATGACATCCGTAAAGGACTCTTGTCTAAAACGGTAGGTCGTGGATACCAAGGCTCAACAAGTCGTTCATAAGGCTCCACTAGCAAGACCGATGAGGTTAACCTTCTCGAGCCATCCAAGAAAAATACCCCACCAAGGAAGTTCACAAATCTTGGGGACACTTACGCCAACGCTCTAAAAAGATTAATGAAGCAAGGCAAACTCCAACCCATTGGACCTACTCCCGAACCCGAAAGAAAATCCAAATTCTGGGACGGGAACTCATACTGTGAATACCATAGAGGCAAGGGGCACGACACAGAAAAATGCTACAAGTTGAAAAATGTTCTTCAAGACATGAAGATGGACGATTACCAATACCGCCGGGAGGTAAACCCAACAACACTCAGAATCCTCTTGGAGTTCTAGTGATTACAAGTGACGAATCTACCTTATATTGCTCACATCTTATCTCCCCAAAAGAGGAGGTGATCAATGGGATATGGGCGGATAGCGAGGAAGATGTCTACCTCCAGGATCTTCCCTTAATCAAGAGCGCTGAAAGCATCATAGATGAGATCATGGCCACACTGGGCACAGAAACAAACGCGAATCAGCAGAAAGGATGGAGAAAATCAATCAAGTGGACCAACAATCAAGGAAAACTCTTCAAGCTCACCACTGGAGAAGGAGAGATGTTCAAAAGAGAACCAGAAGACGATGAGTTCGAGTCGGAGTCGGAGTGAGAGTCGGAGTCTAGAGAAGTCACTAGGGAGTCTTCTCCTGTCGTCATCCCCATTCCTTTTATTTCCCCTAGCTTAGCCTCGAGTAGTAACAGTAGTTCGGGAAATGTCCCAACCATTGTCCCTTTGCCGCCACTAACCACAGATCAGATGGCTTATTTGTTTCAACTTTTCTCAAACTTTAATATGAATAAATCAGGTTCTTTTTACTCTTCGTGTTATCTTGAGTGCAATTCTGTTTACGATGATACTGAGGATGACCAAGACCCAGACTCAATCGAAATACCTCCCTACGTAGCCAAAGAAATACTGCAGGAAGGGGAAGGGGGACTAGTAATAGAGGACACCGAACCCATCAACGTAGGAACCAAACTAGAACCCCAAGAACTTAGGATAGGGACTACCTTAAGCTCTATCGAAAGGGCCGATTTTATAGACCTCCTAAACGAGTTCAAAGACGTTTTCGCTTGGTCCTACAAAGACATGCCAGGGATCGACAGGGATATTATCGAGCATAGAATTCCGATAAAGCCAGGTTTCAAACCTGTAAAACAGAAGCTTCGCCGAATGAGAACGGAATGGGCTCTCAAGATTAAGGAAGAAGTCGATAAGCAATTCAAAGCCGGGTTCATCAAAGTTTCCGAGTATTCTGACTGGGTAGCCAACATAGTACTTGTACCCAAAAAGGATGGGAGGATCCGTGTTTGTGTTGATTTTAGGGACCTAAACAAAGCAAGTCCTAAAGATGACTTCCCTCTACCACACATCGACATATTGGTAGACAATACCGCAGACCACGCGTTACTATCCTTCATGGATGGATATGCGGTTTATAACCAAATCAAGATGGCCATAGAAGACATGCATAAGACCGCCTTTGTCACTCAATGGGGAACCTATTGCTATACAGTGATGCCGTTTGGGTTAATCAATGCTGGAGCCACATATCAACGCACCGCGACTACACTTTTACATGACATGATGCACAAAGAAGTTGAGGTATACGTAGATGACATGATTGTCAAGTCCAAGGATAGAGAGGGGCATATTGCGAACCTTTGCAAATTTTTCGCAAGACTACGAAAATACAACATGAGGCTCAACCCTCAGAAGTGCACATTCGGGGTGACATCTGGCAAACTCCTGGGATACGTCGTTAGCCAACGAGGTATAGAGATAGACCCTTCCAAGATCAAGGCTCTGATCGAAATGCCACAACCTCAAACAGAAAAAGAAGTCAGAGGATTCCTGGGAAAAATGTAGTATATAAGTCGATTCATATCGAAACTCACCATGATTTGCGAGCCTATCTTCAAGAAACTCAAGAAGACAGACCACACCATGTGGGATGACGATTGTCAAAAGGCATTTGATCGAATAAAGGAGATATTGGCTAAACCACCAGTGCTCATGCCACCTCAACGAGATCAACCTCTTGGTTTATATCTAACAGTAACCGAAACGGCCATGGGTGCCATGTTAGCTCAAACTGTAGGAAGTGAAGAAAGAGCTATCTACTACCTTAGTAAGAAGTTCTTGGAGTACGAGTGCAAATACTCACAACTCGAAAAGACATGACTCGCTCTTGTGTGCAACGAAGAAGCTACGCCATTACATGCTTAGCTACTCCGTCAAAATATACTCCAAAATGGATCCAGTCAAATACCTCTTCGAGAAACCCGTCCTCAACGGACGTCTGGCAAGATGGAGTTTAATGCTCTCAGAGTTCGATCTCAAGTATGTGCCTCTGAAAGTCATAAAGGGTCGCGCCGTTGCCGAATTCTTTGCAGAAAATCCCATCGACGATGCACAAACAATAGATACTTGGTCATTTCCAAACGAGAATATACTCCAAACTGATGTAGACTCCTGGGACCTTTACTTCGACGGAGCATCAAACTTAAGAGGATTTAGAATAGGAGTGTTGCTCATTTCTCCTGAAGGTGAGCATACACCAATCTCTGTCAAACTCGACTTCGAGGTGACAAATAATGCTGCAGAATACGAAGCTTGTCTCATTGGATTACAAGCCGCAGTAAGTTTAGGCATCAAAAACCTCCGAGTGCATGGGGATTCATCCCTGATCATCAACCAAGTTACAGGATCTTGGAAAATTCGAAGCGAAAGCCTAGCACCTTATCAAGCTAGGATAGACCAAGTTACCCAATTTTTTGATCACGTGACATATCTACACCTACCTCGGGAAGAAAATCAATTTGCAGACGCTCTTGCAAAACTCGCATCTTTGATTAATATGCCAGATCACATGGTGGAAATGCCTTTATGCATCGAACGACGGTTAGAGCCAGCTTATGTCCACCAAATCACCGACGAAGAGGAGATCGCACAGGAACCCTGGTTCCAAGCAATCCTAAATTTCAAGCTCAGCGGTACCTATCCACCGGATATGGACAAGAGGGGACAACGCGCTATACGCCTACTAGCTTCCCAATACATTCTCATGCAAGGAGAGTTATACAAAAGAACACCTCTTGGTGTAATCTTACGTTGCCTTGATCATTCACATGCGCGGAAAGTAATGGAAGAAGTTCACGATGGAGAATGCGGTCCTCACATGAGTGGGCCCATGATGGCAAAGAAAATCACACGTTTGGGGTAACTGGACCACAATGGAATCCGATTGCATCAAATACGTAAGACATTGCCACAATTGCCAAATCTTCGGGAATGTACAACATGTCCCTCCTTCATTGCTCTATACGATGACATCTCCTTGGCCATTTTCTGCCTGGGGAATTGACATAATTGGGAAGATAACCCCAGCCGGAACAGGAGGTCACTGCTTCATCCTAGTGGCAATTGATTATTTCACCAAATGGGTAGAAGCGGCTTCCTACACTAGTCTCACGGCTAAAAATGTGGCAAAGTTCATACAAAACAACATCATATGTCGATACGGTTGCCCACATGTGATAATGGATCACATTTCCAAGCTGAGACTGAGCAATTGCTAGTGTTTAGGTATTTTTACCCAAATAGATTAATTAGGGTCAATGTAGTCTATATTCGTTGGTTGAATGCATGTTTGTTCGTACGTCGTTGAGTAAATAGGAAAATAAAGTGCGTAATGTAAATTGACACGTAAGATTTTGGTGACGCGGAAAACCCAATGTGGGAACAACCGCGGGAGGGACGGTACCCTACCAAGTATTGCACTATATGAATTGGAGGATGATTACAACAGCGTCGATTATACTAATCTTGCTGACGCTAGGTGTCCGGCCTGCAAGATCTCAGACGGGTGTATGTTTGTGAGTGATATATCGTGGTATGAATGCGTAAATGCGGTTGTCTTGAGTATAATCTTGAATGAACATATAGATGAGTGAATGGCCTTCTTGATTTGCTCCCCTTGGCTATTTATAGGGTAAGAACCCTAGATGTATCCTACCTTGAATATGGAAAGGGAATATTATTTCCATAAGGACTTCTTTCCAAACCCGGACTCCCTTGCCAATTCTCCCCAATCTCCCTATCTTCTCCCTAACTTCTCCTTAACTTCTCCCTAACACTCCTTTCCTTAACACGGGCGCCTTCTATGACGGGCTCTTGATCCTTCTTTAAGCCCGTTTTCCCTTTTCCTGACTGCGGGCTCCCTTCCTCCTCATCACTTCTTTTGTAATCTTTATTTCATCAAATGGGCCTTCTTTATTATGCTGTTTTTAGCCCAAACAGTTTGCCCCAAATTTCTTGTGAAGTACGCTTTCAAGTATCGAGCAAGGAATTTCACGTAACCAAATATTAAACCCTACGCCGTCTTTTTACTCCTTCCCATGCAATCCATCATTTCCAGCCGCCCTACTCCTCTTTCTCCGCACCCAACTCCCTCTCTCCTCTTTATAACCCCAACGTCCCTTTTCCACTTCTCATTAATCACTTCAAATCATTTCAAAAACTCTTCTCTCTTAAACCCTCAATCTTCCTTCTCCTTTATTCCTTGCCGGCTTCACTGTTTCCCTTCCCCATCTCCATCACCAGGTAATCCATCTTCTCTTCCTCTTTTAATCTTCATTTTCTCTCTCCACCATGGGTAAAACTCGACAATCTTCGTCAACCCCTACACCCTCCGACCGTAATCTTGACCACACTTTCCCTTCCCGGGGACTTTTTAAACATCCCCATGATTGTGACTCTGCCCTAACTCCGGCTGACATTCCGATGATCAAGAATCTGCTGGGTCTTGGTGACGGAGTGGATATCGCCATCCCTGAACCGGGACAAAAAGTTGACGCCCTTTGTCCGGGGTGGGTTAGTTTCTATCTGTATCTGTTTAGATATGGCCTCCGTTTTCCTTTCCCTAAACTTATTCAAGATTTCATATTCACCAACAATTTCGCCATGGCACAAATTTCTGCTACCATTTGGAGAGTTCTTCTCTATTCTCTGGCCGCTGGCTAGAGTACTGGTAAACATGTCAGTCTGGGCGATCTAGCCCATATGTACAACATCAGATCCCTGGGCAGGGGTCGGTTCTCATTCCGGGGCCATGGAGAGGCTCCCTTCAGACACGTGTCAAAATCTCGTGATGAGAAATGGTTTGAGGACTTCTTCTATGTGAGGAAGGATTCCATCCAGCCTCCTGCTGATTATATTTTCGAGAAATAGGTTCTGACTTCGAGTAAGTAGCCTCCCTGTCGCCTGATTTATTTTATCTCACTGCTTACTAGCTTACTTCATCGTCTTCGTGCAGGCCCCTGTGACCTTACCCGTATTGGCGCCAGGATTCCTGCCTGCAGCAAGCTGTTCAGCATTCCCGAGTCCGAGAGAAAGTTCCCAGACCTGCTTCCTGGTTTTTCACCTGCTTCCTCCTCCAATCCTCCCCAATCAGCTCACAGTATGTCTTCTGGTAAGATTTCTGCAACCACTTTTATTTGCATGTGTTTCGCGATGTTTTAATCATCCCGTAAATGTCGAGACTATGTATACTTGCAGGTTCTAAAGTTGATCCATTGGAACTCATCCTCCAAAGTGCTAAAAGAAAGAGACCCTCTGCCAGCCCTGATGTGGCCTCCGCCTCCAAGAGGAGTGCTCCTGCTGCCTCCTATCGGACTCCTCCTGTAGTTTCTAGTTCAGTTGCACCAGAACCTTTGAAAGTTAATCCGCTGTCTCGTCATCCGCCTACTGCTAGTCCTCGCGCTTCATCCAGCGGAGGCATTACTGCTCATTTCCCAGAGGGCTTCGGGAATGTGGACAAGATGCCGTACTGGCCGGAGATTGACCAATTGCTCTTTCCTCCTGTTAAGGAGACGTTTTCGGAGTTCTCCCCAGAGGAGATGGCTGAGAACGACGTGCACAATGCCTTTATGGTAAATATTCTTCGTCTTCTACCTGTCTGTCCATCTACTTCTTGCTTAAATTCTGCTTCTCAACTTTCTTGCTGACTTCCGATTATTCCTGCCCCAGACTCTTCATTCTGCACTCTACAACAGAAAGATGATCAACATAGTGCAGACCACTAGCCGTGTGTAATACTCCGTATTTATATGTCTTGGGGTACTCTATCGAGTAGCCCTTACTCTGTCGAGTAAGGGCAAGTTGCGAAATAAAATAGTTTCTGACCTGTTGGGTACTCGATCGAGTAGCTGGGGTACTCGATCGAGTAAGGGGGTACTCGATCGAGTACCTTGGGTACTCGATCGAGTGTCCGGTTTTACGGGGGAGTTTTCTCGGGTTTTGTTAATTACGCGATTAAGGTATTTAAACATATTCGTAATTGTTTTAAATCACTTTTTACAAAACCTAAAACCTGTTTAAGAGAGAAAGCAACTAGTTCTTCCTCCCAATCGCGTTCTTGACAATTCCCGGAGTTCAGACGGTCAGTTCGTATCGTAGTTCGTGTCGTTGGATTCCTTGCGTCGAAGGTAAGCTTTTAATATAATTTCTATAATGTTTTGTTAAGATTGATGAAACCCTAATTTAGGAATTGGGGGTTTTTATGAGTAGTATTTGAATGGTAGCATCTATGTGTTGTATGGTAGGAGGAGAATTCGTAGAGGAGCCGTTTTGATACAGCTGTAGATACCGTCTGCGTGTTGTGCTTTCCAGGTAGGATTTCCTACTCAGTATTAGTCCCATAATGGGATATTGGTGATGTGCTGTAGTTAGTTGTTTGATATGTTGGTTGTGATTGTGATTGTGATTGTGTTTGGTTGTCTATGGTTCTCGAGATGCGTTCTCGGCTGAGTGGGGTCACTTACGGGAGTGACTTCACGCCCTAGTTTCGCCCTTCGTGGAACCCGCCACGAAAGGGGATGTGCACATTAATGGACAGGGTTATCGCTCGTACGATGAGCGGGGCTTAGGTGGGAACGGCTGCGGTCCCCCATCGGGCGCGGGCGGGTCCAGTGGACGGTCGATATTGAGATGATGGGAGTTGTGTGTGTGTGTGTGTGACATGATTCAAATTGTCTATGTATCTTATTATTGTTATCTATATTGATTGTGTGATTAGTCCGACCCGGTGTTGTTTTGTAAACTGCGGTGATCCATTCGGGGATGGTGAGCAGATATTGAGCGGTATAGATATGAGTATCTTGGGATATTTGGGATGGCCACGACATGACGATAGAGTCTTCGCATCGTAGTTTGGCATTTATTTACATTTCGATTGAGAACAGATAGTTTGGAATAATGTATTGTACTTTCAGTTTGGTTTCGAGGATTGTATTTATTCATTAAACTATTTACAATAAATGTTGTTTCTGTTTTGTCTATTTGATTATCATACCTCGGGCGACCGAGATGGTGATGTCTTCATACCTGAGTGGTCCTGGTAAGGCACTCGGAGTATGGGGGTGTTACAAATGGTATCAGAGAGACGATCCTGAAACCTGTAACCAATGAACTTAATGAACATAGGGAGTCAATTAAAATGAACCCGGGGTAAAAGTTGTAGGAGCTAGTGCAAAGGCTTGGGAGACGTCCTAAAGTCGCGGGGGTCGCCCTACAACTTTGAACCGGTCACATGGGGAAAGTGTTTGTCGAGTCATCTGTGTGTTTGATTAACTTGTGCAACGAAGTGATGAAGTGTGTTGATTGTTTGGTGATGAAATAGGAAGTTGAGAATGTGAAAGAAAAGTAATATATGTGTGGACTTGATGTTGGAATAACATGTTGGATGTTTACAATGTGGCTTTAATAGCATGATGAATTGATCTTGTTGATAGTAGAATAGATGCGTAGCATATTTATTATGATATCATGTGATTTTATAAAGTTAGCATGTTAGCATATGACTTAATATGCGGGTAGCTCTTACGTATTGGTGGTACTTGATCGAGTGAGGCTGACTCGATCGGGTAGGTTTTTGGCGATTTTGAGTCCAGAATCGCGTTTTGGGGCACTCGATCGAGTAACTAGGGGTACTCGATCGAGTAGGGGGTCACTCGATCGAGTAGCCTAGATACTCGATCGAGTGGGTTAGAGATCAGAAGGTCTGTTTGGTTCTGGAGTTTAGGTGCTCGATCGAGTAGGTTCTGGGCAGCGCGTGGGTTTAGGTACTCGATCGAGTGGGTTTAGATACTCGATCGAGTAGGTTCTGGGCAGCGCGTTTTCGTGTTTTGAGGTTTAGTACGTGTGTTTATGTTTACCCTTTCTTATATAGCTTCAAGATGCCGCCCAAGAGAAATGCTTTGTATGCGAGAGCTGAGCTTATGACTACGGATGACATCGTCAAGATGTTAGAGCACCAGGATGCTCTTACTGAGACCCTGAAGAGAGTGAATGAGGACAAGGATAAGAGTAAGGAGAAGGAGGTTGACCATGCTAAAGTCAGCCTCTATATTGCGAGGTTTAACCCAAAGGAGTACAAGGGAGTTGAGGAGCCTAACCTTCTTGATAGTTGGCTGAGGGAGATGGAGAACATACTAGATTTAGTTATTTGTCCGATGAGATGAGAGTGGATCAGCTGCATTCTATCCGAGGGAGGCGGTGGCAAGTGGTGGGATTCAGTGAAAGTGAGTGCCAAGGAGATATATACCAACCAAGGGTTACCTGCTATACCTTGGGAGGAGTTTCGTAGGGCTGTGAGGAAGGAGTTCGTACCAGAACATGTGAGGAGTAAGTTGAGAGAGGAGTTCGACAAGTTTAAGATGACTCGCCTTGAGATGTCGTGGTCGAGTACTACGAGCGGTTCAATGAGAAATCTAGATATCTTTGAGGATATGGGTTTGAGTGAGGAGAATCGGCTTTGAGGTTTGAGAGAGGGCTAACCACGAAAAATTATGGATAAGTTACCGTGGGAGTCCTTGCGATGTAAAGGAAGCGTATGAGAGGGGGGAGAGCCGAGAGACTAGTGGAGATGGCTCGGGAGAGGTCGGGTGGAGAGAAGAGGAAGTCGGAGAGCGAGGGTGGTGGCCAATCTAATTTCAAGAAAGGCAACCACAATCAATCTAAGGGATTTTCTTCGGGTCCGGGTTTAGTCTTTGGAACTTCCTTTGGGCGAGGCCGTGGGAGTGTGAGCAATAGGCGGGGAGTGACTGCTTTGGTTGTGGTGGTGTAGGCCCAAGAGACATGAGTGCACGAGTGCACCGGGATCTTTCGAGAGACCCGCACGAGCTTTGCGAGCAATGACCGGTGGATCATGGCCAAACCAGGGAGGTCAGATCTACCAGAGTGGAGGCAACCGCAACGGCGGTAATTCTTATCAGAAGACACCGGCGAACAACAACAACAACAATCAAAGGTCGGGTGCTAAGCCGACCGCATCGGCCCAAGATCTTGTCCGGGAGGTGGGCAAAAGACCAGTGGCAAGTTGTTCATGATGGACAAGAAGGCAGCTGAGGAAGATGCGCACGTTATCACCGGTACATTCCTTGTTAATGGTATTCCTACGTTTGTTTTGTTTGATTCGGGGGCTTCTCAGTCGTTTGTGTCTTCGAGTCATGTAAAACAGTTGGGTTTGAGAGTATATGAGTCTGTTAGTGAGCAAGTTTTCATACCTTCGGGTGAGTCTGTACCGTGTGGGAGGTTGTTTAGAGATGTATCTTTGATAGTTGGGCAAGTCGATTTCCCTGTAGACTTGCTAGAGTTTCCTTTTAACGGCTTTGAGATGATAGTTGGGATGGATTGGTTAGGAAAGTATAAAGCTAAGATAGATTGTCATCAAAAGAAAGTGTCTTTAAGAGGTCCAAAGGGTGTTAGTGTGTCTTACCGTGGGTTTCTAGTCAAACCCAAAGTTAAGTTGATTGCAGCTGTCACCTTGAAGTCGTATACGAGGAAAGGATGTCCTCGATTTTGTGCCATGTGAGAGATGACCGGATAGAGAGCCCGGCGGTTGACGAGATACCAGTGGTGGGAGAGTTTGCAGATGTTTTTCCGGAGGAGATTAGGGGTTGCCACCGAAGAGGGAGATAGATTTCACCGTAGAATTGAAGCCAGGGACGGGGCCAATCTCTAAGGCACCGTACCGTATGGGTCCTAAGGAGATGGAGGAACTTAGGAAGCAGTTGGATGATTTGATAGAGAAGGGATACATTAGACCAAGTGTATCGCCTTGGGAGCACCAGTTCTTTTCGTGAAGAAGAAGGATGGGAGTTTGAGGCTATGCATAGATTACGAGGGAGAGCGAACCGTGTGACGATAAAGAACAAGTATCCTTTGCCAAGGATAGATGACTTGTTTGATCAGTTGAGTGGTGCAACAGTCTTTTCTAAGATTGATTTGAGGTCGGGGTACCATCGGGTGAAGATTAGAGAGGTGGACATACCGAAGACGACTTTCACGTCAAGGTATGGCCATTATGAGTATGTGGTGATGCCGTTTGGGTTGTCTAATGCGCGGCGGTGTTTATGGATTTGATGAATAGAATTTTCAGACAGTTCTTGGACCGATTCGTGGTGGTGTTTATCGATGATATCTTAGTCTACTCTAAGACTAAGGAGGAGCATGAGGAGCATCCGAGGATCGTGTTGCAGACTTTGAGGGATCATGAGTTGTATGCTAAGTTTTCCAAGTGTGAGTTCGGTTGGAGAAAGTTGCTTTTCCGGGGCATGTAATCTCTAAAGATGGGGTAGCTGTGGATCCGGCGAAGATTGAGGCTGTGACAAAGTGGGAAGCACCAAAGAATGTTGCGGAGGTTAGGAGTTTCTTGGGTTTAGCTGGATACTACGGACGGTTCGTGAAAGATTTCTCCAAGATAGCTAGACCGATGACAGCGTTGATGAGGAAAGAGAAGAGGTTTCGTTGGGATGAGAGTTGTGAGACGGCGTTCCAAACATTAAAGGAGCGTTTGACCACGGCTCCTGTCCTCGCATTGCTGAAGGAGCGAGAATTTCGAGGTTTATACGAGATGCCTCGAAGAATGGGTTGGGATGTGTGTTGATGCAGAATGGTAAAGTGATTGTCTATGCTTCTAGGCGAGTTGAAGCCTTATGAGGAGAATTACCCTACTCATGATGCGGGAGTGGGTGCGGTGGTGTTTGCTCTCAAGATTTGGAGACATTACCTTTATGGAGCAATCTTTAAGGTATTTTCGGATCACAAGAGTCTCAAGTACATCTTCACGCGGAAGGAGTTGAACATGAGACAGAGGAGGTGGATGGAGTTGATTGGCGATTATGACATGGAAATCATCTACCATGAAGGGAAAGCCAACGTTGTGGCGATGCTTTGAGTAGGAAGAGTGTACATTCCTTGTGTACACCTCTATCTTTGATGAGGCCGAGGATGAGGTAGCGAGCTTTGGGATACATATGATGCGAAAGGAGATGCCATGGGTGATATGACAAGACAACTTGAGTTTTATGATGATATTCGGGATAAGCGAGGCTTTGGATCCTAAGATAGTGGAGTGGAGAGTGGGGTAGAGAAAGGGAGTGTCCGGTTTTCCATTCATACGAGATGGTAGTCCGAGGTTTGATGGTAGGTGGTGTGTTCCTAATGACGAGGAGTTGAAAAAGACAATCATGAATGAGCGCATTGCACACCATATTCAGTTCATCCAGGTGGAGACAAGCTATACAAGGATTTGAAGAAAACGTTTTGGTGGCCTGGGATGAAGAGAGAGACAGCTGAGTTTGTGTCCCGTTGTTTGACGTGCCAAAGAGTTAAAGGGGAACAGAGAAGACCACAAGGTAAGATTTAGTCTTTGGAGGTGCCTGAGTGGAAGTGGGAATCCATTTCCATGGATTTCATTGTGGGTTTGCCTAAGAGTCAACAAGGTAACAATATGATTTGGGTGATAGTGGATCGTCGACCAAGTCACTCACTTTGTTCCAATGAAAGATACATGGACTAAGGCACAATTGGCTATGGCCTATCGAAAGAACGTCTTAAGTTACATGGAGTCCCTAAGGACATAGTGTCTGACAGAGATGCGAGGTTTATATCGAGGTTTTGGAAGGAGTTGCGGGAATCGTTGGGGACAAATCGAAGATGAGTACTGACTTTTCATCCTGCGACAGACGGGCAGACTGAGAGAACAATCAAGACTCTTGAGGATATGTTGCGAGCTTGTGTGATGGATTTTGGTGGTAGCTGGGAGCAGAGGTTGGACTTGATAGAATTTTCTTACAACAACAGCTATCACACCAGTATAGGTATGGCACCGTTTGAGGCTTTGTATGGGAGGAGATGTAGGAGTCCAATCTGTTGGAACGATAGTGCTGAGGCAGTGGTCTTAGGACCAGAGATGGTGCATGAGATGGTGGAACAGATTAAGATGATCAGGGAACGGATGAGAGCAGCTCAGGATCGACAAAAGAGTTATGCAGATCTACATCATCGGGACATAGAGTTTCAGGTTGGGGACAAGGTTCTTCTGAAAGTGTCTCCGATGCGTGGGGTTATGAGATTTGGGAAGAAAGGCAAGCTAAGTCAGAAGTTTATAAGGCCTTATGAGATCTTAGAGCGAGTTGGGGAAGTTGCGTATCGTTTGGCTTTACCAGCTGCGCTGGAGAGAGTGCATAATGTGTTTCATGTATCGCAGCTGCGGAAGTATGTGAGTGACCCGTCACATGTGTTGGAGGCAGAGAACTTAGAGCTTGATGAGTCTTTATCATATCTTGAGGTACCTAAGCAGATCCTAGACCGAAAGGTTAGAAAGACTAGGGGTGGTGAGACAGTTTTGCTTAAGATCCTTTGGTCTAACCACGAGACCGAGGAAGCTACATGGGAGGCAGAGGATATCATGAAAGAGCGTTACCCCTTCCTTTTTGATCAAGTATGTATGGTTACGGGGACGTAACCTTGTTTCTTTTAGGGGGGTAGGAGATGATCGCGAGCAGTTTCTAAGAGTTTTATACACCTTTTTATATGTTGCGTCGGTAGGTTGTCGGGATGAGTTGGGTAAGTAGCGTGTTTTATATTGAGTTTTGTTTTGGTTGTCGAGTCGGGAATGTTTTGGAGTACCTTTGTTTTAGTAGTGGTTTGAACTTCGGGGACGAAGTTCCTTTTAAGGAGGGAAGACTGTAATACTCCGTATTTATATGTCTTGGGGTACTCTATCGAGTAGCCCTTACTCTGTCGAGTAAGGGCAAGTTGCGAAATAAAATAGTTTCGACTGTTGGGTACTCGATCGAGTAGTGGGGTACTCGATCGAGTAAGGGGTACTCGATCGAGTACCTTGGGTACTCGATCGAGTGTCCGGTTTTACGGGGGAGTTTTCTCGGGTTTTGTTAATTACGCGATTAAGGTATTTAAACATATTCGTAATTGTTTTAAATCACTTTTTACAAAACCTAAAACCTGTTTAAGAGAGAAAGCAACTAGTTCTTCCTCCCAATCGCGTTCTTGACAATTCCGGAGTTCGGACGGTCGTTCGTATCGTAGTTCGTGTCGTTGGATTCCTTGCGTCGAGGGTAAGCTTTTAATATAATTTCTATAATGTTTTGTTAAGATTGATGAAACCCTAATTTAGGAATTGGGGGTTTTTATGAGTAGTATTTGAATGGTAGCATCTATGTGTTGTATGGTAGGAGGAGAATTCGTAGAGGAGCCGTTTTGATACGATTGTAGATACCGTCTGCGTGTTGTGCTTTCCGGTAGGATTTCTACTCGTATTAGTCCCATAATGGGATATTGGTGATGTCTTTGTAGTTAGTTGTTTGATATGTTGGTTGTGATTGTGATTGTGATTGTTTTTGGTTGTCTATGGTTCTCGAGATGCGTTCTCGGCTGAGTGGGGTCACTTGCGGGAGTGACTTCACGCCCTAGTTTCGCCCTTCGTGGAACCCGCCACGAAAGGGGATGTGCACATTAATGGGGCAGGGTTATCGCTCGTACGATGAGCGGGGCTTAGGTGGGAACGGCTGCGGTCCCCCATCGGGCGGGTGGTCCAGTGGACGGTCGTATTGAGATGATGGGAGTTGTGTGTGTGTGTGTGTGTGATTCAATTGTCTATGTATCTTATTATTGTTATCTATATTGATTGTGTGATTAGTCCGACCCGGTGTTGTTTTGTAAACCCGCGGTGATCCATTCGGGGATGGTGAGCAGATATTGAGCAGGTATAGATATGAGTCGGGATATTTGGGATGGCCACGACATGACGATAGAGTCTTCCCACGTAGTTTGGCATTTATTTACATTTCAGTTGAGAACAGATAGTTTGGAATAATGTATTGTACTTTCAGTTTGGTTTCGAGGATTGTATTTATTCATTAAACTATTTACAATAAATGTTGTTTCTGTTTTATCTATTTGATTATCATACCTCGGGCGACCGAGATGGTGATGTCTTCATACCTGAGTGGTCCTGGTAAGGCACTCGGAGTATGGGGGTGTTACAGTGCCACCAGCGCCAAGAACCAGGAGCTGAAGGAGACTGTTGCAGATCTGGCACAGCAGCGGGTTGATCTGAAGGAGCGTGTGGTGGAGCCAAGACCGAGCTTCTTTGTCACTAAGAAGAAGTTGAAGGAGGGGGCGATCGGTGGCTCGAACCGGGCGGTGTGCAACACTTTTTACGATTCTCAAGCGATCGAGGAGAAGATCAGTGAGCTGATCTCCCTGGCCACCAACGTTGTTGCCTATGCCACCTGGCGGGGAAAGATCAGCGGGATGCGTGCTGCCCTTAAGGAGGCTCCCACCCAGTGGGCTATAGAGGAAGAGGAGAAGCAGCTAGAGATGCTCTATCCCACCCAACCTGATCTGAGCGTGTTGATGCCTGAAGTTGGTGAGGTGAATTCTCCTGCGTTGGCTGAGCAGTGCCGGGGGGTGGTCTTGGAATGTCCCAGGATGCTACCGACGGAGCTCGGGAGCTATGGCGGTGAGGATCGAGGTCAGACGAGACTGAAATGAGAGGTCGGCGAGCGAGAGGAGATGCTAGAGGTGGAGGTCATTAATGTAACCGATAATTAAGTTTTATGTTTTGATGAACTTTTTTGGCAGTCTGGCCCAGAGGTGGCAGACTTTGTAAGTTTTAAACTCCTTTTGTGTTTGCTCCGCCAGGGTGGCGGTTAAACTTGGGGCCGTATTTTTGGCCATATTTCTAAATGCCCCTTGTCATAGTTTGGCAAGGTTTTAGCTTACATATCGTGTGTTCGTTGTTTCTCTTCCCTATTTTTAGGAAGTTTGTGCCGTGTCAGTCTGCTTGACTGATTTAGGCGAGTCCTGTCACCCTGAAAAGGCAAATGTTCTGACTCAGCTAGCTGTCGTGTCAGCCTGATGGCTGATTTAGGCGTATGCCGCAATGTAAGGAGGAGTGGTCGTGTCAACCTAGGAGGCTGATTTAGACCAGCCTGGTCAACCTGAAAAGGCTGATCCAGACCAAGCTAGCTGCCGTGTCAGGCGGATGGCTGATTTAGGCGTATGCCGCAGTTTTGGAGGAGTGGCCGTGTCAACCTAGGAGGCTGATTTAGACAAGCCTGGTTAGCCTGAAAAGGCTGATCCAGACCAAGCTAGCTGCCGTGTCAGCCGTATGGCTGATTTAGGCGTATGCCGCAGTTTTTGGACTACTTAACCTTGTTCATGACGCAAGGTGTGTTCATCCTGTTTTATGCCAGCAGGGGCGTCATTGAGGCAAAGTTATCGTCATTCTAGGACCAAATGGAGACGCTGTAGGATTCTGGTAGCGCAGATATCCCTACGTTCCATGTTCGTTTTTGCATGCATGCTGGGGCCCTGATTAATTGCTATTAGTGCGAGCTACGTCCAGGGGGTGGTATCAGGGGTAGCTGGATAAGCGTATTCAGCTGTCAGCTAAGCTCCCTTTCGTATGTTCCACAGTCCGCCTGGTGAGGGTGCTCCTTGTGGAAAAGTAGGTTGGGCATGTTGGAGTGTCGTGTGCCTTGTCACCCTGCGTTGGCAGTTGACAGTCCTGCTAGACATCCTTTCAAAGTACCATAGACACTAGAATTCAAAGTGATGTACTTAGAGAAGCCTAAAAATAAGAAAATCTATTAGAATGATGTGAAATACCTGTCACCATCTCATGGGGTACCAGAGCAATTGTGGTCCCAGGACGCTGCCAGACCACACCATCCAATAGTAGTTTAAAGTCTTAAAAACAACTAAAGACATCAGAAATAAGTGTGAAATTGGCAGTATGCCTACTACCGGATTTTATTTTATCTTTTTTTTTTTTAAAACGATTTGGCTTCTCATAGTACATTATTCTGAAAGCTAAAGACTACTTATTATTAAAAGTAATATCTCTTCAGGTGAAGTATGTTCCATGGGCGTTGTATGATTTGACCGTCCATAGTCATCAGTCTGTATGCGCCATGGCCAACAACTCCTTCTACCTGGTATGGTCCTTCCCATTTGTAGACGAATTTGCCTGCTTTTCGATTCTTGGTGTTTTGAAACACCTCTCGGAGAACCAGGTCCCCTACCTCCAGGAGCCTAACTTTCACATTCTTGTTGTAACTCCTGGCCACTGACTGTTTGTAGGAAGCCAAACGGATTTTTGCGCTTGCTCGCAGATTGTCAATTGTGTCCAGGCTTCTGGTCATCTCTGCATTGTTTAGTTCCCTCGTCATATTTTCATACCTGTGAGTGGGAACTAGAACTTCTGATGGAATGACCGCTTCCGCGCCAAACACCAGGCTGAAGGGTGTTTGACCTGTTGCTATCTTTGGTGTCGTTCTGTCTGACCACAACACTAGTGGCAATTCATCTGCCCACTTTCCTTCTAACTCCTGTAACCTCCTTCTCAGATTGTCCATAATGATTTTATTGCTGGATTCAGCTTGTCCATTGGACTTTGGAGTCCTAGGTGCTTACTTTTTTAAGGTGATATTCCACCTGGCACAGTATCCCTCGGTATCGTTGGAGATGAATTGTGAGCCATTGTCACATATGATTTCTGATGGGATACCAAATCTGCAAATGATGTTTCGTTTTATGAACGAAATGACTTGTTTGTCTTTTACCTCCGTGAATGCTTCTGCCTCTATTCACTTGGAGAAGTAATCTGTCATTGCTAGCATCCAGGTTCTGTTTCCTGTGGTCCGTGGTAGAGGGCCTACTATGTCCATGCCCCATGCCATGAATGGCCAGAGAGAGATGATAGGGTGCAAAGGCTCTGCTGGCTGGTGGATCATGGGCGCTGAGCGCTGGCAGGCATCACATTTTCGTGCGTACTCTGCTGCATCTGCTTTTATTGAAGGCCAATAATATCCCTGTCTGAGGGCTTTATTTGTCAGACTCTTGCCCCCTGCATGGTTTCCACATTCACCACTGTGGAGAGCATGTAACACAGTCTGTGCTTCTTCCTTGTCCAGGCACCGTAGGTAAGGGCCTGCTAGCGATTTTCTGAATAATATATCATCAATAAGCATGAATCTAGAGGCCTTTATTCTAAAAGCTCTCACTTCCTTCTTATCATCTGGTAGCTTGTTATGGCGCAGCCAGTCTAGGTAAGGTGTGCGCCCGTCGCCTGCCGGATCGGCTACCTGGTCAGGCGCCTGCCTGTTTGGCCGAGAGCTTTCACCTTCCTCTGTAACTGCTTGGATTTCCTTTTCACTTTGTTGATCCTCCAGTTCACCCCTGTCTATTTCTTCTGCCTTCTGGATAGAAGGTTCCAGCATATGTGCTATTGGAATGCTGGATAGCTCTGTTGGTTTGAATGTTGCCCCCAGGGTTGCTAGGGCGTCTGCTTCCACGTTCTGATCTCTGGGGACCTGTTTAAGCTTGCAAGTTTCGAATTTTTGTTTTAATTCCTTTGCTACTTTTAGGTATGCAATCATCTTCGAATCTCTGGCTATAAACTCATCATTCACGTGGTTGACTATTAAGAGAGTCGCCGGATATGAGCAGTGTCGACCTCGACTCGAGCTAGCTTCATTCCCAATATCAAGGCCACGTATTCTGTTTCATTGTTGGTTGCCTTGAATTCACATCTTACAGCTTGCGCTATCAGGTCTCCTTTTGGTGATCGCAGAATTAATCCTACACCTGCCCCCCTTTGGTTGGAGGCTCCGTCCATATACATCTGCCAGACTTCTGTCTGCTTGCTTCCTTCCAAAGTGAGGATCTCTGTATCCGCCCGGATTCGGATGGCCGGATGAAGTCTAACACGAAGTCGGCCGGTGCTTGTGATTTGATTCTTTGTTCTAGGGTCGTATTGGATGTCGTATCCACCGAGGTGTACAGACCATTTAGACATTCTTCCCGACAGATTCGGGCTTCCTCATGATAGCTTTTAGCGGGTAGTTTGTCACAACATGTATGATGTGTGACTCAAAATAGGGACGCAATTTGCGAGATGCTACTACCAATGCTAGTACTAACTTTTCAAGAGATGTGTACCTGGTCTCTGCCGCGCAGCGAGAGACTTGCTTACGTAGTATACTAGCTTCGCTCCTTTTCTTGCTCTCGACCGGAGGCGCTCTCGTTACTTCTGTGACAGCTAGGTATAAGAATAATGGTTCTTCTAGCTTTGGCTTTTGACAAATGATGGCGGGTCTTTGAGATAGTGCTTCAGTCTCTCGAAGGCTTGCTCGTGTTCAGCGGTCCATTCAAACTTCTGGCTTTTCTTTAGTACGTCGTAAAATAGCCTGCATTTGTCTAAAGATCTTGAAATGAACCTGTTCAGGGCTGTTACCTTTCCAGCTAGTCTTTGAACATCCTTAGGTTTCTCGGGTGATTCCAGCTATAAGACAGCTTTGATCTGCTCGATGTTGGCTTCTATTCCTCTCTGAGTTACAATATAGCCTAAGAACTTGCCAGAAGATACCCCGAAGGTGCATTTAGATGGGTTTAATTTCATCTTGTATTCCCTGAGGGTGCTGAATGTTTCTGCCAGATACCGCATATGATCTTTAGCCTTCTCCGATTTCACCACCATGTCATCAATATACACCTCCATCGTTCTTCCTATCTGTTCTTTGAACATTCTATTAACCAGCCTTTGATATGTGGAGCCTGCGTTCTTTAGGCCGAACGGCATGACGTTGTAGCAATATATTCCTCTTTCGGACATAAATGTTGTCTTCTCTTGATCTGCAGGATCCATTTTGATCTGATTGTATCCACTCCATGCATCCAGAAATATTAACATCTCGTGTCCAGCTGTTGCATCCACCATTGCATCAATATGAGGCAGCGGAAATGGATCTTTAGGACATGCTTTGTTGAGATCGGTGAAGTCCACACATACTCTCCATTTCCCATTCTTTTTAGGTACCACCACTACATTAGACAACCATTCTGGGTATTTTACTTCCCTTATTTTCTTTGCTGCCAGCAGGCTATCTACCTCCTGGTTGATTACCTTATTTCTCTCTGCTGCAAACTTTCTCCTTTTTTGCTGAATGGGTTTACATTTTGGGTCCACGCTAAGCTTATGTGTTATGATGGATGGATCTATGCCTATCATATCATCGTGTGACCATGCAAAGCAATCCATGTTATCTTGCAAGAACTTGACTAGCTGCTGTCGTAAGCTTCCTGTACATCCTGCTCCAATGAGCACGGTTCTTTCTGGGTGCAGCTTGTCCAGGTTGATCTGATCCAGCTCTTCTGCTGGGGGTTCGATGTATTCGTCCTGGATAGGCTGCTCCTGTAATTGCAATGCGGGAGGGTTGGCAGTGCACTTGAGTGCCTTTTTATAGCAGCCTCTAGCTTCCTCCTGATCTCCTCTTATCGTTTCTACTCCCCATGGGGTGGGGAACTTTATGCACTGGTGGTATGTTGAAGGGACTGCTTTCATTTGGTGCAACCATGGTCTTCCTAGGATGACGTTGTAAGTAGAAGGGCCATCTATAACCAGGTATCTAACTTGTTTGTTGACTCCACCCACGTAGGTGGGGATGATTATCTCACCTAGCGAGCTGGCTGTTTCTCCACTGAAGCCTACTAGCGGAATAGTCTTCTTCTGTAAATCCTTCTCCCTGAATCCCATGTTCTCTATGGTTTTCAGCATGATTAAGTTGACCGAACTTCCCGTGTCTACCAAGACCTTTCTAACTGTGCAATTGGCCATTGATAAGGTGATAATAAGTGCGTCATGATGTTCTCGTTCGTCGTATGTATCTCCTTCATCAAAGCTTATCTTTGGCAGTCACTTGTGAGAAATTCTCGCAAGAATTAGCTGGCCTGTCTCCTTTGATCTCGGTGGCATGTCTCTTAGCATTTTGAGTATGTCGGCCGCTTAAGTCCGAGCGCTTTGTTATCACGTTTATAATTTTAGTGCATGTGGGCGGGTCTGCCGGCTTGGCGGAACCTACCTTATCCTGCTGCTTGCCCCCACGTGGTAATAGGTGGCTCAGCTTTCCTTGTTCGTACAGGCGCTTGATCTCTCTTCTTAATGTGTAGCAATCCTCAGTGTTGTGTCCGATATCACGATGGAATTCACACTTCTTTTTGCTATCTTTTCTCCAAGCTTGTTCTCCTACCGGTGGGTTGGGCCACCTGACTCCATCTCCCATCTATCTGAGTGCCTTCAAGATTCCTCCGATACCTGTAGTGAATCCATATTCTGTCAGGGTGGGGAGTAGCTGGTTTTCCTCGATTCTGTTGACTCCCCTCCCATATGGTCTGTATCTCTCATCCTTCTTGTTGGTGGTTTGCTTTCTTCCTGATTTCTCCACGGCTGAAGTACTAGAAATACTCGGTGTGCTCTGTGGTCGACTACGGCTAGGATATCTTCCTCCGGTCGATCGATCTTGCAAATTTGCATTTTCTCGCATGCTTCGAAACTATGGCGGGGATGCATAGTCACCGTTTGCTTGACAGTCGAGTCGTGGTGGAGGCCTCTTCGAAGGCTTCTCTCTTTGTTGAAACATCACATTCTCGTCTCGCTACCTTCTCATTGTTAAAACGGTATTGTATTCTCCAATGCTCTCTCCCCCCCCGGACGATTCTCGTACAGGTCTCTGCGCTTCTTCGTGGCTTTCTGCCGCTTGCGAACTGTTGATTAAATGCGTTCACCAATTCAGCAAATGTAGATATCGACCTGTTGGGCAGGCTTACAAACCATCGAAGTGCCGGTCCTGTTAGGGTGGACCCGAATCCTTTGCACATGCAGGCCTCCTTAACTTGCCCTATAGCTGTTACCGTCATCATTTTATGCTTATACTGGCTGATATGATCAAAGGGGTCTGCTGTGCCGTCGAAGAGAGGCATATTTGGGTTTGTGAATCCTTTTTGGTATGGCTGTGATGGATATGGTGTCCACGAATGGTGAGTCGTCATAACTGTCTAGAGCTGCTTTCTCGAGTGGGGGTGGTAGCCCTAGAACCCTGCTCAGCATCTCCTTTAGTTCCAAGTACTGTTGATTAGTTATATTGGCTGAATCTAGGGTCCGCCTGTCAGCTGTCTGCATATTTCCTCCTGATCCGGGTTCTTGAAGATTCTGATAAGCTCCGGCAGCCAGGGGGGTTGTGGTAACGATTGTCCCCTCCTGCCGAGTTCACTTGCTTTGGTTTGATTCGGATCCGCTACGGGTGTCCGATCGATTGCTACGGGACTGCGACGGGGAGGCACCTGTTTGTATCCTACGCAGCCTAGTGGTGCGCCGCCTATATCTGGTGTGAGGTATCCTAACCCTCGTGGGGTTATCCTTCCATTTGATGGTATCGTAGCCAAATCCAATCTTGTAATTATTTCAGCTGGTATCTGCCTGCTGCCTGATGCTCCTTGCGTCAGATCTACCAAGGGAGATCTCCCTTCACCTGTCCTGTTCGCTGGATTGTTGGACTGCTGCTTTAGGAGATCAATTTGTGCCCAGAGCTCTCTGTCTCTCCTTCTTACCTCAGCATCTGCTCTCCTTTGGTCTTCCCTCATGTTTTCCATAGCTTTCTGAAGATTCTCCACGCCAGTAAGCAAGATTTGCGTGGGACTGGGCGGCGGAGTGACGCCTGAGCTTGTCGTTCCTTTGTCTGATCGGATCTAAGTTGAGACAGCAGGGGTCCTGGGAGGTAGAGAGGCTTTTGTTGTCGGTATGATTCTTGAGGTATGTCCGGGAGCATGCGTGGCCACTGTTGATGTTGGACTTTGGGTAGACGGTGGTGGTGGCGATGGTTGCCTGCTCCCTGACATGGCTTCGGTTACTTGTTTCTCCATTGTATATCTAGAATATCAACGATTGACGACCACAATACCCCACGGTGGGCGCCAAACTGTTTAGGTATTTTTACCCAAATCGATTAATTAGGATCAATGTAGTCTATATTCGTTGGTTGAATGTATGTTTGTTCGTACGTCGTTGAGTAAATAGGAAAATAAAGTGCGTAATGTAAATTGACACGTAAAATTTTGGTGACGCGGAAAACCCAATGTGGGAACAACCGCGGGAGGGACGGTACCCTGCCAAGTATTGCACTATATAAATTAGAGGATGATTACAACAGCGACGATTATACTAATCTTGCTGACGCTAGGTGTCCGGCCTGCAAGATCTCAGACGGGTGTATGTTTGTGAGTGATATATCATGGTATGAATGCGTAAATGCGATTGTCTTGAGTATAATCTTGAATGAACATATGGATGAGTGAATGGCCTTCTTGATTTGTTCCCCTTGGCTATTTATAGAGTAAGAACCCTAGATATATCCTACCTTGAATATGGAAAGGGAATATTATTTCCATAAGGACTTCTTTCCAAACCCGGACTCCCTTGCCAATTCTCCCCAATCTCCCTATCTTCTCCCTAACTTCTCCCTAACACTCCTTTCCTTAACACGGGCGCCTTCTATGACGGGCTCTTGATCCTTCTTTAAGCCCGTTTTCCCTTTTCCTGACCGCGGGCTCCCTTCCTCCTCATCACTTCTTTTGTAATCTTTATTTCATCAAATGGGCCTTCTTTATTATGCTATTTTTAGCCCAAACAGCTAGCCAAGTACAAAATTAGGCATCACCACTCTTCGCCCTATAGACCACAAACTAATGGCGCGGTAGAGGCAGCAAACAAGAACGTTGTCACAATTCTCAAGAAAATGATTGACAACTATCGAGATTGGCCAAGCAAGATACCCTTTGCTTTATGGGGATATCGTACATATGTTAGGACGCCCACTGGGGCTACCCCTTTCTATTTGACCTACGACATGGAAGTTGTACAACCAGTCGAGCTAGAAATACCCTCCTTGCGCATTTTACTCGAAAGTCAGATCCCAGAAGCCGACTGGAAGAGGGATAGATACGAAGAACTCATCCTCCTGGATGAACGTAGGCTACACGCCTTGTATAATGTTCAAACATACCAAGCACGTATCAAACGAGCTTTCAACAAAAGGGTTAAGCCAAGAAACATCAAAGAACGAGACTTAGTGCTCAAATCGGTTAGAGCTCTTTTACCTGTCGACCCACGGGGAAAATTCAAACCCAATTGGGCCGGACCATTTCTAGTCAAATCCATACTTCCAGGGGGTGCGGTTAGAATCACAGACCTAGACGGGAATGAGTTTTCCAACCCAACAAACCTTGACCAATTGAAACGGTACTATGCCTAGAATAGGAACAAAAGCGCGCCTCGCGTAAACCTTACGTGTCGCTCTTGTGGCACTAATAAAATCGGCCCCTGGCCAAGCTAAAACATAGCCAATGTCACTCTGCTCTTGCATTTTGACAAATTTATCATCCTCACATCATCGAATAAACTAATCTGCACCTTAGGAGTAAGTAAAAGCTCATGCTTATTTTCTAAGTTCATTACAAGCTCTTGCTTAGAACAATTATTCTTTTACATTTACTCGAACTACGCGCAAGGGTTTGATTTCATTTTCTAAATGAATACGTAGGCAATCCTTCACGGGATACAACCCATTACTCTAAAAAAATGTAAATAGAAGGACATTTGCATTGCATTTGGAATTCAACAAGAATAATAAATAGAAAATCACAACGGTTTCATAACCATTTAACCTTTTCTATTTCTTTCATTTCTTTTAATAATAATACGCTACATAATAAAATAAAGGAGGCTAGGATTCTAAAAACCCCACCTTTTTATTACAACAATAATAATAATAAATAAATAATAATAAAAGACTTGGGCTATTCTTCCATCTTCCCTTCGCCTTTGTCATTCTTGTCATACTTCTTGTCAAGACCTCGAGTCGGACGCTCGTGCGCCACTTCGGACCTAATCATCAACGGTCTTTCTCGAGGCCTCTATTTTCCATTTTTACCAACCACCACTTCCACGACAGGAGAGGTCTTCGGTTTCTTTGAAGGATGAACGACTCGAAACCCGGCTTCTTCCTCTCCCTCAGTCAAATGCTTTTCTTTCTCTTTCTCCACCTCGCGCACCTTGTAGTCCACAGGCTCACGCTTCCTCAATCTCTCGCGTTCTTCCGGAGTAGTAGCTTTCCTCCACCGCAGATAAGAATCCGACACCCACAAGGCATTAGCAGAAGAGTTCAAGAACCATGCATTTCTTTGGGCCCATTTAATGGCCCACTCCCTTCGGCTCTCTGTCGTAAGCGCCACAGCAGTCTGCGGAATAGTATCAAGCTTCGGAATCATCTGTTTCATTCCAATTTGTCTCATCAACCTTTCCGGGAAGATACACACCATGAATTCCAAGCCAGGAATGCGCACGGATCGAGTAGGATCCAAAGAAGACACTCCAGTGATAGACTTGAGGTGCCACCACGATACAATCCACCTAATCAAAGGGCCATCATCACTCTTCAATTTATTCTTCCAATAATCGCTGACTCGAGTGAAGTCCACCATGTACAACCTTGTCCTCATTGCAATCGAACGAGCATGATAAGAAGGAACATGGACTGGGGGCTCGATCAATCGAAGCCGTTCCATAAGCCAAACCTACCAAAAGCGGGTATTAAAAACAAAAAACAAAAAAAAAAACAAAAAAAAAAAACGAAAAAAAAAAGGAAAGAAAAAAAAAGAGAAATTGTTCTTTTACCTGCAGAATGACGGGACTTCCCAAATACGGTAGGTCGCGGTTGGCTTTTCTATTATCCAAGCCCAACAAAATCTCTCCTAAACATAAACAAGTTGGGCTCCTGCGCAGCTCCATTTGCTCAACAAGGCCTAGAAGACGGGGATCACCCCTCAAGTCTTCATCAACATGCCCTTGGAAGACATACACATACAACAAGCAAAACCAAAATGCCCTTCGCCTAGCAACATGAGAAACGGTGGGGTCGGCCCTATTTATGAATCGGTCTATAAAATCCAATATTCGCACTCCTTTCGAGGTCACTAGACGGTCCACCTCAAGTCTAGTCAATCCCAGCAAATCTCTAAATTTGCTCTTGTACCCTTGCGAAGTAGAAGGGATGGCAGGCAAGTGTTCGGGATCCCACCCACCAATCGCGGCAATTTCTTCAGGAAATGGGCAAATATCGCCTCCAGGGAACGCAAAAACGTGATAATTCGGGTCCCAATAGTCAAGACAAGCATCCAAGAATGGTTTGACAACTTTAATTAACTTCAAACTCAACAACAATCCAAGATTATAGGCACCCATATCATATTTCTCCATGTTTGAAAATTCGTTGGTCCATTCTTTTAGGCGAATCTCCAAAGTATTCATGATGGGAGACTATTTTGAGAATTTTATGTAATAAGATGAAGAAGAGACGGAAGAATTATGTGAATAAAAGCTCTATCGACGTCTCTATTTATACTAATTTCTGTTTCCAAAAATCTGCCAAAACGGAACAACCTGGGAACAGGCGCAGCACCTGCTGCGCCTCTTCAAAGGGACGTAGCTCATGCTGCGCCTCTTCCTTATCTTGACTTCTGTGATTTTCCGCGTTGGATCTTTTCTAATTCCGTGACGAATAATTTCCTATTCTTACGGGATATTATTTTGGTAAATACGTGGGAAGTACCATATTCCATGTTTCCTAATTCCGCGAGCACGCACTTCGAGACGACATCAACATTCTCGCCGTTTCTCCACACCTACACTCTTTTTTAGGAAATAATTTTCATTTTAATTAATTTCTTTTATAATTCTTATTTAATTCATTTCTTTTAAGAATAATTTTCAACTTACCAAATCTCAACATTTATGTATTAAATTCATTTTTTTGTATGTAAAATTTCATTTCTACATTTCTAACTTATAGAATTCTATTTTTCTTTTTTTTAGGGGTAACCCTCCCTACCGTCCAGTCATTTCCGGCAAAATTTTTGCATTTTTTTGCATTCTTTTGAGTCTCTCGTTTTGCGCTAATTCAGTCCCTGTGTATATACAAATGTATGTTTTGCGTGATTTCTATGTAAATTTCGGCAGCATGACGGCGTAAACCGTCATCTACCAAACCTGTTCAAAGCTAACCTGCAGTTACAAGCAACACAACCCAGCAGCAAAGGCACTCAGGCCATCTCATACAACTCAAAAAAGGGAAATGTACGACAAACTGGGGGCTCTCGCCCCAAATAAAGTCCAAAATGTTCAAAATAAAGGTCCAAAATGTACAAATGTGCAAGAAACAAACAAAACTAAGTGAGACTACTGCTGGTCGCCCTCCAGCTCCACGACTCTTGCCGCAAGAGCGGCAATCTCGACATCTCGAACCTCAAGCTCCCTCAACAAGCGAGTTGTCTCCTCCCGAGACTGGGCTAACTCTCGCTCCAGCTCACGATCCTCCTGTAAACGTCAAGATTGGCTCATGTCAATCGTGTCAACCAAATACAAGAAAAATTGGAAAATCGAAATTCAAAAAAGAAATAGGCATAAGGTTCGTACCTGACGACCTCAACCGCCGACAAGTGCCTCGACGGCAGTAGCTCGCAGCCGGTTGGCCACCCTCCATAGCGCCACGAACCGAGACGGCGCAACCTGCATTTTCAAAAGGAAGTTCTCAATAAATTGAATAAAGTTCAATCAAACGTGTTCTTACACAAGGATTATACAAATCAGAGGCTCACCCTCCGAATCAGATGCTGCCAGTCATCCAGGCCAGCATCCGTCACAGCCACGTCAAAGTCACGTAGCTCGGAGATCGTCGTCCTCCCGGTCGCGTCAGTGTACTCGAGGGTCTCGGGGTACTCTGGGGGCTCGAGGCCCGCCGCCTCGACCTCCTGCAAGATCAAACATTTCTCATTAATCGATGATCTTTCATCATAGTTTTGAAAAATCAAGAATAAAGGAGAATAAAAATGCTCACCACAACCGGCCAGTACGCCAACCTCTCGTAGAGGAACGCCGAGTAGTCCTCACCAGGAAGAAGGAGGGCGTCACCACCAACGTCAGCCAAGTCGGCCTCCCTCTCTGCCTCAGAAGGCTCCCTGAACATCGTCCTAGGAGGATCGTTGGGAACCGTCAGCACATCCTGTGAGCAATGACGAGCCAAACGCTCGCCCAAGTACCACACAGGACCCATCGACGTCCTCAGCAGCAACCGACTCGAGCTCCTAGGTCGAAGGACCTCAACCACAAAAGGAGGCGCTCCAGCGTACTCCGCCCAAGGTCTGGGCACCCACTGTGACAGGACAAACAAGGATCATTCCTATGATCGATAGAAGCAATGAAGAAGCAAAAGAATATAAGTGAGATGCTTACGTTGTCCAGCTGAAGAGCGTTCACGTCCTGCCGGTAGACACCGTGAGAGGAACGCTTTCTCCTCGACCTACACATCACCCAATCTCTCACAACGGGATATGCCTTCTCCAGCGACTCCGTCCTCTTGGGCGCGAGGCCCGGGAAGTAGGAATACACCCACGCCTGTGAAACAAGATAGTCAATAACGATCTTTCATGACTTGATAAAGAAAAGGGAATTAATTCTAAATAAAGGTTCATACCTCCAGCAGTAGTTCAGGCCCGACAGCGCCAGGAGAAGTCCCCTTCTCCATCAACTCCGGACGAACCATGGCCCTCATGAAGCGAATGAGGAATGCAAAGCCAGCAGTGACCCAGTCCCAACGTCCTAGGGAGCTCAGGTCAGAAAGGAAGGGAAGAAGCTTCGTCGACAGCCTCTCTCCCTTGTCTCCGAGGTAAATCGAAGACAAGAACCACCAGAGCCACAAACGAGCCCTCTGCTCAGCTGTACAGGGAGGAGGAGCCGTCTCTCTCCCGTCAATCGTCACCAGCGCCGGGATCTTTCCCGCAAAGTAGTCTCGAACGTAGGAGTTGAGCACCAAGCCCGGCACTGTGACAGCCCTCGGCGACAGGTTCCAGCCGATCAACCTCCTCGCCTCGGCTGAGTCCACCCTCATGGCGGTCTCCGGCCACTCCACAGCCTCAGACCCACACGGCAGACCAGAAATCATGCCGTAGTCCTCCAACGTGACTCCCACCTCACCAAAAGGCATGTGAAAAGTGGAAGTCGTATCCCAGAATCGGTCCAAGAAAGTGCGGACCAGGCTAAGGTTAGCCCGCAGCTTCCTCTTCGCGATACCCCTCCAAGCCTGCACCAAAGCACCAAACGCTCCACGATCGATCGTGGCGCGCTCCTCTGCCGACAGCCGCTCGTAGCACTCCATCGCTGTCGTGTAGCCCGAGAACGACCTGATGTTCCCAGCCTCCTATTGTGATTTGAAATAAAAGCTATCTTTAGTTTTGAATGGAAATTGGAAAAGATATGAGCAAATGAATGAAAGAAGATGAGTGATAAGTAGTGAATTCCTATTTACCAAGCTCTTCACCGTCCTGTAGGACAGGTGACCCTTTGCGGCCCAGAGCAAGTGCCTGCTCTCCCAAGTCTCAGCCCACGAAGGAGCTCCTCTCAGCTGACGACCTCCTCGTCCGACGTTGGCCCGTCTCGGGGCCTCCTCCTCCTCAGCAGCCTCCTCCTCGCGGACCTCGTCCCCAGCAGCCATCACCGTAGCGGTGAAGGCCTGCTCCAAAGCCTCCTCGACCACAGCAGTGTCTATCTCCATGGAAGTCCTCCCAGAAGTAGAAGCCTCGTCACCTGCGACATTAAAGCAAATTTAGGCCGCGTCACGTGACGACGATCCTTGGTTAAGGGATTTTGAGCCTTCGAAAACCCTGAAATCACTCTTTCCTCGCCATCTTTGGCCATATTCTCACAAACCCGATCACTCATGTGATAATTAGGGTCAAGTCAAGCCTAAGTTGAAGCCTAGTTCCGGGTTCGAGTCGAAATTTCGGCAGCATTTCGTTATAATGGCGATTATGCCCTAGAAAAGTGTCCTGGAAAGGCTGTCACAAACCAGAATTCCGAGATAATAGGAAGTTTACCCATCATCCAAGGGTCCCAAATATCAAGTTTCATCGCAAATGGGCAATCCTAAGGCCATTTTCGAAGCAATGTACGGTTTAGCTGTGAAACCGTCTCAAATTCACTCAAATGCTCAAAACTCAACGAAAATTCAAAATAAATACATGGTTATGTTCCTTACATTACCAATTGTCCGTTTCTAATACCCATTTTACAAGGCAAATGCATTTGGGGGAAAAGCCCCAAATTTTCGATCAAATTGGGTCATAAACCCTAATTTTCTCGGCCAAAAATTGAACAAATATGGACGATTAATGCAAGAATGAGACACATACCTCGATTAGTCATGTTTAATGCAAGATTTTGGATCAAACCTTGGTGGAAATGGTGAGGATTTGAGAGAGAAAATGATGAATTTGTGTTTCGAAACAAATGAAATAATACCTCTGTTTATCGCGTTTTTACGCAGAAGATACACCCTTGGGAACAGACGCAGCAGGTGCTGCGCCTATTCCAAGAGACGCAGCTCTTGCTGCGCCTCTTCCTGGTGTTCCCTCCTTACGAATTATCAAAAATTCGTTATGAGTTCGTTACTAGTGGGTCCATCTTTGGTGGGCCTCTTCCCAAATGCTATTTTATCTTTTGGTCCGTTTGACGATTATCTTTCGTTCCGGCTCGCATTTCCAAGCCAACAACAGACTGTTACACGTTATTTTTCACTCCCAAGACTTTGCTTGTCACAACGAGCAGATATTCCTTTACAGGTGTTTCGACACGCCTTCATTATGTTCCCCGACGAGAGTAAGCGGATAGACTTTCCCTCTCAAGACATGGAGATTAGCATCTACCTAAGCAGATTTCTCCTCAGCAGTTCCCGCCTGTGTCCTGCTACTCGCAATTTTCTCGAAGACTACCCAAGCAGTTTTCCTCTCAGCAGTTCCCGCCTGTGTCCTGCTACTACCAATATTTCTTGTTTCCCCTCGGAGCGCGATAAAAATGTCGTTCTCCATAAGTTCCCAAACCAGTAGAGTTCTTACACTCGAGCCTTAGTTACCCCTTAGTTTAAACTTATGTTTGACCTCCTTCTCACCGATGCTTTCCTTTAGGGCCCCACACCCTAGTACCAATCCTTATATCTCCTTATAGGTCTTACCCGTAGCTCCTACGCAGCTCCGGAAGCATCTCAGGAAGAAGTATCAGGTATGGTCTCTTCTTATGGCTGGCGAGCCTCCTTACGTAGTCTTTTGGACTTTAAACGACCCTCCCCGATAGTCGACAGACTCTAAAATGTTCCCGACGACAGGTCCTTGGCTCAGACCTCTTGAGCCGCCTCGCGTCGCCATAGTCGTCAGGTTGTAATCTTCGATTGACCTGATGGCTATACTTTGACTTTCGCCTTGTCCAAGCCTCAGTCAAAGTGGGGGCTCTGTAGATACCTTATTTCTGCACCTCCCGTAAACCACCCGGTGATGATTGGGCCGCATGTTTGGTACGCGGAACGATTTGTGACAGTTCGTAATATTATCGTCAAGTGATCGCTCAAATATTAATGTCTACCTCTTAGTTGTCATCTACGTGCCGATACGGTCGTTTTGACAGTAATTAGAGTACATTTGGAGTCCGGACCTAAAACCGTCTTCATTTTCTGATAACCGTTAATTCCCGAGTCAGAATGTTCTGGAATGTTCCGGATATTTCTATTCCTTATTTTAATAAATATTTCACAATCTTTATCTTTTGGCAAACAATTTCCCATAATATTCATACAAAATATTAAGGAAAACCATATTATTCCATCCTTCCATAACTAAAACACGGAAATCTTTCTTCCGCAGGAGGAAACCACTTGGGAACAGACGCAGCAGGTGCTGCGCCTCTTCCAAGAGACGCAGTGGCTGCTGCGCCTCTTCCCAGGCTCTTTTCTGCGTGATTTTCGTATCTTTTTTATATCTTTCCGAGATTCACTTCCAAAGACTCTCCGAAACCCTAATTCCTTCACGTGATTAGTATAAATAGGAGCCTTCGCTCCTCATATTTCTCACGCGAGTGTCCGCCCTTCTCTTCTCCCTTTGCATTCTAGACTTTTGTTCTTACTTTTTGGCGTCTACGTGCTTGAACATTCGACCACGTAAGCTCGGATCTTTCTGAGTACCAGCCTCGTTTGCATGACCGACCAATTTGACCAACTACACATCAATCAACTTAATTAATCTAATCGTTTTCCTCTTACGAGGGCACTTTCTTTACATTCGCGTCGAGCATCACTAATCGATATCTTAGTCCTTCTCGTTTCGTCAACATGTAAGTCTGAGGGTGTAAATTTCTCTTTTATTTATTGTATTTTACTTATTGTACCATCAATTGTAAGATTTATGTCGAAAATATCATTAAAACCGATTTCTAAAAACGTGCTTTAAAACCTCTTTTTACGGATTTTCAGAAAGACTAACCGTCGAGAAAGGACGCAGCAACTGCTGCGCCTCTTCGTGAGGCTGCCGCAGTTCCTGCTTCCTTTCTTCTTCCTTCGTCCTCTGTAAATTTGTCAACTTTTATTTGTTTTCGTTTGTTCTTCAATTCTTTGACGTAATAGCATAATATATCTCATATGTATATTGTTCATCATTCATTAGCATGTAATTCATCATAAATCCGACTTAAATCCTTTATAATCTCATATTTGTAGGTTTTCGTCATAAAATTCAATCCGGGTTGTAGGAATTCGATTTGTTCATGTTAAGTTTCTGGAATTCGTCTTTGAAATATTTTCATCTGTCTTTTGTCATATTCAACACATGTTCGTCGTTAATTTGTCATTAATTCATCATGTTTAGCTTATTTCATTCACCCATGTCACCAATTAATCGTTCATCCATGTAAATAATTCATTTAATTCCGTCTCATCTATGTTTTACTGTTGTTATGACCTTAATCGCATGTAATTAATGTATTAATCACTTCCATCCGAGTAAATAACTCTAATTAATCCTTAAAATTACCAATGAGTATTAACAACACGCAATTCCGGCTTCACAGCCAGAATTCAGGCCAGGAACAGACGCAGCAACCGCTGCGCCTATTCCAACGGACGCAGCTCTGCTGCGCCTGTTCCGGGTTGAATTCTGTCCCTGAACTCCGTTGTTGTTCGACTTAGTTTAATTAGCTTACGTATAATCTACTATTATTCGTATTATCACCTTCTGATCTGTTTCGTTTATTCTTTTATTTCTTTTTCTCAAATCATCCGTTTTAAAGGTATTTTCGACATAAATCGCCTAATCCATTGTAATTATTGTAATCTTTATTATTGTAATTTCCTTTTATCGTATTTATCATTGTATTTTGTATCACTTGTATGTCTTCACGTGTAATTGAGCATTAAATCCAATTTCGACTTAATTGTTTGCTAATTAATTGTTCACCGACTTAGTCTAATTCTCATATGCTAGGATTAAAACTTGGATGTTGCATTGCATGCATTACAATCGACGATATATCAAGTATAAATAACTTCCCTAATCATTAGTAGAGGCCACTATCGAGGCGGGCGGGATTAGGTGTTCGATCAAAAGAGCTTCCTAATACGTACCCTCACCCCTTACTCCAGATCTCTGTGAACATCCGTGTTCATTGGCATCCACGAGAGTCATTCTAGACATAGAATGCTAAGGGTAACGATTGCTTAGTGTTCATGTCATTACTTTGTGTCTTGACATGACACGAGGTATTCGAACGGTTCCAATTTCCCATAAAAATTGGTGGCGACTCCAACAAAAATGCAAACGCTTGTTTCTCCTCTCTCCCAAGCGCCCCCGTGGGCCCCCGTTGTCCACAGTAGCTTAGGCACTCGATCGAGTAGGGGCCACTCGATCGAGTACGTTAGTTACTCGATCGAGTAGCGTCTTTTCAGCGAGGGTTTATAATCGTGTTTTGTTAAAACCGCAAATCATTTCCGCCTTTTCCCAAAACCTAGATGTCGTCTCTTCCTCTCCTCTTCACCATAGAACATCCCATGGGATCTTTTAAGGGCACTTGTGCCATAGGAGGTGATTGCTTGAGTCGAGTAGCGGTCTTCTTGCTGTGTTTCTACGTATAGGTATGCCGTCATCATCATCTTTGTCTTTGTGTTTCCAGATTAGGGCTAGAATGGTAGTGATAGAGGATTGTTGTGTTGTTTGTATAGGGATTGCTTGCTTGGTTGATGTCGTATGGTTGGTTGAGGAATCGTTGCTTTTGGTTAAAGGTAGGTTCGCCTACTCAGTTTCTGTTGGTTGTTAGAGTGTCGGTTGTTGTTGTTGATCATCGTTCTTGTTGTGGCTGTAGTTGTTGTTGTTATCATTGTTGTCATGCAGCTGGTTGTGATTGTTTGTCTCTGGTTCTCGAGGTGCGTCCTCGGCTGAGTGGAGTCACTTGCGGGAGTGGCTTCACGCCCTAGTTTCGCCCTCCGTGGAACACGCCACGGGAGGGGATGTGCACATTAATGGGACAGGGTTATCGCTCGGTAGGATGAGCGGGGCTTAGGTGGGAACGGCTGCGGTCCCCCACTGGCAGGGCTGGTCCAGTGGACAGTCGGTGACGGAGATTGGTTGGAGTGCTTGTGACTGTGTGTGTGTTTGATTGTGTTTGTAATATGTTGATAGTTGGTTGTTGTGTCTTGCCTCAATTACTGACCTTGTGTGGTTGTCTTGTTTGTCTTATGTGTCTGCCGTGATCCCTTATGGTGAGCAGTCAGTCTTAGCAGGTGTTATCTTAGATGGTTGCGGGAGTCCTGGCTGGGATGAGTCCTCACGAGTAACGACAGAAGTAACATATAGTTGACGAGTTGTATCTTTATTTAATAGTTTGGCTGTAACACTTGTAAAATAACTGTAATTGTTCTTTTATCGACTTTTGATGATTACTTACCTCAGGCAACCGAGATGGTAACACCTGTATATGCTAGGGAAAGTCTTGTTAAGGCTCCTTGTGTAACACCCCAAGAGATATGATTGATAGTAAGTTGTCTCACATCGGGAAAATATGGAGCTTGTGATATGTTTATAAAGGATTCCACCCACCACTTAGTAACAAAGCCTTGTACTTTTGGACTTAAGTGAGGACAAGTAGTGGACCCAAAGGTACACATCCCATCTTATTGGGGTTGTGTTACGACCGTGGTGGGTCGGGTTGTTATAAATGGTATCAGAGCAACCCTGCGACCGTGTGGTGAGCCTGTGGTCGGGAGTACCCGGGTCACACACCTAGCGGGGGAGGATTCTGGGCTTGACTACAGTCAGCCTCCGAGCACAACGAGGACGTTGTGTTATTTAAGTGGGGGAGTTTGTAACACCCCAAGAGATATGATTGAGAGTAAGTTGTCTCACATCGGGAAAATATGGAGCTTGTGATATGTTTATAAAGGATTCCACCCACCACTTAGTAACAAGGCCTTGTACTTTTGGACTTAAGTGAGGACAAGTAATGGACCCAAAGGTACACATCCCACCTTATTGAGGTTGTGTTACGACCGTGGTGGGTCGGGTTGTTATACCTTGGTATATGGGGGTGTTACAGAAAGAATGGAACGTGAATGCCAAAATTGCTCGAATTTACTTGGAGAAAGTGTCTCGCCGCATGGAGAACTGGGCGGATCAGAATTGGAGACCAAGGGAGTTCAAAGTAGGCGACATGGTCATGGTGAAGCTGAACAAAGAGAAGATGAGATTCCTCCGAGGACGAGACAAGCGTCTAGTGCGAAAGTACGAAGGCCCCATCCAAGTGATCAAGCGGATTGGGGAAGTGGCATACAAGCTTGACCGCCCTGCCTGGATGAAGTGTCACCCTGTCTTTCATGTGAGCTGTCTAAAGCCTTACCATCCAGATCCTGAAGATCCCACCCGCAACAAGAGCAAGCGCACCAACATCCGCTCCAATCAACTTCCAGCGACATCAGCCGACTGAACCAGCCATGAAGATTTTCAAGCGTTGCCGAGGACGGCAACAAATTAGGTGGGGGAGAGTGTAATGAGCCGCAGTTGTAGTGCACAATTCCTAAAAATTGCGCGCGCGATCATTCCTCTTCGAACCCTTAGATTTCTTATTTACACTTATGTATTTTTATTTCTGTTTTTAGTTTCATTTAGTACTCCAAGATTACTTCCTGCGTGTCGAATCTTGGAGTCTCGTTTTTAGTTTAAGATATGTTTTTAGGCGTTTAGAAAACATATCGCTATTCTGCACAATCAATGTATCCTGCTACCAGGACCAAACTATCAAATTTGCCTCTATGAGAGGTGCTAGTCAATCAAAACCGCTTCTCATCCAAAAGCTTGTTGTTGCTTGTTGCTTGCTTTCAATAATCGTATTGCTTACTTTTATGTCTTTCGTGTGCCGGACTTGATAATCGTGACTAAGATTCCCGACACACACCGACCAAGACCAATTACGAATGCACTAGTGATCCTTCACTAGTGTTTGACGCTCTCGCTTGCATTCTTGTCGTGTGTTAGACAAGGGTGCGCGCCACGTTCCGGCTCAAAGTCCCGAACCGTGACACCTATCCTCCCACTCTTCACATCTAACCTCTCACCTACTAGCCTTGGTTTTTTTGGCTAGTCTCCATATGTTAGATATGCTTCTATCACTCAAAGCGTACCTTGCAGCTACCTCTTTGATGGTGCCACGAGAAAGCTTACCATTTTGCGACTTTTCAAGCAAGTAAATGGCGATTTCTGTCCGCTGTTCTTTTGTCATGCATTTGAAGCCCATTTTGCTGTAATTTTATGTTTGTAATTTAATGTTATGGACTGTAAAAATTTATGGATTGTAAGATTTTTTTGTTGTTGTGTTGTTAATGAATGAGAGAAAGATGTAATTTAAGGACAAATTTGTTGTAAATAATGGGTGATGAAGTGTTGTTATATTGCTGGTGATGGGGTATATTCTGCACCGCTGACCAAGTCAACACATTGAGCAAGGTCAAGGATATCCACAGCAAAGTCAACGACTTAGACAGCCTAGCCGATGCAGCCTATCGGCCTGTCACCTGGGTCTCGGCATGGCAACCAGCCAGCCGGGACACATATCCGCGTACTCATATCCAAGGACCCTCGGCCGGCCTGCCATAGGTCCATCGGCCGAGGGTAGAACGGTCTTTCCACCTGCTAGCCACTTGGCCACTTGGCCACTACGTGACAAAAGGTGAAAGTCTATAAATACTCCTCAACCTTCATTGAGGAAAGCATCCACAATTTAACCTAAGAATCACTATTCATCTGGTAATATCTCCTTTCTCTCTCTACAATACGCATTAAGTCAAGTAACAACTTATCCCTCTAAGTTTACTGACTTGAGCGTCGGAGTGAGTACGCTTGGCACAAAGCCAAGCCCTCAGTGCGTTCATTGTTGCAGGAGAGGCCGAGTGGAACGATAAGGACAAGAGGGATTCAACTCAAGACATCATTCTACAAGCCACGGGTGGTAACAATACTTGCTCTGGAATTACACCCGGAACAATTGGCGCCGTCTGTGGGGAAAGACACTAGAAGCTAGTCACATTCATTCCCAAACAAAAAATATACACACAAAAAAAAAACCCACCCCAAAAGCCAAGAAGATGTCGAAACAACAAGAGGAATTCGTGACTGACGAAACCGAATTCTACCAGGATGATACCGTCCACAAATCTGGAATTGTGCAACCCTCCGCCGGTCAAGTGATTCAACCGGAGTACGGGATGCCAATAATACCAGACACTCCGCTGCCTGCCGACCAGGTCACCATCATGGGACATGTGGTTGATGCAGCAAAACTAAAGATGCTCCTGGACCTAATTGGGAGTACGCCGGCTCACACTGTCACGCCGACAAGAGCGGCGGAAACCGTCCGGGATACCAGGGCCCAAAATGTGACCCCAAGAAACTTGAATGGAGCATTAGGAGAAGCTGACCCTGTCAAGACACCGGAGGAGCCCAAAGTGGTCGTGGTAGACCTAAGTCCTTCTCGCATTCGTGAGAAGACAGCGTCGCCGCGGCACGAACGAGGCACACCCCGGAGGAGCGAAAGAAGCCCAACTCGTCAGAGTTGGAGAAGAAGCCCGACTCACCAGAGTCGGAGGAGAAGTCCTTCTCGCTACGAGAGGAGAAGCCGGACTAGGAATGCGAGGAGCCGATCGCCGCGTGTCGTTCGACATGTGGTCAGACAGCCCCTCAGCGCCTACGTCCTAGATACCCCGGTGCCGACTAAGCTGAAGTTACCACCTATAGCATACAAAGGAGAAGGTGACCCAACCGACCACGTCGAGGCTTACGAGTCTCACATGTCAGTATGGGAGCAACCCGATGAGGTTTGGTGCCGAATCTTCCCAACGACACTGCATGGGATGGCACAGAGTTGGTACAAAGGGCTACCCGACGGGTCGGTATACTGTTACGCCGACCTAAAGGACGCGTTCCTAGCCCAGTATTCCTGCAACATGAGAAGGGCCGTGGAGACATCGGACCTCCTGACTATCAGACAGGAGGGAGGCGAGTCTCTTCGAAGTTATGTGAAGAGATTCGACGCCAAGGTTCAGCAAATTCGTGAGTGAGCAATGAATCGGCGACCTTCGCGCTGCTGATGAAAGGCCTCCCAAGGGGAGACCTAAAAACGAGCTCATCAAAGCGGCGGCCCGACCTTGGACGCCGCCAGGAAATTGGCTGATCAGACCATTAAAGTGGAGGACTATCACAAAACCTGGGTAGGCCCCAGCGAGGCCGAGCACTCAGAGAAGAAGAGCCACCGGGAGGACAACCCGGACGAAGAACGCTGTGACAATAATAGGTCACGGTCTGGCCAGTCTGCCAGGAAACAGAACTCGGCGGGCGCCGGGGGGAGTTCGGCACCGTACTACCGAAAGCAGTACAATAATCACACCCCCCTGGTCGTATCTGCCGCCGAGGTCTTCGCCCTGAGCAAAAACGAAGGTCAAAAGTGGGAAAGGCCCCCTAGGGCGAGGAGTGACGGTGACACGAGCCAGTACTGTGAGTACCACGGCCACACCGGCCACTTAACAAACAACTGCCGGCATTTGAAAAATGCCATTGAAGATCTGATCCGAACGGGGAGTCTCGGCAAATACGTAGCCGGAGGCCAAAAAACAGATGCCGACGGGTCAAATAAGAAATCCGTTTTTGAGCGCGTAGGAGTAGTCAATGTCGTCGTCAGGGACAACGAGAACGGTGGGTCCGCTCATGGGCACAAACGACACCTGAATGAACTATATCAGGCCATCAACCTTGTGCCCAACACAGCAACCCCCGCTTCCAACATCCCCGATATGACCATTGGGAAGAAAGACTACGAAGGGATCATCGCTCCTCACAGCGACCCACTTGTGGTCCACCTGGACGTAGCCAAACACTTGGTGAAGAGATGCCTGATTGACACGGGCGCCTACAAAAACATTATGTACAGAGAATGTTTCCTCGGCCTCGGTCTGAAGGTTGAAGACTTGAGCCCCTACACCAAACCGTTGTACGCTTTTTTCCGGGGCCTACTGGTACCCCTGGGATCAATCGAGCTGCCAGTAATGTTCGGCGAGGGAAATGCGGCCAAGAATGTTATGTCCGAGTTCGTGGTTATTGACGGCTCGTCTGCCTACAACGTCCTCATAGGCCGGGTCAATTTGAGCGAAGCCGACGCTGTGATGTCCATCCGGGCCCTGACATTAATGTATGTCTCGGACCGGGGGGAAGCGCATAAGCTCGTCTCGAAGAACGAGGAGGATCCCGGCGTATGGGAGGTTTACACTAACGGCCCTTCCACGACGAATAGCTCGAAGGCCGGCATCGTTATTATCAGCCCAAACGGAGACGTGTTTGAGCACGCCTTGAAGCTTACCTCATTGGCCCCAAACAATGAATCCAAGTACGAGGCGGTGATAACCGGAGTCGAGCTAGCTAGGGCTGCCGGAGCAGAACACATTGTGTTGAAGACAGACTCACTGTTGGTTACTAACCAAATCAGAGGGGAGTTTGAGGCTCGGGACGACGGAATGGTAAGGTACCTAGAAAGGGTAAAAGCCGACATAGCGAAATTGAAATCTTTCCAAATCCAATGCGTTCCCAGATCTGAGAACAACCGGGCCGACGTTCTCTCAAAACTTGCCAGCTCAACCATCAAGAATATCAGCCGAACCGTGCTAGTGGATATCAGGACCGCTAAAAGCATCACTGACGCACTCTGCACGGTGGGCAACATCGAGGCCGTGACAACGTGGATGACTCCCATAATGAAATACAAACTTGCAAATGAGTTGCCGGAGGACCGCAATCTCTCGGCCAGGATAAAGAGGATCGCCGCCAGGTACTTGTTGTTTGAAGGAGAATTATACAGAAGGTCTGTAATAAGACCACTCTTGAAATGCGTCGGCCCAGCCGACGCAGAGCTAATTTTGACAGAAATTCACGAAGGCATCTGTGGTCATCACATGGGGGCAAGAACGCTGGCCCACAAAGCTCTCCGAGCCGGCTACTTCTGGCCCACCATGCTTGCGGATTCCAAGGCTAAAACCAAGAAGTGCACGAACTGTCAAATGCATGCTCCGGTGATACACGCTCCTTCCCGGGACCTACAACCAGTGCTTAATCCCCTCCCTTTCGCACAGTGGGGGATGGATATGCTGGGGCCATTTCCAACGGCCTCCGGAGGAAGGAAGTTCTTGATCGTCGCCGTTGATTACTTCACCAAATGGGTTGAAGCTGTAGCAGTACCGGCGAAAACCACAGCGGCCGTCAGAAAGGTAATCTGGGAAAATGTTATAACTCGTTTTGGGTTACCCCAAGTCATGGTATTCGACCACGGCCGAGAGTTTTGGAGTGACCTAATAATGAACTGGTTAGAAAAGCTTGGCATCAAGTTTGCATACTCCTCCGTCTGCCACCCATAGAGCAACGGGCAGGCGGAGGCAGCAAATAAAACAATCCTCAACGGTTTGAAAAAGACAGTTGAAGACCTTAAGGGAAGATGGGCCGATGAAGCGCCGGCGTCTGTGGTCCCTTCGGACCACGGAGAAAGAAGCAACGGGATACACCCCCTTCCACTTAGTCTACGGGTCCGAAGCAGTCCTACCAATTGAAGCGACGGTGCCAACATTCAGAACGGCTACTTTTAACCCAGTTGAAAATGAGGAAGGCCTGAAAGCCTCCCTAGACCTGGTCGAAGAAAGCCGAGATACGGCACGCCTCAACTTGGCAGTATACCAAAACCGGATGAGAAGAGCCTACAACCGAAGAGTCCACAAAAGGGACTTAAAAATAGGAGATCTGGTCCTAAGAAAGTCGGCCGCCACCAACAAAGGAAATATTCATGGTAAATTAACGGCCAACTGGGAGGGACCCTACAAAGTAGTTGAAGAGATGAGGCCGGGTACATACCGGGCCGATGACATGGGGGCGTGCCCTTGATGAGCCACTGGAACACTGACAACCGAAGAAAGTACTTTGTATAAGCGGCGGAGGTGTCCAAAACCATTGTCGGCACCCCGGCGCGTGTTTGTATCTAATGAAGAAACATCCAAGTTTTCCGTCGGTGTTTATCCCCTCCGTGGTTGAGACGCAAGAATAAACGTACACTCAGTGCAATTGAGACGCAAATCTAGCGATCAATATGCCTACACAGTTACGAACGCTGTCGAGCCGCAACCCCGATTACCTCGGCCAAAACCGAGAGCGACGGGGATACGTCGGTCGATACGCTAGAAGAAACGTATACTCAGTGCAGTTGAGACGCAAATCTAGCGATCAATATGCCTACACGCGATTCTAACGCTGTCGAGCCGCAACCCCGATTACCTCGGCCAAAACCGAGAGCGACGGGGATACGTCGGTCGATACGCTAGAAGAAACGTATACTCAGTGCAGTTGAGACGCAAATCTAGCGATCAATATGCCTACACAGTTACGAACGCTGTCGAGCCGCAACTCCGATTACCTCGGCCAAAGCCGAGAGCGACGGGGACACGTCGGTCGACACGCTAAAGACGTTAAACACAGTTGAGATATGCATTCTAACTGCCTCGGCCATGCCGACGGTAAAAACGAAGGCACTCAATTAATAACGCAAGAAGACAAGTGAAGGATCGTGATCAAAGCCCCGGCCAAGCCGAGGACCAAAAAGACAAAACTTTATTAAAAACGATTACAAAAAGAATACAGACGACGGCCGTCCCCATAGGGATAAGCCTAAACACAACCTACCAAGAGTTTTACAACAAAACAAGGGAAAGAAAAGCAAAAGATTACAAACATATCATTTGAAGCGCCAAAAAATGGCATGGAGGAAAGGCTCAATAGTTGGCCCCCGAACAGCTAAAGCTATCCGAGATGCCGGGTGAGTCTGGTGACGACCGCCCGTCTCCCTATGCCTGTTGCTGCCCTCCATCAGTAGCAGCAGCATCTTCGGTGGCCGGCTCAGAAGAGGGCTCGACGTTTTCAAGTGCCTTTAGCCTCTCAGCCTCCTTCACCTTTGCATCATAGGCCGCCTTGGCCTCAGCTATCTGAGCCGCCTTCGCCGCCTCCGCCTTCTCCGCAGCCGCTGCTTCCGCAGCATCAGCCATCTCATCCAGAAGCTGGTCAAATTTATCCCACGGGAAGGAGCCGTCGGGGATGAGCTTTTTTATTGCCTCCCTGGTCGCCTCCTCGGCCTGGTCCCGGAATTGGGCGCACATTTTAGGGAGGAGATCATCTTGAAACATTTCAATATCCTTCTCCTTTTGAGCAAGGGTGGCCTGCGTGTCCCTGAGCGCCTCCGCCTGGTTATGGAAAAGATCCTTCCACTCTTTCCTCTTGGCAACCACGGCGTCATAAGCGCCCTTATACCTGTCCCGCTCCTCCATCATCTTGGCAGTGGCGGCATCAGCATCCTCAACCTTGGCCTTCTCGGCCCCTAGCAGCTTCTCAGCTTCCTCCACACGCTTCTTGGCAGCAAGGAGATCCAGCTTAGCCTTCCCGGCTTCCCCCTTTGCAGCAGAGAGATCAAGCTTAAGCTTTGCGATCAGTGGCCCAGCTTGGGCCATGGCCTTCTCCTGCTCCATAATGTGGGAGCTGGTTAGTTGGGTCCACTTCGCCAACCTCTTATATATTTTCACACCCTCTGCCACAAGCTCGGTGGGAGGAATCTTCTGAGCTGAGTGATCGGAGCCATTTAGTTCACAAATTAAGCAATTGTGGTCGTTGGTCAATGGTCGATACAAAACACAATTTATACTTCACAAACAACTCTACAAATTAGTAAAGAGGCAAGTAAAGGTCGGATCCCAAGGGACGGGTATTGAAAACGAAGATTTCTAGTGCTACTAGCGGTGTCTAGGGGTGTCACAAGTTGGGTTGATGTAGAAGGTTACTAACTAAAATAGCAATGAAAATAAACTAACGAGGTAAATAGAATAAGGGTGTAAACAATTGATTAAAAGCACTAGGGTGTCATGGGTTCATAGGGGATTCATGGGATATGATCATACAAACATGTTCTCAATTTATAAGCAAGCAATTATTGTTGTGATGGATCGAGTTGGGTTATATCTTACAATCCTAGGAAAGTTTGGGTCCCGGAGCCGAATCTCTTGGATTGTACAACACCTACAAGTCGACTTAATCTTCCCTACTTAACACATGCATGGTCTAACAAGACTCGAGTTGGGTTATGTCTTACAAGTCAAGTTGAAAGGATAGTAGATGATAATAAATGCAAGGATTCATAGGCTTAGCATTTCATCAAACATAACATGTGCATGTATTAAGATCAAAACAAGCAAGCAAATAAGATATGAAAGCATATTGATTTAAGCATGAATCATCCCCATGTTGGTTTCCCCTAATCACCCATTAAACCCTAGCTAAGAGACTACTCACTCATTATCATATTAATCATGCTAGAAAGGTTGTCAATCATACTAACATAATGAAACATGATGAATAAATGAAAGTAATTAGCAATAATTAAAAAGGGATTAAGAGATTATACCTACTAATGATTCCAATAATAAAGCAAGAATAATAGAAGTACTTGAATCCTAGATTGAGAGGTTGTCAATCTCCCAATAATAACCCAAATGATCTTCAATTACCCAAAATAAAGTAAGAACAAGAGAGAGATTAAGGAACTAAAACTTGGATTAAAACTTGATTAATATTTGATTACAATATTGAAGAGAGATTTGATTGATATTAACTACTCTAATTATTGATTAGAAGAACATGCTCCTCTAATTAGACTAATGGGGTATTTATAGTGAAAATTAGGGAGGATGCATTAGGGTTAACTAAGGGCTAAACTAGTAATTACACTTTTAAGTTGAGCAAGGAGCCTCCGGGATTGTCCGAGAGAAGGGCTTCTCCATTTCGTGACTCGAAGAACAAAACGGTCTTTGTCTTTGTGATCCGAGCGGATCGAGTCGGGACGGACGGATGAGGCATGGACGATCCGAGCGGATCAAGGCAGAAGACGCTCGGATTGGGCCTGGGGATCCGAGCGGATCCGGGTAAGGACGCTCGGATTGAGTGGGCGGACGGACGGATCATGGATGATCCGTTCGGATTCTTTTACAGCGTCATTCCTTCTTCTTTTCTTCCCTTTTCTTCATAGAATCCTTGGGGATTTCCTTGGGGACTCAAGGATCCTTTCTCAACATTGATCTTCTACTTAGCTATGTACAAAGGCCTTCTAGTCTTGTCTCTCCTTGATGCTTGGTCATTGAATACGATCCATTTAGCCTTGTTTTGCCATGAAAATGCAAGATTCTTACTCCTTTCCTACCAAGGGATCAAAATCTCAAAGAATATGCAAAACAAAGAACTAAAGATAAGAAATGACCCAAATAAGCACTAAAAAGCATAGAAACAATGGTAATTCGGGGGCTAAATATGCGCCAATTATGGTCGCATCAAATATCCCCAAACCGAACCTTTGCTCGTCCCGAGTAAAGAGGTGACAAAGACTAGGACCAATACTAACCTAACCTAATAATAATAGCCGATATGAGACAATTAGCGGGTCTCACTCCGCCCCTTCAACTCACAACAAGACAACCATGAGGTAGGATGCCTTCTTGCAAGGCAAGGTGGGTCTTGCCAAAATGGCGACACATCCAAACATTAAGCACATAAAAACACATAATGGATGCATCTACAAAAAGGAATAGCCACTCCCTCATCAAGTGGCGGAGGCACTAAAGAGGAACAAATTTAAGAGCATGTAATCCTTCACAAATACTAGTTCAACAAATTACTAAGTCTAAGAGGATGGCACTAAATCACCTCCAAATGGTGTTAAACTAGACTACTTTCGTCCTCAATTTCCAAATGCTTTCGTCAAGAGCGATCGGATGGTGGTGGAATGATGATCCCTATGATGCTAGTGGCATATGACATGACAAGTCTCGAATTCTCTACAAAGTAAAGGTCATGGATCGTCCCAAGCTCGACCAAGTGGCTTGACAAAAGGCTTTTTGGGAATGAAATGCTCAAATCTTTATTCACAATGGTTGGATATGACTTGTATTTCAAAATTGTCCTCATTTCACTTTCACATTTCAAAAATTTAAGATGGGGTTTGTCCCTTTCGGGCTAGTGTCCTTTGCTTTCGCCAATCGCTTATTAGGCAACCGGTTAACCTCTAGACAATAGCTTTTTGGGGTGAAGTCACTCTGTCTCTGGGCGGCCGAATTCACAACCGTATGGGGGCCCAATTCAATGGATCCCACACCAAAGCACATCGAAGTGGTAAACCTCCATCAAAACAACTTAAAAATTCTCAACTTTCAACAATTCATAACACTTGAGGTTTCCTTGGCATTACATTACTTCCACATGACAAAATTTGTTTGAGATGAGCACTTCAAGCTTATTGATAGAAAATATTTTTGGGTTGCCTTACCACAAGGTCAAACAAGGTCACCTAGACAAGTTAACCAAGTCCATATCGCATCACGGGGTTGGATAGGTGACTCACATGCAAACTCTTGACTAGGCCTTGGGTCATGGGTCAAAAGACACTAGTATGACACTATCTAGGGTGTTTTACAACCATTCTAGTAGGCAAAGTCTTGAGTTGAACAAGTATTTATAATGGCTTAGTTGCTCTTGTCAAAGTTCCAAAATAGGCATTTTTTCAAAACATTTCTAACATGCAACTACATGCCATGATGCAACTAATATGAACATCCTAATGCAAGTGATTCTACCAACTAACATGACATATAAACTAAATGCAAGTCCTAAGTTCACATTGTTTTTACCGCATCAATCAAAATAAAGCCACATAGTCATTAACATAAAGAGGAAAAAGGAGATTGGAAAGATCATACCATGCGGTCTTCAATATCCTCAAGTCTCGGATGTGGCGTAGTCGATCAAAGTGAACAAGGATGGACAAACACAATATATACAAGACTATATATACAAAGGAAATGAACTTGTTTTTGGTTTTTTCAATTTTTCAAATTTTTATGATTTTTGAAATTTTTCAATTTTTATGGTTTTTGAATAAAAGTTAAGTGTTAGAATTCCCATCCCCACACTAATATGGGCATTGTCCTCAATGGCCAAAATGATGGAAATTATGCAAGAATGATGCATGATTTCTATACTAAATGCAATTCTACACTAAACTACACTACATGATGCATGGTTTTTGTTATGACGGAGAGGATAATTTAGATTACCTCCCGTTGCGTATGCATTAACTTCCCCAAACCAAGCAAGACACTATTGCTAATGTCAAAGCATGGGGGAGTTCATGCACATGCTATGCTATGCATGAGATTAAATTGTCATTTTGGATTTTCAAAAATGGGAACAATGAAGAACACCTCAATGGAACCGAGGTGTGAGTCCTTTGATGTTGCTAGGACTAAACTAACCAATGATCAAAATGAGAATAAAATACAAAGAGATATAGACAAACCGTGGGAGAGTAGGAATCTCCAAGGCTAGTCTTCCATCATACTACTATCATCATCACCGCTTCCCTCATGAGAAGTGGTCTCATTGCCACTTTCCTTGGCACTTTCTTCATTGCTTTCCTCATCATCATCTTCACCATCTTCATCTTCTTCATCATCTTCTTCTTCATCATCTTCATCAATCTCCTCATCATTTCCAACAACCTCATTATCTTCCACCACATCCCTTGATGCACCCGGGAGCAAAGCTTCTCTATCCGCCCAACTAGGCAAAGGACAAGATGGATCAAGGAGTCCTTGCCTAGCTAAATGTAGGAGGGGAGGATATTGAGCTAGATATGCATTCTTCCGGTCTTCATAAGCTTGCTTGTGCATGGCTCTCATAAGAAGAGTTACATAGTCTTTCCCAATTTCAATTCCTTCCGGCGTAAACTCTTCATAGTCATAGGGGTAAGGTGGTATGATAATGGAAGAGGAGGGGGCCTCATGGTCACCCTTTTGTTGTTGAATGATGTACTCGGCTTCTTTGGTTAGGGGAAGTAAATAGTTGGTCCGGTGGACACTAAGACGGCAAATCTTTGCGGGTAGAGTGAATGAGCGAGCCTCACTAGTAAGCCACCCATACTTGGTATCAAGGGGATTGTGAGCAACCCACTTAAACTTGTTGATCAAGGTGGACATATCAATAAGATGGCCACCATCTTTAGCCTTGTACTTGCTATCCTTATTGAAATTAGGATCAAAGTGCTTAGCTAGGACCGTGACAAGGCCGCCATTAACAATTACGGTTTGACCCTTCTTCCCACTATCTACATGAAGCCATCTATCAACCAATAGCCTCAAACAATTGTAAGGCTTGGTGTGAATTCTTCCAATATTCAAAGTTGATTCAAGGAGAATAAAATCGAGTCCCGTAAAATGATTGGTGTCTTTCCTAGCAATTATGGTATTTCCCACAACTTTGTGCCATATTCTTATGCCCGGATGATGGACCAAGAGAGCACGACAAGCTTTAAAATCTAGAAACTTCTTCCCGGAGATTGCCTCCCAAAGAGGCTCGGGATCATACTTCCCATATTGCTTGTAGAATTTATGTTCATCACTAAGACCCAATATTCTACCCAATTAGGAAAGGAAATGCGTCTACTAGTGTTAGCTAGACGAAACTCAATATTTTCCCTATTCTCAACTTTTGTTACTTTCAAGGAACTTAAGAATTCCAAGACAAGGGAGGGGTATGTTACTTCCTCCATTTCAAACAATTTCTTTAAACCCATGGCATTGAAAAAGACTCTTGTTTGTTCAAGAACACCCAACTTCTCTAAGGCATCTTGGCATATGAATTTGGTGGATTGAATTTGTCTCATAGCAAACTTAACAAATGCATTTCTATGGGAGTCGGAAATGAATGTTACCTCCGGGTAATGCAAGAGTTGATTAATTACCGGAGTAGAAGGTGATGCTTCCATAGAAATTTGTTGAGGTGGTTGCACTTCCAAGCTTGGTGTTGACACCACCATTGCCAAAGCCTTCTTCGTTTGTAGAGCTTTTTGCCTTTGAGAGAGAGCCTTTGCTTTTGGTGCCTTTGTTGCCTTTGTTGCTCCCTTTGTTCTTGCCATTTGATGAACAAACCAAGTAGAGAATCAAAAATCTTCAATTTGTAGAATGCCCAAATCGATTTTGAAAGTGAAAGGCTTTGCCTTTATGAGAGCAAAAATCGACTCAAAGGGTGAAGATTTTGTGCTTGGTTTTGATTTTTCTTGAAGATGGAGTGATTAATTTGATGTTTGAAGGATGGTTTGATTTTGTTTTGGTGATTTTGTGGAGGGTTTTTGTGTTTGAGATGGAGAGGATGAGGGTTTTGGTGTTATGGGTAGTGTTTATGAATGAATGAATGAATGAATGAAGGTGGGGGGTATTTAAAGAAACGAAAATCTCGAAGATGCAGGCACGATCCGTGCGGATTAGGCGCAATCCGCTCGGATTTTCAAGCTTCAAATTTTAAAAATCCCGCCTAAAGACGGGCGTCTCCTGGGGAAATCCGCTCGGATTTTTATTGAGGGACGGGCGTCTCTTGGGAAATCCGCTCGGATTCTCATCCAGAGATTTTTCTTGTTTTTCTTCAGCTTCAAGACGGGCGGATTTTACCAGAGACGGACGGATCCTGGGAGACGGGCGTCTTTCCGTAAATCCGCTCGGATTCCTTAATGACAGGAATTCTTCAATTTTTGCACAGCCCAAGACGGGCGTCTTCTCACCGGACGCTCGGATCCTCTGCAGACGGGCGGATTTTCCGTAATCCGCTCGGATTCTTCCTTGAATACACGGATCCTTGCGCAAACCCATTCCTTAACATTCTTTTTTTCTTTCTTCCAAAACTTGTGCTCTTCATTGTGGGGGCACTACTAAGGCGTGAATAGCCTAGGCAATTGCCATCCCCACACTAAGGTAAATCACTACACATCAATTAAAATCATTAGTCCCTCCCTCACTTCTCTCTTTTCATGACAATTATTTTGATCAAGGTAAATAAAATCCAAAAATGACAAAAATGCAATGCAAAAATTAAATGTAAGTTAGGGAGTTAGAAATATTTACAAGTGGTGGTTTAGGGAGGACTCCACCAAACTCTCATTCTTGATGAGATGTCAAGGAGGCATGTTCAAGGTGTTGTTGATGTTGCTCAACACCTCGAAGAAGTAATTAAAAGCTTGTTCATTGTTGTGGTAGAGGTCCTCAATAGACCTTGGTCCTTGTTGTTGATCATGATCGATGGCATGCCCAATGTAGGGATTAAAGATCCCTTCAAATTCGTCGTCCCAAAGACCACAAACTTCATTGAGTTGATCATTGAAAATCTCTTGCTTGGATGGAGACAACTCTCCCAAATTCTTCTTTTGGCTAATGAGGCCATCTTCTTCTTCCTTGGTTGATTTTGATGAGCTATGCAAGCTCTCCTTGTCACAATTCACTTGCTCTTTGATCGGAGCATCTTCAACTTTCTTCCTCCATTGGAGTTCCGATCTCTTCTTTTCATCTTTCCGGCTATAGTGATCAATCATGAAACATGGCTCATGCAAACGAGGAGCTCTCATGGTCTTATCAAGATTAAAAGTTATGCTTTCATCTCCCACTTCTAGAGTGAGCTCTCCATGCTTCACATCAATCACCGCACCCGCGGTGTGTAGAAAAGGTCTTCCTAAGATGATTGGAATGTTGGAATCTTCCTCCATATCAACAATGACAAAGTCCACCGGGATGAAAAACTTCCCAATTCGCACGGGGACATCTTCCCATATCCCTAGCGGTGTCTTCGTCGATCTATCGGCCATTTGAAGTGTGATATTGGTGCACTTAAGCTCTCCCATTCCCAACCTTTTACTTACCGAGTACGGCATGACACTCACACTAGCCCCTAGATCACATAAGGCTTTGTTGATTGTTGTGTCGCCAATGGTACACGGTATTGAGAAGCTTCCGGATCCTTTAACTTTGGAGGTGAACTCCCTTGAAGTATTGCACTACTCACCTTAGTGAAGGCGATAGTCTCAAGTTTACGGATCGACTTCTTCTTTGTGAGAATATCCTTCATGTATTTCGCATAGGCCGGAACGTGATTGATTAATTCCGTAAAAGGAATTGAGACTTCTAAGTTCTTCACAATTTCCATGAACTTTCCAAGTTGATCATCAAATTTAGGCTTGGCTTGACGACTTGGAAAAGGAAGTCTAATCACAATGGGTTCCTTTTCTTTGGCTTTGTCTTCATTTTTCTTTGAGTTTTCTTCTTTTGATGATTCCCCTTCTTTGGGACTTTGCACCACAACTTCATTCTCACTAGCTCTCACAACTTCATCCTCAACTTGCTTCTTTGGTGCTTCATATCTTGTACCACTTCTCAAGTGAATGGCACTAACCGTTTCATGTCTAGGGGATTACTTTGAGGTGGTAATTGCCCTTTTTGTCTTTGTGAGTTCGAAGATGCTAGTTGGGTCAATTGTGTTTCCAACATCTTGGTGTGAGCTAGAATGTTGTTGATGGTGGTATCCTTTGCTTGGCTATCTTTTTGCATTTGAGTGAAAAATTCTTGTTGATTTTTTTGCATTTGAAGGACCGCTTTTTGGACATCAAAACTTTGGTCATTTTGGTGATTGTATGGATTTTGATTTTGATAACCTTGGTTTTGATTGAAAAAGGGTCTTTGATTTTGATTTCTCATGGGTGGTGGAGTGTATGTTGGTTGAGGGTTTTGGACATTTTGGCTTTTGTATGAGAGATTTGGATGGAATTTGGTGTTTTCATTGTAAAAATTTGAATAAGGGGTGCCACTTTTGTAAGCTTGGAAAGCATTGACTTGCTCGGTTGTTCCCCTACATTCACTTGAGTCATGACCTAAGGTTCCACAATTCTCACATATCCCGCTTGGGATTGATGAGGATGCCGTCAAGGCATTGACATGATGCTTTGTTGATTTTGAGTTTTCCTCAAGTCTAGCCATAGCTTGTTCAAACTTCAAGTTGATAGTGTCAATGTGAGCACTAAGTTGAGCACCCAATTGAGTAACGGTGTCCACTTCATACTTTCCTCTAGTAGCCTTGCGAGGCCTACTATATTGCGAATTATGGACCGCCATTTCCTCAATCTTGTTCCATGTTTGATTGTCATCAACTTCGGTGAACATTCCATTTGATCCCATATTGAGAATGTTCCTCGAATCTTCATATAAACCATTCCAAAATTGTTGCACTAAAAACCATTCGCTAAGTCCATGGTGAGGACATGAGCGACAAATACCTTTGAACCGCTCCCAAGCTTCATACAAAGATTCTTCATCCCTTTGCTTAAAACCCGTAATTTGAGCTCTTAGCATATTAGTCTTTTCCGGTGGGTAGAATTTTTTGTAGAAAGCGAGAGCTAACTTCTTCCAAGAATCTATTCCAAGGGTGGCCTTATCAAGGCCCTTCAACCATTGCTTTGCGGTGCCGATTAACGAAAAAGGAAATAAGACCCATCTAATTTGGTCTTGAGTCACGCCCGTTTGAGAGATAGCTTCACAATAATCACAAAATGTTTCCATATGAGAATGAGGGTCCTCACTTGGCATGCCCCCGAATTGGCTCCTCTCAACTAGTTGGATGAAGGCGGACTTGGCAATAAAGTTTCCGGTAAGATGTTGTGGGGTAGGAGTACCGTTTGGTAAATCCTCCTCGGTGGGTATAGAGTGTGACGAGAATTTAGGCATTGTAGGTGGATTTTGTGTGGTATTGTTTAATGGGTTCTCTTCTCCTTCTATTGCGAAAGGATTGACAAACTCACTTGTGGGTTGGACAACTTCACCAACACCTCCCAAATTCCTCCTAACAAGTCTTCTATTATTCGTCAAGGTTCTTTCGATTTCACGGTCAAAAGGTAACAAATCTCTTTGTAACCTTCTAGACATGCAAAATATCAAACAACTAGAAAACAATTAGAACAAACCTTGAGGAGTTTTACTTCCCAAGGTGAAAAAGACACAACTAAAAATAACAAAAGAAATCTAAAATCAATTAAACACCGTCCCAAGAAGCAACGGCGCCATTTTTGATCGGAGCCATTTAGTTCACAAATTAAGCAATTGTGGTCGTTGGTCAATGGTCGATACAAAACACAATTTATACTTCACAAACAACTCTACAAATTAGTAAAGAGGCAAGTAAAGGTCGGATCCCAAGGGACGGGTATTGAAAACGAAGATTTCTAGTGCTACTAGCGGTGTCTAGGGGTGTCACAAGTTGGGTTGATGTAGAAGGTTACTAACTAAAATAGCAATGAAAATAAACTAACGAGGTAAATAGAATAAGGGTGTAAACAATTGATTAAAAGCACTAGGGTGTCATGGGTTCATAGGGGATTCATGGGATATGATCATACAAACATGTTCTCAATTTATAAGCAAGCAATTATTGTTGTGATGGATCGAGTTGGGTTATATCTTACAATCCTAGGAAAGTTTGGGTCCCGGAGCCGAATCTCTTGGATTGTACAACACCTACAAGTCGACTTAATCTTCCCTACTTAACACATGCATGGTCTAACAAGACTCGAGTTGGGTTATGTCTTACAAGTCAAGTTGAAAGGATAGTAGATGATAATAAATGCAAGGATTCATAGGCTTAGCATTTCATCAAACATAACATGTGCATGTATTAAGATCAAAACAAGCAAGCAAATAAGATATGAAAGCATATTGATTTAAGCATGAATCATCCCCATGTTGGTTTCCCTTAATCACCCATTAAACCCTAGCTAAGAGACTACTCACTCATTATCATATTAATCATGCTAGAAAGGTTGTCAATCATACTAACATAATGAAACATGATGAATAAATGAAAGTAATTAGCAATAATTAAAAAGGGATTAAGAGATTATACCTACTAATGATTCCAATAATAAAGCAAGAATAATAGAAGTACTTGAATCCTAGATTGAGAGGTTGTCAATCTCCCAATAATAACCCAAATGATCTTCAATTACCCAAAATAAAGTAAGAACAAGAGAGAGATTAAGGAACTAAAACTTGGATTAAAACTTGATTAATATTTGATTACAATATTGAAGAGAGATTTGATTGATATTAACTACTCTAATTATTGATTAGAAGAACATGCTCCTCTAATTAGACTAATGGGGTATTTATAGTGAAAATTAGGGAGGATGCATTAGGGTTAACTAAGGGCTAAACTAGTAATTACACTTTTTAAGTTGAGCAAGGAGCCTCCGGATTGTCCGAGAGAAGGGCTTCTCCATTTCGTGACTCGAAGAACAAAAAACGGTCTTTGTCTTGTGATCCGAGCGGATCGAGTCGGGACGGACGGATGAGGCATGGACGATCCGAGCGGATCAAGGCGTAAGACGCTCGGATTGGGCCTGGGGGATCCGAGCGGATCCTGGGTAAGGACGCTCGGATTGAGCTGGGCGGACGGACGGATCATGGATGATCCGTTCGGATTCTTTTACAGCGTCATTCCTTCTTCTTTTCTTCCCTTTTCTTCATAGAATCCTTGGGGATTTCCTTGGGGACTCAAGGATCCTTTCTCAACATTGATCTTCTACTTAGCTATGTACAAAGGCCTTCTAGTCTTGTCTCTCCTTGATGCTTGGTCATTGAATACGATCCATTTAGCCTTGTTTTGCCATGAAAATGCAAGATTCTTACTCCTTTCCTACCAAGGGATCAAAATCTCAAAGAATATGCAAAACAAAGAACTAAAGATAAGAAATGACCCAAATAAGCACTAAAAAGCATAGAAACAATGGTAATTCGGGGGCTAAATATGCGCCAATTATGGTCGCATCACTGAGGAGTCAACGGTGACATTTCTATCACCCGCCTTCTCAATAGCCTTCTCAGGCTGCTTCCCTAATTGCCGTTCAGTGAGAACGGCGACTGCCGAAGGTGGATCTACAAAAAATTTACACAGAGCATCCACGTCAACATGCATCGACACATCAGAGAGTCGGTCATCGGGAATGTCCAACGAACCAGCTAAGTCTGAACCGCAAGTTAGATCCGTACCAGTCTGGACCCTCTTATGCGGAGGGCCGGTTGGGGCAGTCTTCTCCCCGGCAACGGTGGAAGCAGTCGGTGGCACTTTTCTCTTCTTCAGAGGAGAAGGGTCCTTAGCAACGGTCACCACCCCCTCAGTGATATCGATGACCTCCACATGATCCTTCTGGACCACTAGAGTCGAGGAGGGGGTTGACACTGACGCCGCCGCCAATTTGGACGCTGCCTTCTTTGTTCTCTTCGGCACGCCCCCGAGAACCCGTGCCTGGGCCGCCTCCGGATCCAATGCCTTCAGCTGCTTGTCCATCATTTCGTTGGGAGCCAGTCTGCGATCACGCGCGTCAGCCGTAGGATGCCGTTGAACAACCTTCCCGTCCTTATCAAGCCCTAACCTCTTTAAGGTCCTCTCGCATGATCCTGGCCAAACCGGTCCGCAAGAAATCAAACAAGAGTTACATAAAGGAGGTAAAACAAAGCTCTAAAACAGAATACAACAGCAAAGATGGGCCTCACACCGACCCCACTCACCCTGATTGAGGGCCGGTATGAGGCCGACGCGGCAAAGCAACTCATCCCGAAGGATAATCCGAGTCGGGGCACCATCCCTTCTCAAAGATCAAACAACAAGACGCCGTTTCTCCTCCGCAGAAGAGGGACCATCGAAGCGTCCATCTTAACCTTACCCCGGAAGATACATTTCTCATATTCTTCCCGGTTCTCACACCGCAAGTAAACAGTGGCTCGAAAGGACCGAGGCAATGGGTAGTCCTCCCGGCACTTGGACGTACACCCATCGCCGTTGTCGATCCTTACAAGAAGTAAGCTTGGACACGGAGACGAAGCCCGGCTCCGTCGCACGCTGTACCACCCCACTTTACCGGCGATTGACGGCCGTAGATGATGAAGGCGGCGGAATAAGTTAACCGTTGGGATCTCCCCTAAAGAGACGAGAGCCACACAAAGTCGACTATCGTCCTCATGGCCAACGGATGCGGTTGGGCCACAGCGACGTTCATAGCTTTGATGATAGCCATGACGTATTCATTCAAAGGAAACCGGAGCCCATACTCCGGTGCCTCGATATACACGCCGATGTGACCCGATGGAGGGCAACAGAGACCGCCCGACCCTCCTCGGGGATAACGATCTTGTACCCCTCACCGAAGGAGAAATGGCCTCCGAAAAGAGTCCCACCGGAACAGCTAGCGAATTTATTAGTCCAGACACGGTCAAGACCGATCGTGCAGCCTCGCCATGATCGGGATAGACGGCCTCTCACCATCAGAAGGAGTCCTCTCATCATCATCAGCATCATCATCCTCATCCTCCCACTCCTCCAAAATTGGTGGATCAACTACGGGAGAAGGAGACCTAGGACCCCCAAACCTTATCGGGAGGGCATCTAGTATCCCCTCCCCATCAAGACGCGACGGGGAACCCCCCGGCGCAGAAGTGCTAGTCCCAGCGTCAGCAGAAGACATGATAGCAATGATTATTTAACAAAATAAGAAGTGAGGAGATTTGTTTGTTTACCTTGAAGAAAAACACTCGCCGGAGTAACAACTCTGAAAATTAGAAGACAAAGAAGCCCTTGAAAGTTTAGAGAGAAGAAAATTTTGGAGAGAATGAAATTGGTGGCCAATTTCACGGAATAACTGCCCTATTTATAGGGAAAAGCCCATGAAGAAGGACCAATCAGAGAACAGCCCATGAAGCGCCAGCCAATCAGCAAACAGACACGTGTCGGACATGCAACCATGGAAAGTCAATCGTCGCAACAGTCAAACGTCAATCAATGCAACAGTGATCAAGCGTCTTCAACACGCCCCTTCACCTCTCTTCGCCTATTCATCTTCCTCAACGAATTCCTAGGTATCTGCTCTCCGCCGGCCACATGATCAACCAAGCTAGGAAGCACCGGCCTGGGGGCAATCAAAAACAACCAGCGCTCCCAACCCTGGTCTCAACCAGCGTCACTTTCTTTTCCACATCGGATGCCCTTTACACATCCATGTGGAGGGGGGATATGGTACGGCCTAAGTCCTTCCAGGCCGAGGTAGAAGAAGCCGATACAGAAAAAGTTTCAGAAATTACTTTTGCAGAATATACGCTCAGCATACATCGGAGCCCATACCACGGCATAGACTACGCTGGGGGCAAATTGATGGGGCATATTCTGCACCGCTGACCAAGTCAACACATTGAGCAAGGTCAAGGATATCCACAGCAAAGTCAACGACTTAGACAGCCTAGCCGATGCAGCCTATCGGCCTGTCACCTGGGTCTCGGCATGGCAACCAGCCAGCCGGGACACATATCCGCGTACTCATATCCAAGGACCCTCGGCCGGCCTGTCATAGGTCCATCGGCCGAGGGTAGAACGGTCTTTCCACCTGCTAGCCACTTGGCCACTTGGCCACTACGTGACAAAAGGTGAAAGTCTATAAATACTCCTCAACCTTCATTGAGGAAAGCATCCACAATTTAACCTAAGAATCACTATTCATCTGGTAATATCTCCTTTCTCTCTTTACAATACGCATTAAGTCAAGTAACAACTTATCCCTCTAAGTTTACTGACTTGAGCGTCGGAGTGAGTACGCTTGGCACAAAGCCAAGCCCTCAGTGCGTTCATTGTTGCAGGAGAGGCCGAGTGGAACGATAAGGACAAGAGGGATTCAACTCAAGACATCATTCTACAAGCCACGGGTGGTAACAATACTTGCTCTGGAATTACACCCGGAACAGCTGGAATCCCTCGGTTTTGGTAACTTAAGAGTTGACAGGAAGTGGAGGGAAAATGTAAATGGAAGTTTTGGTGGGGTTTTTAAAATGTTGAACATTTTGGTGGGAAGATTATCCCATAATCAAATCAGAATTAGAGCCACACTTTATCATTTAATAAAGCAGTATGCACAATCCCAAATGTATTTCTATTGTTTCTTTAATTTTTCTTAATACTTGTGTAAAACTCCAACTGGTAGAGTGGAATTGAATAGAGGAATTACATTAGTTTAAAAAATACTGAATTATATTCGAAATTCAAAGACTAAAACGACCGAATCTCCCAATCGACTACATATCAGTTGTTTTAGTCCCACGCTCCTTAATTGAAATAGACTCGTCTTACTAGCAAATGACATATTGACTCAGGGTATAACCCTAATTGTCATTGACATGGTGTGGAGTTGTAGATGTCCCAATTTATCTCGATGACTCTATATTTACATTATAATATATCCGCTTTAATCACGATTACGAGTGTTGGATGCTAAGCCTTATAGGGCCCGCGGGCAGCATTTAATAGACGCGACAAAACATATCCGAATGACCAGACTCAATAAGGCTGACTGGAAATCCGATTATAACCCAGCCTCACCTAGACTCGATCCAAGCCTTGATTGGCTCAATATTGACCTGAACATTGACCCTAGGTGACCCATTATCAAAAATTACCTAACCCGAAGTGATCCGATAGGCGATAACTGGACATCTAAAAGTGACCCGAAATCACATACCGGAAATAATCCGACTCAAATTAACTCAACCTAAATCCAACTCGATTGACCCATTGCAAGTCTTCCAGAACACAGTCACACTTCATCATTCAACCTTTCCTAAATTCAGCTCAAACAATCAACAAAACCCTCCAAATTCCTCCTTCAATAAAAAATAGCTGAAATAATGGCATGGGAAGATCAAAGATTAGACCTTGGAGCAATAGCTACTGTATTCGGGCTCGAACCCGGGACCTTGAAACTTAATGGGCATTTTATAAGTGGAGGGGTTGATTTTATAGCTTTTCAGTTACTTGGGTTTCACTATTTTCTTTCTTTTCTAAAAAGGGTTTGTCTACTGGTGTTGATTCTGATACTGCTTTGGTTGTTGATGGCAAGCTTGTTAAGTCTGGTAGTAAACGTAAGTCTGCGTGTAACGGTTCTTTTGTATGTTAAATATCGCGTTTATTGATAGTAATGAATGAGTGTTTAACCAATTAAGTGAGACCGTTTTATTTTATAATTTGAATTTCTTTGTGTTTTTGAATGAATGTTGTGATTTTATAATTTGATTTTATTCTGTATGTTGAATATCGCGTTTGTTGATAGTAATGAATGAGTGTTTAACTAAATAATTGAGACAGTCTTATTTTATAATTTGAGTTTCTGTGTTTTTTGAATGAATGAATGTTCTGATTGTATAATTTGAGTTTCTGTACTTCTGTAGTATGTTGAATACCGCGTTTATTGATAGTAATGAATGGGTGATTGATGGGTTTTATGTGTGTTTTGAATTGATGGTTGGATTTGGTTAAGATGGCTTTATGGTAGGAATTAGGATGGGTATTTGAAAAGTAGCGGAACCAGGATTTTTAGTTGGGGAGGCGAAAAATTTAGGAGGTGAAGGTGAAGTGGTGACTGGTGAGCTAGAAGTGTAATACAGTAAAAAAACTAGAAAAAGATTGGAAATTTTAGCTTAAAGTTTTGAATTTTTCATAGCCTAGGTGACGGCTGCCCCTGCCTCCTAGTCTCCTTTAGTTCCGTCACTGATTCATTCAAGTGTTCGGATGGTCTCTGGATGTTTTAGTTTGAAAATTTTCATGAAGTTTGAGGATAGTAAGTTCTGTGAGACCAACAAAAATTTACGTATTTCTTGTTTAACTATAGGAGTATATATAGGGTGGTTTGGATTGAGGGTATTGTTACGTGCTAATGGAGTTTAAAACAAAGAGGGAAAGCGAAAATGATGGTGGTGAAAGCCGAAAGGGGAGATTAGGAATGGTGAAGGTACATCAGCTGCAAGCCTGCAGCATGTCATCATACATCCTTAAGGATACCTGCCTACATGATGTTTATGTCTTTAAGATTAATTGTAGTATTTGGTAGTTCTTGCTTCTGTGTTATCTATAGGGTCAATTACAGGGTGGAAATTATCATAACAGTTGTCAACTATGTTATCAGTAGCATCGATTGAGCACCACATTGCTGGTAGGTTGACGTTAATCATTATGGTATAGCTACGACATTATACAGTAAAGACTGGTTAATGTATGTATGGGTGAAGAGTGAAGTAAATCACAATCATCTTGACACTAATGTTGAAATTAAGGTGGCTATATAGCTAAGCACTTGAGCATTAGATATCTAATGAATCCAGACATAAAATGACTGAGGACTCAAGAACACAATTTTCGTGAATTGTTTGAATGTGGATTCCATGTTTTCCATCGAGGCTGAGTCTGTATCGTCGTGTTTTGGGTCCTGACAGCTGATGAATGTCAAGTTTAAGCTACATACTGGAGGCTGGCAATTTAGATTAAGTATTAACTTTGTTTTGCTCTCTTAAAGCTGAGAGTTGAGCTTATGTTTGCAGGAACTCATGAACCACCGGAAGTTGACAGCTTACAAAACAATGCGAGGAAGAAGTAGGAATCTGTAGATATTCTCATCAAGATATCAATTTACCTAAATACAAAAGGCTCAAGGACAGCGATAATGGTATTCGTCAGACTTAGCTAACTTTAGTTGAATTTTGAGTCTCCAAATTGTCTGTGTGCTTCTGTTCCACTTCCTTTATATCGGATACTTCGAAATGTGCTCTCTAGGTACATAATCGCTTATTCACTTTTATCATTTATGCAGCTCCTGAAACGAATAGTGAGACAACTAGATATTGTGATTCCGGATTGAAAAGGAGACATTGTGTAGAAGATATAAGCCCCTTGAAAAAATTGAGTTAGTGGAAGCTATTCAACTGAAAACTCTCCAGGTACATGATCAATGTCCTCATTCGACTACATCTCTAAGCCGCTGTCATATCAAGCACTTTAAGACTTACCTGGGATTCTTTTGTATGGCAAGGAGAAAATGACAGGTCTTGTATCAGTAAATTACGTTGCCGCTATCAGATGACCGAAAATATGAAGTGATTATGGCAGCTCCATGTAAGAAAACACGGTGACCCGAGTTCATTTTCCACCTTATCGAGCTGTTTGGAAAGAGTAAGTCGTGTATATGTCTTTTTCACATGCGTGATATAGCCATAACCTTGTGTATTCTTCATTAACTAAAGGGTAGATAGTTTGGCCCACATGTGAGGCCTTTTTATATTAGAGTATTATTACATATCTGTATATGGAGAACGAAGAAAACTGCTATGATAGATACTGAGTGAACTGTGTGTGTATCTTTTACCTGAGAAAAAGAAAGTATTGATCTTCTTGGCTGAAATGCTTTGCGATTTGTTATGATCTTCGTTGAGCCTTTAGCAAAACTAACGACGTGAAAACTTGTAGAACCTTAGTGTCAATGACCTATGCTGTCGTGTAATGCTGTCGTGAAAACTTGTAGAACCTCAGTGACAGATATGTAAGCTTCATGGTTACTACTTACTGCTGTTGTGTAATGTTTCGCCATTTAATTGCCATGTACCACGCGTTGAGGCTATTATGTCAGATTGTCAGCTAGATACGATACCTTAGAGAAGGTAGATCCAAGTATAGAGACTGTGCTGTGGATGTTCTTGAGACATAATTTCTAGGTTCTGTTGGTTTATTCATCGTAAGATACATTGTACACTACAATGACCTATGCTGTCGTGTGTTATTGACTTCTTGCTCTGATATCTTGATTACTTTGCTTGTAGTTCTGTCCAGGAATCCGATAAGTAAGATGGGTAATTCACTTGCTAAGCTGAAATCAATTGTATAGGTGTGCATTTTATAGAGAGATAATTGCTGATTGTCAAAGTAAGTGCAAGTGTGCAACTACTAATACAACATCTGCTTCTTATGTTGTTATTGGGTGCTTTAGATTTCCCTCTCCAACTGCCAGTTAGAAGCAATTGACACATCAATCAAGGCGTGCACTGAACTAGAACAACTACGTCTATCTCACAATGATATTACGGTGTGTGCTCGATTTTTTTCCTCACTTCACCCATGTTTCTTCCGTCTCTCTTGTTTTGTGATTGCATTTTTACCCTAATCACCAACAACGGGCAACATTGCTTATCAATATACTTGTTTTCTAACAGACACTACACTACCAGAAGAACTGAGTCACAATAAGAAACTTCAAATTTTGGACATGGGAAACAACATGCTTTCTAGGTGGTCTGATATAGAGGTATGCACTAACGGGATGCATTCGCATTTTCTTCTTTTTTATATTGCTGTATAAAATTTCCTTAATACCGTTTTTTTTTTGGGGGTTTGGGCAGGCACTTTCTTCGTTACAGATCTGAAAAACCTGAATCTACTTGGCAACCCCATAGCTGAGAAGGCAAACTACTTAAGAAGGTAAAATCTTTTACGAGGCTAGCTTTAATTAGATGACTGTAATTTTATTATGCAGCGATGTTGGTTAATCTGTGGTAAACTGGTAATGCATTGAATGCAGATTAACAAACTAGCTCCTAGTTTGCAATTACTTAATTCAAAAAGATTAGAAACGCTGAACCATGCTCAAAAGACTAAGAAGGTAGAGCTGCATGGAATGATGTTGAACCCCTGAAGAAAAAGAAGGATATTGGCGAGAGATTAATGGAGAACACTAAAGCCGACAATCTACCAAAAGATAAAATAGAGTTTAAAAAGCAGAAGTATTCAAAAGATCATGTAGCAATCGAAGGTGTTAACATGGAGCTCAAGGAGAATCGTGTCAAGAAAGAAGTGCAGTGCTAGTGCAAGAAACTGATAGAACTAAAACAGGGAAGGCGACAGAGAAACGCAGAGAAAGCTAGGATAGATGTTATTGATGATAAGGAAAGATCGTTTATGGAACTCTTAGCTTACATTACCCCAGAGAACATGAATGCTGATGACGGAAAAAGAAAAAACCGCTCTGTAGAGAACATGAATTTCTGCCTTTGATTTTATCGTTCCAGTTCCAGATGTTGGGTTGGGAGGCCTGTCAGCATGGGATGTGTGAACAAATATAATCTTCCAGTTCCCGCTGCAAAATTGCTGAGTTTAAGGTAATTCCTTTTTCATTGTTTTTATTATGTATTGATTGTTTCAAATGACAATCCTACTACCCGACCCCGATTTATCAGGGGGCTTGTTGTTTGTAATCTTTGGTAACTCTTGGCTCTTGGATATTTAGTCACTTAGTGGTGTACACTGTACACAAGCAATTGTGATTTGTGAATAGTTGAATACGATTTGTGATATTATATTATATTCCAATATGAACATCTTAGTCTGATGTGATGATATTATGTGTTTAAAGATCCTAGACCTGAGTAAAATCTTCGTTGACTGAATCAATTATACATTACAATTATTTTACAATGATTGATAAATATTTTATATAATACTCCGTAAAAAGGTATCCATGAGATTATAACACTTGTTAGAAACATTTTTAAGACTTTTCCCAATCATTGATCTGTCCCACAACTAGATCTGGTCATTGCCTGAACCAACGTCTGAACCTGGACCCTGTTAATTCGGACTATTTGAATTGGTTTGTGTTCCATCTGAATTGAACATACCCAACTTGGCTTGAGCCACCCCACTAAGTTAGGCTGGTTTGTAGCCGTGTAGTTCTGATTTCGCCACTCTATCTTCTCAGGCTGGTTCAAAGCCATCTTTGATACATGCTAGAGGTTGTTAATAGTAGATTTGGTTTAGATCAATGTGGGTTTGGAACGGGTTAGCTGACTGGTTTTTATGGGACGACCCGGTTGGCCGATTGGCGGGATGCATACTACGTGAATGGAGTATTATTGTAGTAACTAGACGGGTCCTACCCAATTCCCGGTTTATAGTTTATCCTGGAACGAACCACACTTTCTAGTTTCTGTTTCTCGTGGATAAACACGTGAACAAGTTTTGGTAGTATAAAATAGTACAAATTGCATTATCAAATTATTATATCATTATCTTGCTCTATAATGACTTATGAGTCATTTTGCATGTATATAAAAGCAATGGTATTGCATCATCAAATTATGCATCATTGTCTTGTTAACACAAGCATAACACATTTCAAGGGAAATTCCCTTAAACAACAAGCTAACACTTGCTTATGGCTTCTACAACCACCCTACTTTCCAATACCCATCATGGTGAAACAAGCGAGATCTCAGCTGTCCATCGTGACATCATAGAACGTAATGTCCTTACTCGGCTTGATGGGTTGTCGCTAGCTGCTTTAAGCTGCACCTCTTCGTATTTCTACATGCTCTCGTCTGAGGATTCACTGTGGAGGAAGATTTGTACCTCGGTGTGGCCCTCTGTGAACCATCCACATGTTCACCGGCTTATCTCAGCCGTCCCTAATGGTCACCGTAGATTCTTCTCCGACTCTTTCCCGCTTTTGACACCTCTTGAACAAGTAAGAAATCGTAACTGTCCGACACTCCCTTCAGAGATAATCTCAGCTGTTGATATTTGGTATCAAGACAAGCTGATTTTCTCTACGGTATTAGAATCAAAAACAAAGTCTGGTGGGTTCTTACGTTCTCCATTTCGGGTTAACCTACTTGACCCGAAAAAAATCCACCCAGTTACCCAAGTCAAAAACGGCCGGGATGGCGACACTTGGTTAACCATAAGTGAGTTAGAAGAAAACTTGATATTGAGTTGGATCATATTTGACCCGGTCACCCAAAAGAGTGCGAATTTCTCAAGCATAAGCCCGGTATCATCAGAAAAAAAACACTGGAACCCGGGCGAATATGAGATCGAGTATGCAACCATATTGGGTAGTGAACAAGTTGAGTACGTGGAGTGTAAGACGGTGATCACGTGCAGGGGGTTGGACCATGGCGAGTTGCAAGTGAAGGAGGCATGCTTACGAGTAAAAAATATGGATGAGAATTACTTGAATGGGAAGGAGAGTTTACGATATTTGGTGAATGCTATCGAGTTTGGGAAGAGGAAAACAAGGAGAATCGGAAAAGAAGGGAAGAATATGCATGAAGAGTATTTGAAAATGAAAAGATTGAGATGGGATAAAAGGATTAAAAGGGCGAGAGTGTTAGGGATTGCCTGTAGTGGTGGTGTTGCTCTTGTTGGTGTAGGTACTGTTGGTGTAGGTATTGTTGGTGTTGTTTATATGGTAGTCTACTCGTTTTGTACATATTTTGCCAAATGAACCCAACTTTCATGTACTCCCTCCGTCCCAATTATTTGTTTACCTTTTATTATTATTTGTGAAGAGTATTTTAATCAAAGGTAGACAAATGATTGGGGATCCGCTACCGATTGGAAGAGGATTTGTACAAACATTGCAAATAGTGACAATTTGAGTTCCGCTCTTAAGCTATCTAACCGTACAAGTAAACTTGGCGGATGGGTAGCTGTGGACAGTAGTACAGGCAAAGTGTTATAGTCGACATCAAATCCTAGTATCTCCTCCTCCAACGGCCCTGTTACGGTGGCTAATGGAATTGTTTTTGCTGGTTCAACCAATGGAAAAACTGGACCAGTTTATGCCATGGATGCTAACACGCCTAACAGAGAAAATAGTCTATGGTCATTCGGAACAGGAGCAACTGTATTTGGTGGTGTCTCTGTTAGTGATGGGTGCATTTATCTTGGACATGGTTATAAAGTTGGGAGTTGGATCTTTCAATCCAACTTTTACGACTTTACGAGTGGAAAAACTCTATTTGCATTTTGTACATATTAACTACTGTTGTTTCATCCAAAGTTGAGTGGCCAACTTTATGAATTGCACTACTTGGTGTGCGCCTTGTTGTCGAGCATATGTAGGCAACTAAGCGAAAATGCTACGCTTACAGCAACTGCACTACTTGGTGTGCTCCTTACTGTATGAGTTTCTGTTCCTAATTATGTAGTTTTCAATTTCTGAGAAACTGCTTTCCTTACTGCATGAGTTTCTGTTGTTACCTTTTATTAAAATAATACCCGTTACAAAGAATAAAAGAGGTAAACAAATGAATGCGAGGGAGGAAGTGATTTCAGTGTACATGGGTAATGTTGGTTGTTGTTTTTGATGATGTTGTAGGGATTGGAGGTGTGCGTCAAGGTGAAGTGGTTATCTGTGCAACAGAAAAAGCTTTGATTATTTGAAAGACATTGAATCCCTCACTAATCTTACTGTAATTTCTCTAATTAACTTCGTAATTGTGTTGTCTTACTTGTGAATTGGTGTTATTTTTCGGAAAGGTTGGATTTTGATTGGTTTTGAGTTGAATTAGGTGTGCAATGCTGGGAAAAATAAGATCAGATCAATGGATGAGGTTAAGAATTTGGTTAAATTGCGTGCCTTGATATTAAATGGTGAGTTTTCGGATTATCGGATAGTTTTGGGTTTGTGGATTCAGCTAATGCCGTTTAATGGGTACATGTTGGTGAAGTTTGTTATGATGAGTTTTTTATGTTTGTTCTGTGACCTGCATTTAATGAGATTTCCTCGATTTCAGGGATCGATCAGCTTTCCGTGTTAAACACTGTTGGTATGTGTTTCTGTTTTCTCTTGTTTCGCAGTTATCTTATATTCATGGTTACTACTTACTAATATTGTGTGTTGTGTCGAATGGCTGATGCTCATGTAGAAATTCAAGGTGTTGAACATGTTGAATTTCTGTGGTAAACTGGTAGAACAAAAACAGGGAAGGCGACAGAGAAACGCAGAGAAAGCTAGGAAAGATCGTTAACATGTTGACGATAAGGAAAAATCGTTTATGGAACTCTTAGCTTACATTACCCCAGAGAACATGAATGCTGATGATGGAAAAAGAAAAAACCGCTCTGTAGAGAACATGAATTCGATAGGTGCCGTAGTAACTTTCCCGGCAAAGAATAAGAAAGCTAAGGGAGCTGGAATTTCTGCCTTTGAGTTTATCGTTCCAGTTCCAGATGTTGGGTTGGGAGGCCTGTCAGCATGGGATGTATGAACAAATATAATCTTCCAGTTCTCGCTGCAAAATTGCTGAGTTTAAGGTAATTCCTTTTTCGTTGTTTTTATTATGTATTGATTGTTTCAAATGACGATCCTACTACTCGACCCCGATTTATCAGAGGGCTTGTTGTTTGTTATCTTTGGTAACTCTTGGCTCTTGGATATTTAGTCAACATTTTGTGCCTTCATTTCTCCGACCTCTCTTTACGTGAATATGTGGTTTGTGGTTTAGTGGTGTACACTGTACACAAGCAATTGTGATTTGTGAATACTATTTGTGATATTATATTATATTCCAATATGAACATCTTATTCTGATGTGACGATATATTAGACATTACAATTATTTTACAATGATTGATGAATATCTTATAATACTCTGTAAAAAGGTATCCATGAGATTATAACTCTTGTTAGAAACATTTTTAAGACTTTTCCAGTTTTCCCAATCATTGACCTGGTCATTGCCTGAACCAACGTCTGAACTTGGACCCTGTTAATTCGGACTATTTGAATTGGTTCGTGGTCAGTCTGAATTGAACATACCAAACTTGGCTTGAGCCACCCCACTAAGTTAGGCTGATTTGTAGCCGTGTAGTTCTGATTTCGCCGCTCTATCTACTCAGGCTGGTTCAAAGCCCTCTTTGATACATGGTAGAGGTTGTTAATAGTAGATTTGGTTTAGATCAATGTGGGTTTGGAACGGGTTAGCTGACTGGTTTTTATGGGCCGGCCCGGTTGGCCGATTGGCAGGATGCATACTACGTGCATGGAGTATTATTGTAGTAACTAGACGAGTCCTATGGCTCCTACGATTCCAACCCAAGTCCCGGTTTATAGTTTATCATGGAATACGAACCACACTTTCTAGTTTCTGTTTCTTGTCCGTAAACACGTGAACAAGTTTTGGTTAGTATAAAATAGTACAAATTGCATTATCAAATTATATATCATTATCTTGCTCTATAATGACTTCTGAGTCACTTTGCATGTATATAAAATCAATGATATTGCATCATCAAATTATGTATCATTGTTTTGTTAACACAAGCATAAAACATTTCAAGGGAAATTCCCTTAAACAACAAGCTAACACTTGCTTATGGCTTCTACAACCACCCTACTTTCCAATACCGATCATGGTGAAACAAGCGTGATCTCGGCTGTCCATCGTGACATCATAGAACGTAATGTCCTTACTCGGCTTGACGGGTTGTCGCTAGCTGCCTTAAGCTGCACCTCTTCGTATTTCTACATGCTCTCGTCTGAGGATTCCCTGTGGAGGAAGATTTGTAACTCAGCGTGGCCCTCTGTGAACCATCCACATGTTCACCGGCTTATCTCAGCCGTCCCTAATGGTCACCGTAGATTCTTCTCCGACTCTTTCCCGCTTTTGACACCTCTTAAACAAGTAAGAAATCCTAACTGTCCGACACTCCCTTCAGAGATAATCTCAGCTGTTGATATTTGGTATCAAGACAAGCTCATTTTCTCTAGGGTATTAGAATCAGAAACAAAGTCTGGTGAGTTTTTACGTTCTCCATTTCGGGTTAACCTACTTGACCCGAAAAAAATCCACCCAGTTACCCGAGTAAAAAAGGGCCGGGATGGCGACACTTGGTTAACCATAAGTGAGTTAGAAGAGAACTTGATATTGAGTTGGATCATATTTGACCCGGTCACCCAAAAGAGTGCGAATTTCTCAAGCATAAGCCCGATATCATCAGAAAAAAAACACTGGAACCCGGGTGAATATGACATCGAGTATGCAACCATATTGGTTTGTGAACGGGTTGGGTACGTGGAGTGTAAGGTCGTAGTCACGTGCAGGGGGTTGGACCATGGTGAGTTGCAAGTGAAGGAGGCATGCTTACAAGTAAAAGACATGGATGAGAATTACTTGAATGGGAAGGAGAGTTTACGGTGTTTGGTGAATGCTATCGAGTTTGGGAAGAGGAAAGCAAGGAGAATCGGAAAAGAAGGGAAGAATATGCATGAAGAGTATTTGAAAATGAAAAGATTGAGATGGGATAAAAGGATTTCAAGGGCGAGAGTTTTAGGGATTGCCTGTAGTGGTGGTGTTGCACTTGTTGGTGTAGGTACTGTTGGTGTAGGTATTGTTGGTGTTGTTTATATGGTAGTCTACTCGTTTTTTACATATTTTACCAAATGAAGCCAACTTTCATGTACTCCTCCGTCCCAATTATTTGTTTACCTTTTATTATTATTATTATTTGTGAGGAGTATTTAATCAAAAGTACACAAATGATTGGGGATCCGCTACCAATGGGAAGAGGATTTATACAAACATTGCAAATAGTGACAATTTGACTTCCGCTCTTAAGCTATCTAACCGTACAAGTAAACTTGGCGGATGGGTAGCTGTGGACAGTAGTACAGGCAAAGTGTTATAGTCGACATCAAATCCTAGTATCTTCTCCTCCAACGGCCCTGTTACGGTGGCTAATGGAATTGTTTTTGCTGGTTCAACCAATGGAAAAATTGGACCAAATTATGCCATGGATGCTAACACACCTAACAGAGAAAATAGTCTATGGTCATTCGGAACAGGAGCAACTGTATTTGGTGGTGTCTCTGTTAGTGATGGGTGCATTTATCTTGGACATGGTTATAAAGTTGGAGTTGAATCTTTCAATTCAACTTTTACGACTTTAAGAGTGGAAAAACTCTATTTGCAATTTTGTACATATTAACTACTGTTGTTTTCATCCAAATTTGAGTGGCCAACTTTATGAATTGCACTACTTGGTGTGCGCCTTGTTGTCGAGCATGGAGCATATGTAGGCAACTAAGCGAAAATGCTACGCTTATACCAACTCCACTACTTGGTGTGCTCCTTACTGTATGAGTTTCTGTTCCTAATTATGTAGTTTTCAATTTATGAGAAACTGCTTTCCTTTTTTTTTTTTTCAGAAAACTGGTTTCCTTACTGCAGGAGTTTCTGTTGTTAATTGTTCAGAGAAATTAATGGAATGTGATTGTAACAGGCGGCGGTTTATTTCAACAAAAATACAGTGCTTTTGCTTTGAGGAGCAACGGCTTCTTCCTGGGGAGCAGGTCGGCATGCCTGTAAGTAGTACTTCTTCATCATTTTCCATGAAAAATCGATAAACAATATGCATCACAACATAATACTATCAATCTATCATATACATTCTTCAAGGTTTCCGAGGAATCAAATCAAGCTGCTGTCTCTAGTTCAGTGTATCCTAGTATACATTAAAACATTTGGTAGACTAATTATTGTTCCATCCCGCCCTCACCATAGCGAAGCATTGCTTGAAGACACGTTTATAGGCGGTCTTACGGTCTTACCCATGAGTCGTATCTCATCTGGCCCCCAGTCTGGAGATGATCACCTGTACTCTAGATTATGCAGGCAGCAGTAGTGACTGTAAGATCCGAAGGATGCCATCGCCATTTGCAGGGGTGTCATTCATGTTTCATACTACAGTTTAAACTCCAACGTTGTGGGGAACCGCGTCTACAGCTTGCAGTAGGTCCCCTAAATCAGGAGATTTCAACATCAGTTATCATGAATTTAGACAGGAATAAATAACGAAGAATACAAGGTTTAGATTTTAGAACTACTTTTTGTTCAGAATGTGCTGAAGTTGCCTTAAATTGTGTGCAAAGCATTTGAAATAATGTAGTTGCCTTAAATTGTGCTTTGTCATTCTGTTGGTAATGTCTCAAATTGCCTATGAAAGGTCGAGTTGTTTTCAAGTTTAACCTTCATATCTGCGCAGCACAAAATTTATTTTTACGAGTTCATAATTTGACCTATCTACATGGCAAAAGTTTGCATTTTGATTGTCGATCAGGTAAAATTTCTCATACTATGCAAATTAGAAGCTCAAATTAAGACTGGTTCCACTGCAAAACTAGATACATAGTCATAGAGTGACGTAATTTTAGAACCGCTACATGCCATAATTCTTTCCAGACTGATTTCCCCCAATCTTACATGGGTCACAAGTACTCACAAGGCAAATTGTTCACAATTTAACATACTTGAAACGGCAACCAAAAACGGATCGCATCTGCAGTGAATAAAATAATAAAAACATAGTAGCCTTAATGTCTAAAAATCGGAATTATGAAGGCAGCAGTAGTGACCGTAAGATTTGAAAGACGTCATCACCTGTACTCGGGAATTGGGATTATGAAGAATATGAGGTTTGGAACTACTTTTTGTTCAGAATGTGCTGAAATATGTGCAAGGCATTTGGAAACGTAGTAGCCTTAATGTCTAAAAATGCCCGTGAAGATCGAGTAGTTTCTAAGTTTCTCCTACCCATCTGCGTGCCATAAAATTTATTCTTACGAGTTCATAATTCACAATATTCGAAGAATAGGTTTTTGTCTAAAAATAAATAAAAATTGCTGTAGCCAGGATTCGAACCTGGGGATCAATCTAAACTCAAAGAGTTCAATTTTGATTTACCAATGGGCTACTACAGCTTTGTTGCTCAAGTTGGGAAACAAAAATATATGACCCGTCTGCGTAACCCTGAAAACCGCAGCCCAAAACTGATCAAATCTGTGAAACTAAATTGATTTTTTTTGCTGAACTGAAATTACCCAAACCCAAACACTCGATTGAAGACGATTTTGGGCCAACATTAAATTGCACCAACCTCGATTGAAAACGATTTTAATCGTAAGTCGTGACCGTCTAACTCTAAACAATTCAAACCAAACCCGACCATGTTTAGAACTCACTAAAACCACATATATTACACATTACGCATAAAATAATTCGAAGCATGAGCATTAACGTACTTATCTACGTGTCAAAAGTTGGCATTTTGAATTTCGATGAGGTCAAATTTCTCATACAAGGATACACAACTATGTATTTGAAAGCTCAAATTAGGACGGGTTCTTTTGCAAAACTAGATACAGAGCATGAAATACGACGTAATTTAAGAATCAGTACATGCGGTAAATCTTCCAATGTGACTAATTTCCCGCAAATCTGACAGGCCAATTATTCACAATTTAACTTGCTTTGTTATCGTCATGCTAAATTTTGAGCCGCGTATAGAATTATACAAGAAGTTACCAAGATGATTGGAATGGAACACTAAACAAAAACGGATTGAATGAGACTAAAATAATAGGATGATAAAACGGATGGAATGAGGATAAAATAATAGGATATTCTGTTTTTATATAAAAACTCAAAAAACATTGCTGTAGCCAGGATTCGAACCTGGAATCATTTTTCTTATAAAGAAGTGGATTTACCAGTGTGCTACTACAGCTTTGATGATAATTTAGGGAACGAAATTTATATGACTATTATTATTGGGCTGACCCTAACTACCGCAGCTCCGCAGGCCATCAACCAAAATATGTGAAATTAAGCATCTTGATAAAACACTCAATTCTCTCTCAAATTCTCTCTCAAAAAACTCTCTCTAAAAAACCCTAGCCTCCATCAAATTATACAAGGGGCTCCATCGATTATCAATCGATCGATGGTAAGCCCCAAAATTGTTTCAAATTTTAATCAATAGTATGCATACCTATTTTCAATTCAATAAGTGTCTCCCTTTTGGTGAGAATCGTTTTTTCATCCCTTATTTCGGGGGTTTTCCATTTATTCGTGGTTTTAGTTTCATCAGTAATATAGTCAGGAGTAGTTCGTTGATGGTTTGCAGCGTGTTCTTTGAAAGGGTAAAAGTGATTTGTCAACGATCTTTGGAACCATTCAGAGGTAAATTTTATCTCATAAATCAAATGAAGGATCCCCTCAAAAGCTACATGAAGATAGCGATAATAGGACGAGCCGAATTGTCAGATGCTGTTTTGAGATCCCTAGTTTATAAGAAAATTATTTTTCTTTGGTTTCCATTAGATTTGTTTTCGATTATAGTTATTCTTTGTAAGTGCCGTATGGCGTTCTATTAATGAATTGTTCTTTTTTCAAAAAAAAAAAATATGTGAAATTAAATTATTTCTTTTGTTGAACTGAAACTAGTGTAGATCCCGCGCAAATGCGCGGTAAATATAGGCCTATTAATTTTTAGTGTATTAGTTATAGATTTTAGATTTATGTCTCGCAATTTTTTATAAAAAATAACTAATATTAAAAGTAATCAAAAGAATTGAATAATTCTATTAATTGTGTTTTTTGTGAAAATATTTTAACTACATCAAATTATTTAAAAAAAAAAAAAACTTTTTTCGTCACGAAGTTAATAATAGGAGATACCGATTTTATGTATAGATTATTTTAAATGGAAAATTAGTTTAATAAATGAAAATCTAATTTGTTTCCATACATAAGTTTGAGCACTTTGGAGGAAAAACTTTAGAGGTTGTATTATCTTAGTATATAGGAGGATTTATATACTTTTTAATTTTGCACCTCATTAATATTTATCAGTTCACTCAATTGTATTTTGATATGAAACCAAAAAAAATGAAATGGAAAACTAATAAAAAAAATTATAAGTTGTGAATTTATTTTAGTCAATGTTTTTTTGTCACGAAACTAATAGTAAACATGTGTCAAGTTATTCTGTACAGTAATAATTATTGCATTACTAAAAAATTTAGCAACTTATACTTAGTTTAATATCTATTTTATTTTATTTTAATGAAAAATTCATAATTATGAATATATTTAAAAAATTAGAGTTTATTTATAAGAATATATCATTGAAAAGATAATAATGTAATGAAATAAAATTAAATTTATTACCTTATTTAGTTAGATGCTTTTTGGAGGGAAAACTAAGAGAATTTTTATTCTCTTAGTAGTAGGGGGGATTAAATTGATTTTAAACAACGTAATCAAAAAATTTCACAAATCAAATATTAATCTATAAATAAAATCGTACCAACCAAGATGAATAACAATTTGACTCGTAAGTCATAACCATCTGATGCTAAACAATTCAAATCAAACCTTACCATACTCAAAACTCAATAAATGCAAATTCTCATTTGTGACGGACTCTATTTGGTCACAAATTGTGACGGACTAAAATTGTAACCATTTAATTGAGATATACGAAGTATTATTTAATGGTAACATTTTATGAGTGATTACTTTTTATCAAGTGGTCACATTTAGCACTGTCACCATTTATAACCACTCACAAGGGAGACCAAGTGCTCAATAAAAACACATATTACGCATAAAACTCAATTGACTCTACCCAAACGACCCGCCTCAAGAACCTGATCTGAACCTAACCCGATACCTAAACTGAAGATCTGAACTTATCCCGAACCCAAATTACCTAAACCATATATAACCCGACCCGAATATTCATTGTTGAAAACTGATCGTTACGCATAAATAACTTGAAAATAACCAACTCCAAAATGATCCGAATTTTGTTAAACCCGAAATTGACCCTACTCTGACAAAAAACTGTTTTAACATACCCGACCCAATCTCGAACCAGTTAACCCGTTTGCTGTGTCTAGTTCTATCCGACTCGAATCCGAACCAGTAAACCAAATTGGTGCCGTCCATTGTAGGGTTTAGCTACGATTCGTTCAGCCATCAAAACCCTTCTTCATCTCCTCCGCAAACAAGACAACAATGGCGTCATGGAGCACAGAAGACATTCTCAGAGACAAGAACATAACTGATCCAAGCTCCATAACCACACTTTCTCTAACCCATAAACCTCTCTCTAATGTCTCTCCTTTACGCCCTTTCATTAACCTTGAAAGACTTGATCTTTCCTTCAATAATCTTTCATCTCTTCAGGTTTTTCCTTCTTTTTTCATTTAATTTGATTCATTTTATTATCTTTTGTTCAAATTTTGTGGAAAGATTTAATTTTTATTGTAAGCGTGAAACGGGTCTAAAACAACTCATATATCCGGGTTAGTAATTAGCATTTGTTAATTAATAACGGAAAATGGCTCACTAAATTAGCTGCGGTTTTTTAATATCTCGCCTTATTCCCTCTGTGACTACGCCCCAATTATTTGTTTACCTTTTATTAAAATGTGTATTTTTATATTGGGTCAGTCTGTAAGGCTGTTACATCCGACCTCCTCTTAACTCGTCATTTGCGGGAACTATTGAGGTACTTGGGTAATGTTGGTTGTTGTTGATGATGTTGTAGGGATTGGAGGTGTGCGTCAAGTTGAAGTGGTTATCTGTGCAACAGAACAAGCTTGATTCTCTGAAAGGCATTGAATCCCTCACTAATCTTACTGTAATTTCTCTAATTAGCTTCCTAATTGTGGTGTGTTACTTCTGAATTGGTGTTATTTTTCGAAAAGGTTGGATTTTGATTGGTTTTGAGTTGAATTAGGTGTGTAATGCTGGGAAAAATAAGATCAGATCAATGGATGAGGTTAAGAATTTGGTTAAATTGTGTGCCTTGATATTAAATGGTGAGTTTTCGGATTATTGGATAGTTTTGCGTTCGTGGATTCAGCTAATGCCGTCTATGTAATGTGTAAACATTGGTGGAGATTGTTATGAGTTTTATGTTTGTTCTGTGACCTGCAGATAATGAGATTTCCTCGATTTCCGGGCTTGATCAACTTTCCGAGTTGAACACTCTTGGTATGTTTCTATTGTTTCACAGTTATCCTTTGTCGAATTGTGTAATGTGTCCCCATTTAATTTCTGTGTACTGCACTTTGAGGCTGTTATGTCTTTTTGTTCTCCCAGTTGCTAGCGTGAGACATAATTTCTAGGCGTGTTAGCTTGTTCATCATAAGATATATTTGTACACTACAATGAGCTATGCTATCGTGTTTCATGTTCTTATATCTGAATTACTTTGCTTGTAGTTCTATCAAGGAATCCGATAAGTAAGATGGGTAATGCATTTGCTAAGCTGAAATCAATTGTAAAGGTGAGCATTTTATAGAGAGATAATTGCTGATTATCGAAGTAAATACAAGTGTGCAAATACTAATAAAACATTTGCTTCTTATGTTATTGGGTGCTTTAGATTTCACTCTCCAACTGCCAGTTAGAAGCGATTGACACATCAATCAAGGCGTGCACTGAACTAGAACAACTACGTCTATCTCACAATGATATTACGGTGTGTATTTGACTTTTTTTTCCTTACTCCACTCCGTTTCTTCCCTCTCTCTCCTTTTGTGATTGCGGTTTTCTCCCTAATTACCAAGAATGGGCAACATTGCTCATCAATATACTTGTTTTCTAACAGACGCTACCAGAAGAACTGAGTCACAATAAGAAACTTCAAATTTTGGACATCGGAAATAACATGCTTTCTAGGTGGTCTGATATAGAGGTATGCTTTGATAGGAACGCAGTAGCATTTCCTTTTTTTTGTCTATTGGTGTAAACTTTTTCTTTAATTATTTTTTTTTGTTTTTTTTGTTTTGGGCAGGCACTTTCTTCATTACGGAATCTGAAAAACCTGAATGTACTTGGCAACCCCATAGCTGAGAAGGCAAAACTTCTTAAGAAGGTAAGGCGTTTTATGACGCTGGCTTCATCTTACATGATTGTAATTGCAGTACAACAATAACAACAACAACATCAGAGCCTTAATCCCAAAATGATTTGGGGTCGGCTGTCATGAATCATAATTGCAGTGATGTTGAACGTACACCTCAATGCGAAAAAATAGAAAAGAAAAAGTGAAAAACAAAAGGAGAGTGAAACATAATACAAAAGTCAGGTAAACTTATAGGTTTTAAAATCGAAGTCCGGATTTCTTTTATAAAATCTTAGAATTTAAATCGAGAATAAAGATTAAAACGATTTTGAAAACTGAAGCAAAACTTGAGGGTCCAGAATAACGATTAAAGTGATTGTAAATTGTAATTGGGTTAATTGACATGAATACTCTGAACTATAAGGGCCCTTCTCAAAATACTCTAGACTATGATTTAACTACCAATAAACTCAACTATTATACCCATTCGCTTTGAATATAATTGGTGTCTCTTTAACCTATTGTAGCAGGTTATGTTAGTTGCGGGCCCAATCATCGTATCCCCTTTTAACATACCTCATCTTCTTCCTTTTCAAAATTAAGATTGCAGGTCATGGTTGAGACAATAAGCTGCTAAATTGTTTCAATCAGTTGAAGAAGACTCGAAACAGCAGAAATATGAGTCTTTAGATGTTTACTCATGTAGTAGCACGCCTCACACTGCCCAGAAATTCGAAACCAATTTCAAGCTCGAAAAACCAAGAAAATTCGCGTCCAATTTGCAGCACAATTGAAAATTTCAAACCCATAAATCCGTTCAAATTAAACTTAAACCCCTAAAGATCGTTTAAATTGAACACTAACTCGAAGCACCAAATCAACCCGGACTTTATGAGAACAAATAAGGTAGATTTGGGGTTTAGGGTTTTCGTGGTGCTCGCCAGCGACAAATGAGGTAGACGTGGCGGTATTGCATCAGTGAGCGACGAGGTGGGGTTTAGGCGGCCTGAGTAGCGGTGTCCTCTGAAAGGTACGGCGATGAGACCTGGCTGGTGGTATGTGTCGTAGCAGGAGACGCATCGAGGAGGAATATGCGTCGCATTAGTGAGCAACAGGGCTGTGGTGGTAGGAGCTTGATGATGGCGTGATGTGTGGAAAAAGGGTGAGAATATCTTGAGGTTGAGTGAGAAAATTGATGGGTGACATGCTTATCAATTAATCAAATCGAATGAGTATAATTGTTGAACCCAGTTAACAGGAGAAAAGAAAAAGGATAGGTAAAAAGAGTTTTAAAAGGAAAAGTGACCGGCTTAACAGGTAGCCAATCAACATATTATAACATAAGCGAATGGTATAATAGTTGAGTTTATTGGTAGTTAAAACAAAGTATAGAGTATTTTGAGAAGGACCCTTATAGTTCAGAGTATTCATGTCAATTAACCCATTGTAATTGCAGTGATGTTGATTGATCTGTGTTAAACTGGTAATGCATTGATTGCAGATCAACAAGCTAGCTCCTAGTTTGCAAATACTTAATTCGAAAAGAATAGAAACGCTGAAAGATGCTCAAAAGAATAAGAAGGTCGAGCATGAGCGGAATGATGTTGAACCCCTAAAGAAAAAGAAGGATATTGGCGAGAGATTAATGGAGAACACTAAAGCCCACAATTTACCAGAAGAAAAGGGAGACTCCTTAAAAAAGCAGAAGTATTCGAAAGATCATGCAGCAAACGAAGGTGCTAACATGGAGCTCAATGAGGAGAATCAAATAAACAAGGGAAAGAAGAAAAAGAACCAGGTCGAGAAAGAAGTGCCAGTGCAAGAAACTGATAAAACTAAAACAGAGAAGAAGGCGAAGAGAAACGCAGAGAAAGCTGGGATTGATGATGTTATCGATGATAAGGAAAGATCTTTTATGGAACTTTTAGATTACAATACCCCGGAGAACATGAATGCTGATGATGGAAAAAGGAAAAACCGCTCTGTAGAGAACGTGAATTCGACAGGTGCTGTGGTAACTTTCCCGGCAAAGAATAAGAAAGCTAAGGGAGCTGGACTTTCTGCCTTTGAATTTATCGATCCAGCTCCAGATGTTGGGTTGGGTGGCCCGTCAGCATGGGATGTGTGAACAAATATTATCTCCCAGTTTCCGCTTTAAAAATTGCTGAGTTTAAGGTACATCCTTTTTCTCGTTGTTTTCATTATGTATTGATTGTTTCAAATGAACGATTCATACTACCCGACCCCAATTTCTCGAGGGCTTACGCTTAGTTATTGTTTGTAATCTTTTCTAACTCTTGGCTCTTGGATATTTAGTCAACATTTTGTGCCTTCATTTCTCCGACCTCTCTTTTACGTGAACATGTGGTTTACACTGTACACAAGCAATTGTGATTTATGAATACAATTTGTGATATTATATTGTATTCTAATATGAACATCTTATTCTGATATGATGATTTATATATTGTGTCTATAAAAATCGGTAGACGAGTAAAATCTGTAGGTTGACTGAATCAATTATACATTAAAATATAATTTTTTTTTATGATGATTGATGAATATCTTATTATACTATCCATGAAATTGTAACTGTTGTTGGAAAATGTTTTCGGTTTTGTTGATCAAGACTTGTACCGATTTTTGATCTGGCCCAGAAGGCCACAACAAAACCTGGTCATTTGCCCGATTCAAAGTCTGAACTTGTACTGTGTTCATTCAGACTATTTGAACCGGTCCGTGGACAGTCTGATCTGAACATTCCCAACTCGTTTGAGCCACCACACTAAGTTAGCCTAGTTTGTAGCCGTTTATTTCCGCTAGAGGTTATTAAATAAACAGCTGGTCTCCCTTAAGACGGCCGCATTTGTCCCGTGGATAGATGGGACAAGACTCGCCCATTCCATAGGCATTATGCTTTTTGCATCATTTATGTATTTGACCCGTTTCTTGTTTAAGACGGATATGTTCGTCTTAAACAAGAATTTATGGTTTTGCAATGAGTTAGCTGACTGGTTTTTACAGACCGGACCGGTTGGCCAATTGGCAAGATGCATAGTCCGTGCATGGACAATTAGACTCTTTGCGGCGCTTTTGGGGCCGAGGCCGAGATGGGTACAATGGCTACTAGAGTCCTACCCAATTTCCCGGTTTATTGTTTATAATGGAATACAAACCACGCTTTCTAGTTTCCGTTTCTGTCCGAGATGGATTTGTTTTTTGGATCTTGTCGGGTTTGGTCACTCGAGCCGGATCAGAGTTGCCAAGTCTATAATGTCTAGATGGGTCCTATGAGTCTAGGACTCCTACCCAATTCCCCGGTTTAATGGAATACGAACCACGCTTTGTAGTTTCTGTTTTCTGGTTGGTAAACACGTGAACAAATTGCATTATCAAATTATATATGATTATTGTGTTGACTAACTTTAATTGTAATATCACTAATATGTAATTATAACACCTGTTTAGCTACTTTGCGTGTGTATATAAGCAATGGTATTGATCAACGCCCTTCTTACACAAGCATAACGCATTTTGCGTGTGTATATAACAGTAATACGTTTCTTCAAGCCAAACCCCCCTTAAACAGCAAGCAAGCTTTTGCAAATGGGTTCTACAACCACCCTACTTTCTAATTCCGATCACGGTGAAACAAACGTGATCTCGGGCATCTCGGCTGTCCACCGCGACATCATTGAAGGCAACGTCCTTAGTCGGCTTGATGGGTTGTCGCTAGCTTCGTTAAGCTGCACTTCCTCGTATTTTAACATGCTCTCGTCTGAGGAATCACTATGGAGGAAGGTTTGTACCTCGGCGTGGCCCTCTATCAACCATCCACGTGTTCACCGGCTTATCTCGGCTGTCCCTAATGGTCACCGTAGATTCTTTTCGGATTCTTTCCCTCTGTTGACGCCGCATGAACAGGTAAGAAATCGTAACTGTCCGACGCTCCCTTCGGAGATCATCTCGGCTGTTGATATTTGGTATCAAGACAAGCTGATTTTCTCTAGGGTCATAGAATCAGAAACAAAGTCTGATGGTTTTTTGCGTTCTTCATTTCGGGTTAACCTGCTAGACTTGAAAGAAGTCTACCCGGCAACCCGAGTCAAAAAGGAGTGGGATGGCGACCCTTGGTTAACCATATCCGAGTTAGAAGAGAACTTAACATTGAGTTGGATCATATTTGACCCGGTCACCCAAAAGAGTGCGAATTTCTCAAGCATAACCCCGGTATCATCAGAAAGGCACTGGAACCCAGGCGAATATGATGTCGAGTATGCAACCATATTGGGTAGTCAACGGGTCGCGTACGTGGAGTGTAAGGTGGTGGTCACGTGCGGAGGGTTAGACCAAGGCGAGTTGCACGTAAAGGAGGCGTGCTTACGAGTAAAAAACATGGATGGGAAACACTTGAATGGGAAAGAGAGTTTACGGTATTTGGTGAATGCTATCGAATTTGGGAAGAGGAAAACGAGGAGAAGCGGAGACGAAGGGAAGAATATGCATGAAGAGTATTTGAAAAGGAAAAGATTGAGATGGGAAAAAAGGGAAAGAGTGTTAGCGGTTGCTTGTAGCGGCGGTGTTGCGGTTGTTGGTGTTGGTGTAGGTATTGTTGGTGTTGTTGGTGTTGGTGGTCTTCTGGTTTATAACATACTTTGCCAAATGATCCAATATTTCATGTAACTATGCATGGTAAATTTTGTTTGTAAATTTGAAGGTGTTACCAACTTATTAAGGAGTTGAGACGTTGAATCCAAGTTAGATGGAAAGGTGTCATGTCTTTGTAAAATAGTTATTACTTTGTTGATAATTATATAAACTTCATTTAATGACATTAATAAGAGTTCCCTTCTAAGGGGATATTGTATAATGATCTTACCAACATCAAATGTGTGTGTATAATTTTGTGAAGTATACTTGTAAGTAGAGTAGGCATTTCGGGCCGGGCCAAGGCGGACGACATGAATCCGGCACAAGTTCGGCACGATACGGTGAAGAAAACGAAGTGGCACAGGTCCGAGACGACCAGGTAAGAGGCAGGCCGCGATGCCAAAATTCGAAAAAAACCGTGCCTAGGCACGGCCCAACACGAGGCACGATCGGCCGGGGCACGACGGTTTTAGGAGTAATAATTAAAAGACCATTAAAAATACCCCAAGCACAACGGGCGACACGAGCCCGACACGACTTTGCCCGGGCCAAGGGACGGACCGTAGTAGGGGGTGAGAAAAGTGGGCCGGCACGACCCGAAAGCACGATTGACTGTGCCTGGGTCGGGCCAAAATTGTGGCTAGGCACGACGAGCAAGGACCCGGGCCGGCACAGCATGACACGGCCCCTTCCCTTTTCTACTTGTACGGAAAGGTAGGTTATGACTTCAAATTCAATTTGCTACCAACTTATTGTAGATGGATAAACAGTAGGGGGGTAGCATTAGGTTCTGAACTTAGAATTTCGACAAGTCATTTCAACTAACTTATGATTTCAACAAGTCATTAATAAGCTACCTTTTCAACTAATAAACAAAATATTTTTAATAAGATTAGCTAGTTTATTAGCTTCTATTTTTCAGCTATCAACTAGATTTTCAGGTTTAATTACGTTTTTTAGACGTCAACTAACTTTTCAGCTAATTTTACTAAACAAATGCATAATAATTTTATTAAACAAAGCCGAAATGAGACAAATACCACATTGTAAGGCCCATATAAGGACTAGTTCAAACAAGTATCCCCTCTCCCTGGCCCAATTCAATGTCTCATAAAGAGCTTGAAGTCCAGCCCAATTAAACAAACACATACATCTTCTCGTGTAGTTGTGTGTGATTCCTACTGCCGTAATCGGCCCCTTAAAGTCTGGGCTAATTGAATACGTTTTCGGTTTTGGTTTCGGATTGACATACCCTAAGAAAATAAAAACGTAAAGAATCAGTAAGTTATAGGGGCTGATCACCGATAACCATAATAAACATAGTATAGTTTGATCAATCACATTCCTAAATAAAACTAAATCAATAATGAGTACTCGTATTACATACAGTAATACTTATGTCTCATTAACAAAATCTACAACATTTCGCTCCTTGTCCGATCTCAAAAGAAAATGAAAATAAGACTTCGATTATTAGAATCTTAACAAGTACTTGGTTCTCTTTCGTTGGGTTAAGGGGCTTGTTGGTTTCCAAATGAGGTGTATCACAGCCAAGGAGATGAATCTCCGAGACGCTATCTTGAGTCTTGTTGCAGGTATTTCTCTGAAGCTGTATCGTTTAAGACGAGTAAAAATGTGTTTGTGGGGGCTCGTTGGTTTTCTGAGGAAGATTTTCACAGCCAAGGAGATGAATCTCCGAGACCCTTGTTTGGGTCTTGTTGCAGGTATTTCTCCGAAGCTCCATCAATCAAGACAAGCAAGTATGGGTGTTTTCCTTTGACCAACGCTGCTCATCCATTAGAGAATGTGGTAGATGTTGAGTTTGAAGAGCGTGTTCAGACTTCAGTCGTACGCCATCAACACGACTTTGTTAACCGATGCAAGTGTTACCTTGTTTTAGCTTATGTTAGTAGTGGTAGTCTTATGTTTTATGTTGTAGTTTATAGGTATGGTTTTAAAACTCTTTCTTCACAGCTGTAAAAAAAACAAAAAACAAAAAAAAAGTACACACTGAGTAGCTCAATATACTCGTCAAATTAGCAAGTTTTCCAAGTCATGTCGAGGCTTATTCAAATAATTTGATCGAGTTGTTCTCATTAGTTATCACCTAATCGCGCCTTATATCTTTTACTCATCAGCTTTAAAAAAAGGGATGTAAAAACACTCTAAGAAAAATGTATGGAATCTCAATTTTCTCATCCTAGAATGTATATTACAAAAAATCCAATTTACTAGAACTACACTTCCACTTTTATCTCATCTTCTATTCAAAAAAGTAAAATTGTCTCTTTCACCTAATTGTTAGCAAAAGCTTAAAAATATCACCAAATTAACCCTACATTTTTTTTTTCTTTTGTATGATTCTTGCCAGTTTACTGATCCAAATAAAGTTAAAGGGTCCCAAATCTTGAGTTGTTTGAAAATATAAAAAAGAAAACAAATAATGGAAAATAAGAATATATGCTATCTCGTCTTTTGATGAAGATAAAAGTTGAAGAAGCATGAGGAAATCAATAGGTTCAAGCAACATCATTATTTTTAGTTTACTTTAGGGACTAAATATATTCAAACTCTTGTATTTTATTTCACAAATTATACTATAAAATTATTCGTTGTTGTCTGTCGTATGGTTCGATCACTTAAAAAGTGATCATTTTATGGTAAAAGGTGGCCATGTTATATTTTTATAAAATTAATATGGAGTACTTTTTAAGAGAGATCATTTTTTTTAATATAAAATGCATTTTTCATTTATCGCATCATACAACGGTCGCACACAATAACTAATTAACCGTCTCTTTTATTTAATTAGGCAAGTACAATTGAACTCTAATGATTGATAGAGGTTTTGTAATCAATCAATTCAACTTTAATCTTTTGTAATCCCAACTTCTAAACAAAAGCAATTATGTTATGATTTGGTGGTTAATCATCAAAAGTTGGATTTGTGTTTGTACCAAAGTACGTAACCTATGACTGATCTTGAAGAAAGGAGGACTTGTTTTGAATGTTTGAACAACAAGTCTCTCTTATGACGACGGTTGTAGACTTTTACGCGTAAAATAGTTACAAAAGCTCCTGCTTGTCCCTCCCTGATTCCAGCACTGTTTGTTTACATTTAACTAAACTATTTTTAGTAAAGTGTAAAAATAATAAACAAATGAATAAGACGTAAGGGTATCATGTAATGTCAAGTTTGTGCATGATTTGTTATTAATGTCATGTATCCTTTAATGTCGAGTTTGTACACGATTTGTTATTAATGTCACGGCCCTGTTCTTTTGGACTTAATTTCAGCTCATTTCAGTTTAGCTTATTTTTATTTAGTTTAGGCATCTAGCCTCTTCACTAATTAATTATTATTTCAGTTCAGTTTAGTTCAATTTCATATAAATTCAGTTTAGTTCAAAAGAACAAAGCCCTAGTAATATTTTGAAACTAACAAGTTGAAGAATAGCAAAGGAAGGTGTTTGGCATGGACCACGAGTCCACAAAGAAAGAAATCGTAGTACAAAGCCCAAAATCAACCTTAAAATTGGTGTAACATGGACATATAAAGAGAGACTACATGAGCTGTTCTGTGCTTTGTTAATAATCATTCAGGTTTTGTATGCACAGGAAATATATTTTGGTCCCCCTAATCTCACTAAAATAGTCAGTCAAAAGAGCCTTATAATTTCCTACTTTGTTGTGGGATTTACTTGATTTACTTTACCTATTTCACGACATTAATCAAAATCACTTCACATTAGTTGCTGATTTAGGGGGCTCGTTAGTAGAGGGCCTCGTTCCTGCTAGCTGAGGAAAAAATTGGTGATGAATTTACGTGATATTATTACTTGTTTGTCTCCTAATTATAAATTCTGGTTCCACCAATACTTCACATATTTTGGTAAATGTAATAAAATGAACTTAATGTAGAAAAGGGTATAATTATGTACCGTAATAAGAGTAAAGTACAAGCATAAGTGCATACTCCCTCCATTCAACTCCACTTTGCATGTTTCTCTTTTACACACTATTCACAAGCGGACATTCAACTTCAATTTTCTCTCGATACATAAGTTAAAATATATTCATGTGGGATCTTATTTGATTCGTCTTTAAGAGTACATTAAAAATATCTAACTTTTATAATTTTTGCAAATACGTAGCTAAAGATATTTACCGCGTAAAAGTCACGTTGACAAACGTGATAAAACAAACATGTAAAGTGGAGTTGAATAGAGGGAGTAATAAATACCACTTCCTCCAGACTAAACTAGCAACTTTCAAAATTCTCCGTACAAATTTGTGGGTAGTAACTAGTGACTAATGAGTAATTTGATCAAGGTAAAAAAAAAGTAACAATTTGCGTAATAGTAAATCTCCTAAAACAAAGGTATTTATCTTATAGCTAAAACGGGTTAAGTGCTCCTTTTTAGATAGACGAGTCATACTTTTGTAACTCCCGAGGTACTCTGTATTATTCTTTTGTCACATCCATGTAAGTGAGCAATACTTATCTCGTTTCAACTATAAACAGATATTTAAATAAGAATTTGAGTTTTCGCAATTAGGTATTGTAAGACCCTGTTTTTTTGGGCTGAATGGAGTTGAACTGAACTGAATTGAGCTAAAATAAGTTGAACTGAACTGAAGTGAGTTGAAGTGGACTGAATAGAGCTGAATTGAACTCAAGTTAACTAAAATAAATAGAGCTAAGTTAAACTAAAGTGAATTGAATTGAGTTAAGTTTAACTGAAATGAGTTAGAGTGAGCTGAATCGATAAACTTAAGTCGAAAGAACATGGCCTAACAATAGGTCTTGGTATAGACGGGTGGGGCGAACAGACGGGTAAAGACCTCTAATAAAATGGATAGGGGGGACAAGGTGGGGCACCCCCATGTACTTCCCACTTTATGGCAAATAGGTATTTTGTGAGGAAAAATAATATCCGTTTATACGTATAGACGGATAGTGTCCGTCTATAATGAGAATTTGTGATGGCCTAATACCAAGGTATTGGGGATTAAAGGTATCGGGGATTAAAGGTATAGTAGGATCATGTATATAATACCGACATAGCACATAGGTTGCTAAGTAGCACAAGATTAGAAAGGAGACGATGACTTTATTATTTAGGATGGTACGTAGCATTTTTGATTTTAGTGACGTATCATAGGCGATTTAGGTACATAGGATAGAAATGCTAATTCTAGTAAACACATGCATGGGCCTTCTTACAAGTGCCAATAATCGAACACTATAATGTGCTAGTGTCCCCTACTTTGTTCCGAGTACAACCATAGCCTAAATAAGGACATTAATGCTTACTTTCTTAACTTAGGCTATTCTCTTTGAATATTGAAAATGAATTTAAATTAAACTGAAGTAAGCTGATTGAATTGAATCGAAATTTACCAAGATAAATAGAGCTGAACTGAATTGACTTGAATAAGAGCTAAAATTAAATACTCCGCAAAAAAGAACAGGACTTTACCATACCATGCATGAATTATGTTCCTAGACCTGGCCACGGACTCGGCTCTACTAGTTGAGCTCTAAATCAACTTGTTATGCCCTATAATTAGGCTAGCTTAGACTTGGCCATAACCGACCTGTTATGCTATTTCTTTTTACGGGTTAGGGCAAGTCGGGCTAGAAGCGGGCTGTTGAATGTTAGGGACGGGCTGTAAGGATCGGCCATGTCTCTTCCTAGGTGGTGTGTGGACGATTTACAATTTCTCGGTTTTTTCCTTTTAAAATAACATTTGGCTCATTTGTACACACTCCATGAAGCTATATTCAGTCGCTGAATCAGAATTTTACATTTTCTTTTCAGCGAATCGAGTGTCCCTACTAATCTCGGTAGTTCCGCCGCAAGTTATATCCTTTTCTCAAAGTTGGAGAATAGTTAATGTCACATTTATTTACCAGGTTAGGGAAATCACTTAAATGAGAAATTGAATCTAGAATTAATTTGTAGGCATTTAATATAGAAGATGAAGTATAGTACTACTAGAAAAGAGAGGGGAGGTTGCACTGCCATGAGGGCCAACTTACTGACTTAAAAGGGTACATACGATGGGGTCAGGATATATAACATGGCCCCATTCGGTACGGCCACCCCAAATTCACTGTCATGCTACCATTATTTTTTGAACAGCAAGTCTCCGTTCTAATGGGCATATTCGTTACAGATAAGCTTGCAACGGGTTAATTATTATAAATAAAACAAAACAAATTGCTACTCTTTATACAATTTACTTTTGTCTTATTTATTCGCATGGGTAGTACTTGACTCGTCGCAAGTTTACGACGAATATGTCCGTTACAAATGAGAATTTGTGTTTTTTGAAATCCAAAAATACCAAAAACAATGATAAGACCAACTTATGTTCATTCAAAAAGGGTAATTGAAAAATCTATTTTAATAGTCATTATTTTATAAGGATGGCTTATATATTCAGTTCAAAATTCGCAGTTTAAATATAATTTGTTATTAGCCTAAAATCATTAGTAAATATACAGTTAATTTAGATGGTTACTCTTTTTTTTTTAATTGATCTTACACTATTAGCTTGTCTCAATAGGATTAGAGATGGAAAAAAGTCGTACCTTGTGTCGGGAAGAGAAAATGGCACGAACCAGGCACGAGAAAGTGAGTTTCGTGTCGTGTCGTGTCGTGTCGTGTCGTGTCGGTGAAATGGAAATGGCGGCCCAGACACAACCCATGACGTGTCATGGCGTGCCTAGATCTGGCAAAACTGACATGAATAAACCGAGCCGAACTTGACCCGCACCCGAACTAAGGACCCAAAACTGACTTGAAAACCAAATTAACCTGACCCTATTCTACCCGATCTGAATGTCTATTATCACTAATTGACCGTTTTTTTCCCAAAATACAACCTACTAGAATATGATTTGAACCGAAAATGACCCGACTCAGCCCAAATTCTTGCAAACCCAACCCCGAATTAACCAAATCCGATTGACCCGCTTGCCAAGCCTAGGCATTGCAACTCCTTTTTTTCGGTCTTATTTCTTTGTATTTTGGGCATTGCCTAAGCATGGAGAATTAATATACAGAACACTCGACATAGTCAATCAATGTAGATGGTGAAATTACTAAGCGGTGTTTATAAGATATTAAGATGGGTTTGAAATTTGTCAACACAAGTACACATCCAATTACTTCAAAACCCTTTCTTTAAAAAACTTATAATTAAGGTTTATTGCATATGTTACTAACTTAACAGACCAATAAGTCTGATGTAAAACGACTGTATGCATACAATCAAGTCATTAACTCATTAGCTCTACTACAAAATGAAAATATAACATGAAATAATATGAGTTTATTCATACAACCATGCCAGATAAGTTAAAATTACGTTGTAACTGTCACAGTCTTAAACTGTATCAAACATGATTCGATACAATAGATGACTCGACTCCACTAAACCCCAAAAATAATACGATTTCTCAAATCCCGACCAAAAACCGACCCAAATAACTCGATTACTAGCTCCATGGAGGACCTCCCTCAACAATCCTCACTGTCAAGTGAACATTACATAATTGAAATCCAAAAACAACAGCAAATAACACACTTAAAAATCCCAACGAATCCATTTTTAAGTGCAAATCAAAATTATGAGCAATAGAGGATGGTAGTGAGTGGGACCAAGACCCTCGTGGGTTGTAAGTTGTCTGCCTTGTAATTTTGTGAGAAAAATGTCCTATAATAAAAATAAAGGACAATTACTCTTTCGAGTCATCTTGTTCTTGCCTAACTCTACGTTTTAAATGGTACCTGTAAAATTTAGGTTTTAACACTTGAAATCTTCCCCTCTTGTGTGTAAATGTACCTTCTCATATTTGCTAAACACAAATTCGTCAGTTATAGACGTACTAAATATCCATCCACTTTAAGCATAAGACAAATAACAAGTTTTATGATGGGGCCTAAAAATGTCACCACTTTAAGCATATTTGATCCGTCTTTCATTTTAAACGGATATATCCATCTATAGTGAGACTAATTGTTTGCTAAATCTTTAGGACTATTCCCTACCCTTTGCAGGTAGTTAATGCATTTGTACAAGAGGGGAATTGTGAGTTATAAATGAGTGTATTATACTGATGAGATTCCAGTGTAATGGTTAAAATAGAAGTATTGCAGGTAATATGTATCAAGTTCGGAACCCCATTACCTATATTGCAATCTAGGAAAAACAAATTCTTTTACCATCTAGCGTGTCTAAGCGTCGCTCAGATAATTAGACGTGGACAGTGGGCCGGGCTAGGTAGCGCTGGAGCGGGCCGTGTTGGGAGGGTTGAGCCCGAGTCCACACCAAGGGATGGGTTGTGGTGGGTCGGGTTGGGGGAGTGACGGCCTAGACCAGCTCGGTTGGGCAAAGTGGTTGGCGAGCTGGGTAGTGTGGGTTGGGAAGGAGAGAACCCGACCCCATCCCGAGCAGATGATATCGGCCATGCAGGCTAGGGGCTGGTCAGTGGGCTGAGGTTTATTGAGCCCGGTTAGGAGGCTGGGCTAGTGTTGTCTAGGCCAACTCACACCGATGTCTGGCTCTACCGATGATGACCCGTCCCAAACCAGACCCTACATGGCACATCATTTGACTTGAAATAACCCGACCCGATAATGTCCCGATCCGAACCTGACTCAACTCGAAAGGGTAGGCTGGCCGAATATGACCTGACCCGACCCCAATAGCCGCCTCTAATGTTACTAGGCTGATACATACTCGATCTAAGCCTATACTATTGTGAAAGTAGCTCAAATATAAGATTGGCTAGCCACATCATAGAGAACATTTAATGCATTTCTTAACCAAGTTAAATTCTTCCAAATAATAAATGTGCTAGTAATAAATGAAAGGTAATTTAAGAATTCAAATACGTTATTTCGAAATTCGTAGAGTACCTGTTATGATGTACAGAACACATTCTACACAACAGCCATAAAGATGAGACAAATCAAACTGCAAGATCACATACACACTCAAAATACCTATGCTTACGTTACACAAGTGATAAAATACATTTGAACTGAATTACGTTAGTCTAGTGTAAAACGATTCACAAATTCTTGTTTACAACCGTTGTAAATGTACAATGAGAGTGTAAACAATTTAAACAATCACTTTTTTTGCATACCATTCATTTGTTATAATTTAGAATCCATTTTATAATACTTGTATATTCGTTTAAAACACTTATGAGTATTTAGATCAACTGAAAAATGAGTTGTTTTAACTTAATCAGAGATCTCGTATTCGAGTCCTAAGAACTCAACAGTTTATAACTCATGAGATTATGAGAGAGAGAGTTTCATCGCCTTAGTGGTCTTATCCAACTTCGCTTTTAACTTAAAACATATCACAATCTTCTTTTATTTTCCTCTTTATTCTTCAAGTGTAATACCATCTTAAACTATAACCGTCTTAAACAAAAATCGTATTAATCGAAACTTATCTCACATTTCTTAACCCCTCAACTCACACGTCCCGTCCTTCTAAGCTCACGTGTATGCCACATCCTCACCCTCTTTTTTCCCCTTTAAAACCAACTTATTTATTTATTTATTTTAATCAAACCATTAAAAGTTATACTTACTTCTCTCTCTACTCTACTCCTCCTTTCTCTCTCTAAAAAACTCCTACAAAAAAAACAAATCTTCAAAAAATAAATAAAAACAAAGCAAATTAAACTCCCAAATTTTATTTATTCATCCCAAAATTCTATTCTTTGTAAAGTTTCCAAATGTAGGGTAGTAGGGTTAGCATTTTTACCTCCTTTACATAATTACATTATTTTGTATATTTTTATATTAGTATTATTATTTCCATAAAAAGTTTGGCGTATACAGAAATATAAATTCTTATTTAAGACGGAAATATCTGTTTTTTAAGGGAAGGGATATGATCATAGTAGTAGTAGTAAGCAACATTGAAAAATATTTGAGAGAAAATAATATTGAAAATGCCAAGATTTTATGAGGAAAAAATCACAAGAAGTGGGCATTGTAGAATAAGGAAAAGGGTATCTTCAAATTCATCAAATTCTTCTTCAATAGTGAAAAATTATAAGTTTAATAAAAGGGTAGTTTTGTTGGGTAAAAGGGTAAATAAAAATAATTACTGTTCTACTAGTGGTACACCAGTTTTACCTACTTGGAAGGTAATTATGGCTGCAGGTTCAAAGTCTCCTATGCAAAAAATGTGTAATTTTGAAGATGGTAGTAATAATAATTACCATAATAATAATAATAATTACCATGGTAATAATAATAATTATGGTAATGGTAATAATAAAGGGAAGGAAGCACTTTCAGCAAGGAAATTAGCAGCAAGTTTGTGGGAAATTAATGGTATGCATTCACCTAATGGGGTAAAAAAAGATGATATTTTTGAAGAAAAAAGAGGAAGGAAAAGCTCTGAAAAATTACATCAACAACATTTGATGTTAGATCAATTTCCTCATCGTAGTCCTGTTTGTGAGGTTAGAATTTTAATTTAATTACTGTTTTTGTTTTGTTTTAATTTACGACTGTGATGATTTATGTTAGCCGACCCAAACAAACTCATGTGTTGATATTATTATTAGTGGGGGAGTATGTTTCTTCTAGTCTTGTCCCATGTTTCGACTAATTTAGCTGATAAAGTTATTGTGTCGGAGAGTCCATTATAAAAATGTTTGAAATTTGTTAGCATCAAAATGTTGTCTAAGTGACAAAAACAATAAATAACTATTGATCTGGACGAAGGGAATTTATTTTTGAAATTGCTTGCTGGTTCAATCCCGAGCATACGTGATAGCTTGCAAGCCCCGTAAATTTGATTGTTTTAATGATTAGAAATTGGTTTTTGATAAAAATGTTAAATGAATGATTAATGTGATGATTTGCAGAAGATGGTTGGATCAAAAGTGGGAAGTCACAGAAGAAGATCTTCAGCAACTTCACAAAAGCTTCAGATCACAGAGTATATGGCAGGTGGGCTACAACCTATAGAGGTACTTACTGTTCACACTGACAATTTTTCAGTTTATTATTTATTTTTATTATTATTATAAAGTTTTTCAAGATTTTGATTTTAATATTTTTCAATTTTTCATCCTTTGTTTGACAATGATATGTTTGTTTTCACATCACAAATTTTCAAACCTTATTTAAACAATGTTAAATACTCCCTACATACCAGACCAATGGTAACACGGTAAAAAATGGGGGTTTTTAAGAAAAAAAGGGTAAAAGCAGGGGCAAATATGGAAAGTAAGCTGAATATAATAAGGATTAATGTTGGGTTGGTACGGCCGTATTAGGTAAGTGTTACCATTTGTCTGGTATAGAGGGAGTAGGAAACAGGGTTCTGAGACGTTAGAGGCAGGTGCCCGTCACAAGTTTGTGATGATTAATGATTATGATTTGTGTTGAGAATGATAGAGTATGATATTGTCAATTAATGTCAATTTTTGTATATAATTTTAGGTTAATAATTTGGAGTACTAGTGCTTTTTGGACCACCTGTGATATTGTTGAGCACTTTTGGCTGACAATGAATTTAGGAATCTTAGGATAATGCATAAAACATGAGCTGATGAGCATGAGCCTCTTTCTAATCATGCAGGTTTCGAACCGTGTTCCGGGAGAGAACAATCTGAATGTCGAAACCCGGTTAAAGGATGTTAATAACAGTCTGATTGCTTCAAAAGAGCTTGTAAAGGTTTTGTTTCGGATTATGTCGCATGAGGAGGAGCAATCGTCGAGGCTGACTTTAGTCTCGGCTTTAAGGGTCGAGCTGGATCGTGCCAGGCTGCAAGTAGATCAGTTGATTCACGAGAAGCGGTTTGATTGTGATCAAATGGAAATGATTTTGAAGGAGTTTGCTGAGGAAAAGGCGGCTTGGAAGAGTAGAGAAAGGCGTAAGATTAAGGAGGCTGTTTCGTCTTTGACGAGGGAGATTGAGATTGAGAGGAAGTTGAGGAGGCAAGCGGAGAGACTGAATAAGAAACTTGGGGCGGAGTTGGCTGATACTAGGGATCATTTTGGAAGGGCAATGAAAGAGCTTGATGGAGAGCGAAGGGCGAGGGAGATATTGGAGCAAACTTGTGACGAGTTAGCGAGAGGTATAGGGGAGGAGAGGATTGAAGTTGAGGAACTTAAGAAAGAGTCGGAAAAAGCACGGGAAGAGGTTGAGAAAGAACGACAAATGCTTCAATTGGCCGATGTGTTACGTGAGGAGAGAGTTCAAATGAAGCTTGAAGAAGCTCGGTATGAATTTGAGGAGAAAAACGCGGCTTTAGAGAGGTTAAAAACCGAGCTTGGGATTTACTCGAAAAGTGAATCCAATATAGAAAACGGATTAGTTGATGAAGAACGGAAAAATGAACAAAGTGATGGTGAATGTGACTCCAGCGACAGCGAGCTGCATTCAATCGAGTTAAACATGGACAATAGCAACAAATGCTATAAGTGGAGCTTCGTGCAGAATGAAACGGGTCAGGCTGATTCAAGACGGGATTCAGTAGACGAAGTATTCAAGGGACGGAGATCACTTTCGGAAAAAATTCAATGGGAAAGCATATGCTTACAGAGAGACACTTCAAATGGCATAGAATGGGACTTCACTGCTGCAAACCTGAAGGTTAAGGAAAAGTCGGAAGTTTGTGAAAATGGCGACAGCAATGAAAAAACCGAGGAATTCAAGAGATATAATCCTGTCAAATCTCAGAGGCTACCATCCTTTCAAGGTGTTGCTAGCCCTACAATGTCTACTGGTAGCACGTCCCGCTTAAGGGAGGCTTGTAGCGCGATTTTGCAGGATTTAGCAGCAAGAAGAGAGCATCTTGAAGGGCAATGTTTAGGAAGCAAGAGATGATTACTGGCTTTACTGCGATTTCCGATACAGCATTGTTCTATCCTCTGTTATCTGCAGTATCAGTGGAATGCTGCTTAAATTTTATTTTTACCAGTCTAATTTTTAATCTTAAGACAGTTATATTTCTTTTGTAAAATTAAACGGGGTCGGAAATATTTATTTCTTTTTTCTACTCTCTTGCTACAAAATTTTGTAAAATTACAATATGTGAATAGAATTCTTGTACAATATATGCATTATTAAATATTTAAATGTAGTTCAATTTTCTGCATTAGCATTACCTGCCACCAATCTCCTTTATTGCCTACTTAATATGATGAGCTTCATTATCACAGCAATAATTACTCCCGTTTCAAGTGAGCCTGTTACTATTAGTTATGTCACTCAAGAAATAGTTACTCCCGTCCCAGGCATGCCCATATAATTATCACCTTAGGATATATTCCATCATCGTATACAATATAGTGCAAAAGTGGTAATTGATCCCAGTTCAAGTCATTTGTTTATCTTTTACTTCGTATATATTTTGGGAGAAACATAATAAGCCCAGTTCAACCTTTTGTGTGCTTAATTACAGATTAGTTATAGCATGTCAGAATTGTCAGCAGAAAACATGAATTTATTCGACATAGATTAACTTGCTTGTGCATGCAATCATCAAGTGTCTGTCTATAATAACATGGAGTAATGCCAATAATCTCAGTTATGATTATTTATTAATTATAAGTCAGAATTAATGATCATGAAGTATGTCATCAACACTAATGACCAACAAAACTTAAATATTAGTCTAATTAATTTTGCCACAGCTCTAAATCTCTAATGTACAAGGACAAAGAAGCTTGTTCTACCTTCATTGACAATTATGACTTCCAAGTCTCTCTTAAAACGATAATATCAGTCTTAAAATTAAAACAGGTTAAAGTATACCCCCACTTCGACCACTTGTATACATGGGAGAAACATTTGTTATTTAATACTATGCAGTATTCTTTTGTCTCATCTATAATACTTAATCCATCTTAAGCTTAAAACGGATGTCTTAATAAGAATTTATATTGTTGTTTTACAATGTTTTCATCTGACTGTTTTTTTTATTAACGGAAGCTTATAGGATAAATCTCTGGGTATCGTTATAGCTTGTAAATCACGTATATCAAATCAATCATTCTTTTTACCAGGATGACATGCTTGAAGTAAATAATCCGACAAGGTTACTTTTGAACAAGCAGGGACATGAGATGGTGAGTCTTTTGTAATTTTACCAAATTTTAACCACTAAACTTTATCTTCTCGGGCTTTTTTTACCCCCTGATTTTGTTATGAACAGGAAGAATAAATAGAGCAGAAATGCATGTGAAATACAGGAATAAGGTTGAGAACTTGAGATGTGTCCAGATTGGTGAGAAGGGCATGTGCTTTATGTGAATGTGTACACGTTGCATTGTCAATTATTTGTTCATACTAATTAATGTAAAACAAATTAAAAATTAGGATTTTCAGTTTTTTTATTGGTTTAGAACTCATTAACACAGATTTTTTGTGAATGTAGTCTTAAAACATAATTTTCGTGTATGTGGGTAACAAATCTCCAAAAGGGCCAAAATGTTATTTGGAGACAAAACATTTCTGACATGTTCAAGCAAATTTCACGTTCCATGGATGGATTTTCGACACCCCGGATTTCGATTTTGTGGGCGGTACTACATGATACGGATCCATTACAACTAACTTTTCACGTTTGATTACAATACTTTTCAAAAATGAATAAGAATCGAACACTAACGATACAACTTAATCTCAAAATGGTTTGGGAGCCGACTAACATAATTTTAAACTGAAAACGTCAATGATAAGTAATTTTAGAAACAAAATTAAAAAAAAAAAAAAATTGACACAAGAGACGAGAAAATGATAATTATTTCTCATTCCGAGTTTCTGACTTAACGGAGATTAATACGTATATGTGTCGATGTCGTGTTTCAAGATTAATGTGTATCAAAATGGTAAACTTTACAAAAGGCACATCAAATTGAAGTATACAAATATTCCTCACAATTTCTAGTACCAACATTATATTACAATAATAACATTACCCCAGTGCTTCAATGGCTCCCGCAAATTGCAGGGTAAGGAGGTTGGATGTAAAGAGCCTTACACTAGTGTTAGCAATACAAAGATGATGTTTCCAAAAGACCCAAGAAGAAAATTGCGTCCAGAACTGCACCGAAACAAAAAAAAAATACAAAAAATAGTTTAGGAAATTAAACAAATGGCTCAAATAATGCACCTTAAGATTTTCTAATTCCACCATAACACAAGGAGGTAATGCCATGATATCCAGTCAAAGCTTTTGCTTGGCAAATGAAAAGAACAGAATATATGGTTCTCTTGATTCCGACAGATCAACCAAGGCATATCCAAGACTATATTACTACTATTAAACTGCTCCAATAACCAAACAAAATACTCGTAATCTGCTGCCGAACAATTAACTAGTTAATCACACATGATAAGCAAGATTATAAGAAGATTATTAAATCAATGTAAAATAGTAAGTTCAGCAAGTCAAATGATGCGCAAAGACGTGGGAGTTACAAGAATAGTCAAGAGACCCTTAATTAAGAGTATTCTAATATTTCTAATTTTGATTATATGGGTAATTAGGACCGTCTCACATCGTGAGTTGCGAGGGTAATCATCTGAATCACCTTAACTATCACTAAGATGAAGCAAATGGAGCCATGAGATTGGTTTTTGACGGTCAAAATAGCATTATTAGAGATGGAGAAGACATGGCATTAGAAGTTAGCATAATATAAGAGGTTTCAATACCGCAATACGACAATAAGGATGAAGATAAGATTTCCGGAATGACAGATATATAAAATAGCTGCATATGACTTAATCTCAGGAATATGAGTGTAATTTATAGGGATATGATTCCAGTACAAGTATAAAGTATTCCTATTATCGTGGCATCGTTTGGTCCTTTGGACTCTAGTGTTAATGTTATCCAGAATCATTACAGAAAGTGAAAAAAAAATAAAACCGCGTCTATGGGTAATGCATCTCTACGTGCATGCATCAATGCATGTAAGAATTGAAGACAGTATGTTTATATGCAAGCATTATAAAAATCATTACAAAAATCTAATAAAAAATGTATTTGTATAGAATTTAAAACAGTGAAAGCTAAGAGGACGGTAAGGATAAGGAGCGTTCGGCTCCGTTCCTAGTTCTCCAGGCACGCCCATTTAGAAAGAAGGGTCAAGGCGCTGCTAGAAAGAAATGCTCATTTATATTATCGATATTCAGTTAAGAGCAATAGCAGACCCAGGAAAGAAAACTTGGCGATTTTTCAGATATTTGGAGGGATAAATCCGCTTTGATCTTTCTGACTGATGATCATTCAAGGGATTAGGAGAAACACCATAGTTAACTATCAATATCCTGTTGCTTCTAATTGTAACAAGTATATCTACAATGCTAGTATAAGTCTGGACTGTAGATCACAGAATGCTATTTTCTTCATGTGCTTAACTGACCTACAGACTACAGCACGAAGAAGTCAAGAAGATACCCGATGGCCTAAGATTAAATGAGCATATTGTCACGGATGGGTTTTCGTCCAACCAGGTTAAGAATCATTTTGTGAGAATAAACTCTGTATTTTATAATACACCATTATCCATTATCAACAATGAGGGAACTCAGAGTCAAGATCAGAATACATCCAAAAGAGAGAAACAGTAGTTAATTACGTCGATTTTGACAACACAACAAATCATCATTAATCAACTCCTTAGGGCTAAACCTACCTACAGAGACAACCTTGTGACTTCCTAGAGCAAAAAAATAATCAAGTGGGGTTGTATAACAATGAATGGAGGATAATAGAACAAGTATGGTGCAATGAGGTCAAATAAATATGCCAAAAAGAAAATCAAAGGTCACCTTACAAATGGAATTCCAGGTTGTCCATGAGGTTCACCTCTAGACCTATGATGCAACAGGAATTATTTTGATGTAAGACCTTCCAATCTTTCGTTGCATCCTTCATAATTTCCCATAGAAAACCTGTCATGTGCTGATTGCATCACTAGAAGCTGAGAATCAACAGATATAATTAACATAATGCACTCAAAAGGTATTCAGATTTATTAATTTTGTAAAAAAGAGAAGTGCAACGTAGTTCGAACACCAAAAATGACGCTGAACTAATGAAGTATCAGAATTCAGAAGCTACTGCAAATCGGAATAATTTTGATGCAAAGACCTTCCATTGCTTCATCATCAGAAGTGAGAATCAATAGATATAATTAACATAATGCACTCTAAGGTATTAAGATTTGAGCATATAAAAAAAAAGGGCAGCCCGGTGCACGATAGCGTCCCCGCTAGGCGAGGGTCCGGGGAAGGGTCCCACCACAAGGGTGTAATTGGGGCAAGCCTTCCCTTGCCTTTTTGGCAAGAGGCCGCTCCAAGGACTTGGACCCGTGACCTCATGGTCACAAAGCAACACCTTAACCGGAGCGCCAAGGCTCCCCTTCAAGATTTGAGCATATATTATAATTAAAAAAAAAAAGATAAGCGGAACACAGTTCGAACACCAAAAATGACGCTGAACTAATGTATCAGAATTCAGAAGCTACTGCAAATCGCCAAATCGGAATAATTGTGCATAAAAAATGCACGTGTATTAGACACATCCGAGTAACATTTCAGGTGTAAGTTTCTTAAGAAGAACGATGTGTGTTAATCACTGTCGAGAAAATGTCCCCAGTATACCAACTACAGAGAGGTAAAAACAAACAAAAGCATAAACCAAAGGCAAAGCCTATAATCACAAACATAACATGCGTGCTAATCTTTGTATGATAAAAACTCTTCGTTTTCTTCCCTTTGTATGATTCAACATCAGATTAGATCAATGACAATCCAATGCATCATAAAAAAAGGGTCCTGTTTATTGTACGGAGCTACCTAGAGGAAAATATTGTATTCTAGTGCACAAACAATATATATTGAAAGCTCCTGTAGAAATATCAACGAAATAGCAACCTAGTATAAGGATATCAGTGTGTCCATGTTTCATTCTCTCTTTGAAACACTGTATGATAACTACTGGGATGAGTTGCATACTTGCATAAGCAATGTTATGTCAACATCAGATTTCGACAGTATTTTTCTTGACCTAATTTTGTTTTAAAGCTCAAAATTTAAATACCTAAAAAACTGGGTCCGATGTGAAACAAATTATCAAATATGAGTCTAAATAGAATCGGAGAAAAAAAAGCCACTATTTTTCAATGTTAAGGTCCTCTGTTCTGGAAGGCATAAAGCAGTTCCAGGACTAATTTGTTATATTAAGAGAAAAAACTCCCATTTTCAGGCAAGTAATTTTTATTTAGGCCAATAAATCAAGGGTGTGTAAATAAGGAGCACCGATAAAGCCGCCAAGTACCATGCCAAGTTCAATAAGCCTAACGGGACCAATCCATTGAAAATACATCACATTAACTCAAAGCAAAAAAAAAATACCAGTATAAGGAAACTCACAATCCCGTGAGAGCTTTTAGGTTGTTTGATACAGGTTAATTGTCAACAATTTTTGGAGCCAACACCAAATAATGTTTCCTTGATATTGAATAGAACGAAGGATCCCTTAACAAGCTGAATGGAGATAGTGTAAGAGAATGTGCTGAATCATCATAACATAGTTTGAGATCCCTGCAAAAGAAAAAATACCACTAGTTTCGTTTAAATTTATTTTCAGTTTCAAATATTCCTTGGAAGTGTCATAACATGGTTTGAAGAATTCGTCGTTTAAAAGAAAATGGAACTGACCATCTGCGCGAATGAAGGCATAAGTTCTCTGAATCATTTTGAGAGTTTGACTCCTTTCAAACTTGGCTTCAAAAAAATGGCACCTTGAATGTAACCTTTGCAATGCTCGATTAACTCATCAAACTTACAAACTTGAAAATCCCATATGGGGGATGTCGTTAGTATATGTAAGATAATCTAAGAGGTAAAGTCATTGAGAATTTGAGAGGCACTACTAATGACTTGGGTTAAAACTCGTCAACTTCAAAACTACCCTTAAATTCTCATGGCTCCCATTACAAGAAAAAAGATAGGCATCAAGAGCTAAGCTTCTCCAAAGCGGGCTTTGACAGCACAAAATATGAAAACCATTCCAAGACTCTTCAACTGCAAATGCATGTGGGGCATACCGTTTCACCGATGACCACCAAGCTCCTATTAGGTCTCACCCTCTAGTCCTATGCGCCTAGCCAAATGGTAAATCTCCACAGACCTCAGGGATGTGTCATCCAGAAGAAGACCGTGCATAATCAAGGAACCATCAATACTACCCACATTAACCCAGCTCAATCCAGCTTCCTTTCTAACTCTCCTATCTCTCATTTGTCTCCTCATTGCCGCTACTTTATCCAGCCCCCTTTCTCAGCATATAAATTTGCATCAGAATATACAAGACTGATTCCTCAGGCTGCAATTCTTTCAATGCATTTGCCAATCTCTCACTCAACTCCATATCCCCATGTGTCCTGTACGCCCCTAACAAACTCTGCAATGCTGAGAATGACGGCTTCCCGAGAATCTGATGAACAAACTCTTCTGCTTCTTTCAGTTGTCCTGCATGACCTAACATATCCACCGTACAAGCATAATGCTCCGATACCGGAACAATGTTATTGTGCTTTACCATTATGTCCCTTCCATTTCTACAACATGCGGTAAGCAAGGACAAGACGGTAATTGAGTCAGGTCTTACCCCTTTGTGCTTCATCTAGTAATATATTGTCATGACTGAATCATAGTCCACATGCCTAGCCTTGGCTGATATCATTGATGTCCAAGCAAATTGAGTTTTCCGAATGCTTCCTTAAATATCCCAATGGTCTCGGAGAGACTTCCTCGTTTTGCATACATGTCAGAGAGGGCAGCTGAAACAATTAGATTGGAATTTAGTCCCTGTTTGAGGTTTGTACAGAGAGAGTGACATCTTTGTCCCTATCTTAGTGAAATAGCTTCAGCGGATTTAATTGCACTTAATATGCTCCCAAATGTATATTGATTAGGACGGGCAGACATTGCAGATTGAATGCTTCAAAAGCTACTTGCTACAATCTACTTTGATCATACACAGATATCAGTATTCCAAGATATAACATCCCTATAATGGAGCTCTCCGAAAACCTTCACTGCATCCCCCATTGACTCAGAAGTCAGAAGTTTGCGTACACTGAAATAAGACTATTCGAAACATTCAACTTCGACAATAAATTAATATGCAGACAATAACCATGAATCATTTGACCTTCATTGACCATATTCCTTCGGGTAATTGCACGGAGTAAACCTATGAAGGTCACCTCATTAGCGTAGACCCCATTCACTCTCATCACATGGAAGAGGCTAAGTGCTTCCTCCGGAAATACTGAAATCATTGTATTCCAAGAAACAACATTTCTATCGGCCATGTCTTGGAATACAAGTTTTGCATATCCATTTACCTCACACTTTGCATATGCTGACATCAAAAGGTTACAAACCAAAGCAAATATTCCATAACCCATCTTTATACTCAAACCATGTAGCAACCTCCAGCCTCTAAATTTCCTTTATGTCCACAAGCGGAAATTGCAGCAGTTATAGGAGCTTGCAAAATGTCCACATTGTTTCAATTCCGCAACTTCCCACTTTGCTATACCCACACAATATTTCATTCCAAGATACATGATCCTTGGTGCATCACTTACGAAAACCTCGGAATCCAACCCTGATTTTAGTATGCTAGAATGCAATTGAAATCCAAATAGAAACCCTTGATTATCCACACTAAACGACAAAGCTATAGTACAGGTAACAGGGTCGAAAACAACACCATTTATATTCATGTGAGCAGCGAAACAATTTTAAGAGCACAATCGAATTTTCCAGCTTTACAATACATGCTCATCCATGAACTCGAAACTGACTGATAATGCTGGATGACACAGCAAATCTGTGGAAGGCGGCACTGCTTTCGGGTCACTACGGCCAGCTTTGATAGCCATAGCAGCAACATCTTCATTGATACAAAGATTGAAATTATACAGCATTTATGTCTTAAAGGCTGGAAGGGCTTTAGAACTACAGTTTCGGTGTATCTAGGTGAGCATGACATGGTTTTTGAGGTATGATTTAGATAACCAGTACCGTGCATGGGTATATAAGTTGTCAACTTCTTGAGCCAGCTCGAAATTCTCTATAGCACCCTGATGAAATGATCATACAAGGGAAAATTAGAAAGTATTTGAAAATTTATCACACGTAATTCACGAGATCAAGTTAATCACCATGGGCCTTGACAAATGTTCGAAACTTTAGAGAATCACAACATAAGGAATCAACATGTATGAAATGGCCAAAAACAAAGTTCATGAAGAACCTGAAATTAGCACCCTTTAGCAAAATATTTTTGTTGTACGACGTACTCAGCCTAAAACGAGGTAAGAGACGCTTATCATAAGCTTCACAGTAATCAAGGACTCTATCAACTTCTTCATAGCACTCCACCATGTTGCTATAAACTCCATACCTTTCTTGTTCATGCTATACATCCCTCTCTGTAACGCTCAAATGCTAATAATTTCGGATCACAAACTAATACAACTACCAGCGCATTATGAAAAAACTTTGGACTTTCTCCTAAGATATTCATCAGTAGAGAATACCTCAACATGTTTCAAATAAAGTTGGAACACAAGTAAATTAGCCTTAGTGCCTTACATGAAGCAAGTCTTGAACTATGTTACTCCAACTCTTCTTATTTCCTCTTGTACCCGTGTCCGACACTCGACACTTAGGCATAGGTACGACATTCGCACACATCATTTTAAGCGAATATAGGCATATGCTGCGTATTTCATAAAAAAAAAAAAACGAGTCTGACACTAGGACAAAACCTGGGTTTGATCCTTCTAAACAAGTGTGAGTAACATAGCTCAAGACTTGCTTCATGTAAGGCAAAATATTTTTGTTGTACGACGTACTCACTCTAAGACGAGGTAAGAGACGCTTATTATAAGCTTCACAGTAATCAATGACTCTATCAACTTCTTCATGGCACTCCACCATTTTGCTATAAACTCAATACCTTTCTTGTTCATGCTATACTCCTATACATCCCTATCTGTAACGCTCAAATGCTAATAATTTCGGATCACAAACTAATACAACTACCAGCGCCTTATGAAAAAACTTGGGACTTTCTCCTAAGATATTCCTCAGCAGAGAATACCTCAGCATCTTTAAAATAAAGTTGGAACACAAGTAAATTAGCCTTAGTGCCTTACAGGAAGTAAGTCATCAACTATGTTACTCCAACGCTTCTTATTTCCTCCCGTACCCATGTCCGACACTCGACACTTAGGCATAGGTACGACATTCACACACATCATTTTAAGCGAATATAGGCATATACTCCGCATTTCATAAAAAAACGAGTCCGACACTAGGACAAATACCTGGGTATGATCCTTCTAAACAAGTGTGAGTAACATAGCTACATAGGTCGTCAATCTAACAGTGTAACCGAAAATTTCAACATAATCCAGAAGAATGAGGATCATCTGTTTCATTTCCACGTCCCATCTTGTGTCCCATTACTAAACGGATAATGTGTCAAAAAATAAACGTGACGACTGACGAGATACAAGATGGAGTACAAAAGTGGGACAAAGAATCCGCTCTCGACTCAAAAACCCACAAATGCAACTGTGCAAGACAAACAAAGCAACATTCTGTAGACAATATGGAAACATTACATGGAAATGATCCAAACAAAAATTAGAAACTATGGTTCAGGCAATTCATCAGACAGGTTCTATGCAACTTTATAATGACAGCAAAACACAACCAAGCACATCAATTCAGCAGTTAACATATTATATAGAGATTTCAGCATGCAAGTATGTATTGATAATTAGGTACAGCAATCAATTGAGAGTAAAAGAGGGTACCTACAGTAGTGGTAATGGCGTACAAAACGGAAGCACTATCAAACTAACTTTAGCCATGATTTTGTTTTCTCCTACGTGTCCTCTCTTGTTTTACGACGGAGTTGCTACGAATTCGGTTATTTCGGGTCTGGTGTATTTCGGTTTGTATGGGAATTTATATGGGCTTCAGGTCGGGTTAGGGGCGGAAACGGGTTAGACTATCACCTTTTTATGGATGTTTGTTTTCTTTATTTTTAATTTCAAAAATATACTCCTTCCTACTCTAATTGTTGGTTCCCTTCCTTTTGGCAGCAAAATTGAGGAAATGGATTTGGACTACACAAAACACCCTAACCCACATAGAATTGAATTTGGACCACACAAAACTTACCAAAAAAGGAAAGGAGAATCAACACCCGACTAACATCGGAAAGAAAAGAGGAACCAACAATTAGAGTAGGAGTGAGTAGTTATTTTCAATTTTTATAAATACATAGGGGGTGTTTGGTTGGAACTTTTGGAATGGATTATAATTAATTCAAGTCATTCTAGTGTTTGGGTTTGGGGGTTTTGGAATAGAATTACATACCCAATGGATTTTAACTTCATTCCAACCCATTGAAATCTCATATCGGTATGCACCCAAGTTTCTTTTAGAGAACATTACGGTATAATATATCGTAATCGGAATAATATCAATATTATTGAATAAGTTATTATATTACTGATGTTAGAAGATATTGTGATTGTGCTCAGAGGCTTTTGAGTACTATAAATACCGGTCAATGTAATCGTTGGAAATACGAACAAACATCAATAATATAACAATCGCTTTATGAATTCCTCCCTTCTCCGATTCTGTTAGTTTCTAGATCTATTCCTCCCTTCTCCGATTATGTTGGAAATACGAACAAACATCAATTAAACACTTGTAAATAAATATAGACTAGTGTAGAACCCGCGTAAATGCGCGGTTTTTTAGATAATAATGTAGAAAGACATTAAATATTATATCTTGATACATGCTTAAACGGTATAATAAGAGAGAATATTTGATACTCCCTCTATTTTTTTATATATGACTTTGTCACATTTCGAGACACTCCCTTCTCTCTTCAATATCTCTTAAAATATAAGACTTAATATTATGATATGTATACTCATATGAAAGAGTTTTTCGTAAGGAATTTAATGGTACCATTTTTATATTTTTTGAACAAATATATTTTTGTAAATATTAAAGTCAGAGGCTTACCTTGTAAATGCAAAACGTCATATATAAAAAAATAGAGGGAGTAGTTTTCACACGAAATAAGATTGACTTTTTAGTTGAATATAATTATATAAGTTACTTCATTATTAAATATAATATATTATTATACGATTACATTTATCAAAAGAATAATCTCAGGTAATACTTAGTTATACAATAAAATTAGAGAATTCGCAAAAGGAGATAGTCAACCTATAGTACATTTGTATCAAAAGATAGAAAAATAGAATTAAGAAAAAAAAATTGTGCAGCATATTTTGTCTCATACGTATTATTAATGCAATACCACGTGTATAATAGAATCAAAATATCTCATTAATGTGTGTTTACAAATTAAAATTAGTAATAGTTTTTTCTATTTATGATATAGAATTAATATGATATAATTATGATATAATGTGAGGAGTGTGGATCAATAATAGAGCGGGTGTGGGGACCAATCATAGAACATTTCACTTAAGCAGGAAAATTTTAGAGAACTTTGGGGTCGTTTGGTTGCATATATAGGAACTTGTATTGCCTAGGAAGTCATAAAACACGTGAATTGCAAAAAAATGTTTGGTTGCCATGGAGGAAGTGCAATTCATGTAGGCATTCTAACTTACCTAAGGGGGCCTAGGTAACTTCCTCGTGGAGAAATTGGAATTCATGGGAACTACCAAGTACCAATTCATGTGAATTGGGGTAACCAAACAACATACCTATTTTGCAATTCACATGAATTTAAGTTCCTGCATTATTTAGTGGGTAACCAAACAACCTCTTTTATTTATTTAGTAGTAGGAAAAGATTCTAAATTCTAACTCCATTCCTCTATAATATCGCAATTTATTCCATTCCACTTTTATCCCTCGTTGCAATTGTAAAATAACATGGATAAAACCGATAACCTTGCTCAGAAGGAAGTTGTGAAACGGGGTACAAGAGTAAAGGTCCGGTACGAAGGAATAGACACGTAGAAAAAGCGGCAGAAAAAAGAGCGGTGATCAACATAATAATAATTCATAAAATACATAAACTTACGTCTAGCAGAATTCCAAAGTTGAGCATCTGAAAATTATGTTGGCAGGCAACATGCACACATACACTTTTGGCCTTTGTCCACCCTACCTTTTCTTACTCGTCCAAATTTTGGCACTTCGACCGTCTTAATATTCTAAACATTTTCCTTACTCATACTGTGCAAACTCCATAACTTATACAAGTAAATTTCTATACATCATTGATTACTTAACATATATAGTTGGAGAGATTAGTATAAAATGCCGTCGATGTTAAGGATCGACAATAAATTTGAGATGGAGAGAGTAGTTAACAATAGTTCGATACCGCCTTACAAAAAAACCGGTGTAAGAATGGAGGAGGTAGAAGGGAAAATAGCAGCACCGTCGTCAATGTTTCCGGGATTTAGATTTAGTCCAACTGATGAAGAGTTGATATTGTATTACCTCCATAATAAGATCCATGGGTTTGATAATTCTGTTCAAGTTATTCCTCTTGTTGATATTTGTAAATTTGAGCCTTGGGATTTGCCTGGTATCTTTCTCCTCTCCTCTTCCTACTATCATATCTTATTTATATTGTCCTCGTTTTTTTTGGTGTAAAGGGAAACATAAAGACGATTTTGATCCTAGTGGGAATTAAACCTAGGTCATGAGCAGGGAGCACTGTCTCTCATGACTTTACCAACTAAGCTAGTTGATATTTGTTTTGTCCTCGTAGGCAAACCCAACTCAGTGTTAAACCTTTCATCTCAATCATTTATATATATTTGATTAAAATATACTCGGTAATGATAGAGATTGAAAGGGTAAACAAATGATTGGAACGGAGTGAATACTATTTATATTTCGATCAAGATGACTCAACTTTATCATTAAAGTCAAATGAAAAGACTATAAAAGAAATTGATTATGTGTTATCAATGTATTGAGTTTTGATATTGTAATCCCTATTTTTGGTCATTAATTCAGCTTTTATATTTTTTACAAGGCGTATTTTAATCAAATTAAACAAATGATTACGATGAAAGGAGTCAACAATGTTTATAGGATTCAGATTGCTATTATTGTACGCGATTCTTTTTTCACAAAAACTCCGGAGAGACGGTCTCTCAATAGCGTTATTGAGAGACTTTTCACATGATAGGGTGATGGATCCACTGAATTTCCTTTTTCGCTATCATGTCTCCCACTAAATTAGTGGGAGACGGTTTCTTATGAGACTTACTGTTCTTTTTTTGGACTTTAGATTGTGGTAGTTGATTTAGAGATTGATAAGTGGTGGTTATGTCCCTTACTAGCCAAAGCTATTATCAAATCGGATCAAGAATGGTTTTTCTTTTCGCCCCGTGGAAAGAAGTACCCAAATGGATCGCAAAGTAAAAGGGCCACCGAAATTGGCTATTGGAAAGCTACTGGGAAGGAGCGTGCAGTCAAGTCAGGTTCAAATGTGATTGGAACAAAACGAACTTTGGTATTCCACATTGGTCGTGCTCCCAAAGGGGAAAGAACGGAGTGGACTATGCATGAGTATTGTATGATCGGAAATACTCAGGTATTGGTTATCTCCTATGTTAGCTAGGGAGTATTAGGTACTAATCACTCTTTAACAGTTAACATGGGACGTGATTATGTAGGATGGTTTGGTGGTTTGTCGCCTTAGGAAGAAATGCGATTCTCACATGAATGATGGTTCTAGCAGTGGACATAATAATAATCTCGAGCCAAATTCTTCAGCGATGAGTAATAGCGTAACAAATTCAGGGTGTGGTTTGGACCCTCTAAATAACAATGAAAGGAACAAAACGATTCAAAGTAGTCATGCTTCCCATTCGGTGGAGCAGTTTGATTCTGCATCAGAGGCAAATTGGAAGACTAAAGATGAGATGTTGCAGCATCAATCTTTCACTAATCACACTAAGGTATGTGCTTAATTATATTTGTTGCGCTTGTTTCATTTCGTTTTACCATCAGCGTTCCAAGTACATAATAAAGTCGAATGATTTACTAAACCTTTCATATTTGCAAATATTCGCTAATTCGGTAGCTAAGCTTTCTAAAATTGCGTAGTAATGTTTATCTGCAAATCCCGTAGCGGTGATACTAATCACCGTTTTTGAATGCTGTCGGCAAGTTGCATTTGTTGCCCCTTTCACACAATTAGAAAACGTGTATCAAAATAATTAAGGGAAAAGACTACATAGTTACAGACTTACAGTACATGTTTTCATGATTTTAAATTTATTCAAATTAGGAAAATGGGTTGGCGCCATCAGTTGACACTCAATCTCGGCGCCGCCCTCTCTCATAGAATAAGTGGGGACCCCTACAATAAATGATTAAACGAGGGTGACACCCAATCTCGGCGTCACCCGGTGGCGCCCACAAATAGGATTACATCAAGCTGTACCATAAGCATTGTACAACCAAGGTATAAGAATTTGAATTTATATGTATTTTTTCTGAGCTAATTCAAAGTTCGTATTTTTAATGCGTAAATGGATGAACTCAATACTTTCTAATAAAGCTCATATTCTTTAACATAAACTCGGATACTTTATCAGAAAGCTCAGATTCCCCATACAACATATAGAACCGGTTGTATAGTCCATGAATTGGGTGGCGCCCTATCATTATTTCATCATGTTATTTTACTCATACTAGTTTCGGTTTCTAAAATTGTCGTTTGTGTGAACTAGTATGAGAACTTCAGCTATGAAGATGATCTATATGCTGAAATACTGAACGATAACATCGTTCAGTTAGATGAATGTCCACCAACTTCATCTATGGTGTCTACTACCACTACGGTGGCTATAATCCCGCGCGTCTATAGGCAGCCAGGCCATCCTAGCTTAGCACGGTCATATCCTACTTTTCAGGGTACTTCAAATAGAAGGATAAGGTTGCGAAAAATGAGGCGACTGAGCCCTCACAAGGAGGAAACAGAGGAGCAGTCGGACGAAAACATGATTGCTAGCCCAACCTTGGAGCGATCTTTGAGGAGAAGTATGTTGGGAGGGCCGATGAGGCTACGGATTCGTGGCGGTTACAATCGTCTGTATGTAGTCCTGATAACGATAGCTATGGTGATCATGTTTCTTAGCTATGGCACTAATCCTGCTGGACTCGTCCCCTATACGAAAACGCCGCCATGGCATGTAGTGTCAACTTCTACAGTTTGATGTTATCTTTCGGTTTAAATGTATGTTTACCAAATTGTATAATATTCAACGTTGAATCTTTCAGAAATTTGTACGATTATAACATGTTTGTGTTATGGTTGATGCAAAGTTTATTGGTTGACAATTTGACATTTTTTTTTTTTTTTGACAATATAATAATATTATTAAACCAAAAAACTTGAGGGAGTGTTTGTACACAAAATATGCCAAGGCTGCTTATCAAAAGTACTCTTAAGATATGAAATTGTATGCACTAAATGAATTGAGTGAAGTATGTCTCGAAGCTTGTTGCTCTGAATAATAAAACATGTTTCAGGCAGTCATGAAAGCATCCTGTAAAGCTACTGCATTAGCGTGAAGGAACGATCTTTGACTACCTTACTCTGTTTCGCTTGTTGCTGTAGCTGTGGTTGATACTTTCTGAATTGGTGCTGAGTGTGTACTTCATTATCAAAATATTGGAAGATGACTGTTGGGTTAACCTTTTTTGTATCTTTCTTTGTAAAACTGTGATACAAGCAACTTGGGATTGTTACGAATCCTTCAAAATTGTTTGAACAACATTGCTTGATTTAAGATAGGCAAGCTTCGCATTTCAATTCCTCCTTTTTCTTTCGAATTGTGCAGAACTGAGGTAGGAAGCCAATGAAACGCCTTTCTGCTGAAGCTTTTCCGCCACCAGAACATAGTAACTAAAGCTTCAATTTTTGAGCAGACCTGCTTCGGTAAAGGTAGAACAGATAGGATATGATTAAAAGACGCCATGAGAATCATGTTTATTAAAATAATTTTAGCAGCTTGCGAAAACATTGCTGGCTCCCAGGAGCGAATTTTTTTTTTGGCCACTTTGTCGATCATAAACTGGAATGCTGGAAGTTTCCGCTTCTTTATGTCAATAGGAACCCCCACAATTTGACATATTTTCAGTACTAAGAATTTCAGATTTTGGATATTTGAACTAAGCAACCCAGTACTCCAGTGAATTAGCAGAGACAGAATTTATCGCCCATGAAATTTATATTGATCTTGTAATTTCCGAATCAACCGTACCATCCCTAATTTAATTGTTTTTTTGTTACTTCATTCGCTAAAAAAAGGTTTGTTACAAAGTAATTTGTTGTTATTAAGATTAAGCACAAGAGAATTACAAGATCAATATAAATTCATGGGAATGAAGCTTATACATTGTACCTTAATTATTACTCGGAATGAAGCTTATACATTGTACCTTAATTATTACTCGGAATTTTTTTTATAAAGGTTTTAAGTTCCTTTTATGCATGTATACTTCTTTACTAATCCATGAATTACACTTTACTACACTTTCCCATTATAGTAACCCTTCAATGAATAAACCACCGTACATATGAGCATTTAGAGCGACTAGTAAGAAGTTGTTCTATCCTAAGGAGAGGTATCGAATTTAAACTTGAGAATTGTAGCTTAGAGAGATTTATTGCCCAAGTAGTCCTACCTAGATTTGGCAAAACGGGTCAACAGGTCGGGTTCGGGTCAGACCAATTCGGGTCTTTCTTGGAGTTGGGGTTATTTCGGGTCGGGACGGGTCTTTCCGAATTTCGGGTTTGTTGTTGGGTCTGATTCGGGTCAAGCGGGTCGGGTTATTTCGGGTCAGGTCATTTTCAGGTCAATGAATAATAGAGAAATAGCCCTTTCAAGTCTTTTCGGTTCAACTAGAGTTATATTTTGTCGAGTCATTTTCGGGTTTGGTGGTTTTGGATTGGGTCATTTTCGGGCCGGGTTAGTTAGGGTCAAGAAAAATCGGGTCATATTCGGGTCGGGTCGGGTCCAATTCGGGTTTCGGGTGATGTAGTTCGGGTTGCTCCGGGTCACAGGTCAATCTTTTCGGGTCGGCGCAATCGGATCGGGTTACTTTTGTCAGGTGACTCAGGTCTAGTCCTACCCAACCCAAATCTGAACTAAAATGAATGCTATACACAAAAAAATAAATAAAAAATAAACCAACACAGTTTAATCCCAAATATTTCCCTTCATAGCATTTTCTCTAAACTTTCTCTCTCTAAAAAAGAAAGAAAGAGAAAAACTCCATTCACTACACTGAGCTTGCAAGAGTTGCAACCAACATTGAATCCCTAAATTGGATTCCCTCAATTCCACCTTCTAATTGGTAATTAATCTTTCTTCAATTCCCCGTTTTGATTTCACAATTAGGTTTTCATGATTCATCATTTCATCCCCAATTTGTTAGGGTTTCTTAAATAATGATTGAAATAATGCGGTTTTGATATCTAGGTGGTGGCAAATAACGAAGAATGTCGAGACCAATGTTGTTGGTGTTTTTGTTATTGGTAATGATAATTACTTCGCAATTTGAGTGGAGACAACAAATAGTCACTGATGTTGATGCTAATCATAGTTTATCTCAGAAACAACTTCGTGTTTCGAAGCGAGAAGAAGCTGTTAAAGAGAAGGTTTCTTTCATTTGATTCAGTTCTCGACGTAATTTTCATTTCGGTTCATTCGGATATAGTCTCTTTTTGTTGATAACCCTCCTAACCTGGAATTTGTAGGTGCCCTTTAGGTATTGGGGTAATGTTGTTGTATGAACGGTAACTATTACTCCACCATCCGAATAATTTGTTTACCTTTGATTAAAATACCATTTTCCATGAATATAAAAGGTAAACGAATGATTGAGACGGTCAGAAGGAGGGATTATTATTACTATGTGTGTGTAGCTGTTTGTGGTGTGTTAGGGTTTAGGCTGCATTTAGAGAGTGTGAATTTGGGAATTTAGATGTATGGGTTTTATATGTGGGAAATGCCAAAATGTGGAGTACTCCATAACAATTATTTGATGCAGTTCTAGACGTAATTTTCATTTCGGATCAATCGGATAGTTGGATACTATCTCTTTGCCTTGATAGCACAAAGACAAGACTGGGTACATCTGCCCCTCTTACTCCACAATTTGCATTGATTTTGAGTTTGGTGGTCTATGAATGATGATAACTATTATTCCTAGTATGTGTGTGTAATTTAGGGTTTAATGTTAACATTGCAATTAGGAAGAGAGATTTTGGAGATTTAGATGTATTTATGTCGGGGAAGCTGAAACGTATCTTAGCTTATCGGGTTGTGAGTTGTGTTATGGGTTCCTTCTTCGGATTGTTGATTATTGGTTTGATTCTGTTGATTGCGAATTAGCCGAAATGTATACATGGAGGAAACTGAATTTGGTTGTCATTCCTTGACATTAAGATTGGTGATCATTGGTTTGATTCTGCTCGTTGCGAATTAGTTGAAATGTATACGAGGAGACTGAATTTGGTTGTCATTCCTTGGCATTAAGGGGGCGTTTGGTTGGTCATAGGGTAACGGAATGTAATCAACTAAGGGAAAGGAATGGAAAGGAAACTGATACCCTTTGACTGTCGTCTTTGTTTGTTTAGAAAAGGTAAGGGAATGAGAAAGAAATCTGTCAAACCTAATCACCACCAACACTCACCGCCAACCACCAATACCCATCACCAACCACAACCAACATCACCCTTGCTGGCATCATTGTGATTGCCCGCCGCCGGCGGCTCCGCTGCCAGTGGTGACTCCATCCCACCACACTCGACACAACTTATCCCCTCTCTCCCAAATTTCGAAAGCCCTACTCCACGCCATAATCACCACCCAAAACACCAATAAAGTAGTTTCCCATCACCTGAAACACAGATCTGGGTGTGGTAGACTGGTTTTTTTGTCTTTTTGGTGGTGGTTATGGGGTGGGACAAGGGTTTTGAAGGGTGGAAGAGGGGAGTCGAAGCAAGGAGGCGGAGTCGTCGGCGGCATGGTGGAGTTGCCGGCAGTGGGCAACCTCAGTGGTGCTGTCGACGGTGGTGTTTCCTGTTGGTAGTGGTTGATGCTGGGTCTTGGTAGTTGGTTGTAGGCGTTGGTTGTTGAGTGATGGGTAAATGGGGTAATCAGGAAAGGGTTTTGGAAACCCTTGGGGGGGTGGGGGAATGGATTCGGGGGTATGAAGGGTACTCCTATTCTCCAAAAGGGGTAAAGGGAATGAAAAAATTGATCAACCAAACATTAACAAAGGGAATGGACAAATTATATTCCCTTTCTTGTAACCAAACGCCCCCTAAGATTGTTATAAAGGATAGCAAAGTGTTAACAACGTTTTAGTGGAGAATAGGTTGGGATAAAATTGCGCATTTCTTTTTCCTTTGTATATCAAGACGTTGATCTGCCATAGGTTACGAGCATGGAAAATCATTGTGAAGAATTAACTTTGTTCTCAAAGAACTCCGCGGGAATGTTTTTATGTTTTTGGGAACTATGGGAGTCTTGGTAGTGTATACTGTATACCTTCTTTTAGCTTAATAGATTATACTATGTTAGAGATGCCTCTTTCTTTGTTTATTGGAATCTTTGAAAACTATGGCGATACTTAACTTTATTGATCGCTACGGAGTATATGCTTCTCAATGCAGAGAGCTAATGAACCCTACGAATTACAATGCTTGTTGATTTTTGTTAGGTCAGTATAGTCAAACCATTCTTTATGGGAATTACATTATGTTTACGGCTGCTTTTCTTTCATTACCCAGTGTAGATAGTAGAGCATGGCATTCACATGCCCAAGTTGACGAATATGCATTCCTTATACCATCATTGCAGAGTACTAGTGGAACTTTGATGCTTATTTTTCATTTTGTTCTTTTGAGGGTGTTGGCAACCTACTATACATATATATGTTCCTTTTTTTTTCCTGATTTTTCCCACAGCCACTACTTATTAGCTTTGTTGAAGATTCTTTGTGGCATAAATTCCATTTTCTTTTGAGCATTTCTTTCATGGACTTTTAGGTGTGACATTCATTTGTGAGAATATTTGGACTAATGTGAAAATGCTAGAATTTTAGCCGACTTTTTTAGTGTGAATGGAACTAAGAAAACTGAAAATGTCTTTAAGTTTAGGTAGATATAAAAAAGATAGGATCTTTATCAATAATATGGTATTTGGCTGCCAACTTTCATGTGATGTTCTCGTAATGTTTAGAGTTGCCAAACCAATGAATAGTTATATTTCTAGTGTGATTCTATTAATGTTCGGATAAGTCAGCTGTCTAATACTTTTTATTCAGCCATGTTTTCGGACAGTATCTTTTGAACCTGGCAAATTGTCAATTTGTCATGCACCTTCAGTATCGATAGTTAAGTTATGTACCTTCAGTACACTCTTGAACCTGGCAAATTGTTATGTTTCTTCTATATCTGAAGAGTGACGATTTCCTTTTCACTTGTTAACATTTCCATTTGGTATTCCAAAACATCGCGACTTTCTGGATGTGGTCAATAGTTAACGATATTACTTAACACAAGATCTGATATGTAACAGATAATTTTATCTCAAGAGAAGAACATTCAGAAACTGAATGAGCTTGTAAGGAGTCTGCGGGAACAGCTTTCTGAGTGCCGAAGTAATAATGGAAGTACAAACAGTAGTTTGAACAATTTGACAGAAACTATCTTAGAACTCGAGCGACAACAGTTCTTGGAAGATTAAATGTAAGTGCATCTCATCACTTCGTATGTGGACAGACCGTACTCCAACTGAACGGATTCCATGCTTTTGCCACCTGTGTGTAATTCATGTAGTTTTTAACATAGTAGATAGCTGTAAAATGTCCAACTCCTTGTGTTTTCTAAATCTAAAATCGTTTTTTTTTTACGCTGAAGACATGTAACTGCTATATATCGAGAAATATCTAATGGATGGTAATATATGAGAGCTTCATTGATTGTGAAATTGGTACTTTCGGAAATCCAGCAGGTGTGTTGTTACCTACCACCTTCGTCTTCACTTCTTGTTTTTGACGCTTTGTGACTTCACCCACATGTCGAAAATTTAGTGTGTGAAATGCCGGTTAAGGTCATTGCCGCCCAGACGAGGACTGGCGGAAAATGTTCTTCGGCAGTTTGTATTTGCTACTAGGCCAACTTGAAAGAACCAAAGCTGAAAGTAAGATTGTTTTTCAGTACTTGTATCTGCTACTTGGCCACAACTTGGAAGAACCAATGCTAAGAAGATTCGTCTCTATCACGAGTTTATCATAATACTGCAGAGGTCCCAGAGGACAATTTCATGATCTTTGGCTCATGGCCGTAACCTGTGCTATGGCCTTAATACTTTATTCGTCTTATTCATTTGTTTACTTTTTATTTTTTTATTTTTTGTGACGAGTATTCTAATCAAAGGTAGGTATGGTAGGGACGGAGGGAGGACAACATTAAAAATCATAATTAGAACGTGTACTCAAAAGGCCATACTTGTAAAATCAGTATCAACTTGTTAATGTGCTTGATGTCATACCTATACGGAACACTATTCTTTTGCACAAAATCTCATTATAGACGGCACATATCCGTCTATAACTAAAGACGGGCCAAATACAATACCACATTCCTAATAGGACAAGCAACAAGTGGGGTGGCGGGGGCAAAAAATGTCACCATTTTCAAGTTATTTGACCCATCTTTAGCTATAGACGGTTATATCCGTCCATAACAAGACTAGCTGATTCTTTTGATAAGTTCCGCAAAAAATTAATCGTGAGACGACCTTTCAGTCTCACACGAGTAAGTCTCGTAAAAGAACGTCTCACACAAAAATGATTTAAGGTAAAATCATCACACGCTAAAAACTACTGCGTAACAATAGAAATAAATACTACTCCGTATATGAGATGTTATTATGATAAAATTATCATGAAATCGTCTCATATGTGCATTAGTGACATGACATTGCATACGAGTGGGTAGTTTTGTCATTCTTTTTTGGGTTTTTTTATAACTATTACCTTTGTACTACACTGTTTTAAGAACCAATTGGTCTCCCTTGTGACGGGTTACCATTTGTGGCGGATATTTTGTGAGTTAAAATGGTAACAAAATGGGTTAGTGGAGAAAGGGGACCACATGAATAGTATTGCAGAGAGAGAAAAAGTGGGTACTTTGTGAGGTAAATGGTATCCGTCACTCAAGAGTGACGGATATGTGCCGTCACAAACAAGAATTTGTGTTTAAGAACTACTACCAAAATAATTTTCGTTTAAAAACTACTACCACTAAGTTTGATTTTTTTTTAAAACACTACCAAATTTCATCCAAACCCAATAAAACACAATCTTAGCCATTTATTTTTGAATTTCCATCTTAAATAGTAGTTTTCAAAAAACCCTTCTTTTTTTATTATTTTTGATCGGTATCTAGTCCTATAGTCCTATATTATCCGACGCTATATTATCTTAATGAAAGACGGTCTCTCTACCGACTAACCGACTAACCCTCATGTAACAACCATGGTCATACATTTGAAAAATCAGTTACTAGACGTTAAACTTCACATTTTTTTCAGGGGTTTATTTCTGACCTTCTATACATAGCCCTCTTTCTCCTTGTCCCCTTACTTCCTTTTCAATCTTTTTCAGTATTATTATGCGACGCTTCGCTCTTTTGCACCACCACCACAATTTATGCTTTTATCTTTTTTTTTTTTTTTTTTTTTTTTTTCCATTTCAACATTTTAAATACTTTTGCATATTAATTTCCTCACCCACATGTTATTCTTCCCGTGTAGAAGTATTTTAGTCCTCAAACATCTAAAGCTGAACTTCGCAGAATTATATATTTATATTGTCCTCATTTAACTTTCCGCAAAAGGTATAACAAAGTTTAAGATCATATTGACAGTATGAATTGTCCACAGACGATTTCCTGCACGACTTTCAATATCCTCGCTCCTATTTACAAGCGTCTAGGAGGAGGGGTATGTACTATGTAGCCAATAGTCGTCTACTCGTCTGGTCGGTTTTAGTTTTTTTTTTTTGGTATGATATGTTTTTTTTTTTAACCTTTATTGATGTTTTGAAGGGTTTGCTACTGTTTTCAGATGCGCGAAAGTGACTTTTCAGAGTCTTGGCTTAGTCGAAATGAGAACATATTGGATAGACTGCTTCACTTGAAATCCTCTGTCATTTGCTTGCAGGTGATTCATTATATTCTGATTAGTTTCGTGTTAAAGTCGATTATATCATCATAGGCATTATTAATACAGTAATTTTTTTTTTTTTTACAAAATGGTTAAATTTTTGTTTTAGGAATTTTGGATGGGTAATGAGGAACTGGTGAGAATGTATGAAAAGCGACTTGGTGATGCTGGTTATCTAACTTACAAGCTTGCTCGTACAAACAATCGCGGTGATGGTATATATTGTTCCAATACCTGTTGAAAATCTTACTTTGTTTATGTGCTTCTTCAGTTTTTTCTATGATTCAGGTGTTTATAGATAGCTTATTATTGCAGGTCTCCTTACAGCGATACATCAGAACCATTTCCGGGTGTTAAATTACAGGGAACTGTTATTCAACGACATTGGTGATCGCGTAGCTCAAGTTTTACATGTCGAAGTTTGTGGGAATATTTCTCAGAATGGCAAAATCAACAAAATGAAGGAAGCACTAATTGTAAATACTCACTTGATCTTTCCACACGATTCTAGATATTGTTTCCTACGCCTTCAGCAGGTTCCGCCTTTAATGTCCAGCATAAATTTCTTACATTCCGATTATAATTTACATATCTGCTTTTGTAATTCTGTTCTGTTTTTCCATTCCAAAGGTTTACAAGATTTTACAATATATCAGGTCATATGTCGAGAACTACTCCCTATTTGTACCCGTCATCCTTTGTGGGTATGAATTCAAACTCGACCTATATTCATTGGGTCCAAAATTTAAATTTTTAAAATTTTCTTATCTACTGGATGCCCTGGACGGTTTTAGATGATTCATGTCAGCTGACCCCAAATCATTTTGGGACTAAGGCGCTGATGTTGTTGTTGTTGTTAAGTTGTGTGCTTTGTACATATGGATAGGGATTGGAACGGAAGTAAGAAGGGGCATGTGTATAAATTCTTACGGTCACAAGGCTTCGAATCATCCTATGACATTGCTCACCATTGCGAAAAAAATACTGATGACTTTCAGAAGGTTAGTGTTTTCCCTTTTATGTCCGGTAAACCTAGGGTGAGCAAGTTTAGGTCCGGACCGGAAAAATGGACCGGACCGGACCATTTGGTCTGGACCAAACCCAGACCGAATTTTTTAGGTCCGGTCCTCGGTCCTCATTTTTTGAGTTTTCGGTATTCGGTCTGGTCCGGACCAAACCCGGATATTTTAGGTCCGGACCAAATGGACCGAATTTATGTTTCTAAAGACTATCATTAGAATATTATAATCTAAATTACCATTTTATCTTCACAAGACATTATAAATTAATATTGAGTATTTTTTTCTCAAAAACAATCGTCTAATTATTCATCGACATTTAATTTAGTGAAACTTAAATGTAATTATCATACACGAAATAGTGAAAGAATTAGTTCTAGGTCCATTTCGGTCTAAGACCGGACCAGACCGAATATTTCGGGTTTGGTCCGGTCCAAGACCGAAAGTTTTAGGTCCGGTCTTCGGTCCACAAAAATTTTATTTTCGGTCTTCGGTCCGGTCCGGTTTGGTCCGGTCCGGTCCGGTTTTAGACCGATGCTCAGCCCTACACTAGTGTAAACTATGTTATGTAAGTTACTGAAGGAAGAACATTGTTTGTGCAATTGTGCAGTGGGTGAGTCACCGAAACCACAGAGGTAATATTTGCGGGGTGGACTTCATTTGGCTCCAAAATCCTCGGAAATTTCACAAACCTTTAAAAGAGAGTTTCATGGAAGCGATTTTAGGGAATATAAAGGTGTGTATTTTCGACTTTCCAGTTTCCACCTTTTAGAAACCGTATACATTGTGTGTTGCATCAGTTAACCTGACAGTCGATTTTCTGTAAACATTCAATCCAAAGAACTTGCTGAAAAGCGTCATCACAGGAAGCGGTGGTGATCAGATGTTCGAGATCTTCAGAATCAAAGGGAGTTGCATTACGTACTCTGATTTCTGTGAAGTCCTTGAAGAGGTAGTCTTTGTTTTTTGTTCTCATTTAGAACATTTTAATTATTGCGCTCATTGATTAAACGCGTGACAAACACGGTTCATTGTTTAGTTAGGAATATGTGGACACCCATGCGGAGGCCTAAATGAAGAAGATATCAAGGAAATATGGGAGCGTATAGATGAAGATGGCGATGGAATTGCTGACGTGCCAAACTTTCTGGTAAATTATCACCTAGTTTATCTGGTTAAGTTGCTGACGGGGTTTGGAACCCGTCAGCACCATAAACTGGCTTTACTAATAACTCTGACATTCCGAAATTGGTAGAGGGCATGGAGCTTGTGTTCGGACTCTTGGAATGAAGAACGTGACAAAAAGAGCGTAGAAGAAGTGGGAGAAACTCGAAGCTCCAGAGCTACAATCGGATTTGTGGTAAAAAAGGCCACATTGTTTCCTAAGGAAGCCGAAAAAGGGACATGGCCCGAAAGTTACATGCTTTCCGACCATGCACATTTGACTGTTGAATTTGCTGTGAAGGATGTTCACTGCACTTTGTAGTAATACACTGACATTTTCAAGTTCTCGTGTTCTGTTCAAATAGAAGTATTGTTTTGCGGCCTTCTCGAGTAAGTCGAATCTACCCCGTTCGCAAATCGCAATGTATCCAAAAAGTTCTTTCAAAATATTCAAGTTCTCGTGTTCTGTTCAAATAGAAGTATTGTTTTGCGGCCTTCTCGAGTAAGTCGAATCTACCCCGTTCGCAAATCGCAATGTATCCAAAAAGTTCTTTCAAAATATAAAAAAATAAGGGCCCAACCGGGTTCGAACCGGTGACCTCTTGATCTGCAGTCAAATGCTCTACCACTGAGCTATGGACCCTTTGTTGTTTAGAGAGATTCTCCCATCTTATATAGTTAGTACTCACTTCGTTTTTTTGATGATGTTCTCATTTCTTGAATATATACGTGAGGAATATTTTACCAAAATATAAACATCATAAAGATATAGAGGCAATTTTCTTTAGTATTCAATACCCCTCAAACGATTTTCAGTAATAAATTTGGATGTATAAGAGCATCTCCAATGGACAGCTACAACACGTTGTAGCTTGATTTGCCAATACGGTTTTTTAAGCTATTTTGCTCTTCGACTACATACCGCTCCAATGGTTGGCTACAACACTTTCTAGCTTTATGGGTCCTACAATAGAATTTTCCTCCAATTATAAATTTTACTTTTTTATTTTATTTTTATTTTTTAAAACCAAGCAACATGCTTGGTAGAGCTACAATGCTCATAAACTACATCAATCTTTCCTCACTCCAATGGTAAGCTACTTGCTTGCTATTTTATAAAAATTGCAAGCAAGTCCCTAGAGCAAACCATTGGAGATGCTCTAAATCAACTAGATTTTGTGCCCGTGCGTTGCATGGGTTTCTAAATAATGTTTTATTTTTAACTAAAGTGGTAGAATATGTAAGTTCTTGAATGTGAGAGCGGTAAATTTGCTATTGCTATCGTAAAGTAACTAATGACTTTGAAAATAAGTGTAGTGAACGTTGTGAATTAATTTCAGTTATTCACTCTAATTTCAATTAGTCTTCCGTACGATTGTGTTATATACTGCTCCGTATTATACGGTCTTCATTGGCATATTATGAAAATATTTATTGTCATCTTAGATGATGTAGGTTGTGCCCTAATTATAATTAGCAAGTCTCAATTGTGTCGAATCCGTTATAAGTTTGCGAAGAGTCAGGTACTACCCATGTGTTTAGTTAAGACAAAACAGATTGCTATTATCTAAACACTATGATTTTGTGTTATGTACCCTACATGAGTAGTATTTGACTCGTCGTAAGTTTGTGACGGATATACCCGTCACAAATGAGAACATGTAAATTATAATATGATAAGGATTCCTATATGTCAAACTTCACCCATGCCCGTCTTATATGGCTTAGGAGTTGGGTCTCTAGCAGGATTCCTACGATTTTATTTTAATCAAGTAATTCTCTTATAACTGAAGTGAGATATATGTGGAACTCATATAATTGATGTGATTATTATTTTACCTTCTCAAATTTTGATAGTATTTGACGTGGTAGTATGTAGGACTCTAAAAATAGCTGTGATTATTTTACCCCATTAAATAATTAGATTAGATTAACAATATGGTGAAAATTCAATATAAATGCAAATTAAAACTTAAAACTACTTTTTCTTTTGAAAGAGAAAAGTAAATAATAGATTGACTCGGCGGAAGTACTGAGCAACAATGAATCGTCACATTCAGATTAACCTAACACAACAATCTCGTGATGTAAAAAGTTAAGTAATATCCAATTACGATTCTCGTAAGATTAAACATGCAGCTAATTAAGTCTGGAAGATAATTAGTTACTTAAGTAAATACCTCATCTTCACAAACCACAAAGAGAGTAACATACAAATATACAATGGATCTGTTTTCGAAATCAGTTGATTTAATTTAAAAAGAACAAAATTATGCAAAACATTCATAGAAATCATCTGCAAAATTATTAACCCATCGTCTCCACAATATTTGAAACACATTAAATATGGTTATTGTAATTCAAAGTCCAATTCTTTAAATAAATGTTCAAACAATACTCACTAATCATAAAAAAAAAATGCAATTTATGAAGAACTTATACAATCATCTGGTACACACCGCCGCTTTCATAATCTTGCTTCCTCTTCTAAATTGATTCCAAACAATAGAAAAGAGACGCAAGAAAAAAATTATGAAACATGCGGTGTTTTAATCTCTAAGATGCATGTATATATATACACAATAAAATTGTAGTGTTTGCATTAACATAGGCTTTGACTACTATGAATATACGGGTAACTTGATATATACAATAATATATTATCTTTTATTTTATCTTTTAAGATTAAGATTTATTTTTGGTATTTATTAATATGATATTTATATTTCTAGATTAAGATTAATATTTACAAATTCTGTTTTTTTTTTCTAAGACTAATATTATTTTTTTAATTAGAGTGTTTCAAAAAACTTGGAGTCTCTAGAATTGCCTGAAAAAAGCCTCTTTTATATATATACATTGATTAATAGCATTTTTTTTATCATAAAAACCACTTAAAAAATCATTTTACAATCTTCATTTAAACAGAAGAATTTAATCAATTTTTTATTAATCTGAATTTTGTTGTCAAAAATCACAATGTCAGTTACACGTCTATGATTCATCATGAGGTGATCTAATCCATGAGTCATATGGACTTGATTGACCAAATGACAAACCCGCGCGGCCACACGAAATTAGTGATTTCAACTTTATATAACATGGTATAATGATTTATGAAGCATAATAAGTTGCCACAAAATCAGTGACGGCGATTTAAATAGAATATAACAACAATTGACAAGATACAAATAGTTGATCCCCGTAAATTTTCAAACTTTAACACCGGTACCAAATACAGTTTGGCCGATGTTAAGATTGTTTGAACAAACTTCCCTCATATTTTTTCGAATTGTACGTGTTATTCTACTTTTTTCCAAAAAAAACATCAATGATACCCTTAAATTTAATGAAAACCTATCAGAATACCCAAAGTGCACTAATCCGCCTCTTTTGAACATTTAATTATGCACATGTGTTGGCCTTTTGGCAATAATTTGTCATATCATTAACATATAAAAGCATATAATTCAAGATCAAAACACCTATTTATTAATATTTATCTATAAAATATTGATATTAATTATTTTAATATAATTCTATAAACAAGTTTCTACAACTTATGCAAAATTTAGGTTTTCTCGTGGCAAATTATTTGCTTTTCATTTTTGCTTTAATTTATACTTTTATGACTATTTTGTTAACGTCAACCAAAATCAATGAATAGCATACAGAGCAAAAAAGTTTTTACAAAATATAATAAATAAAGGCCCAACCGGGTTCGAACCGGTGACCTCTTGATCTGCAGTCAAATGCTCTACCACTGAGCTATGGACCCTTTGTTGTTTAGAGGGATTCTCCCATCTTATATAGTGTAGTACTTCCTCCGTTTTTTAATGATGTTCTCATTTCTTGAATATATATGTGAGAAATATTTTAATAAAATAGAAACATCATAAAGATACAGAGGGATTAGCTATTAGCAAATATGTACTCATGTAGTCATGTGAGTCATATACATCAAAACTCAATTTTCTTTAGTATTCAATATCGCTCTCGATTTTCAATAATAAATTTGGATGTATAAATCAATTAATAGCATTTTTTTTGTCATAAATACCATTTAAAAAATCATTTTACAGTCTTCATTTAAATAGTGGAATTTAATCAATTTTTTAATCATCTGAATTTTGGTGTCAAAAATCACAAGGTCAGTTACACGTCTATGATTCATCATGAGGTGATCTAATCCATGACAAATAAGGACTTGATTGACCAAATGACAAAGCCACGAGACCACACGAAATTCGTGATTTCAACTTTATATAACACGGTATAATGATCTATAAAGCATATTAAGTTGCCACAAAATCAGTGATGGCGATTTAAATCAAATATAACGATATTTGACAAGATACAAAGAGTTGATCCCCTTAAATTTTCACAACTTTGACACCGGTACCAACAGAGTTTGGTCGATGTTAAGTTTGTTTGAACCAACTTCCCTCATATTTTTTCGAATTGTACGTGCTATTCTGCTTTTTTCCAAAAAAAACATTAATGATACCCCTAAATTTAATTAAAACCTATCGGAATACCCGAAATACACTAATCCGCCTCTTTTAAACATTTATTTTATGCACTTTTGTTGATCTTTTGACAATAGTTTGTCGTATCATTAACATATAAAAGCATATAATTCAAGATCAGAACACTTATTTATTAATATTTATCTATAAAATATTGATATTAATGATTGTAATATCATTGTATAAATAAGTTTCTACAACTTATGCAAAATTTAGGTTTTCTCATGCCAAATTAATTGCTTTTCATTTTTGCTTTAATTTATACTTTTATGGCTATTTGGTTTAACTTTATTTTAACAGTTTCGGTCAACCAATGAAGTTACAAAAAAGTTTTTACAAAATATTAAAAGTAAGGGCCCAACAGGGTTCGAACCGGTGACCTCTTGATCTGCAGTCAAATGCTCTACCACTGAGCTATGGACCCTTTGTTGTTTGGATCGATTCTCAATCTTATATAAAGTAGTACTCCCTCCGTTTTTTAATAATGTTCTCATTTATTGAATATATATGTCATAAAGATATAGATCAGGGAGTAGCTATTAGCAAATATGTACTCATGTAGTCATGTGAGTGATATACATCAAAACTCAATTTTCTTTAGTATACAATACCGCTTAATCAATTTTCAGTAATAAATTTGGATGTGTAAATCAATTAATAGTATTTTGTTTTGTCATAAACACCATTTAAAAATTCATTTTACAATCTTCATTTAAACTAAGGAATTTAATCAATTTTTTAAAAATCTGAATTTTGGTGTCAAAAATCACAAGGTCAGTTACACGTCTATGACTTATCTTGAGGTGATCTAATCCATGAGTCATATGGACTTGATTAACCAAATGATAAACCCACACGGCCACACGAAATCTCTGATTTCAACTTTATATAACACGATATAATGATCTATGAATCATAATAAGTTGCCACAAAATCACTGATGGCGATTTAAATCAAATATAACGATAATTGACAAGATACAAAGAGTTGATACCCGTAAATTTACACAACTTTAACACCGGTACCAATAGAGTTTTGCCGATGTTAAGATTGTTTGAACAAACTTCCCTCATATTTTTTCGAATTGTACGTGTTATTCTGCTTTTTTCCAAAAAAAAACATCAATAATACCCCTAAACTTAATGAAAACCTATCAGAATACCCAAAATGCACTAATCCGTCTCTTTTAAACATTTATTTTATGCACTTTTGTTGGTCTTTTGACAATAATGTGTCGTATCATTAACATATAAAAGCATATAATTCAAGATCAAAACACCTATTTATTAATATTTATCTATAAAATATTGATATTAATGATTGTAATATCATTGTATAAACAAGTTTCTACAACTTATGCAAAATTTAGGTTTTCTCGTGGCAAATTATTTGCTTTTCGTTTTTGCTTTAATTTATACTTTTATGACTATTTTGTTAACTTTATTTTAACAGTTTCGGTCAACCAAAATCAATGAATAACATACAGAGCAAAAAAAGTTTTTACAAAATATAATAAATAAGGGCCCAACCGGGTTCGAACCGGTGACCTCTTGATCTGCAGTCAAATGCTCTACCACTGAGCTATGGACCCTTTGTTGTTTAGAGGGATTCTCCCATCTTATATAGCGTAGTACTTCCTCCGTTTTTTAATGATGTTCTCATTTCTTGAATATATATGTGAGAAATATTTTAATAAAATAGAAACATCATAAAGATACAGAGGGATTAGCTATTAGCTAATATGTACTCATGTAGTCATGTGAGTCATATACATCAAAACTCAATTTTCTTTAGTATTCAATATCGCTCTCGATTTTCAATAATAAATTTGGATGTATAAATCAATTAATAGCATTTTTTTTGTCATAAATACCATTTAAAAAATCATTTTACAGTCTTCATTTAAATAGTGGAATTTGATCAATTTTTTAATCATCTGAATTTTGGTGTCAAAAATCACAAGGTCAGTTACACGTCTATGATTCATCATGAGGTGATATAATCCATGACAAATAAGGACTTGATTGACCAAATGACAAAGCCACGAGGCCACACGAAATTCGTGATTTCAACTTTATATAACAAGGTATAATGATCTATAAAGCATATTAAGTTGCCACAAAATCAGTGATGGCGATTTAAATCATATATAACGATATTCGACAAGATACAAAGAGTTGATCCCCTTAAATTTTCACAACTTTGACACCGGTACCAACAGAGTTTGGTCGATGTTAAGTTTGTTTGAACCAACTTCCCTCATATTTTTTCGAATTGTACGTGCTATTCTGCTTTTTTCCAAAAAAAAAACATTAATGATACCCCTAAATTTAATTAAAACCTATCGGAATACCCGAAATACACTAATCCGCCTCTTTTAAACATTTATTTTATGCACTTTTGTTGATCTTTTGACAATAGTTTGTCGTATCATTAACATATAAAAGCATATAATTCAAGATCAAAACACTTATTTTTTAATATTTATCTATAAAATATTGATATTAATGATTGTAATATCATTGTATAAATAAGTTTCTACAACTTATGCAAAATTTAGGTTTTCTCATGCCAAATTATTTGCTTTTCGTTTTTGCTTTAATTTATACTTTTATGGCTATTGGGTTTAACTTTATTTTAACAGTTTCGGTCAACCAATGAAGTTACAAAAAAGTTTTTACAAAATATTAAAAATAAGGGCCCAACCGGGTTCGAACCGGTGACCTCTTGATCTGCAGTCAAATGCTCTACCACTGAGCTATGGACCCTTTGTTGTTTGGATCAATTCTCAATCTTATATAAAGTAGTACTCCCTCCGTTTTTTAATAATGTTCTCATTTCTTGAATATATATGTCATAAAGATATAGATCAGGGAGTAGCTATTAGCAAATATGTACTCATGTAGTCATGTGAGTCATATACATCAAAACTCAATTTTCTTTAGTATACAATACCGCTTAATCGATTTTCAGTAATAAATTTGGATGTGTAAATCAATTAATAGTATTTTGTTTTGTCATAAACACCATTTAAAAATTCATTTTACAATCTTCATTTAAACAAAGGAGTTTAATCAATTTTTTAAAAATCTGAATTTTGGTGTCAAAAATCACAAGGTCAGATACACGTCTATGACTTATCTTGAGGTGATCTAATCCATGAGTCATATGGATTTGATTGACCAAATGACAAATCCACACGGCCACACGAAATCCCTGATTTCAACTTTATATAACACGATATAATGATCTATGAAGCATAATAAGTTGCCACAAAATCAGTGATGGCGATTTAAATCAAATATAACGATAATTGACAAGATACAAAGAGTTGATCCCCGTAAATTTGCACAACTTTAATACCGGTACCAATAGAGTTTTGCCGATGTTAAGATTGTTTGAACAAACTTCCCTCATATTTTTTCGAATTGTACGTGTTATTCTGCTTTTTTCCAAAAAAACATCAATAATACCCCTAAACTTAATGAAAACCTATCAGAATACCCAAAATGCACTAATCCGTCTCTTTTAAACATTTATTTTATGCACTTTTGTTGGTCTTTTGACAATAATGTGTCGTATCATTAACATATAAAAGCATATAATTCAAGATCAAAACACCTATTTATTAATATTTATCTATAAAATATTGATATTAATGATTGTAATATCATTGTATAAACAAGTTTCTACAACTTATGCAAAATTTAGGTTTTCTCGTGGCAAATTATTTGCTTTTCGTTTTTGCTTTAATTTATACTTTTATGACTATTTTGTTAACTTTATTTTAACAGTTTCGGTCAACCAAAATCAATGAATAGCATACAGAGCAAAAAAAGTTTTTACAAAATATAATAAATAAGGGCCCAACCGGGTTCGAACCGGTGACCTCTTGATCTGCAGTCAAATGCTCTACCACTGAGCTATGGACCCTTTGTTGTTTAGAGGGATTCTCCCATCTTATATAGCGTAGTACTTCCTCCGTTTTTTAATGATGTTCTCATTTCTTGAATATATATGTGAGAAATATTTTAATAAAATAGAAACATCATAAAGATACACAGGGATTAGCTATTAGTTAATATGTACTCATGTAGTCATGTGAGTCATATACATCAAAACTCAATTTTCTTTAGTATTCAATATCGCTCTCGATTTTCAATAATAAATTTGGATGTATAAATCAATTAATAGCATTTTTTTGTCATAAATACCATTTAAAAAATCATTTTACAGTCTTCATTTAAATAGTGGAATATAATCAATTTTTTAATAATCTGAATTTTGGTGTCAAAAATCACAAGGTCAGTTACACGTCTTTGATTCATCATGAGGTGATCTAATCCATGAGTCATATGGACTTGATTGACCAAATGACAAAGCCACGAGGCCACACGAAATTCGTGATTTCAACTTTATATAACAAGGTATAATGATCTATAAAGCATATTAAGTTGCCACAAAATCAGTGATGGCGATTTAAATCATATATAACGATATTTGACAAGATACAAAGAGTTGATCCCCTTAAATTTTCACAACTTTGACACCGGTACCAACAGAGTTTGGTCGATGTTAAGTTTGTTTGAACCAACTTCCCTCATATTTTTTCGAATTGTACGTGCTATTCTGCTTTTTTCCAAAAAAAACATTAATGATACCCCTAAATTTAATTAAAACCTATCGGAATACCCGAAATACACTAATCCGCCTCTTTTAAACATTTATTTTATGCACTTTTGTTGATCTTTTGACAATAGTTTGTCGTATCATTAACATATAAAAGCATATAATTCAAGATCAGAACACTTATTTATTAATATTTATCTATAAAATATTGATATTAATGATTGTAATATCATTGTATAAATAAGTTTCTACAACTTATGCAAATTTTAGTTTTTTCATGCCAAATTAATTGCTTTTCGTTTTTGCTTTAATTTATACTTTTATGGCTATTTGGTTTAACTTTATTTTAACAGTTTCGGTCAACCAATGAAGTTACAAAAAAGTTTTTACAAAATATTAAAAGTAAGGGCCCAACCGGGTTCGAACCGGTGACCTCTTGATCTGCAGTCAAATGCTCTACCACTGAGCTATGGACCCTTTGTTGTTTGGATCAATTCTCAATCTTATATAAAGTAGTACTCCCTCCGTTTTTTTAATAATGTTCTCATTTCTTGAATATATATGTCATAAAGATATAGATCAGGGAGTAGCTATTAGCAAATATGTACTCATGTAGTCATGTGAGTCATATACATCAAAACTCAATTTTCTTTAGTATACAATACCGCTTAATCGATTTTCAGTAATAAATTTGGATGTGTAAATCAATTAATAGTATTTTGTTTTGTCATAAATACCATTTAAAAAATCATTTTACAATCTTCATTTAAACAAACGATTTTAATCAATTTTTTAAAAATCTGAATTTTGGCGTCAAAAATCACAAGGTCAGTTACACGTCTATGACTTATCTTGAGGTGATCTAATCCATGAGTCATATGGACTTGATTGACCAAATGACAAACCCACACGAAATCCCTGATTTCAACTTTATATAACACGATATAATGATCTATGAAGCATAATAAGTTGCCACAAAATCAGTGATGGCTATTTAAATCAAATATAACGATAATTGACAAGATACAAAGAGTTGATCCCCGTAAATTTACACAACTTTAACACCGGTACCAATAGAGTTTTGCCGATGTTAAGATTGTTTGAACAAACTTCCCTCATATTTTTTCGAATTGTACGTGCTATTCTGCTTTTTTCCAAAAAAACATCAATAATACCCCTAAACTTAATGAAAACCTATCAGAATACCCAAAATGCACTAATCCGTCTCTTTAAACATTTATTTTATGCACTTTTGTTGGTCTTTTGACAATAATGTGTCGTATCATTAACATATAAAAGCATATAATTCAAGATCAAAACACCTATTTATTAATATTTATCTATAAAATATTGATATTAATGATTGTAATATCATTGTATAAACAAGTTTCTACAACTTACGCAAAATTTAGGTTTTCTCGTGGCAAATTATTTGCTAATCGATTTTGCTTTAATGTATACTTTTACGGCTATTTTGTTTAACTTTAATTTAACAGTTTCGGTCAACCAATGAAGTTTATACGTTTTTAAAAAATATAAAAAATAAGGGCCCAACCGGGTTCGAACCGGTGACCTCTTGATCTGCAGTCAAATGCTCTACCACTGAGCTATGGACCCTTTGTTGGTTTGGAGGATTCTCCATCATATATAGTGTAGTACTCCCTCCGTTTTTTTAATAATGTTCTCATTTCTTGAATATATATATGAGGAATATTTTACTAAAATAGAAACATCATAAAAATATAGAGGGAGTAGTATTAGCGAATATGTACTCATGTAGTCATGTGAGTCATATACATCAAAACTCAATTTTCTTTAGTATTCAATACCGCTCAATTGATTTTCAGTAATAAATTTGGATGTATAAATCAATTAATAGCATTTTTTGTCATAAACACCACTTAAAAAATCATTTTACAATCTTCATTTAAACAGGGAAATTAAATCAATTTTTTAATAATCCGATTTTTGGTGTCACAAATCACAAGGTTAGTTACACGTCTATGACTCATCCTGAGGTGGTCTAATCCATGAGTCATATGGACTTGATTGACCAAATGACAAACCCACACGGCCACACGAAATTCGTGATTTCAACTTTATATAACACAGTATAATGATCTATGAAGCATAATAAGTTGCCACAAAATCAGTGATAGCGAATTAAATCAAATATAACGATAATTGACAAGATACAAAGAGTTGATCCCCGTATATTTGCACAACTTTAACACCGGTACCAATAGAGTTTGGCCGATGTTAAGATTGTTTGAACAAACTTCCCTCATATTTTTTCGAATTGTACGTGTTATTCTGCTTTTTTCCAAAAAAATATCAATGATACCCCTAAACTTAATGAAAACCTATCAGAATATCCAAAATGCACTTATCCCCCTCTTTTAAACATTTATTTTATGCACTTTTGTTGGTCTTTTGACAATAATTTGTCGTATCATTAACATATAAAAGCATATAATTCAAAATCAAAACACCTATTTATTAATATTTATCTATAAAATATTGATATTAATGATCTTATTTATATTAATACAAAAGACAATACTCAATCCTCAGCGTGCCACGTCATTAATGCAGTTTTTTTTTTTTTTTTTGAAATTCATGTTATGGTGGGACCCGTGAGTGTGCAATGTATTTATTTCTTCAGATTTTCGTCTTTTTAAACACGCGATAAAATCCGTCTTACAACAAATTCTATGAAATAATATTATGAAAAAATTCTATGAATTAATATTATGAAATAATTTTATACATTCCGTGTAAATAAAATTAATAACATATACGCAGAATGAATTACAAATACGAGTAAATGAAATTGAATTACATAATTTTTAAAACAAAATTACATAATAATAAAATTACATAATTTCAAGAAGGAATAACATTTATATACGAGATTGAACATAAAGCGCAAATGAATTAAATACATATGTTAAAGTTGATTATATTGGATTATATTTCTTGGGAAATGATAAATACAACCCACTAGGTTGTATTTAATTTAATACCCTTCTATATTTGGCATTAATTTAGAAATTAGTGAGTAAATTACACATAAATCAATGCAATTAATGCATATATTAACTATTTATTTCCTCTTTTAGTTGCTTAAATACAACCCACTAGATTGTATTTATCATAACCCATATTTCTTTTATCCGGATGTAAAGTTTTTTTTATGTATGCAATTTTTATTTACAAGAGTAGATTACGTTATTTCCTTATAAACCAGTGTATGTGAACACGTGTTTGTAACAAATTTAAACATAAATTATGTAGATCGTAGATTTAGACCAACTAGATAAGTACAATAGAAATGTAAAAACAAATATACATCCAAAAATATTAATACTGGCCCAAATACATACCCGTGCAATTTTGCACGGGTTTAAAACTAGTTGTAGTATCATTGTATAAACAAGTTTCTACACTTTACGCAAAATTTAGGTTTTCTCGTGGCAAATTATTTGCTTTTCGTTTTTGCTTTAATTTATACTTTTACGGATATTTGGTTTAACTTTATTTTAATAGTTTCGATCAACCAATGAAGTTACAAAAAAGTTTTTACAAAATAGTAAAAGTAAGGGCCCAACCGGGTTTGAACCGGTGACCTCTTGATCTGCAGTCAAATGCTCTACCACTGAGCTATGGACCCTTTGTTGTTTGGAGGGATTCTCCATCTTATATAGTGTAGTACTCCCTACGTTTTTTAATAATGTTCTCATTTCTTGAATATATATGTCATAAAGATATAGATCAGGGAGTAGCTATTAGATCAGGGAGCAAATATATATATATTTTTTTTTTTTTTTTTTTTTTTTTTTTTTTTTTTTTTTTTTTTTTGGAAAAAAAATATGTACTCATGTAGTCATGTGAGTCATATACATCAAAACTCAATTTTCTTTAGTATTCAATACCGCTTAATCGATTTTCAGTAATAAATTTGGATGTGTAAATCAATTAATAGTATTTTATTTTTCCATAAACACCATTTAAAAAATCATTTTACAATCTTCATTTAAACAAAGGAATTTAATCAATTTTTTAAAAATCTGAATTTTGGTGTCAAAAATCACAAGGTCAGTTACACGTCTATGATTTATCTTGAGGTGATCTAATCCATGAGTCATACGGACTTGATTGACCAAATCACAAACCCACACGGCCACACGAAATCCCTGATTTCAACTTTATATAACACGATATAATGATCTATGAAGTATAATAAGTTGCCACAAAATCAGTGATGGCGATTTAAATCAAATATAACGATAATTGACCAGATACAAAGAGTTGATCCCCGTAAATTTGCACAACTTTAACACCGGTACCAATAGAGTTTTGCCGATGTTAAGATTGTTTGAACAAACTTCCCTCATATTTTTTCGAATTGTACGTGTTATTCTGCTTTTTTCCAAAAAAATATCAATAATACCCCTAAACTTAATGAAAACCTATCAGAATACCCAAAATGCACTAATCCGTCTCTTTTAAACATTTATTTTATGCACTTTTATTGGTCTTTTGACAATAATGTGTCGTATCATTAACATATAAAAGCATATAATTCAAGATTAAAACACCTATTTATTAATATTTATCTATAAAATATTGATATTAATGATTGTAATATCATTGTATAAACAAGTTTCTACAACTTACGCAAAATTTAGGTTTTCTCGTGGCAAATTATTTGCTTTTCGGTTTTGCTTTAATGTATACTTTTATGGCTATTTTTGTTTAACTTTAATTGAACAGTTTCGGTTAACCAATGAAGTTTATACGTTTTTAAAAAATATAAAAAATAAGGGCCCAACCGGGTTCGAACCGGTGACCTCTTGATCTGCAGTCAAATGCTCTACCACTGAGCTATGGACCCTTTGTTGTTTAGAAGGATTCTCCATCTTATATAGTGTAGTACTCCCTCCGTTTTTTTAATAATGTTCTCATTTCTTGATTATATATATGATACCGTCGTTTAGTATCAAAAATAATATTTATAACCTAAATACTACTAACAGAAGCTAGTGGCAGTCAGGGTCGAACCACAAGGAGGCAAGCAATTTAAAGTTGTCTAATTTATGTCTAAAGTAACAGTTTTTTGGGGGGTTTGATTTGAATAATCCTATAACTAAAGGCAATAAAATTAAAACTAAATTAAAGAAAATAAATGAGCAATTAAAGGAAATAGATGAAATTAAATATTAAAAGGATGCTAAGATGATCGGTTCACTGTAGTTTCGACGGCAGTATCCTAGGTAAGTCTGAAATAATCACGTAAGACGGGAAACTAATAAGTCCTCTCGGTCCATTCTTAACAGGTAGCATCTTTCGATCATAGCTACGGGTCCCTAAGTATCACTAGTACTAACTCTCGCCCTGAAAAGTGATTCTTAAAAGCCTAAATTTTACCTATCTTTCGATCTCAGTATAATTTAGTCGTTTCAATTGGTAGTCTAATTCCCTCCCCTATCTTTCGATCTAATGGGTCGTTCAATTACTAAGTATTCAACTAGTCGCGTGCACTCGATTTGTCAAATTAAGCAATTTAATCATTTAAAACGGAGCTGATCTCACGTGAGCCGGTCGATCGACCATCTAAGGCAGTCGATCGACCATGACGCGACTCAGGTCTACGAAATCTACGCCGCCTACAATACAGGCCCCCTACATCTTAGCACGAAGGGTTTAGCTACTCATGATAAAATTCATAACAACAATGAAATTTACGATTAACGAAATTTGATGCATGATTAAATAAACTAAGCAAATAAGATGCATAAACGAAATAAGGCTTTGGGAAACTACTCTATGCAATCCTAATCTATGAATGAATAAAAGCAAACTGAAATTAAGGAATCAGAATTACCGAATGAAAGCAGGAAGAAGAATCCGAAAGCACGAACTTTATTAAAGAAAATAAAGCTAATTGTATTGAATGTTAAATGAATGAAATCTGATGCTAAAATCTCTATATTGAATCCTAAAATTAATTCGATCTTGAATCCCTAAAATTCTATTATTATTCTATAATTCGATGATCGTTCTGAAATATAGGGTTCACGTTATATAGGAATATATCGGGACTCTTATTCCTAAAACCTAATTTGCAATGGGCTTCTAACTCTCGTCTTTTAAATTGCGCGTCAGTCTCGTGGTGCGGTCGATCGACCACTAGGACCAGTCGATCGACCAACCTTCGCTGTACAGTAGCTTCTGATAATCGTGCTCTGGTCGATCGACCAAGGGCATCAGTCGATCGACCGCTTCAGCAGATACTTTGCTCCAAAAGCCTCGTAAATTTGTCTTTCAGGCCTCGATACGCGTACCAAGTACGCCTCCCGAGTCTTTACTTCACGTCAGGTCCTATGCCTAGTACTCAGGGACGGATTCGGCTCATTTTCCGCTACATTCTTCCCATTTCTGCAATATTACACAAAAACACGAAAGTAGACGGAAATAGGGAAAATAGTAGCATAAACTACATAATTGAGCTCTGAAATGCATGTAAAATCGGGTGTAAGACATCATATTTAGGACACGCATCAAACTTCCCCAAACCAAACCCTTGTTTGTCCCCAAGCAAGAACCAGACTCGATCTTAAAACCTAATGGAACGCGTTCATTCTCAGAGCTAAATGCAAACTGCAAAGCCTAAACCAGTTTAATGCTAAAAATCAACAATCAATTAGTAATGTGAATCATGCAAACGAGTTATATAGTCGTTAAAAGTTGCTGAATTATCAACTATAAAGACTTATAAAATTGGACTCTCACGGGCCGCTCAAATCACTCAATAAACACAGGTGAATATATGTAAAGATAGAAAGAAGTAATTTTGTAATGACTCTCACCTGACTACGACCTATAAGAACATGCCTGCAATTTAATATGAAAATAATCTCTACAACCGTACATATGCATTCCAACCATTAAAGACCATGACACATGCCGAGCTAAATTTGGATATGTGAGGCTATGGGTAAGAAGAGGCTAAGACGAATTTGGTAAAACAGAGTTATAAGCCAAGCTAGTAATTAAGGGAACCAAATTAATAAATCATTCCAACCTCTTGCTCAAGATTAAACAATAAAGCGGTGCTAACAGTAAGCACAAATCTCACATTCTCCATACAAACTTAATTCCCCATATGATATTAATAGCAGTATGGGAATAAAAATCACCATCTACTCAAAACTTCAACCATGTGATTTTTTTTCCTTTTCTCGGGCTTCAGCAAGCAGTCGATCGACCAAATGGGACGGTCGATAGACTGATCCTTTTTTTTCGAATTCCTGTTTTTTTTTTTTTTTCTTTTTCTTTTCTTTCCCTTCAACATTTCACCAACATATTCTCAACACGAGACATAAAAACCAAAATGCAATACAATATTCCCGAACGACTACCAATACTAGCTGAGCAAGGGTAGGCTAAATATGGAATGTAGCTTATGGGACAAAAGGCAAATTTGGCTTTTGTGGGGCTTATGGGTAAAATGAATAAAGGGGAACCTCTTCCACATGTGTCAACATACCACAAACCCGAATGCATACAGGTATTAAGCAGATCAAGTTCATATTTATGCAAATTGATATAACATGTCTTATAAGGAGTAATTACTCACATCCTAAATGAACTGGTCATGAATGACACCAGTTATAAAGCTCTAAGACTCAGAAAATGATGTAGTTTGCCAAAAATCTAAGTTAAGTCTCAAGATTCAGCGAATAAATTAACGAAAACTCGTAGATATGCATATGTGATTCTACTAATAACATGTCAATTAAGCACGGCTTAGGCATAAACAGATGAAAATGCAATGTCATCATTGAACTACTACCGTTCCAACTCGACCTACATGCTAAAATAAACGTGCAAAATTTTTTGAATTTTTGAAATTTTTCAATTTTTTTGAATTTTTGGATATATATAGGAAATGAAATAAACAATGCAAGACAAAAACTAAACGTGAATGCAAAACAGAATGAATGCAACGCAAAACCCTTCCCCAAACCAAATCACACAATGCCCTCATTGTGCAAAATTATGTGAGAAAATAATCAAGGGAAATGGGAATTTGCGATAATAATAACTGAAAGGACATGAAGGAGACATGGGGAACTCACAAGACTTTAAGCGCGCAAAAGGAAACCTCCCCAAACCAGCGTGAGCTAGGAGGTTTCAGTAGCCAGCAGTGCTACCATAAGGTACCTGAAAACACAAAAGTACCGCGCATAATTCCGAGCAAACAAAGTTGAAGCGGTAATTATGTGCAAAGAATTAAGCTGAAGAAGGAGATAGATGAATGAAAAGGAAAGAAAATAAGGAGAAAACTCCCTAAAACTCCCTTTCGTGCTCCGCAAAACGACCAAACACAGCAGAGGAATGATCGAAAAACAGTGCGAATGGCGGGAAGCGGTCGATCGACCACACAGGCGGTCGATCGACCAGGGCATCAAAAGAAGCTCCGTAGGCTGCAGTGGTCGATCGATCGACTACACACAGTCGATCGATCGATGATATACCGACGAGGACAGTGCTTTCTTCGAATTAACTCAAATAGCGTGAGTCAATATGGTCTAACAACCTACAAATGCACATAATACAGCGCCCAAAATTGCGCTAAACCCAAATTTAAAGTCTATAGCCTAAATAAATCCTAAGCAAACCAAATTAAAGCGAAGTCTCGCGCACACCAAAAAAACAATAAATAGTCTTAACAAAAAAGTAAATAAGTTGTTTTAAAAAGATTTGATCAACTAATAGTTGATCAAGAATGGCCACGGAATAGCCCACTTGCTCGGCTTCTGGCTACAAGAAGTAGCCTCTACAGTGCTCATCCTCTCAGTTGCACTCCTAACAACTCCAATATCCCCAGAACTCAACGGATCAACATCTCTAACATCTTCCCAATCACTGACCTCGTCTGGCTCATCAAAATCCAAATCGGACTCCGTCACATTGACTGGCTCCGCATCCGGCTCCTCATCAGTTGCATAGCTCAGACATCCTAGACCGCCTCTCTGCACAATGGGCTCTCTCACAACTGGAGCAACATGCGGCTTTAAATTCCCCAAACCAACTCCTGCAACAGTCAAAATAGAAGGATCTTCCACCAGTTTGCTCCCAATCTGGGGCGGAGGTGTTATAGCAGAAATAGGAATATGGGCAGGCATATCAGGCAACACAACATAAGATTTAGCTACATTGCAAGTTACTGGGTACATAGCATCCTTCTTCTTATAGGTCTGGGCAAAAACAATGGACTGTTTTTGTGGGAAATAATCTGTATACTTCCCTTAATTTAGAAGGATTATAACGATATAATAAAGATGATCAATGGTCATAAAATAAAATACATAAACAAAAGTAAAGGATTCAGAAATAACCTTTGGTCCTAGCAAATTTGGCCTAAGAACAATATCAAAATTGATATTCGCCTATCAGTTGCACCCAAGACGATATGAGATATGCCCTTTGATTATGCTAGAAATCAATCCAAAATTTTCTGTAAAATTTAGGTTTTTGTGTTTTTTCTGATGAGAGAGGAGGCTAGGTCAAGAAAAGGAATTAGGTTAGAAATAATTCTCTACCTTTCTTTTTATATAGACCGAAACTTGGAGTCAATTAGGAAAGGGAAAATTCTCCTAATTTTCGACCAAGTGAACCGTGACAAGGAGTATTTCCTCCTTAATTTTGGTCTTTCCAAAAATATATAATATGTGTTGAATTGTCATCTAGTGAGGATCGAACCCATGACCTCTTGATATGTGTACCCTCACTATTACCACTATGACACATTCAACTTGTTGATATTAAATACAATTGATTATATTTAATTACGAATTAACAGATTAATTCGTCCAAGCTAACATTATATATATTTAATTAAATATAACTTATTATATTTAATTTACGAATTGGCAGTTAATTCGTCTCAACTTAATATTATTTAATTTTCATTAAATAATTATCTCATCAACACATTGACTAAATTTTTAGTCATTTTGGGTATCAATGTAATTATATTTCTATAACCACATTTCTCAAACACGTCCTATAGGTGTGACCTTTAGGGTCCAGTTGATCACCGCCATCTGTATGATAATAACGTCAAACTTTCTAGCAAGCCAACCGTTATTAGGTAAACGTTAATCAACTGATTAAATATACGAAGTATACTCTTGTGAACCTGTAAGAGATTTACAAATGTTATCACACTAATTTGTGGAGGACACCAGCTCCAACAGTTTTCCTACCTTAAAGGTCAATGTCCATGAGCCAACATCTATAACTGCACCAGCAGTGTGCAGAAGTGGTCTACCCAAAATGATAGGAATGTGAGCATCCTCGGGTATATCTAGCACAATGAAGTCAGCTGGGAAAAAGAACTTTCCTATTTCCACAGGAATGTCCTCTAAGACTCATATAGGCTGAACCGCAGAACGATCAGCCATCTGTACAGTCATATTAGTAACTGCAAACCTAGTCAGTTTCAATTTCTTAGCAAGACTCAAAGGCATAACACTAATACTGGCCCCTAGGTCACACAATGCCTTCTCAATAGAAAAGGTGCCAATATTACATGGGACTGAAAAACTACCTGGGTCTTCTAGCTTATGAGGTGTAGTACGAGTCAAATAGGAAGATGACTCCTCAGTTAATGCGACAGATTGGACAGTATCAAGTGACTTCTTTTTAGACAACAACTGCTTCATAAATTTCATATAGGCAGGCACTTGATTGACTAATTCTAGGAAAGGAACTTGCACATTTAAACTACGAATAACATTTTCAAACTTGTTAAATGATACCTGTTCCTTTGGCGGCACCAATCTCTCTGGATAAGGGGATGTAAGAAACAACTTAGCCCTCTCCTCTAGGTCTCTCATACCGGCATCAGTGGACTTAGGCTGAAAATCCACTACTTTGTCCTTGTTGTAGCTCGAACCTTCTTCAGACCGTCTCAGGAATGAACCATTAACCGTCGTAGGGTCATACTTTGGAACCAGAACTGACCCATCAGCATTTGGATAATCTTGCCTCAATAATTTCGGAGTTGTCGTACCCCGAAATAAGTACTCCCTCAAGTTATCTGGCATTGGAGGACGAAAATGTTCACAATCAGACGTATCTTCAGTCGATCGACCATGTAGGTCAGTCGATCGACTGGCTTCCTCAGGATCAGAAACTTTACTGTTACCCGAGCTGGTCGATCGACCAGGTGTGTCAGTCGATCGACTGATGTACCTGCTGATCGTCTTTTTCTTGCTACTGTTCATTCCAGCCTTTTTCTTGCTTGGTTCCGCCTCATCTTTTTCAGTAACATCTTCGACCATAGTGGGCCCATCAAGGGTAGACCCACTCCTCAAAGTCATCGCATTTAGAGTCTCCTTTTGATCCGGCTGCGACGGTAAGTGCTCCGGAGCTCTAGTTGCACTTTTGCTTGCTAATTGGGCAATTTGGCTCTCCAACATTTTTGTAGAAGTCTCTCTAGCTAGAGACTCCTTTTGCATCAAACCCGACAAATTCTGAACCATGTTTTTCAGTTCAGAAATATCAGAACTTTGAAATTGCTGCTGTTGAGGCACATAGGGAGGCTTTTGATATTTGTTTTCTTTGCTTATGAGGGGGCACATAGTTTTGCTGCTGCGGTGGTGGACCCGGATTAAGGACATTCTGGTTAGTCCACCTCAAATTGGGGTGGACATTAGAGGGATCGGGATAAGTATCAGTCTGCCTAAAATGTTGAAAGGCAGCACATGTTTCATTCGAATTAGTACAAAACTCCGAAACATGTCCCTCTCCTCCACATCTTTTGCATGTAAAGGGACCGTCTGAAACTGCATTAACTTTATATATCCCACCTTTTTGGGATCCCCCAAAATCTAACTTGTCGAATCTCGCGGTAAGGGCCTCTATTGCAGCTGCAGCAGGAGATTCAGCTGCTCTTCTCTGATTCCCTCTAGAATTCCCATGCTCAGCTTTATGGGTGGCCATATCTTCAATAATCTTCCACCCCTTAGTCTCTCCAACATTCTCCTGGAATCTGCCATTAGCTGCAGCATCCAGGATAGCCCTCTGATCATCATAAAGCCCATTATAGAATTGATTACACATGCACCATTGCTCGAACCCATGGTGCGGAATAGATCGCACCAGCCTCTTGAAATGGACCCATGCCTCATGAAAATCCTCATCAGAACCATGTTTAAAGCTTATGATCTGAGCTCTAATCGCATTGGTTTTCGATGCAGAGAAATATTTTTTATAAAATGCTAGGGCCAGCGAATTCCAATAAGTAATCTCATTAGCAGCTCGATCCAGATCTCGGTACCACTCCCTAGCAGCATCACGGAGCGAGAATATGAACATCGTCTCTTTTATCTGGTCCTGGGTCACACCTTGGTGGGGGTATGGAACAACATGATGAGTCGGTGAATATCTCCATATGTTTATTTTGCATCTTCATTTGCAGCTCCCCCAAATTGGTTTCTCTCAACCAAGTTAATGTAGGACGGTTTCGCTTCGAATTTTCTATCCGTCCCAGCTGGCAACGCGAATCCCTTATAGAGATTCTCAGCTTTTGGCTCGGAGTGACTGGCTATACTTGCTTCTTCAGCCATATCTGGAGATGTAACGGTCTCAGCTGAAGAACTAGAAATAGAAGATGAAGGTGGATCCTCCTCAAATAACTCGTTCTCGTAATAACTGGACAGAGTACTCAGCTCTTCTTCTGTCGGCAATACTCTAGATGATCGTCTCAACTCACGCAAAGTCTTCTCGATCTCAGGATCTAACGGTACTAATTCACCACCTTGTGACCTGCGCATAAGAGGAAACTACAAGTAGAATATGAGAACAGTTTAAGAAACGGATGTCCCTTAAACTAGGAAAAAGACTAAAATAAAAACAACTATAAATTAATCAATTGCCTCCCCGGCAACGGCGCCAAAATTTGATACCGTCATTTAGTATCAAAAATAATATTTATAACCTAAATATTACTAACAGAAGCTAGTGGCAGTCAGGGCCGAACCACAAGGAGGCAAGCAATTTAAAGTTGTCTAATTTAAGTCTAAAGTAACAGTTTTTTTTTAGGGGGGGGGGGGGGGGGGTTGATTTGAATAATCCTATAACTAAAGGCAATAAAATTAAAACTAAACTAAAGCAAATAAATGAGCAATTAAAAGAAATAGATGAAATCAAATATTAAAAGGATGCTAAGATGATCGGTTCACTGTAGTTTCGACGGCAGTATCCTAGGTAAGTCTGAAATAAGCACGTAAGACGGAAAAATAAGAAGTCCTCTCGGTCCATTCTTAACAGGTAGCATCTTTCGATCATAGCTACGGGTCCCTAAGTATCACTAGTACTAACTCTCGCCCTGAAAAGTGATTCTTAAAAGCCTAAATTTTACCTATCTTTCGATCTCAGTATAATTTAGTCGTTTCAATTGGTAGTCTAATTCCCTCCCCTATCTTTCGATCTAATGGGTCGGTCAATTACTAAGTATTCAACTAGTCGCGTGCACTCGATTTGTCAAATTAAGCAATTTAATCAATTAAAACGGAGCTGATCTCACGTGAGCCGGTCGATCGACCATCTAAGGCAGTCGATCGACCATGACGCGACTCAGGTCTACGAAATCTACGCCGCCTACACTACAGGTCCCCTACATCTTAGCACGAAGGGTTTAACTACTCATGATAAAATTCATAACAACAATGAAATTTACGATTAACGAAATTTGATGCATGATTAAATAAACTAAGCAAATAAGATGCATAAACGAAATAAGGCTTTGGGAAACTACTTTATGCAATCATAATCTATGAATGAATAAAAGCAAACTGAAATTAAGGAATCAGAATTACCGAATGAAAGCAGGAAGAAGAATCCGAAAGCACGAACTTTATTAAAGAAAATAAAGCTAATTGTATTGAATGTTAACTGAATGAAATCTGATGCTAAAATCTCTATATTGAATCCTAAAATTAATTCGATCTTGAATCCCTAAAATTCTATTATTATTCTATAATTCGATGATCGTTCTGAAACATAGGGTTCACGTTATATAGGAATATATCGTGACTCTTATTCCTAAAACCTAATTTGCAATGGGCTTCTAACTCTCGTCTTTTAAATTGCGCGTCAGTCTCGTGGTGCGGTCGATCGACCACTAGGACCAGTCGATCGACCAACCTTCGATGCACAGTAGCTTCTGATAATCGTGCTCTGGTCGATCGACCAAGGGCATCAGTCGATCGACCGCTTCAGCAGATACTTTGCTCCAAAAGCCTCGTAAATTTGTCTTTCAGGCCTCGATACGCGTACCAAGTTCGCTTCCCGAGTCTTTACTTCACGTCAGGTCCTATGCCTAGTACTCAGGGACGGATTCGGCTCATTTTCCGCTGCATTCTTCCCATTTCTGCAATATTACACAAAAACACGAAAGTAGACGGAAATAGGGAAAATAGTAGCATAAACTACATAATTGAGCTCTGAAATGCGTGTAAAATAGGGTGTAAGACATCATATTTAGGACACGCATCAATATATGAGGAATATTTTACTAAAATAGAAACATCATAAAGATATAGAGGGAGTAGTATTAGCTAATATGTACTCATGTAGTCATGTGAGTCATATACATCAAAACTCAATTTTCTTTAGTATTCAATACCGCTCAATTGATTTTCAGTAATAAATTTGGATGTATAAATCAATTAATAGCATTTTTTATCATAAACACCACTTAAAAAATCATTTTACAATCTTCATTTAAACAAGGAAATTTAATCAATTTTTTGATAATCCGATTTTTGGTGTGAAAAATCACAAGGTCAGTTACACGTCTATGACTCATCATGAGGTGGTCTAATCCATGAGTCATATGGACTTGATTGACCAAATGACAAACCCACACGGCCACACGAAATTCGTGATTTCAACTTTATATAACATGGTATAATGATTTATGAAGCATAATAAGTTGCCACAAAATCAGTGATAGCGAATTAAATCAAATATAACGATAATTGACAAGACACAAAGAGTCGATCCCCGTAAATTTGCACAACTTTAACACCGGTACCAATAGAGTTTGGCCGATGTTAAGATTGTTTGAACAAACTTCCCTCATATTTTTTCGAATTGTATGTGTTATTCTGCTTTTTTCCAAAAAAATATCAATGATACCCCTAAACTTAATGAACACCTATCAGAATACCCAAAATGCACTTATCCCCCTCTTTTAAACATTTATTTTATGCACTTTTGTTGGTCTTTTGACAATAATTTGTCGTATCATTAACATATAAAAGCATATAATTCAAGATCAAAACACCTATTTATTAATATTTATCTATAAAATATTGATATTAATGATTGTAATATCATTGTATAAACAAGTTTCTACAACTTACGCAAAATTTAGGTTTTCTCGTGGCAAATTATTTGCTTTTCGTTTTTGCTTTAATTTATACTTTTACGGATATTTGGTTTAACTTTATTTTAACAGTTTCGATCAACCAATGAAGTTACAAAAAAGTTTTTACAAAATAGTAAAAGTAAGGGCCCAACCGGGTTCGAACCGGTGACCTCTTGATCTGCAGTCAAATGCTCTACCACTGAGCTATGGACCCTTTGTTGTTTGGAGGGATTCTCCATCTTATATAGTGTAGTACTCCCTACGTTTTTTAATAATGTTCTCATTTCTTGAATATATATGTCATAAAGATATAGATCAGGGAGTAGCTATTAGCAAATATGTACTCATGTAGTCATGTGAGTCATATACATCAAAACTCAATTTTCTTTAGTATTCAATACCGCTCAATCGATTTTCAGTAATAAATTTGTATGTATAAATCAATTAGTAGCATTTTTTTTGTCATAAACATCATTTAAAAAATCATTTTACTATCTTCATTTAAACAGAGGAATTTAATCAATTTTTTAATAATCTTAATTTTGGTGTGTCAAAAATCACAATGTCAGTTACACGTCTATGATTCATCATGAGGTGATCTAACACTACTACAGATACAGGCTATAACAACGGTTAAAAACCGTTGTTATATAAAAAAGCGGACGTTGTTAAAGCGTCCGTTGTTAAAGGTTTTAACAACAGTTGGTTTTTCTAAGAAACCCGTTGTGAAAACTATTAACAACGGTTATAAACCGTTGTCGTTACGAGACATTCGTTGTGAAAAGTGTGACTATTTTTTGGTGGGAAAGTTATAACAACGGTTACAATAGAAAAGACTGTTGTTATAACTAAAGACAACATGTTTTTTTTTTTAAATAACCGTTGTTGTTGATTTAAAAAAAAAAATTATATATTACTAGATGCATTCATTATTACTGCCTCTTATAATTTCGATGCATGCATTATTACTGCCAAATCCCTGCATATGAAAGGACAATATATAGAATGAGAAGGGTTATAAGATTTGAAGCAGATATGATGACACAACTTCCTAAACATATATTAATTAAAAAATAACTCAAATGACACATTACTAAGTATAAATTCATGCATTATCTCAATAACCGTTCCATTATATCACTATCTCCACCTTAAACTCTCCAAACCCTAAATCTTTAAAACCTAAAAAACTCCAAACTTCCTTCAACAATGAATGATACCATTCGTAATACATGCATTATGACCAAGTACAACAAGAGTTTCATACGCCGGTTGCTGGAAATCGAGAGGAGGTACATGAGCTACCTTGAGGAAGCTCGGATCGCACTCAAGGACGACAAAAAAAATGGCTTGTTAGAGCCGCAGATAATGCAGCTATATGACGATATAGCATCTGCGGAACGAAGCCTCCAAATAGCAAAGGAGGAGAGGATGAATATCATAGAAGAGAATGCATCTCTCTATGAACATCTAAGAATTGTATTTTTAGCAATGAAATAAGTTTATGTATATATATGTATATATATATATATATATATATATATATATATATATATATATATATATCAATAATTAATTAAGTTTATTATGCATTCCTCTCCATCATCTTCTTCTTTGTTTTATTTTATTTAATTTGTTTTACTAATAAACGCAGAAAAAATAATTAAGCGAATAATAATTCGAGAAAGAACAATAATGATCGAGAAAAACACATGCAAATAAATTATTAGATAAAGAACAATAATAACGGAGATGATGACAAAACCTAAAATCATAAAGCGATAGATATTTACCTAATAATTAGAGAAAGAAAGAGACGATGACAACAACAGTGACGGAGATGATAAAGCGACGATGAGAAAGAGACGATGAGAAAGAGTGTGGTTGAGTGTTTGTGTTTGTGTTTGTGTTTGTGTTTGTGTTTGTGTTTGTGTTTGTGTTTGTGTTTGTGTTTGTGTTTGTGTTTGTGTTTGTGTTTGTGTTTGTGTTTGTGTTTGTGGCTGTAGCTGATGTGTTTGTGTGGTATATATGATGGAAAGTATTGACAACGGTTTTTACACATAAACCCGTTGTCATTAGAGAATATATTAACAAGGGGTCCTTAGAAAACCGTTGTTAAAAAGTATTAACAACGGGTTTATTTATCAACGGTTGTAATGTATTACAGAGTAAACTGTTATTATTAGTTTTTATATTAACAACGGTTGTGCAAGTTTGACCCGTTGTTAAAACCTATAACAACGGTTAACAAGACATAACCGTTGTAATTAAGTTTAGTAAAATTCGCGCCATTCATTCTACAACGTCTTATGGTGATTTTCGTTTATAAGCGTTGTTAAAGGACCGTTGTAGTTGCCTGGATTTGTAGTAGTGTAATCCATGAGTCATATGGACTTGATTGACCAAATGACAAACCCACACGGCCACACGAAATTCCCGATTCCAACTTTATATAACACGATATAATGATCTATGAAGCATAATAAGTTGCCACAAAATCAGTGATGGCGATTTAAATCAAATATAACGATAATTGACAAGATACAAAGAGTTGATCCCCGTAAATTTGCGCAACTTTAACACCGGTACCAATAGAGTTTGGCCGATGTTAAGATTGTTTGAACAAACTTCCCTCATATTTTTTCGAATTGTAAGTGTTATTCTGCCTTTTTCCAAAAAAAACCTCAATGATACCCCAAACTTAATGAAAACCTATCAGAATACCCAAAATACACTAATCAGCCTCTTTTAAACATTTATTTTATGCACTTTTGGTTGTCTTTTGGCATAAATTGCCATATCATTAACATATAAAAGTATATAATTCAAGATCAAACCACCTATTTATTAATAGTTATCTATAAAATATTGATATTAATGATTTTAATATAATTGTATAAACATGACCGATTTGCTATTGTACTCGTGTCATTAATGTGTACATCCCCCTTGGAGTGGGAAGCTCCAAGGGGCGACCCGAGCGCAAGACGATTTTCCAACCGTCTTACGTCTCCTCAACAATCAAGTACCGTCACCAAGGACCTTCAACACAACACAATCACAACAATACAAGACAAATGGAATAACAACATCTAACATATGACCAAATTCATAAATTCAATCCCACATGCATACTAACCGACTCGTGAATGCACTAGTAAGGAAAGACACCCAAGTATGCATACACAATATTGAAATCGGGTAGGATAACTTACCTTTTAGCATAATCCACATCCATCTCATAAAACCGTCTCATCCTACATAAATAATGTAATAACTATCACAATTCACTATATACTATATTACAACATAAAATCTCTCATTATTAGTCACTAATTACTCATTTTACATAACTAAATACTAATTAACCTCTCTTAGTAAACCCTAACTTGAATTACTCATAAGACAAAGAGGAAAAGGTGAGATTTCTACTTGCAAAGGTAGATCGGGACATAGGAGAGGTGTTCTACCATTAATCCAAGCTTGAAGTCCAAGGGAAGGGCATTGGGAGCATTTTAGAGAGAGGGGAGAGGGTTTAGTGTAAGAAGGAAGAAGGAGAAGAATGAATGGGATAGGGTTGGGATAGGATGAAATCCCGAATTTTCTTTCTCGGTTACAGCTCAGCACCACTCGGCCGAGTGACTGGTTCACTCGACCGAGTGGCACTCACTCGGTTGAGTATACCCTTACTCGACCGAGTGTCAACTCACTTGGTCCACTAGAGGTTCTACTCGGTCCACTGGCAGTCTACTAGGTGTAGTCTAGGTCTTACTTGGTCTCGTAGGAGCGTCATCCTTTACTTCCAAATACGTGTGGGTTCCCTCACGCATCCCTAGGTCTAAGTACGGGTCCCACAAATGGCGGGTATTACATGAGGCCAGACTGGAACCGTCCAAAGCTTATTCCACAACCACTTTTCCCGTTCCCAGCTTGATTGCTCAGCCATATCCACGCCCTCACCAGACAATAACTTTTATGTCGTCTTAACCGAGTAGATACCGTCCCACTCTAATCCCCAGAACCATATATCTTGCCCTCTAGTCAAGCTAATCCGCACATTATGAACCCTTTCTCGTTCAAAAGGCAAGAACAGCTGGTTAATTTTCCCGTCATCCCACTTCGTCCCATCTTCTTTAAGAAGGTCAGCTACCAACATAGTCTCATTACCGTTGTGACATGGTGAAATAATCCGGTGATACCGTCGTCAGGTACCAAAAATAAAATACCTAGTTACACTAACAGAAGCTAGCAGTAAGTAGGGTCGATCTCCACAGGGAGGCGGTCACTATCTACTTGTCAACTCGGTCTGTCTACAGTCACTAATGGGGTTTTGAATTGTTTTAACTAAACTAAAAAGATTAAGCAAGAGAAAAGGGGATAAGAGAAATTAACAAGGAAGAGAGAGGGAACTAGGATTTCGGGTAGATGTGGCAGCACAACTACAGAGGAATGGCTATCTCGTCTACGGAGCCTGAACGCGTAGACCTCGTCATTTTCTGCCATACAAAAAGCTGCATTGTGCTCAGCAGCACCACATTTCCCGCAGTAAATCACCTGCTGCGCCATATAATGGAACATAGGTGACGGGTCAAAGGTACTCAAGCCTTCCCTTTGACAATCTTTTACCTAGAACTGTCTAGGTAGGACCTGTAGGACCTATCAAAATAGCACTCAAGGAAAAAGATATGAACTGCCTCAAGGGAAAAATCCCTTAAGGCTAAAGACAGACAAAATTAAACAAATAAATAAAATAGTCGCCTCCCCGGCAACGGCGCCAAAATTTGATATCGTCGTCAGGTACCAAAAATAAAATACCTAGTTACACTAACAGAAGCTAGCAGTAAGTAGGGTTGATCTCCACAGGGAGGCGATCACTATCTACTTGTCAACTCGGTCTGTCTACGGTCACTAATGGGGTTTTGAATTGTTTTAACTAAACTAAAAAAGATTAAGCAAGAGAAAAGGGGATAAGAGAAATTAACAAGGAAGAGAGAGGGAACTAGGATTTCGGGTCATCAATGAACGTCAATTAATTGCAGTTAAGGTCACAGATTAGTCGATGTGTCGGTCTAAGGGGCAACGAATATCTCCTTCCGGTCTCAATTCGCCCTAAAATGCTATTAGCTTAACTTCTGCCCTCACTAAAGCATCCTATTGTTCACTGCAGGTCTCATCCCTTCCAACCTTCCGGTCCAGGTTAAGGCTTACCAAGGTTAAAAAGGCTAATTGCATCGATTCAATCAGCTAGATACAATTAAGGGCAGCGATTAACAACAAAGGACAAAACCACAACGACAACCTATGAAACTAATTAGCAATTAACATTCATTCATCGAATTCCCTAATCCTAGCAGAGAGAATTAGCTAAACATGGTAAAAGAAAGAACAAAAGCAAAGGGAAAAGAAATAAACATTAAATAAAGAGAAAAGGAAAAAGAGAGAATTACAGTAGATCCGGAAAAAGAAAGGAACAGAGAACAGTAGAAAACAGAAGAAAAATAGTGTATGTAGTATTGGGAGAGATACAAATGACGTCTCATCCTTCCTATTTATAGAAAATAGGATTTTTATTTGACCTAATAACGAATTAAGACTAAAAAGCTCGAGCCCAATAGAGATTTACTCGATCGAGGACTTTTATATCACTCGATCGAGCAAAACCAAGCTAAAACCTCTCGATCGAGTACTTTAGGTACTCGATCGAGCACTTATTAAATAGGAACTACTCGATCGAGTAGAAAAAGGGGTCGATCGAACACATTTGTACTCGATCGAGTACTTTCCAGCGCACAATTCCTGCTTCGCGCACTAAACTTCAAATGGCTGCCATTTCTTCGTTACTTGGGCAAACAGGGCGATTCCGGTGGAGTTGGAAAGCTAAGAGGACAAGCTTTCATCTCCAATTAGAATCACCTGAAAATCAGTTGTATAACTCGAGATATGGCTCTTCAAAGTAGGCACTAGTAATTTGAAGTTCTTCCTTTGCTCGCCTAGCTATTTTACTTCTTTGCGCATCTCAAAATAGCTACATTCCCGCTCCAAATTCGCTCTTCTTCCAAATGCATGCTAAACGGACGGTAAAAGGCTCGATTTCCCTATTTTCTGGTCCATTCCTGCAATTAGAACAAAACAAACCAAAGTAGCATATTCGGGGCATTTCGTAACATAAAACTACGATAATAGCATAGAAATACGTGCATAAAAAGGCCTAAAAGGACTATATAAAATGCACGTATCATCCGGCCCGTTTGCGTTCCCGGCACCCATGCATGACCACATACCAACGTATTCCGCCCATCTCCAATCCGTCTCCTCATGCCCTTCTCCAAGACCGTTCTCGCCTCAACAATGCCTCTCCAAGTGTAACTTGGATTGTGGCCAATCACAGCATCCATGAACTCGCCTTAAGGATAATATTTCACCCTCATAATTCGTTCCCACAAGCTGCCCGGACATATAACCAAACGCCATGCCCCTTAGATCGACACATTTTTGCCAAGCGACCCACGATACACCTCGACGTCCTTCCTCATGTCCCGACCAGAAACGGGATACCATCGATCGAAGCTCATCACAAAAGTTAGCAGGGATTTTAAACACACTCATCACATAGGTAGCGAGTGAATTTGCCACAGCCTTTATAAGAACCTCCTTACCTGCCTTAGATAAAATTTTCCCTCGCCTTCCTTGGAGCCTTTTGCTTAACTTATCTCGAATAATATCAGTGATTACCTTCTTAGACCGCCCTATGACCGTGGGTAACCCAAGATACCATTTATGTTCCGCGACTTCCATCACACCCAATCTTTCAGCAACTCTTCGTCGCTGCTCTTCCGCAACCCCTTTACTGAATGAGACCGTTGTCTTGTCGAGATTCATCAATTGTCCCGAGGCCGCTTCATATCTCCTCAATAAATTATTAATAACATCCGCTTCCCCTATCGTTGCTCGTGCAAATAAAATGTTGTCATCCACAAATAGGAGGTGAGAGATAGAAGGAGCAGTACCCGTCACACAAATACCATGGAGTGACTCCTCTTCAACCGCACGTCTCATCAAGTTCGATAAAGCCTCCGCACAAAGAATAAACAGGTACGGGGAAAGCGGATCCCCTTGCCTAAGTCATTTTGCCGGCCGAAACTCCTCTGATGGTGCGCCATTAATAAGAACCGAGAAAGTGACAGTAGAAACACACTCCATAACCCTGTTCACTCATTCTTGATCAAACTTCATAGTATTAAGAACCCGTCGCAAAAAGCCCCACTCCACCCTGTCATATGCTTTCGCCATATCCAACTTTATCGTCATATGCCCCTCCGTATGTCTAGAATTTTTCATATAATGGAACATCTCAAAAGCAATTAAAATATTATCCGTGATTAGACGGCCCGGCGTAAAAGCACTCTGATTTTTTGAAACCATCTCTCCTAAGAACATTTTTAATCTATTAGCAAGGACTTTAGAAACAAATTTTATATACCACATTGCAAATACTAATTGGTCGGAAATCACGAATCTTGTCCGGAGCTTTCTTTTTAGGAATTAAGACAATATTGGTCTTGTTAAACTCCTCCGGCGATGAATCTTCGTGAAGAATTCTAAGAGCTGCCTCGACCACACTAGGTCCAATTAGATGCCAATAACTTAGGCAAAAGAGCCCATTCATCCCACCCGGTCCCGGAGCCTTCAAAGGATGCATTTGATTAAGTGCATCAACTATCTCATCTTAGCTATACTTTGATCTAATAATCATATTCATGTCCTCTGAAACCCATCCCTCAAGCCCTTGTAAAACATCGTCGTAATTCGTTGGGTTCGTCATCACAAATAAATCCTTAAAGTAATCATTCGCCACCTTCGCAATTGCCTAATCTCCTATCCGTTCCACCCCATCATCATCAATCAATTTTCCGATAAAGTTTTTGGTCCGCCTCTCCCCCGCTTTGGTATGGAAAAACTTAGTGTTTAGGTCACCATCTCGAAGCCACAACGCACTTGACCATTGCCTCCAATAAGTTTCTTCCTGGCGATTGAGTTCATCAAATTCGATCACCGGTTTCCTCCTTCGACGTACCTCCTCCTCAGTCCACGAACCCTCATTAAGCCTAGCAAGTTGTTTTCGTTTCTTGTCAATAGTTCAACCAATTTTCCCTATGTTAATCTTCTTCCAAGCTTGTAGCTCCTTTTCACATGCCTTAATCGAAGCAACCAAATTTCCCCTTCCCTTCTCCACTCCACTGATCACCGCCTCCTCACACCTCTCCTCCCCGACCCAAATATGTTCGAATCGAAAACGTCTCTTAGTCACACCACCTGCATCCCTCCTATCAAGAATAAGTCTAATCGGAGCGTGATCAGACCATTCTCGATCCATGTGAAAGAGTCTCGCGTAAGGGAACATATCTAGCCACTTAGTTGTACACATGGCTCGATCAATCATACTTTGTCGATTAGCTTCTCCGCACTGCCCATTATCAAAGGTGAATTTATACCCCTCCCACGCAATATCCCATAACCCACTATCATCGACAGCTGCTTGAAAGTTATTCATCTGCCACTGAGCCCGACTACTCCCCTTCATCTCAGTATAAAAAAGAACCTCGTTGTAATCACTTATGCACACCCACGACAACGTCGATTGTCTACTCAACATGCGTAGAAGCTCTCATGATAAATGTCTATCCACGACAGCCGGACAACCATAGAAACCCGTCACACGCCACTCCCCCACATCGCCTCGGATTGTGAAGTCCATATAGTGGACCGATGCTGACATGAAATTACAATTTATGTCTTTCCTCCATAAAAACGCAAGACCCTCCCGATCTTCCCATACTATCCACCTCCATCCCATTGTAACCATCCAAGCTTTCACGGACCCTCCTCATATCAGGACCACACAATTTTGTCTCGTATAAAAAGAGCATGCCCGGGGCCTCCCTTCGCACTAAGTTATGAGGGCTCGAACCGTGTTGGCATTGTTGTTAAAATCGCGATCCGGATCGTAGGATCGTACGATCCTACGATCCAAAAAGTGGAAAACGATTCAAATCGTCGTAGGATCGTTTTGGTGGTAGGATCGGTATAGGATCAGTCAGGATCGGGTAGGATCGGATAGGATCGAACAGGATCGTGTAGGATCGATGGTAGGATCGTTCAGGATCGTAAAATTCTTATTTGTGCAACAAATTTGTGAGTTGGTTGTTATTCTATACTTACAACTCTAAAATAAAGGTATATGTAATATATTGATATGATTATTAAGACTTTCATGTCATTAAATAAACGTTTTAACATTAAAAATCACAAATTATATCAAATAGTTTACACAAACTTGTTTATCCAAGCTATTTGTAGGATCTTACGATCCTACGATTCGATCCTGCGATCCGATCCTACCACCCCTCTTCGATCCAAAGTAGGATCTCGATCCTGACAACATTGCGTGTTGGGGTTTCCCAATCTCCGACAGTTAAGGCTTAAGAGATTCATTGGGCCTGGAGGGGTTGAGCACCCTCAACCACCGCCTCAAGTATTAAGACGCCTACGTCTGTATTAATCTTCGACCTCTTGACCTCCAGCCCACCCACATCATCATCACGTCTCCTCTTCCCAACCTTAGCTGCAACATCACACCTCTCCCCTCCTATAAATCCCATATCCTGCCTCGTCCAAGACTTACCCCTACACTCACCTTACCACCTCCCTTACCACCTTTCTTCGTAGTCTGACGACCTTGCCCTCCACCATTCCACGCTACTTCTCTGTCCACCTCCATTGCCTGAAATGCCATTGCTACACCCTCCCTCACTCCCTCACCCTCAATAGTCCCGTCCCTACTCTCCTTGGTCTGCCCAGTAGCAGGAAGGTCCTCCTACAATCTCCTTTCCACTATATCATAAGGCTCCAGCCCCTCCTGTTGCCTCACCAGCGCATCCCTATCACTCACAATAGTCACACCATCTCCCATCATTAGCTTCTCACTACCACCATCCTCCGAGTTACTCTTTTTCTTTTTCAGGTCAAGAGCAATGGATTGAAGTTTCTCAATCATATAAGCAATATTCGCCTCAGAATCCCTTTGATTAGCAGCATCGAATTAAGCATTTATGTCCCTTCGAGCCTTCCTTGTACCATCACTTATAGTTTTGACAACCTTCCATGGCGACGCCCGAAGCCATTCCTCAAACGGTAAAGCATCATCCTGATATGGTTCATTCTCGCAATCCTTTTCACCATACCCGATAATCCCACAACCATAACAGAAGATTGGAAGGCGCTCACAATTAACCTGGAACTAAACTACACGCCTCTCTTTCATTTTGATAGGAACTTCGGCTTTCAATTGCTTCCTTACATCATGGAGTATACGAATTCTAATTGCTCTATTAATATCATTGTTAGGGCCCATATTAACATCGACAAACGTACCCAAGATATTTCCAATATTCTTCACATTTAACAGGCTTGATCGTCCCATAATAGGAAGATCGTACACTCGTGACCAAATAGGAAACTGATAAAGAGGGACATCAGTGAGTTTACCATTCGCATTTGGTTCATTGAAACACCAGGCAAATTTATCAAAGTCCCACAGTTTATATCCAAAACCCTAGCTTTGTCACGGTCAGAACCAAATTTAAACACGAACGTCTTCTATTTTGCATCAACAACATTCCCAACAATAGGTTTTGGTGGATTCCACAATTTAATCATGGTGGCAGCCGTGGCACGCACATTTTTAGACCTCGACGCCCATATTTTTCCAACTAGCATCAGGGCATCGCCCTGTCCATTACCCGTGGTATCCTCATCCCATTCGAAGACCTGATTATCACCCTCAACAATAGGCTCTTTCCCATTCCGATTTCGGCCTCGTGTATCTCCCATCATCTGAACCTGCATAAAGAGAACAAAAAGCACAAGAGAACAAACAATAACCGATTCTCACATTCGAAATCGTGAGAAAAAGCCTCGAGAAAGAAGGAGAAATCTAAGAGAAAATAGACAAAACCCTAGGAGACTCTAGACTCTACATGTAACACCCTCGTACACCAAGATGCCTTAACAAGGACCATTTTAATGTATGAAGGCGTTACCATCTCGGATGCCCGAGATAGTAGATCAAATAAACAATAAAAGAACATTTACTAAATAGTTTTAAGTCTTTACAACGTAGAACAGCGTGGCAAGATACAACTTGAATAACTATAAAGACTACTAAACATGAGTGTCGATGACATCTACTCCGATAGCGTGGTGACTCGATTCCCTTCCAAGCCCCGCAAGCATCAATACCAACTGCACCTACTAAACCAACTGCTCACCATCCCCGAATGGAACACCACAGTTTTGAAAACACAACACGGGGTCAGTTTACTGTATAACAAGATAATACAAGTACGATGAGATTAACAACTGATCATCATCCACCTCCAACTCTCAATCACAACATATAACCGACTACACACTAAAGTATGTAGCCCTGCCAGTGGGGGACCGTAGCCTTGCCCACCAAATCCCCGCTCATCAACGAGCGATAACCCTGTCCATTAATGTGCACCTCCCCTCATGTGTCTGGTTCTACAGAGGGCGAAACTAGGGCGTGAAGCCACTCCCGCAAGTGACTCCACTCAGCCGAGGACGCGCCTCGCGAACATCACCAATAACCATCAAAACACCAACATCAATCTCCAATCCAACAACAGCAGATAATCACAATATCAATCGTACAACAATTACCCATAATCTCAAATTAATTAAACAGTAAACCAAGTAGGGAAACCCTAGCTTATCGCTAACCCATGAAAATGCATCCAACAACTAGCCAGGCAAGACTCCGAGACGAATCCTATAAATAGTAACCACATCCTATTACTAGACTACTCCCAAAAACCTACTGAAGGACAACAACGAAAAAACACTTACCTTGAGACGCGGACCGAAGACGGCAACGACGACACCTCGACTCGAAGACTCCAAGCGTGCACCATTCCCCCTTCTTGGTTTAGTGTCTAGGCTAGGTGAGAGAGTATAGAGAGGTGGTGATAACTGATAGAGTGACATATATTTTCATACTCGGCCGAGTAAGCCCTACTCGGTCGAGTGTTACCACTACTCGGCCGAGTAGTCCCTACTAGGTCGAGTAAATAGATACATGTGTCCTCTATCCTCTCTTATATCCCCTCCTACGGCCTTCTCTGGTAACGGTCGGTCAAGGGGTCCTTATACAGGGCGGGTATTACACTATACGCGAAAATAATTTAATTGTTCTATTACTTTTATGGCTATTTTGTTTAACTTTATTTTAAAAGTTTCGGTCAACCAATGAAGTTTTTACAACACAAGACAATAGCAAACATAAATCAATGAAGAGCATATAGAACAAAAAAGTGTTTAAAAAATATAAAAAATAAGGGCCCAACCGGGTTCGAACCGATGACCTCTTGATCTGCAGTCAAATGCTCTACCACTAAGCTATGGACCCTTTGTTGTTTAGAGGGATTCTCCATCTTATATAGTGTAGTACTACCTCCGTTTTTTTAATGATATTCTCATTTCTTGAGTATATATATGTGAGGAATATTTTAATAAAATAGAAACATCATAAGGATATAGAGGGAGTAGCTATTAGCTAATATGTACTCATGTAGTCATGTGAGTCATATGCATCAAAACTCAATTTTCTTTAGTATTCAATACCGCTCAATCGTTTTGCAGTAATAAATTTGGATGTATAAATCAATTAATAGCATTTTTTTTGTCATAAACACCACTTAAAAAATCATTTTACAATCTTCATTTAAACAGAGAAGTTTAATCAACTTTTTAATAATTTGAATTTTGGTGTTCAAAATCACAAGGTCAGTTACACGTCTATGACTCATCATGAGGTGATCTAATCCATGAGTCATATGGACTTGATTGACCAAATGACAAACCCACACGGCCACACGAAATTCGTGATTTCAACTTTATATAACACGGTATAATGATCTATGAAGCATAATAAGTTGCCACAAAATCAGTGATGGCGATTTAAATCAAATATAACGATATAATTGACAAGATACAAAGAGTTGATCCCCGTAAATTTTCACAACTTTAACACCGGTACCAATAGAGTTTGGCCGATATTAAGATTGTTTGAACAAACTTCCCTCATATTTTTTCGAATTGTACGTTCTATTCTGCTTTTTTTCAAAAAAAACATCAATGATACCCCTAAATTTAATGAAAATCTATCAGATTACCCAAAAGCACTAATCTGCCTCTTTTAAACATTTATTTTATGCACTTTTGTTGGTCTTTTGGCAATAATTTGTCATATCATTAACATATAAAAGCATGTAAGTCAAGATCAAAACACCTATTTATTAATATTTATCTATAAAATATTGATATTAATGATTTTAATATCATTGTATAAACAAGTTTCTACAACTTACGCAAAATTTAGGTTTTCTCGTGGCAAATTATTTGCTTTTCGTTTTTGCTTTAATTTATACTTTTACTAGAATAGATCTCGCGCAAATGCGCGGTTTTTTAGATAGATATATTAGAGAAATTAACAGTTTTACAATAGTAATAACTCCATTTAAAATTTAACTATGAAACTTATTATTAGTAATATTTTGTATTAAGAGGTAAGAAAGAGAAGGTTTAACACTTACTCTCCGCATAAAATTGTCGGTTTTATTGAAACTATTTTGTTGACTTTGTTTTAAAAAAATTATTTTTTATATCCTTATATTCACAAAAGTCGTAATATAAACGCGAACGAATGACAGTTATAATACAATTAGATAAGATATGTGTTATAATAAATATATTTATGTATATGTTAAATTAATTTTTTTAAAAAATTAACCGAAATTTAAATGTTTACATGGTATGGAACAGAGATAGAAATTAAGTTAAACTGTAAAAAAATGGGTATATTATTAGTAAGTTTTTCGTTTTAGAAGTAAAAAACAAAAACAATCTATGAATACTCTCAAATTGTAGTACGTTTGTTTCAAAAGACTGAATAGTACAATTAATTACAAAGTATTTGCTAAAAAAATGTTCGTGTTTCAAAAAATAATAATAATGAAAAATTTCTATCACATCATACGTATAATTAGTGCAATTTCATTTATGTAACAAAATCAGAAAATTGTATCAATATGTTTATACAAATTGAAAAAATATTATAACTTCTTTTGATGGGGCATATTCTGCACCGCTGACCAAGTCAACATATTGAGCAAGGTCAAAGATATCCACAGCAAGTCAGCGACTTAGACGACCTAGCCGATGCAGCCCATCGTCCTGTCAGCCTGGGTCTCGGCATGACAACCTGCTAGCCGGGACACATATCCGCGTACTCATATCCAAGACCCCTCGGCGGTGAGTCAACATGGCCCGCCGGCCAGCCATAGGTCCCTCGGCCGAGGGGTAGATCAGTCTTTCCACCTGCTAGCCACTTGGCCACTTGGCCACTACGTGACAAAAGGTGAAGTCTATAAATACTCCTCAACCTTCATTGAGGAAAGGATCCAATCCAGAAATACACCACTTAACCTAAATACACTATTCATCTGGTATAATCTTCCTTATCTCTCTACAATATATTCCTAGCCAATTAGCATACAACTTATACATCTAAGTTTACTGACTTGGGCGTCGGAGTGGGTACGCTTGGCTCAAAGCCAAGCCCTCAGTTCGTTCATTGTTGCAGGAGAGGCCGAGAGGAACGATTAAGACCAAGGGAGAATCCAATTCGAGACACCATTCAACTAGCCAAGGGTGGTAACTATACTTGCTCTGGAATTACACCCGGAACATCTTTAAATGGAATAAAACTATTTATTGGATAGAATAGTATGCCTAGTTGTAGATATGATATAATGTAGCCTAAACGGAAACCGTCCAGGAAACCAGGGCCCAAAATGTGACCCCGAGAAACCTAAACGGAGCACTAGGAGAAGCTGATCCTGTGAAGACACCGGGGGAGCCCAAAGTGGTCGTAGTGGACCTAAGTCCTTCCCGCACCCGCGGGGGGACAGCGTCGCCGCGGCACGCACGAGGCTCGCCCCAAAGGAGCCAGAAGAGTCCGACTCAGCAGAGTCGAAGAAGAAGAAGCCCGAGTGGGAGAAGGAGTCCTTCCCGCTACGAGGAGAGGAGCCGGACTAGGAATGCGAGGAGTCGATCGCCGCGTGTCATTCGGCACGTGGTCAGACAACCCCTCAGTACCTACGTCCTTGAAACCGCTGTGCCAACTAAACTGAAGTTGCCGGCGTTCACATACAAAGGGGATAGCGACCCCACCGACCATACCGAGGCTTTCGAGTCGTACATGTCGGTGTGGGAACAACCCGATGAGGTCTGGTGCCGAGTTTTCCCAACAACCTTGCATGGGATGGCTCAGAGTTGGTACAAAGGGCTCCGCGACGGCTCGGTATACTATTACGCCGATCTAAGGGACGCGTTTATAGCCCAGTACTCTTGCAACAAGAGAAAGGTCGTGGAGACATCGGACCTCCTAACTATCAAACAGGAGGGGGGCGAGTCTCTACGAAGCTATGTGAAGAGGTTCGACGGCAAGGTCCAGCAGATTCGAGAAATTAATCCCGAACTGGCGGCCTTCGCGCTGATGAAGGGCCTCCCAAGGGGAGATTTAAAAAATGAGCTCATCAAGTGCGGAGGCCTGGGCTGGGACGCCGCCAGGGAGATGGCTGACCAAGCCATCAAGGTGGAAGACTATCACAAGACCTGGGTAGGCCCCAGCGAGGCCGAGCACTCAGAGAAGACAAGCCGCCGGGAGGACAATCCCGATGAAAGACGCCGTGACAACGATGAGTCACGATCCGATGAAAGACGCCGCGACAACAATAGGTCACGGTCGGACAGGTCTGCCAGGAAGCAGAACTCGGCGGATGCTGGGGGGAGCTCAGGAGCTCACCACAAAAAACGGTACGATGATCACACCCCCCTAGTCATACCAGCCGCCCGAGGTTTTCGCTGAGCAAGAACGAAGGTCGAGGTGGGAAAGGCCCCCTAGGCCGAGGAGTGACGGTAACACGAGCCAGTACTGTGAGTACCACGGCCACATCGGCCACCTAACCAATGACTGCCGACATCTGAAGAATGCCATCGAAGAGCTGATCCGGAAGGGAAGCCTCGGCAAATATGTCGCCAAAGTCCAAAAACCAGAGGCCGACGGGTCAAACGGCAAACCCAACTCTGAACGGATAGGAATAATCCATGTCATCAGGGGCAACAAGAATGGCGGGTCCGCTCATGGGCACAAACGGCACCTGAACAAGCCGTGTCAGGCCGACAACTTTGTGCCCAACACAGCCACCCCCGCTTCCAACATCCCCGATATGACTATTGGAAAGGAGGACTACGAGGGAGTCAGCGCCCTTCATAGCGACCCACTTACAGTCCGCCTGGGCATAGCCAACCACTTGGTGGAGAGGTGCCTAGTCGACACAGGCGCCTACACAAACGTTATGTACAAAGAATGTTTTCTCAGCCTCGGTCTAAGGATTGAAGACCTGAGCCCCGGCACCAACCCGGTGTACAGCTTTTCCGGAGCCGGTCTGGTACCCCTGGGGTCAATCAGATTACCGGTGAGGTTCGGTGAGGGAGGCGCAGCCAAGGCCGTTATGTCTGAATTCGTAGTCATCGACGGCACGTCTGACTACGACGTTCTCATAGGTCGGATCACTCTGAGCGAGGTCGACGCTGTGATATCCATCCGGGCCCTGACATTGATATACGTCTCGGACCGGGGGGGAGCACATAAACTCGTCTCAAATAACGAGAAGGATCCCGGCGTATGGGAGATACACACCAACGGCCCTTCCAGGACGGATAGCTCGAAAGCCAGCATCGTTATTCTAAGCCCGAACGGAGAGGTGTTTGAGCACGCCTTAAAGCTTACCTCCGTGGCCTCAAACAACGAATCCAAGTACGAGGCAATAATAACCGGGATCGAGCTAGCCAGAACCGCCGGTGCGGAGCATGTCGTGGTGAAAACAGATTCGCTTTCATTGACCAACCAGATCAAAGGAGAGTACAAAGCTCGGGACGATGGGACAACACAGTATCTAGAGAAGGTAAGAGCCGGCGCTTCAAGATTAAAATCCTTCCAGATACAGCACACTCCCAGGTCCGAGAGCGACCGGACCATCGGCATGGTTGAAGGAGCAGAGACCGAAGAGGTGGAGATTGATCCAGGCCGCACCGTAACCATCGGTGTCAACTCGGAACCAAAGTTCGAGCCGAACTCCTGGACTGCTAAAGAAAAATAAAGACGTCTTCGCCTACTCGGCGGCCGAGATGCCAGTGTGAGTCGGGAGGTAATTATTCACAAACTAAACGTACTCCCCACCGCTCGCCCTGTCAAGCAAAGGATGAGGAACTCCTCAGTCGAGAAAGATGAGGCCATCAAGGCCGAGGTAGATAAACTGCTTACGGCGGGCTTTATTATGCCTTGCACTTACCCTGAGTGGTTAGCCAATGTTGTGATGGTAAAGAAATCATCGGGGGCATGGAGAATGTGTGTAGACTTTACCCAACTTAATAAAGCATGCCCCAAAGATTGTTACCCTCTGCCTCGGATAGATAGCTTAATCGACGCCACGGCAGGCTACACCACGCTGAGCCTGCTGGACGCCTTCTCGGGATATCACCAGGTTTTCATGGCTGAGGAAGACATGCCTAAATGCGCATTCATCACCGCTAACGGCACATACATGTACAAAATGATGCCGTTTGGTTTGAAAAACGCCGGCGCAACGTATACAAGGCTGGTGGACAAAGTGTTCCAAAATAAAAAAGGGCGGAACATTGAGGCCTACGTCGACGATGCTATTGTAAAAAGCAAGTCCGACAGCGAGCACCTGGCCGATTTACACGAAACATTTTGTTCACTAAGGAAATACAAGATGAAGCTCAACCCAATGAAATGCAACTTCGGGGTCCGGGCAGGAAAATTCCTCGGAGTACTTGTCAGTGCCAGAGGCATCGATGCAAATCCAGACAAAATCCAAGCAATCCTAGACCTGCCGGAGCCAAGGAATCGAAAAGAGGTTATGATGCTGACCGGAAGAATGGCGGCTCTCGCCCGTTTCATCTCTCGGTCAGCCGACAAGAACACCCCATTCTTCAAAGTTTTGAAAGGGAATAAAGACTTCAGCTGGGGGGAGGAACAGAGCACGGCTTTCAAACAATCGAAAGCTCATCTTCGACTCTCCCAACTCGTCCCGTGCCGATCTTTGGGGAAACGCTGTACCTATACATAGCGATTACCTCGGCCACGGTCGCAGTTGATTATCGGGGAAGAAGACAAACAAAGAACACCCAATCTACTTTGTCACCCATACGCTGTTGCCCGCCGAGAGAAATTACCCACTAATCGAAAAAAGAGCCTTCGCGTCGTCGTTGCCACAAGGAAGTTAAAACCCTACTGACGCGCACCCGTGACGGTCCTAACCGATCACCGTTAGAGAAAGCTTTGGAAAAATTCGAACAATCCGGCAGGCTCATCAAGTGGGCAGTAGAACTCTCCGCTTCGGCATTCAAGACAAACCAAGACCTTCGATAAAAGGGCAAGCACTTGCAGATTTCCTGGCCGAGTGCACGTATCAAGAAGAGCCAAACCCAGGCGTATGGGAGGTCTACACCGACGGCTCCTCCACGACGAACACGGCTCAGAGCCGGCATCCTCATCATCACCCCAAACGGGGACGAGTTCGAGTACGCCTTGAAATTCACCTTCTCGGCCTCGAACAACGAATCCGAATACGAGGCGGTGATAACCGGAGTCGAGCTAGCTAGGGTCGGAGCAGAGCACATTGTGTTGAAGACAGACTCACTTTGTTGGTTACTAACCAAATCGGAGGGGAGTTTGAGGCTCGGGGACGACGGAATGGTAAGGTACCTAGAAAGGGTAAAGGCCGACGTAGCGAAATTGAAGTCTTTCCAAATCCAATGCATCCCCAGATCCGAGAACAACCGGGCCGACGCTCTCTCCAAACTTGCCCACCAACCATCAAGAACGTCACCGAACCGTCTTTGGTAGATATCGGAATGCGAAGAGCATCACCGAGACCGACGGCATGGTGGGCAACGTAGAGGCCGAGACAACGTGGATGACTCCGATAATGAAATACAAACTTACGGGTGAATTACGGAGGGCCGCAATCCCTCGGCCAAAATGAAACGGATCGCCGCCAGGTACTTAGTGTTCGAAGGAGAACCGTACGGAAGGTCCGTAATAAGACCACTCTTGAAGTGTGTCGGTCCGGCCCGACGCAGAGCCGAGCATCGACAGAGATTCACGAGGGCATCTGTGGACACCACATGGGGGCAAGAACGCTAGCCCACAAAGCTCTACGAGCCGGCTACTTCTGGCCCACCATGCTTCAAGATTCCAGAACAAAGACCAAGAAGTGCACGAATCGTCGGATGCATGCCCCGTAATACACGCTCCCTCCGGGGACCTACAACCGGTGCTTAGCCCTCTTCCCTTCGCACAGTGGGGGATGGACATGCTAGGGCCATTCCCAACAGCCTCCGGAGGAAGGAAGTTCTTGATCGTCGCTGTTGATTACTTCACCAAATGGGTTGAAGTCGTAGCAGCGATACCGGCGAAGACCACACGGCCGTCGAAAGGTAAACGGAAAAATGTTATAACTCGTTTCGGATTACCCCAAGTTATAGTATTTGACCACGGCCGAGAGTTCTGGAGTGACCTGATAATGAATTGGTTAGAAGAGCTTGGTATCAAGTTTGCATACTCCTCCGTCGTCGCCACCCACGAGCAACGGGGGCGGAGGCGGCCAACAAAACGATCCTCAACGGTTTGAAGAAGACGGTCGAAGATCTTAAGGGAAAATGGGCCGATGAACTACCGGGCGTCCTATGGTCCCTTCGAACCACGGAGAAAGAAGCAACGGGGTACACCCCTTTCCACCTAGTCTACGGTTGCCCGGCGCCCCGCCAATTGAAGCGCGGTGCCAACATTCGAACGGCTACCTTTAACCCGGTGGAAAACGAGGAAGGCACGAGAGCTTCCTTAGACTGGTCGAAGAAAGCCGAGATACAAAGACGCCTCAACTTGGCAGTATATCAAAACCGGATGAAAAGAGCCTACAACCGAAGAGTCCACAAAAGGGACCTAAGAGTGGGAGACCTAGTCCTAAGAAAGTCGGCTGCCACTAACAAAGGAAACATTCACGGTAAGCTGACGGCCAACTGGGAAGGTCCCTACAAAGTGGTTGAAGAGATGAGGCCGGGTACATATCGGCTGACGGATATGGAGGGTGTGCCTTTGATGAGCCATTGGAACACCGACAACTTAAGAAAGTACTTTGTATAGCGGAGGAGGCGTCCAAGCCCATTGTGGACGCCCCAATGCGTAATCATAGCAAATGAAGACTCACCCAAATTTTCCATCAACGTGCTTGTCCCCTCCATAAGTTGCCACCGGTCAGTCACCCAAAGAAGAAACGTATACTCAGTGCAGTTGAGACGCAAGTCTGGCGGTCAATATGCCTACAGTTACGGATGCTATCGAGCCATAACCCCGATTACCTCGGCCCTAGCCGAGAGCGACGGGGACACAATGACCGATACGCGCTATCGAGCCGTAACCCCGATTACCTCGGCCAAAGCCGAGAGCGACGGGGACACAACGACCGGTATGCTAGAAGAAACGTATACTCAGTGCAGTTGAGACGCAAGTCTGGCGGTCAATATGCCTACAGTTACGGATGCTATCGAGCCGTAACCCCGATTACCTCGGCCTTAGTCGAGAGCGACGGGGACACAATGACCGGTATGCTAGAAGAAATGCTAAAAACGTTAACACAGTTGAGATGTGCATCCTAACTGCCTCGGCCATGCCGACGGTAAAACGAAGGCGCTCAATTAAATAACGCAAAGAGAAGTGAAAAATGATGATCAAAGTCCCGGCCAAAGCCAAGGACCAAAAGATAAAACTTCATTAAAAATGGTTACAAGGAGAGTACAGACGACGGCCGTCCCCATGAGGATAGCCTAAACTCTACCTACCAAAGCTTTACAAAAAGCAAGGAAACGAAGAAAAACAAAAGGTTACAAACTTAGGAATTGAAGCGCCAAAAGATGGCAGGGAGAGAAGGCTCAATAGTTGGCCCCGAACGCCTAAAGCTATCCGAGACGCCGGGTGAGTCTGGTGACGACCGCCCGTCTCCCTATGCCTGTTGCTGTCCTCCATCAGCAGCAGCAGCTTCTTCGGTAGCCGGCTCGGAAGAGGGCTCCACATTCTCAAGTACCTTTTGCACGTCACCCTCCTTCACCTCTGCATCACAGACGGCCTCCGTCTTCTCTCCGCCGCTGCGTCGCAGCCCTCGCCCATCTCGTCCAAAAGTCGCTCAAATTTATCCCACGGGAAAGAACCCTCGGGACGAGCTTCCTTATTGCCACCTTGGTCGCCTCCTCGCCCGATCCCGGAATTGGGCACACATTTTTGGGAGAAGTTCATCTTGGAGCATGGCAATATCCTTCTCCTTTTGAGCAATGGCAGCCTGCGCGTCCCTAAGCGCCTCCGCCTGGTTGTGGAACTGATTCTTCCACTTTTCCCCCTCGGCAACCACGGCGCTATGAGCGTCCTTGTACCTATTCCGCTCCTCCATCATCTTGGCAGTAGCGGCATCAGCTTCCTCAACTTTGGCCCTCTCGGCCCCAGCCTTCTCAACCTCCTCCACGCGCTTCTTGGCAGAAAAGAGATCCAGTTTGAACTTCGCGGCTTCCCCCCTTGCGGCGGAGAGGTCAAGTTTAAGCTTCGCCATCAGCGGCGCAGCTTGGCCCATGGTTTTCTCCTGCTCCGCAATATAGGAGCCGGCTTGTTGGGTCCACTTCGCCAGCCTCTTATACATTTTCACACCCTCCGCCACAAGCTCGGAGGCAGAAATCTTCTGAGCAGAGGAGTCAACAATGACATTTCCGTCACCTGCCCCGGCGGAGGAGCCCACGATGACCTTCTCGGTAGCCCTCTCAGGCTGTTTCCCTGATTGCCGTTCAGTAAGAACGACGGTCGCCGAGGGAGGATCTACAAAAAATTTACACAAAGCATCCATGTCACCTTGCATTGACACATCAGAAAGCCGGTCGTCTGGGATGTCCAGCGAACCAGCTAAATCCGAACCACAAGTCAGATCCGTACCAGTTTGGGCCCTTTTTTTTCGAGGGCCGGATGGATCAGTTTTCCCCCCGGCAACAACGGAAGGAGACGGTGGCTCTTTCCTCTTCTCCCCGACAACGGTAGAAGCAAGCGGTGGCTCCTTAGCAATGGTCACCGACCCCCCAGTAATATCAACGACCTCCACAGGTTCCCTCTGAACCACTGGGGTCGAAGAGGGAGCAGGCACAGACGCCGCCGTCGACCTAGTCGCAGCTTTCTTCGTTCTCTTTGGCACGCCTCTAAGGACCCTTGCCTGGGCCGCCACCGGATCTACCCCTTTCAACTGCTTATCCATGAGCTCGTTGGGGGACGGTCTACGATCGCGCAGTTCGGCCGTAGGATGCTGATCAACGACCTTCCCGTCCTTATCAAGGCCTATCCTCTTCAAAGTACTCTCGGACATTCTCGCCGGACCGGTCAAGAAATCAAACAAAGAATTACATGAAAGAAATGAAACAGCTCTAAAAACAGGAACGTAACGAGCTAAGATGGGCCTCACACCGACCCCACTCACCCTGGCTGAGGGCCGGTATGAGGCCGACGTGGCCAAGCAGCTCATCTTGAAGAATAATCTGAGTCGGGGGCAGCCATCCCTTCTCAGCATCGAACAGCTGCATCGCTCTCTCCTCATCCTCAGTAAGAGGAACCTTCGAAGCGTCCATTTTCACCTTACCCCGGGAGGTACACTCCACATACTCTTCCCGGTTCTCACACCGCAAGTAAACAGGGCTCTGGAAAGACCGGGGCAATGGGTAATCCTCCGGCACTTGGATATACACCCACCGCCGTTGCCAGTCTTTGCAAGAAGTAAGCTTGTTCACGGAGACATAGCTCGGCTCCGTCATCGTACGCCGTACCACCCCACTTTACCGGCAATTGACGGTCGAAGACTGTGGAGTCGGCGGAATAGGTTGACCGTCGGGATCTCCCCCCTAAAGAGACAAAGCCACACAAAGCCAACTATCGTCCTCATGGCCAGCGGATGTAGCTGGGCCACCGCAACGTTCATAGCTCTGATAATGGCCACGACGTATTTATTCAGAGGAAACCGCAGCCCGTACTCCAGATGCCTGATGTACTCGCCGGTGTGACCCGGTGGAGGGCAACAGACCGCCTGACCCTTTTTAGGAATGACAATCTTATACCCCTCACCGAACGAGAAATGGCCTCCGAAAAATCTCTCGCCGGAACAACTGGCGAACTTATGGGACCAACCACGTTCAAGACCAGTCGTGCAGGGCTCGCCGTGATCCGGGACAGACAGCCTCCCACCATCAGAAGGGGTCCCCTCATCCTCATCAGCATCCTCACCCTCATCCTCCCGTCCCTCCAGAATTGGTGGATCGACTACAGGAGAAGGAGACCTAGGGCCCCCAAACCTTATCGGTATGGCGTCTAGTATCTCCTCCCCAACAAGACGCAACGGGGAATCCTCCGCGTGAAGTACTAGTCCGGCGCCGAGTAGCGAGACATAATAGCAACAATTATTTAACAAAATAAAAAGTGAAGAAGTTTGTTTGTTTACCTTGAAGAAAAACACTCGCCGGAATAACAACCCTGAATGTTAGAAGACAGAAGCCCTTGAAAGTTTAGAGAGAAGAAAAATTTTTGGAGAATGAAATTGGTAGCCAATTTCACGGAGCAACTGCCCTATTTATAGGGAAAAGCCCATGGAGGAGGACCAATCAGAGAACAGCCCATGAAGCGTCACCAATCAACGACACGACACGTGTCGGACATGCAACCACGGGATGTCAATCGTTGCAACAGTTATGTCAATCAATTCAACAGTGACCAAACGTCTTCAACACGCCTATTCAAATCTCTCCGCCTATTCACCTTCCTCAACAAATTCCCAAGCAATCAGTTCTCCGCCGGCCACTATGCCAACCAAGCTATGCAGCGCCGGCCGGGGGCAATCAGAAACAACCGGCACTCTCAACCCTGGTCTCCGCAAGCGTCACTTTCTTTTCCACATCGGATGCCCTTTACACATCCATGTGGAGGGGGGATATGGTACGGCCTAAGAAAGACCAGGCAGAGGCAAAAGAGGCCGCCGCGGAAGAAGCCGATGCAGAAAATTTTCTACAAACTACTTGCGCAGAATATACGCTCAGACGTACATCGAAGCCCATACCACGGCATAGACTACGCTGGGGGCAAATTGATGGGGCATATTCTGCACCGCTGACCAAGTCAACATATTGAGCAAGGTCAAAGATATCCACAAAGAAGTCGGCCGACTTAGACGACCTAGCCGATGCGACCCATCTACTGTCACTGGTCTCGGCATGACAACTCGCTAGCCGGGACACATATCCGCGTACTCATATCCAAGACCCCTCGCGGTGAGTCAACATGGCCCGCCGGCCAGCCATAGGTCCCTCGGCCGAGGGGTAGATCAGTCTTTCCACCTGCTAGCCACTTGGCCACTTGGCCACTACGTGACAAAAGGTGAAGTCTATAAATACTCCTCAACCTTCATTGAGGAAAGGATCCAATCCAGAAATACACCACTTAACCTAAATACACTATTCATCTGGTATAATCTTCCTTATCTCTCTACAATATATTCCTAGCCAATTAGCATACAACTTATACATCTAAGTTTACTGACTTGGGCGTCGGAGTGGGTACGCTTGGCTCAAAGCCAAGCCCTCGCCTGCGTTCATTGTTGCGGGGAGAGGCCGAGAGGAACGATTAAGACCAAGGGAGAATCCAATTCGAGACACCATTCAACTAGCCAAGGGTGGTAACTATACTTGCTCTGGAATTACACCCGGAACATCTTTAAATGGAATAAAACTATTTATTGGATAGAATAGTATGCCTAGTTGTAGATATGATATAATGTAGCCTATTTATATCAAGTTTTTTAGGCGGAAAAATTTCAAGAAACTCTTATTCTTTTAGTATAAGGGCGATGGCTATTTTGTTTAACTTTATTTTAACAGTTTCGGTCAACAAGTGTTAATGGAACCAAAAAAACCGGTTAACTGGGTCGGTTAATGTTGACGGCTGATTTTCATCGACGATATTTTCATTCTAAAAGATGATAATGCCCCTTACACAATAACATTACTTTCTCTCACTAAACATATTTCTCTCAAATTCTAATAAAACCATTTAAATTAAGAAGAAAAAAAACCAACGGCAACAATTAAGAACATCGATTGGCAATTAATGGTATTAAACAATTAAAAAATGTTACAAAATACCCAACATCAACTAGAAAAGTAAAAAAAAAAAAAAATCGGCAATTAAAGACATTAAACACGGTTAAAAAATGAACGAACCATAAACGAAAAGTTAAAATTCAACAATTATCCATGGATCAAACATTAAGATTCAAGGTTTAACCATGGGCAAATGTTGAATCTCAGCGTTTAACCATGGAAAAACACGAATTTCAACTTTCGACCATGGAGCAAACCTCGAGTATTAACGTTTGTGCATGGGGAAAAGTTGAAATTCAACTTTCTCCCATGGTTAAATGTGAATTCCAACGTTTGGCCCATGGATGAAAGTTGAATTTCAACTTTTCATCCATGGCCAGCCCTCCTTCCACCACGACAACAACCACGCATACACGTAACAAACACCCCATTGACAACAACAACAACCCCTTCGACGACAACAATAGAACAACTAATTGAAACAATCAACAACAAACAACAAAAATCGACAAAAGATAAATAATTAAAACAATCAAAATTCCGGATGAAATCAAAAACGAAAAAGAAGAATTAAAACTAACTACTAACTACTATTAAAGGTAAACAAATTAATTTTACAATAAAATTACAATACAATTAATCAAACACAACAAAAAGACACAAATTCTTACATAAACTAATTAAAATACAAAAAAAAATTATAAAAAAGGGGGGGTGTCAGTAACCTCGACGGCGGTGGTTGGACAGCAGTCGGAGGGCTGGTGGTGGTCGTAGGGGGGGTGGTGGTGGTGGAAGGTGGCTGTATTTTAGTTGAATTAGAGAGAAAATGGTAAGTTAGTGAGATAGTGTTAGTGAGAGAATGGAGGGTAGGGTCGTCTTTTAAAATCATCGTCAATAGTTACTCAAACGTAGTCGATACTTACAAATTCGGTTTAATGTTTAGTATTCAGCCGAACCGGTTCACCGAACCACAAATGAACGGCCTTAGTTACAACACAAATTAGCTTCCCGCCTGTGAAACCTCATGTTGGTAAAATGTTGCCAACCAAAGCCCTTGGATACCGACACCGAAATGCAGTCGTAAACCAAACACTGGCCTCGATGATTCGAGGCCGTCCATTCGATAAAGCGGTCCAGGGAGCTGCCGAACGCTATCCCTGGACCGCTGATCAAGTATCAGAGATCCTTCGCTCTGTACCGACCTTCTTTTTTCTACCTTCCAGCTCCATTGGTCGCCAAACCAATACGACACGTCATCGTTCTCCTCTTAAGCAACGTAACCTCAGGCTCGAATCCGATAAGCTCCGAAAAGGGTCACTTGTCCTTGGACCCGGACGACATCGTGACCCGGTTCGGATCGATTTTGGTGTCGAAAAAGCTGTCGAATTCTTCAAATGGGTGGAATCGGACGGTTTCGGGTTTACACACGACGAAAGTACAGTAAAAGAGATGGCGTTGGTGTTAGCGAAGGCGAATAAGATTAGTGAACTTTGGGAATTTCTCAAGGAAATGAGCCGTAAGAGAATCGGGGTTGTAACGACAATGTCCGTCACCTGTTTGATGAAATGCCTAGGCGAAGAGGGTTTAGTTAATGAAGCTGTCCGTCTTTTTTATGATATGAAGCGGTTTCATTGCAAACCCGATGTGTTTGCTTATAATACGATTATTTATGCACTTTGTCGCGTTGGGTTTTTTAATAAAGCCAGGTCGTTGTTGCAGCAGATGGAGTTGCCGGGGTTTAGATGTCCGCCTGATACGTTTACTTACACTATTCTCATCAGCTCGATTTGCAAATATAGTATGCAGACGGGGTGCAGGAAGGCCACCAGACGGAGAATGTGGGAGGCGAACCACTTGTTCCGACTCATGCTCTTTAACGGCATTGCTCCCGATATTGTGACTTACAATGCTTTGATTGATGCTTGTTGTAAGACGAATAGGATTGGGCGAGCGCTAGAGCTTTTCGAGGATATGAATCAAAGGGGGTGTGCTCCGACAAGAGTAACTTACGACTCTTTAATTAGGTACTATTGTGCTGTGAACGAGATTGAGACGGGCATCAAGATGCTTAGGAGAATGCAGGAGGCGAATCACGGTACACCTTCTACAAGCTCGTATACTCCTATTATCCATGCTTTGTGTGAAGTGGGGAATGCGGCTGAGGCGTTGGGGTTTGTTGTCGAATTGCTTCGAGGAGGGTCCATTCCTAGGGAGTACACCTATAAGTTGGTTTGTAATGCCCTTCATACCCAGGGAAAGGTTCATCTGCTAGATGAGGAAACTCGTGCCAAAATCGAGGATGGCATAATTACGAGATACAGGATGAAAAGAATGGTTAAACCTGTAATGAACCGTAAGAATTATGATCTACTGATTGAAGAGAATTGATACTGATTTGTAATAAAGCCGCTCATAGGTTAGCTAAGCGTGCTATTAAATTGTAGAACTCGTTAACCCGATTGTCAAAAAAAAAAAAAATCAACTACATTGTTTCTGTCAAATGATTGTAAATCATTTTCATATACCAGTTTGTGTTTGAATCGACCTTTGATGTGAACAAGCAAAATCTGATTCGATCAGAGAAATTCGACCGAGTTTTTAAAAACTTGAATTATGTTTGTGCAAAATGAACCTTAAGTAACTCAAAATTGCAAAACATTATGATGATGGAAATCAAATAGTTCACCAAACCGTATAATAATTACATCTCAATTCTCAAATAGTGATCTTCAATCGTAAAATTTTATTAATCGAATCAAATTTTACTTATACTTGCATAAATATTTTTTCACCGATTTATCCCTATATTCTACCGTAAAAATTCTTATAAGCCACAATCAGCCTATTGTAAAGCAGTTTTACACTAATTTTACGTAAATCGCCTCCAATTCTCAGGCTTAATATGTTTTTCACGAGTTAAATTATATTCTAGCGCAAAAATTCTCACAATAAGTCTCTTGTAAAGCGGTTTTATCGTAGTTTTGCGTAAATGGCCTCCAATTTCACACGAGAATTTCCTCCAGGAATCTCTGGAACAAACTAATTCCAATTTCTAACTGATACAATTAGCTTCCCGCCTATCGCAGAATTTCCCTCTTTTCTAGGGTTTCAAATTCAACATCTTCCCCAATTTGATCATCCAGGTAACATTTATCCTCTCAATTGTTCAAATCTTTGTAATAATTTAATTTAACTATATCATTTTTATGTAATTCACCTGATTAAAACTCTGATTAATTATTTGTATTGATTACTCCATCAAATTAACAGACATGTCAACCATAAAAATAGCGAAAGCCGCCGCCGAAAAGAGCGCGCCGAGCTTAAAACGTCAAGCTTTAAGTGTAACAACTGCCGCCGCCGATCGGATAAAGCGGCTTCTTGAGCAGCGGCAGCGCCCTTACCTTCGGCTCGGCGTCAAGGCTCGCGGCTGTAATGGCTTGTCTTACACGCTCAATTACGCTGGTATGTGTTAATTAATTGATTTTTATCAGTAGCGGAATCAGGATTTGTAGTTAGGTGTGGCGAGATATTAGTGCAGTAAGCTAAAATAGAAGTATAGTCGAAGATTTTAGCTAAAGAATTCTAGTTTTTCGCCGCGCAGCTATTAGCTGGCTACTGCTTTTTGTACTTCGTCTGTTTCATTTGATTGTATACGTTTTGCTAATTACGTGAGGTGATTTAGAAAACAATCGAATGGAATAGAGGAATTTTGTAGCTTTTGATGAGCTAAAATGTTGATGATTGTCATAATTCTGAAGCTGTATAAAGGACAAAGCTTTCTATAGATTGTTCATAGTTATTATGTGAATTGAATGAAAGATTGTTCATGTATGAGAGGCTGAAATGTTTCGAAACTTGAATCGTGTGTAACTTGGAGTTCTTCTGTCGGGGGATGGGTGACATTTTCAGTCTGGGGCGGTGTTATTGTTTAATACTGAAAGCCAAGGCGATAATATTTGACTGATCAGAAATTAAGCGCAGAAGCATTGAAGGTTTCAGGAGTCGGGGATTATTTAACCTTGATTTTGTATTTTGAATGTTCAGATGAGAAAGGGAAATTTGATGAGTTAGTTGAGGACAATGGAGTGAAGATCCTTGTTGATCCTAAAGCTCTGATGCATGTTATTGGAACAACGATGGATTTTGTTGACGACAAGCTCAGGTCCGTATCACCAGACATTTGAGTACTTATCTGCTAACCTATGTTACTCCGACACTTCACTTAGCTGCCGTGTCGCGTATCCGACACCTATTGGTCCGATACCGACACGACACTTTGACACTTCACTTTAGACCAAAAAATTGAAAAATCCGCACAAAATAGCCGTATCCGACACCTCGACACATGTCAGACACGACACCCGTGTCGGAGAGTCAAGGTAACACAGCTGCTAACTGAGCAGCATTCATTTTTGAGCATTATTTTAATCTTTAGGGTTATATGAACCGTTCCAAAAAGGTGCTTTATGTACACACATACGTCCGACCTCGTCTGCCACGGGCGTGAGTCATTTAGGCATTGGGTTAGTGCTATCATTGGCTATATGGATCAAAATGGTCACCGTCTACGTAGCATTTTAGTCCAAAGAACTGGATAGTTTGGCAGATTAAGCTTTCGCATGAGATCCCACAATGATCTGGAAGCAAAATGCTATTGCATGCACTCCTTATTACTTATTAGTTTTAGACTTTTAGTTATCTCTCTTCCTCTCCCTTGACTGATTTGTCCTAAATTTATTTAAGAGAGCATACTTGAGTTGAGATGACAATTCTAGGGTATTTATGGTACTTTCTTCTGAAGGTATTGGATGTTACTCTCTCTGTCCACTAATAGAGTTCTTACTAGTGCGGGAGCAGGTATTAAGAAACCAAGTAAACATGTAGGGTTGTTAGTCAGTCCAAGCCCGAATTGACGAGAAAATGAAAAATCAAAGACCGCACTGATCCGCAAAAGACAAAATCTGACCTGGACCGAGAATTCCGGTCGAAATTCGGAACAGACCTGTATCACGATATCTCTTTTACTAAATAGAAGAAGGATTGCTGCCTTAAAACAAAAAGCTTAATGATTAATGTAGAACAAGAGTTGCACATAATGATACAAGCATTGAAGCTTTCGTCAACTCAATTCAGTTTTAAGCATATGAGTATGACAACAATGCTAGACGAACATAAATTTCTTTAGCAATAATAAAAACTTTCAACTTTGAACTTTACCATCAAAAATTTGTGTGAGGACAACGCGTCTTATGGACTTGAGGCGTGCTGATCTCTCAAGCGGACATGTATATTTTAAAATATACCTATGTGCGACAAGAGTGTCTTTCTTTTCTTTCCAACGAGGGCTTGCATGTAAATGAGTGAAAATTAAGGATAAGCTCCAGAATGAATGGAAGTAGGAACTTTATTAGTGGACTGAGGGAGTATTATATAGTGAAATTTATTTTTTCTTTGTTTTTTCGGTGGAGTTTCTCTGTCTTTAAATTGTTCATGGAAAGATTTTGCGACCTTGGTAATTTTATTAGCCTAATGCTTATAGAAGCTAGCGACCACAATCCAGTTTTATGTGTTGTTACGTGTCCTTCATATTCTGCCTTTGTTTCATTCATGATCATCTTGTTTGCAGATCGGAATTCATTTTTATCAATCCTAATTCAAAGGGGCAATGTGGATGCGGAGAATCATTCATGACAACTAGCAGTACACAAGCTGCTAAGTGAGACTACAACTAGGTTTGAGCGGTTGTCTGGCTTCAGGTACCACCTGTTATTACGAGTCAATCAAATTGCATTGCATCTATCTTTTGTTGCTTGCTGTGCTACACATAGGATCTGACAGAAACAGAGGACATTCTAAGTTTTTTTCTTTTGGTTTACATTGTGAAAATAAATGAGATCTTCTGATATACATGTGAGGCTAACTGGGTTTTGTAAATTATAAAGAGAACTACTAGATATTTCTTCTGTAAATGTTTTCAGTGAGATCTGATTCTGTTTTTTCTGATGATCAAATATTCAAATGTATATTGCAATAGCCTATACATAGTGTTGTTTATACTGAAGTAGGTATCTAAAAGGAAAGGGAACTTTATTAGTGACTTTTTTTCCTTAAGAAGACTATAATAAACTGAAACGCTCCTTCAGAAAATAAGAAAATACTGAAATTGTGTCAATTATTTTTCCTCGACATTGAAGAATGTTGTACGGTTATGAGCCTATTACTCCGTAGTTAGGATGTGAATGGGGCGGAATGATGATGAAAGTAGGTCCTCCATGCCCATGTCCACCAAGCATCACTCCCTCCATACCTAGTCACCCTCCCTCCCCTTCACAGGCATTGTTTTGAAAGAGAATCGTAATGTTAAAATAGCTTTTTGGCAAAACTTCTGAGAGTTTTGGTAGATAAGTTGATTTTATTAGGTGAACTTTTGATCTTTTATGAAACTATAACACCCTTTCCTTGAACCACTTCAAGACACTGTGTGTCTGTTCATCTAAAATCCTCACTTAGCAGCTTGTGTACCTGAAGCCAGACAACCGCTCAAACCTAGTTGTTGAAAAATACTACTCTGTATTATCGAGGAATATGGAACAAAGTCTCGTAATCATATCGTGAAACTATCTGGTACAAAAATTTGTGACCTCGGCCAAATGTCTCTGAAGACTTATTTTTTGGTGAAGTTATTTTGACTTCTTTGCACAATCATCCTTGTTTAATCGAAATGTCTTAGTCTTACTGGTTAAGACATAGGTATTATGAAATATGAACTATAGGTCTCGTGATCGAATCCCCTTCCTATTGTAATGCCCTTGTAGCTCATCTTGCTTTGTTGATTAATATTTTTGTCATGCAAAGGACAAGATAAGTTCTGTAGATTTCATGATCAGTAGTTTTCTTTCTTAAATGAAAATTTAAGATTTTAGTCACAAATTAGACTTTGCATGCAACCCTAGGGAAAAAATTATGATGACAGTTTTAGGACAGTGAAATTCAAAGCTTCTGATTCAACGTCCATAATTAGAACATAAATGCAACTTCTTGGAAGTCAAACAATCTACTTTTATTTTATATTTCCTTGATTAATTTCTTCATTTTTTTGTCCACACTAATTACAGAACCTCTGTTTCATGTTCATGAACATGCACGTAAGCACGTTAGGTTGGGTAGATGACCAAGACTCGATAATTACATTCAGGACTTTATTAGCTTCTTAATCTTGCAATTAATTATGATAGTTAATTATTAGTTATTCTTGGAATTGTGGAATTGCCAATTAGCCTTAAATTAGTGTGATCATTATAGATACTTTTGTGATTAATTGACAAATTCTTATTTAAGACGGGTGTATTGTCTTAAGCTTGAAGCGGGTTAAATAATATGAATAAAACAAAAGAAAAAAGGCAGAATGCATAGGGAAAGACAAAAAAATTATCTTAAATGTTCAAGAGGGGTGATATTCGACCCGTTTTAATATCAAGATGGATTGGAGCCGGCAAACAATGACACGACACGAAAATATGAGACGAGCCCGACATGAAACGGGTTTGGGTTGAGGCTTACTCACCCATTTATGCGTGTGGGTAGACATGAGATTTAATTGGGTTGGATTTGAGTTGAGCTCTTTAAACACGAACCCAACTTGAATGCCCTATTTACTAAATTAGTCCTAATTTTTCTCGATCCTCCGTCGCATAAGATACTTGTACTTTCTAAACATTGACATGACACGAAAACACGACACGAAATTAATAAGTTAGGGTTTAAGCTCGATGACTCATTTATGTAAGTGGTCGACACGAACACGACACAAATTTAATTGGGTCGGGTTTGGGTTGAAGAGTTTGTGACCCGTTTATATGTGACACGAACATGAACCCGACACGACCCGATCTATTTGTCAGGTCTAGGATGAATAGCTCCGTCTTAAGGGAGACTAACTGCAATTAATTAGGATAGTTAATTATTCTTGGAATTGTGTAATTGCCAATTAGCCATAAATTAGTGTGATCATTAGAGATACTTTTGTGATTAATTTAGATTAGAATTTGCTAATCATTATGGGTATTAATCAAAATTTGTGTATGAATGCTAGATTATATTATTGTTTATGTGCCTAACATTAATGAACATTGATGAAGTTTTCCTTACTAGTCAAAGTTTGACATAATTATATATGGAGTACCATTCTTTGGTGAGATCAAATGTTGTCATGTTGCGCAATCTTTTGAAATTGTAATTGCTTTTTTAAAACTTGTACTAGCAAATGGTGTACTATCTCATAGGAATTATGTCTTTTTATGAATGATTTTTCAAATACTTATTGAATAATAAATCCATACTGTATATTATAAGCTTTATTGGGATCAGTGACGGTTTTAAATGATGATTCATGTCAGCTAACCTGAAATCATTTTACGATATAAGCTATGAAGTCTTTATTGCGTAAAGGGTAATATTTTGGACCGTCTTATAGTAAAATTGTTTCCTAGAGCCTTTTTCCATGAAACGTGCACGTATTCTGGAGCGACAATGTTAATAGGTTGTCCCATTTTGTCTGGGACATAAAAGGAGGACAGATAATCTCAGCTTGTGAGGCGGGGGAGATGGCATTACTCGTTCGTATTTTAAGAGTAAAGTGTTTGTGATCGATTAACCCAGAGATCTTTATTGGCTTGGTTTTATTTCATAAACACCATCAGTATAATTCAATTGAAGCCTACCCATGAGCACTTAGATCAACTGGGAAGGGGTTGTTCTAGTTTAACCAGAGGTCTCGTGTTCGAGCCCTGGGAACGCAGCAGTGTTAAAACTCATGAGGGAGAGTTTTACCGCCCTAGTGGTCCTACCCGGCTCGAATCCTGATTAAACCGGATGGTTTACACCAAAAAAAAAATAATTCAATTGAAGCCTTGTAGCAGGAAATTAAGACAATCGTAGCTTCAATTGCAGCTTTCTTGTGAAGCCATTAATTAAATATTTAAAGCCTATACTATTTGTAATTGGTATTGCCTTTACCTTTAGTATTGCTCTATTGTTTGGGCCTAATAGGAGGCACAATGTCCTTCAAATATAAAGAGGATTATTTAATTTAATCTGCGAGGTATAGTTCACAGGATTCTCGTCTTAATAACTAGGCTAAGATTTTAAGTTGTTATTCATTTCGGCATTAATAATCACATTTGATTGAAATTATCGTCCCAAGGGTGAACATTATATGTGTTGTATAACGACTGAACCCAAGAAAGATGCTAATGCAATGGTGTAGCTTACCTCCGATCTTGAAGGCTTGAGGTGAAACAAAGGTCTTGAAGGCTATAATGTAACTTTGAAACGATATAAAATTATTGACAAGGGTTTGAAATTTGAATGATGAGTAAGCTCCTTTAAGATAGGCCATTTTTATCTAAAACAATAAGACAGGGTTTTGAAACCACTTCAAAGCCAAATGTGACCACTTTGGAGAAAATAACCACGGTAGATCGTAAACACTAGTTGGACCATTATGGTACCATTTGACCTGTGTGGAAGTTATTGTTCACAATTGAGCCCATATGGTGTCAAACACATGATTAATAAATAAGTGGCATGAGTGCATAGCAAATACTGCTATTGTATGTATTCAATTGATCACGGGACGACACTGAACTGTTTGTTCATAACTCATACAGTAATTTTAATTAATACGAAGCAAGTGTCTTGCCAAAGGTTGTATTTCATTGTCTCACCGGCTCTTACAAATTGCGGGATAAGAGGGGTCAGAAATACGAAGATTTATGTTAGCAATACAAAGAGATTGTTTTCGATAATCATAATGAAAATTGCAAAACTACATGGAATGGTTGATATTTCATAGTAGAAAAAAAAAGTGCAGTCAGTCAAGTAATTAATTTATTTTATTCTATCATAATTACTTCTTGATACAACCGGACTCACTTGATTTCCAGCTTGAGGGACGAGTCTAAGGAAACGAGTTGATTGCTCCGTTCATAATGAAACGAGTCATTAAATTAGGTTAGATGACAAAACGTTGTATAATTTTATAGGATGTCAAATGAGCGCAATGGGTAATATAATACTTGGGAGATGACTGATGAGGGATTCGAACCTTAAACTTAATATTTACTTCATTATATATCAATCTTAACCACTAGATTAAAACATCTCAAATAACAAAGCGTCTTGCTTGTGACGGGCTAATTCCGTCACAAGCTGAAGACCTCTTACAAAAAGGGAGAGGGGGCAAGGTAGGCACCCCCATGTGCTTCCCCACTCACCCCTCATGGGTATTTTGTGAGAGGAAACGGTATCCGTCACAAACTTGTGACGGATATCGCCGTCTTCAATGAGATTTTGTGCCCAAATAAATGTCAAATACTCTTTTTTCTTTGTTTGTTGACCATTTATTTATTTTTTATAATGTGGTCAAACAATGACACGTGTATCTGCCCATCTTTAGTAGCCAACTAGCCACTACTATACGTACGATTGTACTAATATACGGTAATACCTCCGTATATGGTGTACGGAACAATAGTATGCAACTGTTCCTACACTTGTAATTATGATCCTAATCAATTAGCACTGACAACCTAGGTTGCACGGACACTCCTCCTAATCGGTGTTTTCGTGTCGGACACGACACTCGTCGGACACGCGTCAAAATGTGTCGGACACCTTATCTTTTATTTGGGCACGTGTCTGACGCGTGTCCATCGTATTTTGAGCCGTGTCCATGGTATTTGGACACACCTTCAAACGGATTGATTATAAGTTGATTTTTGGTTTTAGAAATGAGAATAGGTTATATTTAACGTCAAATTTTACCTTCATTTATTTAAATTTAATATCAAATATTTTTTCAAAAATAAAAAACACACATATATAACTACAAAATATATATTTTATTAAATTTAAATAACGTGTCCCGTGTCCTAAATTTCATGGGATGCCGTGTCACGTGTCCGTGTCGTATCCGTGTCCATGTCCGTTTTGGTGCTACCTACCTGATAACTTGGAAAACTCAACAAGGAAACCTTGTAGGAGAATATGAAACTATTTTATTTACCAATTAGTCTCCTTTAAGACATATATATCTGTTTAAGTTAAAACGGGTCAAATAACATGTTACTTGCATAGATTAGATATATTTTGGGGGTGTTTAGTAAACGGCATATTGACCGATTTTTAGCATATTCAAGGTTTTAAGCATGTTTGACCAATCAATATGCTAATTTTAGTGTTTGGTAAACAGCATATTGAAACAGTATATTTGGGGTCAATATGTTGTTTTACAATATGCTGCTTACCCCAACATATTGGTTAGCATATTGTAAAATAGAAATTTTTTCTCCATTTTACAAAGAAAACTAACAATCTACTAATCGTAATCTGTCAATTGTCAAACACTCAAATTAATTCTGCTAATTATAATATGCTAGTCAAACCTTCTGATAAAAATCTGTCATTTATAATCTGCTTTTGCAATCTGCTTATGCTGAAACTAATCCGTTGTTTGCCAAACAGGGCCTTATCTACTTTTATAATCTACTTATGCTGAAATTAATTTGCTGCTACCAAACAAGGCCTTTTTCCTAATATCTAATCTTCTATTTTTGTCTTTTCTATGCAAATGTTATGTTATTTGACCCGTCTTAAATTTAAGACGGATACTTCCGTCTTAAACAAGATTTTGGGGTGGCGGATTGGTCAAATAACAGTCAGTCTCATTGAAGACGGCTATTATTCGTCACAAGCTGAAGACGGATAGTGACCCTCTCACAAAATGCAAGTGGGAGGGCAAGTGGGAGGGCAAGTGGGGCCATGGGGGTATCAACTTGTGATGGAAAGTGTCCGTTTGCATTTTGTGAGAGGGACACTATCCGTCTTCAACTTGTGATGGATAATGTCCGTCTTCAATGAGAATTTGTGATATTTAATAAACGTTACATTGTACTTCTGAAGTTTGGCATTTTGCACGAAATATCCAACTTTTTAACCGGAAATCTTTAAGAGGTCATAACTCGCCTTTATGAGCTCTGAAAATGACATTTTTTTTTCCAAATCGATCATCTTTCCGAGAACTACGTTGAAAAAAAAAGTTTTGTCATATTTGAATCTCGTGACTAGGAGTTTTTGTATGTAAGTTTTTTTATCAAACAAACTTCGAGTGACCATATCTCTTAGTCACGAGTTTCAAAGTCGACATTTTTTTTTCAAATCGTAGTTCTCGAAAAGATAATCAATTTGGGAAAGAAAAATCACCATTTTTTTGAGCTTGTAAACAAGAGTTATGGATGGCTTCTTAAAGTTTTTTGGTTCAAAAAAAGAAATATTTCATACAAAATGTCAAACCTCACGAGTATCACGTTAATTAACCTAGATAAACAACTTTGACTAACTAACAAAAATTAACCTAGATAAACAACTTTAATATGATCATTCAAAACATTTATTAGTTATTTATCCACGAAAGTGGTAATTAAGCCCCTTAACTTTGTTCAATTGGGAAATTAGGCCCCATAAGTTTCAATTGGAGCAATTTAGCCCCTTAACTTTCACCAAAAGTAAAATTCAACCCCATTTTTAAAATTTTTACAAAAAATTTAATTAAAAATATTTTATATTACTATTAAACAATTTATTATATACTAAAAATTACTAATTGTAACTTTACGAAATTGTTCATAATTTATTAATCATTGAAAAATACTTTTACATACATATTTAGTAAATTGTTTATAACTTGTATAGTATTCATACATATATCATAAATTATCTATATACAATAAAATTCAAAAAAATAATTCTCAATATTTAATATAAATATAAAAGTTTTAAAATCATAAAAAGAAATATTTTATAATTGATAAATTGTATTAAAAGTGATTTTAATATAAGAATTTGGTGAAATTTTAAAAAATGAGGTTGAATTTCACTTTTGGTGAAATTTAAGGGGTTTGATTGCTCCAATTGAAACTTATGGGGCCTAATTTCACAATTGAATAGAGTTAAGGAGCCTAATTACCACTTTCGCGGTTATCTATCTCGAGAATCCGCATAAAAACATACTGAGTAACATTTTTGTTATATTCACACGACAAATCAATAATTTTTTTTAGCCTGGAGAAAAAATCCACCAAATAATAATATGAATTAAAGGTTGAAATAGTGTTATGTTACAGATAGAACTAATCCTGCCACACAACTTCACAATTTAATCATCAATTAGTCTCACTATAGACGGATATATCCGTCTAAAATGAAAGACGGGTCAAATATGCTTAAAGTGGTGACATTTTTGGGCCCCACCATGCAACTTGTTGCTTGTCTTATGCTTAAAGTGGGTGGATATTTGGCCCGTCTATAACTATAGACGGATATCTCCCGTCCATATTGAGAATTTGTGTTTAATCATATGTCCTCCTTTTATCTCATCTATAATATTTAATCCGTTTTAAATTTAAAATGATTTTTATGCCTTTATACAAAAATTTGTGTATAACAGTACTCATAAAATTCGATCATTATTTGACCAATCTGCCACACAACTTTTCTTTAAAGATTACTTGTTATTATTCATATTAATATAATACTAGAAATTTTAATATAAGAAATAAATATTTTTAAAGATTACGTGCTATGGTGTACGAGGTACGTCTTACGGTCTTGAGGATAAAAGTCCTAATAGGGAGTACGTTACATGAAAATTTACTGTATTATGAGTGATACTCCGTATGACCTAATGCTGTAGCCATCGATTTATACATCAAATCCAAACTCATGCCAAAGAGTCATAGACACTCCTTTGTGTAATCTTATAGAACAAGTCTTATTTCATTCTTCGGGAGAATGGTATCCATCTTAAGTTAAAACGGATAAAATGTAGTTATTTTACAATAAAATATGAATATTTTCAGAAAAAGAAGTTATTGTTGCCAGTTAACCGTTAGAAAGTGATCATTTTAGTTATAACTTTATATTATTAAATGATCCCTTTATAAAATGGTGACATTAAAACCGTTTGAAGGGTAAAGAGTCGGATATATTTCATATTTTTTCTACCTCAACCACTCATTTACTTTCTTTCTTTCTTTATTATTATTATTATTATTATTATTATTATTATTTGTGATAGGTTTTAATCAAAGGTAAGTAAATGATTAAGATAATTATATGTTATCTTAACAGATGTTGCCCATAAACTTGTGATGAATATTGTATCACCGCTAAATCAATAGTACTTTACAATTTAATAAAACTAATTAATCGTAATGAATTATTTTGATTTAATCTACAATCCGCAAAAAATGAGTCGTCGATTTCAAAACTTTAAAATCAAAATTCTCAAAATCTTATTTAATACAGGAATATTCGACTTAAGCTTGAAACGGGTCAAATCTGATAGATAAGACAAATGCAAAATATCTAAAAATTAGCAAAAAAAAAAAAAAAAAAAAAAAAAGTAGTCCTATCTATAAAGTGAAATTCTACTTTAACCCATTTTAAACTTAAGATAGTTATATCTATCTTACGAGAGACTAGGCTCTGTCAGTGGCGGAGCCAGGATTTTAAGACAGCGGGGGCGAAAGGATAATATTATAAGGGGGCCTCGCAAAAATTCAAAAATTTTAATTATAAATTCCGAAATTTTCAAACGCCAGCGGGGGCGACCACACCACTGGGCTATGTCCTTTTGGACTGCAATTGTCTGATTGAACTGAACTTAATGGATTTTAACTCAGTTGAACTGAACTTAATGGACTGATGAACTAAACTGAACTGGACTAAACAAGACTTGTTGAATAAGGAGGATAATAATAAGTTGAACTCAGCTAAACTGAACCGATATGAACTAGACTGAATTAAACTCAACTTAATAAACCTAAACTGAATTTATAAGAACTGAAACTAAGTGTAAAAGAACAGAGCTTAATTAACCGCAATTATTTAATTATAATTGTAACTTATTATAAATATTAGAAAAATGGTGGCAATGGTGGCAATAAAACTCAAACCAACAAGTAATAATGAATGTATGAAAGCTCATGGCAGCTTACACAACAAGCAATTACTCCCAATCTTACTAATATATCTCTCTCTACTTCTCCTTGACTCCCATTTAATTTTTCCCTTAAAACGCATTTAATTTTGCTCTCGTCTTCTTCCTCCTCACAATTTCTCTACTTCTCTTCCTTCCTTCTATAATTCAATCCCACCTCCACCTTCTCCCAATATACTACTACTACCACCACTACTACTACGACTACTTCATTTACTAAATCATTTCGATATATATATTTTCTCTCTGGTCCGTTACAATTTAATTCAGTTCAATTAAATTCTGGTCGAATCTTTAATTAAGAATTAAAGACACCCCCCTACTACTTCTCTTCAATTCTTTACATACCCTTTTATATATAATGGTGTTCACATGAACTATCCTCCCTAAGTATCAACCTTCCTTACTTATATAAATACCCTTCTTATAATTCTCCTCTAACACACACACACACACAAAAAAAAAAAAATTACAACATCACCTACCCTCCACCAAGTAAGTCTAATCCTTTTATTTACGACTTTCAGAAAGGGACCAATTATTTTCAAACTCGTATATATAATTATATATACGAGTTTATATAAACAATTTTGACTTGTCTTATACAACTTTCAGAAAGGGAACAATTATTTTGAAACGTGTATATATAATTTTATATATACGAGTTTATATATGTTACTAACAATTTTGACTTGTCTTATACAATTTTTCAGAAAGGGAACAATTATTTTGAAACGTGTATATATATCTGTTACTAACGAATTTGACTTGTCTTATTTTTTAGGTGAACGAGAAAATGTTTAGGAGAAACAACAGAGGATCATCATCCGGAATTGTCAACCACCAAGAGCTCGACTTGAAATTGAACTTATCACCACCAAGAAGAGCTGCGAGGGCCCCACCAACTAATAACGTGGTGGGACCTCGCAGGATGTCAAGACGAACATCCCCTGAAGTTTCGCCACCAAGATCATGTGTGTCTTCTGAAGACAATCTCAAGTACTCGAGCAGCCCCGAGACCACGTCAATGGTCTTGGTTGGCTGCCCGAGGTGCCTTATGTATGTCATGCTGTCCGAAGTCGACCCGAGGTGCCCTAAGTGTAAGAGCACCGTCCTCCTCGACTTCCAGCACCCTAACAACTACCTCAACAACGGTGGCAATGACGGCGGTGTTTCAAGTAATTAATTAATTAATTAATTATCTTCATGTCTCGCCGTCTATGAAAATTTAAGGGTGAATTTAATGCTGACGGGTGACAAAATTATGATCATGCCCAATTGCCTATTATCTATATATATTTTAAAAAAAAAAGAAAATTAATTAAATTATCTAATTAGTTAAACTAAGTTTATTTGTATCTGTCCCTTTGTTTGTTTATGTTTTATTGGTAAGGTCGTGTTTGGTTGCTTATAAGACGGGTTTGATTAAAGTTGGTATGAAGTAGATAGGTTCATATCAACTTAAGTAAAAACACCCGTCTTCTTTGCAACCAAATGAGAATGAGAATTTATTCTAAATCTCGTTTTAATTACGAGTTTAGTAGAATTTATATTAGTAGTCCTTTAATTTCTTACGCGTTGTTGTTTAATTTTAATGAATTTCGTCGTATGAATGCCGAGATTATCTAGCATTTTGCTACTTTTACGTGTTGTTAAACGTTACATTTAATTAGTTGATGACAAAATTTAGAAGTTTGCATGAATGAAGTTGACATAAGTAAGTATGGAGAGTTTGTAAAAGTCAAAATTGGATAATTTTTTTAATATTATTTTTAATTTTAATATTGTTTTTGGTGTTGGAAGAAGTTAGGGACCATGTATTTAAAAAAAATCAAATTGTTAATTAATAAGTCAGTACTGGAGTATTTAATTTTAGCACAAAAAAACAGAAACTGAATTGAATAAAAGGAAGAAAATTATGGGACAGTACATGTGATGGCTTATAAATGTTTAACTAATTGTGCGTCATGGTTTAATTAATGGTGGGCAATTACATTGAGCTTGATCTGCATTCAAGGCATGTAAATGATGGGATTAGGACCGGGTTGTAGTCCGATCATCGAGATTCAATTAGGGTCGGGTTATTTTGAATTAGGGTTTTGATATTTGAATCATCACGTGGTTTCGTGTTGGCCTAAATTGAATGATGTCGGGTTTAGGCTATTTCAAGCCTGGTCAAATCAAGTTTATTCCGCATTGTACTTTCTAGGTACTTGGTGGACCGACTTTGATCTAATCTCCAACATTTTTGTTTGCATCATTCAAGGCATGTAAATGAGAGGGGCTTGTAGTCTGATCATCGAGATTGAAATAAGGTCGGGTTATTTTGAATTATGGTGAGTTGGTTTTAATTTGTCTTTTAGTTCAGATCAATCAATCATTTTAATGTGTGAACCATCACGTGTTTTTGTGCTGTCCTAAATCGAAGATGTCATGTTTAGGCCTGTTATAACAGAAGCAAGAAAGAACTGATAAAAACAATAAAGAGACAAACGCACAGATTTACGTGGTTCACTAACGGTGTGTTAGCTACGTCCACAGGGCAGAAGGGAGAGAATTTTATTGATATGTGAGAAGTTTTGATTCTGATTCGAGACGGTATAATCTTTAGGTAGAGGCTTAGAGAGTTTATATAATACTCTCTAAACCTAATACAGAATGACCTAATAAAGGCCCAAGACAGACCTAGCCCAATAACAGACCCCCGCATAGTTATTCGAAGCGGCGGTTAACAGAATCAAGGCACAAACCCAACAAGGCCATTTCAAGCCTGGTCAACTTCAAATTCATTCCGCATTGTACTTTCTAGATACAGGATGGATCAGTTTTGACCTAATCTCCAACATTTTTGTTTGCATCATCCAATTTTATTCAGAATCCGAACTCACGGCCTCTGGATGTTAATATAACCAACATATAAGATGTTTCCTTTCCAATCAATCATTTTGATTTTTGAATCATCACGTGTTTTTATGGTGTCATAATTTAATCGAATAATGTTGGGTTTAGGCCATTTCAAGCCTGTTCAAGTTTATTCCGTATTGTACTTTCTAGATAAGGGCTGAATTGGCTTTGACCTATCTCCAGCATTTTTATCTGCAGCAATCATCCAAGTTTATTCAGAACTCGAACTCATGACCTATGGGTGTTAATCTAACCAACATACAAGATGTTTTGTTTGCAATCAATCATTTTGATTTTTGAATCATCGCGTGTTTTTGTGTTATCATAAATTGAATAATTTCGGGTTTAGGCCATTTCAAGCCTGGTCAACTTCGAGTTTATTCCGTATTGTACTTTTTAGGTACGGGTTGGACCGACTTTGAGCTAATCTCCAACTTTTTTGTTTGCAACTTCCCATTTTATTCAGAATCGAACTCATGACCTATGTTATATAACCAACATATAAAATGTTTCATTTCCAATCAATCAATTTGATTTTTGAATTATCACGTGTGTGCTATCATAATCGAATAATGTCGGGTTTAGGCCATTTATAGCCTAGTCAACTTATAGTTTATTCCGTATTGTACTTTTTAGGTACGGGTTGAATCGACTTTAATTTGACTATTCTTCACCTTTTTTGTTTGCATCATCCGACTTTATTCAAAAGTCGAACTCATGACCTCTAGATGTTAGTATACCCTTGTAGTAATTCTTAATTAAATTTGTAATTGAGAAGGGGCGTATTAGTTGCATAAAAAATCTAGCAATTGGACCACAAGGATTTGTGTTAAGTCTATTAGTTGCATGCCTGAATTTTCCTGTTTTGGCCCAGTTCATCAAACTATTTATACTCTAACTTAGAAAGCTGGATGATCCTTATTTAGTAAGTCTGCATCTCGATCCTAAATTCCTCACTTTCTTAGTTTTCCTTCTCTATGTGCACAACGGCGGCAACATCGATTATGTTTTCGTGTCTTATCTTATGTTCTATCACTTGTCTTTTTGACACAATATTTCTAAACATAAAAACACAATATGTGAAAGTAATTGCTAGTATACTAGATTAGATCACGCGCAATGAATGCACGGTATTTATAGAGTGTTTATTTTTGTATTACTTAATCATGATAAATTAAAATCTCATTAATTTTTCATATTTCACGTCATTATATTTTGATATGAGGGAAAAAAAATTGAACCGTAAACTTATTCAAAAAAACTGAGTAAATTTGAACTGTAAAATAATAGTGGTATTTTATTAATTGTTCTTTTTTCTCGTTGTATTTTGTTTTGAGCAAAAATAAATTAAAATTGAAAATTAATCCAAGAGAGTTGAGTAATGTGTTGAAATGTATTTTTTTATACCACAAAGCTAATGATTCCAATTTATTAATTATCTCAATTTTTTTGTTATGAAAGTAATCAAAACCATTTATAGTTTTGTTTATACATAGTATGAAGTGTATGAGTCAAGTCATTCTCAAATAATAATATCAATAAAAGATTTAATAGTTTATTGTCTTATTACGCTTATATTATTTATAATTTGATGAAAATATTAATTTTAATGAAAAGAAACATATAATGAAATACATTATAATTATTAATACAATTAAATTATCAATAACTTCCTTATTTAAAAAGACGCTTTTTGGAGGGAAAATACGTGAGTTCACCTACTTTTTTAGTAGATAGAAGATTTTTCTACGGACAACATAATTTCAAAATCAACAACGCCACTCAATATACATACTGGCATACATGAGTATAGGATTAAGATAACATAAATTTATGAGAAAATGATTTAAGTGTTACAATATTTTAAAAACATGGACATTACATATTGTATGTGTGAGATACCGAGATTCTATACCATCCTGATGTTAGAATAGAAAATCGATCTTGAGACTCCAACCATCAGTTTAAGCTTTTGGTTGATATGATTTCTTGACATGGTATCAGAGCCACTATGACCAAAAGGTCACGGGTTCGAATCCCACCCCCCTCAATTCCAGAGTGGAATATTAACCCCAAGTATGGGGAGACCTGCAGTTGCATCCACGTTCAAAGGGCCCGTGTGAGTGGATGTGTTAGAATATCTTCAAGCCCAAAGGACATTCGTGTGAGGGGTGTGTTAGAATATAAAATCGATTTCATCAACTTAAACTTTTCGTTGAAATGGTTTCTTGAACCAGTATGACCAAAAGGTCACAGGTTCGAATCTCACCCCTTTCAATTAGCACTAGGCATGGAGAGGCCTGCAATTACTTCTACACTTCAAGCCCAAAGGGCATTTGCTGTGAGGTCGCGTGTTAGAATATAAAACCGATCTTGCGACTCCAACCATTCATCAGTTTAAACTTTTGGTTGAGATGATTTCTTGACACCTGAAACACGATCTCATTTTCCGATTTTTTAATTTATTACGGTGTTGGACTTTTAAAGGACAGTCGTACTGTAATTTGTAGTGTTAACTTATTACCAGGACCCAGTTAACTTACTGATAGGACACTAATAGATACTGTACTACGAAGTAAATGAAAAGCTTATTGTGTATACGCACACAGAAATCACATAATTATTTCGTGTTCATTTATTTCCAAAGTTTTAAATGGTGATCGAGAAAAGTGTGTAATTACATTGAGTTGTGACACCAATTAGTCCATGACATATTATATATACTATACAGTAGTCATTATGTTCTTACAAGAGCTTGGGCAAACTTTATCTATCTTAATTTCAGTCAATTCTTTACGTTTGCTTTTATCACAAGGATTAAGGAATTCAAATATAAATATTTTAAAAAGTACAAATATGAAAAGTATAGATGGGAGAAGAAAAAGCAACTTTTACATTAGTAAAATGGAAATGTAGTGAAATGACTAAGGCAATCAAATGAAGAAAACATAAGAAATGACCATCTAGTGTGTAAAGAGGACTGTCTCACACAATTATAATGTGATATTGTCTACCGTGTTTGGTATTTAATACGGAATAGAATATTACTCCGTATAGGAAGAAATAGATTGCATATTTCATTTACGAGTTTGATTAGTACCATATAATATGATTAATAGAATTGTAAAAAGAGTTTACTTCTAGTAATTAGCAATTTTTTTAAATAAATAGAATTTTATTTTCTTGTAAAATGGCTTAGGTGTTTTTAACCAATATGCATACCGAAAAGGAACATATATAAAATGATAATTTATACTTCAATCTACCATTTTACAATATGTTATTTACGAAACACTCAGAATAGCATGATAACCAGTCAAATATGCTAAAAAACTTCGATATGTCAAAGGATTTTTAACATAATCGTACCATTTACCAAACAGTTTCAATAGTTTTTGGGTTTTATATAAGATGGATTTATATACTCTCTCCGTCTCGGTCATCATATCATACTATATATTAATCTTCTAACTCACTGCTGACATGGCATGATAATAATGCACTAAAGATGACATGTCACATTTATAAACACCAACAAAAAGATCCTCAATTAGACTACCTAAGTGATAAATCATTATTCATTTTTATAAAAAGGATTCCTTCCTTTTTTGCATTTAGTGATTCATAACCTCTAACCTGTACTAATATCATCTATAAAAGAAGGAAACAAATTATTAAAATGTAAACAAGATCATGGAATATATTTTAAAATTCGCAAAATTACTAATGTATTCTTTTAAATTCTTATATTGATGATATTCTTCCCAAAAATAGATGTACTCTTACCATTTTATATCTACAGTAATGGTAAAAAGATACTCCATCAACTAATGTGTTTGTCAGTAATTATTACGTTATAAGACGGTATCATACTATGCCCTGTGTGCATAATTACTGTTCAAGATAGAGGCATAAGAGCAGGGGTTAAAACAGTGTTCGGGGACGAAACTCAGCACAGATATTGCATGTGGCATATCATGAAAAAGCTGCCAGACAAGATCGGAACTAGGCTATATCGAGAAACTAACTTCATGAAAGAGTTGTGCTCCTGTGTTTGGGCAGAAGATATCGAACCTTCTGAGTTTGAGGAACGGTGGTGCTCAGTTATATCCTCGTACTGTGAAAAAAGAAAACTAATTTATTAGAATTATTAATGGATAATTTTTTTTAATAATAATAGACCGTCTGATAGTGTGACTTGTGAGACCATCTTATTTCATAATTTGTTATTGTGTAAGACGATCTCATTAAATAAAATGACAGTCTATTTGTTAATAAATCTGAATCTTTTTTACGAAAATAGATTTTCGGAAATAGTTTTAGATCGTCTTGCTTTATAATTTGTGTATAATTATTTTACATGCTACATTTTTTTTTCGTTTATTTTTTATGTGTATATATACGAGTATAGGAGGGTAAGTTTCTTACCATTAAAAGGTGGTATACTATAATTATAATATGGAGTAAATGTCATTTATAAGACTATACTTTTACTTTATTTCAATAGAAGATGCAGTACTATACACTGTTGTCGACGGTGGACACCCCGGTTTACACCAAAAAAATAGAAGATGCAGTACTCTAGATTATGAGTGGCTATACTTGAGAATTTTTTTCCCGGTCATTTTTTCCACCATTTAAGCGAGATTATACATCCTCTAAATTTTCTAAATGTCTCAATGGACCTATCATAAGGGTCGGGCCATACAGGTCGGGTTAAAATACATGTCGGGTCAAATATGAGTCGTGTCATACGGGTCACGAGTTGGGTTAGAGTCATAATACCGGTCAGAAATTAGTAACTAATGCCTTTTTATAAATTATAATTTTTTTAAAAAAATGTAAAACCTGTTTAATATAAATATTTTTATCTTATTCAATGTTTATCTTAATTATATTGAAAGAATTATAGAAATTAAGTTATTTTGAGAATTATTTTATTATTAAAAGTTATATAAAATTGTTTTTTTAATTATTTTTGAAATTTAAAGTAATGAATATAATATTTTAAAATTATTTTTGAAATATAATATATACGAAGTAAATATTAATACGTTAATAAATATCTTGATTTATCTTTGAGTCAACAAGGCAAACCGTTCGGGTCAGTTTTTGACCATAAAGTAATGGGTCATTTTGTGTTCGAACCGAACGGGTTACAGACTTACAAGTCAAGATTTTCGGGTCTTTACCCTGGAAAAAAACGGGTGAGGCCGGCTCGGGTTTCTGGGTAATTGGGTGAAAATTCGACAAGTCTACATGTCAGTCATATTTTAAATAACTTATCATTTTGTTAAAATAATCTGGCATAAGAATTGTACACGTAACCAACTCTAATATATTCACCAAAATAATCAGCTCTAATTTATTGTGTTTTACATTTATATAAGATTCACTTTAGCTAATATGACTTTCAATTTATTAACAATATATACGAAGTATTAGCTTAAAGGTAATCATCTAATTATAAAACAGCCCGTGAAATTCACGGGTTTAAAACTAGTATTATATTAAAGCTGAAACCATCAGCCTAATAAGATGTCACGTGTCAATAGCCTTATAGTGTGCCATGTGTCAATAACTGTAATTCTAATACTTAATGGAAAAAAATAAAAAAAAATCGAATTAATCGGAAAGGATATTTTGTTTAGTTACAATATTAGGATAATTTTAGAATATCTTTTAAAGAATATATCATGCGGATTGATTGACTTAAATTTGACTAATTAAGTTTTAAATCTGACTAATTAAGGTTAGAATATACCCATAGTGGTATTTTAGAATACTTTTTAGAATCCTCCGGTGAGTTTTTTTTTAAAAAAAGATCTTACTTAAAATATGAGATTTTAAACTGGTTGGCATGATTATATTATAAACCGCATTTTTTCCTTAAAAAATGGTTTGTTCCGATTTGAGAATATTCTCATTCTAATCAGACTATATTTTGACGATTATGAATAATTCTAATTCTAAAATCTACATTTACAAAATTCTAACATGACATTATAAAATAAAAATAAAGAAAAAGAATCGGATACATATACATGTTTACTTGATTGACATACAAAAGGCAACTAATCACGATAAAAATGACGAGGACGGAGGGATTATAAGATTTCAAGCAATTTTCCTAACAATGCATTTTAAGTACAATGTGAATATTGTAATAATAACAATGATTTGAAAATTTAATAGTGTGAGTGTTCTCATGAACTATTCGAGGAGTGGTTCGTCAAATTTTGATCATGATGCATTCCATTCGTTTTAATCAATTTTTTTTAATTATTAAGAAGCATATATATTTAATTAAAGTTAAACAAATAACTGAGACGAGTATAGTAGATTTAAGATGCTTTTAGATATTTTCATCTATCATATAAAAGTGAGAAAATGTAACCTAACAAAAGGGTGATGATAAAATAACTTTTTCAAAAAATAAAACCAATTGTAGAGTCTCCATTAAGACGATACTATCCGGCTTAAGCTTAAGACGGGTTAAGTACATACCACTTGAGTATATAAAAAGGAAAAGTAATTTATCTTATATACATAGGTGGTATGATACTTGACCCGTTTTAAGCATGAGAATTTGTGATCTTTCAATTGCTACATTTTTTTAAACAATTGTATGATTTCTATACAAGAAAAACATAATATCACTCCGAAATTACTAATACCACTCATGTTTGTGAGACAATGAAATGCAAATTAGGATATTATTATTTTCAATTTATATAAGTTGTAGTGACTTTAAAAAATTATCTAACAGCTTCATAGTATTATAAATTAAATAGAAAACAAATAACATGTAGGTAATAAATAAAATACAAATGTTGTTATACTACATAAGTACATAGTAAATTGAAAAAGCTTCGTAAAAACCTAAGGGTAGACATGGAAATTGGTAACACCCGGTGTCGCTATCTCATTCCTTTGGTTAAGTAAGGTTGACTCATTTGGTGTTGGGTCTGATTTCGGCTTGTTTTTATGAGTCATTTCGGCCCCCTTGGGCCAGGCCAATTCGAGTCAGATTATTTCACGACAAGAGAGTAAGAAAGATTTTATTCGTTAATTTGGCAAAAACCTTTTTTCTAAATTAGGGTTAGTAATTGATTTTCTATTTTTATATAAGTAATATCAGCTATATTGCTAAATTAATTATTTCAAGTCATTTTAGGCCCATTTAGATTTCATTTTATAAATATAATACCAACTATCATTAATTCCTCTCATCTATGGACTGAATGCAAGGCAAGTTTGTTGAACATCTATTTATATTTCTTAGAAAATTTATAAGTGGATAAAAAACTAATAAATTCTTTTTAATTCTTTTTCCAAGGTGTTACTCTTAATGAGAAATATGCGCCTTGATTTGGGAAAGTCTGATATCAAAGTTAAAGATATTCGAGAATTTGATGAATGGATAGGACTGTTGGACAAGGTACAATAGAAGGAATGGGTGTTGTGAAAAAGATGATTTACATTATGACATTGAAAGGTAATGAGTAAATAAGGTGTCCCCATTTTAAATATCTCAAATTAACTGTATTAAATGACAAAATGATTTACAATATTGTGAGGCAAGTGTTAAAATAACTCAATAAACAAAATAAAAAAAATAAGTATTTGGACACTAGAAAGCGAATGAATGGGTGCTGGTGATGGTGGGAGATTGTGATAGAGGAGGGGTCTCGATGGGTGGGTAGTAATAGGATGGGGAGTCACACAAGATTACTAGAAACGAGAAGGATTGGGGTCACGCATGAGATGGGGCGGCCGGGATGATGGTTATACTGGAGGAACGAGACGTATGTCGAGGATGGTAGGAGTAAGAGGGGGCATGGTAGTTGGAGGAAGTAGGATATGGTTTAATTTGCAGGGTGGTGGTTAGGTGTAGGGGCTGCTGAGATAGGGGTGGAGAGGGACATCATGGTCTAAGGAGTTGGGTATGGTCACCACTGCGGTGAAGGGTCTGCTGGTGGGTCTCGAGATAGTCGGTCAATGATGACAAATGTTGTTTCGCCTGAGGACCAGGCGATGGTGGGTGGGAGAGGAAGTGAGAGAGAAGGTAGAGAATTGACAGGAGAACAAACAAGAGGGGTAATTTGATAAAAATCGTACAAAAACGAGTAAAATTAATTGCTTATTGCGTAAATAAACAGGTTGTAAAATGGAGTAAAACTCTTAGGACTCGAGTTTTGGACAGATTATGACTCGAATTTTAACAATGTGATGGGCTGTTTGATTGTGATTAAAATGACTAAAACAAACACAAATAACATTGATTTTTGACAGAAACTCTAAGGACTTGATTTGAACACTCAAATGGACTTATTTAAGGACCAACAAACAACACAAGGACAGATTTTAAAGCTAACAAAAGACTCAACCTAAACAAGGCACGAAACAGCCTGTTTTGGACGAAAATAAGACCATAAATAAACTTGTTTAACTTGAATGAAAGCAATGGAATTAATATTTTAATTTAAATGCTTATGAACTAAACATTCAAATAACAATTTCCTCAATGACTTAGGCAACAAAACAGAAACTTTGGGACTATTTTGACACGAAAACAAGAACAAGTAACCGAGATATGACTTAAACTAGATCACGAAGCAGGTTTAAGTCTTGGAATTAAACTCAAGATCACGAAGCAAGAGTTAATTCCGCCTCAAACACTAAGTAATGAGGGGTTTTCTGCACTAAGCAAGAATAAAATTGATTGAAAACTTCAGTTTCAAACTCATATTTTAATTCACTCAAATCTGATTTTTACAAAGAGAAAAGAGCTCCTTAAATAGAGTCCTTGTTGCAATCCTAGCCCTACATCTAAAGTAACATCTAAGGGCTCAAAAGAGTCTTCTAAGAGGACAATAAAACGGCCCCAAGGACCTTACACAAATCATAAAACAAAAACTATAAGACAACTAACATAAAGAGAATTGTTGGCAATAGTACAAGCTTCCTTGGCATGCTCTTCTTATTTATCTTATAAGGACTTCTTGGGCAGATGGTGGGGCTCGTCCATAAGGAGTATAATACCCAAACTTGCAACAAAAAGTACTTTAGAGCCTTCTTAGACAAAAGAAGAAAGCTTGAAAGCGATGTTTAGCACATACTCCAAAACCGTATTCATTGTGACCACTCGGTTTGGTGCTGTCTTTTGCATCTGATTTAAACCCTTTCAACATTAATGATCCTGGGCAAAAAAGGCTCTAAACTCATCATAGAAGAGTCTTAGGCCGGAAAATGGCATGTGTTCTTAGACGAAATTGAAGTTGGACCTCGATTTTGGTGAAGGACCAAAACCGGGTAAAAGGATGCTTGGTGTTGTTGCCATTTTTGCTTCAATCCCTCCCTCTTAAAAAGGACTTGCCCTCAAGTCCTGGAAATCATAATCCTCAATCTCCACATAGCTTGGACTCAAGTCCCCAACATCAAATGTAACATGAATTCCCAAGAGATCAACCTTGTACTTGTTGAACCCAATTTGCTTGATGACTTTGAAAGGACCTTCTTCACTTGCCATGGACTGTTTTTTCCTTTGCTTGATGACCTTACTCTTGCTCATATTCACCCATACAAGGTCTTCTGGCCTGAATACTTGTGTTTGCTTAAGAACCGTGGACATTTCCTTGCATTTGGTGGCCTTAGCATGGATGAGAGGTTCCTTTTCAACTTGTTTCTTGACTCCTTTCCATTCCTCAACAATTGACTCGAAAAATTGTATTTGGGCAGCCTCATTGCCGTGACCATTGCCACTAGCCTTGCACTCGAATTCAAATCAGCTAGTTGAACTTGGAATAGAGAATTTAGTAGGCTCACATTGCAAGCTTTCAAAGAAACCCTCGGTTTGATCTTTCCATTTGAGTAATGCTTGAACCCTTGACTCCTTGAACTCATCTTTGGCATGGACAACATGGACAGTCCCCACGCCATCCTACCCTTGACTCACATTGTCTTCATTGATCAATAATACTTTCTTGGGTGGTTCAAACATGGACTCGGGTGGTAGGGGTGCTAGCACAACTTCCTTTGAACTAAGCTTGAAAGTATAGGTGTTGTCTTGACCATTGTGCATTGAATCTTTATCAAACTCCCATGGCCTGCCAAGTAGAAGATGGCAAGCATCCATAGGTAGAACATCACAAAGAACCTCATCAACATAGCTCTTGCCCATGGAGAAGGACACTAGGCATTGCTTATCCACCTTAATTTCAGCCCCTTTGTTGAGCCACCTCAACTTGTAAGGATTAGGATGATCTTGTGTAGGCAAAGAGAGCTTCTCAATGAGAGTATTAGAAGCCACATTAGTACAACTCCCTCCATCAATGATAAGGTTTCAAACTTTTCCTTGAATGGTATACCTAGACCTAAAGAGTTGTTGTCTTTGGTTTACTTCCATATGTTGGGTACTCAATGCTCTCCAAATGACCAAACACACTCCCTCATCCGGTTCTACAACCATGGCAGCCTCCTCTTGCTTCTTAGGCTCCTCACAATCATCACAAACAAGTATTTCATCCTCACCCCAATGAACTACCTCAAATGTGCTAAGGGCTCTCTTGGTTGGGCACTCTTTAGCATAAAGACCGAATTCTTGACATTGGTAACATTTTTTCAGAGATGTGGTGTTTTTGGGTGGAACCATGAGTGCCTTGCCTTTGTCAAGAGTAGGTGTTTTGTTTTGAGGGGTTGGTTCATCAACCTTGGCCTCGGTTTGGGTTGAGGAGGGGGCTGTTTTTGTGGAGGTAGCTCTCCCCTTTCCCAATTTCTCAACCCTCAAAGATAGGTTCACGGCCTCCTCAAAGGACAACACTTGATGCATTCTTACGTTACTAGCAATCTTAAAATCCAAACCCTCAATAAACCTAGCAATCTTTTGTTCGGGTTGTTCATTGACTTCACATTGCAAGGTTAATTGTTCAAAGTCTCTAAGGTAAGACTCAATGGGTTGTTGGTCTTGTTTAAGTTGAGTGAGCCTAATAAACATGTCTTGAGTGTAGTCTCTAGGCACAAACTTATCCTTAAGTTTCTTTTTCAACTTAGACCATGACTTAATAGCCTCTTTACCATCTCTTCTTCTCTGATTTTTCAAGTTTTCATACCAAAGAGAAGCATAGCCTTTAAGTTTCAAGATTGCAACTTTGAAAGATTTGATATCCGAATAATCTTTAAACTCAAAAACTCTTTCAACGGTTCTAAGCCAATCTAACAAATCCTCGGAGTTTAGACTACCATAAAAATCAGGGATTTCTACCTTTACATCCTTGTTGTGCTCTTGTTGAAAAGCCTCAACCATGGAGTCCTCTGAATCTGAAAATGGCTCCTCTTCTTGGACACCTCGGCCTCCTCTTCCACCTATGTAAGCACGGCCTCTACCTCTGCCCCGTGGTGGTTGTCCTTTTCCTCTTGGTGGTGTTGGAATGTTAGCCATGATAGCATTGAAGGAATCCAACAACAAGTCACATTTTTCAGAAAGTTGAGTGACTTTTGTTTCAATTCCGGTAAGCCTCTCCTCACTCATGGTTGTTTTTTGTGTTTTTGATGTGGTTAAGGTATAATGAACTCACAAAGAAAGGCTTTTTGTTGTTAACCAAAGCTCTGATTACCAATTTGGAGTAAAACTCTTAGGACTCGATTTTTGGACAGATTATGACTCGAATTTTAACAATGTGATGGGCTGTTTGATTGTGATTAAAATGACTAAAACAAACACAAATAACATTGATTTTTCACAGAAACTCTAAGGACTTGATTTGAACACTCAAATGGACTTATTTAAGGACCAACAAACAACACAAAGACAGATTTTAAAGCTAACAAAAGACTCAACCTAAACAAGGCACGAAACAGCCTGTTTTGGACGAAAATAAGACCATAAATAAACTTGTTTAACTTGAATGAAAGCAATGGAATTAATATTTTAATTTAAATGCTTATGAACTAAACATTCAAATAACAATTTCCTCAATGACTTAGGCAACAAAACAGAAACTTTGGGACTGTTTTGACCCGAAAACAAGAACAAGTAACCGAGATATGACTTAAACTAGATCACGAAGCAGGTTTAAGTCTTGGAATTAAACTCAAGATCACGAAGCAAGAGTTAATTCCGCCTCAAACACTAGTAATGAGGGGTTTTCTGCACTAAGCAAGAAGAAAATTGATTGAAAACTTCAGTTTCAAACTCATATTTTAATTCACTCAAATCTGATTTTTACAAAGAGAAAAGAGCTCCTTAAATAGAGTCCTTGTTGCAATCCTAGCCCTACATCTAAAGTAACATCTAAGGGCTCAAAAGAGTCTTCTAAGAGGACAATAAAACGGCCCCAAGGACCTTACACAAATCAGAAAACAAAAACTATAAGACAACTAACATAAAGAGAATTGTTGGCAATAGTACAAGCTTCCTTGGCATGCTCTTCTTATTTATCTTATAAGGACTTCTTGGGCAGCTGGTGGGGCTCGTCCATAAGGAGTGTAATACCTAAACTTGCAGCAAAAAGTACTTTAGAATTTGCTTAGACAAAACAAGAAAGCTTGAAAGCGATGTTTAGCACATACTCCAAAACCGTATTCATTGTGACCACTCGGTTTGGTGCTGTCTTTTGCATCTGATTTAAACCCTTTAAAGATTAATTATCCTGGGCAAAAAGGCTCTAACTCATCATAGAAGAGTCTTAGGCCGGAAAATGGCATGTGTTCTTAGACGGAATTGAAGTTGGACCTCGATTTTGGTGAAGGACCAAAACCGGGTAAAAGGATGCTTGGTGGTGTTGCCATTTTTGCTTCATAAAATCTACAATAATTTTATATCCACTTTTTTATTTCACCTCTCATAAGTTTAAAAGGTTGAGGAAAAAATGCAGAATACTTCGAATAAAATTAAGCAACATAAACTTATCAAAAATGTATGGGTAGACAAATTATTTCGAAAATTTAGTTATTTACTAAATCCAAAAATTACGCAAGTTTTTACTTTCAATAAAATTTCCGTTGTCACCCGTGCAGTCCACGGATTCAAAAACTAGTTTGTTCACCTATTTCAATTTGAGGCGCCTCGATCAATCAATTGTTTACCTTTCTTTTTTTGAAATGCATTTGATGGACAATTTGATCCTATACACTCAATTTAGTTCACTTGTCATCTAATATTTGGTCTCCTCCTTATTCCTTGGTTTTATGCCAAAACCAAGGATAAACAGATGACCGGAACGGAGGGAGTATGATATAATAGCTCCTCTACCTTCCCCAGCTTGCTACAATAACATCTTCCATTGATTACACAATAGCAAATGCAAATGAATATAAATCATTAAATATGAACATAAGTTTGTGAGGCGTTGATTGATGACATGCATCTTTTGCTCTACTTCTGCAAAACGTACCAACCTTGATATTATTACGAGCCATTAGTGTTCTTGGGCATTGGTCTATACTATCAATGCTCACCATGAATACTAGTAAATTCTATTCAATAAACCTTCCAACCATCACTTTATTATTATTCATGCAAGGAAAAGAATCATTTTCATGTACGTATTTCATAAATATTATTGAATCATCATGTATGATCATCAATTTATCACCTTCCACAAACTCTCATTTAAAACCGTCTATTTCCAAGTTTTCTTTGTGTGTTAAATGAGCCACAACCAGTGGCTAAGCCAGGATTTGACATTTTGAAATTTGGGGAGCAAAAAATTCCAACGAGGACAAACTATTAATGTACTAGAGAGGGAGGTTCAAACCTAGCATTTGTCGATTCCCACCACAACATAAACATTTAATTTTAACCAAGTGGTGTTAGTCCAGTGGTAGCTGGGTTAAACCTTGAAGCTTGCAGAAATGCAGGAGTTGAGAGGTCTCAGGTTCGACTACCAGCTGGGGCGATGATCACTTGGCCACTGCAGCCCCCGAAGGGGGTGGCTTACATGGTCCATGTGGTGGTGCGGGAATGCATGGGCCCGGGGGGACTCAACCCTCTCGTCATCAAAAAAAAAAAAAAAACCTAGCATTTGTGAAATGTTATTTTACAATATCACCATCTTAACCATTAGGCTAGGACATTTTCATTGTATGCTTCGAATTATGAGAAAACCAAGCTATATATATCCTTCTTGTATTATTGAAAATACGGAGTAATTCATTAGCAAACATGCAAAGAGACTATGCACGCATGTTCCATTGTACTCAAATAGACATAAGGCTCTCTAGCAAAGGTTGACCAGGCGGGCGAGTTTTTTAGGGAAAAAATATACTCCACAATAATTTTTTAAGGAAAAAAATAACTATGATCGATTAGAAATACAGGTAAGAAATTTATGCCCTAGACAGAATTTAAAGGTAGCTGACTAGCTTCGCCCATGCTCTCTACTTCTCTAGTATAGAACTATGGATAATAACCACAACATACACTTGAGAATCTCTATATATACTCTCTTATAATCTTTTTATTTAGTCTTGCAATGTATTCTTGATGATACTTCAACCCTTTTATTGACATATGCATAATTGTTTTTTATTTGAATATACAATTTCATGGAAAATAATCTATAACAAATGTGAAATTGTTTTTTACATCATATTTATTTTCAACTTCAAAAATGTAGAACTCGTTTTTCACGTTGCTTGGTCGTTCAACGATTACTTGGACTGCTTAAGTTTTTGGAAGTAGTAAAATAAGCAAAGGTATCAATTTACGCTCACACAATAATGTTACCATCACGATATACACAAATTATAATAACATGCAATCTAAGGAATCGTTTGGTTCACCATGGGAAGATAAAATTCCCGGGAAGATTAAATTCATGTGAAGTTGAAAATCACGTGAATTGTAGAAATCTTGTTTAGTTGGATGCGGGAACTTGAATTCATGTGGGAACTCCCACTTACCTAGGGGGGGCTAGGTAAGTGACTTCCTACATTATGTAGGAATTGGAGTTCCATAGGAAGTTCTACTTCCCATGAATTGGGCAACCAAACAAACCTTCATTTAGCTACTTCCCATGATTTTCCAATTCCTATGAATTTGGAAGGCAACCAAACAACCCCTAAGATGCTTCAAAGTGGTATAAGATGTCGGAGTAACTTTTTAAAAAGACGATCTCATATATTACTAGCTCATTTTATGTACGTAGTATATAAAAGGTGTCAAATATTTTATGTTTGTAATCCCCTTGAATAGAGTTGGTAATTCTTATTGATATATATATGGAGTATACAAACAATATGTTGATATATTTACGAGATATGCACAACTATTCTAGCGATATTCTAGGAACGTAATCAGGAGAATATATTTACATAATATTCACAATATTATACTATCTAACGCGCCCCCGCAGTTAGAGTGGTAGGAGGCTGGATGCTCAAACAGTCAAACTGGTACAAAACCGAGTGAAGAGGTGACGAGGAAGTCCTTTGGTGAAAATATCAACATATTGGTGTTCAGACGGGACGTGCAAAACACGGACTTCACCTAATTTGACCTTATCGCGAACAAAATGAATATCAAGCTCGACATGTTTAGTTCGCTGATGTTGGACCGGGTTGCCGGAAAGGTACACTACGGATATATTGTCACAAAAAACAATAGTCGATCGCTGAATTGGGACATGAAGCTCAAGTAATAAATTTCGTAGCCAACTCGTTTCAGCGACGGCTTGTGATACACCCCTATATTCTGCCTCGGCACTTGATCGAGAAATAGTAGCTTGGCGTTTCGAGGACCAAGAGACGAGCTTTTCGCCTAGAAACATAATACCCTGATGTACTGCGACGAGAGTCGGGGCAGCCAACCCAATCGGCATCAGAATAAGCCGTGATATGGATGGAGTGAGAAGGCCGAATAGTAAGATCATGATCAAGCGTGCCTTGAATATACCGGATAATACGTTTCAAAAAATGAAAATGAGAAGCACGGGGATCATGCATAAATAAGCAAACCTGTTGTACGGCATAGACAATGTCGAGACGGGTTATGGTAAGATACTGCAGGGCACCTGCCAAGCTACGGTACAACGAGGGGTCATCAACGGGGGGACCAGAATCAGTACTCAACTTAGAACCGGGATCCACAGGGGTGGAGCTCGGTTTGCAAGAACTCGTATTAGCACGGCTGGCGATGTCCTTAGCATATTGCTGCTGTGACAAAAACAACCCATGGGAGGTACGACAGACACGAATACCCAAAAAATGATGGAGGGGACCAAGGTCAGTCATATCAAATTCCCAAGAGAGAGACGTGATGATAGATTTAACAAGGGCAGCACTTGAAGCGGTAATAACAATGTCGTCGACATAGAGAAGTAAATAAGTTGTGGTCGTAGGTGTCTTATAAATAAATAGAGAAGAGTCACAGACACTGATTTTGAAACCTTGAGAGGTAATATACGTTGCAAACCGATGGTACCAAGCGCGAGGCACTTGTTTGAGGCCTTATAAGGATTTGCGAAGCTTGCATACATGATGAGGAGTAGACAGGTGGCCAAAACCAGGTGGTTGGTGTATATACACTGTTTCTTTCAAGTCCCCTTGTGAAAATGCATTTTTAACATCTAATTGGTGTATAGGCAAGGACCTGGAAACGAAAAGGCTAAGAACTGTGCGGATGGTCGTCGTCTTGACCACCGGACTGAAAGTTTCATCACAATCAATACCCACTTGCCGTTTTTTACCATTAACCACAAGACGTGCCTTGTATCGCTTTAGAGAACCAACTGCATGAAATTTATGTCGAAACAACCACATACAACGAATAATAGATGCATTGTTAGGCCGGCGGACCAAGTACGTCCCAAGTATGATTATCCCGTAAAGCAGTAAATTCGTCCTGCATAGCACGGCTCCAATTACGGTCACAGAGGGCAAGGTCGGGGGATTTGGGTAAGGGAGATATGTCGGGACTAGTGACGAGGGCTGATGCAGGAGTATTATAAGGTAATGATTTATTAATAAGTGGAAATATTTGAAAAATGATTAAAGGATTTAAGATTGATTCAAAACAAGCAACCGTGGTAATTTTGGGAAGAAATCAGTCAGAACCGAAGACAGATCAATGAACACACACGCGGACTGTTCAATACGCTCCAGCATTGTTCACGTGTTTACTTGACGCCCAAGGAAGAGACGTCGAGACTTCTTACCAAAAGGAGTCATATCCTAGTTTAATTATATTTAGGTAATAAGTATTTTGTGTTCAAATAGGATTATCTTATTTTTCTAAGTCGAGTTGGTGTAATACTTTCCTAATTTATTTAGGAAAGCTTAGTTTTCTAATTCTAGATAGAGTAGTTGTTATTTCCTAATTAGTTTAGGAAAGTTTATTATTTTTAGGGAGTTTAAGGTCGGTCTAATTAGTATAAATAGGGGTCTTATGTATTCAGTTTTTACATACATTGAGTTTGGGAATTAATACAAATTTTCTTGTTGCTTATTGCTTGCGAGCTTTGAGTGTCTTATTTCTTTCTTGCATGGGAGAGATTAGAGTGTGAGTTGATCCTTGCGAGGTGAGAGTCATAAAAACCAGTCGTACGTTGCAATCAAGTTCCTTGCGAGGGAGGAGAGAGTGATCACGTCATATCTTTATTATTTTTGTTCAAAACATATAAAAATCAAATAAACAGTTTAATTTCCGCTGCGTATTTTACAACATAAAATGAACAGTCCAACATACTGTTCTAATCCTTAAAAATCGAGTAGATTTTACATCAAGGGCGTTGGGCTTAAATATGCCGTTCATGGCACAAGTTGACATGGTGTGTGTGGGTAGTTTGGGAGGCGGTGGGGGTGGTGGTGGTGGTGGTGGTGGTGGGGGGAAGGGGTGGTGGTTGCGGAAGCTGGAGTGGTGAGTGGGGTCAAAAGAATGTGATCAGGAGACGAAATAGGGGAGTGGGCAGGGGATGAGGCAGGTATAGGCGAGGTGGGGGGAGTGTCGAAGGTGTCGGGTTTGCAGGGGTGGGGGGTGTTGAGGTTGAGGTGTTGGTGGGTCTGGTTGGGGGTCAATGGAGTCGTAGAGGAGGGGATTTGTTGTGTCAGAGGTGGGTTCGAGGAAGGAGTAAGAGTTTGGCTTTGACCGTGATGTTTCTGCGAAAGGGAAACGATTTTAATCGAAGAGCACATGGCGAGACACAATTAATTTACCCATGGAAAGGTCTAGACATCGGTATCCGCGCTGGTTTGGAGGATAACCAATGAAGACACAATGTTTGAAGCGTGGGGCAAGCTTATGTGGTCTGGTGGCTGCGGTATTTGGGTAGCAGAAGCATCCGAATACTCCGAGGTGATCGTATGATGGGTTTTTGAGATAGAGAGCGAAAGTGGGAGTTTTATAATTGAGAGTGGTGGTGGGTAAGATGTTGTGGAGGTGAACGGCGGCATGCAGTGCCTCAACCCAAGATTTGGGTGGAATAGAATCGTGGTTGAGAAGGACAAGGGTGATATTGTTGAGACGCTGGATCATTCTTTCGGATTTTCCATTTTGTGGGGAGATTTGTGGGCACGAAAAACGAAAGACTAGGCCGTGTTTAGTGGCGAAATTGTGAAAATAATTGTTATCGAATTCTCGACCCAAATCGCATTGAAAAGATTTAATTAGCCTATTAAATTGGGTTTTGACGAAATTATTAAATTGAATTAATTTGTCGAAAACCTGTGACTTAAATTTTAGTGGGTATATCCAAACAAATTGGGTAAAATTGTCGATTAAAACCATATAACATTTATGACCGTCTTTGCTTGGTATGGGTGATGTCCATGAGTCACTGTGTATAATATCGAACGGGGCAAGGGCTTGAGACATAGAATCATGAAACGGTAATCGCTTATGCTTACTAATATGGCATGAAGAACAAGAATCATAGTTTGAAAATTTATTACAAGCAATACTTTGACGAGATTTTAAAAAATGCAAAATAGATGCCCCGAGATGTCCGAGACGGGAATGCCATAAGTCGGGGCCGTGGAAAAGAAAAGCTTAAGGCGTGCTTGTGGAAGTGCAGGGCTGACTCGTGGATGGAAGGGTGGACACGGGGTAGAGCTCGCCATCACTGTCACTCCGCAAAATCATTGTCCGAGTCGGAATATCCTTCATAGAAAAGCTAAACGGATCAAATTCAACGTTTACATTATTGTCTTTGGTGAATTTACGTACAGAAATCAGATTTCTAATTATATTAGGTGTGTGAAGGACATAGCGAAGGTGTAGGGAGCGAGAATTAGTAGGTATTAGGGAGGTGCCCGATCTCGAAACTGGAACGCTATTGCCGTTTCTGACATAAATAGAACGAATATTACTCGTATTAAACGGGGAAGTAAGCATACCTGGGTCAGAGGTATAGTGAGGGGATGCACCCGTATCCATATATCATGGGTCAAGCTGAGATTGAACCGAAAGAGCCTGAAAAGCTTGACTTAAGTCTGTTTGTTGAGGGGCTTCGGTCTCCATAACAAAAGCTTATCCTTGGTTACGGGGCTGTTGAGCACGATAATTAGGACACGGCAGACCCTGAGATGCCCATGGTTGAACCTATCCGGGATAAGTGGGGTATGGGCACGGTGGCCGCGTCCATGGGGATGGCCAGGCAGTGGGTGGAGCCCACTGGGACATGAGTTGGGCAATCAGTTGCGAAGGGGTATTAGAATTGTTATTATTAGACCGATTGTTGTTATTGCGATTATTATTATTACGACGAGAAGAACGATTATTACCCGAGTTGCTAGATTGACCTGACTGATGTTGCTGTTGGCGAGGGGGACCGGAGCGGTGGCCTTTGGAGGGTGGTCAACTGTAATACTACGGTTTTCTAAGTTTGTTACTCGGCCGAATATGGCTTAATCGGCCGAGTAGTGTGTCGTGTGTTTCTAGTCAGGCTACTGTTCAGGAATACTCGGCCGAGTATGGTAATACTCGACCGAGTAAGGGATACTCGGCCGAGTATACTCTATACTCGACCGAGTATCCGGCCTGACGGGATTTATTTATGCGGTTTGATTAAAGATGATTAGAGTTATAAAACGGGATTTACAGTTTCACTTTTACTTTTTACAAAACCTAAACCTTCAAACGTAACTCTAATCACCTCTAATCTCCCTCAAGATCGTGGATTGTGTAGACACCTCGTTTCTGCACCTCTCGCAAACCACCCGGTGATGATTGGGCCGCATGTTTGATTCGCGGAACGATTTGTGACAGTTCGTAAGATTATCGTCAAGTGATTGCTCAAATATTAATGTCAACCTCTTAGTTGTCATCTACGTCCTGATACGGTCGTTTTGGCAGTAATTAGAGTACATTCGGAGTCCGGGTCAAAAACCGTCTCCATTTTCTGATAACTGTTAAATCCCGAGTCGGAATGTTCTGGAATGTTCCGGATATTTCTATTCCATATTTCACAAATTTTATCTTTTGGCAAATAATATCCCGTAATATTCATGATAAATATTAAGGAAGATCGGATTATTTCCGTCCTACCATAACTCAAACGCGGAAATCTTTCTTCAGCAGGAGGAAACCTCCTGGGAATAGACGAAGCAGGTGCTGCGCCTCTTCCAAGGGACGCAGTGGCTGCTGCGCCTCTTCCCAGGCCCTTCTTTGCATGATTTACGTATCTTTTTTATATCTTTCCGAGATTCACTTCCAAAGAGTCTCCGAAACCCTATTTCCTTCACGTGATTAGTATAAATAGGAGCCTTCGTTCCTCATATTTCTCACGCGAGTGTCCGCCCTTCTCTTCTCCCTTTGCATTCTAGACTTTGTTCTTACTAATTGGCGCCTACGTGCTTGGACTTCCGACCACGTAAGCTCGGATCTTTCCGGGTACCAGCCTCTCCGTTGCATGACCGACCAATTTGACCAACTACACAATAATCAATCTAATCAACTCTAATTAATCAATCGTTTTCCTCTTACGAGGGCACTCTCTTTGCATTCGCGTCGAGCATCACTAATCGATTTTCTTAGTCCTTCTCGTTTCGTCAACATGTAAGTCTGAGGGTGTAAATCTCTCTTTTGTTTATTGTACCTTTAATTATTGTATAATCAATTGTAAGGTTTATGTCGAAAATACCTCATTAAAACCGATTTCTAAAACCGTCTTTAAAAACCTGTTTTTGCGGATTTCCAGTAGATAACCATCGAGAAAGGACGCAGCAACTGTTGCGCCTCTTCGAAGGAGCGCAGTTCCTGCTGCGCCTCTTCGTGAGGCTGCCGCAGTTCCTGCTTCCTTTCTTCTTCGTTTGTCCTCTGTAATTCGTATTCAAATTCTTTCTTTTGCTTGTTCGTCTATTAATTCTTCATGATAGTTTAATAATCATATGCATATAATTCATCATTCATTCATATGTTTAATTCATTGTTAAATCCGACTTAAATCCCTTATAATCAATATTTGCGGGTTTTCGTCATTAGATTCAGTTCCGGGTTGTAGAGATTCAATTTGTTCATATTGAGTTTCTGGAATTCATCGTTGATATATTTTCATCTGTTTATTCATTAATTCGTCATCATTCATCGTGTTTAGTCTAAATTAATTTAGTTAGTTTGTTTAATTCACCAATTAACATCTTTATTTCATGTAATTAATTCGTCTAATTCCGTCTTATCCATGTTTATCGCTTTCATGACCCCTTCATATGTAAATAATACATTAAATCACTTTTATCCGAGTCAAATAATCTGATCAATCCCTAAAATTAACAATTAACATTAACGATTTGCAGTTCCGGCTTCATAGCCAGAACTCACCCTTGGAACAGACGCAGCGTCTGCTGCGCCTCTTCCAGAGGGCGCAGTCCTGCTGCGCCTGTTCCAGGATCATTTCTGTCCCTGAACTCCGTTTCTGCCTTGACCTAGTTTAATTAGTCTACGTTAATTAACTATTATCCGTAATATCGCTAATTCCTGTTCGTATTTTATTCTTTTATTCTTTTATTTCTTTTTCTCAAATTATCCGTTTTAAAGGTATTTTCGACATAAATCGCCTATTCCGTTGTAATTAATGTAATTTTCATTATTGTAATTTTCTTTTATTGTATTGCTTTTATTGTTTGTATGTTTTCACATGTAAATCAATATTAACTCCTACTTCGACATCAATTGCTTGTTAAATTAATTGTTAACCGGCTTAGTTTAATTCTCACATGTTAGGATTAATCTATGGATGTTGCATTGCATGCATACAACTGACGATATATCAAGTATGAATAAACTCCCTAATCATTAGTAGAGGCCGCTATCGAGGCGGGCGGGATTAGGTGTTCGATCAAAAGAGCTTCCTAATACGTACCCTCACCCCTTACTCCAGATCTCCGTGAGCACCCGTGTTCATTGGCATCCACGAGAGTCATTCTAGACATAGAATGCTAAGGGTAACGATTGCTTAGTGTTCATGTCACTACTTTATGTCTTGACATGACATGAAGTATTCGAACGGTTCCAATTTCCCATAAAAATTGGTGGCGACTCCATACAAAATGCAAACGCTTGTTTCCGCTTCCTCACCAAGCGCCCCCGTGGGCGGCCCGCTGTCCACAGATTGTTCGTGAGTCTTGTTCATTCCTCTATTGTGTCGATTGCGTCGATAAGCCTCTAGTTCTACAAGTTTTGTCAGTTTGTCTTTTTATGGTTTACCCTAGTTTTGTAATTTGGGCAAAAAGGGAGGTTTTGCATGATTGTAATTCGATTGTATGATTATTGTTAGGTGGAGATTTTGTAGAGGAGCCGTTCTAGCTTTCTTGTTGACTCGTATCAGATTTGTGCTAAGGTAGGGTTTCCCTACTAAGTTGATTGTATAATTAATTTAAGATGTCTGTTGTGATTTAATTGATATGAATAATATTGCTGGTTGATCGTTGTTGGTTGATTGTATATTGGAGTATTGGAGTTGAGATGATTGTTGATGATTGCGAGGTACGTCCTCGGCTGAGTGGAGTCACTTGCGGGAGTGGCTTCACGCCCTTGATTCGCCCTTTGTGGAACCCGCCACAAAAGGAGATGTGCACATTAAGGAACATGGGTTATCGCTCGTGTGATGAGCGAGGCTTAGGTGGGCAAGGCTGCGGTCCCCCACTGGCGATGAGGATTATCTGTTGCGGCAGTAATCTGGCAGGGCTACACACGCAAATGTGTAGTCAGTTACGAGATGTGATTGGGAGTTGGAGATTGGTTGTGGAACAGCTGTTTTATCTGTTGCATTTTGTCTTATTTTGATTATGCAGTGAACTGACCCCGTTGTATTTTTCTAAAATCTATGGTGATCCATTCGGGGATGGTGAGCAGATTGTGACAGGTGATGATGGTCTTTAGCTATGGGGACGAGATGAGAAGTCATCACTTCGAGTCTAGCTTCCGCTGTTACGAGTTTAGCTGTTTAAGATTTCAGTTGTTTAGAGTATTAGTAAACATTTCTTTTGGTTTGGTTTTGGAACAATGTAATCGTAAACTTTATATACTTAATAAATGTTGTGGAATTGTTTCTTTTGATATACTATCTTTGGGCAACGGAGATGGTAACAGTCTCTCATGCTTAGGTGGTCCTTGGTAAGGCACCTTGGTATGTGGGTGTATTACAACGTGGTATCAGAGCGATGATTCTGGAACCTAAAACCAATGAACCTAATGAACATAGGGAGTCTAAATAAAATGAACCCGAGGAGAGTTGTTTGGAGCTAGCGCAAAGACTTGGGAGACGTTCCAAAGTCGCATTGAGGCCCTTACAATTTCGAGTCGGTCAACATGGGGGTGTCGTGGGGATCGTTGTGTGTTTAAAGTTATGTGTGTTGTACTTATAGCTGTGAATCTTGTGCAGTTGTTGGATGAAATGAAAAAGTTAATTGTGTAGTTGAACATGATAGACTTTGAGCATGATATGTGATTTATTACTTGGCCTTTGGAAGGGTAGTAAAGTATTGAATATAGAATTGCATGTTTATGTATGTTATCGTAAGTATAGCTCGTTTTGGCATGACTCGGTCGAGCAGGGCGGGTACTCGACCGAGTAGGGGATACTCGGCTGGGTAACCAAGCACTCGACCGAGTGTTCGTTTGTGTATACGATGCAGTAGCCACTGGTTGTGATCACTCGGCCGAGTAATAGTTATACTCGACCGAGTAAGGTATACTCGACCGAGTATCTTTCATACTCGACCGAATGTGTTATCTGTGTTTTTGAAGTTGGCTAATGGAGTGGAATACTCGGCCGAGTAGTCTCATTACTCGACCGAGTAGTCCTTACTCAACCGAGTATTTCACCGTACTCGGCCGAGTACTTCTCTGGTGGAGGGTTTTGTTTATTTTGAGCCGTAGGCTATGTGCTTACGTTTCCTTGCATTTATCAGCTTAAAATGCCGCCAAAGAGGTCAGCTGCATACATCCAAGCTTCTGAGATGTCTGTAGATGAGATTGCCCGTGCCCCGTATGATTGAGTAGCAATATGCACTCATGGAGACACTCAAGAATGTGGGTAAGGGAAGCTAGAAACCGGTGGACGCATCCCATCTAAGCACCATCATTGCTCGCTTCCACCCCTCGACTTATGAGGTCATTGGTGAGCCAAAGTTGCTCGATAACTGGCACCGTGAGATGGAGAGTCTTCTTGAGGTCGTGAAGTGTCCGGCGGAGATGGCGGTAGAACAAGTGGCGTACTACCTAAGAGGTGAGGCTGGGGTTTGGTGGCAGAATGTGAAAGAGGATGCTAGAGCATACTACAAGGACCAGGGATACGATACTATACCGTGGGCAGATCTCAAGAGCGCTATGAGGGAGCATTTTGTGCCGGAACACATCCGTCACAAGCTGAGAGCCGAGTTTGATTCTTTCACCATGGCTGATGAGATGTGTGACACCCCCATACTCCAAGTGCCTTACCAGGACCACTTAAGGTATAAGAACGTTACCATCTCGCTTAGCCGAGGCAATGATAATCAAATGACAATGAAGAAACATAATTTAAATAACAATATAGTTTAAAGTGACTACATGATCAAAACCAAAACTGTTAAACTGAAATACAAGATTCTCAGACGGTCTACCGCTAAAACTATCAAAGCTCTAAAACATCGTCTGACACAGCGGAAGACTTCTAACTGCCACGTGATGACTCATCCCAGCTATCCCATACGCGTCAATTCATACCTGCTCAATAACTGCTCACCACCCCCGAATGGATCACCACAGTTTTTAAAACATTTAAACGGGGTCAGTACTAATTACACAATCAAAGTCACACTGAAACAATCATACAAACAGCTCACACACAATCCCAATCTCCATCTCCAATCACCTCATAACTGACTACACACTAAAGTGTGTAGCCCTGCCAGAGTACCCATCGCAACAGATACTCCTCGCCGCCAGTGGGGGACCGCAGCCGTTCCCACCTAAGCCCCACTCATCTCCATCGAGCGATAAACCCATGTTCATTAATGTGCACATCCCTCTTGTGGCGGGTTCCACAGGAGGCGAATTAAGGGCGTGAAGCCACTCCCGCAAGTGACTCCACTCAGCCAGGGACGCACCCCGAAGAACACAGACAGATACAACAACAGTCAACGACAATAAACAACAACCATCACAACACCAACAATTACCAACAACCAATTCCAGTACGATAATTACTCAATAACAATAACAATAACCACACAATCATGTAACTAATACTGAGTAGGGAAACCCTACCTGGAATGCAACACAAACAGCAGACGATCTAGCAGCTGTCTCAAAACCTTTCCTCTACGAACCCTCCTCCTATACACATAATCATACAATCACTACCACATCAACATAAACATAGAAAACCCCCAATCCCAAAAATAGGGTTTAACCAAAACTACCCAAATGCTATATGATGGGGCATATTCTGCACCCGCTGACCGAGTCAACATCTTGACCAAGGTCAAAGCTAAAAGACAGCAAGTCAACAGAAGGACGGGCTAACCGACGCAGCCTATCGGCCTATCACTTGGGTCTCGGTCTCGGCAACTAGCCGACCGAGAGACATATCCGCGTACTCACATCCAGTCCCCTCGGCATGGAGTCAACCAGGCCTGCCGGCCTGCCATGGGTCCCTCGGCCGAGGGTAAGATAGTCTTTCCACCTGCTACGCCACTTGGCCACTTGGCCACTACGTGACAAAAGGTGAAAGTATATAAATACTCCACTTCTCTCAACGAGAAAAGGATCCCAAAATATCATCTAATAATCTCATAATCTGGTATAAACTCTCTTATCTCTCTACAATATATCTTGCCAAGTTAACATACAACTTATCCCTCTAAGTTCACTGACTTAAGTGTCGGAGTGAGTACGTTCGGCCCCAAGCCGAGCCCTCAGTTTGTTCATTGTTACAGGAGAGAGCGAAAGGAAGAGACAAGCAAAGACATCGTTCCACAAGCTCAATTGGTCACAAAACTTGCTCTGGAATTACACCCGGAACAATTGGCGCCGCCTGTGGGGATCACGCGTACTAAAAGCTAGTTACCTACATTCCAAAACAAAACAAAACAAAAAACCATCCAGCGAGCTAAGATGTCAAAACAACAAGAAATTGTGAGTGACGAAACTACATACTACCAGGATGACACGTTCCCCAATTCTGAGATCAGGCAGTCCCCCACCGGCCAAGTCACTGACGTGGCGTACGGGATGCCGAATATGCCAGAAACACCGCTGCCGACCGGCCAAGTCACCGTAATGGGACATGTGGTCGATGCGGCCAAATTTAAGCTATTCCTGGACCTGATGGGTGGTACACCGGTTACCCCTGTCACGCCGACAGGGGCGGCAGCGCCTCCACAGGTGACCAGGGCCCATAAAGTGACTCCGAACAACTTGACCGGAGTGATACAAGGAGCTGGGCATGCCAAGACGCCGGCGGTGCCCGTGGTGCCAGTGGCAGACCTAAGTCCTTCCCCCCCTCGCGGGAGGACTGCGTCGCCGCGGCAACCACGAGGCCTGTCCCGGAGGAACGAGAGAAGTCCGACTCACCAGAGTCGGACAAGAAGCCCCTCACGCCAGAGGGAGAGAAGCCGGACTAAGGTTGCGAGGAGCCGATCGCCGCGTGTCATTCGACACGTGTTCAGACAGCCCCTCAGTGTCTATGTCCTAGAGGTCCCGGTGCCAACTAAGCTAAAGCTGCCGGCCTTATCGTACAAAGGGGATAGCGACCCAACCGACCATGCCGAGGCTTTCGAGTCATACATGTCGGTATGGGAGCAACCTGATGAGGTTTGGTGCCGAGTCTTCCCAACGACCCTGCATGGGATGGCTCAGAGTTGGTACAAGGGGCTGCCCAATGGCTCGGTATACTGTTATGCCGACCTAAGGGACAATTTCATAGCCCAGTACTCTTGCAATAAGAGGAGGTCCGTGGAGACGTCGGACCTCCTAACTATCCGATAGGGGAGGACGAGTCTCTCTGAAGCTATGTGAAGAGGTTCGACGCCAAGGTTCAGCAGATTCGTGAGCTGAACACCGAACTGGCGGCCTTCGCACTGATGAAAGGCCTCCCGAAAGGGGATTTAAAAAACGAGCTCATCAAGTGCGAGGATCTCAACCTGGACTCCGCCAGAAAGATGGCCGACCAAGCCATAAAGGTGGAGGACTATCACAAGACCTGGGTAGGCCACAGTGAAGCTGGGCACTCAGATAGGAAGAGCCGCCGGGACAACACGGATGAAGGTCGCCGTGACGGGAATAGGTCACGGCCTGACAGATCTGCTAGAAAACAGAACTCGGCGGGCGCCGGGGGGAGTTCGGGACCGTACTACCAAAAACGGTACAGTGGTCTCACCCCCCTGGTCGCATCTCCTGCCGAGGTCTTCACCCTAAGCAAGAATGAGGGGCAGAAGTGGGAAAGGCCCCCCAAGGCGAGGGGGGACGGTGACACGAGCCAGTACTGCGAGTACCACGGCCACACCGGTCATTTAACTGACAACTGCCGGCATCTGAAGAATGCCATCGAGGAGCTGATCCGGAAAGGGAGCCTCAGTAAGTATGTGGCCTGAGGCCCAAGAACGGATGTCGGCGGGGCAAATAAAAAATCCGTCTTTGAACGGATAGGAGTAATCCAGGTTGTCATCGGGGGCAACGAGAACGGTGGGTCAGCTCATGGGCACAAACGGCACTTGAATGAGCTATACCAAGCCATCAACTTTGTGCCCAAAACAGCGATCCCCGCTTCCACCATCCCCGATATAACCATTGGGAAGAAGGACTACGAGGGATTCGTTGCCCCGCACAGCGACCCACTTGTAGTCCACCTAGACATCACCAACCATCTGGTCAAGAGGTGCCTGATTGACACAGGCGCCTACACGAACATCATGTTCAGGGAGTGCTTTCTCAATCTTGGTCTGAAGATTGAGGACTTGAGCCCCTGTACCAACCCGTTGTATAGCTTCTCTGGGGCCGGCCTGGTACCCCTGGGGTCAATCAGACTGCCGATGATGTTCGGCGAAGGGAATGCGGCCAAGAATGTTCTATCTGAGTTCGTGGTGATCGACGGTTCGTCTGCCTACAATGTTCTTATAGGCCGAGTCACTTTGAGCGAGGCCGATGCTGTGATGTCCATCTGGGCCCTGACATTAATGTACGTCTCGGACCGGGGGTAAGCACAAAAGCTCGTCTCAAAGGACGAGAGAGATGAAATCGTCAACATCCAAGTATCTGCGAGAGGGTGCAACATGCAATCCCTCAAAGTGGCGAAGAAATCAGAGAAAGGAAAGAGCCCATCCCTGCAGCAGGAGGCCGGACCGATGGATACTAACGTCGGCATGGTCGAAGGAGCCGAGACCGAGGAAGTGGAAATTGACCCAGGACGCACCGTAACTGTCGGTGTCAACCTAGAGCCAAAATTCAGGGCCGATCTCCTAGACCTGTTGAGGAAGAACAAAGACGTCTTCGCATACTCAGCAGCCGAGATGCCAGGCGTAAGCCGGGAGGTGATCGTTCACAAGCTGAACGTACTCTCCACCGGTCGCCCTGTCAAGCAGAAGATGAGAAACTCCTCGGCCGAGAAGGATGAGGCCGTCAAAGCCGAAGTAGACAAATTACTAGAGGCGGGCTTTATCATGCCTTGTACTTACCCTGAATGGCTAGCTAATGTTGTAATGGTGAGGAAATCTTCGGGGGCGTGGAGGATGTGTGTTGATTTTACCAATCTTAATAAAGCGTGCCCTAAAGAGTGTTATCCCTTGCCTCGAATAGATAGTTTAATAGACGCCACAAGAGCTAAACTATCGAGCTCGCTAGACGCCTTCTCAGGGTATCATCAGGTATTCATGGCCGAAGAAGACATGCCTAAGTGCGCATTCATCACCGGTAACGGCACATACATGTATAAAATGATGCCGTTCGGTTTGAAGAACGCTGGCGCAACTTACACCAGGCTGGTGGACAAAGTGTTCCAAAATCAAAAAAGGCGAAACATCGAAGCTTACGTCGACGATGCTATTGTAAAAAGCAAGTCTGACAGCGAGCACCTAGCCGATTTAGACGAGACATTTTGTTCACTAAGGAAATATAGAATGAAGCTCAACCCAAAGAAATGCAACTTCGGTGTCCGAGCCGGCAAGTTCATCAGCGTGCTTGTCAGCGCCAGGGGAATTGATGCCAATCCAGAGAAAGTCCAAGCAATACTAGACTTGCCGGAGCCGAGGAATCGAAAAGAGGTTATGACGCTGACCGGGAGGATGGCGGCTCTTGCCCGCTTTATCTCTCGGTCGACCGACAAGAGCACTCCATTCTTTACAGTGCTGAAGGGGAATAAAGACTTTAGCTGGGGGGAGCAACAGAGCACAGCTTTCGTGCAATCGAAAGCTCACCTCGACACCGCGACCCTGTCCGGGTGCCGACGCTGGGGGAGACGCTATATCTGTATTTAGCAGTTACCTCGGCCACGGTCAGTGCCGTAATCGTCAGGGAAGAAAACAAGCAGCAATTCCCAATTTACTTTATCAGCCATACACTGCTGGCCGCCGAAAGAAACTACCCACTGATTGAAAAAGCAGACCTCGCCGTCGTCGTTGCCGCAAGGAAGTTAAAACCCTACTTCGATGCACATCCCGTGACGGTCTTAACCGACCAGCCATTGGAGACGGCATTGGAAAAATTCGAAAAATCCGGCAGGCTTATCAAATGGGCAGTGGAACTCTCCGCCTTTGGCATTCAGTACAAGCCGAGGCCTTCGATAAAGGGGCAAGCGCTTGCAGACTTCCTGGCCGAGTGCGCATATCAAGAAGAATCACGACCCGGCATGTGGGAAGTGTTTACCGACGGGTCCTCCACGGCGAACAGCTCAGGAGCCGGCATCTTTATCATCAGCCCTAACGGGGACGAGTTTGAGTACGCCTTGAAGTTTACCATCTCGGCCTCAAATAACGAATCTGAATATGAGGCGGTGATAACCGGAGTCGAGTTAGCTAGAGCTGCCAGGGCGGAGCACGTTGTGGTGAAAACAGATTCACTCTTAGTCACTAATCAAATCAGAGGAGAGTATGAGGCTCAAGACGACGGGATGGTAAGGTACCTGGAAAGGGTAAAAGCTGACACCTCAAAATTGAAGTCTTTCCAAATACAGTGCATCCCCAGGTCTGATAACAACCGAGCCGATGCTCTCTCAAAACTTGCCAGTTCAAGCATCAAGAATGTCAGTCGAACCGTGCTGGTGGATATCAGAAATGCTAAAAGCATCGCTGAGACCGTCGGCATGGTGGGCGACATCGAAGCCGAGACGACGTGGATGACTCCGATAAAGAAATACAAGCTAACAAAAGAGTTGCCGGAGGACCGCAGTCTGTCTCAGAAGATAATAAGGATCGCGGCAAGATACTTAGTGTTCGAGGGAGAACTGTACAGAAGGTCCGTAATAAGACCACTCTTGAAATGTGTCGGCCTAGCCGACGCGGAGCTTATACTGACAGAGATTCACGAAGGCATCTGTGGACACCACATGGGGGCAAGAACGCTAGCCCACAAAGCTCTCCGAGCCGGCTATTTCTGGCCCACCATGCTGAAAGATTCAAGGGCAAAAACCCAGAAGTGCAAGAACTGTCAGATGCATGCTCCGGTAATACATGCACCTTCCTGAGACCTGCAACCAGTACTTAGTCCCCTACCATTTGCACAGTGGAGGATGGATTTATTGGGACCATTTCTGACGGCCTCCGGAGGAAGGAAGTACTTGATCGTCGTCGTTGACTACTTCACCAAATGGGTCGAAGCTGTCGCGGTGCCTGCAAAGACAACGGCGGCCGTAAGAAAGGTGATTTGGGAGAATGTCATAACTCGTTTTGGGTTACCCCAAGTCATGGTATTTGACCACGGCCGAGAGTTTTGGAGCGACATGGTAATGAATTGGTTGGAAGAGCTCGGTATCAAATTTGCATACTCCTCCGTCTGCCACCCTCAGAGCAACGGGCAGGCGGAGGCAGCCAATAAAACCATACTGAATGGCTTGAAGAGGAAAGTTGAAGACTTAAAGGGAAGATGGGCTGATGAGCTACCCGACGTCCTGTGGTCCCTTCGAACCACGGAGAAAGAAGCAACGGGGTACAGTCCATTCCACTTAGTCTATGGGTCTGAAGCCGTCCTGCCAATTGAAGCAGCGGTGTCGACATTCAGAACGCAAACCTTTAACCCAGTTGAAAATGAGGAAGGCCTGAGAGTCTCCCTAGACCTGGTCGAAGAAAGTCGAGATACGGCACGCCTCAACTTGGCAGTATACCAAAACCGAATGAGAAGAGCCTACAACCGTAGAGTCCACAAAAGGGACTTAAGAGTAGGAGATCTAGTCCTAAGAAAGTCGGCCGCCACCAACAAAGGAAACATCCATGGAAAGATGACGGCCAACTGGGAGGGACCCTACAAAGTGGTTGAAGAAATGAGGTCGGGTACATACCGGCTGACAGACATGGAGGGTGTTCCTCTAATGAGCCATTGGAACACGGACAACCTTAGGAAGTACTTTGTATAGCGGCGGAGGTGTCCGAGACCGTTGTGGGCACCCCAACGCGTGATTATATCTTATAAGGAATGATCCAAGTTTTCCACCGAAATGCTTGTCCCCTCCGTAGTCGTACCAAGGTAGACGCCACGGCCGAAGCCGGGCAGTCACCGCAATGGCAGTTTATACTCGCGAAAGCGACCAACATGCTTAGTAGACGCCACGGGCAGTCACTACCAGTGCAGTTGATACTCACGAAAGCGACCAACATGCCTTAGGAACGTATAAGTACAGTTGAGACGCAAATCTAGTCGCCTCGGCCAATCCGGGGGTGGCAGAGGAAGCGATCAATATGTCTACAGATACGAACGCTGTCGAGCCGTAACCCCGATTACCTCGGCCAAAGCCGGGAGCGACGGGGACACAACGACCGATATGCTAACATGTTCACAACAGCAGTTGGGAAGCGCGAATCTGACCGCCTCGGCTAAGACCGGGAGTGGAGGAGGAAGCGACCGACATGCCAACATGTTAAAAAACGTTTAAGTACAATTGAGATGCGCATTCTAACAGCCTCGGCCAAGCCGAAAGTAAAAACGAAAAAGCGCTCAATATGTTGAAACGAAAGAAGACAACTGAATGAAGGATCAAAGCCTCGGCCGAGCCGAAGGCAAATTAAACAAACTTCATTAAAATGTTTACAGGTGAGGAGAATACAGACGACGGCCATCCTCATAGGGATAGCCTAAACACAACCTACCAAAGTTTTACAAAAAAAACAAAAGGTACAACAAAAAACGGCAACATTAAGTCTTGAAGCGCCAAAAGGATGGCAGGGAGGAAAGGCTCAAAAGTTGGCCCCCGAACAGCTGAAGCTGTCAGAAGGGCCAGGTGAGTCTGGTGACGACCGCCCGTCTCCCTACGCTGGTTGTTGCTTGCCACTGGCAGCAGCAGTGGCATTACCGTCGGTGGACGGCTCAGAGGATGACTTGGCAGCTTCTCGTGCCTTCGCCTTCTCAGCCTCCTCCCTAGCCTCCTTCACCCTGGTATCATGGGCCGCCTTGGCCACAGCCACCTGAGCAGCTTCCTGAGCAGCCTTCGCCACCTCAGCCTCTTCCGCAGCCTTGGCCTCCGCAGCAGAAGCCTTCTCATCAAGGAGCCGGTCAAACTCTTGCCACAGAAAGGTGCCTTCAGGAAGGAGCACCTTGATCACATCCCTTGTGGCATCTTCAGCCTTGTCCCGGTACTGGGCACACATGTTAGGGATGATGACGGTCTTCAGCGCCTCAATGTCCTTCTCCCTCTGAGCAAGGACAGCCTTTGTGTTCCTATGCTCCTTCGCCTCGACTAAGTGCAGGGACTTCCATTTTTCCTGCTGCTCAACCGCGGCCTTATAGCCGCCCTCAAACCTGGTTTTCTCCTCCCGCAGCTTAGCGGCATCAGCCAACGCCGACTCAACCTTGGCTCTCTCGGCCAGGACCAGCTTCTCAGCCTCCTGCTTAAGCTTTCGTTCAGCGATGAAGTCCTTCGTGGCGGCCTGGAAGTCCTTCTTCGTCCTCTCGGCCTCCTTCTTAGCAGCGGCTAGCTCAAGCCTAAGTCGTTCAAGCGCAGGGGCAGATTGAGCCACAAGCTTTTCTTGCTCGATAAGCTGAGTGCCGGTAGACTCGGCCCACCTCACCAGCCTTTTGGCCAACTTTACGCCGTCCTCCCTGATCTGAGCACAGGAAGCCTTCTGGGATGAGGAGTCGACGGTGACATTTTGATCACCCGTCTGCACAGGCTGCTTCTCCAATTGTCGTTCGGTAAGAACAGCAGCTGTCGCCGGCTGATCTGGAAAAAACTCAGACAAGGCGTCCATGTCAACATTCATGGACATATCAGAAAGTCTGTCATCAGGAATGCCTAAAGAACCTGCTAAATCCGAGCCATGGGTTAGATCCGTACCAGTCTTGACCTTATTGGATAGAGGGTCGACTGAGTCCTTCTTTCCCCCTGCCTCGGTAACAGCAGCAACAGGCGTTGTTTCTTTCCTCTTCTTTGAAGGAGGAGGACCCTCCACAACGGTGACCTCCTCTTCAACATCAACGACCACCTGCTCCTTTTGGACTACGGGGATTTAAGGTTGAGTTGGAGTTGACGTCGTAGCCGCCGAAGACATTGCTCTTGGTTTTCGGCGCGGCACGTGTCCGCCAATCTCTGCCTGAGCCGCCCCCACATCCATGGCCTTCGTCGCCTGCTCCATTAGCTCGTGCGGGGCCGGTCTGCGATCACGTGGCGCGGCCCTAGGATGCAGCTCAACGAATCTCCTGTCCTGGTCAAGTCCTAGCCTGTTTAGGAAGGAGACAAAGAGATCCTCACCGAAGCGATCTGCAAGAAACAAAGCAACAGTTAAGCAAAAGAAGTAAACCGGGGCTAAAACATCAAAGCATCAAAGAGGGGCCTCACACCGACCCTACTCACCCTGGCCGAGGGCCGGTATGAGGCCGACGTGACAAAGCAGCTCGTCTTGAAGGACGATCTGCGTCGGAGGCATCCACCCCTTTGGAGTGCCGTCCTTCGTCGCCTCGAACATGCAAGCAGCCCGCTCTTCGTCAGCGTTAAGATAGACCTTCTTGGCGTCCATCTTAAGTTTACTACGGGAGACATATTTATCATGCTCCCCCCGACTCTCGCACCGCAAATTGACGCGGCTCTGGAAGGACCGGGGCAGCGGATAATCCTCCGGAACCTCAACATATACCCACCGCCCCTTCCAGTCCTTGCAAGAAGTCAACTTGGAAACGGTAACGTAACCCGGCTCGGTCTGTATGTTGTACCACCCCGTGCCACCTAGGGTAGTCTGCCGAAGATGGTGGAGCCGGCGGAACAGGTTAACCGTTGGGGCCTCCCCCTTAAAGAGACAGAGCCACACGAAGCCAATAATCGTCCTGATGGCCAACGGATGCAGTTGTGCCACGGCGACGTTCATGGCTTTAATTATGGCAGCCACGTGTTCATTAAGAGGAAATCGGAGCCCATACTCCAGGTGTCTGATGTACACGCTGATACACCCTTCGGGAGGGCAACAGACGGCCTGATCACCCTCAGGAATAATTATTCTATACCCCCCGCCGAAAGAGTAATGATCTTCAAAAAGATCAGGCCCGGAGACAGAGGCGAACTTGTTCGTCCAAGCACGATCAGGGTTTATCGAACAGGCTTCGCCGTGATGCAAGAGATGCGGCCTCTCGGAATCAGATTCGGTCCCCTCCTCGTCATCATCAAAAGCCTTCAAAAATTTCTCATCAATTTCAGGAGACGGCGACTTGGGACCCCCAAACCCCACCGGGGTGACAACCAGTGGCTCCTCTTCAACAGGATGCGACGGTTCGCCCCCTGGCGCAGAGGTACTGGGTTGAGCATCAGCAGAAGACATGGTGACAACAAATACTTAACAATTAAAAGTTGAAAAATTTGTTTGTTTACCTTTGAAGAAAGTGCAACACCGAGTAACGATTCGGAAGATTAGAGAGAGAAATAAACTCTTCGAAAAAACTAGAAAGAGAAAATTTTTGAGAAAATGAAGTTTGATGGTCAAAATGAGGGGCACACTGCTCTATTTATAGAGCAAAGCCCATTCAGTGGACCAATCAGAGCAAAGCCCATGAAGCGTCCACCAATCGATACCAGGCCACGTGTCAAGCATGCAGCCACGGAATGTCAATCGACATAACAGTGACCAATCATCTTCAACACGTTCCTTGGTATCCACTTTCCAACGGCCAGCTGATCAACCAAGCTTGGCAGCACCGGCCTGGGGGCAATCAAAAGCACAAACGGCACTCTCAACCTTGGTCTCGGCCAGCGCCTTTTTCTTTTCCACATTGGATGTCCGTTACACAACCATGTGGAGGGGGGATATGGTACGGCCTGAACATGACCAAGCCGAGGAAGAAGCTCGCCGAGGAAGAAGTTCAACATGCGCAGAATACACTCAACACTCATCAAAGGTCCATACCACGGCATAGACTACGCTGGGGGCAAATTGATGGGGCGTATTCTGCACCCGCTGACCGAGTCAACATCTTGACCAAGGTCAAAGCTAAAAGACAGCAAGTCAACAGAAGGACGGGCTAACCAACGCAGCCTGTCGGCCTGTCACTTGGGTCTCGGTCTCGGCAACTAGCCGGCCGAGAGACATATCCGCGTACTCACATCCAGTCCCCTCGGCATGGAGTCAACTAGGCCTGCCATGGGTCCCTCGGCCGAGGGTAAGATAGTCTTTCCACCTGCTACGCCACTTGGCCACTACGTGACAAAAGGTGAAAGTCTATAAATACTCCACTTCTCTCAACGAGAAAAGGATCCCAAAATATCATCTAATAATCTCATAATCTGGTATAAACTCCCTTATCTCTCTACAATATATCTTGCCAAGTTAACATACAACTTATCCCTCTAAGTTCACTGACTTGAGCGTCGGAGTGAGTACGTTCGGCCCCAAGCCGAGCCCTCAGTTTGTTCATTGTTACAGGAGAGAGCGAAATGAAGTGACAAGCAAAGACATCGTTCCACAAGCTCAATTGGTCACAAAACTTGCTCTGGAATTACACCCGGAACACTATAAAAATGATACGTAAGACTTACCCTTGACGCAGGGATCACAATGATATCAAGAACGAATGAAACCGACTCCTCTAGCTCCGGGATTTGTCAATAAAGCGGAAGAACAAAGCAACGTAGGATGAATTCTATCGTTATCAGTAGATTAGGTTTGCAAAAGTGTTTAGGAAGATGACGAAAAGTTATTAAATGTTAATCCGCCTTATTAACAAAACTCGTCAAATATCACCCAAAGACCGACTTACTCGATCGAGTAAATCTCGTACTCGATCGAGTGCCACTTACTCGATCGAGTGCCAAGGCTACTCGATCGAGTACCCTACAGGCAGACTACCATTTCGTTACTCAAACATACTTACTCGACAGAGTAAGCCTCACTCGATATAGTACCCAAAGACTCGTAAAACCGTAGTATTACAATATGACTATCACAGAGTACTATCACCGGTTCCTAGAGTCGTCACGCTACGCCGAGGATATGCAGTTGGGTCAGCGAGGTTTAGCTCTCCATTTTGAAAAGGAGTTGGCACCTAAGATCATGAAAAGACTACCAGCTGGGGTGCTTACCGATCTGAAAGAGTTATATGTACAAGTTGGGCATGCCGAGAGGTTGGTGGACTTGGCCAAGGAGGCTAAGGAAAGGAATGCTGAGAAGAGAAAGGCGGAAAGTGAGAGTGGCAACCAGTCGAGCCACAAGATGGGCAATCATGTCAGTCTAGGGATTTTTCTGGAGGGTCTGGGTATGTAGGGGGATCCTGAGCTTGAGGAAGAGGCGGTGGTCGGAGTAACAGTGATAACTCCAACATTACATGCTTCAACTGTGGCGGAGTGGGTCACAAGAGGCATGAGTGTACCAGTGCTAGAGTAGAAGGAGGCTTTCCGGGGACTTATCAGGGGAACTTTTCTCAGGATCCGAGCCAGAGTTTCGCTAGCAATAGGCCATTTGGGTCATGGGGCAATCGTGGAGGGCAGAACAACAACAATGGCGGCTTCAACCGCAATAATGGAGGGTCTTATCAGCGTCCGAACAACAGTGTGACTCAGAACTCGGCAGCTAAGTCGACTACTTCGACTACCACGGTCCAGGGTGGAGGTTAGAAAAGCAACGAGAAGCTCTTTATGATGGGCAAACAGGAGGCAGAGAACGATGCTCATGTGGTTACCGGTACCTTTCTTGTTCATAATACACCGTCTTTCGTTTTGTTTGACTCAGGGGCAACCCATTCTTTTGTGTCTAGGGGTCATGCCTTAACTATGGGTTTGGGAGAGTGTGAACTTGTAAAAGATAGTGTGTTTCTACCTTCTGGGGAGTCGGTGTCTTGTTCTAGGTTGTATAGAGATGTGTCCATGTTGGTAGGGGAGGTAGACTTACCGGTCAACTTGTTAAAGTTTCCTGTTGATGGGTTTGAGGTCATCGTCGGGATGGATTTGTTGGGCAGGTATGATGCTAAGATAGATTGCAGACAAAATAAAGTGTCTTTAAAGGGGCCTAAGGGAGTCAAGGTGTTATATAGGGGGTTTGTGGTGAGACCAAAGTGTAAGTTTGTCGCAGTAATGACTTTAAAGTCATGTCCAAGAAAGAAGTGTCCCTTGATTCTTTGCCAAGTGAGGGATATGCCTGTGGAGGACCCGTCGACGTCTGATATACCAGTGGTTTGGGAGTTTAGTGATGTTTTTACATATGAGATACCGGGGTTACCACGTAAGAGAGATATCAACTTCAATGTTGAGCTCAAACCGGGGACGGAACCTATATCTAAAGCACCGTACCGTATGGCGCCTAAAGAGTTGGAAAAGTTAAAGAAGCAGCTGAATGACCTGCTAGACAAAGGGTATATCCGGCCTAGTGTGTCACCGTGGGGAGCACCAGTGTTGTTTGTGAAAAAGAAAGACGGGAGCATGAGGCTATGCATCGACTATAGGGAGCTGAATCATGTCACAGTGAAGAACAAGTATCCTTTACCAAGGATAGATGATCTTTTTTACCAGCTGAGTGACACAGGGGTGTTTTCTAAGATCGACTTGAGATCGGGTTATCACCTGCTGAGGATAGCAGATGAGGATATTCCTAAGACAGCTTTTCGGTCACGTTATGGTCACTATGAGTACGTAGTGATGCCTTTTGGGTTGACGAATGCACCAGCATTTTCATGGATCTTATGAATCGAATTTTTAACCCGTTCCTGGACAGGTTTGTAGTCGTCTTCATTGATGACATCTTGGTCCACTCTAAGACCAAAGAGGAGCACGAGGAACTTTTTGCAAACTTTGCGAGATAACCAGTTATATGCCAAGCTATATAAGTGCGAGCTTCGGTTAAAGAAAGTGGCTTTTCTGGGTAATGTGATATCTAAAGAGGGTGTGTCGGTGGATCCTAGCAAGATTGAGGCAGTGACTAAGTGGGAATCAACGAAGAATGTTGCTGAGATTCGGAGTTTCTTGGGTTTAGCTGGCTACTACAGGAGGTTCGTAAAGGACTTTTCTAAGGTCACGAGACCTCTGATAGCGTTGATGCGAAAAGAGACCAGATTTCACTAGGATGAGAGTTGTGAGATGGCATTCCAAACCTTAAAGGAGCGTTTGACCACAGCTCCTATCCTAGCTCTACCTGAGGGAAGTGAGAACTTTGAAGTATACACTGATGCAACAAAGAATGGTTTGGGTTGTATTTTAATGCAGAATGGGAAAGTTATAGCTTATGCGTCGAGGCAGCTGAAGCCGTATGAGGAAAACTATCCTACTCATGATTTGGAGTTGGGTGCAGTTGTCTTTGCTCTTAATATTTGGAGGCACTACCTTTATGGGGCAACCTTTAAGGTGTTTTCAGATCATAAGAGTTTCAAGTATATCTACACACAGAAAGAGTTGAGCATGCGACAGAGACGGTGGATGGAGTTGATTGGGGACTATGACATGGAGATCATCTATCACGAGGGTAAGGCCAATGTTGTGGCAGATGCTTTGAGTAGGAAGAGCGTTCATTCGTTATGTACAGCTATGTCTTTGCTGAAGCTGAGGGACGAGATGTCCAAGATGAGGATTCATATGATTCAGAAAGGGGATGCCATCGGGGACTTGACGATCCAACCAGACTTGTATGATGATATAAAGAGAAAACAAGAGCTTGATCCAAAGATCCAAGAGTGGAAGGCATGGGTAGAGAGTGGCACGATTTCGAGGTTTTCTATCCACACAGATGGGAGTGTTCGTTTTGATGGGAGATGGTGTGTTCTTAGTGATGCAGACTTGAAAAGGGTGATCATGACGGAGGCTCATTGCATTCCTTATTCAGTTCACCCAGGGGGTGACGAGCTTTATAAGGACCTAGAGAAAACATTTTGGTGGCCTAATATGAAGAAGGATGTGGGCGAGTTTGTGGCTAAGTGTCTAACTTGCCAAAGAGTAAAGGGTGAGCAACGAAGACCATAAGGTAAGATACAATCACTTGAGGTGCCAGAGTGAAAGTGGGAGTCGATCTCTATGGACTTCATCGTGGGGTTGTCAAGGACTCAACAAGGTAACAATATGATTTGGGTGATCGTCGATCATTTAACAAAGTCATCTCACTTCATTCCGATGAAGGATACTTGGACCAAGATACAGCTAGCTTTGGGATATAGGAAGCATGTGGTTCGGTTACATGGTGTGCCAAAGGACATAGTGTCAGATCGAGATGCGAGGTTTATATCACGGTTTTGGCAAGAGTTGCAGGATTTGATGGGAACGACCTTAAAGATGAGTACAACTTTTCATCCTGCCACAAATGGTCAGACTGAGAGGACTATCAAGACTTTGGAGGATATGTTTAGGGCTTGTGCCATGGAGTTTGGTGGAAGTTGGGAAGATAGGTTGGACCTGATTGAGTTTTCATACAACAACAGCTATCACACCAGCATTGGGATGGCACCGTTTGAGGCTTTGTATGGCAGGAAGTGCAGGAGTCCAGTTTGTTGGGACGACAGAGAAGAGACAGTGGTTTTAGAACCACATATGGTGCAGGATATGATTGAGCAAGTTCGTTTAATTCGTCAAAAGATGAAAGCAGCTCAAGATCACCAAAAGAGTTATGCAGATTTGCACCGCAGGGACATCGAGTTCGCAGTAGGTGACAAAGTCCTTTTGAAAGTGTCACCTATGCGAGGGGTTATGAGGTTCGGCAAGAAAGGGAAGTTGAGCTAGAAGTTTATCGGCCCGTATGAGATCTTAGATCGTATAGGTGAAGTAGCCTACTGGCTAGCTTTACCACCATCGTTAGACCGAGTTCACAACACGTTTCATGTTTCGCAACTCCGGAAGTATATGAGTGACCCATCACATGTGCTTGAGGTTGAGAACTTAGAGTTGGATGAGTCTCTAACTTATGCGGAGGTTCCCAAGGAGATCTTAGACCAAAAAGTGCGCAAGACAAGGAATGGTGAGACCGTCTTACTAAAGGTACTTTGGACTAATCACAATGTAGAAAAGACCACATGGGAACCAGAGGAATCGATGCGAGAGCGTTTCCTCACCTTTTCGATCAGGTATGTTTGGTTACGGGGACGTAACCGTCATCTTTTAAGGGGGGTGGGAGATGGTCGCATGCTTGTTTTTATGGTTTTTGAGTTTAGTTGGGGTTAACATAACTATGTTTTTGTCATCTTTTGAGTTTGAGTTGGGTGTCTTGTCATATATAGTGGGCGTTGTTTGGTACTTGGAGTAGTTGTTGTAGTCGTCGTTGAGCAGTTGTGTTGTGGTTTTTGGTTTTGCTTTGTATATAGTATGAACTTTGGGGACGAAGTTTTTTTTTAAGGAGGGAAGACTGTAATACTACGGTTTTCTAAGTCTGTTACTCGGCCGAATATGGCTTAATCGGCCGAGAAGTGCGTCGTGTGTTTCTGATCAGGCTACTGTCCAGGAATACTCGGCCGAGTATGGTAATACTCGTCCGAGTAAGGGATACTCGGCCGAGTATACTCTATACTCGACCGAGTAGCCGGTCTGACGGGATTTATTTCCGCGGTTTGATTAAAGATGATTAGAGTTATAAAACGGGATTTTCAGTTTCACTTTTACTTTTTACAAAACCTAAACCTTCAAACGTAACTTTAATGATCTCTAATCTCCCTCAAGATCGTGGATTGTTCGTGAGTCTTGTTCATTCCTCTCTTGTGTCGATTGCGTCGGTAAGCCTCTAGTTCTACAAGTTTTGTCAGTTTGTCTTTTTATGGTTTACCCTAGTTTTGTAATTTGGGCAAAAAGGGAGGTTTTGCATGATTGTAATTCGATTGTATGATTATTGTTAGGTGGATATTTCGTAGAGGAGCCGTTCTAGCTTTAATGTTGACTAGTATCAGATTTGTGCTAAGGTAGGGTTTCCCTACTCAGTTGATTGTATAATTGATTTAATAAGATGTGTATTGTGATTTAATTGATATGAATAATATTGCTGGTTGATCCTTGTTGGTTGATTGTATACTGGAGTATTGGAGTTGAGATGATTGTTGATGATTGCAAGGTGCGTCCTCGGCTGAGTGGAGTCACTTGCGGGAGTGGCTTCACGCCCTTGATTCGCCCTTTGTTGAACCCGCCACAAGAGGGAATGTGCACATTAAGGAACATGGGTTATCGCTCGTGTGATGAGCGAGGCTTAGGTGGGCAAGGCTGCGGTCCCCCACTGGCGGTGAGGATTATGTGTTGCGGCAGTAATCTGGCAGGGCTACACACGCAAGTGTGTAGTCAGTTACGAGATGTGATTGGGAGTTGGAGATTGGTTGTGGAACAAATGTTTTATCTTTGTTGCATTTTATCTTATTTTGATTATGCAGTGAACTGGCCCCGTTGTTGTTTTGTAAAATCAATGGTGATCCATTCAGGGATGGTGAGCAGATTGTGACAGGTGATGATGGTCTTTAGCTATGAGGACGAAATGGAGAGTCATCACTTCGAATCTAGCTTCCGCTGTTACGAGTTTAGCTGTTTAAGATTTCAGTTGTTTAGAGTATTAGTAAACATTTCAATTGGTTTGGTTTTGGAACAATGTAATCGTAAACTTTATATACTTAATAAATGTTGTGGAATGGTTTCTTTTGATATACTATCCTCGGGCAACTGAGATGGTAACAGTCTCTCATGCTTGGGTTGTCCTTTGTAAGGCACCTTGGTATGTGGGGGTGTTAAATCGACCCACGGATCAGCAACAGCCGCGGCAGGGGCGGCGAGAGCAGTAGCGGAATCATCGCTACTGGATTGGCGATGAAATTCAAGTTCGAGCATGCTTCCTGCTGTCTCGAAATTTGGAGTTGTCTGATTGATATATGATGCAACGATATCGGATTCACAAGGCAGGCCACGTACCAATTGAATAACGAGATGGCGGTCAGTGACGGGAGCATCGACATGTTTTAAGCATTCCGGCGATTTGGCAAAGGCGTTGACAGTAGGCCTCAAGCGAAGACATATTGGCCAAGCGAAGAGCGTTGAACTCAGATTCGAGGGTCAAGCCCCTTTAACGTTATTGAAGATTTTTCCCATGCGAACCCAAGCCGCTCGGGCTGTAGATTCATCTTCAAGAACACGGAGAAGAAGCTCGTCGCTAAGTGTACCGTAGATCCACTGAAGGACATGAGCGTCGACTTCATGCCATGACTCATAAGAGGCGTCCGTTTCGGCAGGAGGAGGAGTGCCAACGATGTGAGACAACACCTTATACCCTCGGGCATGGAGTTTAAATAGGCGAACCCACGACGCATATGTGACTTTCGTGCCATCAAGGACACGGACCTTGTGCTGGACATTAAAGACGGTAAACAGGGGATACAAGGCCGGTTTGGAGGATGAAGACTTGGTTGCCATGGCTGTTTGTGCGTGAGGCGATTTGTGGCGTGAGGCCGGTGGGTGATGCTATTTCGAAAAGGATGGAGGCACAGGCGGGATGTATTGAATAGATCGAAACCTATTCATTTACTGATACCATGTCAAATGTTTTTAATCCCCTTGAATAGGGTTGGTAATTCTTATTGATATATATATTTATATATATTGAGTATACAAACAATATGTTGCTATATTTACGAGATATGCACAACTATTCTAGCGATATTCTAGGAGCTAATCAGGAGAATATATTTACATAATATTCACAATACTATACTATCTAACAAAAGGGTCTTATATAAATTTGTAATTCTTCTGTATTTTTATTTTCTTCTCACTTTTTAAAATATGTGAAAGGAAATTAAAAAAATGAAACGGAGGTAGTAGGTTACGTTGATCAAACGCTTGTAAATTATTTTCTTCATTTACGAATGAATTACGACTATGAATTTGATCGCCATTTAGCGAAATCACATATCGATTTTTCATACGGTAGGTTTTGAGACGACACAAGATTTTATATGAACGACTTCTTATCAGGTGAAATTTTACTATTTCAAGATATTTATCATTCAAAATAGAGGTGATAATGGGTCGGGCCAGTACGGGCTTGGGCCGGGCCTTTCTATCCAAAACGGCCCATTTGTGTGTGTCGGGCTGGGTCGGGCCAGATGCGTGGGCTTATTTGACAAGCTCAAACCCAGCCCTTATGGGCTAATTTGGGCTTTTGGGCCTAAATGGGCTTTTCGGGACCTTAAATTTACGACTTGCATTAGAAAATAATTAGCATAATACCTTCAATTACTACTTTAAAAACATACGTAGTTTATAAAATTATACAAAATATGATGAAATGCTTATGAATTGCTCTCCAAAATAAAATAAAGACAAACACCCCACTTTAGAATGCTTAATCATGCATTCGTGATATGATTTATGTTATATACACATTGTTTTATAAATCTAAAAAAATATACTTGAGTTTTTAAAAAGGTGTTTATAACTTAAACACTATTTTAATAGGTTTTATAAAAAAAATATTCATTTATTAATAAATATGGGCCGAATGCTTGGCCCAAACCCGGCCCAGAAATATGTTGGGGCTTTTTGGGCCAGCCCATGGGCTTTTTTGGGCCAAAACAAAAGGCCCAAGCCCTTCTAAAAAGCGGGCCGGACCGGGTAGGGCCAATGGACTTGGGTCATTTGATCAGCTCTCATTCAAAATCATGCATAACAAAAAAAAGGAATAAATGAACAGTTGATAAACTTGTAATCAGATCACATGAAATAAAACTTGTGGTTATAACTTATAACATGAATGTTCGAGTGTTCTGATGCCTGATATCACGATGGGGTAACACCAGTAAATTGGGAGATCGCCCGTTATCGGCGTCCTGGCCCTATTCTAGATTTATGTCCATTTATAAATGTCGGTTTAAGTTTAAGACGACATCTTTTACACGTTGTTCTATTCTATAGTATATTATTAGTATGGGTTTTTCTGTAGAACCTTTCAGTTCAACTTAATTCTATTCAAATGGTCATGTTCTTTTTGGCTTAATTTTAGCTCATTTCAGTTCAAATGAGTTTCATTTTATTCAGTTCAACTCATCTCTTCATCACAAATTGACTTTTACTTCAGCTTCATTCAGTTCAGCTCAGCTCCATTCGATTTAGTTTGAATCACTTCAGCTTTTTTTAATTGAAAATAATAGGTCAGGTTTAAACTTTTACTTCAACTCCATTTAGTTCAGTTAAGCTTCTTTCAACTAAAAAGAACAAGGTTTAAACTCATACTTCACATTTATTCAGTTCAGTTTAACTCAGCTTCAATTCACTTTAATTCAGTTTGGGTTTTTCTAACCTATGCCCACTAGGCATAGGATAAGAAACCCAAAAAGGAAAGTAATAAATGTTTTTTCTTGTAAATAAAAGTAAAAGTAATTGATATTGCAATTTCCCATAAAAATATCATTTATTTCTTTCTTTTTTGAGTTTCTTATCCTATTCCTAATGGGCATAGGTTAGAAAACCCGATTCAGTTTAACTACTTTTAAGCGAAAAGAATAAGGCCATTTTACGAAGTACTCGGTAGAGGGTACACAAGCATATAAGTAAAGAAGGGCTTTAAATTCGAAGGGTGGCATAGTGGCCCATGAAATAGTCGGGTCACAGAGTTACTATTGAGATCATACAGATATAATTGATCCAATATTAATTAGTACTTGAGAGTTAAGACCCGTCACAGTCCATACTGACCCGTTTATGTGTACTACACTGACTATTTTTACTTTATATGGTATAATTTGCATATACTTTTTATATCTTGATTTAGCATCATTAAACACTAGTTAATTCACACATTTTTTTTTTTGGTGTTAACCAGGAGTATACCCTACTGACAGCTAGGGCAATCTCCTTCGGGGTACTGAAGGCAATTTAATGGGTTGACCCCTCTCAAGTTTGATTTTTTCATTCGCAAGAGTCCGGAATCGAACCTCTGACCACTTGTTTAAGAGATGAGAGCCCTTACCACTTACATCAACCAACTTTGTTAGTTAATTCACACATTAGTACGCCTTTATTTCTCTTATCAAACTTTCTTTAATTGTACCTACTTTCCATGTAGAGATGTTATTGGGCGGGGTAGAGTGGATCTAGGCTTTCCTGTACTCGTATTCATGAACTTAAATCAATTTGTATCTGTTTATCATTCATGAGGGGTACAAGTTTTCAAAGCTGGCCGTCCTTTTTGGTGGAAATCTAAACTTGTACTCTTTCTCATTTATCAGATAACCGGCTTTATGAAAATGTTATTCAATAGTTTTTCAGAAGAAGTTGGACTCTGTATCAAAGTAGCTTATTTATCAAAATTCAACTAGCTTATTTTTTTTTTGTAGGTGTTCGAAAACTAGCTTGTTAGTAACTTATTTGGTAATAAGTTATCTGAAATGAAAAGCTACTTGGAGTAGCATGTGAGAAATAAGTAAGTTTATTAATGTATTTCATTTTCATTTTTACCCTTTTAAATTATAATATATTTTATTATTATGTTTTTTTTATGTCATTTTACCATACTACAATCTACAACTACATTTTCAACTAATTTGCCAAACAATTTTAATATAACCAATTAGCTTATTAGCTCATAATTTTAATTTAGCTTATAAACTTTCAACTATCTTTCCCGTTTTTAACTAGTTTTGCCAACTAAAATCTTTTGTTTAATCCCTATAAATTTTCAAAAGTTTTAATTTTGCCAAACAGTTTTAATATAACCAACTTGTAATAAGGGAAAGAAGAGGCCATCTACCAACCTGACCACCAGTTCACCACCGACCACCAGCTCTACACACGACCCCTACCAACCCCGCCCACGATACCCACCACCACCACCGACAATATAGCATGGAAATAAATAATGTCTCAATTAAGATCTCTGACTCCGTACAAGTTAGCATCGATGACATGATGTTACTTGAATACATACATCACAACATTCAGGTGCAATTGCCATAAATTCAACTGTCAAAGATCATAGTCAACATGTAATGATTACTAAATACTAACTTCAATTGACTTTTCACAATGTCGTACAGTTACATCTACATGTATGTTAACCCGCCCAATGAAAATTTGTGAAATTAGGTCAAATTAACTTCAATTTTTAACGATCAAATACGCATATTACTGAAAATTTGCTACTACCATTACCACGGTTAGTCGGTTACTACTGTTTGCTGCTACTACTATTGTTGTTGCTAGTTTGCTGCTGCTGCTACTACTACTACCGAGGTGGTAATTGGGTCTGTAGGCTTGGGTTAAGATGGGTCGAGTTATGTCTGGTTCAGATCATATCTGGTCAGCCTATCCTTTTTTATCGGGTCGGGTTGACATCGGGTCTAATGTTGTACCGGATCAGACCGGGTTTGGATTTGGGTCATTATCGAGTCTAGTTGTGTCCTCGCATTACTTCAAATTCTAAACATTAAAATTAGTTTTCGATCATTTTTTGATTTAATTACTTCATTATCAGTCAAACAAATCTAACTAAAAGTAAATCGCTTTTATTTGATCAATATTAAGCTTAATATTTTAATACTGGGTCGGGTCTATTTCAAGTCAGGTCGTGTCGGGTTCGGCTCACTGATCATCGGGTCTTGTCGAGATACGGGTTGGGTCGGGCCGGTTTTAATTTGCAATATTCTAGTTCTGTCTGGTTGAGTTTGCTTGGGTTCGGGCCGGATCATTCTAATCGGGTCAAATTTGCAAGCTCTAGTTGCTGCTACAGCTACTATTACTTGTAAACATTAATGCTTGAGCTGTTGTCTACTGGATTTTGTTGGAATATATTTGGGCCACAGCACAACTATTTCAACATTTGAACTCCTGCTTTACATTTCTGGACTGGGTTAAATGTAAGGACCAATCCAAAAGAAGTGTGTACAAAAAATTTGTGTAAAATTAGCCCAACAAATAGCTTCAACAAAATTTGTTATTAGACATGTAAAATGTTGGGTGCTGATTTTCGCAGTACATTACAGTATACTTTTGACCATAATACCCTTCTCATTTCTCTAAACAAAATGTACTACATTGAAAGGGGAAAATAAAGAAAAAATAAAAAAATCAACCCCACACAACACCACCAGGCCACCACCGTCCCCTAACCTTACCAACCATCGCCCACACACAGGCCACGACCGTCGCTCAACTCCTCCCCACCGTGACCTCCACACACAGCCGCCGCTCCACTCCCCCTCACCCCCTAACCCACCGCGACCTTGACTCATCCTCACCCCCTGACCCGTGCGATTCAGACGACTTACCCACCGTGACCCCCATCGTCTCTTACCTCAGTCTCCCACCACCAGCCCCGCACCTTCACCCACCCCCATCGCCGCCGCCACCACCAACCACTACTTCCAAACCCTAAATCGAAAACCCCAAAAATTGAATATAAAACAAAAATAATACTGAAATTATTAAAATAAAACCATAAATTTGTTCTCTAGTTTGCAATTGACAAATTAAACCTTTTTTTACATTCAAATTTTCATCTACTATTGAAGAAATTGATTGAATTGAGAGATTGAATGGATAGGAATTGAAAAGGAGAGGTTTGGTGGTGTTTTTTGGTAGAAGGGTATGAAATGGAAATTTCGGTGTAAAATGTACTGAAATGAGTAAAATTCGTACTGCGAAAATAAATTGCGAAAATGTTTTACTCTAATAACCTAATATTTTAAACTCATACAAATTTAAAAATGTTAAGTATAATATTTAAAATATATTTAATGGTTACAATTGTCATCTAAAATTTTCAAAAGAAAATGTATTTAATGATAACTATTGACCAGGGCAGAATGGTGTAAATTTTTTTTTTTTTTTCTGAAAAGTGCAATATCAATACAATATAATTCACAAATAAAAGATTATTGGAGCCTCTAAAATATTTTTCACAAAGCCTCCATTTGATTTACGGTAAGTTTCATGAGAGACCCTCTCCCACTAATTTAGTGGGAGATATAATAGAGGAAAATTAAATTCAGTGGGTCCCTCGCGCCCATCATGTGAGAGAAGCACCGGTCCAAAACCGGACCGGACCGGAACAGATTTGGGCCGGAAATCGGAATCGACAAAAATCATGGACCGGGACCGGATTACAAAAATTCCAGTCCGGGACCGGACCTGAAAAATTCCGGTCCAAGACCGGACGGCCGGACCGGACTGGAATTCGTTATTACATGCCCACTTTTACAAATTCCGGTCCAAAAATTCCGGTCCATTGGACCGGTTGGACCGGATTTAAAATATAATTTTAAGAAAAAAAATTGCAAATATCTATAATTCCGAGAATTCCGGACCAGAAAATACCGGTCCCGGAAACCGGAATCTTAGAAAATGGTGGACCGGACTGGAATTTTTAATTCTGCTTCCGGTCTAGTAGATTCCGGTTCGGACCGGCCCATTTTTCCGGTCCAGACCGAATTATGCCCACCCCTATGTGAGGGATCTCTCAATAACGTTATTAAAAATGACAAAAATTAATCGTAGTAGTCTAATACATATTCGGAAGTCAAAATTTAAAAATGACAAAAAATTAATCTTTGTCACCAAAACTCTTATATTAATTTGATCTGTTACTCTTTTAAATGACGATTCTATAAAATTTTGTATTAAAATTAAGCTACAACCATAAAAATCATAACTGTATAATTTAGCTTAAAAAAAAAAAAAAAAAAAAAAAAAAAAAAAAGATACACACGAACCATTGAATAGAGCTAGTAAATTTGAAAATAACCAGACTTGTACTCAACTCAACACCTGAACTGGGTATCTCAGCATGACCCGTAACCCGAATAACATGATCCAACCCGAATATTTATTATCAAAAATTGACCATTATTCATAAAGGCTTATATTATAGACCTGAACCAGTGCCCGTAACGACCCGACCTAACCCAAATTCTTACAAATCTGCAAACCACTTGATCCGAATTGGCCTAATCTCGACCCAATTCGATTAACCCGTTTATAAAGTCTACCTTTGAGCGTTTAGGAAGGCGGTCTTACACGAGAATTTGTTTAATGTTCGTATATATACCATTTTTCCCAAACCATTTCTTCAATAATCAATCTTTAACCCCTTTTTCTATATCTCTCTCTTCAAAGATATGACCATGGGTTCCGGAGGATCTAGCGTTGTCGGTAAGCTACCCTTTTAATTTCCCCTTTTCCCCTAATTTCTCTTCATTTCTCTTGTATTTTTATTAATTATTATTATTTTCATTTTTTTTGCTAATTGAATAATTTTTTCCCCGTTAATTTTTTGTTGAATTGTGTATATCTGTGTAGTTTTTTGCTTGAATAATTAATCAGTTAAATGGGTTTTTGTTGATTTTGGATTATTTGCTGTTTTGGGACTTGTTCAATTTTGCAGGATCTAAGTCAAGGGTTTAAGGGTTCATCTCATTTTTTTGATTTGATTGTTTTTCTGTATGAATAAATTATGTGCCGGTTTTCGTAATTTAGGGTAAGGTTGCGTACATCTAGACTTGATCCGTAATTGGCTGTTGTAATTGTGTTGGAACTAAGGTTAAAGGTGCAAGCTTTCTAGCTCCACCTCTATTGCGTTTCGAAAAAACTCAAATAAAACCGTCGTATGCATATAATATATTCGGAGTACACCTTAATGATATTTATAGTACTCCCTTCCTCACAATCATTTGTTTTATCTTTTTTGTTCTTTGTGAGGGGTATTTTAATCAAATATATACAAATACAAATGGTTGGGGCGAATTGAGTATGTTGTATTCATGCAACGGTGTTGCTAGTTGTTAGACTTGTTACACAAGACTACTAATAGTGTTTGTCTGTCTAATTATGAATTTATACCAAAGTATGCCGCTTTCTATTTTGCCCTTAATCGTCTAGTAGTTCTTCTTACTGTCTTCGGTTTTCCCTGTAACTTTGGTGATCAAAGGATTTGGACTTCAGAACTTCATTTTGATTGTATGTATGAGTGTGATTATTTATCGTTAGCCATGTTTTTAAAATGGGTATATTACAGTTCCCAGGAACTTTAGATTGCTGGAGGAGCTGGAGCGTGGTGAGAAAGGGATTGGTGATGGCAGTGTCAGTTATGGGATGGATGACAGTGATGATATTTACATGCGTTCTTGGACTGGTACCATCATTGGCCCTCACAATGTGAGTTATGTTTCCTTCCGTGTACTAATTGTTTTGATGCTTTGTTATGTGAATTAGGTCACTCTTATCTAATATGTTAGACGATGCAGGACGTTTATTTGTTTGATAATAAATGTTGACCTTAGTTGTTTGTTTATTAGTAATACCGGAAAATTGGAAATAGAAGTATGAGTTTCACAGGCTTATAGATTGTAAAGCATTTCTGTTGGGTGCTAATGTATTTTATTTTTGTAAAAGCCTTTCATTGTCAAGAATACTTGGTGGTTTTTGCTCTTCCCTAATAGCTTCATACTTGTTTCTATGGGTCCCTAGTTCATTTCACTTCGTTTCCTTTGCAGTTAGTTTGGCTATTCTATATTCTATACTTGCATTAAGAGATTTACATGTTCTTCCTAGTTGTGTGTCCTATCTATCCTTCTTTATATGGACTAGGATACGTGTTATATACCTTTACTATAGTCCCTAAGTTCCTTTTTGAGATGTTCATTTGATATTTTCCAATTGCATTGTTGGGGAACGGCCCATCGACCATGTCACCATCCAAGTAGGATTGAGAGAAAAGGAAAAGCAATATTTGTACTCCGATATTTTTGCGGCGTTTCTTAAATTGAGTCGAAGATATCAAAGAAATAGTCAAATAGAGACTAGAGAGTACCCTTTTAAGGAATATATTGGGTTTTGTTGTAGTGAATGCATCATGGAGCATCTCTGAATGTACTGCATGCTTACTTTGCTTTGTTTGCTATCTCATGGCTTAACCTGGTGTTTTACAGAGTGTACATGAAGGCCGCATTTATCAACTGAAGCTCTTCTGCGACAAAGATTACCCAGAGAAACCGCCTAGCGTTCGCTTCCACACTCGAGTCAATATGACTTGTGTGAACCCTGAGACTGGAGTGGTAATGTTTGTTTGTTTATGCCTATCCAATGTGCTGTTAAATCCTACTCTGTTAACTGCTAAGCCGTGTTGAAACATTAAGGTTATAGGCTTTTTATCGACAATGATATTTAATATTACTAGAATCTTGATGTTAGAGACGGAGTAGTGCGGTGTATATTTTTGTTGCAGTCAATTCTGATTGTCTCGTTTTTGGCAGAAATGTTTTCGAGGTTGACTAACTATTCTGCTTTTATACTTTTATAGCAACCTAGCATTTAGGCGACAAGCTTTCATTATGTCTGAATTCCCCATCCATTTTTCTATCCATACAAGGGAAATCGTCGTTCTCCCTCCTTTCTCCCTCATCCATACGCAGGCTTTTTTGTACTCTGATCAATTGAGTTTCTATACAAATTCTCGAACAAGACGGTCTCGCCACCGCTGAATTCATGAAGGTGGTATTGTGGTCTAGGGGCACAGTAAAGCTAATTTTGTTTCTTATTTCCTGTCCATTTCCTATAATTTGTGCTAGAATATGAATATGCAAGTTTTGGCACTAATATAATTCAAAAGTTAAAAAAGGACCCTGTAAGAATTATATTTTGAATCCACCACAGTACCACACGGTTTCTCGCATTAATTTTTGCGAGACCCCATCCCTCCATTTTTCCAATAATTACCTTTTAGCATATTTAATCGAACCCTAGTTAATTGTGTGTGAGACGCCCATAATGTTGCTTCGTAAAATTAGTTTTGGTAAGACCACGGGTATAATCTAATAGTCTCTTGTACTAATGCGCCGCTAGTTCTAGCTTAAAATCCAAAGTGATGATAGATGTCTCTGTTAACTGTGACCTGGTTCGGCAGCAGGTCTGAGTCATGTAACTCGATGAGATTTCTCCTTTGAGCATTAATGGTTAGCCATCTGTGACCTGATGATTTGTGTTTTTGCACCTCCGGGTGACAGGTTGACCCTAAGAAGTTCGGAATGCTTGCAAATTGGCAGAGAGAGTACACAATGGAGGATATTCTAACCCAGCTAAGGAAAGAAATGGCTGCCCCTCATAACCGTAAACTTGTTCAACCTCCAGAAGGGACCTATTTTTAGCTAAACAAACCCGCTACATGTTTCTATGCTGGGAAAGCTTTATAACAGCGCAGGCTTAATGGCCTTATAATTCGCGTACATAGTTTAATCATCTGTACTCTTGTTATTGAAGTCGTGACAAGAAAAATTATCCGACATTGCTTGCTTATTGCTTTGTTCAGTTGAATTGCTAGTGTGTTTTTTGTTGTAAGGTGTTTGAACTTGAGACTCGAATGTGAAACCTTTGATGACAAATCCACCGTCTCTGCAATCTGTAGTTTTCCTTTTTTTTTTTTTTTTTTGTCTTTGCATTGCTTCTCACTTCTAAATTTTCTCTGGGCTCACAAGATTCGGTTCAGGAGGTATTTTGTTAAACTGTACTGCAGGAAAAGGCGAGCTTGTTATGTCTTTGAAATTTTTAATTTACATCATGGAATTTTGATAGCTTAACATACAAGTATAAAACATGAATTCTTATTCCACCTTATTATAAGGTTATTTAAGGCTCTAAGCCAATTCTCATTTTTTTCAACAATAATTAAAAAAGTAATACTGTGGCACACGCCCTTGCGCACGTGGAGCCCCGAGTCTTTGGTAGGTGTGTGTGGTCGGACAAGCTACCTCCGATTGCATCCGATGCTGTATGTTTTGATTCGCTTTTAATTTAATTTAACCTTCGGGTTTTTCTCAAAAAAAAAAAGAAAAGTAATACTTCATCTAACCCAGATTAAATTTCTTATTTTCCTATTTTAGACGAATTAGATTAAAATTCATACTATCTTACGAAAATGCATTTACATGCAATATGATCAGTTTGTGTTTATTGAATTTTCTTAATCTTTGTGTAAGAGGGCGATATAGTTTAATCTCAGATAAAGAAGTAGGTTATCCAATTTTCTTAGTCTTTGTACAAAAAGACGTTAAATTTTTTAGGGAGTGGGAGTCGACGAAAAACATGCTGAAAATAATAGAAAACACGAGAAAATTCAACTGTATAACTGAATCATTAATGAATGAAGTCAAAAGAAGAACTACTGAAGAAGTCACATTTTTTATGAGAGTTTTCAAAGGAGGGACTGAGTCTTGTATTTCAAGGGTATGTTGAATGTGGGCCTTTTAAGTTTTATTTAAGACAGCCGCCAATATGAACTCACTACACGGCTGCTTTTGGAAACTACCTAGAATTCATGCAACTTATATATGGAACGCACGTTTCTTGCGATTTATGAAACAATAAATAAATAACTTTAAAAAACGTACTTCCTCCATTCAACTCCACTCTACCTATTTCACTTTTGTACACTATTCACAATTGTGTATTCAATTTCGATTTTCTCTCGATACGTAAGTGGAAATATATTCATGTGGGATCTTGTTTAATTGCCTTTACGAAAGACATTAAAAATATCTAACTTTTATAATTTTTGCAAATACGTAGCTAACGATATTTAGCGCGTAAAACACGCGTTGACAAACGTGAAAAAGGAAAGTGGTAGAGTGGAGTTGAATGGAGGAAGTATATAACAACTCAACTACTCCAGCAACAAATTTAGACCTCCCTTCTAAGATTTTACTTTGAAATTTTAATATCAACTCTTACCTTGGTTTCATACAGAGTAATAGTAAATCGATTTTTCAAACATGTATTCTTAGAGAATACATTAAAAAGTTTATTAGGAAAAAGTTTATAAGATTATCTCACTAATTATGATATCGTTAGTTTATACACCAATTTTTGATGATTATATTCTTATGAATTTATCTCTAATTAACAATCAATAAGTCTTGCTTCTGACTATCTTTTTAAAAAAACCTATCACACGTCATCATTCATCCCACACTTGCTCTCTCACTTGCAACTTATTAGAGATCTTTTTAAAGTGACAAAAAATGCTCGTATTGAAAAAAAAATTGTATTATACAACTCAAATTCTCATCGAAGACGGGCACTATCCGTCACAAGCTGAAAACGGATAGTGTTCCTCTCACAATATACAAGTGGCATTATCCATGTAGTGCTCCATTTCTTCCCCACTTGCCCTCCCATTTACCTTATTATAAGAGGAGCCTTATCTGTCTTCGTCTTGTAACAGATACTGTCCGTCACAAACAGGACGCTTTGATTATACAATAGACAGTAGGTATATGTATCAGCGATTGCAGCTATCGACATGCTAACATATGCAATTCGGGTAATGTAGAAAGTTAATCAAAGAAAAAGACAGCCGCTTGCCGAAGTGTTTGGACTATTTTGAGCAAGTAGTGAAGCTTTTTATTTTGTGTTTTAGCAATAGTAGGTTTTGAATGGATAACTAATATTTTAGTTTGTTAAATCAACTTCAAATCTTGTCCATTTGTCCTATTATAGTAAAAGTTGCTAAAACTAGGTCCATTTTACAAACTAGCTTCATAAAAACATACTCATGATGTTTTATACGTGTATAATTTGTTGGTCTTTTTTAAACGGTTATATTCGTTTTAAATGTAAAACGGGTTAAATATTACTCTATATAGATAAATGGGACAAGAGTTTGCCATTTCCTATATATTCTGCTTTTATCTCGAACATCTATTTAACTCATTTATCGTTTAAAACAGATATATCCGTCTTAAACTAAAATTTTGTGGTGTACAATCAATTAGACAACTACTAGTTCATAGGTTGCGGCATCAATTTAATTAGGTCGTTATGTGACCTAACAATCAAGTGGTGACAATCTTGCTTTGAATTGAGACTAATTCAGATAAAAAAATATCTTGATTAAATCTCACTTGTCAAGTGTCATCCCCCACTAACATGTTGGTGTCTAACTTAGCCAAATAAGTGTACTATCTTTTTTTTTTTTTTTTGACAATAATAAGTGTACTATCTTATTAGTACAGTTTTTGTGTTACCTTATTATTATTTTTTAAAGTTATAAAAAAAAATTTTGTAAATAACCCCCATTTATGTTCTAATTTTTACAAATAACCCCCACTTATGTCCGTTTTTACAAATTACCACCTTAAATATCACTTAATCCCAAAAATTACCACCAAATGTTGATTACGGTAACGACTTTTATAAAACCCGATCTATATACGACATTCCGTCTTAAACTTTTACAATATACCTAAACTACCCTTACCTTATCTATTAACTCCCTCTCCCCCAAACTAACAGCAACATTCATTTACTCCAAAAATTAAATCGACAAAATCTCCAAATGAAAATATAAAGAAAACTGTCCGCATTCAAAAATGTACCAAAAATTACCACCAAATAGAGGATGAACTTGCGGAAGATGAAGTAATTATACGATTACGATATCATGTCAAAGAGCACAATTATTTCCAGTGTAAAAATGTCCGCATTCAAAAATGTACTAAAGAAAACTTAAGGATACATTTCAAGCTTTCCTCTGTCGTATCTGCTGCTTCAAATGCAGTTCGGAGTAGGCTATGCTCCTCTTCAATCTAAAATTAGCAACATTCAATCAAAGAGGGTTTTTAACAAATAGGTGTAGAAACAGTCATAGCTATGCTGAACATACACCAAATTACTACATAAAAGTGCTAAAATTAAACTGACGATTTTGCTATTACAAATCTTCAATATTAAAATCTCTTCAGCTCATGGATCAAATCCCTCCTTCGCAATTGCTGATTTGGGGCCGTAGAGTTCTTCTCAAATGTTGATTTGTTTGATTTAATAGTTGTTTTGGATGATTCAAGAGTTGTTGTTAAGATGAAATTCAATTAGGGTTTATATTTTCATTTGGGGATTTTGTCGATTTAATTTTTGGAGTAAATGAATGTTGCTGTTAGTTTGGGGGAGAGGGAGTTAATAGATAAGGTAAGGGTAGTTTAGGTATATTGTAAAAGTTTAAGACGGAATGTCGTATATAGATCGGGTTTTATAAAAGTCGTTACCGTAATCAACATTTGGTGGTAATTTTTGGGATTAAGTGATATTTAAGGTGGTAATTTGTAAAAACGGACATAAGTGGGGGTTATTTGTAAAAATTAGAACATAAATGGGGGTTATTTACAAAATTAAAGAGATCGTGAGTGAGAATGACATATATATAAAGGAATAAGGAGAGTAGTTATTAAACATAAATTATAGAACAAACCGTCTTACGTCTCTTATACTCCCTCCTATCCATCGTTTTTTTCCCCTTTGAAGTGGGCACGGGGATTAAGGGTGGGGAGTATAATATTAATAAATATATGAGTGGGGTTTGGTAATTGGAGAGAGGTATGAATAATTATGATTAAATATTAATAAAGGTGATGGGTGGGGTTTGGTTATTGGAGAGAGGTAGGAATAATTAGAATTAAATATTAATAAAGTATATAGTGGGGTTTGGTGAGTGGAAAGAGGTAAGAGTATAATATTAATAAAAACATTCTCAAAAAGGAAAGGGGAAAAAAACCTGAATAATCCGTTTTAGGAAATAGGGAAGAAAAGAGTGGATAGGAGGGAGTATAAAACACAAATTTTGATTAATTAAACACACTTATTACTGTTAATAAGAAGTCATTTGATTTAAAAAGCTGATATGGAATGAATTGGAATGTGATATAAAAAGGTATGAATATATATATAATCTCGTACATAGTGAAAGTTGTCTGATACAGTACTATTAATTTGCGTGAAGGGAAATGAAATTAGAAACCTACGAGAGTGGGCATGGGATTCCAAATAATTTTGGCAAAACCGCATAACTAAACACTGAAATGGAGCAAATCCATTTAAATTCAGTTGATTGCACCTTTAAAGTTTATGTATAATACCAATTTCACATGCACCCAATCAAAACTCGATTCACTCGACTCTAAAAGAAAAATGAAAACCGGACTTAGACAAATTACAATTCATAGACTATACATCTGAGGTAGTACCTCTTATAGTTTATTTTCTGAGTTTTATTTTAAAGTTTTTGAGTTCTGCTTTAGTATAAAGTTTTTGAGCACATTTACTAAAACATTACACTAAAAAAATATAACATTGCTCAAAAACTATATTTATAAATGATAATATGCTCAGAAAAAATGTGTATATGCTCAAAAACTACAAGATTTGAGGTATTACCTCAGATGTGTAATCCTTTTTCTCGACAACTTACAAATAAATGATGAATGAAACGAATGATGGATGGATTCACGGGATGGATGAAGATTTCTAACTCACCATCCATACGTCACCAGATATTATTAATTTTTCTTTTAAAAATATAGAACTAATAATTTTTTAAGATATAAAATTTCCTATTATTTTCATTTTTCTAATCCAAAAATAAATATTCCGTATATAGTTAAAATACACATCAAATAGTTAAACTAAAAACCTTATCTAACATGATTTTTATATAGTGAATTAAAATTCATTCAGTAGGTCTCGTGAGAGACCGTCTTCCACTAATTTAGTGGAAGACATAATAGGAAAAAAAATATTCAGTAGGTCCCTCACCCCATCATGTGAGAGATCTCTCAATACCGCTATTGAGAGACCGTCTCTCCGGAGTTTTCGTTTTCTACTAAATTACATATATAATAGTGGTATCTCATTAGTTGTTCATTTTTCTCCTCAATGCATTTTGCTTTGAGAAATGAAAAGTTTAAACTGAAAATTAGTTAAGAGAATTAAGTAGCACGTTGAAATGTATTTTTGAAAAAGTATTTTTTTATAACGCAAAGCTAACAATTTCAATTTATAAATTTTCTCATTTTTTTGCCTCAAAAGTAATTAAAATGGTTTATAATTTTGTATTATACCTAGTATGAGTTAAATTATTCTCAAATAATAGCATTAGTCAAAAATTTAGTAATTCATAGTTTGATACAATTTTTTGTTAATATTTGACGAAAAGATTAATTTTAATGAAAAGATAATAATGTAAAGAAATAAATTGTTATAATTATTAGCTTCCTTAGTTAGTGTATACATAATTGCTATTAGCTAACTTATTTAGAAATATGCTTTTTTGAGGGAAAATTTGTGAGGATGCCTATTCATTTAGTAGATAGGAGACTTGAAGCATATACTCCCTCCGTCCGATCACTTATTTATCTATTTTATTTTTTGGTATCCCATTCAATTGTTTACCTTTTTATTTTGGGAACTAGGTTTGTGACCCGTGAAATTCACAGGTTTATTTGTTTTAGTTTTGATATTTTTATTGTATTGTTAATATTTGTTCGAGCAATTAGTTGTTGATCCATTTAAAAATATACAGTCTTGAAATACATAGAAATTAGTTAGTTAATACCTTATTTCTTTGACAACATTGGTTTATTTTTGTAAATCAAATCCGGCAAATGACAATGTGGTAGCTACTAATTTTGAGAAACTTGACAACGGAGCAATGACAAAGATGACTCATTATATATACGTGTGTTTTACTCCGCAATATAATAAAGTGAGTTTTTTAAATATTAAAAATTGAAACTATACGTATATAATAAATTTCGTATGGAAAAATCTTCAATAACGCCTTATAAGGTTGTAAACTCAATACCTCAGTATAGTCATCTCCAAATTATTTTCAGGCCTCTTCATCAACCCTCCCATAGAAATATCTTTAAAATCTTATCACCACGTGCATGCTTCAGATATTATTTACATCCAAAAAACATTTAGTATTTTCATTTCAATAGCTCAATAATCTAAAAAACTATATTCCTAAATCTGAATTCCAAAAGGTTCATAATTTTTTTTTAAGTTCCTTATTACTATTTCAAAAATTCGATCCATCTCTTGTTATACTTATGTCCACAATCCTGTATAAAAATAAAAATAGTATTAAAGACTATACAATAATCTATTCCGCTTTTGAAAAAAAAAACACATAAACTTAAAAATATACGGATTAGAATTTAGAAACCATACTATTTTATATTTATCTGAAGGTTCACTTTCGCTTCCTTTTAGTACGCTTTCTTTTAGTACATGCCTTGATAGTAGTTCGTATGAAATGAAAAAGAAAAATATATGTTAGAGATGATTATACTTATGAATACAAAAATACAAATTCAAATAGGTTGATCGGGAAAGCATGCATAATAGTAAAATTACACAACAATATACGCTTAATAACAAATTTAAAGAAATATTATAAGATCTCCATTTTGAGATCAACGATCATCTTATAATGGTTAAAAAAGCATAAACCACTTAAAAAAGTAAAGTAAATTTTATAGAAAAACAATCAAAAAGTGGGAGTTGGAGAAAACTTAAATTTGAAGAGGAATAAATGATATAATTAAAATGATTAATTAGCCATGATGGTTGAAAAAAGTAAATTGTGAAATATTAAAGATTTTTCAATCAATTATTTGTACTTATTTATTTACCATTAATTATGATGGTAGGTTTTTTTTTTTTTCTAAGAAATTATGAAAGTAAGCTTTATGTATTATTCCTGTTTTGACACAAAAAAAAAACACATAAACTTAAAAAACATACGAAGTAGAATTTAGAGATTATACTATTTAATATTTACCGAAGGTTCACTTTCGCTTCCTTTTATTACATGCCTTGATAATAGTTCATATAAAATGAAAAAGAAAAATATATGTTAGAGATGATTATACTCGTGAATACAAAAATACAAATTCAAATAGGTTGATCGGGAAATTATATAGTAAAATTACACCACAATATACGGTTAATAACAAATTTAAAAAATTATTATAAGACTTCAATTTTGAGATCAACAATCATCCATTACTTATCAGTTTCGACCTTACGTTTTTTTTACCTTTAATTTTACCTCATTTCGTGCCTTTTGTATTTCTTCACTCATCAGATTACCCACGTGATGGTTTGTCTTATCTGCCTTCACATATGTTTCATGGTGCTTTAAAGTTATATAAAAAATATATTGACCAAAAGATAAAACATAAACCTGGCAAAAACTTGACAAACGAATCAAAATATTATCACATGTAAGTCACTTAAATCAAACCAACTGGAAAACAAGAATTCAAATATAAAGCAAACGATTCATAAAATCAACAGTATAGCAAATTAAAATATACTTTATTGAACACAACAACAGAAACAACAACAACAACAACAACAACAACAACAACAACAACAACAACAACAATAACAATAACAACAATACTCAACAATAATACTCGACAATAATACTCAATACAATCAAATAAATAAATTAAACCATAAAATACAATTCACAACTTAGAAACTCATGACAAATGGGCATATTTTAAATAAATAAAGTGAATATAAACTATTATAGGTATTATAGGTTTTATAAGCATTACACAACCATAAAATCCCATATTTTAATTTATTTTGTGGTATTATTAAACTAGATAATTGATTGTCAAGCACCTAAAGAGATGAATTAAATAGGACAAAATGTTAATGAAAATTATGGGTGTTGAGTAATATACAAGGAGTTTTAATAAAATTATTAACATATTATATTACAAAAATTAATTAAATAGGAAAAACTTTTAATTAATTTGGTGTGTGTTAAGTATTATGAAGAGTTTTAATCAATTTATTACCATGTTTAATTAAAAAAAATAGAAAAATGTTAATAATGACGGATGTTCATTAATATGAAGAGGTTTAATTAGTTTATTAACAGGTTTTATTACAAAAATTTTAAAAACAATGAATTAAATAGGAAAATGTAAAAAATGGTGAGTGTTTAGTAATATGAAGAGGTTTAATTAATTCCTTAATATGTTTTATTACAAAAATTTCAATTAAAATTTCAATTTTAATTACAAATTATGATATTTATTAACATGTTTTATTACAAAAATTTCAATTAAAATGTCAATATTAATTATAAATTATGAAATTTGATGTAAATTTGTAAGGGTTATATAAATTTTGGAAGACAATATATTTAATATACAAAATTAATTTAAGAATAATGATAATATCCTTTAATATTATAGCTATAAGTGAATTAAATTAATTTATAGATAAATAATTTAAATTAATGTCATGTAACAATAAATTGATAATCCATGTCACATTAATTCGCATGTCACATTAAAAATATGCAACATCACATTTAAATATGCCACGTCACATTAAATTTTAATCTATGTGACTTTTTGGATCTACATAGCTTTGTCTAGGTGGCGTTTATTTGTGATTTTAAGATAGCCTTTTAATTATATTTTATAGATGTCTTTAGTGGAAAATTTGATTCATCACACCCAATTTGATCACTTATCATCCAATAATTGACCCATTCCCTTTTTTCTTGATTTTGTGCCAAAACCAAAGATAAAGAGATAATCAGGACGGAGCAAGTATTACAGATGTAATCACTCATTTATCTCTCAGTCCACCCGTTTCATCTACAAATGATAGATGAATAGATAATAGGCGAATTGAATGAGATTTTAAAGCGATAAATGAATAATGGATGCATGTTCACTCGACCCGACCCAAGACACTTTGGGGGGTTTATTAAAAGGAGTAGGTCTCATGGGAGACGGTCTCTTAATAAGCTTTATTGAGAGACCATTGTACAATTTTAAGAAAAAGTGGTACTAAAGGTAGTAAAATAGGTACAAATCATGATTAATGATAAAATGGGTACATTTATTATGTAAATAGGTACGAAATTAGTATGTCACGATCAACAATAAAAAAGGTACGAAATACAAATAAAAGGGTACAAAAGATTGGTCTCTCAATAACTTAGTGAGAGACCGTCTCTCCTAAGTTTTAGTGTATTAAAAGACACAAACTATAAGATGAAATAAACAATGTAAATAATTCAGACCAAGTCCCCTAAATACGTTACACAATCATAGAAGATTAATTCAAATTTAATTATATCAATTGGTCAAAAGTGATCCGCGTTATAGATTAGACCCACCATTTGTCACACTGAATTCTCTTCATTTATCCCCAATTTCACCCACTAACTTTTCATATTCTATTAATTTTATTCACTACTTGTACTCAATTATTCTTCTCCCTTTCCTAGAAGCAACACCAATCCACCCTCTTACCTTCCTCCTTATATAAAACACTTCCTACATCTCACTAATCTCATCAAAAATCATAAATTTCCAAACTTTCTCACTTTTTCCTTCAAATTACATAAGACCCACCTCAAATCTACCTTAATTTCCCTAAAAATTGATCAAAGTTTCAATCTGTTTGATAATTAATCATGTTTAACGAAGACCCAATTCGTAAATCGAAGCCAATTGTAATTAGGGAAGTATGGGCAAGTAATTTAGAGTCGGAATTTGAATTAATCGGGGATTTAATTGATAATTATCCCTTTATTTCTATGGATACGGAATTTCCCGGAGTTGTGTATCGACCTCAGACAACGTATAGCTATAAAAAATCTAGACCGTCGGATATTTATAGATTTTTAAAATCTAATGTCGATGAGCTCCACCTCATTCAGGTGGGGCTCACCTTATCCGACAGTTACGGTAATCTCCCGGACTTGGGTACTGACAGTCAATATATTTGGGAAATTAATTTCTCGGAATTTGATGTGGCACGTGACTCTCACGCGCCTGATTCGATCGAGTTATTAAGGAAACATGGGATTAATTTTGAGAGGAATAAAACCGAAGGGGTTGACGCGGTCCGGTTCGCTGAGTTAATGATGTCATCCGGTTTGGTTTGTAACGAGGCAGTGAGTTGGGTGACGTTTCATAGCGCGTATGATTTCGGGTACTTGATTAAGATACTCACCCGCCGGGAATTACCGGTTCGGCTCGATGAGTTTTTAGCCATCATGAGGATATTTTTTGGGAACCGGGTTTATGATGTGAAACATATGATGAGGTTTTGTAAGAGTTTGTATGGTGGGCTGGACCGGGTTGCTCAAACACTTGAGGTGAACCGGGCGGTTGGGAAGTGTCATCAGGCCGGTTCGGATAGTTTGCTGACGTGGCAGGCATTTCAGAAAATTGTTGAAGTTTATTTTGTAAATGATGCTCCGGAAAAGTATGCTGGTGTACTGTTTGGTCTAGAGGTTTATTAGGAAGGATTAAGGGGAGTAATTATGATTATTACTCCATAAATTGTTAATTAATTTAAATTTATAATTAATTTATTCTTTGTTAGTCATAACAAGATTGTGGCGATGTAGCGACCTTTGTACATTGACCTCAAAATTACAGTATATTGAACCTTATTCGAGTACTCTGTATTGCATAACAAATTGTTTTATTTCGATTTTGATTTTTGGACAGCATAGTCATAAGTTGGAATTGTTCCTAAATCTTACTCCCTCTTATTCTTTATGTTCTTCTACAATTGTTTTTGGGTAGAATTTAGTGGGAGTATGATATGTGGATGTAAATGAAAGTAAGAGAGAGAATGTGGGGTCATAAGATATTGTAACCACAAAAGATAGACAAATAAGGAAAGTGGAAGATTTTAGTGAATTTTCCGTTTTAGGAAATGTGGAAGATGTTAGAGAATAGGAGGGAGTATAATAGTACTAGCAACTACCCTCTTTGAAATACGGGATTTAGGGAGGTTCTCGGGCAGGGGCGCTCAATACTGGAAAATGAAAATTTCGCTTTTCGAATTTTTTAAAGTCTATTTTATGGTGTCATTTGTTCGTTAATAACAAATAAAACACTTGTCAAAAAAAAAAAAACAAATAAAACACCAATTCTCATTGAAGACGGACACTTTTCGTTACAAGCTGAAAACGGGCCAAATGTCGTCATTTTAACGACAAAATGTGACCATTTTAATGACAAATTATTATAGCTTAGGAAATTGTTCTGATAACTTTTTAGGTAAAATGGTTATATTTTCGTCTTAAATAGACCACATTTTACCCCGTCTTCAGTTTGTGACGAAATGTACCGTCACAAGCAAGACGCTTTGCAAATAAAAGGTGTAGAAATTTGTGTTAATAAAAAATTTTCTCATTGTAATTGTTCTTTATGCAAAGGTTATAAATTTGATGTGGTGCAACTCACCAAATTTCCTTCTTTTGAAAATCAATAAATGTAGAAGTGTGACATCTAAAGTCCACATGCCAAATGGGGTATCAGCCTAACATGGGTGTGGAATTGTGGATTGTGAAGTGTAGACTCTTTGCGGCCCAATTCAACGATTACGTCAATTTATTGGACATTGAAAAGTCGTGTCTAGAAGTCAATTCAACCCCTTGGAAGCCAAGTCGACATGAAATGAGGTATATCGTCTCAAATGAGAATTTGTGATGGGCATATCCATCGCAAGTTTATGACGAGTCAAGTACTATTCAAGTGGGTAGATAAGACAAAAAGAGAGTGCCTAGGGAATAGTAATCTGTTTTGTCTTATCTATCCTCATGGATAGTACTTAATCCGTCGCAAACTTGTGACCGTCACAAGGGAGACTTGCTGGTATTGGGGAGATAACGAGTCGAGTTGAGCCGAGCATAATCTTGCCCATATAGGTTATATTCATGAAGTAAAACTCGACTTTGAGCTTACTCCAGCTTAAGCTCATCCGAGTTTGAAAAAGTTGAGATTATTATCAAGCCCGTGATCTTGAACCCGAGCTAGAGCTGAAGCCAAGCTTAACTCGATCCTATATATAACTGTTGTTTAAGATTCGGCCCAATAACCTGGCAAAATCGACCTGATTCAAACCCGTACCCAACCTGACACCTGAACTCAAGACCCGAGTTTGATCTGAACCCAAGTTGACCCGACCCAATTTAACCTAATTCGAATATTTATTGTTGTAAACTGATTATTATCATAAATAATTTGATAACAATTGACCCAAAAATAACCCAACCCAAAATAACCCGACCCCGACGCAAATTGTTGCAAACCCAAAATTGATCTAACCTAAACTGCCCAACTCAAACCCGCCCCAAACTTGATCCAATCGACCCGCTTGTCCGGTACTCCGGTGTAGAAGGTTTTGCTACATTAGAGGGGTCGCGGAGAGCCGGAGAACAACAAAACTACAAAGTTTTGACAAAATTGCACCAAAAAAAAAACAAAAAACAAAGTTTTGACAAAACTCTTGAATGCATACACTATTTCTTCTTACACATTACTCCGTAACATCGTCTCTCAATCAACCCTGATTTCCAAATTTTCTCAATCAAGTTGTGTTTCTTCTATCAGGTAATATCGTCTCTCTCATTCGTCTTGTTCGTTTTCGTTGGTTTTTTTTTTGTAGTTGTTTAATTTTCAATTAAAGTTGTTAAATTGTAAATTGTATATTTTTTATTATAATGTTTCAATTAAAGTTGGAGTAATTATTTTCAATGGTAGCCTGTTAATTAATGGTGGATTTATCATGATAAAGCTTGTCAAATTTGTTTAATTAAGTACTCGTAGTAATAATTGAAATTATTCAAACTGAAATATGCAATTCGCTCAAAATAGAGAATAATTCGATAAAATTATAACCAAACACCATCATTCGATGTAATTCGAATTCGTAATTCGCGCGGATGAATTCGCTATTCGCAGCGTGGTTAGCAAATTAGGTAACCCTGATACGGAGTATTATTTTTGAATTGTGATATTATAATGTTGGTGGTATGAAATTTTAATTTAGATAAATTCATTAATTTGTGACGATAGTGATAATATAAATCACAAATTCGCATTTAAGACGGGCCATTTTCGTCTTAGCTTAAGACGGGAAAAGGTCGCCATTTTGTAATAAAAAGTGACCATTTTACGACAAAATGTTGTAGCTAATGTTACAGCTAAAATTGTTGTTCTTGTAACTTTTGAACAAAAAATAGTCACATTTTATTGTAGATGGGTCACATTTGCTCCGTCTTAAGCTTAAGGCGAAAATGGCTCTTCTTAAGGGAGACTTGTTGAAATAATGGTTAACCAATGAAGTACCAATTCATAACTGCTTTTTACAAAATTCGCTCAGCAATTTGGTTGTTCCTTTTATATGTATAAGGATTGTACATTTATAATTGTGTTGCTGACTTGCTGCTGTAGGTTATACTCGTTAATATGGCAAAACGATTTAAACACACTCGAGGTATGTCATTCTTTATAGCTATTATGCTGTAACTCTGTCACTAGTGAATTTTCAATGATTCTTTTTACTGTTTTACGATGAAATTGACAGTAATTTGATTGTTGATCATAGATATTCTGATAAGCTTATTATTTTACTTACTGAGTTAATTTATTGTGGAATCTAGGTTTTGATGGTTCTAGAACCAGGAATAGAAACAAGAGTCGTCGTGTCGAAAGCAAGGATGTTCATAGCTCAACTCCTAATATGTTAGGTTACAAAATGTTTGCATACGACCTTTTTTCATGTTAGTAAAAGGAGTAAGGGTATTGCGACACTTGATTATAGCTTTTGATCAATGGTGAAAAAAATTCATCAAGTGTACGTACCCTTGCTTATCGAATATGTTCCAATTATATTTTTTGAATGTCGCCGAACTTGGTTTTTATTTATATATAATCAGATGATATGTATGAGAAACGATCTAGAAAACGAGCTTATGAAAAAGATGACGAAGTGAAGTTAAGAGAGGAGGGCAGTGATGATAGCGAGGGGGAGGACAGCCAAATGGAGGCAGATGAAGAAAAAAGCGAAGAATTGGTGGCTATAAGAGAGCCTTCTCTATATGATACCTTGCTCAACAAACTTGAGTCAAGTAGCAAGTCACAAGAGAACGGGCGTGAGAAGAGGTAATCAATTAGGAATTTTGAACTATTACCGTTTTCCTTTATGAAATTAAGCTTGCATTGGTATTTTTTTTTTTAATGTAATGTAATCATTTGAGCTTCTCTCTTAAAGTGCATTACAACTTTAACCACTTTGGTTGTTGAGAAAAAAAAAGGATAACGGAAGGGAAGGTTGGCAATGGTTTTTGTCATGTTTGATATTCATACAAATGAAGGAAGATTTCTTTTTGATGTGTTGATGAATATTCTGTAGGAAATGCAAGGACAAGAGTGCAAGTGATTCTGCCTTTGATGAGGAAATTGATTTAAAAGGTAAATTGGGTTTTTCCAAAAGTTTATTCTTTGTAGAAAAGGAGGTTTATGATCAATTCTATCCAGTTCTTTAGAAGATCATCATTCCCTTAATTCGTGAAGTTCTCCTTGTAACGAAGGACGTTAGGAATTACTTGTACTTCAATGCAGGTGATTAATATACTGATCTTAGTGTATAAAATTGGAGGCAGGTGGTTAAGTTTGTAAACTTTACTGCTATGCCACGCTCCAATGTTAGTGACATTCATTGCCTACTTTCCTTATATTCTTTCTTTTGTAATTCACCGACTTACTGTTTTCAGGTACCGATCAAAATACTGGTACATGTAGGGTGATGGGTGATGCTTTCAAATTAAGCGAAGATGAGGCGTCTGATATTGCAAAGGGTGATGATGATGTTGTGTCTGATGCAGAGGATAATGATAATGATTCCATGAAGTATTCTCACGTTCCTTTCTAAATTGAATTTTTAGTCTCTTGCCTTCGTCTTTGAATTGCCAAGTTTTATATTTTCTACAACAGTTTTAATGATATTCTACTAAAAAAACTTCATCAAGGAGACCATTGTAGTGCTTTTTGTATGCTATTGTTAGGCTGCTTTGAAGAACACAAATGAATACTTGATTACTTGTGTACTTACGGAAACTATTAAAGCTTATGGATGGAACATACAAGTTAAAGGAACTTAAATCTGTTTTGCATGCTCCTTAATCTCTTGCATTCTCTCTTTCCTTTTTAACGTTTAAGCACTAGCTTTAGAAGGTGGAATATTGTCGATGCTGTGCGGCAGTTCTTGCCTTTTACTTTGAAGGAAGCTTCATGCAGTTAGTATCTTATCTGAAAATTGCCATGGGATGCTGGAGTTGTGCAACAAAAAGAATGCTTGTGGAATACTTTGTCTTGCTAATTAGAGTATTTATCATCTTTTATTAATACTGTACTTCTTTGATGTTTTTGCAGTAGATTTATTACTCATATGACACATAAGTTGTCTAAACAAGATACTCAGACATTGTTGAAGAAAAAATGGGAATACCGATGGCATATGCCAGCATTTGACTCGACTGCTACTAAATGGATGGGTACTGGGGAGAATTTTATCGAGGTATCTGTCGCTTGTTACTGTTATCAACTATTCAACTTGGTAATGGTGTGTGTTTTATCTTCTAGTTCGCTCTGTTTTGAATACAGCTGCTTTGTCCAACGTTAGATAAAGCAGTAGTCACGAACGAAATATATTAACTACTTAGATGAGACAACCATATATGCCTACTGCTTTTAGCTCATCTTGTATGTACAAAATATATTGCCTGTATGCAGTGCATATGTTAATCTAGCAGTTTGCTCCTTAGAGAGCACGTGGCTGTTAAGAATCATCCACTCTAGCCATAGGGTTTACCAGCAATTAGGGGTTGAGCTCTTTGAAGTAAAAAAAAACTTAATTTGAGAACTACATCTTCACTTTTATCATTGCAAAATTATTTTTACCCTAAATCTACAGTACTCAAGCAGCTCTCTGATTTTTTTTTTTCTTTTGCCCTTAACATGCATTTTTCTCCTCCAATGTTTCCAAAATGTGCCCAAAAGTTGAAGAAGGTAAATGTTTTAAATGTCTAGTATGGTGTAATTTATTTATCAAGATCATCGATGAAAATTTGCAAATTGGAGTCAGCTGCATTCTTTTGTTATTATAATTTCACCCTTAACTATCTAATACACACAGAAGAAAGGAATTGTATAACATCTATTGTGTAATTACTTTGTGGGCTTAACACTATTGCATTGATTCCATTGAATATCTAGGATGCTGATATTTCTGCGGCTGCTCCTTACGGTCTCAATCTGAAGTTATACGAGCATTGGTTGGACATTTATAATGCATCTGGGGGCAAAAACTTTGAGTCATCCAAGCAATTATCTTTTTTTAACCTTTGTAAGTGTCATGTGTTTGCGTCATCTTTTTTTTTTTTTTTTCCTTTTCTTTTCTTTTCTTACAATTGTGTTGTTTTCAACATAGGGGCAAGGCAATAAGGCTTCATACATCTGACCCTTTACCTTGCCATTGGCAGGAAGGAGCCTTTTTAGGACATTAGGGTAATGTTCTCGTGGTTGTATTTTGTCATTGGTGAAATAGTTTTTGTACTTGCTAATAGCAAAATACTTAAAGAAGCCAATTCACGATGATATGGGCTTTTCGGGAGTCCATCTTCATTACATTTACCACTTTAGGGGCTAGTGCTGTTTTACAGTGAGTTCTGTGTAGATTAGTTAAATTGAAATAGTTTCTTGCACTTTTCTCACATTATGTATATGCCAATTAAACAAAAACATGTCATCAAAGAAAATTAGTCGTCTGAATCCACAGGCTGTTGTTTCCCAATTACTCGTTTGCAGGTCTTTATTTCGTAATGAGCCTTCTCTTCAAAGAAAAAGAAAGGCATCTTGATATTGTCGTTCTTGTAAAAACTATCGAGTGTTTAGCTATTTACTTAGATAATGAATGACACATCCATGCCACTGTGTTTTCCCTTCTCTCTTGATTCCATGATATCCATCCATTGTTCTTTCTCTTATATTCATCTCCCTTTCTTTCACTAATGAGATTATTCCAACGCTGTCTTTGTTAGCCTACCAGTTTACGGTGAAGTCATCCTATTCCTAGAATCCTAGAGTAGTCCACCGTGATAAATTCCCTTTTGGTTCGTCAAACCGCTGATGTCTAATTGTTGCACAATATGTATGGGTTTTAGGTAGTAGCTACCGGGATATACTTCATCATCAAAAGCAGGGTTTCTATCAAAAGGGATCTGATGAAGACTCGAGTGTCATGGATTCTTATGTCATGCATATGGTTTGTGGCCTGCTCTGGCTATGAAGTCTGGTGGTTTTTTCATTTTTATATCTCCTATTGTTCTTTGCCCTCATTTATGTGTTTGTTTTGGCTGCTTCAGCTTAATCATACCTTCAAAACCCGAGATCTTGTCACGAAAAATAGTGCAAAGTTAGTGAAAAACAAGGAAGCGCCCAATGAAGAGCTCAGAACTACCGATTGTTTCCTTGATCAAGGCTGCTGTCGGCCAAAGGTGGGATTTTTGCTTTGATAATCATTGCTCAATTTTCTATACTGCAGAAAGTTGTCTGAGAGAGAAAGATATGGGTTTTTAAGTGTCCATGGGCAGCAGGTGGTTTAAGTTGTTTAAAATATATGGAATTCGACTTTCTATTAATGCTTGCAATTGAGGACTCCAAGTCCTCTACTGCTTTCATATAAGATTTCTATCAAAAGAAGTTTTTTTTGGTTATGTAGTTATCTCTTTCATTAAGGTCAGTTTCTCTTGAACCAAGATTGATTTAACCTTGTAACATTGTCGTATATGTCGTTATTCCTAAATGGACATAAAGAGCTAATTTGTTCTAATGGGATATGGCGTGGGGTAAGGGCAATGTTGTCAGGATCGAGATTCTACTTTGGATCGATGGGGAGGGTAGGATCGAATCGGTAGAATCGGATCGTAGAATCGCAAGATTCTACAAACTCACTAAATATAATTTTTTATTCGGTAAAAACATATAATTGAAAATTAAAACACTTATTTATTACTCCCTCCATGTTTTTATATATGACGTTTTGCATTTACGAGGTAAGCCTTTGACTTTAATATTTACAAAAATATATTTGTTCAAAAAATATAAAAATGGTACCATTAAATTCCTTATGAAAAAATCTTTCATATGAGTATACATATCATAATATTTAGTCTTATATTTTAAGAGATATTGAAGAGAGAAGGGAGTGTCTTGAAATGTGAGAAAGTCATATATAAAAAAATAGAGGGAGTAATATTTATTCATAAAATATTGGTAAGTAATGATTTTAGTGTCATTGTATAAACATGTTTCTACAACTTACACGAAATTTGAGTTCACGGTGTCATTATATAAAAATATATATTAATTTTTTTATTATGGAATCGGATCGTAGGATCGTAAAATCGTAGGATCGTATTATGATCCCATCTCTAGAAATTTTCAAATTAACAGGATCGTAAGATTCTACAACTATGATGGAATCGTAGGATCCAGGACCGGTCAAGCATTTTTGGATCGTAAAATCGTAGAATCGTTGGATCGAATCGCGATTCTGACAACAATGGGGGTAATTGCCTACTGGTATGCTAGAGACAACCATAGGCGTCGATACATCTTTTTTAAGGTTGCACACATACAGCAGATGTTTTATGTGTTTGATGTGGCTGTATTGACAGAGCCAGAAATAGGAATTTGGGGGTTGGGGTAATTTTCTAGTCTTCATTAATCGTCAGTGCCATTTCATTTTATTTCTGATTTTTGTTTATTTATTTTGTTTTGATTTTACAGAACCCCTGTTGACTTATTACCACCTTTTTCTAGGTTTTGATTCTGCTTCCATTGGCAAGCATTGCTCTCCGTCTTGTGAAGAGACTTGTGCATCTGACCCCTTCAACAAATAAGGTTTGTAACTAGATTGTACTTTTTATATTTTATCTTTGGTGTTGGAGAACGAACTCATACTTGCATTGACCTGCCATTTCCCCATCCTTTGGAATAAAGAAAGGAACACGCTCATTTACACTTGCAGAATTTACACCTTGAAAAGTTAATGCACACAGCAAAAGCGGGGACACTTATGTCAATTGGGCCTCTATGAATTTATCTTCCTAATATTTTTCTTTCTGCTTTTCATTCTATTCTTAGGTCAATGTGGAGTATATGGATCGGTTTAACAAAGAGTTTGGAGCTGATGTTGAAGAAGACAATGATGAACTTGAAACCGAGGATCTGAAGGCAGAAAAGCCATCAAAACCTTCTGATTATCAGGCGCTTTTTGGTGGCAATAATGAAGATCTTTTTATGGTTGGGGTCAAATTTACAAGGTATGTTATCTGTTAATCTTTCTTGTTTGCTTCTTAATTCCGTTTATACATAGATTTTAGTTGCGCACAGCTTGAAGTGGAATTTGGGGAATGAGGGGTGGTTTGTAATTCCAGCATATCGATAATCTTGAGAAAATTTGAAGAGGAATGGGATTTGCAGAGCTTGGATAGGTATTGGTATGAGGCACAGTGCACTTCCTGAGGTTCTAGAGGTGAGCAGCTGCTCTGCTGAAGGGAAGTTTAATAGAAATGATATTACTCAAATGTCGCTATAGTCAGTGAGCTTTCAACTCAGTTCACATGTTTCTCCAAGCACAACTTTTAAATATACTTCTGAAATTCTAACATGCTGCGAAATGAAAAGAAATGAAATATTGAATGGACCAATGGGCTTGTTGGAAGCTTTCACGAGTACAAACTCTACTACTCTTGTGTTCTAACTTTTGTTAGTTATGCCTAGTGATAACATCTCTTTTTCCTTTCTTGAAATTTGGAATAATCAAACAAAAATTCTGAAGAAATTAATTCAAAGAGATATTCCTTAGTTTCTACTTCCCCTAGAGTGTTGAAGATGATCTCATGATGTTCTTCTCTTGGAAAAAACTACAATGTAATTTGTTAACTCACATCCCTTTGATTTCTTGTTACATTGAACAGGGGCTATCGTTTCCTTAATCTTTGTGTTATTTCATCTTAAACTTGGTTCTGTCTTCGTAGGCTAATACCTCTTTTTTCTATTACTTTTACAGGAAGAGCATAAGGCTGTACAATGACTTCTATTCTTCGGACATAATTATTGCCTCTCCTCTTGGCCTAATTACTGTAAGTGTGCTTGTGTCATGCACTTTTAATAATGCAAACGGATCAGTTGTGTTTCTACTTTCTATATGCTCTATTGACAATCCTTTTCCTGTGCTACTTGTTAGGAATTTAGAGTCTTTGCTTTCTCATTGGTATTACAAATTGAGACTTCGCCATCTTTTAAGTGGCCTTTAAAAATATAGAAACTGTTAATAACATTAATTGAGTAAGGCCATGTTCTTTTGGACTTCTATTTGAACTGAACTAAACTTATAGGAACTGAACTGAACTTATAGGAGTTGAATTGAGGAGCTGAACTTATAGGAACTGAACTGAACTTATAAGAGCTGAACTAAACTTATATGACCTGAACTTATAGAAGTCGAACTGAACTTACAAAAATTTTACGCTTTATATATATTAATTTTTCTTACAATTACTGCAATACATTACAATGAAAAATAAATTACATATTACATTTTTTTTCTAACCATCTATTTCCATATTGTCATACTACTCGTCACTTTCATCTTCATCTTCATTTTCATTGACATCATCGAATCCATCTATTTTTTTTTCTAACCATCTATTTTTTAAGAATAATGTATATACGATAATTTTAATATTGGATTTTTTTTGCATTGATTTTAGTGAAAAGGGTACTATATTTTTTTCAATTCGTCAATATTAAAAAACGGGTATGAATTTATAGTTAATATGCGTTGTATGAACTTGTCTAAACTGAACTTATAGGAGCTGAACTGAACTTATAGGAACTGAACTGAACTTATATGAACTGAACTGAACTTAACTTATAAGAGCTGAACTGAACTAAACTTATAAGAATTGAACTGAACTTATAGGAACTGAATTGAACTTAAAAGGGCAAATAGAAGTTCAAAAGAACAGAGCCTAAGTGTTGAAGATGTTGGTATACTAACTGGAGATAGGTATATAGATAATTTACCATTCTATTTCAGTGTATCTGTCTTGCCCAGCTCTACTATCATGTTTTACAAACAAGCCAAAATGAAATTCAGATTAATGAGCTATGGTAGATACCTAGACATCCTGTTTAAAATCCAATTGACTATTGATATAGTGGAGTTGTTATGGCCAAAAGAATGGTTGGAGATGAGCTATAACCAATGTTTAGCCCTCTTTGGACATTTCCACAAAAAATATCCATAATAACCATAATACTTCTAACAAGGTTTCAGTCTAGGGGCCCTAAAAAATGAGGTTTCAGTAAGGGAAGTTGAGCCATTCGATCTCTCGTTAACTAACCCAACACCTGAGGTGTAAAAAATCGCTTTTTAGAATAGTCTTAGACCCAGTTTTAATCTCTAGAGTAAAGATACTTCTGTACTGAGGCTGCAGTCTTTGTTTTGATTAGTCAAAAATGCTTACCTGTAAGTATGTCTCCAAATTTCTAACTTGCCATCAACTCCCATTCTAGTCAATGCTGTCATGGGTTTTAAAATTTCAGATCATGAAATACTCCGGTGGTATATTTTACATTGACTGTTAATATTATTTTGTTCATCCTTGTGTAAACTAAGTGCTATAGTGAATTTTAGCTCTACGTGCACTCTTTTCAATTTTGCTACAGTTTCTCAAACTTCTATTGAAATTTGTTTCAGGCTATTAGTGTTTCATTTGTTAAGTAACTAACTGAATATGTTTTGAGTTTTGACCAATAGGCTTTACATATATCTTATAATGTTGTCAGTGTGAAACTAATCATTTTCTGGTCAATAGAAGATTTTATTGTGCTGTATTTGGCACTATACACTGGTTTTTAATATTTGAAAGATGTTCTGCAGAAAATTGGGGCGGCAGAAGCAAGCAAGGGAAAAGATGTGGATTATCTCTCTTCAATTGAGGTTATATCTTGGAAGTTCCTTCAGAATTTTATTTCTATCTTGATGACTTTGTTGCATAGGAAATAATCTTTTTTCCACTGTTTATGTGCAGATCCTTGTGGTAGATCATGCAGATGTAATAGCAATGCAGGTATGTGCTGCCGTCATTGTTGTACCAAACCACCAACATATCCCAAAGGGCAAAGGCTATAGCCTCTATAGGCAAGCCGTCGAAATATAATTTCGTGCCGCTTCTGAATTTTTCATGTTCATAATTATTATGAATCTGCAGAACTGGTCTCATGCTCAAACCGTTGTGGAGCATCTTAATCTCTTGCCTACTGTGAATCGAGTTGATATTATGCGTCTTAGACCATGGTAAAACTTGGTTTCTCTCTATGCATTTTGTTATGGCATAATTGTTGTCTGTCTATGTTACTAGCTTCAAGTTCCGGGCGTCTCAGTGTCAAGTGTCGTATGCCTATTTTCGAAAAAGTTTCATGTTCTTTTGGTCTAAAATGAAGCGTCAAAGTGGCATGTTGTACCACAATGGCGAAATGTCAGATACGTCACCATGGTACATATCAAGTCAACGTAGGTCTCTGTTTTTACTGTGTTTTTAATGCCATATACTTATACTGTGACATCCTGTTCTCATTGGATGGTTATTTAGAAACAGAGATCTTTAAATTTTGTACTTCCAAGTTATTAGATGCAACCATGTAACAAGTCGTCCTTTTTCATACTATGTCAAGGTATGCTGATGGACAGGCACAGTTTTATCGTCAGACGATATTGTTAAGTTCTTATTTAAATCCAGGTATGTTGATTGGTTCACTCAGTATTTTAGTATTGTCTCCGTAAGCGAATTTTTGTTTTCGCGCAACCTGCCTGCCTCATACTGGTTTGTTGAACAAACAATGTAGGCAATTAGGCAAATAGCTAAGGTGAGGGCTCTGTGTTACCCACTTGTTTCCTATTACATGAGTTGATGAGTGGAACTAGTAGCCATAAAATATCTAGCTGGAGAAAATATAACACCAATAACCTCAATCAACAGCTGCCTCACCCTTTTTCATGCTTAAGAACACAGACCTCCAACATGATAACTTGATGAGTCCCAATGTTCGCTGCAAAATATAGGGTATATCTTGAAGTGAGCAGTTTACAAAGCTTAAATGTGGCAAAAATTTCACGGATCAAACAAGACATGAACTTCATGCACATGTTAATGGGTGCTCCTATTTTGATTTAGTGCCTTCACTTGAGGGAAATTTTACTTTACTCCACTTCCGACTTGTGTTGCCCATTGAGCTGACATTTTGATTTTCCTGCCAGCCTTGTGCATTGTTAGTCACCATCGTAGAATTTCTCCTCACCTTGTTAAACAATCAGTGATGCCTCTGAATTCTCACTGCCCAACTGTGATCATATTTGTAAGACATAACCTGATAACCCACTTCATCTTCTCCCTTCTTTACCCATCAAGAAACAAAACTTTGATTATAAGGGCTTTCCCAGTGAAGTTAAAGCTAAAATAGATAAAGACCCAGACTTATCTAGTCAAGGGCATACTTTTGAAAAGTACTCCGTTCGTACCAATCATTTGTTTCCCTTTGATTAAAATAACTCACAAAGAATATAAAAGGTAAACAAACGATTGAGACGGAGGGAGTAGTACTCTATATAACGTAGAAGTTGTGTATCTATGCTACCTGAGGAGTGAAATGTGGTATGCTTAAATTGACTGGCTGGGAATGGAGCCGTCTAAGTTGTATTTTAGGATGTGAGTGGTGGTTTGAGAAGTACTAAAGATAGTTGAAGTGAGTTAGGACACAGGAGCAGCCGAGCAGGCTTCTTTCACCATAGAGTGCCATTGTTGAGGAGTTGATGATATTACCAACTTTTAAAGCATGCTTTATATAGGGGAGAGTACTTCGTGATCAGTATTTTGAAGATCAGATCAAGTGAAGTATACAGATTATAGACTTGTAGGTCTCATTGTTAATTTTTTAGTGAACATTCTTTTATGACTGGGATTGTGGGCGGTTAGGGCTGTGAATCTGACTTCATTACTATACCAGCAAAGAAGGATGAATTTTTTTTTATATATATTTAATTCTATAGCTGTTTTTTTTTTTTTTTTTTGTATTCCTTGTATGCGTTTATTCCATATTTCCAATGGAGCCAAAGATTCATTACTCTTTGGTTCTGGATTATGATGGAATAAAGCAAAATGGCTCACTAAGGTGGCTGCTCTTCTTTCTCTTGTGAAGTAGTGGTCCTTCGATGCAGTTCTCGACGCAATTTCCATCTTGGGTCATTCGGAAACAGCCTCTTTGTGTTGCTAACACAAGGGTAAGGCTGCGTACATCCGACCCCCCCTTACCCCGCAATTTGCGGGAGCCATTGAGGCACTGGGGTAATGTTGTTGTTGTATTCCTTGTATGCGTTATCGTCTTAATTGTTCAATAAATTTGTTTTGAACTATTTTGCAGATATCAATGCTTTGTTCAATCAACATTGTCTAAATTTTGAAGGAAAGGTAAGCGCATATCCGTTTTACTTTGTGAGTGCATATTGCATTTTTTTAAAATTGCAATGAATTGAGTTCACTCAAGTTTCTAATAATGTTTTTGATTAAAAGAAAATCCACTATATTATGAAGAAACCACCTAGATTGATAGTTTTTGCATAGTGAAGCCACCTTATGGCAATGACAAGTTCTGAATATGACTACAGTTGGACATTTGGTGGCTTTCCATTAATTCATGTGCCTAGATTATGTTATTTCGTATAAGCTCGATTTAGATTTTTTTGTTCAATACTTATCTATTTAGGCTCATTTTCATCTTCCTATTTTTGAATAGTAGAATAGTAGTTTATGTATACGTAACTGTTCATTTGATATTTGCAAAGTTGGATGTTTGTCTTTGATCTGTCCTATCTGTGGAGCAAATTTGTCCTATTGTTTTTTTTAGCCCTAAAATAAGGGTGGATTTACCAAATCCATCAAGCTAGTGATACGTGAAAGTACTAAAGTATATTTTGCTCAAAGATCACCTGCTATCGAGGTGGTATGTTGAACAAATTTAAAGTTCACGCTCCCTCTTAATCCCAATGATAATTAACATTTGCTGATTTCGTAAATTCGCAATGGTTTTATATTCTCACTTCTTTTTTTGCTATGGAAAATAACCTTGTTGTCCTGATGAGAAGCTAATATCACAAGAAATTCCATTAAAAGAACCCTCTCAAACCCCATGGGTGATTCATGTCGTTTCAATAAATCAATTTGCATTATTGATTGTTTTTAATATTATATTTATTCCGCTTGTGCAAAACCAAAGTGGAAAATCATTGAGAACGGGAGGGAGTATGTGTAAATTCAGTTCAGCTAGTAGATAAATTTATTTCTTTTTCAAACTTCTACTTTTGGTAGATAAGATTACTACATTGGAGTGGGTAGCTTGAGAGTATCTTCATCCAGCTTTCCTTTTCTATGTATTTGGGTATCACCCTTTTTGCTGTTTTGTTCATAGGCATCATTTTCTCGACGTTCTCTTCTAAATGTCTTCTCTTAATAAAAAGGAGAAAAAGATAGTTCCATCTGATTTGTTGACTCTTTCCGCAGCTACGATTGTCATGTGAATACAAAGGCATGCTCCAGAAGGTTGTAGTGCCAGTGCGCCAGGTTTGTATCTCTCAAATATAATGCTATAACTTGGTAGTTGTATGTGTATGCTGATTTTTCTATTCTAGCTTAACTGCCTGAGTGAATGTTTTTTTTTTCCCACTATCTAAGTTTGACGCGTAATGTGGACATAGAGGGTATTAGTTTCTTATGTAAGAAAATCTGCAATTCATGTCATTAGTTTTGTTACAATCTAATCACTTCTCTTTCTTGCGTTTGCCTTTTAATATGTATGCACTTTATGACTAATCATCTGTCTATATTTTACTGTCTTTATGATTTAGGTTTATGAGCGCTTTGACCCTAAATCTATTGTTGACGATGATGGAGATCGTTTGACGTATTTTGTCGAAAAGGTTGGGGACTTTGAACATACTTTCAATCTTCATATGTTTGAGATTCCATTTATAAAATATTTTGTGTGGTTTTTATGAAACAATACAAAAATACAAAAATATATTATTAGGGCTGGCTAATTGTTTCTCCTCTTCTTGACACTTAAAAAACTTCTGGAAGCAGTAGAAGTGTCATTTATTACTGAAATTAGGGCTGGCTAATTGAGGTTGAGGTTGAGGTGTGTGCAGATTTATTCCTGTGATTAAATTCACAAGCAGCTTTTGCTGGACTGCTAAATAAATAATATAAAATCTCCCTACTGATACTCAACACGAAATGTAAAGGGCAGACAACTTTACAAGCTATTTTTTTTTCCATCATACTTCGAACACAAGGAAACAGAATCATAGGTTTCATCTCTGAAATGGGAAGAAAACAAATGTCTTTGGGAATAAGTTTTGTTTTAGTTCTGCTCCTCTTTAATGTTGGAACAAGCTCATGTCTTACAATTTTTATGAATCATTTTGCTTATGTGCCATTGATGTATGTTTGGACTTGTTGCAGGTGTTTCCGAAGATAAAAGATTCTATCCAGGCAATATCTCCCTCTTAGTTATAGCTGACATTATTATTTGAGAATTGTCCTCTATTGTACTTCGCTTTTCTAAAGTTATATTCTCTTGCCTTGGTTTTTTGTGCGCACGTCTTTCAGGGCGGAGTCATGTTGTTCATAAGTTCTTACTTAGAATTTCTTCTCATTCGGAAGTTCTTGAAGAAACAAGACGCTTCCTTTTGCATTTTGAGCGAGTAAGTTCTCTATAACTTTTAGCAGCGAGCTTTTCCATCTTGAGACATCATTGAGGAATATTATATAAATAAATTGTTATCGATCCATTTCTATTTGTTGTTTTGGGTAGGTATACAAAGCAAAGTGATATCTCTCGTGCAAGAAACTGGTTCATTAAGGGAGATCGGAAGATCATGCTTTATACTGAAAGGGCCCATTTCTACCATCGCTACAAGGTAGTTTCTGCTGTTAGGGTGTCTTTTGAGCATTACTAGTGTGAGTGCCAACTGTATACATTATTTGTAAAATTGTAACCTTAAAAGATTCAATTGAGAGAGTCCACACAACCAGGAATGCCTATAAATTAATACGGAGTGTGTATTGTGTAAAAAAACAACAAAATTAGTGTCATCTACGTCATGCAGATGAGCATCGCTGTGTCAGACATGGCTAATTTTGTAAAAAAAAAAAATTGCAATTTTGGCCTAAAATGAAGTGTCGTGTTTGGGTCGGCACGTGAGTCCATGATTTGCACATCCAAAGTGAAGTGTCAAATAATATAAGATTACCAGGTTTTTCTGGTCTTTCCAACCTAACTTCTCTCCAATTTTTCCTATGTAGATCCGCGGCATTAAGAATCTAATAGTTTATTCTCTGCCCGAGAGGAAAGAATTTTACCCCGAGGTCAGTATAATTGTTTCTCTATGGTGTCTTCAGTTTTTAATAGGTTCGGATTGCATATCTCAGTTTATCAATCTAATATTTTTCCAGGTTCTAAATATGCTTGAAGAATCTCAAAACATGACTTCAACAACTGTGCTCTTTTCACGCTTTGATCAGCTACGTGTAAGCATCTTCCCCTTTTACATGTAAACACTGAAAATAGAAACTTTACATGCCTAGGTTGTGGCAAGTTAAATCAGGATTTGTTGATACCCGATTCTTCTCTCGTAGTCGTTTGATTCTGATAAGAAAATCAGTTCAGTATGCCTGTCTATTGCCGTTTGTCATTTTTCCTAGATTTTGCAGCTTCTCGTGTCCTAACTTCGATTGTGCCCATATCTGTAATTTCCCTTATAGCTTGAGAGGATTGTTGGAAGTGCAGCAGCGAAGAGGATGACTAGATCAGAGAAAAGCCTTTTCAGCTTCACTTGAGCTATTATGATATCTTTAGTGTGCCCCAAAGCACCGGCAAACAAACTTCTGATTCCCGCTTTGTTTGTAGAAGAATTTTATCCCGATTAGGTTGTGTAGTTAGAAGTCAGTCAGGGTAAAAACTAGGCTCGATAAATGGCCTCTCAGCAAAGATTAGAAGAGCGTCTGCCAACAAATTTTGTTAGCTTTCTGAATTTCCTCGGTGCTCCGGACTATAAAATTATTCCGTTAGCCTGAGCCAATAGAAATAGCTGTAACATTAGTTACAACATTTGTTGTTAAATTGTCACTTTTTATTATAAAATGGCAACAATTTTTCCGTCTTAAGCTTAAGACGATAAAGGCCCGTCTGAATTGCACAAATTGTACTTATGTTATTGACAATGCAAGCAAGTAAATGAGGACCCATCGCTCATGTTTCTGCAAGACCATTCTGCAAAAGGGTATTTACTGTGCGGATATTTGGTTTGCTGATAACACAAGTTTCCTATATACTTCATATATAAAGCTCAAAGTTTTAAGTATTAATAAAGTTAGATGAAATAAAGGCAATTTAAAATGATTTGACTACATCAAATAATCCAAATATGGCATCATGTATTTTCTTGTTTTTGATTTACTGTTTTAATAACTTTCATTTTTAAAATAGATTACTTAATTCGGAAACTGTTTTCAATCATGATTTAGTCTGCATATTTCCAGAGGCAGAGTCGGGATTTTTCATTACCAGGTTAGGGACGAACTACAACTTAAATGACATTTGGAAAAAATCGAAAATGTTCTATTGCTAAAACTGGGGCGAGTGCATCTACCAACCCCTCTAGACTGCTAGATCTACCACTGCATATATCTAGGCGCTATTATTGGAAAAAAGGAATATACATCGAATGTACTACCTTAAACTTTATTATTAGTTTGTTATGATGTGAACATTTAAGAAACCTTTTTAGAAGTAGACAAGATTTGAAACCTAATTAACTAAACTAGATTAGAGAAAGGAAGTTCTTAACTAATTAAACAATGATTCTTTTAATCCCACTATGATTATTGCACTTAAACCATAGTAGCAAGATAGCTTTCAAGAATGTTTAGGAAGTATCTAAGTTTACCTATAAATATATAATCATTTTTTTTTTGTGTTGTTCAGAAGTATCCCTATTGGCAGTTAGGACGATTTACTTCGAAATACTGAAAACAACTTTGTGGGTAAATCTCTAATGTATCCCCTATTAACAATTTGGATAATCTCCTTCATAGTATTGAAGACAACTTAATGAATAAACACCTTTTAAATTGCTTTTTTCCCCTTAATTAGAGTCTACTCAAAACACTATTATTTGCTATGTTTGTTAATCAACTATGCATGCATGAACGTTGTACCAACTGATAAATGACAAAACAATAAGCTAATAGGAACAAATTAATTGGCACCTAACCTTCTTGATAACGTACTAAAATCTTTAAGACAACCTTTATAAATTATGTAAAGACTTATGTAAATTATAATTTTAAATATTAACTAATACAAAGTACATTAAACATATACGGAGTATAATATATTACGACATTACGTCTACTAAGCTAATCACGTATGTAATTAGAGTAGCGGAAGAGTAAAACATCAAACAATACATGTAGCTTATTCTTACATTCGAAGACGTCCTATTATATAGCTTAAGGATACACATACAATTTTGGTTAGAGTATTTTGTAAATGAATACAGTACATTTTATGCTACGTATACATGTATAGACCTAAATTAATACGGGAAAATTAAATTAGTGGATATTTTTGCGCGCCAACTTCATCATAAATAGTTTCATTTGTAGCATATACTATGTATGACTTAGGTTCGAATTCCATCAGTATTAAAAATACACTATCGTGTGATTATTTATTTAAATTAAATTATACGAGTAAATAACTTCTTCGTCTCCAATTCAAACTCTCGTAAAAGTTATTTCTTATTTGGTATGTAATTAAGCATTGTTGACTTAAATTCCGTAACCTTGATTAAAAAAAATGACTGATTTGTAAAGTTATGTACTCATACTAAAACAATACACACCCAATAAAAATGTAACTATTACATACTTAATTCCTCCGTCTCAATTATTTATTTGTTTTTTATTTTTATTTTTTTGTTTTTTATGAGGTGTATTTACCAACGTACAAATAATTGGGACGGAGGGAGTATATAAGTTACCTATTAACAAAGAGACATTAATAAACTCTCTAAAGAACATATCTTACCAACATTGGTCATGGCATGTGATGACTACCAAATCTTAAGACTTTCTATTTTCTTTAATTGCACCGGCCATTGAGTCTCATATTAAATTAAAACTTACAAATAATTGGAAGAAATGGAGAGGAATTATTGAGCTACATGTATATATTTTTAAACCTTCACAATAAACAAAAGTATGAATTGTGAAGTATGAATAATAGTCGTCGAGCCGCGTATGTAAGATCAGTACTAAGGCGATAAAGCTCTGCATCATGAATTTTAACACTGCTGCATTCGTAAGGCTCAAACAAAGTATGTTACGAGAGATATCGGGATATGTCGATATATCGTACGTACTCTAACAAAGTATGAATACTTAGTTAAGATATTGTATTAAAGACAACACGTACACTTTTAGGTACTAAATTTATTTAAAACAACTTTTTTGCTTTGACAAAGTCATTAACATAACAATAATGATCATATATTGATCAACTACTTAATTAGTATAACCAAATCCAATAACAACCTTTACCAAACTTACAAAGTATATTTGATCACATGCACTAAGTGACTAAACCATATTACTCCTTCTGTTCCAATCATTTTAATTAAAAAACTGCTCACGAAAAATAAAAAAGGTAAACAAATGAATAATTAAGACTGAAAGAGTATATAAGAAAATCTATACAATTTATATTATGACTATAGTTTCGTATATGAAAGGCACTACTAGACTACTAATGCGTGTTGGACGTATTGGAGGATGAAACGACGGCGTCACAAACTTGGAAGAAAGCATGGAGAATATAATGGTGATGAGTTGGAGAGTTAAGCCTTAGGAAACACCTTAGAAGATGATGAAGATCTTCCTTAGAGAATATTTTATTTTCATTTATCATTTGTAGCATTGAATCTCTAAAATCCTTGTATGGATCCTCAGAGTCCGTAACCACTACCATCACACTTCCTTGTAATGATAGAACGTCACCAGGTGGTACTGGTCCTGGTCCTGGTTTTGCATTCGTGGAATTTGGGCTCAGTATTGCAGGACTCAGCTTATTCTCATCAAACATGTCTTCAGCTGATGCTGGGGATGACAATGTAATTGGAATCTCGCCGTCATTGGAGGAGGATGAGCTTGATTTTGGCTTAGGCCTCGGCCGAGGTTGGAAGACATCATGGTGGCTAGGCCGGCTCGGCCCACAACTACATGCTAGGTGGGATGAGAGGAGGCTATTAAGGAGGGTTTTTGTTTTGTTAGGTGACATTTTTTGTATTTTTGGAAGAGAAGAAGGGATGGGTAGTTAAAAAGGGAGGTTGTGAGTTTGGTGAGTGAATGAAAATGTAGGGAGAAGAGGGAATAAGAGTGCATGGGAAGAGGGAAAAAGAAATCATGGGAGACATTTGAATAGTAGTAACTTTATAATACAAAGGTTTCTAGGTGTTTGTTATATGTATGTGGGTTTTAAAGGGTTTTTTAATTATTATTTGATGGAAACTTGTTGAAGGGATTTTGTCATATTAACATGTGAACTATGGAAAGCTTCTTCTATATGTTACTAGATAGTACTTTCCTTCTAAGTAGTATTAATTGCTAAGGCAATTGTGTTTGCTAGTAATAACTAATGATACATGGAGAACATGTACACTTCTTTGTAAACAAAGTAAGGGAGGTCAATAGATTAGAGGATGAGTTACTTTCACCTTTCTTTTTATATTCATATACGGTGTGTGTTTTGTTTATACTATATGGTTGTTTAAAAGGGTCTTTTGTCAAAATAGCCGTTTAACTCAAACTATTTTCTAAAATGACCATTTTATAAATCTATTTACCAAAATGACCATCTAAGTTATAAAGTTGCCATAAAAGAAGCTAAACAATTTTTTTCTTTTAAATTTATTTATATTCCCTCAAAATAATACAAATATATAAAACTTGTGAAAAAATTCTACAAAACTGAAGCACATTAATATTTCAATAGTATTTTCAGAAAATTAAGAAAATTATCCATTGACTCATGAATCTACGTTTGACTTTTACATGAAGACCTGTGATTTTTATTTTTATTTTTTTTAAGTTTCACATGAACATTCAGTTTTATAAATACACATACACTTGCATAAACTATTGTTTACAAAAAAAAAATAAGAACTTGCATTAAAAAAAAAAACATGCAATTTTCTTTCTAATTGCCAAAACACTATCAACAATGTAATTATGGAAGAATCTTTCTAATCTTTTAGCTACTATTAATACAGATTTTATATACGAGTATAATTTTAATTTGTAGAAAAAAAATTACGAAAATAATTTTTATATATCATGAAAGTAAATGATTTCTTTATATATCATGATAAACTTAAATAATTTTTTAAATTAAATTTGGATACTATGGTTAGTTAATTACTTAGTTATAGGTATAGTCATATTACTATGTTATATGGTCATTTTGATAAATATAATTGACATATGGTCATTACGGTAAATAGTTTATACTAGATGGTTATTTTGGCAAAAGACCCTGTTTAAAATATGAGAATTTGTTGAATAAACAAATGAAATTGATCGCCTGATCGAGATAATAAAGTGAGCATAACCCCGATCCAATGTCACAATGGATTAGACATATATTGCTTGGAGTTGCATGCAAAATAAATCATGTTTACTGATGTACCATGGTTAGCCATGACGTGTTTTATACAAAGCTTAGATTACCAGATTCTGGACACAATCTTCCTAGAGATGGGGAGTCGCTTGCCTTTTCTAGCCTCTCCTTCTTCTTAAACGAGTTAAATCGGAGTTAGGTGTCGAACTGCCTATACTATCTGATGTGAGAGTTCATGTATTTTAGAGGCATTCAAGTGTATGTATTCACAAATTCACAATTATAGAGAACAGTTATGCTTTATGACCATTCTCTTCTCCTTGAGAAAACACGACTGTTGTGCCTTATGTTGTTGTCTTTTCATAGGAAAAAAAAAAAGGGTTAAGCCGAATGACTGATATCGCGATAATATCAACACCTTCTGGCTTCTGTCACGCAGTCATACAAGGTAAGAATGTAAGATATAACGTATAATTTGAAAGTTGTAACACACTCCAGATCATTTTTTGAGAGTATATTAAAATCGGTTGAAAATTATCATAGAACATCACAAAAAGACTAAGGTCTTATTCTTTTGGACTTAAAGTAACTCTTTTATAAGTTCATTTTAGATCATATAAGCTAAATTTAAATCCTACAAGTTTAGTTCGGAAAATTTCATATTTAAGTACGGCTCGGGAAAATTTAGTTCAATTCATACCCATTCTTCTATAAGTTCAGTTCAGATTCCTAGTCAGTTCAGAAAATTCAGCTTTTATAAGTTAAATTCAGATCTGCAAATTTAGACTTTATAAGTTTAGTTTAGTTCAAAAAAGTTCAGAAAAATTAAGTTTAAAACAACCACAAATTGTTCTATAGGACCATGTTTAGCAAAAGACTAGCCTAATTGCACAAAGGCCCACTAAATAAGTTAATAAATGTGTAAAAAAAAATGTTTAATTTGGTAACATAACACTTTATCTTGATAACTTGAATATTTAAATATGTCGGTATTCATTATAAGATATCGGTTAATCAAAATAAAATTAATTTTGGGCTTTTCTCCTTTTAAACCAGTCTTATACTATAAGACGGTCATATAGAAGAGTTGCGGTAAAAGTGTAAAACAACTGACCAGAGTACATATGAAACAAGAACAAAATTGAAAATGGATAATGGGCGGAGTATTGAAAACGTGGTACCATACAGAACCACATGGCCCAATAAAGATTACTTTATCAAATTTTTCTGGGCCGTTACTCTATTCTACATGAACTACCACACAAACAAACACAAGAACAAAAACACACAAATAAATGTTAAAGCAAACACAGCCAAATAAAGAGATATGATAATGATGATGGCAACATCAACTTCTTTCACCCATCAAATTCTTCTTCCTTTTTGTTCTTCATCATACGCTAGATTAAGCCATCTTTCATCTTTTTCTAATTCTTCTAAATTTAATTCTAATTATCATAAATTTCAGCTTAGAGCAATTAAAGATAAAACCAAGCCTATTGAAACTACTGATAATAATAAATCTTCGTCCCCCGAAGATTTTACTAAGAAATATGGTCTCGAAGCTGGTCTTTGGAAGGTGTGCTTTATTTTGTCTTATTTTTTATTTAATGAATTTTAATTGTATGGTATATTTGTATTGCTATCACAAGAATAAGACCGCGTATATCCAACCCCTCCCTGAGTCACTGGGGGGTTTTTGGTATGTAGTAGTGGAACTAAGGGGTCTAGTAAGGCCGCGTATATCCAACCCCTTTTATCCCGCAATTTGTGCAGCCCTGAGCCACTAGGGTAATGTTATTGTTATTGTTATTGTTATGTAGTAGTGGAACTAACGAGTCTAGTAAGGTTGCGTAAATCCAACCCCTCTTATCCTGCAATTTGTGTAGCCCTGAGCCACTAGGGTAATGTTATTGTTACGTAGTAGTGGAACTAAGGGGTCTAGTAAGGTCGAGTATATCCAACCTCTCTGCAGGAGCCATTGAGATGTTGGGGTAATGATATTGTTAATTGTCGTAAGAAATCAGTTGAATAAGTGCCAGTGGTGGAGCTAGCGGGGCCACAAAATTTTCGTAGTTTTTAGTTAAATTTTCCAAAAAATTTCTAGTGTACCTTATAAAATTATTCATTCGCCCCCCTAAAATTTTTCGTTCCCCTAAGTTCAAATTCTGACACCGCCATTGATATGTGCAATAGTGGGAATTTAGTTGAAATTTTCGATTTTTTTCTAGTTTATCTTATAATGTTTATCATTTTGTCCTTTGAAAGTTTCTTGCCCATTAAGTTCAAGTCGTGGTTACGCCACTGAATGGGTTAATTGATGATAATGATACAGATATTTAGCACAAAGGAAGATGAAGAAGGGAAGGAAGGAAAATCAAAGGGAGAGCAAGCTAAGGAATTGTTGGCAAAATATGGAGGAGCTTACTTAGCTACTTCCATAACTTTGTCTTTAATTTCATTCACATTATGTTATTTCCTTATTAATGCTGGTGTTGATGTCCCTGCTTTGCTTCAGAAGGTAAGACACATATTATTTTCGAGTTAATGTGTTTGTGTAACGGTTTTATACAAGACTCGCTGATAATAAGTGAATGTTATGTTTGTTGTTGTATAATAGGTGGGAATCGCGACAAATGAGACAGGAGAGAAAGTAGGTACATTTGCTCTGGCATACGCTGCTCATAAGGCAGCATCGCCGATAAGGTTTCCACCAACGGTTGCTTTGACTCCCATTGTTGCTAGTTGGATTGGGAAGAAGGTAGATAAAGAGAAGTGATGCATTGTGTCTGTGTATGTAAGAGCAATAGAATGTTGAAACTTTTTCACTTAAATGTGATATGTATGTATATATATCAGTTACTATAATAAATCGTCTTAATTCCCGGATGATATGTGATTGTAATTGAAGTCCCTAATTTCTCATCATCACAAATGCAAAACTAAGTTAGCCTGTAAAATTATGACGGATGATATTTAGAGATTCCCGGATGATAGAGATTTATGACAACAGGGTGCACCGCAAACTAAAACCATGTCGAATTTCCTTAATGTAAATGGCTACAAAAGGGAGAGGCCAAATCCAATATTTTACAAATACTAGCCAGTGAAGCTTCCTTAACCGGGACTCCCAAAAAGATTTTGCAAGGGAAACAAACTGGCCTCTCGGAACTAGCATCTATTTCCAGTAGGAAACGGTGAAGCATCTACAATTCACTACGACACTAAAACTACTAATCCGACATCAATACCTCTGAATGTTTCTAGCAAGATAATCTGAATTGACTAAAGCTAGTGGACAGACTAATGTACAAAATAGAGACTAACAGCTAAAGAATCTGAGTCTACAGCAATCATCTATTCCTCGCGAGCTGTACAGTCGACTAAACAATAACCTTACACCAACGCCTCAAGGAGTCAACGGTTCCTGCAAATAGCAGCCTGACCTCTGCGGTGTGGATACAAAGAAGTTTGTACAATGGATCAGCAACAATTTTTTTGCATCATCTCAAAAGGTATCGGCCATCATCTTGAAGCATATATATAGTCCCCATTGGCCAAGGGAATCATTTCCGAGTGACACGAGGAACATTGGCAACGCTTGATGATGTGGGGCTCTGTGGTCTCAGACTGCTGACATTGGCCATATCGTAGTCTTCATGTATAGCTCCTAAATCTGTCCATTCTACACCAACTATAATCGGTCAAGAAAAACAATCGCAGAAACTTGGCAATTTTGAGTGACATACTCCCTCCATCCCATATATGATGTCCCCATTTAAATTCGATGGTCAACGGACACCGAATTTGACTGACTATGTCTCATACTCCCAATACACAATAGTTAAATTTAAACAATGATACTATGAAAATAGTTGTTTTGAAGAACCCGACATGATGTTAAATCTTCACATACATTTAGGTAATAGACATCACCTGACCAGCGAAGTCAAATTGGGGGAAGGGGGACAATAAAAACAACTCCTGGCTTTAGCATCTAAGTGGAGTATAAGAGCCTCTTCTACGGTTGTATTTTTCTTTTTCTTCTTAGTAAGGGGGGTAGCAGAGACTAGGGAGTCAAAAGGGATATCAAGGGAAAAAATAGAAATTTAGCAGGAGATGAAACAATTGGAAGGATACCATCGGTTCTCCACATGTCAGTAATGCTAACATCAGCGTCCGATAGCAGCCAGTAATCTGCATTACACTGGAAGAAGAGTAAATTGGTGAGCATTAGCTACCATATAACATGCCTTGTTCTTGTACATGTATAATACTCTTTTCAGTTATCAGGGGTTCAATCCCTGCCAATGGGAATGGAGCATACTCTTTGGCCAGCTACCTCTTCATGAGAGCACCCGCAGCAAGGGGGTTATACACTATTGTCAATGGTGGACACGGTTTACACCAAAAAATAATAATACACTTTACAGTTTACACCTAGAACATTTCATGCAAACTTGAAAATTCTTGTTTTAACTATTGAAGAAAGCAACCCATAAAAAATGTCAAATCTTGCTTTTACTGTGCAGTAGTTTAATAGAATGCTTTGAAACACAAACTCTCAAACAATATGGTCTCGAACAAAATTTTTGGCCCAGCAGCTAATACTTGGTATAATACAGCCCTTATTAATTGTACGTCACTACGCCCCGCAATTTATATGCATGAGAATCATCTCAAATTGACTAAAGACTAGCTGCATTTAAAATTTACGACTGTGTATATGAGCACGAGTAAACAATCCTGAGATGGCAAAATACACTAATAATTAACTTACGTCAACATCAGGTACTATCTTCATGATTCCACCCACGAAATCCTGTTGAGCATTGGTATCTAAACACGTCCGTTGGTTTTCATGTCCATGTGTTTTCAACTCGGTGCACCTAATTTCATTCTTTACAGTGGCTGGAAAGTCTTCAATATAACCTGATGGGCCTGGCAGGCTTGGTGGAGGTTCAGGAGCAGCACTAATCTCCTCGAACTTCTCTTCAAATTGACTAAAAACAATGCAAAGGAAATTAGTATCAGTTTGGAGACACATGACCAGAAACTGAGAAGAAGAAGAGGAGATGAAGAGCAGGAGGCGGAGAGGAAGAGGCCAAGATTGCTTTGAAGAAATCATAAATTCATCTTATTTGGTTGCAAATGAAGTGGAAAAGCTAATACAAGGAAAGAGATTAAAAATAGTGGCTGTTTTTCTTACAACCTCCATCTTAGTCGCCATGACAAATAACTACTCCGTACATAGTAAGCAAGCTCTGAAGTTTCACAGTCAACCTTCGATTACTTAAATGCAAGTTCAATAACGTACCCAATCGCAAACAACTTCAAACCAGAATTTTATCAGCAAGAAACATACACAAGTTACAAGTATACAACTAATACAGTGATACTAATATATACTCCGTAGCATTTTCTATCCAACAGAGAACTCGTGCATCGTTTCTTAAAAAAAATGAGAACATGAAAGGGTGACATGTGGAGCACTAGAGGCCTCCAAAATATGGGTCAACATACCTGACTAGATAAACGTCAAACATGAAAGGGTGACATGTGGAGCACTAGAGGCCTCCAAAATATGGGTCAACATACCTGACTAGATAAACATCAATTGGACCCATTGTGCTCCTGAGAACTATTCTATATCTTCTTTGCGGGTAATCAACAGCCTATAAAATTACATAAAACAAGGTCCTCAGAAATGTGCAAATGGAAGTAATACAGCAAACACCGCAGCTTAATTTCACTGAACTCGCCTCATCTGGATCTGGGACCTCCAAAGTTGTACCGTGTGGAGCCTTAATAGCTATTAATGTTTCATTCTGTCATAACATAAGCCACATATTAGTACACAGCTACACATACAACAGCTACTATTTTATTAAATTAAATTTATCCTTAACATTCTGCAAAGAAGATTTTAGAGTTCGCTGGGATGGGAGGAAGTGTGTTCATCAAAATGGAAAGGTTAAAAATAATAGTAGATAAACATACCTGAAAACAGGGCATTCCCTTAATATCTTCTTCAGTTACGAACAGCCACCTGAATGATGTAACATGAAGATAATGAGCAAGTCAGTATTCAGTAACAAGGTATACACCTCGTTGTTAAGCAACGGTGAAGATTAGCTCAATAACTGGAAAAAAAAATACTGGATGTACATTTGGGTGAGGAGCATACTTTTGATTATTTTCTTCTTCACTCATTTCCCTCAAAAGTTCTTGCGTTTCTCTGCAATGTGATTGAGCATTAGCATTACAGATAAAGACGAGAAAAGAAATATGTCAAGGTTTTTAAAGCAAACACATAGGTTAGGTGAGACCTAATTTGTTCATCCAATCTGCGCTCTTGAATTGAAAGTTTGTCAATATCTGCCTGATGAGAGAAAAGGTATATATAAAATAACAATGCAGGCAGACGAAAGATTTATATACAAGCACAAATTATACTATAAGACTGTCGCATTGTACGACGGTTAAAAAGTGACCATTTTTATAGAAAAAAGTAACCATTTTAGGTTAAAAAGTGACCAAATGTACACCTTTAAAATGGTCACTATTTAACATAAAATGGTCACTGCTTATCAAAATGTGGCTACTTTTTGTCCGCCATACCATACGACGGTTGTACACAATAACTACTACTAACATATATGGTGGACTACATTTCATCTGAATACCTGTAAACTAGTAGCACTATCATCAACCTCTCCCGGTCTTAAAACCTCAAGTCCCCTGATCAATTTAGTGAAACATTCAGAATAAAAGGTTCCGGAATAAAGACATAATGATAAAAAGAGTCCAAACAAGCAAATAACCAATGCCGGAGTAAATTAAGTACATAAGTAACATACTTCAATTGTATCCTATTCTTCAGCTTCTTTTCAATAAAACCAATGCCTTCTAGAACATTGGTTATGTCATAAATCCGCCTTTTTTGAACCTACATCTCATTAAGAACAACTATCAGAACACAGGGGAAGAATAAGAAGACCAAAGAAGAAGCATTAGCAAAATATCACCTCTAAAGTATCAGCAGCTTGGTTCAAGTCAAGAATCCCATCTTCAGCCTGTTTGATCAAGTTGATAAACTTCTTCGTCAGAAGTCCTGCATGTAAGGGAGATAACTGTCATCATTTTTATCATGAACATCAGACCCAAAGCGAGTTAAGCTATTAACTGCAAAATATGTCAAAAAAAAAACTAGAAGTAAGCAGTATGTATCATATCAAATACCAAGGGAACTATCATAGCGACAGGGACCAATCGGAGTGAGGTTGTTGGCTGGAGAACCTGCAATTCAATATTCGATATGTCAAGACCAAAAAATGTAAATTTATTCAACAACATATCTTCAAAATCAATAAAGGGCCAAACTCGGGACATTATGTTGTGATGCCTCAAAAACATTAAGCCTCCCAACTTCATTCCACGTCCCACCTCTTTATCTCTTATGCAGTAACAAGCAACAACCACCGACTCTAATACTAACCAGCATTTGATACTGGAATCTGAGACGCAGCTCTGTTGAATTTGGCAACCCTTGATCCCCGTCCTTTCCCTGCTTTTCCAGATTTAGGTGTGTGGAAGGAGTTGTGAGCAACTACTTCAGTGTATCCAGTACTAGCTGTCCAGTCACTTGGCTCAGCCTTGTGATCATCTGTGTAACACTTCCGCTTCATCGGCTGAAAGCATCAAAACAAATATCCCGAACTTAATAGCAAATACAAGTTCACAAGTGAAATGGATGCACATGTGTTCACACAGAGTAGCCTCATATTAACCATGAGTCAGCAACAAAAAGATAGGAAATAAAGACAAAAGAAAACTTTGCTCAGCATCAAGTGTCCAAAGGATCCCATGTTGAAAGCTATTTTGAAGAAGAGGGCATTTCGAGATTAGGATTCCCATCACAGTGCCCTGAAAGACTTTACCAATGGTGCTAATAAGGATCCTCAAACTTGCATCCTTGCCGTGAGATGGGGAAAAATGCATGACACAATGCAAGCCCAATTTGTAATACATACAATTTTCTCTAACACCGTTCTTAAGATAAAAACACTTGTGCATGACACCATCCACAACATTCAGAAAACGAATGCTTACGGTCCAACACTAAGCCAATTAGTCCACAGGCAGCAACGCACACACTAGACAACAAACTTCTGCACTCGCATGAGCTATGTTGTTGAACTCAAGTTACAAGTACTAGCTGCCAAGCACATGTTCAAGAATTATCTAATACTCCGTGTCTCCCTCCGTCACAATCATTTGTTTACGTTTTTTTTAGATGTTTTTGGTCTAAATAAGGTGTCTAGAGTCCAATACGGAAATTTAAGAAACGATTAAAGAGTTCGAGCAACATAGTCAGTCTATAAGGATTACTAAACAACAGTAACACTCTAAACAATCACTAATTCAATCCGTGAATCAGTCTAAGAACAATTCACTTCGACAACCGAAAAACGCGACAATTGCGTGCATTAAACACAACAAATAACACAATCAAAACAATGCCACACGCTTAAACTAACAATTAAAACATTTACAAGCAAAATCTCCAATCCAATTAAGCAACATAAACTCATCATACGGAGTAATTAACCTTAATTAACAAAATTAAATTAAAAAAGAATAAAGTAATAAGTGAGTAGACAGTTACAGTAGTATTGACGTTGATAGTTTGAGTGTCGGAAGGCGGAGGAAAGCGGTGATAATCGGCAGGTGGTGGAATATACGGCGGCTTGACGGTAGCGAACGGAAACTGCCGGTTCAACGGATGCGGCGGAGTGTCGACACGTTGTGGATGATTTGCCGCCATTTTCCGCCGTATACGGCGGCGATGCGGTGGTTGTTAAGCTCAGCGAGGTTTTACAAAATAAAAAAATAACAAAAAAAAGAAAATTAGGAGTGAAGGTGTGTGTGACGTGGAGGAAAAAGAAAACTATTCGACGGCGGAGATTACGGTGGCAGCGGCGGCGGCGGCGGCAGAGGGAGGAAGGGGGAGGAGAGAGAATGGGAAAAGGGGGGGAAAACGAGGGAATTCAGGAATTTGGTTCGGATATAGATGTGGAGGGAAGCCAAAACCCCACTCTTTTTATTTTTTATTTATTTTTATTTATTTAATATTAAAGAATTAATTTGTGTTTTTTTTTTTTTGGTTTGGGTTTTTGGGGGGAAAGAAAGGAGAGAGTGGGTTAGTTTAAAGGGAAAAGGAAAACCGCGAAAAAAAGTGATGACGTTGCTATTTGTAATTCATGACTCATGACACGTCCTTCACAATCTCACATTGCCCATTTGCGCCCTTGTGCTTGCACGATTATTTTTTTATTTTTTTATTTTAAAATTAGGTTGATCATTTAGTGTAGGACTAACTTATCTCATCCTGTCGAATGAGGGAGGTAAGTTGAAGCTACTGGATATCAAATCACCTCGAAAGAGTTGGACATGAATGTCCAATAGAAGCCATGAGGTCAGCAACCTTGTTGGTTTCACAAAAGCAATGTGTAATTATCCCTTCATCAAAAAAATGAAGATTTAATTTCAAATCCTTGATAATATTAGAAATTTCCCAAAGAATTTGCCAAGTACCTCGAATTGAGTTAATAACACATGAATTATCACCCTCCACAATTAACTCTGAGATTCCTAAATATTTAGCTGCTAAAATACCTTCTTTTAAAGCGAGAGTTTCCGCAACAAGGATACTATTTGTTCCGCACTTTTTTGCTCCCAACAAAATGACTGCACAAATTCTAGTTTGTGACGGCATTGTAGGCATATTCGTCATAAGCTTGCGACAGATTAAATATTACTCATGCATTTAGAGAGTGGTATTCTGTTTTGTCTTATCTGCCCATATGGGTAATACTTAACCCGTCGCAAGCTTGTGACGGATATTGCACATCATACGGGAAACTTGCTGAGTTGCACAAACTGAGACAACTAAAGTGTGATGTGTGAAGTGCGCTACACTATGTCCTGTTACAACCCATTGACATACAAGAATGGATTCTCTTCATTTTTCGTCGGAAAATATAGTTGTTTTTCCCAATAATAAGGCGATGTGTTAATAAGTAGAAAAAAGAAAATTAGGAGTATTATACTAAGTTAACATACTCTATATAAGAGAAGCAAACGAATATCTATATTGAACAAACATTTATAAGTAGTTATGTATTTGTTGATACATAAAATTCCCGAAATTATAGATGATCTATTGACCATGAACAACCCAATCCAAAAATGACAAAACCCAAGAACCCCCGATAATTGTACACTCGAAAAGGACTCGGCCCAAATGACACATATGCCAAGTGTAGATGTAGTCATGTACTGATGTACCTATAGTAAACCATTTCAATTTTCATAATTATCAATTCTTATGGAATTTTGTTTCCTTTTCGCTTTACAACCTAGTCTTAATGAAATTTTGCATGTTTCTTCAACTTTTACTTCTTTGTTGCCATATTATTGGCAATTGCAGTTTGACGTTTATATCGTACAGCAACCTTTTTTTTCCAATTGAGTTTAAAAAAAAAGGGGAAATGGTTGAAAGGATAATGCACGTGAAAAAGCACATATTCAACGATTCCCTGACTATTCATTTGGCGCCAATTTTAGGGCATTTGCCAATTCAGAGTCTTACACTCTTCAGAAGCATGGCAGTTAGCCCTCCTATATCAAGTAAATTTTCAACAATTATTTGATAAGACCGTCTTACCATCGTGCTATAAGCCTATAATACGAGTACGACTTGCACATTTCAGGCACTACACTAAAATTACTCGGATGAAAACCGATAGGGTATAACTGTATAAGTAATCAAGAACACTCGAGTAGAACTAGGACGACCTTACAAAAGTTGGAGAATATATATAAAGTGATATTTCAATGTCGACCAGCGGATGATATTTTAACAATATCGTATATCACAATAATTCTAGGACTAAGTTACAGATTTAATCTATTCAGAAAAGGGTAGCTCGCTCAATGTAGAGACTAGCTACTTCTGCTGTATTCTCGATATGAATTGGAATTACTCAAAGAGCACCCAAAGTTAATACACAATGTCCATTTACCATACCTGAAATTGCCCTCAGTCTCCTCGATTCTGCCTCTTTCGATCTTTCTTTCCCGATCCTTCTATTTGCTTTATGACCACAATTATCATCTATACTGGCCGCTGTACAACCATCTCATCTTCAATTATGTACACAGGATTTAATTAACAGCATCCGAGGATCTCTTTGTGTTCCTGGACTGAATCAGGTAAGGGGCTCAATTAAAGTTGAGCAAATGCTGTGAACGAGAGACCACTTGCAACTCCATGGCCATTAACTATCGGCTGTCTGCGGTTGGTGCTTCTGTGGCACTTGGGCTTTTTGGTTCAAGGTCATTGACATTAACCATAACATAGTCTTCATGAACCGTCTCCAGTTCATTCCATTCAACTGCAGCTGTGCGGAATCAAGGTAAACAGTTTCTTGGTTCAAAGAAGCCAGGGAAATTAGATATACAACAAAAATAACGCTGCTATCCTAGTGTCTCAAGGGCTCTCGTAAAAGGCAGGATAAAGGATAAAGGGGTCAGATATGCACAAAAAGAAGGCTGTTTCCTGATTATCCATATATATATAAATCAGATCAACAATAACGCTATCCTAGTGAGTGTAGTGACCTAAGTGGTCTCGTATTTTTTCCTTTTCCATCATAATCTGAGACCAAAGAATAGCGAGTAATATGAGTGTTTTGCTCCATAAAAATAGGGAAATTAGAAACAAGATAAAAAAAAAAAGTTGATGGACTGTGGTGGTGTCAAACAAATAGTGCTTTTATTAGGCAAAGGCGCCAAACGATTAGATAGAGCGATAAGTACAGAAACAATTCGTCAAAAGGATACAATCCGTTCCCCACATTTCACTGATGCTAACATCAGCATCCGACAGCAACCAGTAGTCTGCATCACTCTGTAAGGGAAAAAGAATTCACACGTATCATCAGCTAATCACCAAGCTATAAGCCAAAGATTAATGGCAACATAGTTTTAATATTTTGTTCCAGAGATCATGGACAAAGATCTACGAAAGGTGACACTCCAAAATTTCAGGACAAACCTTCACCTAAAGGCATTAATTTTACACCATATACTTCTACTATATTCTATATGTACAAAACAAGCCAGAAGGCAGGACTTACATCTACTTCAGGTACTATCTTCATAATTCCACTTGAACACTCCTGAGCTACATACGGAACTACACACATTGTCGGTGTCTCTTGTTCTTGAAGTTCCGCAGCAGTATTTCTGTTTCCATTGTTTGGTTCAACTGTTGGCTGTTCATTGTAACCTGACGTGCTTGGTTCATTTGATGGCGCCTCACCAGCATTGATCTCTTCAAACTTTTCTTCAAATTGACTGAATAGAAAACAAAAGCCAAAATGAAAATGTGCATTACCAGATGAGAGAGCAGATAGTGCAGAGAAGAGCAAGGCGAACGCGTAGGAAGATGACAGAGAAGTGATGACCAAGAGATTGTGAAAAAAATATTTATTTGCTGATTGACAAGTACAATGCAAATTATTATCAGCCAAACATTGAAAAAAATAAAAATGAATTGCATTTTTGGTGCTTTTAAAAAGATGGAAGAAAGAATTACTCCGTATCACAGTATCACTTACTGGGAAATGGTTCTATATATTTTACATCCACGGAAAATACACATAATTACAACTCAACAACCAACCAAAAATTAAACAGTGAGTATCACGGACCAGTAAATCATACCTTACAAGATAAACATCAATAGGGCCCATTGTACTCCTAAGAACTATTCTGTATCTTCTTTGAGGACAATCAACACCCTTCAGCACAAAATATGTCAAAGCCAGTCAGTACCTCAAAAATGCTCGGAATCAGTTGATCGACAACTATGATCAACTATATGTTGAAAATTCCATTTGAACATACCTCATCAGGATCCGGAACCTCCAAAGTCGTGCCATGTGGAGCTTTAACTGCTATCAACGTCTCATTCTAAAATAAGGTGCAAAACCAGTTATCCGCATCAGCAAGAACTAAATTTATAATATCAACGAAAAGTTGCATAGAAAAGTAAGAGACAAATGATATAAGAGATTGCACCTGAAAACAGGGCACAGCCTTTATATCTTCCTCAGTTACAAACAACCACCTGAATCATGTCGATGGCATAACACAAGTATGTCAGTCAGATAAAGTGATTCCCGCTTGACTATATAATGCATTGCAAGTTTGCAACATATACGGAGAGAAAAGGGTAAGGATGTACTTTTGATTATTGTCATCGTCACTCGCTTCCGTCAATCTCTCTTGCATATCCCTATAAATGTTTGAAGCATCGGTAATAATGAATGTGGGGAAAGGCAAAGCTCTAACGCGAGTCTAAATCAGTTTTATGCTAGTCACCTTATCTGTTCGTCTAATCTACGTTCTTCAATTGACAAGTTTTCTACATCAGCCTGTATAACAAAGAAATTAATGCATGAGCCTGATTCATGCCCGTGTGCATGGATTGGTATAAATGATTTTAAGCATCACGTGATTCATCCAACTGGAAAAATCCTCGCGGAAATAGGAAAACAAAAATCAAGAAATAAGAAAAAAAATTGTCAATAATGTGGTACCTGTAAACTAGCAACACTATCATCATGATCACCAGGCCCTGGGACGTCAAGACCCCTGATAAATCATTAAAATGTCATCAATATATAAGGAAGAATAATGTCAGTTTTGATACAACACTCTGAACGAGATTCTACCACAACAGTCTAGTAGAAAAAGAGAAAGTAGCAAGTAAACAATACATACTTCCATTGTATTCCGTTCTTCAACTTTTCAATGAGACCAATTCCCTCCAAAACATTGGTAACATCATAAATCCGCCTCTTTTGGACCTGACAATTAACAAATACATTGATGTACCAAGCAAAACATGCAAGGTCAACTGCAAAGCTTATGCAATAGATTACCTCTAAGACCTCAGCAGTCTTATTTAAATCAAGAATACCATCTTCGGCGTGTTTGATTAAATTAATGAACTTCTTTGTCAAGAGAACTGTATAAGAATATAAAAGCAGAAGCATCATTCAAAATGTACAGCTGCAACCGTCCAAATAGCCCGTACATCCACAAATGAAACATATCCCACTAAGAATAAAACTCAAGAGCAAGAGTAACTACATTAAGGTTAAACCTACTTACCAAGAGAGCAGTCGGATCGACTAGGGCCAACTGGAATGTCATTGGCTGGTGAACCTGCATATAAATATTGGTAATTAACATGAAATGAAACGGTGCTGATAAAAATACTGCCGACTCTGAAATTGATTTTACACAATTGGTAATACATTTCTCCCATGAAGCAATGTACTTTGTAGTATTTGCTGTATGAGACGGTCTCATATATGAGGGTCGAGACCAACACAAAATCTTATGTATTTCTCATTGGTTATAGGGTAAGTATGTTGACTTCACATATGAGACACCAAAATCGTCTTATAGAAGTTTTCTTCAGATTTTGAAGACTGACCAACGTTGGACAAGGGTGTACGAGGTCCAGCTCTATTGCATTTGGTAATCCTCGGCGCTTTTATTGCCTTGCTACCCTTTCCAGACATGGGCGTTTCAATAGGACTGTTAACTACTTCGGTGTACCCTGTACTAGTCGCCCAGGCAGTGGACTCGGCATCATTTTCAGCTTTTTCACTCTTCCGCTTCCTAGGCTGAATAAACACCAAAACTCCCTCACTCAAAAACAACATTATACACACACACGACAACAAGTGTATACCAAAGCAATATAAATAGCTCACAAAACCATATTTCCTATACAAAGTTCTAGAAGAAAATGTACGCCACAATAATGAACATCGGCCAAGTAACAATCCCATGTACACTAGAACACTAGATAGCATGGAGCCTCAACTAGAGACTACACCTCTAAAACCTCTGCAGATTAAGATTATCATGAGATCCACTCATAGAACGAGTATATTTTTATGCGATTGAACGGTCTTTTTTTACTTAAATAATGCGAACATGAAACGAGCAGGATACTAATTGTCTAATTCCAACTTAAAACACATCCAATTACACTTTACACCATCTTAAGTTGAACATCAAGTAATCTAACAAAATTACTCTTTCCGTCTCAGTCATTTGTTTACCTTTTATATTCATTGTGACAGGTATTTCAATCAAAGGTAAACAAATGATTGGGATGGACGGAGTAACAAATTACTTATACGAGCAATCCACCTAAACACCCATCAAATGCTTAATTTTCCGCTAAACTTCGAAAATCCGTAAAATGAATCACCAAATCAAAGTAAACTAAGCTAACTAAAAACAAAAACAAAAAAAACAATCTGAAATATATAAAAGTAGATGCAAATTGCAGAAATTACACAATTAATTTAAACAGCAAGAAACCCGCCAAATTAAATTAGCAGAAACCCTTAACCTAATCACACAATTAAAAACACAAATCAAGCATTAAACACTAATCGAATCAAGATCGACGATTCAAATACAATTTACAACTACACCAAAGCAACTAATCAAAGTAATTAGTACTAAAAAAAACTAAAAATAATTAAAATAATTAATTAAATAAGAATAGTTAGGTGAAATTTACAGGGGATTTGAGGAGAAGAGCGTCAGGGGGAGGAGGAGGGCGGTGATCGGAGAAGGAATGGTATTCGCCGAAAGGCGGGTTTAAGGAGAAGTGAAGGAGGGGATTTGAGGAAGGCGGTGGTTGTGATGGTGGCGCGTGGGGGTGAAGGTGGTGTGAGGTTGTTGGAGTGGTTGACATTGCGGCGGCGCGTGGGGATCTGGTGGTGGCGGTTGATGAAAGTTAGAGGAAAGGGAGGGAGAGATGGAGGGAAGAGCCGAAGAGGAGGGAGGTTTGGAGGGAAGGAGGGAATTTGGTTCGGATATAGATGTGGAGGGAAGTCCTTTCTTTTCTTTTATTTTTTTCTTTTTGTTTTTTTAATTGATTAACTAGTGTAAATTCCGCGTAAATGCGCGGTAAATTTAGGTCTTTTAATTTTTAGTATATTAGTTATAAATTTTAGATTTATATCTCGCGAATTTTTATAAAAAATAACTAATATTAAAATTAATCAAAAGAATTGAATAATTCCATGAGTTGTGTTTTTTATGAAAATATTTTAACTACACCAAAGTTTTTTTTAGAAAAAACTTCGCCACGAATAAAAAAATTATTTAAGTTGTGAATTTTTTTGTCACGAAGCTAATAGTAAGAATGTGTCAAGTTATTCTCTACAGTAATAATTATTTTACGTAATTTATTTTCGCAGTACAATTTTTACTCATTACAGTACTTTTTACCCCAACTTTTCCATTTGTCTACCCTTGACCAAAAAACTTCTAGCCCAATTCTCTCTACCTTCTCTCTCTACTGTAACCTCCTTCAACCTTCAACCCCCTTCAAATTCATCAATTAAGAACGATAATTCGGGTATAGAGCAAATACTTAATGCATTAATCCGTTAAGAATGATTAAATCGATTCTTTGTTATACTTTTGTTTTGTTTTTTAATTAGGGTTTATGTTAATAAAAATGGTTAATTCATCCGTTCATTATTAATTGTGCTAAATTATGTTGTCAATTACGCAATTGTATATCACCGGAGACATGGGCATTTGGCCGGCGAGTGAAGGGGCGTCGGAGAAGGAGTGCACAAAGGAAAACGTACTACATTAAACAAAAAAAAAAATACGCAATTCTCAACGGTGTAGTACACAGTAGGTGAAAATTAATACACTTATACACACAACCAACAATGCAACCGTTGAGATGGTTGTTGGTTGGCTGTGTATTACGTACTGCATTGTTGGTGTCACCCTAACCCACCTCCATCAAATTGATCGGCCGACAATTCCGTCCACAGACCAGTATAATTACCGTAACCCACCGGTGTCACCCTAACCCACCCTCACTGCGACCCACTGTCGGTTACTCACCGACCTACTTTGCTGGAAAACCCCGTCCCAAAACAACGACAACAGTAGCCGGAAATAGGGTGATGTGAAATTAGAGGATAATGGGTATGTGAATTAGAGAGAATAGGTAGAGAGAGATTAGAGAGGGGAAATGTGAAGGGTATAATTGTCAATAGTGTACTGCGGTGAGTAATATGTGTACTGCGAAAATCAACACCCTTATTTTATTACTGAAAAATTCAGCAACTTATACTTTATAATTTAATATCAATTTTATTTTATTTTATTTTAATGAAAAAATTATAATCATGAATTTATTTAAAAAATTAGAGTTTATTTTTAAGAATATATTCATTGAAAGATAATAATGTAATGAAAGAAAATTATATTTATTACCATATTTAATTATATGCTTTTTGGAGGGAAAATTAAAAGAATTTTTATTCTCTTAGTAGTAGGGGGGATTAGGTAATTATTTTTGAGTAATTTGTTGATTATATGTTGATGTACATATTTTTTTTTTTTTTTTTTTTGAGAAAGTACATTATGATTTGTTGATTGATTAGGTATTTTTGTCGAATTTAGGAGTAATATGTGTCACAATGTAGACACCTCGTTTCTGCACCCCTCGCAAACCACCCGGTGATGATTGGGCCGCATGTTTGATTCGCGGAACGATTCGTGACAATTCGTAAGATTATCGTCAAGTGATTGCTCAAAAATTAATGTCAACCTCTTAGTTGTCATCTACGTACCGATACGGTCGTTTTGGCAGTAATTAGAGTACATTCGGAGTCCGGGTCAAAAACCGTCTCCATTTTCTGATAGCTGTTAAATCCCGAGTCAGAATGTTCTGGAATGTTCCAGATATTTCTATTCCATATTTCTCAAATTTTATCTTTTGGCAAATAATATCCCGTAATATTCAAAAGATAATCAAATTAAATCCGTCCTACCATAACTTAAACACGGAAATCTTTCTTAAACAGGAGGAAACCTCCTGGGAATAGACGCAGCAGGTGCTGCGCCTCTTCCAAGAGACGCAGTGGCTGCTGCGCCTCTTCCCAGGCCCTTCTTTGCATGATTTACGTATCTTTTTCATATCTTTCCGAGATTCACTTCCAAAGAGTCTCCGAAACCCTATTCCTCCGTGTGATTAGTATAAATAGGAGCTTTCGTTCCTCATATTTCTCACGCGAGTGTCCGCCCTTCTTTTCTCCCTTTGCATTCTAGACTTTGTTCTTACTAATTGGCGCCTACGTGCTTGAACCTTCGACCACGTAAGCTCGGATCTTTCCCGGTACCACCTCTCCGTTGCATGACCGACCAATTTGACCACTACACTCAATCAATCTAATTAATCAACTTGTTAAATCGTTTTCCTCTTTCGAGGGCACTCTTTCCTTGCATTCGCGTCGAGCATTCACTAATCGATCTTCTTAGTTCATCTCGTTCCGTCAACATGTAAGTCTGAGGGTGTATTTAATTCCTCTTTTATTTATTGTTATTTATTATATATTGTAATCATCATTGTAAGGTTTATGTCGAAAGTACTCATTAAAACCGATTTCTAAAAACCGTCTTTAAAACCTTTTTTTGCGGATTTCCAAGAGAGACGGACGTCGAGAAAAGACGCAAAGAATCGCTGCGCCTCTTCGAAGGAGCGCGGCACTCGCGCCTCTTGAGGCCGCCGCAGTTCCTGCCTCTTTTCTTCTTCTTCGTCCTCTGTAATTCGTCTTTCGTTTTTATTTGCTTTCAATTGTTTTCCGTTGATTCGTTCATCATAATAACATATCAATTCACATGTATATTGTATATTATTTATCATCTTTAACATGTTTAATTCATCATTGTCCCGACTTAAATCCTAAATAATCAATATTTACGGGTTTTCGCCATTAATATTCAAACCCGGATTTTAGAAGTTCAATTTGTCCATATTGGGTTTCTGAGATTCGTCATTGATATATTTGCATCTATGTTCATATGTTCATCGTCATATTCATCATGTTTAATAATTAGTTTAGTTAGTTTAATTAATCGTTCATTAACATCGACCCTTCACATAATTAATCTGTTTTGTTTTCGTCTCACTCATATTTTGCTGTTTTATCACCCCATTCATATGTAAACAACATGTTAATCACTTTCATCCGAGTCTATATTTAATCAATCCATAAAATTACCAATTAACGTTAACAATCTGCGGTTCCGGCTTCACAGCCAGAACTCACCCTTGGGAAGAGACGCAAAGAATCGCCGCGCCTCTTCCAAAGGGCGCAGATCTCTTCTGCTACTGTTCAGGGTGATTTCGCCCCCGAACTCCTTTTCGCTTTGACATAGTTTAATTAGTCTACATATTAATTAACTAATATCCGTATTATCACTAACTCGTTCGTTTACTTTATTTAATTTTATAATTTTTATTCTTTTATTCTTTTTCTCAAATCATCCGTTTTAAAGGTATTTTCGACATAAATCGCCTAATCTAATGTAATTATTGTAATTTTCATTATTGTAATTTATAGTTATTCTATTTATCCTATTTCTTGTATGCTTTCACATGTAAATCGACATTAAATTCAACTTCGACCAAATTGTATGCTAATTAATTGTTCACCGACTTAGTCTAATTCTCACATGCTAGGATTAATTCAATGGATGTTGCATTGCATGCATATAACCGACGATATATCGAGTATAAATAAACTTCCCTAATCATTAGTAGAGGCCGCTATCGAGGCGGGCGGGATTAGGTGTTCGATCAAAAGAGCTTCCTAATACGTACCCTCACCCCTTACTCCAGATCTCCGTGAGCACCCGTGTTCATTGGCATCCACGAGAGTCATTCTAGACATAGAATGCTAAGGGTAACGATTGCTTAGCGTTCATGTCACTACTTTGTGTCTTGACATGACACGAGGTATTCGAACGGTTCCAATTTCCCATAAAAATTGGTGGCGACTCCTTACAAAATGCAAACGCTTGTCCCCGTTTCTCACCAAGCGCCCCCGTGGGCGGCCCGCTGTCCACGAGTTTGGCGACTCACTGGGATATTACACTTACGTGTAGCTAGGGTGAAACTTGAACAAGGTTAGGGAATAAGTTTGTACAAGACAATTGTCGGTTTTCATAACTCGGTCTTCCTAGACCGTTTTACTCAGCCTTCCTAGGCCCAACCCAACCCATTCGACCAATCGTCCCGTCTAAACGGTCCTAATTCTTATTTGGGCCTAAGGATGGATAGCGATTGACGTCATCCATACCATGATGCTTACTCTTGTTTGTATCAAGGACTTTCACTACTTGAGGAAATGGACTAGGAATCGGCCTTACTCTTGTTTGGCACGAGCCTCTCCACAGACTTCGGGTTTGATGGTTCGGTATGGCAACCCACCCTTTAAACCAAAACCCTTCTAAATGCACTCAGCATCCCGTTATAATGCTTGTATAAATGTGCAAAACCTTATGTGACCACCATTTCAAAACAAATCATGACGAATTTTCGAAAAAAATCAAAACCCGTTTTCAATCAAAAATTTCGAAGATAGGGCCTTTAATTAGTACAAAGTCCGGTCAAAACTCTGTCCGTCTGTCAAGTCAAAATTCGGGCCACAAGCCCATTTCCAAACCTCACTTCGAGTCCACTCCTACAACTACACTACAGTTGGCTAGGACACACATTTTCAAAGACCTTGTCTTTCTTCAAAAACTCACTCAACACAAGTGGCACACACCCACTTCACAAGTCAAAACTTTTCCTCTTTTAGCAAATGTGATAGAATGGTCGATCGTGTTTTGATTCGTCGCCGGTCTCTTATCCAGTTTCCAAGATGCCTGGGTCAAGTGATGATACGAACCTCCAGCAAATTCAAGAGAGTAATGATCGAATCCTGGCCGCGATAACCCAAATGCAACTCACTCAAGAACAAACCTATGACCGCCTTGAGCTCATCGAAGGCCGCATCTTTGATGTAGAGGGAAAGCTACCTCCCATTAAAAGTGAAGTACTAGGTTTTTCCGATGACGAGTCCAAAGATGAGAATCCTCTCATGGGGACAATGCAGTGAGAAAAGACTCCAATACCTAGAAGAGCAATTGATGTACCTTAAGGGGGATGACATTTACAGGGAGAACAATCGTAAGTATGAAGCCGTCAATTCCAAATTACCCACTAACTTTAGCATGACGGATATCCCTAAGTTTAAAGGACATGAGAATCCTTTGAACCACATCCGCGCCTTCAAGGACTATATGTCTATCAAAGGCATCAAACCCGAGATGTTCTTGAGGATCTTTCCTTCATCTCTTGACACTATCCCAAAGCAATGGTTCTACACTTTAGATCACAAAAAGGTCGCTACTTGGGAGGACGCCGCCATTGAGTTCTCGAAACAATACGCGGATAATGCCGAGATCCAAGTCAACATGCGCACTCTAGAGGTTCTTACCCAAAATGACAAAGAAGGATTCACCGACTTCCTAAGTAGGTGGAGGAAGACTAGTACTCAACTAGTAGAACGTCCAGATGAGGCCACTCTTGTGGAGAAGTTCGTGGACAATCTCAAACCCATATATGCCAACCATTTGAGATATCAAAACATCAAGACTTTCAAAGATTTAACCGTGTTGGGGACACGAATTGAAGATGACATCCGCAAAGGGCTCTTGTCCAAAACGGTAGGTCGAGGATATCAAGGGTCCACAAGTCGTTCATACGGCTCTACTAGCAAGACCGACGAAGTTAACCTTCTCGAGCCATCCAAGAAAACTAGCCCACCAAGGAAGTTCACAAACCTTGGGGATACGTACTCCAATGCTCTAAAAAGGCTAATGAAGCAAGGCAAACTCCAACCCATTGGACCTACTCCCGAACCCGAAAGGAAGTCCAAGTTTTGGGATGAAAACTCTTACTGTGAATACCATAGGGGCAAGGGGCACGACACAGAAAAATGCTACAAATTGAAACACGTGCTTCAGGATATGATCGAAGATGGTCGGCTTCCAATTCCACCAGGAGGTAAGCCCAACAACACTCAGAATCCTCTTGGAGTTCTAGTGATTACAAGTGACGAATCTACCTTAGATTGCTCACATCTCATTTCTCCCACCGAAAATGAAATTCATGCAATTGAGAAAGAAAGACTCTACTCTACCATCTCCCCTACCATTTCCGACTTCATCGCATGGGCAAGGAGTGTAGACAGACAAGTGTGGGAACTAGAAAACATGGTAATGATCTTGCGCAATCCCAATGCAACACCTAAAGAACGCATACCATTGACCTTCTCTCAAAATGCCACTATGCAAGAAGTAGTCGCTGTGGTCGATAAGCTAGTTGATCAAATCATACAACTAGAAAGTGACATCATGAGGATGAAGGAACTAGCTGCAATTAATGGGGTTTGGGCCGATGACGATGAAGACGAATATCTCATCGAAAACTCCTTAGTAAAAGAGATAGTCCAAAATGGCGAAGACCAAGATGTGGATCACCTAACTCGCTCGGGCCGTCCATACCAAAGTACTACTCAAAGCAGTCCAACCAATGTCATCACACCAAATGACAATGAAGACGATCCCACTGACCATTTGCTCAAGCAATTACAAAGAACCAAGGTGATCTTTCGGTCGGCAACTAGTGGCAAGCTCATTTCCACACCGCCAAGCTTTACTGCAAGCTTTGGCCAAATTGAATGTGGCACATAACTCTACTCCCGAAGATGTAGTCAACTTGGTCTTCCAAGAATCACCGAAGTTAAGTAATCCTATTACTTTCTCAGACGAAGATTTGCCACCTTTTGGCGCTAGTCACAACCTCGCTCTATACATCATCGTCATCCTGTCTAAAGAAAAATGTGCCAATGACCTTGGTAGATGATGGCTCCGCGGTCAACGTCATACCCCTCAAAACGGCATATAAACTGGGCATGAAAGAGTCGGATTGGACCCCTACAAGTCAAGGCGTACGCGCGTATGACGGTACGCGACGAAAAGTGGTTGGACTTGCTAGCCTAACCATAGCTACGGGACCGATCGAGCGAAAGGTCAACTTCCAAATAGTGGACATCGAAGCTTCATTCAACATACTTATGGGAAGGCCTTGGATTCATGCTTCCAAAGCAAAGAACATCCACCCTTCACCAAAAGATCAAGATCCCACTCAATGGCAAAGTTGTGACAATCACTTGCCGCCTATCAAGGCAATAATCGAAAAACAATCAAGCAATCAAGTCCTTGCGGATCCCATATACGAACTTGGGGGCTTCCAAAGTGTAAGTGTCATAGAAAGCGAGTTGGCACCCTTGTACTATAATCCCTACTCTAACCTAGTGGTCAATCACATACTCAAAAATCAGGGATACTTCCCTGGAATGCCTTTGAACCCAATTCGGAAGAACACCTTCGCGCCATACAAGAAAGGCAACTCATCAAGAATACCACTTGGATCGGGGTACAAACCCACAGCAGGAGAAGAAGTTCTCGAAATGCTTGCTCAAGTCCAAAATCGCAAGTATGTAGGAGTCCAAATGAAGCCATATCTCCCCACCTTAAACGGATACTTCGTTCAAGAAGGAAGTTCGGAACTCTATCACGGATTTCCTGAACCTTGGCATTACCTTGAGAGGAAGTTAGCCGGAATCGAGATCTTTCACGATTGCTACTTTATCCCTCCAGAAACGGTTCCTACCGTCAAAACCCGTCAAGCACCTTGCTTAGACGAACAAGCTGTTAGCCTCCTATTTGGGGAGGACCGATTTGTTAGGGCGCGCAGCAGATGAGATCATTACTACGATACTTCAGACGATCGCTTCAACCCCACCGCTTTAATCACGTAAATCGACACCAAGCGGCAGAAAGGATGGAGAAAATCAATCAAATGGACCAACAATCAAGGAAGACTCTTCAAGCTCACCACCGGAGAAGGAGAGATGTTCAAGGAAGAGCCGGGAGACGACGAGTTCGAATCAGAGTCGGAGTCGGAGTCGAGTCGAGTCTAGAGAAGTCATTAGAGAGTCTACTCGTCGTCACCCCCACTCCGTCGTTTCTCCTAGCTTACTTTCAAGTAGTCACGTAGTTCGGGAAATGCCCCAACTATCGTTTCTTTGCCGCCACCGACCATGGATCGGTTGGCTTCTTTGTTTCAACTTTACTCAAATCTTAATATGAATAAATCAGGTTCTGCTTACTCTTTGCGTTATCTTGAGTGCATTCATGTTTATGATGATGATGATCGAGGATGACCAAAACCCGGACTTGACCGAAATACCTCCCTACGTAGCCACGAAATACTACGGGAAAGGGAAGGGGGACCGATGGTGAGGACACCGAACCCATCAATGTAGGAACCGAACTAGAACCCCAAGAACTTAGGATAGGGACTACCTTGAGCTCTACCGAACGGGCCGACTTCATAGACCTCCTAAATGAATTCAAAGACGTTTTCGCTTGGTCCTACAAAGACATGCCAGGGATCGACAGGGACATTGCCGAACATAGAATTCCGATTAAACCAGGTTTCAAGCCTGTAAAGCAGAAGCTTCGACGGATGAGAACAGAATGGGCCCTAAAGATCAAGGAAGAAGTGGATAAGCAATTCAAAGCCGGGTTCATCAAAGTTTCCGAGTATTCTGACTGGGTGGCTAACATAGTGCCCGTACCCAAAAAGGATGGGAGAATTCGAGTTTGTGTTGACTTTAGAGATTTGAACAAAGCAAGTCCGAAAGACGACTTTTAGTGGACAATACTGCAGACCACGCATTACTATCCTTCATGGACGGATATGCGGGTTATAACCAAATCAAAATGGCCATGGAAGACATGCACAAGACCGCGTTCGTCACCCAATGGGGAACCTATTGCTATACAGTAATGCCGTTCGGATTGATCAACGCTGGAGCTACATACCAACGCACCGCAACTACACTCTTACATGACATGATGCACAAAGAAGTTGAGGTATATGTAGATGACATGATCGTCAAATCCAAAGAGAGAGAGGGACATATTGCGAACCTTCGCAAGTTCTTCGCAAGGCTACGGAAATACAACATGAGACTCAATCCTCAAAAATGCACATTTGGGGTAACGTCTGGCAAACTCCTAGGATACGTCGTTAGCCAACGAGGTATAGAAATAGATCCCTCGAAAATCAAAGCTCTGATTGAAATGCCACAACCTCAAACAGAAAAGGAAGTCAGAGGATTCCTGGGAAAAGTCCAATACATAAGCCGATTCATATCGAAACTTACGATGATTTGCGAGCCTATCTTCAAGAAACTCAAGAAAACAGACCACACCATGTGGGATGATGATTGTCAAAAGGCGTTTGACCGAATCAAGGAGATTTTAGCTAAACCACCAGTGCTCATGCCACCACAACAAGATCAACCTCTTGGTTTGTATCTCACGGTAACTGAAACTGCCATGGGTGCCATGCTAGCTCAAACCGTAGGAAGTGAAGAAAGAGCTATTTACTATCTAAGTAAGAAGTTCTTGGAATACGAGTGCAAATACTCGCAACTCGAAAAGACATGCCTCGCTCTTGTGTGGGCAACAAAGAAGCTACGCCACTACATGCTTAGCTACTCCGTCAAAATATTCTCCAAGATGGATCCAGTCAAATACCTCTTCGAGAAACCTGTCCTCAATGGACGCCTAGCAAGATGGACCATGATGCTCTCAGAATTTGACCTCAAATACGTGCCACTAAAAGTAATAAAGGGTCGCGCATTGCCGCCGAATTCTTCGCAGAAAATCCCATCAACGACGCACAAGCCATAGATACTTGGTCATTTCCCGACGAGGATATACTTCAAACAGATGTAGACTCCTGGGACCTATACTTTGATGGAGCATCAAACCTAAGAGGATTTGGGATAGGAGTGTTGCTCATTTCTCCCGAAGGTGAGCATACACCGATCTTTGTCAAACTCGACTTCGAGGTGACAAACAACGCCGCATGAGTATGAGGCTTGTTTAATTGGACTACAAGCGGCAGTAAGCTTAGGCATCAAAAACCTCCGAGTGCATGGAGATTCGTCACTAATCATCAACCAAGTTACAGGATCCTGGAAGATCCGAAGCGAAAGCCTAGCACCCTATCAAGCTAGGATCGACCAAGTCGCTCAATTCTTTGATCACGTAACCTACTTGCACTTACCTCGGGAGGAAAATCAATTTGCAGACGCTCTTGCGAAACTTGCATCTTTGATAAACATGCCAGATTACATGATGGAAATGCCTTTGTGTATCGAATGACGGTCAGAGCCGGCTTATGTCCATCAAATTACCAATGAAGAAGAAATCGCACCGGAACCCTGGTTCCAAGCAATCCTGAACTACAAGCTCAATGGTACCTATCCACCGGATATGGATAAGAGGGGACAACGAGCCATACGTCTACTAGCTTCACAATACGTCCTCATGCAAGGAGAATTATACAAAAGAACACCTCTTGGTGTAGTCCTACGTTGCCTTGATCATTCACAGGCACGAAAAGTGATGGAAGAAGTCCACGATGGAGAGTGCGGTCCTCATATGAGTGGACCTATGATGGCAAAGAAAATCACACGTCTAGGGTACTATTGGACCACAATGGAATCCGATTGCATCAAATATGTGAGGCACTGCCACAATTGCCAAATCTTCGGGAATGTACAGCATGTCCCTCCTTCGTTGCTCTATACGATGACATCTCCTTGGCCATTCTCCGCGTGGGGAATCGACATAATTGGGAAAATAACCCCAGCAGGAACAGGAGGTCACTGTTTCATCCTAGTAGCAATTGACTACTTCACCAAATGGGTAGAAGCGGCTTCCTACACCGCTCTTACAGCCAAGAATGTAGCCAAGTTCATACAAAATAACATCATCTGCCGATATGGTTGCCCACATGAGATCATCAGTGATAACGGGTCCCACTTCCAAGCCGAAACCGAACAATTGCTAGCCAAATACAAGATCAAGCATCACCACTCATCGCCCTATAGACCACAGACTAACGGCGCGGTAGAAGCGGCTAACAAGAATGTCGTCACAATCCTCAAGAAAATGACTGACAATTACAGAGATTGGCCAAGCAAAATACCCTTCGCTTTGTGGGGATATCGAACATCCGTCAGGACGCCCACTGGGGCTACTCCTTTCTATTTGACCTACGGCATGGAAGCCGTACAACCAGTCGAGCTAGAAATACCATCCTTACGTATTCTACTCGAAAGTCAAATCCCTGAAGCCGATTGGAAGAGGGATAGGTATGAAGAACTCATCCTCCTGGATGAACGTAGGCTTCGTGCCTTACATAATGTCCAAACATATCAAGCACGTATCAAACGAGCTTTCAACAAAAGGGTTAGGCCAAGAAACGTCAAAGAAGGAGATTTAGTTCTCAAATCGGTCAGAGCTCTTTTACCTGTCGACCCAAGGGGAAAATTCAAACCTAACTGGGCCGGACCATATCTAGTCAAATCAATACTCCCAGGGGGTGCGGTTAGAATCACAGACCTAGATGGGAATGAATTTTCAAACCCCACAAATCTCGACCAACTGAAACGGTACTATGCCTAGGATAGGACAAAAACGCGCCTCGCGTAAACCCACGTGTCGCTCTTGTGGCACTAAATAAACGGCCCCCGGCCCATCCGAATGTCCTTTGTGCTCTTGCATCTTGGCAAACTTGTCATCCTCATATCATCAAACAAACTAAATTCGCACCTCCCGAGTAAGCAAAAGCTCATGCTTATTTTCTATGTTCATTACAAGCTCTTGCTTCGAACAATTATTCTTTTACATTTACTCGAACTACGCGCAAGGGTTTGATTTCGCTTTTTTAAGTGAATACGTAGGCAATCCTTCACGGGATTCAACCCACCATTTTATTTAAAATGTAAATAGAAGGACATTTGCATTGCATTTGAAATTCGACAAGAATAATTAAAAGAAAATAACAACGGTTTCGTAACCACTTAACCTTTTTTATTTCATTCAATTTCTAATAATAATACTACGACAAATAATAAAAATAGATTAGGCTAGGATTCTAAAAATCCCTCCTTTTATTACAACAATAATAATAATAATCAAATAATAAATAAGACTTGGGCTATTCTTCCATCTTTCCCTTGCCCTTGTCGTTCTTGTCATATTTCTGGTCACGACCTCGAGCCGGGCGCTCCTGCACCACTTCAGACCTAATCACCAACGGTCTTTCTCGAGGCCCGACTCTTCCGTTCTTGCCAACCACCACCCTCGCGACAGAGTAGTCTTCGATTTCTTGAAGGATGAATGACTTGAAAGCCGGCTTCTTCTTCTCCTTGATCGGATGCTTCTCCTTCTCTTTCTCTCCTTCACGCACCTTGTAGTCAACAGGCTCACGCTTCCTCAGTCTTTCACGCTCTTCCGAAGTTGCGGCCTTCCTCCATCTCAGATAAGAATCCGACACCCACAAGGCATTGGAGGAGAAACTCAGGAACCACATATTCCTTTGGGCCCACTTCATAGCCCACTCTCTTCGGCTCTCGGTAGTCAATGCCATGGCGTCTGCGGGGACGGTGTCAAGCCTAGGAATCATCCGCTTCAACCCGACTTGCCTCATCAACCTCTCGGGAAAGATGCATACCATAAACTCCAATCCAGGGATGCGCACGGACCTAGTAGGATCCAAAGAAGACACTCCAAAGTGATGGACTTGAGATGCCACCACGGTACAATCCACACGATCAAGGGGCCATCGTCGTTCTTGACTTGTTCTTCCAATAGTCACAGACCGGGTGAAGTCCACCATGTGTACCGTGTCCTCATCGAAATCATACGGGCATGATAGGAAAGCGCATGAACTGGGGGCTCGAGCAATCGGAGACGTTCCATAAGCCAAACCTACCAAAACAGGTATTAGACACCCAAAAAAAAAAAAAAAAAAAAAAAAAAAAAAAAAGACAAAAAAAAAAACGAAAAAAAAAAAAGAAAAAAGGAGAAGAAAAACGAAAAAAAGAAAAAAAGAAAAGAAAAGGCTGTCTTTTACCTGTAAGATGACGGGACTCCCCAAGAACGGAAGATCGCAGTTGGATTTCCTGTTATCCAAGCCCAAGATAATCTCCCCTAAACACAAGCAAGCTGGGCTCCTGCGCAGCTCCATTTGCTCAACGAGACCCAATAGACGGGGATCACCTCGCAAATCTTCATCAACATGTCCCTGAAAGACATAAACGTGAAGCAAACAGAAACCGAATGCTCTCCTTCTAGCAACATAAGAGACAGTAGGGTCGGCCCTGTTGATGAATCGATCTATGAAATCCAACATCCGCACGCCTTTCGAAGTAACAAGACGATCTACCTCGAGTCCGGTCACCCAAGCAAATCTCTAAACTTGCTCTTATACCCCGAGCAAAGCAGTAGAAGGGATGGGAGTAGATGTTCGTGGTCCCACCCGCCAATATAGCGAGCAATTTCCTCCAGGAAAAGGACAAATATCACCTCCCGGGAACGCGAAAACATGATAATTTGGATCCCAATAATCAAGACAAGCATCCAAGAACGGCTTTACTACCTTAATGAGTTTCAAACTCAACAAAGATCCAAGGTTGTAAGCACCCATGTCATGTTTCTCAATATTCGAAAACTCGTTAGTCCATTCCTTCAAGCGAATTTCTAGGGTATTCATGATGATAATTTTCTCTTGAAAATTTATGGGGAGTTTTATATGTGAATCGACGAAGAAGAGACGGAAGAATTATATGATTTAAAGCTTCATCGACGATTCTATTTATACTAATTGCTGTTTCCAAAAATCTGTCGAACCGACTGCTGGGAACAGCGCGGCACTCTTTGCGCCTCTTCAAAGGGACGCAGCTCTTGCTGCGCCTCTTCCCTAGCATCGCTTCTGTGATTTCCGTGTTTGGATCTTTCCTAATTCTATAACAAATAATTTCCTATTCCTACGGGATTTTATTTTGGTAAATCCGCGAAATTTACCATGCTTCAAGTTTCCTTGATCCAGGAACGCGCATTTCGAGGCGACGTCAACATTTTCGGCCATTTTTTTTTATATTTAATTCTCATTTTAATTCTTTTTTTAATTCTTTCCTTTTCATTTTCACTTTTATTTAGTCAGTTCATTTCTATTTTCTTCATTTTCTAACTTATATATTTCTTTTTTTCTTTTTTTGCGGGGGTAACCCTCCCTACCGTCCGGTCATTTCCGACAAAATTTTTGCATTTTCGCGTTCTTTTTCGAGTCTCATTTTTCTTTTTTTTTTTTGCACTAGTTAAAGGCCTTATGTGTATATAAAAATGTAAATGAATGTGTTTTTTTCTATGTGAACTTCGGTAGCATGACGGTGCAAACCACTGTCTACCAAACTTGTCCAAAAGCTAACCTGCAGGTACAAACAACACAACCCAGCATCAAGAGGCACTCAGGCCGTCGTATATACAACGAAAAGCAAATATACAAGCAAACTGGGGGCTCCGCCCCAAACAAATCCAGATGTGTAGCTGGGGGCTTCGCCCCAAACAAATCCAAGTCTAAATAAACTGGGGGGCTTCGCCCCAAAACAGGTCCAAAATGTTCAAAATCAAGACTACAAAGACCACGCAGACTACTGCTAGGCACCCTCCAGCTCGGCAACCCTCGCCATAAGAGCGGCAATCTCGGCATCCCGAAACTCGAGCTCCCTCGACAAACGAGCCGTCTCCTCCCGGGACTGGGCTAACTCTCGCTCCAGCTCACGATCAGCCTGAGAACAGCAGCAAATTGGCTCATGTCAATCGATTCAAACAAAATAAAAAGAACAAAAAAAATCAATCAAAAGAAATCAAATAAGGTTCATACCTGACGACCTCGACCACCGACGAGCGCCTCGATGGCGGTAGCTCGCAACCGGTTGGCCACCCTCCATAGTGCCACAAACCGAGATGGCGCGACCTGCGTTTTCAAAAAGAAATTCTCAGCGAATTGAACAAGTTTAATCAAATGTGTTCTTACGCAAAAGGTGAATAAGCCGGAGGCTCACCCTCCGAATCAGGTGCTGCCAGTCATCTAAGCCAGCATCCGTCACAGCCACGTCAAAATCACGCAACTCGGAGATCGTCGTCCTCCCGGTCGCGTCGGTGTACTCAAGAGTCTCGGGATACACTGGGGGCTCGATGCCCGCCGCCTCAACCTCCTGCAAAGACGAACGGCCTTCATTAATCGGTGATCTTTCATCGAAATTCCCGAAGCCAATCAAAGAGAAATAAAAGGATACTCACCACTACCGGCCAGTACGCCAACCTCCCGTAGAGGAACGCCGAGTAGTCCTCACCAGGCAGAAGGAGGTCGTCGCCACTGGCACCGGCCAAGTCCGCCTCCCTCTCAGCCTCGGAAGGCTCCCTGAACATCGTCCTAGGAGGATCCACGGGAACCGTCAACGCGCCCCGAGAGCACTGACGAGTCAAACGCTCGCCTAAGTACCCACAGGACCCATCGACGTCCCACAAAGAATAAATGCTCGGGCTCCTAGGTCGAAGGACCTCAAAGAACAAAAGGAGGTGCCTCGGCATACTCCGCCCAAGGTCCGGGCACCCACCGCAACAAGATAAAGACAGGGGATCATTCCTATGATCGGATAAAGGGAAAGAAATATAAATGCATACAAACGGGATACTCACGTTTGCTTTCGGTGAAGGGCGTTCACATCCCGCCGGTAGACATTGTGAGAAGAACGCTTGCTCTTCGTCCGGCACATGACCCAATCCCTCACCATGGGATAGGCCCTCTCCAACGGCTCCGTCCTCTTGGGCGCGAGGCCCGGGAAGTAAGAGTACACCCACGCCTGTAAAACGGAATAGTCAATGACGATCTTTCGATCTTTGATAAAAGAAAGGAATTCATTTTGGTCTAAAGGAAGGTTCATACCTCCAACAAAGCCTGTGTCCGACGGCGCCGGGAGAAGTCCCCTTCTCCATCAACTCCGGACGAACCATGGCCCTCATAAAGCGGATGAGGACCGCAAACCAAGAAAGATGACCGGGCCCCAACGCCCTAGGGAGCTCGGGTCGGCAAGAAAGGGAAGAAGCTTCGTCGACAACCTCTCACCCTTGTCTCCGAGGTAAATCGAAGACAAGAACCACCAAAGCCACAGACGAGCCCTCTGCTCCGCTGTACAAGGAGGAGGAGCCGTCTCCCTCCCGTCGATCACCACCGATGCCGGGGTCTTCCCCGCGAAGTAATCTCGAACATAGGTACTGGGTACCAAACCCGCACGCAACAGCCGGCCTTCGGCGACGGGTTCGGCCGATCGGCCTCCTCGCCTCGGCCGAATCCGCTCTCATGCCAGCCTCCGGCCACACCATCTCCTCAGTCCCGCACGGCAGACCGGAAATCATGCCGTAATCCTCCAAGGTGACTCCCACCTCACCAAAAGGCAGGTGAAACGTGGAAGTCGTATCCCAAAATCGATCCAAGAAAGCGCGGACCAGGCTAAGGTTGGCCCGCAACTTCCTCTTCACGATATCCCTCCGGACTGAACCGGAGGACCGAACGCTCCACGCTCGATCATGGCCCTCTCCTCCTCCGATGTACCGCTCGTAGTGCTCCATCGCCGTCGTGTACCCCGAGAATGACCGGATATTCCCGGCCTCCTATTATAATTCGAAATAAAGCTATCTTTAGTTTTGAAGTAAATTTGAAGGAAATTTGAACAAAAAAACAGAAAGGGGATGAGTAATGAGTTAGGGAATTCCTATTTACCAAGCTCTTCACCGTCCTGTAGGACAAGTGACCCTCTGCAGCCCACACAAGGTGCCTACTCTCCCAAGTCTCAGCCCACGCGGGAGCTCCTCTCAGCTGACGACCCCCTCGTCCGAGGTGGGCCCGTCGCGGAATCTCCTCCTCAGCTTCCTCCTCAGGGACCTCGTCTGCAGCAGCCATCACCGCATCAGTGAAAGCCTGCTCCAAAGCCTCCTCAACCGCACTGGCGTCTACCTCCATGGGAGTCCTCCCGGAAGTGGAAGCGTCATCACCTACAACATTAAAGCAAGTTCAGGCCGCGTCACGTGACGGCGAGCCTTTGATTAAGAAGTTTTCAAGCCTCCGGAGCCCCGGAAACTACCCTTTCTGGCCATCATTGGCCATGTTCTCACCAATTCAATCGCTCATGTGACAAATTGGGTCAAGTCAAGTCAAAATCAAAGCCTGGTTCCGGGTTCGAGTCGAAAATTCGGCAGCATTTCGCTATAATGGCGATTATGCCCTAAAAGGTGCCCTGCAAAAGTTGTCACCAACCAAAATTCCGAGATGACAGGAAGTTTACCCATCACCCAAGGGTCCCAAATATCAAATTTCATCACAAATGGGCAATCCTAAGGCCATTTTCGAAGCAATTTTCGATCTAGCTGTGAAACCGTCTCAAAATTCGCTCAAGGGCTCAAAACTCGATGAAAATTCAAAGTGAATACATGGTTATGTTCCTAACATTGCCTACTATCCATTTCTAGCCTCAATTTGGCAAGACAAATCCACTTGGGGGAAAGCCCCAAATTTTCGAGCAAATGGGTCGAAAACCCTAATTATTGCAGCTCAAAATTCAACAAATACGGATGATTAATGCAAGATTAAAACACATACCTCGATTGGTCATATTTCAAGCAAACTTTTGAATCTAACCTTGACGGAAATGGTGAAGATTTGAGAGAGAAATTGGAGAATTTGTGTTTCGAAATAATGAATTAAAACCCTTCTGATTTCGCGTTTTTACGCAAGAATTGCCGAATTGGGGAAAGGACGCAGCAGGCGCTGCGCCTCTTCCAAGAGACGCAGCTCTTGCTGCGCCTCTTCCTCTTGTTCCCTCCTTGCGAATTTTCGAAAATTCGTTATGAGTTCGTTATTTGTGGGCCCATCTTTGGTGCGCCTCTTCCTCAATGACATTTGTATCATTTCGGTCCGTTTCGACGATTTCTTCGTTCCGGCCCACATTTTTATCTAAGCGCGACAATATTTTGCAGTATCATCCAAACCCATTTTATCCCTCGCAGCAGTATTTTGCAGTATTGCTCATTTTATTTCAGCGCAGTAGTATTTTGCAGTACTGCTCACTTGAAGTTTCTCCCATGACGATCAAGATGTTCCTAATCGTCATTTCTCTCCAGCACAGCGGTATTTTGCAGTATTGCTCACCCAACGAGAGTTTGCTTGAGGACAGAGACAGGCAGATTCCCCAAAATCATCATTTCATTCCCCAGTGAGAGTTTGCTTGAGGACAGAGACAGGCAGATTCCCCCCAGTTAGGTTCCCTTTCAATCCTTTAGAGAGAAGTATCCTTCAGCCTTCCCTTTAGAGCGAATTATCCTTCACCCTTCCTCCAGTGAGAGGTAGCCTTCAGAGTTTAGCCTTCAGAAGTGTTAAGAAGTTTCTTCAGAATCCCTGTGACCCCTAATGCCTTCAGACACCAAGCTATCTTCAGACCAAAGAATTTTGCCGAAGCGTCTTCAGTCCCGCTTCACCCAGGGGTGTCTCAGGTATGGTTTTTTCTTATGGCTGGCGAGCTTCCTTACGTAGTCTAATGGACTTTAAACGACCCTCCCCGATAGTCGATAGACTCTAAAATGTTCCCGACGATAGGTCCTTGGTTCAGACCCCTTGAGCCGCCTCGCGTCGCCATAGTCGTCAGGTTGTAATCTTCGATTGACCTGATGGCTATACTTTGACTTTCGCCTTGTCCAAGCCTCAGTCAAAGTGGGGGCTCAGAGACACCTCGTTTCGCACCCCTCGCAAACCACCCGGTGATGATTGGGCCGCATGTTTGATTCGCGGAACGATTTGTGACAATTCGTAAGATTATCGTCAAGTGATTGCTCAAAAATTAATGTCAACCTCTTAGTTGTCATCTACGTACCGATACGGTCGTTTTGGCAGTAATTAGAGTACATTCGGAGTCCGGGTCAAAAACCGTCTCCATTTTCTGATAGCTGTTAAATCCCGAGTCAGAATGTTCTGGAATGTTCCAGATATTTCTATTCCATATTTCTCAAATTTTATCTTTTGGCAAATAATATCCCGTAATATTCAAAAGATAATCAAATTAAATCCGTCCTACCATAACTTAAACACGGAAATCTTTCTTAAACAGGAGGAAACCTCCTGGGAATAGACGCAGCAGGTGCTGCGCCTCTTCCAAGAGACGCAGTGGCTGCTGCGCCTCTTCCCAGGCCCTTCTTTGCATGATTTACGTATCTTTTTCATATCTTTCCGAGATTCACTTCCAAAGAGTCTCCGAAACCCTATTCCTCCGTGTGATTAGTATAAATAGGAGCTTTCGTTCCTCATATTTCTCACGCGAGTGTCCGCCCTTCTTTTCTCCCTTTGCATTCTAGACTTTGTTCTTACTAATTGGCGCCTACGTGCTTGAACCTTCGACCACGTAAGCTCGGATCTTTCCGGGTACCAGCCTCTCCGTTGCATGACCGACCAATTTGACCACTACACTCAATCAATCTAATTAATCAACTTGTTAAATCGTTTTCCTCTTTCGAGGGCACTCTTTCCTTGCATTCGCGTCGAGCATTCACTAATCGATCTTCTTAGTTCATCTCGTTCCGTCAACATGTAAGTCTGAGGGTGTATTTAATTCCTCTTTTATTTATTGTTATTTATTATATATTGTAATCATCATTGTAAGGTTTATGTCGAAAGTACTCATTAAAACCGATTTCTAAAAACCGTCTTTAAAACCTTTTTTTGCGGATTTCCAGTAGACAGACGTCGAGAAAAGACGCAGCAACTGCTGCGCCTCTTCGAAGGAGCGCGGCACCTGCTGCGCCTCTTCGTGAGGCTGCCGCAGTTCCTGCCTCTTTTCTTCTTCTTCGTCCTCTGTAATTCGTCTTTCGTTTTTATTTGCTTTCAATTGTTTTCCGTTGATTCGTTCATCATAATAACATATCAATTCACATGTATATTGTATATTATTTATCATCTTTAACATGTTTAATTCATCATTGTCCCGACTTAAATCCTAAATAATCAATATTTACGGGTTTTCGCCATTAATATTCAAACCCGGATTTTAGAAGTTCAATTTGTCCATATTGGGTTTCTGAGATTCGTCATTGATATATTTGCATCTATGTTCATATGTTCATCGTCATATTCATCATGTTTAATAATTAGTTTAGTTAGTTTAATTAATCGTTCATTAACATCGACCCTTCACATAATTAATCTGTTTTGTTTTCGTCTCACTCATATTTTGCTGTTTTATCACCCCATTCATATGTAAACAACATGTTAATCACTTTCATCCGAGTCTATATTTAATCAATCCATAAAATTACCAATTAACGTTAACAATCTGCGGTTCCGGCTTCACAGCCAGAACTCACCCTTGGAACAGACGCAGCAACTGCTGCGCCTCTTCCAAAGGGCGCAGTGCCTGCTGCGCCTGTTCCAGGGTGATTTCTGTCCCTGAACTCCTTTTCTGCTTTGACATAGTTTAATTAGTCTACATATTAATTAACTAATATCCGTATTATCACTAACTTCTGTTCGTTTACTTTATTTAATTTTATAATTTTTATTCTTTTATTCTTTTTCTCAAATCATCCGTTTTAAAGGTATTTTCGACATAAATCGCCTAATCTAATGTAATTATTGTAATTTTCATTATTGTAATTTATAGTTATTCTATTTATCCTATTTCTTGTATGCTTTCACATGTAAATCGACATTAAATTCAACTTCGACCAAATTGTATGCTAATTAATTGTTCACCGACTTAGTCTAATTCTCACATGCTAGGATTAATTCAATGGATGTTGCATTGCATGCATATAACCGACGATATATCGAGTATAAATAAACTTCCCTAATCATTAGTAGAGGCCGCTATCGAGGCGGGCGGGATTAGGTGTTCGATCAAAAGAGCTTCCTAATACGTACCCTCACCCCTTACTCCAGATCTCCGTGAGCACCCGTGTTCATTGGCATCCACGAGAGTCATTCTAGACATAGAATGCTAAGGGTAACGATTGCTTAGCGTTCATGTCACTACTTTGTGTCTTGACATGACACGAGGTATTCGAACGGTTCCAATTTCCCATAAAAATTGGTGGCGACTCCTTACAAAATGCAAACGCTTGTCCCCGTTTCTCACCAAGCGCCCCCGTGGGCGGCCCGCTGTCCACACACAACTTACAAGTACTTGTGTAAAACAGGTGATGGGGCATATTCTGCACCCGCTGACCAAGTCAACATATTGAGCAAGGTCAAAGATATCCACAAGCAAGTCAACGACTTAGACAGCCTAACCGACGCAGCCTGTCTCTTGTGTCCCGGCCGGGGCAACTAGCCAGCCGGGGCACACATCCGCGAACTCATATCCAAGACCCTTCGGCGGCGAGTCAACAGGGCCCGCCGGCCTGCCATGGCTCGGCCGAGGGCAGATAAGTCTTTCCACCTGCTAGCCACTTGGCCACTACGTGACAAAAGGTGAAAGTCTATAAATACTCCTCAACTCTCATTGAGGAGGAGATCCACAATTTAACCTAAGAATCACTATTCATCTGGTAATATCTTCCTTATCTCTCTACAATATATACTTCGCCAAGTAACAACGACTTATCCCTCTAAGTTTACTGACTTGAGCGTCGGAGTGAGTTCGCTCGGTCCAAAGCCGAGCCCTCAGTTTGTTCATTGTTTCAGGAAACCGAGATGAAGATTCAACCTGTAATACTCCGTATTTTTATATCGTTAATTGAGTCGAATTAATTGTTTAATTATATTGATATCGTACGATCGAGTTAGCGTAAACTTGTCAAGACGGGTTAATTGAGCGAATCACGGAACCTAATTCCTTTTCTACACTTACCCATTTACCCATTGACCTTCCGTTGACCCTAGCCCATTTACCACGTTGACCCTAGCCCATTTACCATGACCCAATTAAACATTTAACCTAATTCTACCCTAACCCTACAAAACCCCATTCCCCTCACACGCCTACCCCATTTCAGCGGCACATTTCCCCAACAAACACACAGATCGAGAGAGGGAGAGTGAGGGTGAGTATTGTCGGAGCAGCAAGGAGGGTCCTAGGGTGGTTGTCGACGTCCACAGTTAGCCGTGGTGGCTGTTTAGGTGGCGGGAAAAAGGTATGGGTGCAACTCCTTCTTTTATTTCGTTTTCTGTCAGATTTTATTGGTGTTGTCGTGACTCAGGGAAGGGGTGTGGGTGTCTGGTGTCGGGGATGTGGTACTGGGTGGTTTGGGTCGTCCCTTTTGGTGGCGTTTAGGGAGGTTGTTGGCGGCAGATTTGGCGGCGAAAGGGGTTGTTGACAGGGTAGATCACACGGGTGCTGCAGGGGGGTTTCAGGCGGGTTTTAGATGCTTAGGTTGGGGTGACACCACCGTGGACTCGGGGGAGGTCGAAATGGTGGTGTCACGGTGTCTGGGTGCGTGGGTTGACGGTGTCCAGGGCTGTGGTGGTTTGGACAGGGGTAGGGGTTGGCTGCGGTGGCTGGATGTCGAGGAAGGGGGGGTGTTTGGTGAGGCACGGTGGTGAACCAGGCCAAATGACGGCTCTGGTTCGACTCACCGGCGGCAGTCGACCAGGCTGGGGTCGGCTGTTGGTGGTGGGGTCGAAGAGGGGAGCAAGCCAGGTGGTGTTCGTGGTGGTTTAGGGTGGCGCGTGAGGGTTGTGAGGGAGTGCGAAGGTGCGGGTTGTAAAGGCGGGTTGGTAGTGTTAGTGAGTATCGTTTTTAATTCCTTTAAATGTAAAATGACGGTCTTATCATTTAATATATCGTACCCTTGTTTAACTAATTAATTTCCGAGTTATTTAAATGTTTAAGGGACGGGTTGAGTCGGGTTGGTAAAATAGAAAACTGCTAGATCGGGAAAGTTTCCATTTAAGGAAACTTTCCATTTTAAGAAGTTCTAATTTTAGTAACTTTCTATTTTGGGAAGGGAATGGTAAGTAATTGTTTATTATTTATTGTCTTTCAGAGGGCGAATTTGTTGTGGAATATTACTAAGCACCCGACTTTTGACTGCAATACTGAGGTAGGGGAATACACTGATTGAATTTTTGATTTTTAATGAGTTGACATATTTGGGATTACATGACATATCTGGCTATCTTATTTATTCTGTTGAGCATTTTGTTTCATATATTTCATACATCGCATTTGCATTGGAGTTGGAGTTGGAGGAGATGAGATGGTTGTGATTAAGGCCCAGCGGGTTCTCGCAGACTTGCCCTGGTGTCCTCCGCGAGCGGGCGGATCGACTACGGTCGATATATATAGTCTACCGGGGATCGGTATGGTGGGCGTCGGGGATGTGTGTGATGGAGTTGATTGGAGGAGCATTGCATTGCATTCTTTATTATATCGTATTACCTACTCAACCTCGCGGTTGACCCTGTGTATTCGTGTATGCCTGTGATGATCCTTTTATGGGGAGCAGATTGACAGGTCGTTGAGACATGGGGAGCTGGCAGGGAGAGAGCGTGGATCACCTGACTTAGAGCTAGCTCACCTTTATTTTGTTTAGTTGTCAGACTTTATTTTATTTAAGACATGTGTTATTTCCGTTGTAAACCTTATAACCTTTTAATTTAAAGTACTGTTATCTTTCTCTTTGTTATCTGCTGCCTCGGATTTCCGAGATGGTAACGCCCTTCTTTATCTGAGGAGACCTAGTTCAGGCCCTTAAATAAATGGGGGTGTTACACAACCAAGGACGTCATTCTACAAGCACGGGTGGTAACAAATTACTGCTCTGGAATTACACCCGGAACAACAGGTTTATACAAACTTATCGTAAAATAAGATTTTTTAATAATCATTTTTGCCCATTAAATAAAGTTGTGTTTGAATCCGTTTTCAATTATATTAGTGTAAAACCGATTTACTCACTCTATTTGTGTTATTTGTATTATGCTGCAGAGGCATGAAGCGGTTGTTTACTTTTTGATGGGGCATATTCTGCACCGCTGACCAAGTCAACACACTGAGCAAGGTCAAAGATATCCACAGCAAGTCAACGACTTAGTCTGCCTAGCCGATGCAGCCCATCGGCCTGCTAGCCAGGGTATCGGCACGGCAACCCGCCAGCCGGGGCACATATCAGCGTACTCACATCCAAGACCCTCGGCCGGCCTGCCGTAGGTCCATCGGCCGAGGGTAGAACGGTCTTTCCACCTGATAAGCCACTTGGCCACTTGGCCACTACGTGACAAAAGGTAAAAGCCTATAAATACTCCTCAACCTTCATTGAGGAAAGAATCCAAGACATCCCACAACTAAACCTAATATCACACATAAACTGGTATTATCTTCCTCATCTCTCTACAATACATATCTAGCCAAGTAACACAACTTAATCCCTTGAGTTTACTGACTTGGGCGTCGGAGTGAGTACGCTTGGCACAAAGCCAAGCCCTCAGTTCGTTCATTGTTGCAGGAGAGGCCGAGAGGAACGATAAGGACAAGAAGAATCCAACCAAAGGCATTACTCTACAAGCCACGGGTGGTAACGATACTTGCTCTGGAATTACACCCGGAACACTTTTATTTTTGATCAGAGAGAGAGAGATAGATGACAATTTCGTGTTTGAGACGGTTATTGAAAAAAATTGTAAAAACGGATGATAAATAAAAAGGCCAAATCAACTGAAATAGAATGTTATGTACCTTTGTTTCTGTTCTAATGCATTGTTGTATTTATTCATTTTAGTGTGTATCAGTTAATAGTTGTTTATTTTCAATTTTTGGGTAAGTTTTAGTGTGTGCATGGAATAAGATAATGGAAGTGTTTTATAACTTCTCTCGTTTCTTTGAACTTTATGCCAAAAACAATTCTCGTAAATATTATTGGAACCGAGGGAGTATGTAAATAAATAATCGATTTAAAGTGAGTAAAACATTTAATTTGGGGGGTATTATTGAATTAACATAGCATACTTGGAAATTTAATTAACTTAACATAGAAAAGTATAAGTTGACAAGAGAGCTATATCAATGTGATTTTTGACATTGGTTAATAACTTAATATAATGGCGGACAAATAAAGGAAGGGAAAAGTGTGTAAGGTGAGTGTGTGTTCATGTGAGTTGTGACACAATTGACATGCAATATTGCCATTGCAATGATATATATTAATGGAAGTTGATGCATTAATATTAGTGGTAAGAATTTAGGAATTGAGTTGGGCTAATTGCCTAAACGTTGTAGTATTTGGCTATCTTTTGCCATTATTAACGAAAATGCAGGGAAAACTATACTTCACGTTTGCGGTAGGTTGTGTGGACTGTGGAGGAGGGGAGGATATAATTTGCTACTTTTATATCTCGGTTATTTATTTATCTAAAATGAAATAGGTAAACAATGATCAGAACAAAGGGAATATATTAATTATTCGGTTATTCCTTGTAGTGTATAGCTTGTATGTATAGTAAATTACTTTCAGGCTGCACCTAAAATCATCCCAAGCGCGATGGTGAAGCCTCATCTCTGTGTTGGCTGATATGACGGTCCTTCTTTCTACTTATCTCATCAGTATTTGCGTTAAATCTAAAAAAACATAAAAGCAAAAAAAAAAAAAAGGTAATTGTAACCGAAAACAAAACTCTTTAACTTTGAAGCATTAAATACACATATTGTGTGGTGTACCTATTTTGGATATTGTCCTAGATATTCAAGTACTCACTAAGTATAATTTTATAATTTGTAATTAATAATACTTTAAATCATTTTAGAGAGTGTTTGACAACAAGAATTTAATTTAAAATGCTTCATTTTCAATTTAGCAAAGTAAAATAAAGATTTGGAAATGAGGGGGATTAGAGAGTCGATATCAAATGAGTTTATTTTAGCCTTACTTGGATTTTGTTGGGAATAGGTTTGTCAAACATGTAAATTGGTCCAAATCTGAATTTGAGAATACAATCTTTGTTCTAAAACACACCATTAATAGATTTTGAAATAGCAATATTAATATTCTAAAAAATACTCGAACTAAATCCTTGTAAACATCCAAATATGTTACTCCGTATTACGTAATGCATAATTGCATGAAGTATAATGTAACAATGGTCAAAATATCAAATCATAATGCATGGTAAAGAATGTGTTGAAACTAGAAAAATACAAGTAGGTAATTCGCGCCTTTTGCCAAACCAAACGGAAAAAAAACGACCCTGATATTGTAGGCCGGGTCATATGATAATGTATTAGCAAAACTGTTATTAAATCTTTAATTATTTTCAGAAGATGTCAGAAGTCATGACCTAAATTTAAATCCTTTCAACAATATATTTATCATTTTAATTCTCCTTATATTGAAAGGAAAAAATATATAAAATGACGTTGAATAGGTAAAATAATTAGAAAAATAGAGTTGAGCGACACATATTTATCTGGTAAGCTAAATTTGACAACTATCTGCCAATGTGTTAGCAAAACTGTTATTAAATCTTTAATTATTTTCACAGCTTGATAGTTTATAATGATGACGATATATTTAACATAGGTGGTCCGTTAGCACAAAGTATCATGTTGCCAATATCATGTTTAAGGTTAAAACATGTAGTAAATTAGTAATATATCTCATATAGGCTTGTTTTTTAGGGTTATTTTATCCGACATATCTCATAGATGCATTTAAATTTACAAGGTAGATAAAGATGCATCAGGTTTTGTGATTATTACCGTGTTTGTAACACAATCTAGAAGAATATGATATCATAATGAATTAAAATGTACGAACTATTAAAACAAATGATTAAAACGGAAGTTATTTGGTTTAGGGACTCTAGGGTCATAATCGAGTTCAAATTACTCTTTTAATTAGTCTTTCTTTATATCTTACTAATTTTATACCCCACAAGAAAAAATGATAAAATTATAGAATGAATTAAAGTAAAGATGCATGAAATGAGAGGAGAAGCAACTATGATGGCTCAAACTTGACACGTGAAAGTGAGAGAGAAATTCATGCTTTAATTACGTAAAATTTACCAACAAAAACTAATCAGGTGAATATTAACCACAAATTTTCTAAAATTTATTTTATTACACATTCACAAAAGTACACTATAAATACCCTTTAATGCACCTCAAATGTTAATAATTCATTCAATAAACACTCTCGTAACCCAAAAAAAAAACAACGAGAAATAAAAATACTAGTAAAATAACAATAAAAAAACACATAAAATTAAAAATGACGAAAACAATAATTATTTTCATTAGTTATGTGACCTTGTTAGGCACATTTTTACCCGGAATTGTACAAGCAGGAGCAGGCCAATCACGACAAGCTTCAAGCCCACCATTTATTTACCCTAATCCAGTAATTCCGTTACCCAAAAACCAAGGCGGTAATAACAACTTACCGCAGGGCGGGAGTAACCAACAGTTAGACTTGCCAGAAATTACTGAAGAGCAAAAAAAATGTTTAGTATCATTTGTTAACAAAGGCATGTCAACATGTCTAGAAGACCTAGGCAATTCTTTTGTAACAAGTAAAATTAACGTTAGACCCGAGTGTTGCTCCGCCCTTGACGGGTTAACCGACCAATGTAGGCTCGCGATCCATTTTCAAAACCAGGGTTTTGAAGACCTCGTTCAGAATTACTGTGCTTCTGGAGGCGCGATGGCTCCAGGAGGGTCAGGATCTGCTGAGGGTCCAGGATCTGAAGGAGGATTTCAGGACGGGTCATTCCCGGATATGACCGGACAAATGGATGAGGGATTTGGATCAGCATTTGGGCCTGGTCCATCTGAAGGCCCAAGTTCTTATGAGTCACTAGATGGATCTGATGTGCCTAGTTTGACTGAAGACCCAATTTCTTTTAGTGAATCAACAGAAGATGTTGGACATATTATTGAAAATGCAAGCCCAACTAACGGCGAGTCTTTAGCAGAAGAAGAAGGTGATCCTGCTGTTGAAACTTCAGAAGGAGCTAATTAATTTTGATTCATCATTTTTTTTTATTGAAGTTAATTTTAATAATCGGTTCACTCAAGAAGTATGGAGTGCGGCCATGGAATTAGCTAGAATAAAGACTTGAGTACCCGAATACCCGATGATTCCTTGTAGAAACGTTTTACATACATATGGCCTATAACGTAGCTGATGTGCTTCATTTAGTGAAACCAATAAGGCAGTAAATAAAATGCATAGGTTACTATAAAGTTATTGTACATCATACAAATATCTTATGTAAGAATTTTGTATCGATGAATAGACATTGTCGCGGAAAATGCAATTACATTAACGTTGTCAATTAATATGAACTTCACTTCTTTTAATGGTGACCATCTATTTTGGAAAATAAGATTGTACTTACTAAATATCTAAGTCATTGGATCACTAATTTACATGCCCTACAACTCAAGTAATATCCCTCTATTGTGTGTCACACACCATATAAGGCTCAACTCTCCCCAACACATGAGATGTCCAAACAACAACAAAAAAATGACCAATCCCATAACACATTTCCTCCTCCTATTCATCTCCCTAATCCCCCTTACATCCTCCACACCAACATCCACAATCACCCTCCCCCTATCCCACTTCACCACCCACCCAAAACCCGTTAACACATACGACTATCTTAACCACCTGGCTAAAACCTCATTAACCCGAGCTCACCATCTCAAAAACCCAAACCCCGTAAATATAAATTCTAATCTCAACCACCTGACTAAAACCTCATTAACCCGACCTAACCAGACTCACACTCACCACCTTAAAACCCCGAACATTATAAACACGTACGATAATCTTAATCTTAACCACCAGGCTAAGACGATCCTGTTATCGCCACAGTCTTATGGAGCCTACTCAATCTCCCTCAAATTTGGCACACCACCCCAAACAATGAATTTTGTTATGGACACGGGAAGTAGTTTTGTATGGTTCCCATGCACAACTAGATATGCTTGTGACAGGTGTAATTTTACTTCTTCCACGGCGATCAAAACTTTTCTTCCGAAATTGTCCTCCACTACTAAAATAGTAGGCTGCTTGAATCCCAAATGTGGTTGGCTCCATAACCCGAATACCGAGTCACGCTGCTCCTCTAACTCGTCCGAGTCATCCACCTCGACTCAGATATGTCCACCTTATGTGATCATTTACGGATCAGGGACCACAGGGGGAATCGCCTTACTCGACACGCTACACTTAAATGACGAAAATGTCCCTGATTTTTTAGTCGGGTGCTCCATTATCTCAACCCGACAACCCGCTGGAATCGCCGGGTTCGGCCGAGGTAACTCGTCGTTACCGAGTCAGCTCGGTCTCGAGAAGTTCTCGTATTGTTCTCTCTCTCGTAAATTCGACGACACCACCGTGACAACCGCGCTAAATCTCGTCGGAAAATCGAATTCCGGCGAAAAAATCGCCGGAATTACGTACACTCCGTTCGTCGGAAACCCTAATTCGCCGGCAAATCGAGGATTTTCCGATTATTATTATTTAGGATTAAATGAGATATTTGTAGGCGAGAGAAAAGTTAAATATCGTGGCGATTTCCTCTCTCCTCCAGATGTCGTAACCGGATTCGGTGGAACGATAATTGACTCGGGGACTACTTTGACTTACATGTCACGTGAGATATTTGAGCCGTTGGCACGTGAGTTTGAAGGGCAGGTTAGGCAATATAAGAGGGTTAAAGAGGTCGAGGTTATGACGGGGCTACGACCGTGTTTTAACGTTTCCGGGTTTAAAACGTTGTCGTTTCCGACTTTGAAGTTTCATTTTAAGGGAGGGGCAAAAATGGTATTTCCTTTGGAGAATTATTTTTCTTTTGCCGGTGGCGAGGCTGAGGTGGTTTGCTTGACTATTGTGACTGACCCGCCGGGCCAGGAGACGGTTTCTGGCCCAAAGGTCATTTTTGGGAATTATCAGCAGCAGAATTTTTATATCGAGTATGATTTGAAACATAATAAGCTCGGGTTTATGGAACAAAAATGCAATTAAGTTTATTGGAGGGCGGAAGTGTTGGAGAGTTCATGAATTATAGGACTAGGAATGTAAAAGTAGCAATCAAATGTGATGGTGATTGACAAAATTGTTAATGATTCATGATTAATGAAATGAATTTACATAAACATATTACAGAGTATAACAGATAACAAATACCGTGATATAATTCATTTTAGTAATTAATGTGAAAATGAAACTTATGGTTCGACCATTTAATGATATTAATGTGAGCATCCTATTGATGGGAATGTATGATCTAAACAAATTTAGAATTTGTATTAGGTTTTAAATAATACTTCATTTAGGTTTCTTATTTGCGTTTTAAACGGAATTTTGAATACTCCGGTGATAAAGTAATTTGCACTTTGTATGTTCGTCTAAATAAAATATTTTGAATGCCAAGTGGGGATAAATCAAGTGGATAATTGTTTTTTTTAAGAGTTTGACAGTTTTACATTAATATCTACAGATTATTTATGAAATTTAATATTACGATAAACAACCGATGAATTATCATATTCTTATTTGTAGACTTCTTGTATTACTTTTGTTTTGAAAAAAAAGAAAAGACACCCAAAAGTGAGGATCTCACTTTTTTGCAAGAAAAGGTAGAAGTAAAGTAATACACAAAGGATGCACTTTGTTAGGAACAAATTCCTTTGAGTGCAATTCTTTAGCATAAAGTCACACTTTGCATCAATTCCCTTATACCATCTCAAATTTCCCAAGAATCATATACTTCATGTCAAAATATGTCTCAAGTTATAATAAGTGTGGCCGCGAGGCTACTAAAGTTGCTCGTCCCAGCTAAAAAAAATATGAAAAATTCGGATATAGCTTTATAAGTTAAATTTTTGAATTTTCCTTATGGAATTATTCATTTACTCGTTCGTTTTCGCTAGAATTTTTCACCGTCTAACTGCAAATAATCTTAGATTTGCCATTAATTATAACCATTATTAATTTATTACGTTAAAGATGTTTCACTATAGTTAAACTACAAATTACATATGTTCGAATGATAACTCTTTATTAACTTTGGCCCCATATTTGCAGAAGTCTTATAATTGTGTTTGGATTATGTTTAGGGAATATAAGCTAACACGATATCTTACATATGATAATGACGTTATCAAATGACACTGAATTTCGGTATCACTTTCATCTGCAAGAAAACGAAAAATAAATAATGTCGACCGAGTAGTAACAAGCTAATACGATATCTTAGACATGATAATGAGGTTATCAAATGACACTGAGCGAGTTTCTATATCACTCTCATCTGCAAGAAAACGAAAAAATAAGTAATGTCGACTGAGTAGTGACAACTTCCAGCTAACTCCCTCCTATCATGTTGGTCTTTAACTTTGATGTACACATTACTCGGTATAAATGCAATTTTATATCCCAATCATATGATCAGAAAGATGAATAGAGCAACCCTACACAACCATGTGAATGATGTGATCCTTGGACCTTGTTGCATTCTAGTATTCTACATTATATGAAGGATTTTGTACGAATTAAATAATGTTTGTCCTTTGGTGCTTCATTTATGCTCCATTTTCGCATAAAGTTTAATGTATGTGGTTCCTTAATCATCATGCACTTGATTTTACATTACTCTTGCTAACTTAGCTATTTAACTTTGTCAATTATAACATTTCTGGAAAATGAGATAGCGTTATCTGATGGTATTGTGGCACTTTCCATTGTGTAAAATGATCTGGCCTTCTCTGGTCTCAAAATTGATGTGCCCGAGAAATGCCTCTCCGATGTCAAAAACCTCAATGATTGTAGCAACTGTAGCAATATATGGTTCTAGACTTCCAGTAGGGTCTTCGACTTGGGTGCTCTTGTCGTCATGTGGCCAGTGGCCAGCTGAGCCCGCGCCCATGATGGATTAATTTGATGTCATCGGGTTTAAATTGTTTCCATTTTGTGATTTGTCTATCTAGACGACCCGGTCTATGCAATTGGGAGTATATATGCTGTCTTATTCTTCTTTTCAAAACTTTAATTGTATGGTGTGTGGTCATTTACAGCCCTAAGCATATATCTCGACAAGCCGGTTCAGATCATTTACAGCCCTAAGTTAGCTCATAATTTTCAAAACTTTTAGTAGTCAAGGTAAAACTACGCCTAGGCCACTTGTTGGGATATCTATTAAAGGCACGTTGGCTTTGTCTCGGACTCTCGGATGTTTGAGATTCGAGAGAGAATTTTAGAGCTGTTTACAGTCCGTCAGCTTATTTGAACCAGGTCCGTTGACGTTGGCTCAATCCATATCCTGTAAAAGATAAAAAAACGTTAACCGGTTGACTTGTTTCAAACTCACAAACCTGCTTGATTGCTCATAAACTAAATGGTTGGCGTTGGCTCAACCCATATCCTGTCTAAGCCCGTGTTTGATTCGAGATGGAAGTATAGGCCTGTAACAAACTCATAGTAGATTGCCAACGTCTTATCATTCTGAATGTTATTGTTAACCAAGTTAATTAGGTCAAATTCTGCACTGTTTCATTGGCGAACATGTTACTGATTTATTGTGCAATCAACCTGTGTAATAGTACATCTGTACCTGTTTCATTTGTCTATCTAGATGACCCGGTCTATGCAATTGGCAGGCCCGAGTGTGAGTAACATAGACGATGCTGTCTTATTCTTCTTTTCCAGATACCGGTAGTTTAGAACTGGTCCGAAATTCTTAAACTGCTCCCACAGAGCAGTAAATAAACAGGTACGAATGTACAATACACGAGTTGATTGCACAGTAAATCAGTAACATGTTCGCCAATGAAACACTGCAGAATTTGATCTAGTTAACTTGGTTAACAATAACAGAAAGATACATTAATTTATAAGACGTTGGCAATCTGAGCAATTGACAAATTAAGCTTACCTTACCAATTAAAGGTATGGCTATTATCCACTATATGTATGTTATAGGGCTATAGGCCTATAGCTCCATCTCGAATCAAACACGGGCTTAGACAGGATATGGATTGAGCCAACGTCAACTCTTTTAGTTTATGAGCAAGCACGTTTGTGAGCTTGAAACAAGTCAACTTTTTTAACCTTCTACAGTACATGGTCCATACTCCATACAGTCGTATCCACTTTTTCTGTAGGTCGACGGACCTGGTTTAAATAAACTGACGGACCATAAATAGCTCTAAAATTATCTTTCGAATCTCAACTGTCAACACCCGAGAGTCTGAGACGAAGCCAATGTGCCTTTAATAGATAAATGATCTGAACCGGCTCGTCGAGCCCTCAGATTCGGCTCGGTCAAAGCTCGAGCCGAACTTGGCTAAATACGAGCAGAGCCCGAGCTCAGCAAGGCTTGTATTATTTTTATACTATTATATTAAATTTATGTTAAATTACATGTTATTTAAGCATTTATAAGTATATTATAATATAATATTTTTTTAGTAATCTATAATCTTATTTGTTATTTAAAAATATTTATATTTAGTTAGATTAAAATGTGAGCAAGTGAAAATTACATAATAATAAAACGGGTTCTATTTGAACTCAAGCCGACCTTGAGTTTCAACTTTTTAGGCTCGACGAGATTCGAGCCGAACCCGAGATCGAGCTAAAAATTTTGAGCCGAGCTCGAGCTCAGATCGGCTCGTTTACAGCCTGCCAACTTATATTTACATACTGTGCTAGACTGCTAGCTAACTTGGAAACGGCCCACAACTTTGCAATTTCAACTTGGGCTGGACTGGTTAATAACCCAACATTTTGCTGATGCGATTTTTGATCCCATTATTCGCATTGTTGTTCTTTATAGGTGCGATTGTTATTTTGGACTTAATTTCAGCTTATTTTAATTCAGTTTAGCTTTATTCAATTCAGTTCAACTTTATTCAGTTCAGTTTAATTCAATTTAGACAATTTCAGTCCAAAAGAACATAACGTTTAATGTTTCATCTATATGCGGTATCTCAATTCATGGGTAATACAACCAGTTGTATATGTTGTATAATGTAGAATTTGAGCTTTGTCATAAAGTATCCGAGCTTTAATTTATGTTAAATAATATGAGCTTTATTAGAAAGTATAGAACTCATCCATTTACACATTAAAAACATGAATTTTGAATTAGCTCAGAAAAATACATATAAGCTCGGATTCTTATACCTTAGTTGTACAATGCTTATGGTAATCCTATTTGGGGTGGTTTCTACGTACATACTCAGTTATTCTTCATTAAATTGTAGTTGCATTTGTTGGTATTCTTGTCTTCTTGTAACTAAGCAAGGAAATATAATATCGATTTTTCTAATTTGTAAGGACATAGGATAAGAAGCTATCGTAATTAATGAAATAATCTTGTAAATGTTTTCCTAATTAGCCTTTTATTGTGTACCCTAAGGGCACATGTTAGAAAAACCGTTAAAATAATATTACTCTGTAAAACTTAATATTACTCATATCACCCACTCTTATTTAACACTGTCTTAACTTAAACGACTCTCAAACCAAATTAAAATAGAGGTGAAAATAATAGAAAATTATGCGAAGTTTGAATTTAAGACGGTCTAAAAAAGACCAATTGTAGTCATATTAGTTTTCTGATTATTGTTTAAAGTCTCCTAATTTTATCTTAGACTCACATATGTGACTCACAATATATACTCCTTCCGTCAGGTCATTTGTTATTCTATTACATTTTTGGGTATTTCAGTCAATTGTTATCCTTTTTATTTTAGGATTGCATTTGATGAACAATTTAATCTTTTACACTCAATTTGGTCCACTTAGCCGCCTTTTCAATTCATGGAAAAATAAAAATCCCATGAATTGTAAAAAGTGGTGGATGTTTGGTTGCCAATTTTTTGGCAAAATGTAGGCATTCAATTTTCCAAGGAGTTTTGAATGCCTACATAATGGTGGAATTGAATGACCTAGCCCCCCCAGGTAGTTCACAACTCCTGTGGAATTCAACTCCCGCATGCGCAACCAAACGACTTTTCCAAATTCATGTGAATTCGTATACAGTAAAATAATTCACATGAATTGGATATTCCAGTGTCGATTAAATTCCTAGATGAACCAAACGAGGCCTTAATTTATTATCTTATAATTGACCCCGTCCTCTTTTCTTATTCTTTGTACAAAATAGTGCATGTGATAACTTAGCTCATCATCATCCATGATTCTAACTTTCTAAGTCTGGTCGTTTGGATGTACTCACTTGTAGAAATCTTTTACCTTAAATGATTAATTTTGTCATCCATGTGAGATGAAGTTACACTTTACCTACCATTATTGCATACAATTCTTATTTTTCGATTTTTTATATTGCAGAGTAATACATTCTTGAATAACTCTTAACTATAATACGGAGTATAAAATTGATTGTTTTAAAAAAGGGTAATGATAAACACAATCCACTGGGTTGTATTTAAGAAACCAAAAGAGGAAATAAATTCTTGATGTATGCATTAATTGTATTGGTTAATGTGTAATTTAGTTCTTAATTTCTAAATTAATACCCAAATTAAAAGGTATTTAATACTTAAATATAACCCACTGGGTTGTATTTAACATTACCCTTTAAAAAAAAGGTTGATATTCACAAATCACAAGACTAGTTTCTTTCGAATATATACACATCCCCAATTCTTATTTCAGACCAAGGGTATCCGTCTTATTAATAAGACGGATACCATATTCTCTCACAAAATACCCATTTAGGGTGAGTGGAGAAGCACATGGAGGGTCCCACCTTTGTCCCCTCTACCCATTTCCTCTCACACAACTACCCGTCTTAAAATCCGACCCGTTTTAAGCAAGACTTACTCTATACACATATATTAGTCCGAACAATTGAGATATTTGATAAATAGCTTCCATAAGTCCAATTTGTGTATTAATAATACCCTGGTCTAAATCTCAAAGTAAATATTCCCATTTTCAAACATTTTAACTTACAGAGTCGTTACGAGATTGATTTAGAACTGCGAGTAAGAAAATAGGCCTAAAATCACGAGTTAGCTAGAGACTTAAAAGGGCTAAAACATAACTCGAAAGCCCCCTACGCTCCACCACTGAATAAACACACATTTATATTACGAGAGGAAAACATAAAGTGACATTTTTCAACAATTTTAAAAAGAATTACATCCTGCTAGTATTTGCATGACATGAAATCAAAGCACTTGGGTTTGTGAGATCGTCCATGGAACGTTGAATGTCAAGGTAAGAAGGAACATGATCCCATAGATACGGAACTTCTTGATCTTGCATTAATTACGTTTCAATAATTAGGTTTACATCATTAATTACTCTGTATTTAATTAAGGAGTTAAAATAAAGAGTACTAAACTACTAACCTAGATCAAAACTTGTCATGTGCATTTCAAATTCTCAACAATTAGGCTATCTGAATAACACTTAAAATTATATCGAAATCTACTAATTTCACCTAATATACTGTTTACCAACAGCGCCTATATACGACTTTATATTAATTGTACAATGACTCCATGAGCACTAAAATAATATATTCTCTCCGTCCGGGTCAATTATTGTCCTTTGTTTTTGGCATAAAGACCAAGGAAAGAAAAGGGGGCCAATTATAAGATGATAAGTAGACCAAATTGAGTGTGAATGATCAAATTGTTGTTCAAATGCGTGCAATCCCAAAATAGAAAGTACAACAGTTGACTGAGCCAAAAATGAAATAGGACAACAAATAACCGGGAGTCCGGGATAAAGGCACTAATATGGTAATTTTAAGTTAATGAGAGATTCCAAGTTTGAATTATGAAAATATAAATAATAATAATAATAATAATAATAATAATAATAATAATAATAATAATAATAATAATAAGTACGGGGATTTGTGCGTGGGTTATGGTTTCCTTCCCTTTTCTTTCTCATCACTTGGGGAGCTGGGTTCGGATGTCGTTGCCTTGCTCAAGCGGATCCAAAAATTCTCGGTATCTCAGGATGCGGGGGCTCGGGTGTCCGCTTACATTTTTACTAGACTTAGCTTTGCTGTTGCTAAGGGCGTGGGAGCCCAACTTGTTTCTCGGATCCCCACCAATTTATGTAAACTTTTATTTTTCTTTTAATAAAAACTGCGCGCATTCTTTTTTTTTTTTTTATAATAATAATAATAATAATAAACCTCACGAGGACAAACCTAAACTATACCGGATATCAGTATATACTAAAAATTATCACAAATTCTTAGTAATGGTTACAAGCCATGGAAGATATTCACAAGTCCAACCAATTTAAATAATTTTAGAAAGTAAAGAGTTTGTAAGACGGTATAAGCTTATACTTCCTCCGTTCCATATGATAGTTTACGCTTGCTTTATGCACGTATGTCAATGCTTGTTTTCTTTTGTTCATATTTTTAGTTACATATCATTGAAAATTATAAAAATTTGATATTCATAATGCACTCGGTAAGACAATTTAAACAAGATCTCACATGACTATCTTTTATGTTATACATTAGAAGTTATATTGAAAATTCTTTTCACTTATGAATAGTGCTCAAAAAGTAAACGTAAACAATTCAATGGAACGGAGGAAGTAATACTTAGAGGTAAGATTTGGCTCAAAAATTGTTACTAGTTGTTGTGTTGTACTCCGTATGATATTGATGATGTCTACACAGTATAGAAAATATTTTGGAATCTCAAGCACATGTACCGTGTACGCACAGGCACAGACTTGTCACATGGAGTGTAGTTAGTAATTGTCAGCATTTAGGAAGGTTCGTTCCTCTATTTATTTGATGCGAATCCCCACAAGGAAGGGTAATTCCATTTGTGCCGACACAAGTCACAAACAATGGTAACTAAAATTATGACATTTTTCATGTATAGACACATGAATTATGAACAAATAATTACAATAGATCTAGTAAAAACTTTATAATTTGTTACTATTACCATTTCACTTGAATTATAGTAATCTTAAACTAGATATCGAAACATAGATATTGACTCAACCAGTAGGGGAGCTGCTAGCAAGGGCGCTCACGAATAAAAAATTTAATGTTTTAGTTATAATTTTCCAACTTTTTTCGAGTTTCTCTTAAAACCATTACCCCCTTTGCTCCCAATGAGTTGAAATCCTGGCTCTACCACTGGACTCAATCCTTCCTGATAACAGTAATATATGATCTATCTTATACCAATTTGAAAATTCGCATTTTTTCTTTTTGCAAAGGAAGTCAATAAACTTGATATCAGTTGAATTCGAACTCAAGTCACGTATACCATCTAACATCTTTATCGACTTCTTTACTTTCGTCTTTCGGGTTAATAATTGGCCAAAAGAAACCAAAAAATAACAACATTATCTTCAATCATAAAGGTTAGAAACAAATTCAAAGGACCACTTTTTACAAAAAAAAACATGAACAAGTGGTTCACACTAAAAACTAAAGCAACTCCATCAAGATAGAAAGCAACAACTCATCATCCTCCCACAATATCAATTAATTAAGAAAGCAACTTTTCATTCCACAATCATCCAAAATGTACAAATTACTCAAAAGTATACTTGTAATCATTATATGAATTTATTCTATTAATAATCCACATACTTAACTTCCAAGTAAAAAAGCTTAAAAATTACTAAAATTTGCATCTAATAATAACTAACTAATATAAAACAAAAGAAATTGTAATCCCGATATAATATTAACGGTTTTTCTAACATCTGTCCCTATAACACACTTTAAAGTATCACACATAGATTTTTAATGTATGTTCTAAGGAAACACGTTAGAAAAAACCTGTTACTATGCCCTTGCTTCCATTTGATGCCTCGTCCTCCGATGCAGATATCGACTAGTTTAGCTGATGACGACCCATTTGCATACCTTGATCATACATCAACATGACAACCACTAGCAAGTTGATACTTAATAGCAGTATTAAACCCTAACCCAGGATTATTACCATTATTACCATTATTACCATTATTACCCTTACCACCAAAGGTAATATAAGCAGGACAAACAACATTTAACCTATATTTACCCGAAATCCACGTACCAACTTTCCATTTAACCCTTCCATCAATCTTAATATTCATATAAACAAGCCCTGAATTCTGATCTTCCTGTAATGACATACCTAAATACGGTGCGACGGGTACCGAAATACCGTATAAAAACGGAGACCATACAATAACGTCCTTATGACCTTGGTACGTAGGAGGTAGACGTGTCGGGAGCGTGATTTGTTGATTATGATACGATGCAAAGACATCGACACGTTCATAGTAAACTCCGATACGTTGATTAGGGTTTCGTGTTGCTAACGTGACTTGAAATGTTGCGGTTAGGGTATTAGGTGACGTGACGTTGAAGGAATAGATAGTTGCGTCTTGGAGGATAAAACGTGGTTTTGTTGGACGTAGGATTAGCCAAATTAGGAATACGACGAAGAGGACGATGAAGATGAGGAAGAGAAGGGCTCCGATGATGAGGCGGAAGAAACCTCCGCCTCCTCCGGAGTGATCGTCGTCGTCGTGGCCGCAGTCTTTTGTGGTCATTTTGTTTTTTTTAGAAAACGGATGGATGACGGGTTGGATGAATTATATAAGTGTGTGAGGTAGTGGGAGTGATTAGTGTGTGAAAAGTAGGGTGAGGAGGTGTGTGAACTTGTGAAGTGTTTGGTTTTTGTAGGGTGTGGGTTGAGTGATTTGGGTAGGTAGGTAAGTGATTGAATTTTGTCTTGTGGGGTTTGAGCCTTTGATGGGATTAATTTCTTTTTAATATTTGTGTTGCAAAATTATGTGCACCGGCCTTGTTAGGATTTAAAGTTGATGTTAACATAAAATTCCTCTCTCCGGGTTATCAGTCTATTTTGCTTCAGACCGTCTTATTTCAGACCATAATAAGACATTTCACAAATGAAAAGCACATGAGTGGTGGGACACCCCCATGTACTTTCCCACTCACACCCTAAATGGGTTTTTTGTGAGAGAAAATGGTATCCGTCTGACAATTTCAGACGGATATGGCGGTTTGAAATAAGAATTTGTGCCCGGTTATTTGTTGTTCGTTTTTATTTTGGGTTGTCTCAGTCATTTGTTGTCCTTTCTATTTTAAAAATGAACTTGATGAGTAATTTGATCATTCTCATTCAATTTATTCCACTTGTCATTTAGTTTTTGGTCATCTCCTCTTTCCTTGGTCTCTGTGCTAAAACGAAAGGACAATTGACCGGGACGGAGGAAGTATTTGTTTACATTAATTTACAATGGTATTTTAGTTAAAAGACAAACATTGGGATAAAATGAATAATTGGATAAGTTGATAAATAAAGATTTTTGCTTAATTTTTTCTCATTGTTGATGAGATGACAATTCTTATTGTCCCTTATTCTGATTCTTGTTGATCTTTGATTTTGACACGAAGAATACGAAATATTAAATAAAGGGTCTACATAAAGACATGTGACAGGATGATATTGAGATTGAGTATCACCTGATAACGTCTTATCGTTTGATAAGAGTTATGTGGCTGGAAAAACAAAACTATTAGCGAATGTTATGAAGCAAGATTAAGAGTCAATATGTGATCATGTGAGTGGTGGGAAAATTGCATGTGCATGGTTAATGACCTAAATAATAACAGTAATTTGTGCCTAAATAATGTGTTGGAAAGTTGAGTAGGCCAATTTTAATTTGTTGTCCTATGTTTATGACAAAATTGTGTCAAGTGGGACGTCGGTCTTAAACATTAGTCCTTTGGTTATTTGATTTCTTTTGACAAAAAATATACATGTGAACTTTTTTGTCTATATATGAGTTTGGCTAAACAATAAGTCTTGCTTGTGACGGGTCGGATCTTGCGACGGGTATTTTGTGAGTGGAAATGGGTAGAGGGGACAAGGTGGGCACTCACCCCATGTGCTCCTTCTCTCACCCCTTATGTGTTTTTTGTGAGACAATATGGTACCCGTCTCTTATTTGTGACGGATACCCTCCGTCACAAATAAGAATTTGTGTTGGCTAAATGACACTATCATAATAAAGATGCATGTGTAAAAGTAAAACCATGGCAAAATAGTAAACCAAATACGTGTAATTCATGTGCTCTCAATTGTACTCCGTTTTCAAATGAATAGGATAATATACAAACTATAACTATATGAGAAAAGGAAAAAAAATGAATTTATATTATGGAGTACATTACTATTGAATCGTCTATCATCGACTATGTCTATCTCAGTTGGATCTAGGAGATTCGAGATGCCTAACTTGTCAAGCAAATATTGGATACTTTATCATCGACTATGGCCATATAGCCCTACCGGCAGGAGCGAGTCTAAAGTTGAACATATGGTATAGCGAAATTATTACTCAACATCTACAAGTATCAATGCATTAATTTAGGAACATGCAAACTTAACTAATGAAGAGTCAAAACATAATGAATGATGCAGTTAAAAAGTCAATTCTCATATTTTTTCAACAACAATTGATAAGGTGACCCCTGCCTACTGGATACGAGTCGGTCCTCTTACCCCTTTGTTACTTGGAAGAGGAATAAAAAGAGGAATAAGTTGAAGAAAAGACTATTAACCGATGATAAATAAGGCGGTCCTTAAAGGCCATAATCGAATTAAGGACAGTTTCGATGAAGTCATTTACGAAATGGGCTATCAATACCCATAACAACCACTTTATGTAGCTTTCAAGAAAATCCCCACACATAAAAACATACGTCCATTTAGTCAATGTGACTATAATGGTTCGTTCGATATAAACTAGCCACCCAATTTTTATTGCCCCTTTGTTTCTTACCATACGTTAGATGGGATCATGAAGAAGCTTCTTACGTATCTTACTAATTTTATAATTAAACACTGTCACACTCCTAACTTCTATATTAAGTAGTTTCGTATTGGTATTAGCATTGGCAAAATCAAGAAATTTCTTATCTTGTTTAAGTTGTAATAGTAAGTGCGTTTTTACACAAAATAACCTTGATTGTCGATCCTGCTTTTTAAGCCTCGTGATCATCAAGAAATAGTACAGCCGACAAGTCTGACCTGAGCCGAGTGACTTGATCTGAAGCGAGCAAACCTAACCCGACAGAATCCAAGAACATTGCAACTCGAAACCGACCAGACCCAATGATAACTCGTAACCCGATGATCAGTTACCCCAACTCGATATTGACCTGACTCAATATTAACCCAGTTATATTGATGACCTGACAATTAAGCTTAATATTGATCAAAATAGAAGTGATTTAATATTTAGATTGATACATTTGACTTGATAATAAAGTATTTAAATCAAATAATGGTTAAAAACTAAATATAACGGTAAAATATTAAACGCAATAAAGTTTAAGTACCCGATTGCCACCTCTAACGAATTGTATTAGAAACTCATGTGTAAAATTTACAAGATAAAACTTAAGGTGATGGTTGAGGCTTAACTATTATAAATATTCCTATTAATAAATGCCGACAACGAACATAAAACTCCGTAGGACCAACCAATGGCGAAGCCAAAATGCGCAATTAAGAAAGGCTATTTGAGTATATTGACGGTATTGGAATGTACCGACGGAAATAAGGTATATGCGGAATGCAAAGGATGATATTAGTGACCCTTTCATGAATCGATGTGTTCCTGATGAAAATATAACTACCTCTTGTATTATGTAGTATATAAATAGAGCATTGGTGTAAACAAAGATTACGCAATTTAGTAATAAGGAAACTTCAAAAAAATTCGAAAATTTAACTAAAATTTTTGATGTTTTTATTTTCCAGCAGGGCAAACGCCTTTGCTATCCCTCCCTAGCTCCATAACTGGCGCCCGCGATGTACATGTGCAATGAGGTTAGCTTATTTTCCTTATGAAAACAGGGAAAAAATTGAGAAAAGAGGAAAATAGGCCAAAGATAGGAAGAGAATAAAACCGTCTCATATATAAGTATACAATTAGTCTCACTATAGACGGATATCTAAAGTGAAAGACGGGTCAAATATATTAAAAATGGTGACATTTTTTGGCCCACCATGCAACTTGTTGCTTATCTTATAATTAAAATGGGTGGATATTTGACTTATCTATAACTATAGACGGAATATCTCTCGTCTAAAAAAGACTGATTAAAGTTTGGGCCAAAAATCAAATACTGAAAAGCAAAAACATATCATCTAGGCCATATTTGTCACTTTTGGGCCTAACTCTATCAACAGCTAACTGATTTTGTTCTCTATTTTCCTTTTTGCGACGGTAAATTAGTCTGATTAAAAAAAGTGGCATTCATGACACCAATTCGAATTCCATAAACATACCAGTTAGTCTTGCTGAAGACGGGTCGGAGCAAGTGACGGGTAATGTCACTCACAAAACGGATATGGGGGACAAGGTGGGGGCACCCCCATGTGCTTCCCTCTCTCATCTATTTGGGTCATTTGTGAGAGAAAATGGTATCCGTCCAAAATGACGGATACGTACCGTCTTGAATGAAATTTTGTGTAAACATATAGACCTAGAATCAAGAAAAAAAGTTCCAAATACAGTGCTTGAATCAAATTCTTCACCCAATCTCTCCTACAAATTTAAACAGTGCAAAATTACAAACTCGAAAAAAAGAAGTAGCCATATCAAAGCTCCTACTAGTATATATGGGCCACGATACCACATCAAATCAGCTATGAAAGGGTTTTAAAATTAGAGTAAGTCTTGCTTAAAACGGGTCGGATTTTAAGACGGGTAGTTGTGTGAGAGGAAATGGGTAGAGGGGACAAAGGTGGGACCCTCCATGTGCTTCTCCACTCACCCTAAATGGGTATTTTGTGAGAGAATATGGTATCCGTCTTATTAATAAGACGGATACCCTTGGTCTGAAATAAGAATTGGGGTTAAAATTATTGTGACGGAGATAACTGGTTTGCTTTTTCGTAAAATGAGGTTATTTGACAAATTAATTGGACTTTTGGGGTTGATTTCAAGCTGTTTGGTACCAATGGGTCAACGTCATCACTTATATTTTTTTCCTGATTTTAGACAAAACCGCCACTTAACCCAGCAACTTTATCTTATTTCCTACTATTCAAACTACATGTATATATAAAAATTCAAAGCGTCTTGCTTGTGACGGGCTAATCCCGTCACAAGCTGAAGACCTCTCACAAAAAGGGAGAGGGGACAAGGTGGGGCACCCCCATGAACTTCCCCACTCACCTTTCATGAGTATTTTGTGAGAAGAAATGGTATCCGTCACAAGCTTATGACGGATATCACCTTCTGACACTGCCGACCCTGTCCAGGCCGACGCTGGGGGAGACGCTATATCTATACTTAGCAGTTACCTCGGCCACGGTCAGTGCCGTAATCGTCAGGGAAGAAAATAAGCAAGAATAACCAATTTACTTTATCACCATACATCGTTGGTCGCCGAAAGAAATTACCCACTAATCGAAAAAGACCCTCGCGTCGTCGTTGCCGCAAGGAAGTCGAAACCCTACTTCGACGCACATCCCGTGACGGTCTTAACCGACCACCCATTGGAGAAAGCATTAGAAAAATTCGAAAAATCCGGCAGACTTATCAAATGGGCGGTGGAGCTCTCCGGCTTTGACATTCAAGACACAGCCGAGGCCTTCGATAAAGGGGCAAGCGCTTGCGGACTTCCCGACCGAGTGCACGTATCAAGAAGAATCACATCCCCGTGTGGGAAGTGTATACCGACGGGTCCTCCACGGCGAACACTCAGAGCGGCATCTTTATCATCACCCTAACGAAACGAGTTTGAGTACGCCTTGAAGTTTACCTTCTCGGCCTCAAATAACGAATCCGAATATGAGGCGGTGATAATTGGAGTCGAGTTAGCTAGAGTCGGGCGGAGCATATTGTGTTGAAAACAGACTCGCTCTTAGTGACTAATCAAATCCGAGGAGAGTATGAGACTCGAGACGATGGGATGGTAAGGTACCTGGAGAGGGTAAAAGCCGACACCTCAAAATTGAAATCTTTCCAAATACAAAGTGCATCCCCAGTGTCCGAGAACAACCGAGCCGACGCTCTCTCAAAACTTGCGGTTCAAGCATAAAAAATGTCGGTCGAACCGTCTTTGGTGGATATCGAAATGCTAAAAGCATCACCGAGACCGTCGGCATGGTGGGCGACATCGAAGCCGAGACGACGTGGATGACTCCGATAATGAAATATAAGTCGACAAAAGAGTTGCTTGGGAGGACCGCAACTGTCTCTCGAAGATAAGAAGGATCGCCGCAAGGTACTTAGTGTTCGAAGGAGAATTGTACTGAAGGTCCGTAATAAGACCACTCTTGAAATGTGTCGGCCCAGCCGACGCGGAGCTTATACCGACAGAGATTCACGAAGGCATCTGCGGACATCACATGGGGGCGAGAACGCTAGACCACAAAGCTCTCCGAGCCGGCTACTTACGGCCTACCATCTTTGAAAGATTCCGGGGCAAAAACCAAGAAGTGCAAGAATTGTCGATGCATGCTCCGTAATACATGCACCTTCCCGAGACTCGCAACCAGACTTAATCCCCTACCATTTGCACAAAGTGGGGGATGGATTTATTAGGACCATTTCCGACGGCCTCCGGAGGAAGGAAGTACCTGATTGTCGCCGTTGACTACTTCACCAAATGGGTCGAGGCTGTCGCGGTACCTGCCAAGACCACGGCGGCCGTAAGAAAGGTGATTTGGGAGAACATCATAACTCGTTTTGGGTTACCCCAAGTCATTGTATTTGACCACGGCCGAGAGTTTTGGAGCGACATGGTGATGAATTGGTTGGAAGAGCTCGGTATCAAATTTGCATACTCCTCCGTCCGCCACCCTCGAGCAACCGGCGGCGGAGGCGACTAATAAAACAATACTGAACGGGTTGAAGAAGAAGGTTGAATATCTAAAGGGAAGATGGGCCGATGAACTACCCGGCGTCCTGTGGTCCCTTCGAACCACGGAGAAAGAAGCAACAGGGTACAGTCCATTCCACCTAGTCTATGAGTCTGAGGCCGTCCTGCCAATTGAAGCAAGTGGTGCCGGCATTCGAACGCAAACCTTTAACCCGATCGAAAATGAAGAAGGCCCGAGAGCCTCCCTAGCACTGGTCGAAGAAAGTCGAGATACGGCACGGCTCAACTTGGCAGTATATCAAAACCGAATGAGAAGAGCCTACAACCGTAGGGTCCACAAAAGGGACTTGAGAGTAGGAGATCTAGTCCTGAGAAAGTCGGCCGCAACCAACAAAGGAAACATCCATGGTAAGATGACGGCCAACTGGGAGGGACCCTACAGGGTCGTTGAAGAAATGGGGCCAGGGACATACCGGCTGACAGACATGGAGGGTGTGCCTCTAATGAGCCATTAGAACACAGACAACCTTAGGAAATATTTCGTATAGCGGCGGAGTTGTCCGAGACTGTTGTGGGCACCCCAACGCGTGATTATATCTTATGAAGAGTGATCCAAGTTTTCCATCGAAATGCTTGTCCCCTCCGTAGTCGTACTAAGGTAGACGCCACGGCCAAAGCCGGGCAGTCACTACAAATGCAGTTGATACTCGTGAAAGCGACCAACATGCTTAAGAACGTATAAGTACAGTTGAGAAACGCAAATCTGACTGCCTCGGTCAATCCGGGAGTGACAGAGGAAGCAATCAATATGTCTATAGATACGAATGCAGTCTAGCCGTAACCTCGATTGCCTCGGCCAAAGCCGAGAGTGACGGGGGAAACGACCGATATGCTAACATATTTACAACAGCAGTTGGGAAACGCAAATCTGACCGCCTCGGACAGATCGAGAGCGGAGGAGGAAGCGACCGACATGCCAACATGTTGCTGAGCAAATTGGGAAACGTGAATCTTGCTACCTCGGCCTGTTCAGGTGCAGCAGAGGGCACGACCAATATGCTAAAAACGTTTAAGTACAGTTGAGATACGCAATCTAATTGCCTCGGCCAAGCCGAAGGTAAAACGAAAAAAAGCGCTCAATATGTTTAAAAACGTAAGAAGACAACTGAATGGAGGATGAGATCAAAGCCTCGGCTAAGCCGAAGGCAAATAAACAAACTTCATTGAAAATGTTTACAAGTGAGACAAGATAAAGTCGACGGCCGTCCCCATAGGGATAGCCTAAGCTCAACCTACCAAAGTTTAACAAAAAAGAAGGAACAACAAAAATTACAACATTAAGACATGAAGCGCCAAAAGGATGGCAGGGAGGAAAGGCTCAAAAGTTGGCCCCCGAACAGCTGAAGCTGTCCGAAGGGCCAAGTGAATCTGGTGACGACCGCCCGTCTCCCTATGCTTGTTGCCGCTCGCCACCGGCAGCAGCAGCAGCATCACCGTCGGTGGACGGCTCAGAGGACAACTTGGCAGCTTCACGTGCCTTTGTCTTCTCAGCCTCCTCTCTAGCCTCCTTCACCTTAGCATCATGGGCCGCCTTGGCCGCAGCTTCCTGAGCAGCCTTCGCCGCCTTCGCCTCGGCCGCGGCCTTGGCCTCCTCAGCAGCCGCCTTCTCATCCAGAAGTTTGTCAAAATCTTGCCACGGAAAAGTGCCTTCAGGAAGGAGCTCCTTAATCGCATCCCTTGTAGCATCTTCAGCTCGGTCTCGGAACCGGGCACACATTTCAGGGATGATGACGGTTTTTAGCAGCTCAATATCCTTCTCCCTCTGAGCAAGGATAGCCTTTGTGCCCTTATGTTCCTTCGCCTCAGCCAAATGCAGGGTCTTCCATCTTTCCCTCTGCTCAACCATGGCCTTATAACCGCCCTCAAGTTTGTTTCTCTACTCCCGCAACTTAGCGGCATCAGCCAACATAAACTCAACCTTAGCTCTCTCGGCCAGGACCACCTTCTCAGCGTCCTCCTTAAGCTTTCGCTCAGCGAGGAAGTCCTGCTTCGCCTTCTCGGCCTCCTCACTAGAAGCGGCAAGCTCAAGCCTAAGCCGTTCGAGCGTAGGGGCAGTTTGAGCCACGAGCTTTTCTTGCTGGATAAGATGAGTGCCGGTAACGTCAGCCCACATCACCAGCCTTTTGGCTAACCTCATGCCGTCCTCCCTGAGCTGAGCGAAGGAGTGTGGACAGCGGGCCGCCCACGGGGGCGCTTGGTGAGAAACGGGGACAAGCGTTTGCATTTTGTAAGGAGTCGCCACCAATTTTTATGGGAAATTGGAACCGTTCGAATACCTCGTGTCATGTCAAGACACAAAGTAGTGACATGAACACTAAGCAATCGTTACCCTTAGCATTCTATGTCTAGAATGACTCTCGTGGATGCCAATGAACACGGGTGCTCACGGAGATCTGGAGTAAGGGGTGAGGGTACGTATTAGGAAGCTCTTTTGATCGAACACCTAATCCCGCCCGCCTCGATAGCGGCCTCTACTAATGATTAGAGAAGTTATTCGTACTTGATATATCGTCGGCTATATGCATGCAATGCAACATCCATTGTTTTGATCCTAGCATATGAAGATTAGACTAAGTCGGTTGACACGTAATTTAGCATACAATTGGGTCGAAGCAGGATTTAATGCTCAATTACATGTGAAAGCATACAAATAATGAAAGAAATAAAATAACTATAAATTACAATAATAAATACAATAATTATAACGGATAGGCGATTTATGTCGAAAATACCTTTAAAACGGATAATTTGAGAAAAAGAACATAAAAGAATTAAAAGAAAGAATTAAATAAATTAATGAACAGGGATTAGCGTGATATTACGGATAATAGTTAGTTAATACATGGACTAATTAAACTAGGTCAAGGCAGAAACGGAGTTCAGGGACAGAAATCATCCTGGAACAGGCGCAGCAGAACTGCGCCCTCTGGAAGAGGCGCAGCGATTCTTTGCGTCTTCCAGGGTGGTGAGTTCGGTAATGGCAGAAGCGCAAATCGTTAATGTTAATTGGTAATTTAATGATTGATTAATGAAATTTACTCGGATGGAAGTGATTAGCATGTTATTTAACACATGAATGGGTCATAAAAACAGTAAAACATGGATGAGACGGATACAAACGGATTAATTACAAGGTTGAATGATTAATTAGTGACATCGGTGAATGAAACAAACTAAACATGATGAATTAATGGCAAGTTAATGACGAACATGTGAATGAACAGATGAAAACTATATCGAAGGCGAATTCCAGAAACCCAATATGAACAAATTGAATCTCCGAAATCCGGGATTGAATTTAATGACAAAAAACCCGTAAATATGAATTATTTAGGATTTAAGTCGGATTTATGATGATTAAAACACGTTAATGAATGAATAATTATACATATGAATTATTGATGATGATTATACGAACGAATTAAGGAGCAAACGTACGAAAACAGATAAGAAAGACGGAATTACAGAGGACGAGGAAGAAGAAAAGAAGCGAGAAGCTGCGGCGGCCTCACGAAGAGGCGCGCAGCAGAAGGCGCGCTCCTTCGAAGAGGCGCGCGATTCTTTGCGTCTTTTCTCGACGTCTGTCTACTGGAAATCCGCGAAAACAGGTTTTAACAAAGGGTTTTAGAAATCGATTTTAACGGTATTTTCGACATAAACCTTAAAATGATGATACGATAAAATAAAATACAATAAATAAAACGAGAGAATTATACACCCTCAGACTTACATGTTGACGGAATGAGATGAACTAAGATATCGACTAGTGAATGCTCGACGCGAATGCAAAGAGAGTGCCCTCGTAAGAGGAAAACGATTGATTAATTGATTAATTAGATTGATTATTGGTGTAGTTGGTCAAATTGGTCGGTCATGCAACGGAGAGGCTGGTACCCGGAAAGATCCGAGCTTACGTGGTCGGAAGTCCAAGCACGTAGGCGCCAATTAGTAAGAACAAAGTCTAGAATGCAAAGGGAGAAGAGAAGGGCGGACACTCGCGTGAGAAATATGAGGAACGAAAGCTCCTATTTATACTAATCACGTGAAGGAATAGGGTTTCGGAGACTCTTTGGAAGTGAATCTCGGAAAGATATGAAAAAGATACGTAAATCATGCAAAGAAGGGCCTGGGAAGAGGCGTAGCGACCACTGCGTCCCTTGGAAGAGGCGCAAAGACTGCTTTGCGTCTATTCCCGAGGAGGTTTCCTCTCTTTGAAGAAAGATTTCGCGTTTGAGTTATGGTAGGACGGAAATAATTCGATTATCTTATGAATATTACGGGATATTATTTGCCAAAAGATAGAATTTATAAAATATGGAATAGAAATATCCGGAACATTCCGAATATTCGACTCGGGATTTAACAGTTATCGAGAAAATGGAGACGGTTTTTGACCGGACTCGAATGTACTCTAATTCTTGCCAAAACGACCGTATCGGGACGTAGATGACAACTAAGAGGTTGACATTAATATTTGAGCAAACACTTGACGATAATCTTACGAACTGTCACAAATCGTTCCGCGAATCAAACATGCGGCCCAATCATCACTGGGTGGTTTGCGGGAGGTGCAAAAACGAGGTGTCTACAGAGCTCCCACTTTGACTGAGGCTTGGACAAGGCGAAAGTCAAAGTATAGCCATCAGGTCAATCGAAGATTACAACCTGACGACTATGGCGACGCGAGGCGGCTCAAGGGGTCGAACCAAGGACTGTCGTCGGGAACATTTTAGAGTCCGTCGACTATCGGGGAGGGTCGTTTAAAGTCCATTAGACTACGTAAGGAAGCTCTTGCCACCATAAGGAGAGATCATACCCGAGACTTAATCGAACTTCGCGGGGAAACAAGAAATATTGAAAGCAGCAGGACGTCGGTAGAAACTGCTGAGGGAATCCGCTTGCGTCGGTCTCAAGCGAACTCTGGCAAAACTTGAGGTTGAATCTGCTTGCGTCGGTCTCAAACAAACTCTTGCTGGGGGAATATTTTGACGACCAGGAACATCTTGATCGTCATGGGAGAAATCTTGGGTGAGCAAGATCTTTGCAAAATACTCTGCGTTTGGATATAATGATCTTGAGCAATACTGCAAAATACTGCTGTGCGGGATAAAATGCGGGCCGGAACGAAAGAAAATCATCGAAACGGGCCAAAAGAATATAATAGCGTTGAAGAAGAGGCGCACCAAAGATGGGCCCACAAATAACGAACTCATAACGAATTTTTGAAAATTCGTATGGAGGGAACACAAGGAAGAGGCACAACAAGAGCTGCGTCTCTTGGAAGAGGCGCAGCGCCTGCTGCGTCTTTTCCCCAAATTGGCTATTTCCGCGTAAAAACGCGAAATCAGAAGGATTATATTCATTACTTCGAAACTCAATTCTTTCAATTCTCTCTCAAATCTTCACCATTTCCGTCGAGGTTTGATCCAAAAGCTTGCATTAAACATGACTAATCGAGGTATGTGTCTTAATTTTGCATTAATCATCTACATTTGTCGAATTTTGAGCCGCGAGATTTAGGGTTTTCGACCCTTTTGATCGAAAATTTGGGGCTTTTCCCCCAAATGGGTTTGCTTTGCCAAATTGATGCTAGAAATGGATAGTAGGCAATGTTAGGAACATAACCATGTATTTGCTTCGAATTTTCATCGAGTTTTGAGCCCTTGAGCGAATTTTGAGACGGTTTTACAGCTGAATCGTAAATTGCTTCGAAAATAGCCTTAGGATTGCCCATTGATTGGCGATGAAATTTGATATTTGGGATCCTTGGATGATGGGTATACTTTCTGCCATCTCGAAATTTTGGTTTGTGACGACTTTTTCAGGACACCTTTCTAGGGCATAATCGCCGTTATAACGAAATGCTGCCGAATTTCCGACTCGAACCTGGAACTAGGCTTTGACTTGGACTTGACTTGACCCAATTTATCACATGAGTGATCGGGTTGGCGGGAATATGGCCAAAGATGGCCAGGAAAGGACAGTTTTCAGGGCCTTGAAGGCTCGAAAGCTCCTTAACAAAGGCTTGTCGTCATGCGACGCGGCCTAAATTTACTTTAATGTTGCAGGTGATGAGGCTTCTACTTCTGGGAGGACTCCCATGGAGATAGACGTTGTTACGGTTGAGGAGGCTTTAGAGCAGGTCTTCACCGATGCGGTGACGGCTACTTGAGACGAGGCTCACGAGGAGGAGGCCGTCGAGGAGGAGGAGGCCCCGAGACGGGCCAACGTCAGGCGAGGAGGTCGTCAGCTGAGGGGAGCTCCTGCGTGGGCTGAGACCTGGGAGAGTAGGCACCTCGTGTGGGCTGCAGAGGGTCACCTGTCCTACAGGACGGTGAAAAGCTTGGTAAATAAGAATTCACTACTCATTACCTATTCTCTTTCATTCTTTTTGTCCAAACCTCTTGCAAATTTTATTCAAAACTAAGGATAGCTTTGTTTCAAATCATTATAGGAGGCCGGGAACATCAGGTCGTTCTCGGGTTACACGACAGCGATGGAGCACTACGAGCGGCTGTCGGCGGAGGAGAGGGCCATGATCGAGCGTGGAGCGTTTGGTCCTCTGGTTCAGGTCTAGAGGGATATCGTGAAGAGGAAGTTGCGGGCCAACCTCAGCCTGGTCCGCGCTTTCTTGGATCGATTCTGGGATACGACTTCCACGTTTCACCTGCCTTTCGGTGAGGTGGGAGTTACTACGGAGGATTACGGCATGATTTACGGGTGCCGTGTGGGGACCGAGGAGATGGTGTGGCGGAGAGCGCCATGAGGGCGGATTCGGCCGAGGCGAGGAGATTGATCGGCTGGAACTTGTCGCCGAAGGCTGTTGCAGTGCCGGGTTTGGTACCCAATACCTACGTCCGAGACTACTTTGCGGGGAAGACCCCGGCGTTGGTGACGATCGATGGGAGGGAGATCGCTTCCTCCTCCTCCCCTGTACACCGAGAGAGGGCTCGCCTCGTGGCTTTGGTGGTTCTTGTCTTCGATTTACCTCGGAGACAAGGGCGAGAGGCTATCGACGAAGCTTCTTCCCTTTCTTTCTGACCTGAGTTCCCTAGGGCGTTGGGACTGGGTCACTGCTGGTTTTGCGGTCCTCATCCGCTTTATGAGGGCCATGGTTCGCCCGGAGTTGATGGAGAATGGGACTTCTCCTGGCGCTGTCGGACCTGGACTACTGTTGGAGGTAGGAACCTTCCTTTAGACCAAAGTAAGTTCCTTTCTTTATCGAATCACGAAAGATCGTCATTGACTATTTTGTTTTACAGGCATGGGTGTACTCTTACTTCCCGAGTCTCGCGCACAAGAGGACAGAGCCGCTGGAGAAGGCCTATCCCGTGGTGAGGGATTGGGTGATGTGCCGGACGAAGAGCAAGCGCTCTTCTCACAATGTTTACCGGCGGGATGTGAACGCCCTTCAGCTGAGCAGCGTGAGTATCCCACTCGTATTTATATTTCTTATCCTTTGCTTCCGCTTGATCATAGGAATGATCTTTGCTTTATCTTGTCGCAGTGGGTGCCGGACACTTGGGCGGAGTACGCCTGGAGCGCCTCCTTTTGTCGCCGAGGTCCTTCGACCTAGGAGCCCGAGTCGGCTGCTGTTGTGGACGTCGATGAGTCATGTGTGGTATCTGAGCGAGCGTTTGGCTCGTCAGTGCTCTCGGGGCGCGTTGACGGTTTCCGTCGATCCTCCGAGGACGATGTTCAGGGAGCCTTCTGAGGCTGAGAGGGAGGCGGACTTGGCTGGTGCCAGTGGCGACGACCTTCTTCTGCCTGGCGAGGACTACTCGGCGTTCCTGTACGGGAGGTTGGCGTACTGGCCAGTAGTGGTGAGTATCTTTTACTTTTCTTTGATTTTGAGAATTACGACGAAAGATCGACGATTAACGAGAGCTATTTGTCCTTTGCAGGAGGTCGAGGCGGCGGGCATCGAGCCCCCAGTGTACCCTGAGACCCTTGAGTACACTGACGCGACTGGGAGGACGACGATCTCTGAGTTGCGTGACTTTGACGTAGGCGTGACGGATCTTTGGCCTAGACGGCGGCAAAGATCTCGATTCGGAGGGTGAGCCTCCAGCTTATATACTTTGATGTAAGAACACATTTGATTGAACTTGTTCACTTTACTGAGAATTTCCTTTGAAATGCAGGTCGCGCCATCTCGGTTCGTGGCACTATGGAGGGTGGCCAACCGGCTACGAGCTACCGCCATCGAGGCACTCGTCGGTGGTCGAGGTCGTCAGGTATGAACCTCATTTGATTTCTTTTGATTTTTGATTTTCAGTTTTGTTTGAGTTGATTGACATGAGCCAATTTGTTGTTTACAGGGTGACCGCGAGCTGGAGCGAGAGTTGGCCCAGTCTCGGGAGGAGACAGCTCGCTTGTCGAGGGAGCTTGAGTTTCGGGATGCCGAGATCGCTGCTCTTACGGCGAGGGTTGCTGAGTTGGAGGGTGTCCAGCAGTAGTTTTGTGTAGTTTTGTACATTTGGACATCTGATTTTGAACGTTTTTGGACTTGTTTGGGGCGCAAGCCCCCAGTTTGCTTGTACATTGGACTTGGTTTGGTGCAAGCCCCCCGATTCTTGTACATTTGTATATATGATGGCCTGAGTGCCTTTGCTGCTGGGTTGTGTTGCTTGTACCTGCAGGTTAGTTCTTGAACAGGTTTGGTAGACAACGGTTTACGCCGTCATGCTGCCGGAATTTACATGGAAATCTCACCAAAACATACATTTTATACACATATGGTCTTAATTAGCGCAAAAATGAGACTCAAAAGGACACAAAAATGCAAAAAATTTGCCGGAAATGACCGGACGGTAGGGAGGGTTACCCCCTAAAAAAAAGGAAAAAAGAGAAATCTATAAGTGTAGAAATGAAAATGTTGAAATTTGTTAAAAAATGAAAACAAAAGAAAATTATTTCCTAAAAATGAAATTTGTTTCCTAAAAATGAAAAAAACGAAGTTTATTTTCTAAGAATAAATAAATGAATTGAAATTATAACAAAAGAAGAATTAAGTGCGATGAAAATGGCGAAGGTGTCGACGTCGCCTCGAAATGCGTGCCCGCGAATTTAGGAAACTTGAAACATGGTAAACTGCTCGTATTTACCAAAATAAAATCCCGTAGGAATAGGAAATTATTCGTTATAGAATTAGGAAAGATCCAAACACGGAAATTGCAGAGAGTGAGTCTGGGGAAGAGGCGCAGCAGGAGCTGCGCCTGTTCCCAAGCTTGTCTTTTCTGGCGGATTTTTGGAAACAGCAATTAGTATAAATAGAAGCGTCGACGAAGATTTAAATCATATAATTCTTCCGTCTCTTCTCCGTTAATCCACATAAAAATTCTGAAAATAAATTTTCAAGAGAAAATTGTCATCATGAATACTTTGGAGATCCGCTTGAAGGAATGGACCAATGAATTCTCGAATATTGAGAAGCACGACATGGGTGCTCATAACCTTGGGTCTCTATTGAGTTTGAAACTCATTAAGGTTGTAAAACCGTTCTTGGATGCTTGCCTTGACTATTGGGACCCAAATTATCATGTTTTCGCGTTCCCGGTGGTGATATTTGTCCTTTTAGGAAGAAATTGCTGCTATTGGTGGGTGGGACCCCGAGCATTTACCTGCCATTCCTTCCACTTCACAAGGGTATAAGAGCAAATTCAGAGAGTTGCTTGGACTGACCCGACTTGAGGTGGATCGTCTAGTTACCCCGAAAGGCGTGAGAATGTTGGATTTTATTGATCGATTCATTAACAGGGCAGACCCTACTGTTTCCTATGTTGCCAGGAGGAGAGCATTTGGCTTTTGTCTGTTGCATATGTATGTCTTCCAAGGGCATGTTGATGAAGACTTGAGAGGTGATCCCCGTCTTTTGGGTCTTATTGAGCAAATGGAGCTGCGCAGGAGCCCAACTTGTTTATGCTTAGGGGAGATTATCTTGGGTTTGGATAATAGGAAATCCAACCGCGATCTGCCACTTTTGGGGAGTCCCGTTATCTTACAGGTAAAGACACCTTTTTCTTTTTTTCCTTTCTTTTCGGTTTTTTTTTTTTTTTTCCGCTTTTTTTTTTTTTTTTTCGCTTCTTTTTTTTTTTTTTTGTTGTTGTTTGGTGTCTAATACCTGCTTTTGGTAGGTTTGGCTTATGGAACGGCTCCGACTGCTCGAGCCCCCAGTTCATGCACTTTCCTATCATTCCCGTATGATTGCGATGAGGACGCGGCTGTACATGGTGGACTTCACTCGGGTCTGCGACTATTGGAAGAACAAGCTGAAGAATGATGATGGCCCGTTGATTAGGTGGGTTGTACCATGGTGGCACCTCAAGTCTGTCACTGGAGTGTCTTCTTTGGATCCCACTAGGTCCGTGCGCATCCCGGGATTGGAGTTCATGGTATGCATCTTTCCGGAAAGATTGATGAGGCAAGTTGGGCTGAAGCAGACGATCCCGAGGCTTGACACCGTCCCGCAGACTGCTATGGTGCTTACTACGGAGAGCCGAAGAGAGTGGGCTATCAAATGGGCCCAAAGGAACATGTGGTTCTTGTGTTTCTCCGCCAATGCTTTGTGGGTGTCGGATTCCTATCTGAGGTGGAGAAAGGCTGCAACTTCGGAAGAACGCGAAAGACTGAGGAAACGCGAGCCTGTTGACTACAAGGTGCGCGAAGGAGAGAAAGAGAAGGAGAAGCATTTGACAGAAGGAGAAGAAGAAGCTGGATTTCAGGTAATCCATCCTTCGAAGAAATCAAAGACTACTCCTGTTGCGGAAATGGTGGTTGGCAAGAACGGAAGAGTCAGGCCTCGAGAAAGACCGTTGGTGATTAGGTCTGAAGTGGTGCAAGAGCGTCCGGCTCGAGGTCGTGACAAGAAATATGACAAGAATGACAAGGGCAAGGGGAAGATGGAGGAATAGCCCGAGTCCTTATTTATTATTTGATTATTATTATTATTGTTGTAATAAAAAGGAGGGATTTTTAGAATCCTAGCCTATTCTATTTTTATTATGTAACGTACTATTATTATTAGAAAGCGAATGGAATAAAAAAAGGTTAAATGGTTATGAAACCGCTGTGATTTTCTTTTATTATTCTTGTCGAATTTCAAATGCAATGCAAATGTCCTTCTATTTACATTTTAGATATAATGGGTTGAATCCTGTGAAGGATTGCCTACGTATTCACTTAAAAAAAGCGAAATCAAACCCTTGCGCGTAGTTCGAGCAAATGTAAAAGAATAATTGTTCGAAGCAAGAGCTTGTAATGAACATAGAAAATAAGCATGAGCTTTTGCTTGTTCTCAAGGTGCGAATTTAGTTTTTTTGATGATATGAGGATGACAATCTTGTCAAAATGCAAGAGCATAGTGACACTTAGCTTATTTCAGCTTGGCCAGGGGCCGTTTATTTAGTGCCACAAGAGCGACACATGGGTTTACGCGAGGCGCGTGCTTGTCCTATTCTAGGCATAGTATCGTTTCAGTTGGTCAAGGTTTGTGGGGTTCGAAAACTCATTCCCATCTAGGTCTGTGATTCTAACCGCACCCCCTGGGAGTATGGATTTGACTAGATATGGTCCGGCCCAATTAGGTTTGAATTTTCCCCTTGGGTCGACAGGTAAAAGAGCTCTAACCGATTTGAGTACTAAGTCTCCTTCTTTGATGTTTCTTGGCCTAACCCTTTTGTTGAAAGCTCGTTTGATACGTGCTTGATATGTTTGGACATTATGTAAGGCGCGTAGCCTAAGTTCATCCAGGAGGATGAGTTCTTCATATCTATCCCTCTTCCAATCGGCATCAGGGATTTGGCTTTCGAGTAGAATACGCAAGGATGGTATTTCTAGTTCGACTGGTTGTACGGCCTCCATGCCGTAGGTCAAATAGAAAGGAGTGGCCCCAGTGGGCGTCCTAACTGATGTACGATACCCCCGTAGGGCAAAAGGTATCTTGCTTGGCCAATCTCTATAGTTGTCAGTCATTTTCTTGAGAATTGTGACAACGTTCTTGTTTGCCGCTTCTACCGCGCCGTTAGTCTGTGGTCTATAGGGCGAAGAGTGGTGATGCTTAATCTTATATTTGGCTAGCAATTGCTCGGTTTCGGCTTGGAAGTGTGACCCATTATCGCTGATGATCTCATGTGGGCAACCATATCGGCAGATGATGTTGTTTTGTATGAATTTGGCCACATTTTTAGCCGTAAGACTAGTGTAGGAAGCCGCTTCTACCCACTTGGTGAAATAGTCGATTGCTACTAGAATGAAACAGTGACCTCTGTCCTATTTGGGGTTATTTTTCCGATTATGTCAATTCCCCATGCAGAAAATGGCCAAGGAGATGTCATCGTATAGAGCAATGAAGGAGGGACATGTTGCACATTCCCGAAGATTTGACAATTGTGGCAATGTCTCACGTATTTGATGCAATCGGATTCCATTGTGGTCCAATAAAACCCTAAGCGTGTGATTTTCTTTGCCATCATGGGCCCACTCATGTGAGGACCGCATTCTCCGTCGTGGACTTCTTCCATCACCTTTCGTGCCTGTGAATGATCGAGGCAACGTAGGACTACACCAAGAGGTGTTCTTTTGTATAATTCTCCTTGCATCAGAATGTATTGGGAAGCTAATAGGCGTATAGCACGTTGTCCCCTTTTGTCCATACCCGGTGGATAGGTACCATTAAGCTTGAAATTCAGGATTGCTTGGAACCAGGGTTCGTGTGCGATTTCTTCTTCATCGGTGATTTGGTGGACATAAGCCGGCTCTGACCGTCGTTCGATACACAAAGGCATTTCCATCATGTGGTCTGGCATATTTATCAAAGATGCAAGTTTCGCAAGAGCATCTGCAAATTGATTTTCCTCCCGAGGTAGGTGTAGGTATGTTACGTGATCAAAGAATTGAGCGACTTGGTCTATCCTAGCTTGATAGGGTGCGAGGCTTTCGCTTCGGATTTTCCAGGATCCTGTAACTTGGTTGATGATCAGTGATGAATCCCCATGTACTCGGAGGTTTTTGATACCTAAGCTTACTGCCGCTTGTAGCCCAATGAGACAAGCTTCGTATTCTGCGGCGTTGTTTGTCACCTCGAAGTCGAGTTTGACGGCAATCGGTGTATGCTCACCTTCAGGAGAAATGAGCAACACTCCTATCCCGAATCCTCTTAAGTTTGATGCTCCATCAAAGTATAGATCCCAGGAGTCTACGTCTGTTTGAAGTATATCCTCGTCGGGAAATGACCAAGTATCTATGGTTTGTGCGTCGTGGATAGGATTTTCCGCGAAGAATTCGGCGACGGCGCGACCTTTTATGACTTTCAGCGGAACATATTTGAGGTCGAATTCTGAGAGCATCAGAGTCCATCTCGCCAAACGTCCGTTGAGGACGGGTTTCTCGAAGAGGTATTTGACTGGATCCATTTTGGAATATATCTTGACGGAGTAGCTAAGCATGTAGTGACGTAGCTTCTTCGTTGCCCACACAAGAGCGAGGCATGTCTTTTCGAGTTGCGAGTATTTGCACTCATACTCCAAGAACTTCTTACTTAGATAGTAAATAGCTCTTTCTTCACTTCCTACAAGTTTGAGCCGCATGGCACCCATGGCGATTTCGATTCTTGTGAGATATAAACCAAGAGGTTGATCTTGTTGTGGCGGCATGAGCACTGGTGGTTTAGCCAATATCTCCTTGATTCGGTCAAACGCCTTTTGACAATCATCATCCCACATGGTGTGGTCTGTTTTCTTGAGTTTCTTAAAGATAGGCTCGCAAATCATCGTGAGTTTCGATATGAATCGACTTATGTATTGTACCTTTCCCAGGAATCCTCTGACTTCTTTTTCTGTTTGAGGTTGTGGCATTTCGATCAGAGCTTTGATTTTTGAGGGATCTATTTCTATACCGCGTTGGCTAACGACATATCCCAGGAGTTTTCCGGATGTTACCCCGAATGTGCATTTCTGAGGATTGAGTCTCATGTTGTACTTTCGTAGCCTCGTGAAGAACTTGCGAAGGTTTGCAATATGTCCCTCTCTTTCCTTGGATTTGACGATCATGTCATCTACATATACCTCAACTTCTTTGTGCATCATGTCATGTAGGAGTGTAGTTGCGGTGCGTTGGTATGTAGCTCCGGCGTTGATCAATCCGAATGGCATTACTGTATAGCAATATGTTCCCCATTGGGTGACGAATGCGGTCTTGTGCATATCTTCCATGGCCATCTTGATTTGGTTGTAACCCGCATATCCGTCCATGAAGGATAGTAATGCGTGGTTTGCAGTGTTGTCCACCAATATGTCAATGTGAGGTAGAGGGAAGTCATCTTTCGGACTCGCTTTGTTCAAGTCCCTGAAGTCAACATAAACACGGATTCTCCCGTCCTTTTTGGGTACAGGTACTATGTTAGCTACCCAGTCGGAGTACTCGGAAACTTTGATGAACCCGGCTTTGAATTGTTTGTCCACTTCTTCCTTAATCTTTAGAGCCCATTCTGTTCTCATTCGTCGAAGCTTCTGTTTTACAGGTTTGAAACCTGGCTTAATCGGAATCCTATGTTCGGCGATATCCCTGTCGATCCCTGGCATGTCTTTGTAGGACCAAGCGAAAACGTCTTTGAATTCATTTAGGAGGTCTATGAAATCGGCCCTTTCGGTAGAGCTCAAGGTAGTCCCTATCCTAAGTTCTTTGGGTTCTAGTTCGGTTCCTACGTTGATGGGTTCGGTATCTTCTATTACTGGTCCCCCTTCCCCTTCCTGTAATATTTCTTTGGCTACGTAGGGAGGTATTTCGGTCAAGTCTGGGTCTTGGTCATCCTCAGTGTCATCATAAACAGAATTGCACTCGAAAGAACACAGAGAGTAGGCAGAACCTGATTTATTCATATTAAGATTTGAGTAAAGTTGAAACAAAGAAGCCAACCGATCCATGGTCGGTGGCAAAGCAAAGGGACAAGTAGTTGGGACATTTCCGAACTACCGTGACTACTCGAGGCTAAGCTAGGAGAAACGAAGGGAGTGGGGATGACAACAGGAGTAGATTCTCTAATGACTCCTCTAGACTCGACTCGACTCCGACTCCGACTCGAACTCGTCGTCTTCGGTTCTCCTTTGAACATCTCTCCTTCTCCAAAGAGTGAGCTTGAAGAGCCTTCCTTGGTTGTTGGTCCATTTGATAGATTTTCTCCATCCTTTTCGCCGCTTTGTGTCGATTTCGTGATCAACGCGGTGGGGTTGAAGCGATCGTCCTGAAGTATCATAGTAATGATCTCATCCTGCGCGGCCCTAATGAATAGGTCCTCTCCAAACAATAGGCTAACAGCTTGTTTGTCGAAGCAAGGTGCTTGACGGGTTTTGACGGTAGGAACCGTTTTGGGAGGAATGAAGTAGCAATCGTGAAAGATCTCGATTCCGGCTAACTTCCTCTCAAGATAATGCCAAGGTTCGGGAAATCCATGAAAGGGTTCTGAACTTCCTTCTTGGACAAAGTACCTATTTAGAGTGGGGAGATATGGTCTCATTTGGACTCCCACGTGCTTGCGATTTTGGACTTGAGCGAGCATTTCGAGAACTTCGTCTTTTGTGGGTTTGTACCCTAGTCCAAGTGGTATCCTTATCGAGTTGCCTTCCTTGTATGGTGCGAAGGTGTTCTTCCGAATTGGGTTCAAAGGCATTCCAGGGAAGTATCCCTGGGATTTGAGCATGTGGTTGACCACCAAGTTAGAGTAGGGATTATAGTATAAGGGTGCCAACTCACTTTCTATGACATTCACACTTTGGAAGCCCCCAAGTTCGTATATGGGATCCGCAAGGACTTGATTGTTTGATTGTTTATCGATTATTGCCTTGATGGGTGACGAAGTGATCGTCACAACTTTGCCATTTAGTGGAATCTTGATTTTTTGATGAAGGGTGGATGTTACTGCTTTGGAAGCGTGAATCCAAGGCCTTCCCAGAAGTATGTTGAATGAAGCTTCGATGTCCACTATTTGGAAGTTAACCTTCCGTTCGATTGGTCCCGTGGCTATGGTTAGGCTAGCAAGTCCTACCACCTTTCGTCGTGTACCGTCATATGCACGTACACCTTGATTTGTAGAAGTCCAATCCGACTCCTTCATGCCTAGTTTGTATGCCGTTTTGAGGGGTATGACGTTGACCGCGGAGCCATCATCTACCAAAGTCATTGGCACATTCTTCTTTAGACAAATGACGGTGATGTATAGAGCAAGGTTGTGACTAGCGCCAAAAGGTGGCAAGTCTTCATCTGAGAAAGTAATAGGATTACTTAGCTTAGGTGATTCGTGGAAGACCAAGTTGACTACATCTTCAGGAGTGGAGTTATGTGCTACATTCAATTTGGCCAAAGCTTGTAGTAAAGCTTGGCGATGTAAAACAAAATAGTCAATGACGATCTTTCGTGATTCGATAAAGAAAGGAACTTACTTTGGTCTAAAGGAAGGTTCCTACCTCCAACAGTAGTCCAGGTCCGACAGCGCCAGGAGAAGTCCCCTTCTCCATCAACTCCGGACGAACCATGGCCCTCATGAAGCGGATGAGGACCGCAAAACCAGATGACCCGGTCCCAACGCCCTAGGGAACTCGGGTCGAAAGAAAGGGAAGAAGCTTCGTCGATAGCCTCTCGCCCTTGTCTCCGAGGTAAATCGAAGACAAGAACCACCAAAGCCACGGGCACGAGCCCCTCTCGGTCACCAGACAGGAGGAGGAGCAGTCTCCCTCCCATCGATCGTCACCGGCGCCGGGTCTTCCCCGCAAAGTAGTCTCGGACGTAGGTACTGGGTACCAAACCCAAGATCGCAACAGACCTTTCGGCGATAAGTTCCAGCCGATCAATCTCCTCGCCTCGACCGAATCCGCCCTCATGGCAGGCTCCGGCCACACCATCTCCTCGGTCCCACACGGCAGACCAGAAATCATGCCGTAATCCTCCAGAGTAACTCCCACCTCACCGAAAGGCAGGTGAAACGTGGAAGTCGTATCCCAGAATCGATCCAAGAAAGCGCGGACCAGGCTAAGGTTGGCCCGCAACTTCCTCTTCACGATATCCCTCCGGACCGAACCGGAGGACCAAACGCTCCACGCTCGATCATGGCCCTCTCCTCCGCCGACAGCCGCTCGTAGTGCTCCATCGCTGTCGTGTAACCCGAGAACGACCTGATGTTCCCGGCCTCCTATAATGATTTGAAACAAAGTTATCCTTAGTTTTGAATGAAATTTGCAAGAAGTTTGGACAAAAAGAATGAAAGAGAATAGGTAATGAGTAGTGAATTCTTATTTACCAAGCTCTTCACCGTCCTGTAGGACAGGTGACCCTCTGCAGCCCACACGAGGTGCCTACTCTCCTGTGTCTCGGCCCACGCAGAGCTCCCCTCACCGACGACCTCCTCGCTCGACGTTGTCTGCGTCTCGGGCCCTCCTCCTCCTCGACGGCCTCCTCCTCGTGAGCCTCGTCTACAGTAGCCGTCACCGCATCGATGAAGACCTGCTCTAAAGCCTCCTCAACCGTAACAACGTCTATCTCCATGGGAGTCCTCCCAGAAGTAGAAGCCTCATCACCTGCAACATTAAAGTAAATTTAGGCCGCGTCGCATGACGACAAGCCTTTGTTAAGGAGCTTTCGAGCCTTCAAGGCCCTGAAAACTGTCCTTTCCTGGCCATCTTTGGCCATATTCCCGCCAACCCGATCACTCATGTGATAAATTGGGTCAAGTCAAGTCCAAGTCAAAGCCTAGTTCCAGGTTCGAGTCGGAAATTCGGCAGCATTTCGTTATAACGACGATTATGCCCTAGAAAGATGTTCCTAGTCGTCTATCCCGCGCAGTAGTATTTTGCAGTACTGCTCACTCAAGATTCCTGCCATGACGATCAAGATGTTCCTAGTCGTCTATCCCGCGCAGTAGTATTTTGCAGTACTGCTCACCCAAGATTTCTCCCATGACGATCAAGATGTTCCTAGTCGTCAAAATATTTCCCCAGCAAGAGTTTGTTTGAGACCGACGCAAGCAGATTCAACCTCAAGTTTTGCCAGAGTTCGCTTGAGACCGACGCAAGCGGATTCTCTCAGCAGTTTCTACCGACGTCCTGCTGCTTTCAATATTTCTTGTTTCCCCGCGAAGTTCGATTAAGTCTCAGGTATGATCTCTCCTTATGGCTGGCGAGCTTCCTTACGTATTCTAATGGACTTTAAACGACCCTCCCCGATAGTCGACAGACTCTAAAATGTTCCCGACGACAGGTCTTTGGTTCAGACCCCTTGAGCCGCCTCGCGTCGCCATAGTCGCCAGGTTGTAATCTTCGATTGACCTGATGGCTATACTTTGACTTTCGCCTTGTCCAAGCCTCAGTCAAAGTGGGGGATCTGTAGACACCTCGTTTCTGCACCTCCCGCAAACCACCCAGTGATGATTGGGCCGCATGTTTGATTCGCGGAACGATTTGTGACAGTTCGTAAGATTATCGTCAAGTGTTTGCTCAAATATTAATGTCAACCTCTTAGTTGTCATCTACGTCCTGATACGGTCGTTTTGGCAGTAATTAGAGTACATTCGGAGTCCGGGTCAAAAACCGTCTCCATTTTCTGATAACTGTTAAATCCCGAGTCAGAATATTCTAGAATGTTCCGGATATTTCTATTCCATATTTTATAAATTCTATCTTTTGGCAAATAATATCCCGTAATATTCATAAGATAATCGAATTATTTCAGTCCTACCATAACTCAAACGCGGAAATCTTTCTTGCGGGGAGGAAACCTCTCGGGAATAGACGCAGCAGTGCCGCGCCTCTTCCAAGGGACGCAGTGCTGCGCCTCTTCCCGCACCCTTCTTTGCATGATTTACGTATCTTTTTCATATCTTTCCGAGATTCACTTCCAAAGAGTCTCCGAAACCCTATTCCTTCACGTGATTAGTATAAATAGGAGCTTTCGTTCCTCATATTTCTCACGCGAGTGTCCGCCCTTCTCTTCTCCCTTTGCATTCTAGACTTTGTTCTTACTAATTGGCGCCTACGTGCTTGGACTTCCGACCACGTAAGCTCGGATCCTTCCGGGTACCAGCCTCTCCGTTGCATGACCGACCAATTTGACCAACTACACCAATAATCAATCTAATTAATCAATTAATCAATCGTTTTCCTCTTACGAGGGCACTCTCTTTGCATTCGCGTCGAGCATTCACTAGTCGATATCTTAGTTCATCTCGTTCCGTCAACATGTAAGTCTGAGGGTGTATAATTCTCTCGTTTTTTTTTATTGTATTTTATTTTTTCGTATCATCATTGTAAGATTTATGTCGAAAATACCGTTAAAATCGATTTCTAAAACCCTTTGTTAAAACCTGTTTTCGCGGATTTCCAGTAGACAGACGTCGAGAAAAGACGCAGCAACTGTTGCGCCTCTTCGAAGGAGCGCAGTTCCTGCTGCGCCTCTTCGTGAGGCTGCCGCAGTTCCTGCTTCTTTTCTTCTTCCTCGTCCTCTGTAATTCCGTCTTTCTTATCTGTTTTCGTACGTTTGCTCCTTAATTCGTTCGTATAATCATCATCAATAATTCATATGTATAATTATTCATTCATTAACGTGTTTTAATCATCATAAATCCGACTTAAATCCTAAATAATTCATATTTACGGGTTTTTTGTCATTAAATTCAATCCCGGATTTCGGAGATTCAATTTGTTCATATTGGGTTTCTGGAATTCGCCTTCGATATAGTTTTCATCTGTTCATTCACATGTTCGTCATTAACTTGCCATTAATTCATCATGTTTAGTTTGTTTCATTCACCGATGTCACTAATTAATCATTCAACCTTGTAATTAATCCGTTTGTATCCGTCTCATCCATGTTTTACTGTTTTTATGACCCATTCATGTGTTAAATAACATGCTAATCACTTCCATCCGAGTAAATTTCATTAATCAATCATTAAATTACCAATTAACATTAACGATTTGCGATTTGGCTACGCCACGAGAACTCACCCTTGGGAAAGACGACGCAAGAATCTGCCGCCTCTTCCGAGGGCGCATTCTGCTGCGCTGTTCCAGGATGATTTCTGTCCCTGAACTCCGTTTCTGCCTTGACCTAGTTTAATTAGTCCATGTATTAACTAACTATTATCCGTAATATCACGCTAATTCCTGTTCATTAATTTATTTAATTCTTTCTTTTAATTCTTTTATGTTCTTTTTCTCAAATTATCCGTTTTAAAGGTATTTTCGACATAAATCGCCTATCCGTTATAATTATTGTATTTATTATTGTAATTTATAGTTATTGTATTTCTTTCATTATTTGTATGCTTTCACATGTAATTGAGCATTAAATCCTGCTTCGACCCAATTGTATGCTAAATTACGTGTCAACCGACTTAGTCTAATCTTCATATGCTAGGATCAAAACAATGGATGTTGCATTGCATGCATATAGCCGACGATATATCAAGTACGAATAACTTCTCTAATCATTAGTAGAGGCCGCTATCGAGGCGGGCGGGATTAGGTGTTCGATCAAAAGAGCTTCCTAATACGTACCCTCACCCCTTACTCCAGATCTCCGTGAGCACCCGTGTTCATTGGCATCCACGAGAGTCATTCTAGACATAGAATGCTAAGGGTAACGATTGCTTAGTCTTCATGTCACTACTTTGTGTCTTGACATGACACGAGGTATTCGAACGGTTCCAATTTCCCATAAAAATTGGTGGCGACTCCTTACAAAATGCAAACGCTTGTCCCCGTTTCTCACCAAGCGCCCCCGTGGGCGGCCCGCTGTCCACAGTTTGGCGACTCCGCTGGTGTCGGCGGCGACATTTTTGTCGCCCATCTGCACAGGCTGCTTCTCCAATTGTCGTTCGGTGAAAGCAACAGCTGGCGACGGCTGATCTAGAAAAAACCCAGACAAAGCGTCCATGTCAACATTCATTGACATATCAGAAAGCCTGTCATCAGGAATGCATAAGAAACCTGCTAAATCCGAGCCATGAGTTAGATCTGTACCAGTCCTAGCCTTCTTGGATAGAGGGCCGGCTGACCCCTTCTCTTTTCCTGCCTCGGTAACAGCAGCAGCAGGCGTTGTTTCTTTCCTCTTATGTGAAGGAGGAGGACCCTCCAGAACTTTGAGGTCCTCGTCAACATTGACGACCTCCTTATCTTTTTGGACTATGGGGATTGGAGATCGAGTTGGATTTGACGTCGTAGCCGCCGAAGACGTTGCTTTTGGTCTCCGGCGCGGCACGTTACCGCCAATCTCTGCTTGAGTCGCCCCCACGTCCATTGTTTTCAACGCCTGCTCCATGAGTTCGTGCGGGGCCTGCCTGCGATCACGCGACGCGGCCTTAGGGTGCAGTTCAACAACTTTCCTGTCCTGGTCAAGTCCCAACTTGCTTAGGATGGAGACAGAGAGATCCCGGCTAAATCGATCTGCAAGAAACAAAGCAGGAGTTAAGCGAAAGAAGTAAACCGAGGCTAAAATATCGAAGCATAAAAGCAAAGGGGGGCCTCATACCGACCCCACTCACCCTGGCTGAGGGCCGGTATGAGGCCGACGTGACAAAACGGCTCGTCTTGAAGGACGATCTGCGTCGGAGGCATCCATCCCTTCGGCGTGCCATCCTTCTCAGCCTCGAACATGCTCATTGCCCGCACTTCGTCGTCATTAAGATAAACCTTCTTGGCGTCCATCTTAATCTTATTACGGGAGACATATCTTTCATGCTCCTCCTGACTCTCACAGCGCAAATTGACGCGGCGCTGGAAGGACCGGGGCAGTGGATAGTCCTCCGGAACCTCGACATATACCCACCGCCCCTTCCAGTCTTTGCAGGATGTCATCTTGGAGACGGTCACGTAACTCGGCTCGGTCTGCACGCTGTACCACCCCATGACGCCTTGGGTAGACAGCCAAAGATGGTGGAGCCGGCGGAAAAGGTTCACCGTTGGGGTCTCCCTCTTAAAGAGACAAAACCATACGAAGCCAATAATCGTCCTAATGGCCAACGGGTGCAGTTGTGCCACGGCGACATTCATGGCTTTGATTATGGCCGAGACGTGTTCATTAAGAGGAAAACGGAGCCCATACTCCAGATGTCTAATATACACGCCTATACAACCTTCGGGAGGGCAACAGACTGCCTGATCACCCACAGGGACAATAATTCTATACCCCCTGCCGAATTTGTAGTGGTCTTGAAAAGTTCGGGCCGGAGGCACAAGCGAACTTGTTCGTCCAAACGAGATCGGAGTTTAATCGAGCAGGCTTCGCCGTGCCACAAGTAATGTGGCCTCTCTGAATCAGATTGGGTCTCTTCCTCCTCATCATCATCAAAATCCTCGAGATATTTCTCGTCGATTTCAGGAGAAGACGACTTGCGACCCCCGAACCCTACCGGGCAGACAACCAGTGGCTCCTGTTCAGCGGGGCGCGGCGGTTCGTCCCCCGGGGTTGAGGTAGTAGGCGGAGCATCAGCAGCAGACATGGTGGCAACGAATACTTAACAAATAAAACTTGGGGAAGAATTTGTTTTTACCTTGAAAGAAAGTGTTACGCCGAGTAACGCTTCGAAAATTAGAGAGAGAAAACTCTTCGAAAACTAGACAGAGGAAATTTTTCTTGAAAAAGAAATTTGCACAACAAAATGAGGGGCATACTGCTCTATTTATAGAGCAAAGCCCATTCAGTGGACCAATCAGAGCAAAGCCCATGAAGCGTCCACCAATCAACACCAGGCCACGTGTCAAGCATGCAGCCGCAGAATGTCAATCGACATACAGTGACCCATCTTCTTCGACACGCTCCTTGGTATCTACTTGCCAACGGCCAACTGATCAACCAGGCTTGGCAGCACCGGCCGGGGGCAATCAAAAGCACACGGCACTCCCAACCTTGGTCTCGGCCAACGCCATTTCCTTTTTCACATTCGATGTCCATTACACAACAATGTGGATGGGGGATATGGTACGGCCTGAACAGGACCAAGCCGAGGAAGAAGTTCGACATGCGCAGAATACGCTCAACACGCATCGAAGGTCCATACCACGGCATAGACTATGCTGGGGGCAAATTGATGGGGCATATTCTGCACCCGCTGACCAAGTCAACATATTGACCAAGGTCAAAGCTGAAAGACAACAAGTCAAAAGAAAAACGGCCTAACCGACAAAGCTTGTCGGCCTGTCACTTGGGTCTCGGTTCGACAACTAGCCGGCCGAGAGGCATATCCGTATACTCGCATCCAGTCCCCTCGGCATGGAGTCAACCAGGCCTGCCGGCCTGTCATGGGTCCCTCGGCCGAGGGTAAGACAGTCTTTCCACCTGCTACACCACTTGGCCACTACGTGACAAAAGGTGAAAGTCTATAAATACTCCACTTCTCTCATTGAGAAATCAACTGGAAAATCCGGTATAAAACTCCCTTATCTCTCTACAATATACTTTGCCAAGTTAAACATACAACTTATCTCTCTAAATTTACTGACTTGAGCGTCGGAGTGAGTACGCTCGGCCCCAAGCCGATCCCTCAGTTTGTTCATCTTTACAGGAAAGAGTGAAAGGAAGAGACGAGCAACGACATCGTTCTACAAGCTCAAGTGGTCACAATCTTGCTCCGGAATTACACCCGGAACAATAATAAATATAATATAACAATATAATAATAGTAATAGTAACAGTAATAGTAATAGTAGTAATAATAATAATAGTACTAATATAAATATTAATAGTACTAATATTTCCATTAATAATAATAAATAAATATATTAAATATAATAATAATAATAATAATAATAATAATAATAATAATAATAATAAATAATAGTAATATAATAATAAAACTAGTTTCAGAGCCCGTGAAAATCACGGGACCGTTAATAGTGATTGTGTTTAAGTGTTTAATTTGTGAATAACTTATATGGAGTAGCCCCCTCTCTCAATCATTTGCTTAATTTTAATTAAAAACCACTCATAAATAATTAGAAAAAAAAGGTAAATTAATGAACACGACTATGGGAGCGGTATTTTAAAACAAAAGTTTAATACACTCCAAATTTATTATTCTGGATGATACGCAAACCAAAATGTGAATAAGTTGGTTGTTTTGACATCATTAATTAAATTATCAAGTTAATTAATTGAATTGGCATCTCCAATTAAGACTATTAAATATAAATACATGAACAAAAAGAAAAGAAAAAAAGGAGACACAAAGAGAACAAAAAAAGCTGACTTTTGTAAGGACGTGTAATGTTGGTTTGGACAACCTGGTATCAAATAAGACAATATGAATTGGTATTTTGATGAGATTTTATAAAAAGAAAATCAATGACTCTCAATTTTTTCGTTTGAGTTGCTAATGATTCTTCAACTGTCTGTTTAATTAATGGTTCTTCAATTGCCTTTTTAATTAGTGATTCTTCAATTGTCTCTTTATTATTTAACCATTGTTTTGACCGATTTAAAGATTATAGAATATGAATGGTTTTCTTCATCAACAAACATTGCAACTTGCCTCCTTATTGCTTGAATGAAGATATTGTTTTTATTGTCGTTTTGGTGCATTTTAAAGTCTTGGCCCTATGTTTATTTTGCAAAGAAACGGTCTTGAACTTTTATGTGAGCAACTTTAACAACTATTACGAATAATTCCAAGGAAAGGTTACATATATTTAAAATATCACATTTTGTGATATAATAATATACTTCGTAGTATATATAAGATTAGATTTGGGACAAAAAGTAAGAGAGTGTAAGGGTCAAAACTTTATAGGTGAACTCTAATAATTATTATTGGTAGTATAAGATGAGCAAAACTAATTACATATTTCTCAGAATCAAGCAATAAATAGAGATTTATGCATATACAATTCTAAACGTAGCTTCTTCATATTTGATCATTCATCAAACATTATAATCAAAACAATACTATTATACTTCACACGAAATATTAGCGTTTCCTAATTCGGGATAAAATAAAATATAAATAAATCATTCAAAAAAAAATATTTATCCAAAAAATATTGTGAGTTACATAATAGTATATTTGATGGAAAGCAAAAAATGATTTAAAGGTTTGAAAGTATTGGAATTGGAAGAATGAATTAGAGAATAAAAATTGGTTTCTAACTAATTACTATTTATGCATATTATAACACTATGATAAGATCAAATTGACGAATGTGCATCATACTTTAACAATTTGGCTAAGCAATTTGATTTGTAACCCGTTTGACAAAATAAAAATAGAACATAAGTGTTACAAAAGAGACTAAAGTGTAGAAAATAGTGAAGGACAATAATGTAACAACATGTCTACAATTTATTAAATATTTTTGCTACCATTCGATATTTCAAATACACCATTGTAGAAAAAAAAAACCGACAAAAATGAAAGAGTCATCCACACCAAGAAAAAAATCTGTAAAGAAGATCCATAACCATTATTTCGAATATCATGCATTGTTATTGATACGTGAGTATGTCATCCTCCTATAATATTAATACAAACACACACAAAAAAATAACTAATAAAATTCAAATTAATTCAAAAGATAATAAAAAATAAAAAGTGAAATAATTAAGTTAGTTCTCATTATATAGTTTACCTACCAAATTTTTGAATAAAGTTGAAAATTCATTCTTCTGCAATATTAATATAAACACAAAAAAAATAACTAATAAGATTATAATTAATTCAAAACATAATAAAAATAAATGCGAAATAATTAATTTAGTTCTTTAGCTATACCTTACCTGCCAATTTTTTGAATAAAGTTGGAAATTCATTCTTCTGCAATATTAATACAAACACAAAAAATAACACAGTAACAAATTAATACAAAACATAAGAAAGATTAAAAATGAAACAATTAGTTTACTTTTCTCTGTATACTTTAGGTGCTATTTTTTTGAATAAAATTGAAAATTAGGGTGAATATAATAGTTATATATATGAAAACTTCTATTATAAATTCTCTCAAAATATGAATGAAAGAAAAATAAAAAAATATGGTACATAAATACGGAGTATATATAGTAATGATGAAAGCAAAGCTAAAAGGTTATTTCATTAAATAAAGGAAATAATGGTTACATAAATAAGGTAAATAAATAACAAAAATTATGAAAGAAGATCAATGGTTTACAATTTTTTTTTCTTTCTTTTTTTTTTGTTTATATCTTATATTTTTTAAAATTTTTTACCTTATATTTTTTAATTTTCTTAAATTGATAATCCATATCATTTTTTTTTACCATGTCACATTAAAAATTATCACGTCACAATTAAACTTGTCATGTCATATTTTTTAAGTTAGCCTTTTAATAAGATTTTATAGATAGAAACTATTATAGGTATTATAGGTTTTATAGCCATTATACAACCATAAATTCCAATATTTTAATTTTATTTTTAATTTATTTTGTGGTATTATTTAATAAGATAATTGATTGCCGAGAAACTCAAGAGGTTTAAATAGGAGAAAATGTTAATAAAAATTATGGGTGTTAACTATTAAGTAATATAAAGAGTTTTAATCAATTTATTAACATATGATGTTATAAAAATTAATTAAATAGGAAAACATTTTAATTAATTTGGTGGGTGTTAAGTATTATGAAGAGTTTTAGTCAATTTATTACCATGTTTAATTAAAAAAATGAATTAAATAGGAAAAAATATTAATAAAAATGGTGGGTGGTAAGTAATATGAAGAGTTTTAATTAATAAGTTTTAATTAATTTATTAACATGTTTTATTACAAAAATTTTAATTAAAATTTCAATTTTAGTTATAAGTTATTAATTTTATTAACGTGTTTTATCACAAAAATTTCAATTAAAATGTCAATATTAATTATAAATTACTATGAAATTTTGATGTAAATTTCTAAGGGTTACATAAATTTTTGAAAACAATATATTTATTATACAAAAATAATTTAAGAATATAGATAACATCTTTTAATATTATAGATAAGTGAATTAATATAATTTATAGATGAATGAATTAAATTAATGACATGTAATAATAAATTAATATCGGTTGACGAAATGAGCAGAAAAAGGGGGATTGTTGTTGTCGGTAGTAACATTGATGATAAGAGACGGGGTAACTGGGTATGAATGTGTGTGTGGCATTTGGGTTATGCGGCTGACGTGAGCTTCAAATGTCTGCGTGGCTTTTTTTATCCTACGTGGGATTGTCTACGTGGACTTAATTGATCATTTTAGGTAGCCTTTTAATAATTATTATAGAATAATAAATAAATTAATATAATAACAATGATAACAATAAGAATATAAAATAGGAATAATAATATTAATGTTTAAATAAATTAATCTGAACTGAACTGAACTAAACTTAATAGAACTGAACAGAACTTATTAGAACTGAAATTAAGTCCAAAAAAACAAGGCCTAAATCACATAATGGTGTACACAAGCTAGGCACGCCTATAGCACCATGGTCTTATGTTGAAGACATGCAATAACCCAAATTCTCACTTTAGACGGATAGAGATCCGTCTAAAATTATAGATGGATAATGTCCCTCTCATAAAATGGAGTGGATAGTGCAAGTGGGTGGAAAATGGATACACCACCGCTTGCCCTCCAACTTACATTTTGTGACAGAGTTACTATCCGTCTACAGCTTTAAACGGGTAATGTCTATTTTCAATAAGACGGATTGATGCAATAAATTGAGTATTTTTCTCAAAAATATTTACCTTAACTTCATAAATACCACCTAATTTTTAATTTTACAAGAAATAACTTAGTGCTTCATATTTTTCCAACTTTTATTGAACCCTAACAGTTCAAATTGAACATTCAAGACACTAGCATGCATGCATATAGACGGTGGAGTGTCATGAATATTTTGGACGACCTGAGCAAAATACTTACTAAAACAACACAATAATCCTACTTCGAAAATATAAGACCATGATGTCATGCTTGATTTTGGCTCAAACTTGGTCATTTCTCTTCAATTTTTCACTTAAAATTCATCAACAGCAAAGGTTCTAAAGATGAAGATAACTATTAATTGAAACAGTAGTTTATAAGAAATGACAGTTGTCTCAACTCTCATTTAATGATTTTTTGTCTTTAGTCTAGACCTAAAATAAAATAAAATAAAGTAGCCGATTTTACATAAATCAATTGCAATCTATGAATAAAACCTCACTATTAAGTGGAAATCCGTTTTAATACGTTAAACATAGTTTTTATGTCCGAGAAATTCTTGGATACACCGGGTGTACCACGTCATTGTACACCTTACTCAATAAGAATATTAAAATTACTCACACTAATAATAAATTAAAGCAAAATCTAAGTGAAATATGATTAAAAGTCTATCATTGATTAGGGCGTACGATAATTTTATACATCCGGGATACCCAAGAATTTTTATGTTCACGTCATTTATTAACCTTTATTTGGATGTCTTATTCTTTTATTTGATCTTCCATATCCTGATATCCATCCTCTACCTATTGAAAGGATAAGAGCTTTGTAAATTTTTTTGCCTAAATATTACTCCGATAGTTTTGCTTGTGAAGCTAAGTCGCACAATCCTTCTTCCACTTTCCCTTTCACTTGCTCGCCCACTTACTTTTTTGCTAGAGGGAGGTCACAAGCTTGTGACGAAAGGATTTGTTGTGCATCATATTTATCTTCAGTTTTTGAACGATATAAGAAATTCATCGCTTTTTATGTTAGAAGTTGTAGCTAAAAAATGCTAGTAGTAAAATTAATAACATTACTTTGTGCTATAAAAGTTTCAATAAAATACACATTTTATAACACAGTTTAATTCGCTTGATTAATTTTAAAGTTTGAAAAAAAAAATTCTCAAATAAAAATATAAGGATGAAAAATTTACGGAGTATCATTTTTCAATTTAATTTTTTTATACAATACGTGTAATTTATTCACATATTGCAATATTGCAGTATTGCACAGTGGTAAAACCATATTACGTATTCAAAGTACGTACGTAGGTTTCAATTCTTTTCATGCACAAAATTCCTGCCTATTTATTAAAGGAAAATCACTCGTCTGCCTCCTTACCTTCAACACAAATTTTCACTATCCAACATTTGCTTCACTTTGCAAAAAAAAACCAACCTAAAACACAAATTCTCAAACAAAAACATTTGCATTTCACTTTGCAAAAAACCAACCTAAAACACAATTTCAACATAAATTCTCACTATCAAACATTTGCACTTTACTTTGCAAAATACCAACTTAATAATCTTACATTCAACACAAATTCTTACTATCAAACATTTGCACTTCGATCACTTTGCAAAAGACCAACCTAATCTCCAAGGTAAAAATAATTATAGAGTACATACTTTATATTTTGTTGGTAAATTCATTAGTGTTTTATTTATAAATACATTTAGGGCTATATTCTAAAATTTACAAAAGTTGATCACATAGTACAAAAAAAGTTAAGCTCAAATAATGATGTAGCGAATATTTTTATTTCATGGGGGTAGAAATGATATTTCCTCTCATTCACAATGATCTTCACATTGCTTTTACCTAGCTTCTAGTGTGTGATAATTTGACCTTGATTGTCGGCATATATACATACAAATTCTCTTAAAAATTATTTTAATGAATTTTTTACTTGACCCCTCAAAACAACGTAGAAGATTTTTTTTTAAAAAGGGAGGGAGTACTAGATATTAAGTTTAGAGATCTTTTAAAAATGTAAAGTACAAAAAAGGATGGAAAAAAGGATTGAACACACAACCTTTGATGCATTCACATTTCACATTTACATTTCACTGTATTATAATGTTTTAACTTGATAGTAAAAATTATTTGACATAAAATCATGTTGGGTTATAACCCATATAGCCCACCCCTTCCCTCCGCCCCATGATTTCATGCATGCTCATCAGTCATCAGCTCATGTGAAGTGAATGTTATTAAAATAATACCATGACTTCATTCTTGTCCCATTTTTCATATATATTGCTTTCTTTTATAAGTTGAGAAAGTGAATAAGAATAGACAAGTAGAAAATGAAGCGTTGAGCTTGTTTGTGTGGTGTCGACATAGTATATTTGTGACATAGATGATCGTAAAACCCTGAAGGGTAATTTAATTACCAACTGGAAAGGGCCTTTCCTTGTCTGTCATTTCTGTAGATGATCGAGTAATTAAGTTATTGCATAAATAAGGATTGCATGCATGATTTATCTAAACCTTTAATTTGTGAGTCGTAGTAGATATATTAGTTTATCATTGGAGCAATTAAGTGACAGATTATTATTATTGTTGAATATAATGTAGATAGTAGATTGTTGTTTCTGGTTTTTTGGTTTCCTCCAAGTTATATTCTAAGAGTTACAGTATAAGAAAGCATGTATATGCTCTGTGGTGTACTGTTCTCAGAATACCAAGTCAAGTAATGATTTTTATTTCATGTACCAAAAAACTAAAATATGGGTTCATCATTTGTTGTTTAAGCTTAATCTCCATTGTTTATTAGTTAATCTCCATGTTCTTTAATGTTTCCAAATATTTATTTGCGTTAGTTTTCATGTATTAGCATTATTAATTAGTTTTGTTGTTTGTGTGTTTATAAGTTGCAATGGACGACATTGTGTTCAATTTGGATATTCCTTATGATGATGAAAGCCCAACTCCTCTTGGAGAATTATTTTGGGAAAAATATGAAGCGTGTTTGGAAGCGATGCGGGTTAGTTGTTCAGATGACTAGCTTTTTCACGGCTTTCGTATCACGAACAATAATCCTAATCCGCCGCTCGCGAATCTGGTGTTTGAGCTTCCTTATGATTATAATGTTCTTATAATTATATCCATCAAGTATGAGAGGTCAAGCGTATATTTTATCGCTTGGCGTCGCGGGAGAGGCGACCCGAATGCTAATGACGAGCCATGGAGACAATGTAATGATTTTAGTCATCCCATACCCGGTTTCGTACCAGCGAATTTTAATGGACGATATGAGGGTGGTGGTACTGCAAATAATTTCGGCATTGGCAAAATCGGGGTTCGAAGGTTACGACAGTCGGTAATTAACTTGTGGTTCAATACTGACGTAGAAAATAGTTTCTGTGCTCTATGCGTGCTTGTTGCCGAACCCGTGAGATATGAGTTTATAGCTCATGAAATAAGAAATGTCGTAAGTGCCGATGTTTTAGGTGAAGTTTTTTTTTTCGACAATGATAAAGGAGCTCATCAAAAGCTGGCGCGTTGTATCCAAAGCCATACAAGAGCACTTGACGTCAAAAGATGAGAATCATAAATTTGTGATTCCAAAACCATGTCTTCAGCATCTAATTATTGATGAAGCAAGATCGATCATTGCGATACTAAAGCGTTGCGGGGTAGCTGATGAAGATTAGAGGGATTGTCCGTGAAGATAATTAGCCGAGGAGCACCCAAATGGCGTGATTTGTTTAAGTTATCAAAACAATTTGTTAGGAGATTGCGGTATATTATTGTGATATACCGTAATCAGAATAATATCGATATTATTATGTTTACCTTTATTAAAAGATATTATTATTATATTTAGATCTTTATCCGTACTATAAATACGGAGCTATTGTAAGTTTTGAAAGGAACGAACGATCATCAATAATACTACGATTTCCTCTATGCTTTCCCCTCTCTCAATTTATAATACAATTGGTTTGATAATTATAGTGCATCAGTCAGTAGCTTCTTTCAAAAACATTAAACTAGTACTCGTAGAATGCAAAAGTCCGTATCAAATTAAACTTTGGTTTAAATGAAATGTAACTTATTATTATGTAATTTTATGTTGTTTCGAACAGTAATTTTGTCTACTGCTGTTAAACGACTGTAAAATGAAATGTTTTCTCGTAGATAATGTCTTTCCATGCTCATTATTTATGTGGAATCATAAATTTAGGGTGCATACAAGGAAAGCTTGATGAGGCTCAAGTGAAGTACACCACCACTGAAAAAGAGCTGCTAGCTGTAGTTTATGCCTTAGAGAAATTTTGTTCTTATTTGATTGGGTCAGAAGTTACTGTTTTTACTGACCATGCAGCTTTGAGGCATCTCCTCGCTAAGAAGGAGGCTAAACCACGGCTATTGAGATGGATACTCCTTCTCCAGGAGTTTGATTTGTAGATCAAAGATAAGAAAGGACTACCTACGTATTCACGTGAAGTGAAATCAAACCAGATTGTAGTTCTTGCGTGTGTTGATAATTGAAATTGAGGTGTATGGTTGCGTCCTTGAAGGACTGTCTACGTATTCACGTGAAGTGAAATCAAACCACATCATAGTTCTGCGTGTGTGCCTAAGCTAGCAGTTAGGACCTTAAAGTGTGAGGGTCACAATGGTAAATTCTATTTTGTGACTCGAAAAATTTAATTTAGAGAATTCCCCACGATTATGAGTCGAAGATATATAATTTCTGAAAATGTTCCTTGCCATGTGAGCATACTAAAAAGTTGACCCTAAGGGTAGACTCGGTATGTCCCGTTCCGGGTAGAAAAGTATTCAATGACTCCGTATCTGGGTTAGGGTAAAATGGCTTTGGCATTTCGGAATGTGAAGCTTGGTAATAAGAGGTTTGTTTAACAGATAAAAATCTGGAGCTTGTATTTGTGGTGTTTAGACTAATCGGTTACTGCTTCGGATATGGTACGGAATGAGGTCTCAGGCTTGATGTGACCTGAGCACGAAATGGTTAGTAAATAATGCGGGATCACATTTCCAAGTCTGGAACCTAATGGTTAAGGTGTGATATTACGAGCTTGTTGGAATTCTCAGAATCCTAGATATGTCTCCCTATAACAGTCTTTATAAGGACTTATAGGTGAAACGATGTTGGTTATGATCTGGAGGAGAATTCCCAAGATTATGGATATGTCTCCTTGTGGTAGTCTCTAGAAGGACATAGAGGTTAAGCAATGTTGGTTATGATCTTGAGGGGAATCCCTATAACAAATTTAGCATGCCTATGATTGAGCTTGTGTTGGCCATTGATGTACTTAAGAGCCTCATGATCCGAATGGAGTGTAAAGGGCCTTGGTTTCAAGTAGTGACTCCAATGAGTCAAGGATCTAACAATGACATAGAATTCCTTATCATAAGTGGAATAGTTGAGCTTGGCACCTCTTAATTTCTCACTAATGTAGGCAATAGGCTTGTGTTCTTGCAATAACACGACTCCAACGCCAATCCCACTAGCATCACACTCAACTTCAAACAACTTATTGAAATCGGGTAAGGCAAGAATAGGAGACTCACATAGCATTTCTTTGATGGTATTGAAGGCACTCTCGGCCTTATCACTCCACTTGAACTCTCCTTTCTACATACATTCGATGATAGGAGCCATAATGGTGCTAAAATCCTTGATGAACCTCCTATAGAATAAAGCTAGCCCATTTAAACTCCTCACTTCTGTGATATTCTTTGGTATAGGCCATGTTTGGATTGCCTTAACCTTCTCTTGGTCCACTAATATACCACGGTCAGAGATGATGAACTCCAAGAAATGGACTTCATTTTGCATAAAAGAATACTTCTCTAGCTTGCCATATAGCTTGTGACTCCTAAGTGTTTCAAACAATACTTGTAAGTGTTTGATATGATCTTCCTTGAAAGGACTTAGATCAAGATATCATCAAAGTAAACAACTAAAAAGCTGCTCAAGTGAGGCCTCATGAAGGTGCTTGGTGCATTAGAAAGACCAAAGGGCATTACAACCACTCATATAAACCATGTTTGGTCTTGAATGCCGTTTTCCACTCATCACCCTTCTTAATTCTTACTTGATGGTAACCTTGTCTTTAATCAATTTTTGAGAACAATTTGGCCCTACTAAGCTTATCCAAGATGTCATCAAGCCTTGGTATAGGAAACCTATACTTGATGGTAATGTTGTTGATGGCTCTACTATCCGTACACATCCTCCAAGAACCATCATTCTTTGGCACTAGCAAGGCCGGAACCGCACATGGACTAAGAGACTCTCTCACAAAGCCCTTGCTCATAAGCTCTCCAATTTGTTTTTGTAGTTCTTGAGTGGCTTTAAGATCACTCTTATAAGCGGCTTTTTTGGGCAATGTAGCCCCCAAAATGAAATCAATTTGATGCTCAATGCCTCTAAGAGGAGGCAAGCCACTAGGAAGCTCACTTGGAAATACATCACCATAGAAACCAACAAACTCTTTAACCTCACTAGGAAGGGACATTTATTGCCATTCAATCAAGTCTTTACCAATTAGAACATAGACATCCTCTTCTCCGTTCAATTCATGCAACATTTCGGCCTCATTAATGAATAGGACTTCCCTTGAAGGCTCGAGCATGGATGGGTGTGTAGAAGGCTTGATGGACGGTGGTAAGGGTGAGAGAATGATCTTTCTTGAGCCAAATTTGAAAGTATAAGTGTTGTCTTTCTCATGATAAACCGAATCCCTATCAAAATCGCAAGGCCTACCAAGTAGAAGATGACAAGCATCCATGGGTAAATATAATATAACAATATAACAATATAATAATAGTAATAGTAATAATAATAATAGTACTAATATAAATATTAATAGTACTAATATTTCCATTAATCATAATAATATAATAATAAATAAATATATTAAATATAATAATAATAATAATATAATAAATATTAAAAATAAATATTAATATAATAATAAAAATAGTAAATAAATTTATATAATAACAATGATAACAATAAGAATATAAAATAGAAATAATAATATTAATGTTGAAATAAATTAATCTGAACTGAACTGAACTGAACTTAATAGAACTGAACTGAACTTATTAGAACTGAAATTAAGTCCAAAAGAACAAGGCCTAAATCACATAATGGTGTACACAAGCTAGGCACGCCTATAGCCATGGTCTTATGTTGAAGACATGCAATAACCCAAATTCTCACTTTAGACGGATAGAGATCCGTCTAAAATTATAGATGGATAATGTCCTCTCATAAAATGGAGTGGATAGTGCAAGTGGGTGGAAAATGGATACACCACTGCTTGCCCTCCAACTTACATTTTGTGAGAGAGTTATTATCCGTCTACAGCTTTAAACGGGTAATGTTTATTTTCAATAAGACGGATTGATGCAATAAATTGAGTATTTTTCTCAAAAATATTTACCTTAATTTCATAAATACCACCTAATTTTTAATTTTACAAGAAATAACTTAATGCTTCATATTTTTTCAACTATTATTGAACCCTAACCGTTCAAATTGAACATTCAAGACACTAGCATGCATGCATATAGACGGTGGAGTGTCATGAATGATTTTGGACGACCAGAGCAAAATACTTACTAAACAACACAATAATCCTACTTCAAAAATATAAGACCATGATGTCATGCTTGATTTTGGCTCAAACTTGGTCATTTCTCTTCAATTTTTCACTTAAAATTCATCAACAGCAAAGGTTCTAAATATGAAGATAACTATTAATTGAAACAGTAGTTTATACGAAACGACAGTTGTCTCAACTCTCATTTAATGATTTTTTGTCTTTAGTCTAGACCTAAAATAAAATAAAATAAAGTAGCCGATTTTACATAAATCATTTGCAATCTATGAATAAAACCTCACTATTAAGTGGAAATCCGTTTTAATACGTTAAACATAGTTTTTATGTCCGAGAAATTCTTGGATACATCGGGTGTACCACGTCATCGTACACCTTACTCAATAAGAATATTAAAATTACTCACACTATTAATAAATTAAAGCAAAATCTAAGTGAAATATGATTAAAAGTCTATCATTGATTAGGGCGTACGATAATTTTATACATCCGGGATACCCAAGAATTTTTATGTTCACGTCATTTATTAACCTTTATTTTGATGTCTTATTCTTTTATTTGATCTTCCATATCCTCATATCCATCCTCTACCTATTGAAAGGATAAGAGCTTTGTAAATTTTTTTGCCTAAATATTACTCCGATAGTTTTGCTTGTGAAGCTAAGTCGTACAATCCTTCTTCCACTTTCCCTTTCACTTGCTCGCCCACTTACTTTTTTGCTAGAGAAAGGTCACAAGCTTGTGACGAAAGGATTTGTTGTGCATGATATTTATCTTCAGTTTTTGAACGATATAAGAAATTCATCGCTTTTTATGTTAGAAGATGTAGCTAAAAAATGCTAGTAGTAAAATTAATAACATTACTTTGTGCTATAAAAGTTTCAATAAAATACACATTTTATAACACAGTTTAATTCGCTTGATTAATTTTAAAGTTTGAAAAAAAAATCTCAAATAAAAATATAAGGATGGGTCATTTTTCAATTTAATTTATTTATACAATACGTGTAATTTATTCACATATTGCAATCTACCTAGTATAAAAGCTAGGTTTTTTAGAGAGTTTTGATTGACTACTTAATTTAGGGAAAGAAAAAAAGACTTTTGATATGGGTCCACATATCCTTACCCCACGTTCTCTCAAGGAATTTTATTCACATACACACTTTTAAGAATGAAGAATTTAACAGTATGCTATACTATAGTACTATAGTCTATATCACGTTAAAAAAAAAAAAACCGATGGTTAAAAAAAAAAAAGTACAAGATTTTCCATATTTTCTGACATTTAAGTACCCAGATCTAGATTGAATAAATTGTGAAGATGATAAGGATAAATTGTGAAGATGATAAGGATATTTTGAAAATTTCGAATGTGAACAAAGTTTATTAAAAATATATGTACATAATAGAAAATTGAAAACATTATTAGTTCATAATTGTGAAGATGATAAGCGTATTTTAGAAAACATTACTAATTCATAATTATGAAAAATTCAAATGTACAGAATAGAAAAAAAAACATTATTTGTATATAAAAAATGCAACCAACAGGCAACAAAATATAAAACATTATTAGTTCGTAATTTTATTGAAATTACTTTGAGTTGAAGCAACCAATAAGGAATAAAAAGATCTATAAAAATTGATTCTGATATATAGATCAAAGAAAGTTTTTGAAGTTTAATTAAGGGTATGAAACTATTTACCTAGATAGATCAAATGTTGATGGATCTACAATTCTACATCAATACTGATAAGCATGCATGATGATTCAAAATTAACTTTGAAAATAGAAATGAAATTAAAGAGAGGAGGAGTGAAAATAGAGAACAAGAGGAAATTAAATGTAAATAGGGCGGCGTATGAAATGAACAACTAGAGTAACTAACTTTGGTGAGTTAATTTTCTTCTAGGTGAAAATTATAGCGAGTTATTATTAGCGAGTTCTAGGACACACGCAGTTACGCCTAAATGTGTCAGATACCTATTAACGAGGAATGAGATATCGAATTACTGAAAGAGATTAATTAGAATACGGATTTGGGTGAAAAATGAGAATAAGAGTTATAGCCAGTCAAATTTTAGCTTCAATTATTTAAATTTAATATCAAATATATTTACAAAAAAAGAAAAGAAAAATAGTACGTTAATTATAACTATAAAATATATATTTTATTAAATTTAAATAACGTATCTCGTGTTATACATTTGATGAGATGTCGTGTCACGTTTTCGAATCTGTTTTGGTGCTACCTAAGTGACCATTGATCCTTCTAAAATGAAGGCCACTACTAAATCTTTGTAAAGATTTAGTAACATTTTTACAAAAAAACGTATAAATGTTGGGAAAAGAAAAGTATTTTACAGTATTTTACAGTGTAATAGTTATCGGATTTAACAACTTATTAGAGCAAAATCAAATCTACAAAAATGCTCAAAATTATAATAGGTGAATATTTATTTTTAAAAGATACATACTTTTGGTTTACGACAATAACATGTAGACTTATAATACATCTAAAGTAATTTAGAAATAAATATTTTAAAATTTAGAGATTACTTATCTTTTCTATACAACTTTCAGTAGATGTTATTAATTAATAGATTAAATCGAATTTCTACCGAATCTATATTTCAATATTTATATATATATAGTCAAGTTGTCGATATTCAACTTAGTGCAATTATATATATGTGTCGATCTAACTTTTAACAATATTTGGTATTATTATACACTCAATCTCTATAGTGATAGGGCGTCACGTCACCGGGTGACGCCCAAATTGGGTGTCACTCTCTCACAACCATTCTTTATTGAAGGGGTCCTCACTCATCCCATGTGAGAGGTGGCTCCCAAATTGGATGTCACCCGGTAGCGCCTTTTTATTATTCAACTTTTACTTATTCACTTAGACAGAGAAAGTAGTACTCAGTCCTATTCACTCATTTCTTCCCCTTCCATTTTGCACAAGAAATAAGAAAATAATTTTGGACCACATAAAACACTCTACCTCACATGCAATTGCTTTTGAACCACACAAAACCTTCCAAATAAGGAAAGATGGAAGAAAATCCGACTACCATGAAAACGGAAAGAGGGAGGAAATGAGTGAATAGGAGGGAGTATTAATTACCATCTTCTAAATATCGTAAGTTCAAGAACAACCGTGCATTTTTTACACGGGTCTAAAACTAGTATTGCGGTATTGCACAGTGGTAAAACCATATTTACGTATTCAAAGTACGTACGTAAGTTTCAATTCTTTTCATGCACAAAATTCCTGCCTATTTATTAAAGGAAAATCACCCGTCTGCCTCCTTACCTTCAACAAAAATTTTCACTATCCAACATTTGCTTCACTTTGCAAAAAAAAAAAAACCAACCTAAAACACAAATTCTCAAACACAAACATTTGCATTTCACTTTGCAAAAAACCAACCTAAAACACAATTTCAACACAAATTCTCACTATCAAACATTTGCACTTTACTTTGCAAAAGACCAACTTAATAATCTTACATTCAACACAAATTCTTACTATCAAACATTTGCACTTCGATCACTTTGCAAAAGACCAACCTAATCTCCAAGGTAAAAATAATTATAGAGTACGTACTTTATATTTTGTTGGTAAATTCATTAGTGTTTTATTTATAAATACATTTAGGGCTATATTCTAAAATTTACAAAAGTTGATCACATAGTACAAAAAAAGTTAAGCTCAAATAATGATGTAGCGAATATTTGTATTTCATGGGGGTAGAAATGATATTTCCTCTCATTCACAATGATCTTCACATTGCTTTTACCCAGCTTCTAGTGTGCGATAATTTGACCTTGATTGTCGGCATATATACATACAAATTCGCTTAAAAATTATTTTTATGAATTTTTTACTTGACCCCTCAAAACAACGTAGAAGATTTTTTTTAAAAAAGGGAGGGAGTACTAGATATTATGTTTAGAGATCTTTTAAAAAATGTAAAGTACAAAAAAGGATGGAAAAAAGGATTGAACACACAACCTTTGATGCATTCACATTTCACATTTACATTTCACTGTATTATAATGTTTTAACTTGATAGTAAAAATTATTTGACATAAAATCATGTTGGGTTATAACCCATATAGCCCACCCCCTCCCTCCGCCCCATGATTTCATGCATGCTCATCAGTCATCAGCTCATGTGAAGTGAATGTTACTAAAATAATACTATGACTTCATTCTTGTCCCATTTTTCATATATATTGCTTTCCTTTATAAGTTGAGAAAGTGAATAAGAATAGACAAGTAGAAAATGAAGCGTTGAGCTTGTTTGTGTGGTGTGGACATAGTATATTTGTGACATAGATGATCGTAAAACCCTGAAGGGTAATTTAATTACCAACTGGAAAGGGCTTTTCCTTGTTTGTCATTTCTGTAGATGATCGAGTAATTAAGTTATTGCAGAAATAAGGATTGCATGCATGATTTATCTAAACCTTTAATTTGTGAGTCGTAGTAGATATATTGGTTTATCATTGGAGCAATTAAGTGGCAGATTATTACTAAAATATGGGTTCATCATTTGTTGTTTAAGCTTAATCTCCATTGTTTATTAGTTAATCTCTATGTTCTTTAATGTTTCCAAATATTTATTTGCGTTAGTTTTCATGTATTAGCATTATTAATTAGTTTTGTTTGTGTGTTTATAAGTTGCAATGGACGATATTGTGTTCAATTTGGATATTCCTTATGATGATGAAAGCCCAACTCCTCTTGGAGAATTATTTTGGGAAAAATATGAAGCGTGTTTGGAAGCGATGCGGGTTAGTTGTTCGGATGACGAGCTTTTTCACGGCTTTCATATCACGAACAATAATCCTAATCCGCCGCTCGCGAATTTGGTGTTTGAGCTTCCTTATGATAATCATGTTCTTATAATTATATCCATCAAGTATGAGAGGGTCAAGCGTATATTTTATCGCTTGGCGTCGCGGGATAGGCGACCCGAATATTAATGACGAGCCATGGATTCAATGTAATGATTTTAGGCACGCCATACCCGGTTTCGTACGAGCGAATTTTAATGGACGATATGAGGGTGGTGGTACTGCAAATAATTTCGGCATTGGCAAATCGGGGTTCGAAGGTTACGACAGTCGGTAATTAACTTGTGGTTCAATACTGGCGTAGAAAATAGTTTCCGTGCTCTATGCGTGCTTGTTGCCGAACCCGTGAGATATGAGTTTATAGCTCATGAAATAAGAAATGTCGTAAGTGCCGATGTTTTAGATGAAGTTTTTTTTTCGACAATGATAAAGGAGCTCATCAAAAGCTGGCGCGTTGTATCCAAAGCCATACAAGAGCACTTGACGTCAAAAGATGAGAATCATAAATTTGTGATTCCAAAACCATATCTTCAACATCTAACTATTGATGAAGCAAGATCGATCATTGCGATACTAAAGCGTTGCGGGGTAGCTGATGAAGATTAAAGGGATTGTCCGTGAAGATAATTAGCCGAGGAGCACCCAAATGGCGTGATTTGTTTAAGTTATCAAAACAATTTGTTAGGAGATTACGGTATATTATTGTGATATACCGTAATCAGAATAATATCGATATTATTATGTTTACCTTTATTAAGAGATATTATTATTATATTTAGATCTTTATCCGTACTATAAATACGGAGCTATTGTAAGTTTTGAAAGGAACGAACGATCATCAATAATACTACGATTTCCTCTATGCTTTCCCCTCTCTCAATTGATAATACAATTGGTTTGATAATTGTAGTGCATCAGTCAGTAGCTTCTTTCAAAAACATTAAGCTTGTACTCGTAGAATGTAAAAGTCCGTATCAAATTAAACTTTGGTTTAAATGAAATGTAACTTATTATTATGTAATTTTATGTTGTTTCGAACAGTAATTTTGTCTACTGCTGTTAAACGACTGTAAAAGGAAATGTTTTCTCGTAGATAATGTCTTTCCATGCTCATTATTTATGTGGAATCATAAATTTAGGGTGCATACAAGGAAAGCTTGAAAATTACATGTTCCTATGGGTTCTTTAAAGTTCATAGTACGTATTAATTCGCGGTTGGAGATTGTAATCGGTCGTCGGACTTGTCGTAACATGATCTTACTTGTTGCGCCATTAACATAGTCAATACTGGCATACCGCCTCAAAATGCGGCTGCAATAATGTTGTTGACGACTGAGCAAACAGTGAACTCTACTCTCAGTTTTCTGAGATGCTAGATCTTTAAACACAATTTCTATGATACGATTCCCACAGCGTGTTGTGCATCATTTTTTCATTTATATTACGTACTTGTATAGCTTTGGCTTGTTATAGGATTATTGTGGATAGAGTTTGTGAGAAGGAAATCAAGCTGCTCATGCTATAGCGCATTATTTCTCTTTTGATTATTCCTCCCGAGTTTGGGTGGAGTCTTATCCGGATTGTATTGCTAACATTTTATCGTTCGACCTTGTGAAGGCGTTTAACTAATAAATAATGATCTCATGTCCACAATCCTTGTAGTTGTTATAAGATGATTAAATTATCAGTGTCTTAATTTTGTTGAGACAAATTCTTGTTTCAAACGGACTTTTTACAATAGTTTTTCATCAAAAGGTGACGATTTTAGTTATGGAGTAACATTTTATACTACCATGGTTACTTTCTGTTAAAAATTGACATTTTCTAATCTTAAGATATGATCGTTTTTATAGAGGCCAACGATCTGATAGTATAGGATTTGATTGGTAAAAGTATGGAGTAATTCTAGTGTGTGTCTTTCTGCTTTTAACAGGTTAAAGCAAGCTTTGGTATCTGCGCCGATCATACAGCCTCACAACTGGGATCTGCCGTTCCAGATAATGTGTGATGTCAGTGACTATGCACTGGGAACGGTGCTAGGCCAAAGAAAAGACAAGGCTTTAAATGCAATTTACTATGTGAGCCGAACTCTGGATGAGGCTCAAGTGAAGTACACCACCACTGAAAAAGAGCTGCTAGCTGTAGTTTATGCCTTAGAGAAATTTTGTTCTTATTTGATTGGGTCAGAAGTTACTGTTTTTACTGACTATGCAGCTTTGAGGCATCTCCTCGCTAAGAAGGAGGCTAAACCATGGCTATTAAGATGCATACTCCTTCTCCAGGAGTTTGATTTGCAGATCAAAGATAAGAAAGGACTACCTACGTATTCACGTGAAGTGAAATCAAACCAGATTGTAGTTCTTGCGTGTGTTGGTAATTGAAATTGAGGTGTATGGTTGCGTCCTTGAAGGACTGTCTACGTATTCACGTGAAGTGAAATCAAACCACATCATAGTTCTGCGTGTGTGCCTAAGCTAGCTGTTAAGACCTTAAAGTGTGAGGGTCACAACGGTAAATTCTATTTTGTGACTCGAAAAATTTAATTTAGAGAATTCCCCACGATTATGAGTCGAAGATATATAATTTCTGAAAATGTTCCTTGCCATGTGAGCACACTAAAAAGTTGACCCTAAGGGTAGACTCGGTATGTCCCGTTCCGGGTAGAAAAGTATTCAATGACTCCGTATCTGGGTTAGGGTAAAATGGCTTTGGCATTTTGGAATGTGAAGCTTGGTAATAAGAGGTTTGTTTAACAGATAAAAATCTGGAGCTTGCATTTGTGGTGTTTAGACTAATCGGTTACTGCTTCGGATATGGTACGGAATGAGGTCTCAGGCTTGATGTGACCTGAGCACGAAATGGTTAGTAAATAATGCGGGATCACATTTCCAAGTCTGGAACCTAATGGTTAAGGTGTGATATTACGAGCTTGTTGGAATTCTCAGAATCCTAGATATGTCTCCCTATAACAGTCTCTATAAGGACTTATAGGTGAAGCGATGTTGGTTATGATCTGGAGGAGAATTCCCAAGATTCTGGATATGTCTCCTTGTGGTAGTCTCTAGAAGGACATAGAGGTTAAGCAATGTTGGTTATGATCTTGAGGGAAATCCCTATAACAAATTTAGCATGCCTATGATTGAGCTTGTGTTGGCCATTGATGTACTTAAGAGCCTCATGATCCGAATGGAGTGTAAAGGGCCTTGGTTTCAAGTAGTGACTCCAATGAGTCAAGGCTCTAACAATGACATAGAATTCTTTATCATAAGTGGAATATTTGAGCTTGGAACCTCTTAATTTCTCACTAATGTAGGCAATAGGCTTGTGTTCTTGCAATAACACGACTCCAACGCCAATCCCACTAGCATCACACTCAACTTCAAACAACTTATTGAAATCGGGTAAGGCAAGAATAGGAGACTCACATAGCATTTCTTTGATGGTATTGAAGGCACTCTCAGCCTTATCACTCCACTTGAACTCTCCTTTCTACATACAGTCGATGATAGGAGCCATAATGGTGCTAAAATCCTTGATGAACCTCCTATAGAATAAAGCTAGCCCATTTAAACTCCTCACTTCCGTGATATTCTTTGGTATAGGCCATGTTTGGATTGCCTTAACCTTCTCTTGGTCCACTAATATACCACGGTCAGAGATGATGAACTCCAAGAAATGGACTTCATTTTGCATAAAAGAACACTTCTCTAGCTTGCCATATAGCTTGTGACTCCTAAGTGTTTCAAACAATACTTATAAGTGTTTGATATGCTCTTCCTTGAAAGGACTTAGATCAAGATATCATCAAAGTAAACAACTAAAAAGCTGCCCAAGTGAGGCCTCATGAAGGTGCTTGGTGCATTAGAAAGACCAAAGGGCATTACAACCACTCATATAAACCATGTTTGGTCTTGAATGCCGTTTTCCACTCATCACCCTTCTTAATTCTTACTTGATGGTAACCTTGTCTTTAATCAATTTTTGAGAACAATTTGGCCCTACTAAGCTTATCCAAGATGTCATCAAGCCTTGGTATAGGAAACCTATACTTGATGGTAATGTTGTTGATGGCTCTACTATCCGTACACATCCTCCAAGAACCATCATTCTTTGGCACTAGCAAGGCCGGAACCGCACATGGACTAAGAGACTCTCTCACAAAGCCCTTGCTCATAAGCTCTCCAATTTGTTTTTGTAGTTTGGCTTTAATATCACTCTTATAAGCGGCTTTGTTGAGCAATGTAGCCCCCAAAATGAAATCAATTTGATGTTCAATGCCTCTAAGAGGAGGCAAGCCACTAGGAAGCTCACTTGGAAATACATCATCATAGAAACTGTTAGAACACATTAGATTGATGATGCCAAGTCCCCTTGTTATTTGATTGTTTGCTCTTAGTTGAAATAATTAGTGAATGAAGTAATCAAATGGACTTTCAACAATGATTCAAGATGATCAAGTCAATCAAGGAAGTCAAGACAATGATACTTTCCAAAGCCTTAGTCAATATATGTAAGAGTAAGTGTAACATTCTCATTTAAGTCAAGTAATGGCAAAACCATGCAACGGCATCTGTACCGTGGTTTCGGTACTATCATACGGAGGAGTTTTCGTCCAAATGTTTTTAAGTGTCAAAACTTTGCAAACTTTAAACCTTAAACATTTGAATTTTCAAAAGCTTGAAAACAATCTGAAATTTTGGAGTCACAAGCCCACTTGTCTAAGCCTCTAGATTTGTGCAAACACCTTTTACTAAAATGGCAAAGAAGACTTGTCAAACTTCTAAAGTAAGAAAAGCTTTTTGCCATTTTGGTAAATTGTCACATGTTGAGTGTAGAAGCTTAAGTTTTCTGATTTCTTAAGCCCCAAACCTACAAGTCTAACACTTACCATCACTCAAAGCTATCATTTTAATATTGGATTTAATCTTTCTAAGTGTACTTACCTAAGACTAAATCCACTATAAATAGAGTGTCTTAGTCACATTTATTTCTTAAGACTTCCAAAGCATTTATTGTAAAAACCTTGCAAATCATTTGTGCATTGAAAGCTTTGTTCTTCAAGTATTTGCAAAACGTTTTTCTGTTTTTAAGTCTTCAAAATTGTTTTCGAAAAAGCTGTAAAACCTCCAAGTATCGTTCATTTTGTCTTTGTGACATGATGAGTTTGTTCCATGATTCTCGTGTTAGATCTTCATTGTAATCTCCATGTTCATTTAAGTGAACTCTTGAGATTCAAGATTATGTAACACCTTGAGATAGAACCCATAAACTCTTGAAGCGGAGTAGCTTTAAGTTTGAGTGCAACCGGAGTAGGTTGGCGAGTTATTTTCATTGTAAGGGGTTTAGTAAGTTTGAGTAAATTTCTAAACAAGCAATAAAATAACGGTTGGACGTAGGCCTCGGAGTAGAGGCTGAACCAATTTTTAAAATGTCGTTTGTTTGTTCATTTACTTTTACGTTCTTCCACTTTGCTATTTCTCGCATGTACCTAATCAAGTTCTGTGTCACAGTCACCTATACCGTGACATAGAACTGTTGTACCTCTTGTGAACTTACATTCAATTAAGTTTCTCAAGTCTTGTACTTCAATATTCTTTACTTAAGTTAACTAATTAACCAAGTTAAGAATAAATTTTTAAAAAGGTACACCTAATTCACCCCCTCCCCCTCTTAGGTGTTAAATCGTTCTTAACTCTTCAGAAACCAACAAACTCTTTAACCTCACTAGGAAGGGACATTTATTGCCATTCAAGCAAGTCTTTACCAATTAGAACATAGACATCCTCTTCTCCGTTCAATTCTTGTAACATTTCGGCCTCATTAATCAATAGGACTTCCCTTGAAGGCTCGAGCATGGATGGGTGTGTAGAAGGCTTGATGGACGGTGGTAAGGGTGAGAGAATTATCTTTCTTGAGCCAAATTTGAAAGTATAAGTGTTGTCTTTCCCATGATAAACCGAATCCCTATCAAAATCGCAAGGCCTACCAAGTAGAAGATGGTAAGCATCCATGGGTAGAACATCACAAAAAGCCTTATCTATTTAGTTTTTGCCAATGGAGAATGATACCAAGCATTGCTTATCAACCCTCACCTCGGCCCCTTTGTTGAGCCACCTCAATTTGTAAGGACGTGGGTGGTCTCGTGTAGGTAAGGATAGCTTGTTAACAAGACTGAAATATTTGTTGTCTTTGGTCCATTTCCAAGGGTTGGGGTTGTGTGTGCATTATCATCCAAGTGACTAACCTAAGACCCGCATCTGGCATCACCAACTCATCCTCCCTTTGTTCCACATCCTCCTCATCCTTATCACAAACAAGAATCTCATCATCTCCCCAATGAACCACTTCAAAGCTACTAAGGGCTCTCTTGGTAGGACATTCCTTAGGAAAGTGACCATAACCTTGACATTGGAAGCATTTTTTGAAGCCAACGGTTTTTCTTTGTGAGGATTCGGGTGCTTTACCTTTGTCAAACATAGGAGTTTTGGTTTGAGTGTTGGTTTCCTTGGGTTTGGTCTCGACAAAGGGGGGGTCTAGGGGCTGTTTTGGGCATTACTTTTAAGCTAGTGGTATTCGCCTTATCCATCTTCTCAACCCTTAAGGCCAAGTTCACAGCCTCATCAAAGGATCAAGCTTGGTGCATTCTAACTCTACTAGCAATTTTATCATCTAATCCATCCACAAACCTAGCAAACTTTTGTTCGGGTTTCTCATTCATTTCACATTGCAAAGTGATTTGTTCAAAGGTTCTAAGGTAGGATTCAAGGGATTTTTGGTCTTGCTTAAGTTGTGTGAGCCTAATGAACATATCTTGGGTGTAGTCTTTAGGCACAAACTTATCTTTAAGCTTCTTTTTCAACTTTAGCCAAGACTTCATAGGTTCCTTACCATCCCTTCTTATTTGGTTCTTTAAGTTCTCGTGCCAAAGTGAAGCATAGTCTTTAAGTTTTAAGATGGCAACTTTAAAACACATAGCATCCGAGTATGCTATAAACTTAAAGACTCTTTCAATGGTTCTAAACCAATCTATCAAATCCTCGGGGTTTAAACTACCATGAAAATAAGGAATTTCTACCTTTAAGTCTTTGTTGTGCTCTCCTTGAAAGGCCTCGACCTCCGAGTCATGCCTGAGCCGAGGAAGGGGGAAAACGTGAGGGCTGAGAAGGATCGACCTAGGATTGGGAGAGGGCCACACCGAGTGCGAGAGAGAGTGGCAGAGACTCAGTCACAGCAGCCGGTACCACCACAATATCCGTTTCCTGGTTACCCTTCTTTTGATACCCCGGAGATGCGTGAGAGCTACCTTGCTGAGAGGGTGTCCTCCACCTTGATGATCTGGAACTTGCATGAGATGGCGTATGTGTTAGCAATCATGTTTTAAATATCACATATTTTGGTTTAAAGTTTTAGTCATAAAAACTGAAGGATCTTATGCATGCAAAACAAAATACAAGAGTGAAAAAAATCGGTTACTTACATATGTATTTTCGGCTATTAGGGCACTAGTAAGGTCTCCTACCTTACTTAGTTCTTGAGCTTTCCTAATGGATGAACAAGATTCAAATATAGAATCTCTTCTCAAGGATTGTACCAAGATAATCACTCATAATACTTTTACTAATTTGTTACTAGAAATTAGTAGAAGTACCCTAAAATTAACAACTAATATTATTGTATACTACTACTAGTAATGGGAATAATATTAGAGATATGTGAGTTATTCTTTCATATTAGTTCTTCACAAGATCTAGAGAGAATGTTAAGAAATTATCCATATAATTATGTTTTAACAATGAATAATAAACTACACTCCTTGAGTGTGTTTTGGAGGCCACCGGTTTTTAGCCTCATGGGGGAGAGGATTTATCTTCTCAAAATCCCTTTTTCTCTTATCCAAGTATGGGGTAAGGTGTTCTTCTTGTTTTATGCAAAAGGCACATCATTATGTCCTTAAGCATGCTTATTAAAATAATTGATAAAACAACACCCACTATCACCTTCTTAATTTCGGTTTTACCTCATAATAGGTGACCTCCATTTTAACTTTGTCAATTGTCAATTTGTGTAGTGTGACAAATTGGACATGTTGCTAGACATGTCATTCAAATAATGCATCTTTAACAACTTAAAAATCATTATGTAAATGAAATAAATCACATACAAAAATTAACTAGTAATTCACAATTACCATTATTTAAAATAGGTCATATAATTATAAATCACAACTACTTGTATTTATAATAAACAATTCATTCTTATTTCAATTGTTTCATAAACAATAAATAAACCTAAGTAATAAAACAATTTAATTACTTAGCACGAATCTTATTTAATCGAATTACAATAAGATACGTAATTTCACTCACAAAATCATCCGTTCAATTTTAAGGAATTAATTAAATTGTATCGACATACAATTAATTAATTAATCAATTAAGAGTGTTACCCTAGAGGTATGACCTTAAAGGATCAACTGATCACCACCGTCGCACGACATTAATGTCAAACTCTAGTCAGCCAATCATTACCGATTAATGTGAATCGGTTGACAATAAAATGTTACATTCCCTTATGTATTTTTAATATGAGATTTAAACATGTGATCGCATTATTGTCGAGGACACATACTCCAACAGTATGTTCAAGGAATTGGGACCTCGGGACCTCATCCGGTTTGGTGGAGGGGAGTCGGGAACAGCAGCGGGGTTTTCCACTCTTATGGAGTGGACATGTCGACTTGGGGAGAGCCTCAGGCGTACCCTTACGGTGGATTGACCCCTTGGTACGTGAGGCCAGATGCTGGAGCCGGTGGTGATGCGGGTCTTGGTACGTTGGGAGCACGGACTTCGAGTGGTGGTGGAGATGAAAATGTCGTGATGGACGAGCAGCGGCAGCAGGAGTGATACTCCGTTCCTTTCTTTTATGTTTGTAGTTTTTATGGATGTTAGTTGTTTCGGTTGGTACTTTATTTTGGAACTTGGTTGTATCGGTGGCCATAAGGCCGTACTTGCTTATTTTGAACTTGTTTTACAGGATTGGTGGTCGGGATATCATCCCGACTCGTGGTTATGCGATTATATAGCTTGTGTTTGAAATTTAGAGCATTTTTTACCTGAAGCCACTCGATCGAGTGACCCTCACTCGATCGAGTAGCTGCAGGTGTGTCTATTGGAGGGGTATTTGTGGGAAATAATCTGTATACTTTCCTTTAACATGAAGGATTATAACGATATAATGAAGACTAGGTTTAAACCCGTGAAATTCACGGGTCTGTTTTATATATTTTAATATAGTATATTTGTAATTTAAAGCTCCTATTACTACTTTTTATTATTATTACTTAATTAATAATGATAACATTCATTTTATGATGCGAATCTTATTTGTAATATAGTTACTTTTATATTAATTTTACGATGATAAATTTCAACTTTGTTTTTTTTTTCTTTTACCAAGGAATGGTCAGGTATTGAAATCGTCTCAAAGTGTGAAACCATCTTACGTACTCCCTCCTATTCTATATATTCTTCCCCTTTCATTTTGCCTCAAAAAATAAGAAATTAAATTTGGACCACACAATACACCCTACCCCACATGCCATTGAATTTGGACCACACAAATCAACCTAAAAAAGGAAATAGGGAAGAAAACCCGAATAACCGAATATGGAAATAGGGAAGAATATATAGAATAGGAGGGAGTAGTAATTACTGTTTATAGTGGCTAAATTAACATATGTATTTCCATTGCAAAGTATAAATTAACACTCATTATACTAATGAGATTTCATATTTGTGGGCTGGTCTTGATTCATGGTCTAAATTTGCCAATATTCTTGTTGGATCACCCGTTTGATGTAGGCTAGCAAGCCCGCTGCATATTACGTCATCAAATTCACATCTTGATTTCAGAGATAACAACAAACTTAGAGGTCCCGTTATTCATGTCAATCACACGAAACTTTACCTAAAATCTGAAAACACACACATTTTTGTATATCAGATATTATAATTTTAATATTCTTATATAAAAGTCAGTATTACGGAATAAGACAGTCACCTTGAATTCTTGGAATGCTTGTTTGAGCCGGTTATACTCCCAAGTCCCACTGCCCTTGTCTCGTATGGCGGAATAAGAAAATCACCTTAGATTTTTGGAATGCTTGTATATTCGAAATAAAATCATTACCTCTTGTATGGTGGGGTTGAGATAGAAGCGAGTATCATGTCTCATAGTTGTCACTCTGTTTTCGTCTATGTAGTTTACCAAATTGTTGTTTGTGTTTCGCATAGTCATTCCAAACTGAGCATGGTGATCTCCGCCATAAGCATGTTCGTTTTTGAAGTGATGTATGGCGACATGAGTGCAAATAAAGATTAAAAGGCATGGTTGAAATAAAAAATTGTGTTTTAGAGTCGTGAAATATTAATGCTGACTACTGAGAATGATTTTAGCCTTGTTTGACATAAGAAATTTATAGTCTTTTTTTCCTTCTATTAATTTGAGCGTGATTATAAGGAATATACTCGTATTATGGAATAAATCTCGAGATTAGGGGAGATAATTGAAAATGTTGAATTATTGAAAAAATCTCAACAAATTTGGAAAAGATAATTATTAATCATCATATGTTGGATAATATATAGAATATTCCAATGCACATTCCATTTTATGCCACTAATTTGATATGTTTCCGGTTTTTTCATGATTTTATTTCAAGCCATTGACTATAATAATTCTTTATTCTATGGCATGAATTTGTTATGCTAACGTTTTTATGATTTTTCTTTTATTGCAACAATTAAGTATTAGCATCTTATGCTGCCACATAGGATTGTAATGTAAAAATAGGATGCCACGTCGTTTTTTTGGCTATTGCATTAGAGATATATATGATGATCTAAGGTCATAAAATAAAATACATAAACATAAGTAAAATGATTTAGAATTAACCTCGGGTCCTAGCAAAATTGGCCTAAGAACAATATCAAAATTGATATTCGCCTATTAGTTGCACCCAAGACAATCTAAGATATACCCTTTGATTATGCTAGAAATCAATCTAAAATTTTCTGTAAAATTTTATTGTCTTTGTGTTTTGTGATGAGAAAGAGGAGGCAAGGTCAGAAAAAGAATTAGGTCAGAAATAATTCTCTACCTTTCTTTTTATATAGACCAAAATCCGAAATCAATTAGGAAAGAAATATATCTCCTAATTTTCGGCCAACATTGACCGAAATAAGGAATAGAATTTCCTTATTTTTGGTCTTTCCAAAAATATATAAAGTGTGTTAAATTGTCATCTAGTGAGGATCGAACCCATGACCTCTTGGCTTGTGTACCCTCACTATTACCACTATGACACATTCAACTTGTTGATGTTAAATACAACTGATTATATTTAACTACGAGTTAACAGATTAATTCTTTCAAACTAACCTTATATATATTTAATTAAATATAACTTATTATATTTAATTTACGAATTGACAGTTAATTCGTCTCAACTTAATATTATTTAATTTTCATTAAATAATTATCTCATCACCACATTGACTAACTTTTTAGTCATTTTGGGCATCAATGTAATTATATTTCTATAACCACATTTCTCAAATACGTCCTATAGGTGTGACCTTTAGGGACCAGTTGATCACCGCCATCTGTATGATAATAACGTCAAACTTTCTAGCAAGCCAACCGTTATTAGGTAAACGTTAATCAACCGATTAAATATACGAAGTATACCCTTGTGAACCCGTAAGAGATTTACAAATGTTATCACACTAATTTGTGGAGGACACAAGCTCCAACAAACTCCCACTTGTCCTCACAAGTGTATGTGCGATAACCGATTCTCATATCCTTTAAAATTTCTCCCACTCAATGTAAAACAATTTGCAAATCCGAATTCACAAAGGTCGTATTTTACAAGCGATCGGTATCAAGAGTGGTTTTCCCGACTAGAGAGTAACTTAACCGATAAACGAATCAACATTCGAGCATGGCCATGCATTTGATTCAACTCCTCGAGTGGCCCCGAGAAATAACTATACCGATAAGGGATGTATATTTTCCTCAATTCAAATCTTGCAGATGTAAGCACAGTATGAAATGACCCAGAAAAAATCTACTTAGCCCCGATTACGCATGAGATCGTGAGAAAGAAACCAAAGTCACCCAAAGACTGCCTTAATCTCAAGAGACAGTTGATAGTCAAAAGAATCGACTCTAGGTACACAATAGATGTCCTATCCACGACCTGGCACCGAATGTTATAAAACATTTAAGACTCCATTACGTTGTCACAAATAAAAATTGTCCTACGAGGTATCGTCATAATCTCGTTTCTGTGATCGATTAGTCAATCGTTTAACTTATGGCTCGTTGAACCCACCATCAATCGACTGCACAATATAATAGCCGGAGTTATCAGCTCACATTGGCGATTACAGACCAAAACAAATATAATGTAATTCAGTTCACTTTGTGGAGTTCAATGTTGTCAGTACAATCCACATGAAAAACAAAATATTATATATATAAAACGATGAAGTTATAAATAATATATGAAAAAGATAATGTATCAAATCCATAATCAAGTACTACAACTCAGGAACATGTTTAATTCCCATGGAAATGACGTGCCCTACATGCTTATCATAATTCAACGATTCAGTAGTAGAATCTGCTACAACACACTAAGAGTGAAGACGAACCGGACTGAGATCCGTTTGGAAGCTAGCATCTGCGTAACCGGTTGCGCATAGCTTAGTATCTCCTCCATAAGTCAATACCCAATCCTTAGTCCTCCGTAGGTACATGGATTCTTTTGGTACCGACTCGTCATACTCAATGCATATGCCACTTCTGGACGTGTGCATATCATGGCATACATGATTGATCCTGTAGCTGATGCATAAGGAACACGACTTATGCGCTCAACCCCTTCAGGCGTCGTGGGTGACTGAGACTTGCTCAATCGCATCCCGCACGTCATTGGAAGGTTCCCCTTCTTGGAGTTGGTCATGTTGAACCTCTCAAGAACCTTATCCAAATAAGACTCCTGACTAAGTGATAACATCCGTCGTGATCTATCTCGGTAGATACGGATTCCCAAAATGCGTTGTGCCTCACCCAGATCTTTCATCTGGAAATGGTTCTTCAACCATTCTTTAACCGAAGATAGGAGAGGAATGTCATTCCCAATCAAGAGTATGTCATCGACATACAATATCAAGAATACAATCTTGCTCCCACTCGACTTGATATATAAGCATGGTTCTTCGACCGATCGAGTGAAACCATACTCTTTTATCACTTGGTCGAAACAATGATTCCAACTCCGAGAAGCTTGCTTAAGTCCATAAATGGAACGCTTAAGCTTGCATACTTTCTTAGGATGTTTAGGATCTATGAAACCTTCGGGTTGCACCATGTACAACTCTTCCTCCAAATAACCGTTTAAGAAGGCGGTTTTCACATCCATTTGCCAAATCTCATAATCATGAAATGCGGCAATCGCTAAGATTATCCGAATTGAACGTAGCATGACTACAGTTGCAAAAATCTCATCATAATGCAATCCTTGCACTTGAGTGAAACCTTTTGCCACAAGTCGTGCCTTATAGATATCAGGTTGCGCGTCTACAGAACACTTTATTTTGTAAAGCCATTTGCACTGTAGAGGTTTTACCTTATTAGGTAAATCAACTAGATCCCATACGTTATTCTCATACATGGAGTCCATCTCGGATTGCATGGCTTCAAGTCATAGCTTTGAGTCGGAACAGGCCATAGCACCTTTATAGGTTGCGGGTTCATTACTTTCTAAAAGTAAAACATCATTCTCCTCGACTATACCAATGTATCTGTCCGGAGGATGAGAGTCTCTACCCGACCTCCTAGGTTCCTCAGGAATATTAACCGTATCATCAGTTGGAGGTACAGCTTTCTCCATCTGTTCCTCGGTTGTTGGTTCTGGAATCTCCGACAGCTCGAAGGTTCTATTACTCGACTTGTTCTCGAGAAATTCTTTCTCTAAGAACGTCGCACTAGCCGCAACAAATACTCGATGTTCGGTTGGCGAATAGAAGTAATGACCAAATGTTCCTTTTGGATAACCTATAAAGTATGTCTTGACCGATCGCGGGCCGAGCTTATCCTCGTGTCTCCACTTGACATAAGCCTCGCAGCCCCAAACCCGAATAAAGGACAAGTTAGGTACCGTTCCCTTCCACATTTCATATGGAGTCTTGTCGTGACTTTAGACGGACTTCGGTTAAGTATAAGAGCGGTGACAAAAAGAGCATAACCCCATAATGAATCAGGCACTACGATGTGACTCATCATGGATCAAACCATATCAAGTAAGGTTCGATTTCTCCGTTCGGACACACCGTTTAATTGAGGTGTTCCAGGTGGAGTTAACTGTAGAGCGATTCCACAGTCTTTCGGTGTTGATCAAACTCATTTGAAAGATATTCGCCACCCCGATCTGAACGGAGTGCTTTAATCTTTCTACCCAGTTGGTTCTGTACCCTATTCTGGTATTCCTTGAATTTCTCAAAGGACTCGCTTTTATGCTTCATTAAGTAGACATATCCGTATCTACTCAAATCGTCCGTGAAAGTGATAAAATATCTATAGCCATCTCTAGCGGTAATTGACATAGGTCCACATACGTCCGTATGTATGAGTCCTAATAGGTCACTAGCGCGCATTCCAACACCTTTGAAGGAAATTCGAGTCATCTTGCCAATGAGACATGATTCACACGTGCCATATGCGAGTAAAATCCGAATGAGGGAATAGTCCCATTATTGACGAGTTTCTTTACGCGTTTCTCATTTATGTGTCCCATTCGACAATGCCATAGATAGGTTTGATCTTTGTCACCAACCTTTAATTTCTTATTATTCATGTGTAATACTTCCGTGGTTTGATCTAAGATATAAATTCCATTCATGGAAACTGCTTTGCCATAAATCATTTCATTAAAAGAGAAAATACAACTATTATCCTTTATTGAAAATGTAAAACAGTCTTTAGCAAGTACGGAAACAGAAATAATGTTCTTAGATAAACTGGGTACATAGTAATGAATTGATTATTTAAAGATAACTCAAAACCACTAGGGAGTTGGATTACATATGTCCCCTTCGAGGGCGAAAGCAACTCGTGCTCCATTCCCGACTCGCAGTCCACATCACCTTTTTCGAGAGGTATGATGTTCTTTAGGCCCCGCAAATGATTACACAGATGAGAACAACAACCAAGTATCTAGTACCCAAGTTCCGAAACTTGCATGGTTAATCTCAATCATATGAATATAAGATGACATACCAACGGGAGCGACACGGCCGCTTTGATGTCCTCACGGTAGACGGGACAGTTCCTCCTCCAATGTCCAGTCTTGTGACAATGGTGGCACTCTATGTCACCGCCCTTGCTCTTTGTCTTGCCCCGTGAGCCACTAGTCTCACCAGGCCCACTCTTACCGTTTCTGGACTTCTTAAACTTTGGCTTACCTACGCCTAGGTCGCCATGAGCCTTGCCCTTACCTTTACCTTTGTTGTGAATCGTGAGAACATCCTGCTTCATGCTCCCACTCAATTTCATATCCTTCTCGGTCTGTACGAGAAGGGAGTGTAGCTCATGAGGACTCTTTTTCAAGTCATTCATGTAGTAGTTCGCCCTGAAAAGGGCAAAACCATCGTGAAGAGAATGAAGCATTCGGTCAATGACAATGCTCTCACTGATTCTACAATTCAGTGACTCCAGTTTCTCGACATTCTCAATCATGTGAAGAATATGTGGGCTAACCGGTTGGCCCTTCTGGAGTTTCGCATCAAAGAAGCGACAGGTATGCTCATATGTAACGATTCTCGGTGCCTTTGAGAACTCGTTAGTGAGCGTGGTGAAAATCTTGTTTGCACCTTGGGCAATGAAGCGTCTCTGCAAATTGGTTTCAAGATGAGTACGTTCTTTATCGCACCCGCTTCCATAACGAATTCACTATAAACGAGTGACTCGTTGACTCCTGCATTTGGGCCTGGGTTGACCGGTATTGGCTCAGTTAAATACCTGAGCTTACCGTCGCGATGGCGACATTCCGTAGTGCCGCCTCCCAGTCCGCAAAATTGGACCCATCATTCTTCAGTCGAGTGGACTGATTCATTTGGTCCATGAACATTTTAAGCCAGGAAGAACGATCTAGTGTGGCACTAGGCATTGGGATTGCGTTATTTCCAGCCATTTGTTGTAACAGTATTATTAATAATAAGCGTGTTCTACACTGCGATAGAAGAATAAAATAATAAGCATGCATCGTTTTTATTTTAAGTCTAATGAACTAATGTCATAACGCGAAGACTCAAAAACATTTATACAATTGACCTCCCTCAAGAATTATATAAATGACCCCAAGACTCAATTCTCTGTAAATTGATAAGCTAACTTGTTAGCTAATTCTACCGTTAGAATTCTTGGTCGATAAATTTCTGTAAATACTATCTTTAGTCCATCATAATCACGAGAAACTCTTCGGACTACAATGTTGAGGTAAACTAAGTCAACACAACTACTTACCCAACGTAGAAGGGGCCATATTAGGCCTACCGACGAAGAAGGGATTCATAGATGTTTGCCCTTATAAAGACTAATCTCAATTTCCGTTTTAGAGGAAGATCACATCAACTTTTTAATTCATTTTAAGTGAACTATAATCTAGCATGCGAGAATGATTTAAAGTAAGGTGATGGCTTAAAGACTGTGACATCTGCATGTCCATGAAAACTAACATACAACCTATATGAGTCAATTTTCATGCATTTTAGTAGTAGGTGGTTTGGTTTTAGGCGGAATATGATGCAATTACTAGCATGTGAATGAAAAGCAATAAAATGAAAAACGTAAAAAAAAACAGTAAAAGTCCTAGTGTGGCCTATCCTATCAAAATGAACAATAAATACAAGTTTGGAATCCATCCTTGGACCCGAAAAGCTTGTCTTGATGTTCCATCTTGATCCATGTAGCGGGAGTAAGCTTGTATCTTCATCTTTAGTCTTCTTTGAAATTACAATAATTAAAATTACATAATTGACCTATTAATTATATTCTAATTTCAAAACCCAAAACTAAAATAAAGGAGATTCGAGATCTCATAATTACATAAAAATTATGTTTCCTTCATTACGAAAACATAATTGACTAAGGCCACACTAAGTATTACAAATTACAACCGATTGCAAAATTAAATACGTAAATAAAATTCATTCATTCGATTCATTCAATCATAATTAAAAGCATCAACTAAAAATAAATTAAACATACATAATACAATAAATTAATTATGTTGATTAATTTATCCAAACCACCTATTTAAATTAAATTAAGTGACAATTCCGCAATTTAATCACATTAATTTCATACTTAATCCATATTATACTTGTAATATGAATTCTATCCGTCAAAAATTTTAAACTGCTTTAAAATAACTCGGTATCATTAAATTGTGAACCGATTCACAATAACTAATTGGCCAAAATAAAGAAAAATAAAATCCAATTCTCTAAATTTGTCTCGGCCAAAAAAAAACGAAAAGTTTTTTTTTTTTTTTTGTCACGGCTGAAATAAATAAAAAAAACAACTTCTTTCCTATTCTAATTCGGTAAATAGGAAAAAAAACAAGGGAAAAAAAACTTTCCAAAAAAAAAATTTCTCTATTTTTTCGGCAAAAAATTAGTCTAAGGGCTAGGGGAGCCATGCATAAAATAAATATGTAACATGATAAAATAGGTTAATAATAATATTGTTCAAATTGCTTCTATCGCATGCTTGTGCCACAACGTTTAATCTTTGTTTAAGGCCTTATTCAATCGATTAAGTTTGTTCATTCGTTCTATAAGTCGAGAGGCACGGAATTGAATTAGACTAAGCATGTATAGTAGGACGACCTAGTCATGGACGAGAGTTTCTCTAGCACTCAGTCTATGGTTGACACTAATATCGTAAGGTGGGTGTCTCTAAGCCTAAGCAATTGACAATGTTATTAGTACCGAATTTATCATAATCATATGTTTACCTTTGCATGTGTGACCCGAACCCATTAGACTCCATTTTATTATATAATTTACATTACAACCTTTGTTAATCATTTAACAACAAAACCAAACTAAAAACGAAATCGACCTTGATAAGAATCTCTCCATAGCATTTCACAACGCAATTCCCGTTTTCTTGTGGTTCGACCCATATTACTACATTTATTTGTGTTTAGGGAATTTATCTTTGCATAGGTACACGACAAGCCTATCTGTTAGAGATGAATAAGGGGTCATAAACGTGATAATAAGTATTCTATCTTAATTATATGAATGAATATTATTAATTAGTCACATATTATCAAATGAAAGTTTCTTAGTGATTCTACATTGTCGCATGTCTTATACATATGCTCAAGGTAGCTTTTTTATATTAGTGTATAGATATGACATGTAGATTATGATAGGTAATTTAGCATGCCTTTAAGTTAGATATATAGATTTTGTATTTAGATTATAGAGTTATTGATTTTACATACACAAAAATGGAGCAAGGATAAATGTAATGTAAAAGGTTTGCATGAGAGTGGTTTATAAATTATCTTATGAAATTAAAATAAGACATATAGTTGATGGTTAATAGTTTGGCTTACTTTTTAATTATATTTATAGATTATTATTATTATTATTATTATTATTATTATTATTATTATTATTATTATTATTATTATTATTATTATTATTAAATTCACTTTGCATGAGAGTGATTTAAAAATTATCCTATGAAATTAAAATTATCTAAATCTAGTTTTTTACCATTAATTACGAGAGTAACTTTTAAATGTGGAATTGGTAATTTTTTTTTCTCATGTTTATTATTATGCTAGTATTTCCACGTTGACTATATTTTACCACGTCACAATAAATTGTTGCCATGTCACATTTGTGTACGTGGCGTTTAATGTCTAGCCTTTTAATAATATTTATAGATTAGCATTTTATATATTATATATATATATATATATATATATATATTTAATAAGGTAATTATGAGTCGGGATTAATAAGTTACTAGTATTGGTGCCCGGCTTCGCCCGGGCTACCTCTACTTACCATTAATTTTTTTTCAGTAAATAAAATTACTTAAAGTTTCATAACCCATAAATTTATCATTAATATATTTTTCAATGACATATCCTAAAAATATGATGAAATAAATTTGAGACAAATTCACTACTCCCGCTATTAATATCTTACTCTTATTAATGAAATAATAGTAATAACATTTCACTACTTCCCCGTAATCATTGTTACTTTCACTACTCCCGCCGTAATTATTGTTACTGCCACTATTGCCGCATTAATATTGATAATTTCACTACTCCCGCCGTAATTATTGTTACTTTCACTATTGCCGCATTAATATTGATTATTTCACTACTCTCGTTGTTGTTTCTACCACTTTCACTAATCTCGCTGATAATATTGCTACTTTTACTATTCATATCATATAACTATATCCAAACTACATTCTTTTCTTTACTGACGAAATTACGTTTAGTATTTAAGCATGCAATTTTAAGAGGATTATATATTTATATAAATATATTACATATATGCATTAAATCAAATCAAAAGAATTATGCAATATTATATATTATGGAATCTAAGTTGAATTATTTATAACCTACTTATATTATATTTTTGTATGTTAAATAATTAACATCTCTATACATCTAATAAACTATAAAGTTTATTAATGAAATTGCATAGATTTCCATACTCTTTTAAAAACCCAAAAGGGACTTACTGTAGCTGTAACAGTGTTTCTAAGCATTTCTACCCATTCTGCCCCTACCTTTGTCTTTTATTACTTGCCTGCCCTTTTTTCGCCTCTTTTACATCTCATTCTCCTCTCTTCCTCATTCTCCCTCTTAAACCCGTCTCTCCTGCACTCACTCACTCTAAATTCCTTTTTGTTTCCATCTCCATCGTCACACCACCATTTTCGCACCTTCTCCTCTTCTCTCTCTTTTCATCAATTTACGATTTCCGTACTACTTAGTACTTACCTTTGTGAGTTTTGCTATGCGATTAGAATAGTTGTTCTTGAAGACAATTGAAATCATCGAGAAGCACTACTACCACTTTCCCCCTTTCATCTACTTTTGGTAGATCAATCACGGGTGATTTTCCTTGATTCCTCTTTTTTTTTTGTCTTCCTATTTTATAGAGTTGTAAAGCATATTCTTCTTTCTTCGAGTTGTGATTATCTTCCTATATGTTACCTATTGGGATGGATTATTGATTTGTGAGTTAGTTTAAATAATTTAGGGCTTCATTTGATTGCATGCAATGATCTGGACTTTTTTTAAAGGTTTAAGTATAAGTGACTACTACAATGCATTGATTTCGCTTGCCATGGTAGTGAAGAAATCTATGCATTGGATCATTTTTAGTTTTGGAATTTATGTAGCTCTTTTGCTCCTGGACAAGCATCTTTAAATGAATTCTTGTGAAACTATTGTGAGATTAAGCAATAAAACCTTGTGTGAATCCTCTTTGAAGATAATTAACTCGGTAGAAATTTACAAATTACAATAAATATGATGGATTCATGTCTTTCAATCTATTACCATGGTTTTTTTTTGCCATTATAATCGTTGATAGGTTGGTGTAATTAGCAGGACAATAATACAAAGATTAAATAATGGTTGATTTGTTCGAGTCAAGACTCAAGATCATCGATTCATTGTTAGGGGTAGCTCTTGTGTTATATTAGTTTGTGTGTGTTTGTTGATTTATTTTGCTCAGGATGCCTGTCTCCATTCTTCTGTTTTTTGTTAGCACTTGAACTTTGAGTTTAACAGCTAGATCGATGTATGGCGTAAAGACAAGTGGCTGTAGGTGTTTTCTATATTGTGAAATAGCAGTCGGTCAATTTTATTCTCAGGTTATTTCATTATGTGTCATTCAGAAAAACCTTTGTGTAGTTTCAGTCTCTGAGGAAATCCTGTGTACATTCGACCTCCTTAACATGTCGTAGACTGCAAGCCTTAAGGTATAGTAGTAATGCCGTGTAGATATAATCCATATAATGATACAACGGTACGTGTTGGAGAACTCATGTTCATAACTACAAATAAAAAAAGTTCACTTGAGTTCCGTCAATTTGTTAATATGTCGTTCTTACTTTAACTTGATGTTTTACTGAGGCTTTGTGTTCAATTATTCTATTTTGTTGAGTAGGGAAAGGCCATCAACAGTTGACCGAGAAAATAGAGGTTCAACTCATTTAATTTAGGCCCTTGTTCTCATTTTCAGGAACATTAATTGAGCACCTGACTCATTAACTTTCTAATATGCTGAAACCAATAGGTACCAGTGGCAGCTATCATTGCCATGGCCTACAATCGTGCTGATTACCTGGAAAGAACTATTAAATCGATTTTGAAGCATGTGTCTCGTTCCACGTTTAGCATCTGTACCCATTGGCCACCACTCAGTGTTTATGTGTGAAATATTTTAGTGACCTTGATTCTATATTCTGATCAACTAATCGTTCTTTTCCAGATATCATAGCAACGTTGCGTCAAAGTATGCGCTCTTTATATTTCAGGCATATATTTTGGTAATGATCTACCCTTCTACTGGAACAAGGATGTGTTAAGTAATGATTTGTAGAATTAAGGTGTACTGATGTTGCAGGATGGACCAGACCCAAATGTCAGAAACAAGGCACTTACTTTTGACCAGATGACTTACATGCAGGTAAGAAACTATGCTTAAATTTTGTTTTGGCCTGAATTTCATAGTACCGAAATTTCATTTCCATTTTATTCACCAATTGCGATGTTTATCATGAATTCAATCTTAAATTATTACAGCACGCGGATCATGAAACTATTCATGCAAAGAGGCTTGGGGAGTTGATTGCTTACTATAAAATTGCACGTAGGTTTCTTCATTTTTTTAATGGTTATTGATAATATCAACCTGATAGATTTTGCTATCAACGCAACCATTACAACTGAAAATGACGAACTCATTTTTTCATGTCTCAATCACGAAGTCATTTGAAAATGAAATGGTCACATAGTCGAAGTTAATTGACAGAATATATGGTTGAATTTTTGACACCCAAAAATTCTTGACAAACTGACTTTGTCCTCAGTTAGACCCCATAGAAATGCCTTTACGAGCTGATATTTCAGCAGAATATATGCAAACAAAAAGCACAATTATCATTGCAAAAGGGCCATGACAAATGGAATAGATTCACATCTAACAACTTGAGTTATTAGCTTTTACGCCATCTGGGTGTTTGATAATGTTACTTTTGGTTGATTTTTGACAAAAATACTTGCTTCGGAAAAATATTTTGTCTAGGAGGAATTTCAGTCTTTTAACAAGGTTGATCAAGTACAGGGGAGGAACAACTCGATGTGTTCAATGAAGTATGGTATACTTTCCTACTGAACACCGGGCAAGCTGAAAAAGGTTCAACTTCATGCTTAACAACAAATTATTATTCTTTGATCAGATTGTTACCTTTCAATAACACGACATGTGTGCTATTGGCAGTGATCGAGGTCATTGAGAGACGACTTTAAGAAAGAGATGATGTGCTCTTTTTGTGTGGCGTCTACTGGTATATGTTTCTATAACTTAAGCAAACTTCTTTAACTGATTTTGTTGCGTGACTGTGTGAGTGCTACACCTATGTACTGTGTACACTACTAATAACTGTATAATAGTGGCACATAATATGAAATGCGTACCATGGTGTGGTACAATACTTTCCTTGTTTAGCCAGATTGTTAGGAATGCCAAAAATGAAAAATATACACCCTTTTACTTTATTATATGCACTTCTATGCTTTGTGTTGCGTCATTAATTTTGTGGTAGGATAGAAATGTTGAAATTTGGAATTATGCTAGATTAAGAAATGAGATTTATGGAATCTTAGTGTGGCTGTACATTTCATTAGAATTTGCCCAATTGCCTAATCAACAAAAGTTTCAGATGGCGGAGATGCGACACAAAGTAGGATAGAGTGCTCGGGAAAATGATTGTAGTCGAAAGGATAAGAGAGTAGTTAATGGTTGAATCATTTTTTTTTATTGTGTATTAGAAATCTGAATTGTCATATGATGATACATTGGTTGTTCCTTGCTCGGGTAGTGAATGAAACTTGTAGTCGGTCGGTGATTAGTCTTGACGAGAATGATGCTAATGAGCCGAATCAAAGTGATTGTTCTAATTGGAGATTTTGTTGACATTAAAAGGGTCACATACCTTATATTTAAGCCATGGTTCAGTGAAATTTCTGATGAAATAAATAAGGATATAAAAGAGCATGAAAAATTGGTGGGTGATACATCTCGGCAAGATTTGCATGATGCTATGAGTTCATCACTACTTCATCTGTTCCGGTTGCCGAGGATTCAGAACACCATTCTGGTGGTCTTTATAATGGAGAGTTGGATAATCACTTGGATTTATTCACTCATAGGTTTTATCACATTGCTTGTTTTTAGCGTTAAAGATGTCTCTTTAAATGATTTTGAAACATGAGCTATGATATTATAAGTCTCGGACCAGGGAGGCTTGTACGAAAGAGTTGCATCAAGCAGGGCCAAAATTCTTGCCTTGATTAGTCTTATCATCCATAGATTTATTATTTCCTCAATGTTTTAGTGTGTATTAGATGAACTGAAAGGGAAGAGGAGAACAAAGGCAATGGTGGTGCTAGGGAAAATTTAAATTGATCACCCATCTCTTCTCATTGAACTCTGCAATAAGTCTATGCACTCCTTTTACTCCAAATATCTGGAGCCCTTTTTCTTGCTTGAGTAGTGAAGTCGAGAGTCATTGACTTTAGAGGCAAGAGGTCCCTTCATATACTTAAATGTTTAAAGGCATCTGATTTTTAGTGATAGAAGTTAGAACATTAACAAACAAATATTTGTTTCTCATAATTGCTAATCTTCAGCTCCAATAGCCCGTCATTAGTTTTCCACTTTTAAGTCAAAATGAATTAACCCAAAGGCTGCAAAATTTTAATATATTTAGTTTTGTTAATATCATTGCTTTATTGGAGAGTAGTAGTGTGGTACATTACATAAACTCCTACTTTATATATGTCTTACCTCTCACTATATACCATGTATACCTTGATCTATGAATCTACTTCTTGATCGATGGCTTATCTTAGATCATGACGGAGAACATTCTTAAGCCATACTGGTTATTTTGCTTCTGAACTAATGTTCAGGTTCAAAGTAGTTTAATTAAGTTTTATGTTACAAATCCATATAGGAACATGCTATGGCTGAGATGAATCAACATGAATTCAAAGCTCGACCGGAGCAGGAGAAAAACATCCGAGAAGTGTGAAAGTTGAATGCATAGTCTTGTAATCTCGTTGCCTCACTGTGCTTATCTGCTGGTGTTCAGGGAGATGAAGAGATGGGCCCTGGAAAAGAAGGAAAGTTATGAGCAGTATTGCCAACTTTGCAAAATTGAATTACCTTATCAATTTGATTACTTTAGGTTGATTTATTTTTGCTTTTATTTGACAAATAATTTCAAGATTTAATCCTTGCAGGTTTTATTTATCTTTGTCGCTAAGCATGGTGCTTCGTTACTTCCAAACTATGGTACAGGATTATATATATCGGTTTTGAGATTTGATCCTTAAATATGTCTTGGTGGTCTCTTCTTGGTAATTGCACTGTAAATGCGGCAAAAACCACTTCAAAAGACGATCCCTTTAACTTCGTAATCTTGATGACTAAGTAGCGCTGGATATTTAATACCTTAAATGAAACCCGCAACGTTTCCCTTTTTCCCCTCTACGTACATGACTCCTGCCATGCTAATTTTGACGATTTTCATTAGGAATTCAAGGGACTAATCAATTGATGTTGGTTGTGTAGGTATTCATAAGCTTAGAGTCTAAAATGGTTATTGATTGTGTAGTTTTTCGGAATTGCTTGAGATGATATTTTGATTTTTTGATGAGATGGTTAACTTGTGAGCTAATGTCCAATAAGTGGAAATTTTGGTTTAGTGTGGTGTTATTAGCTATTGGAGATTGTACAGTGCATTAACATAGTTAGCTAAATTGTAGATTGGTTTGAATATAGGTTACGGTCATAGGCGAATTCTAACTTCTAATCTAAGAATTAAATTAGGCACCTAAGAAAGTTACAGTCGAAGTTAGCTAAATCACGAATTGGTTTGATGATTAGTTTGATGATAGGTTACAGCCCGCTCTTCAATATCGTAATGTGTGGTTTGTACTTTGTAGTGGTAATTAGAAGTCTTTGGCATTATTTATCAAGTTAGGTAGAGAGTAATATAATTTAGGTATAGTTAAAACTACGATTCAAGTCACGTCACATGAACAGTCCTAGACCTTCTTTATCATTTTCATTCTACCTATCTTGGTCAACTTACAAAACTTCTAATGCAACGTGCCTTTTTCATCGTAACCTTTATTTATTTTTTCGTCAAAACAGAGGGCCTAAGTTTCAGTTACCGGAGAAATACTAACAAAAAGGAGGGGTGAGAGTTTTAGTTAGCGTAAAGTTTCTTTAATTAATTTCCCTACTCCATTGGAAATATAGATTTAGAGGGAGCGAGGAAGAGGTAAAGGGGCACAGGTTAGAAGGGAGGGAGAGCAACAAGGGAGAGAGAGCAACTGGGGGCTGTTTTTTTTTTTCGGAATTGAGAGGGAGAGGGAGATGGGGAGAGGTTAGGAGGGGACAAGGGAAAGCGTCTCCTTTGCATATGTGGTGTACTCTCATTAATTTGTTCAATATATGTGAGTTATATTTCAATCAAATGTGTAAAATTAATTGGAATGGAGGGAGTATGAAAGACACATAGGAGAAACATGAAAGACTGATAGGTGTTGATACTTTAAGATGATGGCATGGATATACGGTTAATAATAAGATGAAGTATTCCTTAAGTGATGGCAAGAATGATTAATTTTAGAATTCTATTGGCAGTTCGCGACCTTTGTCGCTGGTTATTAGGCCAAAGCTGCAATGTAGAAGTGGAATAAACTGAAGGAGATCCCTTGAAAGAAGAGTCTTGATTCCCAGCTGAAGTCTGTAATCACGCGGTATGTATATACTATGTGTTTCTTTAACCAATTTCCTGGTTCAATATGCGATATTCAAAGTGTAGTCACCAAATTCCCGGCTTAAAGGGAATGAGACGGGGAAGGAGGATAAAGAACGCATTTTTCCCATCCCACCTTAAGTTAGTTTCTTTATCAATATTGTACCAAGGTTTCGCATGTAAGGGATCCAAAAACCAACGATAGTGTTTTGCAAATTTTGTATAAGTGTACCAAGCCCTTTTGCTTGAGTAATTTTTTCCCGAGTCATCAGTTGGATCCTTATCACAGGATTGATGGCCATTCAGGGATATTGAGGCCAGATTACCAATGAGCATATTCTGCTCACAGCCCGAGCAAGGTTAGTGCTTGTACATTAGAAATATTTTAATTCAGATGTTTTCTTTGAGAATGGGTTCTGATGGGGTTTTATCTCAACATTTTTTCAATTTTGGGGTTTGGATTGTAGGTCTGTCAAGGATTGTTACTATGAAATAAGTTTAACAGGAAAAAGGGAATGGAGAGAGGGACAAATAGTTTCGACTTGGTTTTGTTTAGATTGAAAGGGAGGGACGAATTGTTTCTGCTTGATTGTGTGTAGATTGAGAGGGAGCGAGGGGGAGAGGCGGAGGGTGGAAGGGAGAGAGAGCGTTTGGGCTTTGGTTTATTGAGAGATGTTAAGAGAGAAAAAGGGAGACCGTCGTTCCTTTGCATGTGTGCTATACCCTTATTAAGTACGACTTATATGAGAAGCTGCACATCTATCGCATCAACACAAAATGTACACCTGTTACCGTATCAGGTCTTATATTTCTGCACCATGTAATTTTCAGCATGGACCCATGCAAAAGAGGCTGGGAGGGAAGGGGAAAAGGAAGGAGGAGAGAGGGAAGGAAGGGGTGAGGGAGAGAGAGAGTCTCTGGTTGATTTTTTAAGAGTGAGGGAGGAAAAGGGTGAGCTTAAGGAATGCTTAGGCCTTGTGCTGGTCTCACATGTGAAAGCATGTCATACAAATTTTACTGATTTGAAACATGTGTAGGATTACAAATATCGTTTTCTTGTTCTTGATATCTAAAACAATACTCTTGACGGGTGACATTGGACTTGCAAAACTTGTCATGCCTGACGGCAATTCTTCTTCGGTGTTAATTTTTGCCACCTTTTAGGCCATTGCACAATGATGGTATAAGCTAATGTGCGTTTCTAATACAATGCTGCTTCTTCTGCGTAGGTTGTCGGGACACCTAATTACATGTGCCCTCAGCTCCTGGCAAATGTACCATATTGCTACAAATCAATTATATGATCACTTGGTAAGTAGTATGGACACAAACCCAAAGAACTATCTTGAGATCCCATATTAGCTGATATATCTATCTGAAATGGGATACTGAGTCAGCTGAAGGGGTTACTTTATATACATATGCTTTTTCGGTTGGGATGCCAACTCCACATAAAGTGAAGATCTTCGTCTAAGGTGCATTTGGCAATCTGATCGTTAGCAATAAGAACAAAGCCTTAGTCAAAACATGATTTATGGTCATCTACTTTTATGAACCGTCAATCAATTAACAATAATAACCAACCACGAAAAACTTTGAGAAAATGGAGAAAAGAAGGAAAAGAAAATTCACGAAAGATGTCTTGCCAAGTTCCAACTTCCAACGCAAATGAAGATGCACTTGCAATGTTCACAAAGTAACTGAAGTGCCAGCGGAGTAAACAAATTTTCAAAATACTACTACCAAATTAGGTGTTGATGTTTGTTGGAACTACTTTTTGTTTCTTAATTCAGGGTGATCGTAGTTATTTTAGCTGCTTGGTAGAACTCTTGTGTTCTTGCTTCATTTTGCTCTATTTTGGAGTATCGTGGTGTTTGGATTGAAGATTATTTTTAACTTGTTGTGCCAATTATTAATAATACTATATTTTTTGTGAAAATAATTGTCTTGGCGTAGAGTTATACCACCCACCTTATTATCTTAAAACCTTACTCTTTTGTTGTAAAACACCATAGGGCTCACAAAAAAAATATACTGTGAAACACAGAATATGAAAATATAGTGTGATTTAGTTTAGGTAATTTAGGGTTTAGCTTTTGGAATTAGCTTGATTGCTTGTAGTAATCTGGGCATTTTTAGAGGATAAGATTGATTGCATAAAATAAGTTAGGCTAACTGAACTTCCTGGGTTATTTCAGGGCTTTAGCAAGTACCGATCACCAGGTTTTGAGGTCCAGTCTGGAATTTGGTTGCTTCTCTTTTCATCTTCTGCTCCAACCTCTCCCCCTCCCTATCTCTGCGCTATGTCATCCATCTTTCTTTGGGTTGATGGTGTTGATACTTATACGGAGCACTTTCTTTTTCTGGGGAATCTTTCTTTGCCTTGGACCATTTGGATTCCTAACCCTTGCCTCAGATGACTTAGAAGAGTAGACAACTGCATTCTTCAGGATTTTCAAGGCCACAGACAAATATGCCGTATTAATGTACAGCGAGCAGGTCAGCTCCTGTCATAAATGTTTACCCTCTACATATATCGACTTTCTTAAGCTTATACCAGTTAGACGGACTGAACATTCAAGGTTTCCGGTTAACTTGTAAGGCTTCCAATTGAAAACTTTCCCCAAGGCCTTAGAATTCCACCGTGTCCTATCATGAGACGGTCTGCTCTTATCAGTTTATTTCATTTAATGTTTCTACAATTCTACACTACACTGTCGGTGGTAGTCGATAACAAATCGCTAACATCGTTGCTCGAGCTGTGATCTTTGATATTCATATTATGAACTGTGTGTTTCTCATTTTGCTAATCAAGGCCAAGAAGTCAGCTTGGAAATCCGAGTTATCGTGTCCCCTTAAAGTATCAAAAGGCTTACATGTGGTCCAGTTTAGTGATGAGGAGATACAATTGCCGCCCCTGGTAAGGGCGTTAATTTGTCTCCAAAATATATCTTTTTCAAAAAATAGTCAATCAAAGTATTTGCATATTAATTCAAGCGGTCATTATGCATTGAGATGTTCCTTGTCGTGGCATATGCATACCTGATTAAACTGTGCTTTGTTTGGGTCATTTGTATGTATGTTTGCTGGAAGTGGTCTCTCTTAGGGATTAGTGTTTTTTTTTTCCCAATTTGCTAGGTGCTGATGTTATCGTTTACAGCTTGGAGCCAAGCTATGGAAGCTGGCTTACTGTGAAGAGGGAAGGCGAGCTGCTCTTTATACTGCGAAATGACAGGTACTGACCAGTTCATCATGTTCGTATGTCTTGAACGCCATATTCCTATTATAACCACAAGAGTAGGCCTTAATTTCAACCCCATTACCCATCCTTCTTTTAATTTAGGTTTTATCAGCAGTAGAGCCAAACATTCTCATGTTTCAACTAATTATTATTGGAAATTTCACATCTCTGGGAGTTTGTTGAGGTAGTTAATCTAACACTTGTTGAACAAAACTTTCAGTAGTAGTAGTAGTAGTAGCCTGAAGTGGACCCGATTTGACCAGTCCAAACTCTAAACTACCAACCATAAAGGAAATGATCCAAAATGATGCCTATTTGATTTATCTAAGCAAAAGGTGAATTAGTCACAGCCTAAATCAATCCAAAATAATCTGATTTCCCAAACTGTAACAACTGAACAAAAAACAACCCGATTCTGAAATGACCAAACCCGTTACGACGACAGGTGACCCAGGACCTTGCCTGGATGGATGATATGGTTTTCATGTCTGGTTGAGAACTTGAGTATTATGAAGAACATTATCGAAAATGTTGGGCAGTGACTTGGGTGTAAAGTTTACCATTTTTGTTTTTTCTTTGCTTGCGCGTAGGGAGGATGTGGTGGAACAAGGACTTGATATGGAAGAGATGCCATCAGACTCACCTGAGATTGATAATCATTCTGATTCTGGGACCAGATTCCTTTTTAAACTCTTTGGGAAATTCTGTACGCAGTGGTCATAAACAGTGTCCTGCTAAAACTTGCCGATCTTCAGCGTTCAGTCATTTAGCACCATCATCTGCTAAAATTCCCGTATCTGAAATGTGAAGGTCAAAATTAGCCTAATCTTAGCGTCCTTTTGAATCGGAGTAGCCGATCAATGCTTTTGACAAATGCCCAGTGCAGGCATGTTGACTAACCTTTTGAGAACACCGAAGCTTACTATGCTAAGTGTTCTGTCCAAAAGCAATACACCCTTTGCTTTTGATCCTTCATTACGGATTTGATTCATCATGTTTCTCGTCAATTAGACTGTTGATTCTATAATGTAAATCTTTTGCCATCAATGTATAGTTTTATTTCACCTTATTAACAGCATCATATTACCATCTACTTATACACTACACTACAGTCCACTGTTTATTTCGTAACCAAAATCATGTTTGACAACTACAGTATTAAACGACCATCATTCACCAACACACTACCAACAGAATTCCACTCGGCATTCTACCGAATTGGGGCACCGCGCCCGATAGGGCGCGGTGCAACAACTAGTTAAATTTAAATATATAAGTTTATGATGATAATAATTAATACCATAAATGTGCATGTTTATAATAATTAATTATTTTATTTTAAGGAAATTGATCATCTTTTAGTTTTCTATAAATATTTAGAAAAATTATCAAGCATCTTCTTTCTTTTAGTCTCCTTGAAATTGACCATCTTAATTAATTATTTTATTTTAAGGAAATTGACCATCTTAATTAATTATTTTATTTTAAGGAAATTGACCATCTTAATTAATTATTTTATTTTAAGGAAATTGACCATATTAGTTTATTTTAGAGTCTTATAAATGTTTAGGAAAATTACCAAGTTTCTATATAATTTAATTTTAACCCAAACTATATAATATTTGCATTGAGATCTCTTAATCGGGTCCATCACACGGTGCTAGTGATTTAAAACTATATAGTATAATTAATTTGTATATCTGACCATCTTAATTAATTATTTTATTTTAAGGAAATTGACCATATTAGTTTATTTTAGAGTCTTATAAATGTTTAGGAAAATTACCAAGTTTCTATATAATTTAATTTTAACCAAAACTATATAATATTTGCATTGAGATCCCTTAATCGGGTCCATCACACGGTGCTAGTGATTTAAAACTATATAGTATAATTAATTTGTATATCTTTCTTTAATTACATTGAAGTCCCTTGGTTTCTGGAATTAATATATAGTATTGATTGATTGATGATTGATTGATTGATTGATGAGACGGGTTATTAGTTACATTTGAGGAAAAAAAAGACTAATTACTCGGTTGGGCCGAGTTGTTTGAAGGCCCAAAGTACCCAATCATATATATGTATTCAAAAATTAGAATTATTACGTTATATCACATAAACACAAACAAAATTAGCTTAATTAGAGAGGAGGAGCGACGGACGAACGACGAAGGGAAGAGGGTCATTGATTTGATTTTGTGACGATTTTCTAGCTCGTTTTCATCCTAGATCGTAAGTAAACTCATTCTAACATCTCTCATTCGATTATTAGCTTAATTAGAGTAGTGTATATGTCGATTTGTTTAACCCTAGAATAGAAATTTGGGGGTTTTAATTATAGTTTGTTGAGACGGCTATATATGTGTTGACTGACCATGGATTGGGGTTTGTTGGACTAAGAATCGTTCCTGGTTGAGTCGTATGTTAGGATTATTGATGCCCAATTGTTATACCATCTTATACCTCGTCTTAAGACCGTCTTATACATGGTGTATGGGCGATAAGGGGCTGTGTTGGAGGGCTGACCAACACAGATGTAAGCCGTGTATGGCTGCTGTTTGTGGCTATTTTCGCTGCCGTCTTGGGACGGTCTTGAGGGCTGATTAGGGTGGTTGTATTGTGGGTAGTTTGGTATGCGGTGCTGGCGGGATGCGGAACACAGGTTGTCGATTGACTTAAGTCCTGGCTGATCGACTAAGCACACTGGGGCTGACCATATGATGTGTTAGTTGTTATGATGTTAAATTAAATGCAAAGGTGTTGAAACTGAACTCTTCGTCCTTTTCTCCTGAGTGCTAGGTAATTTCTAATTTGGAAAGGTAATGTCATGTAGTGGAGGAATTCTGTTATCATTGTCTAAATCTAAATTTGCATTGAGACTCCATGATGTGCTGCTTTAATGCGTTGCTGGACCTAACATGGAATGATTTATGGTGTTGTGAAGGGTTGGAATTATTATCACTTTTGATATAATAGGTTTATGGGGTGCTTTATTTTCTAGACTACGAATAATGGCTCTTTCTTCCCCTTGCTCATCCATGGGGTGCCATTTCTCTTGTTTGTCGGTGGTTATTTTGCCAGCTCTGTTGTTCTCTATTGACTTTATTTCATCTCTTTCTCCCAGCTTTCGAGGTCAAGTGTTTGACATTCTTCTAAACAACAAGCAAGATGTCAGAACGTTTGACCCGTATAGCCATTGTAAGCTCAGATCGTTGCAAGCCAAAGAAGTGCCGTCAAGAGTGCAAGAAGAGCTGTCCTGTGGTTAAGACAGGTATAGTTTTGTTCCTGTGCAACCTGACAGATTGTTTTACGCTTGTACATGAGTGATCTATCTTTGTTGATTCTCGTTATTTAAGTTCCTTTGCGTTTGTATATTTGCACTACCCTTTTTCGGTTGATGGGTTAGCAAGTGGGCTGTTTATAATTGTTACTAGTCATCAGACACTTTCCTACTGTTCCTTGAAATTGTGGTCAAGTCTAGAAGCATTTTGGCAACATGTCGTCTGACAGATTTTGTAGACGTACTAAATTATTGAGGTATATTTATTGTTACTACCTTTTGCTTGAAGCATTTATGCACTTTACTTTGGAGGATGACTCTAGTGGGGTTCCTTTTTTTGTTTTGTTTTTGTGCATAATACAATATTCCTTACTATTTGGTAGAGAGAGAGAGAGAGAGGGGGGGGGGAGGGGGTGTTAAGTGGTGAACATATAGTTTTCTATTCATTTACAAGGATTTCAAAGCTGTGCATTTTATAAAAGCGCTGCTATCCATTTGTGTAGGTTTAAGTGGTACCTTGTTAGGTCACTAGCTATGTAATATCAATTTGTAGTATAATGGCGCTAGATCATGCGAGCTGTTACTGGTGAACTTTCTATGTATTTCTAAATTACGTCTCTGGTTTGCAGGGAAGCTATGTATAGAGGTCACTACATTAGCAAAAGTCGCCTTCATTTCAGAGGAACTGTGCATTGGTTGCGGTATTTGTGTCAAGGTCAACACTGTTTCCCATGCTCTGCTCTATTCCGTCTCTGATACATGCTTGAACTGATGTACATGTTCATGTCATGAAGTAATGTCATTGGTAAGTGTGTGTGAAATGACTGAGAGAGATTACGTTATTTCTGGATGCAGAAATGCCCCTTTGAAGCAATTCAAATCATCAATTTGCCTAAAGATTTGGACAAGGATACAACACATCGCTATGGGCCCAACACATTCAAGTTACACAGGTTAGATGAGTTGATTTGTGATTTTTCATGCCGATTTTTTCTTCAGCTTTGACTTGTGAGATTATTGTACCGCAGGTTACCCGTTCCGAGGCCGGGGCAAGTTCTTGGTTTAGTTGGAACTAATGGTATTGGAAAATCAACTGCTCTTAAAGTGTTAGCTGGAAAGCTGAAGCCTAATTTGGGGCGTTTCAATGTAATTTTTTGTTCTGCGGGTTTTGTTTTTCAGTTATTGTTGTCCTTCTATTCTTTAGGCTGATGTGTTTTTTGCAGAACCCTCCTGACTGGCAAGAGATTTTAACGTACTTTCGTGGGTCTGAGCTGCAAAACTATTTCACGCGCATATTGGAAGATAATTTGAAGGTGCTGTCTCTCTTTAAGTGTTTTTTTCCTGCTTATTCAGTTTTCCACCCCTATTACTTTTCCCCTATTAGTTTTTTTAGTGTTGTACGTTTTAACAGTGTTGTTCTTTAAGAACTCGTGTTACTCAGTTGGGCAGTCGTAGTTTTTCTTCTTGTTTTGTGTGGCGTCTAATAGGCCAAAAACTCACTATTTATTGGCTTTAGGATTATTATGGACTGAATCAAAATTACTTACTAAACTCCGTATGCTTCTTGTATCGTGAAGTAGCAAGATGTCTGCATTTTACAACAGTCTTCATTATGGGTCATACAGAAACAATTTCTCGTTGTATAACATAGGGGTAACGCTGCATACATCTTACTTCGCACGTCTCTTCCATTTGTTGGTGGTGTTGTTTCATGTTGCCTCTTTACTGACGTATGTTTGTTAATAGGCAATTATCAAGCCCCAGTATGTGGATAACATTCCAAAGGCTGTCCAGGGCAATGTGGGACAGGTGTTAGATCAGAAAGATGAGAGAGATATGAAGACTGAAATGTTGACTGATCTTGAGCTTAACAAAGTTTTGGATCGTAACGTTGGGGATCTTTCTGGTGGGGAACTGCAGAGGTTTGCTATTGCTGTGGTGGCTATGCAGAATGCTGAGATATATATGTTTGATGAGCCTTCAAGTTACCTTGATGTTAAGCAAAGGCTCAAAGCTGCACAAGTTGTCAGATCATTGCTTAGGCCTAACAGGTATCCACTCCTGTCTATTGCCCCATCCTAGATTCCCATCTATATTGTCTCTCCTTGACTTTTGGGGTAAAACTATTTTTTCTTTGACCAATATTTTTTATTTATATATAAAAGAGTTACGGGTCTCAGATGCATAATTCAACCTAGCCAACAACTTTTTAAAGATAATTATAATAGGGTGCTGATTTTTGCAGTGCATATTTTACTCATCTCAGTACAATGTTGACAATTATACCCTCTCATTTATCTCCTCCCATTTTCCCTCTCTAATCTCTCTCTAATATATTCTCTCTAATTTCACACACATTCTCCTCTTATTTCACGTGTACTACATCAATAAATTATTTTGATAAACACAGATAATTATGTCATGCGGTCGATAAATTATGTGTTTCATTGATAAATTATATTTACAAACACATTTATTGCGTCACTAGATTATTTTTACACTAATGCATAAATAAATTTAACGAATAAATGTACTACGTACTATCTCTAAAAATGATATAAAAAAAAGAAAAATCTACAAACAAATGAACAATGGCACTGGTACTACCCATCTTCATCATGTTTCCATCACCAACTCCAGTACACCATGTACTACGTCACATCTTGTTACCAACACCAGTACACTACCACGTACTACACATTACCGCCAATACCACAACAATAGGCAGCCACCGGCGCCGATCACCGGTCTACGCACAACCCCTCTTCCATCCGTCCTCGCGCACAATCCGACCTCTCCCTCACACACCTGCCTCCGTCGAACGACCACCGACAACCACCTGTCGTTCTCTCTTCTCTTCGCCGACGGCACACTCCCATGTAGCCGGCGATATCCCAGTGAACCAATACCTTCATGCCATACCAATTAAACCCTAATAAATTTAATTGAAAAAAGGATGCAAAATTATAACAAATAATCAATTTAATTGATAATAACAATTGATTAATGAATTAAATAACCGCTCTATAATCGAATTACCATTCGTAATTGAAGAATTTTGTGCATTTTTGATGGAGGTAAGAGAGTGGCAATAGAGAGAAGGTAGAGAGAATTAGGTTTTTCATGTTTTTGGTAAGGGTAAACAAATGAAAATTTTGGTACAAAAAGTACTACAATGAGTAAAATATGTACTGCGAAAATAAATTAAACGTAATAATAATATGAAAAAAGAGGCTTTAGGTTTATATCTTTAAATTGATCTGTAGAAATTAATATTCAAAGTCAAACGGGGATAACATTTAGGTAGTATGAGGAATACCTTTATGCTCCTCACATATCGTCTATAGTTTATACTCTATTGGGATTTTAGAATATTATTAATATTAACGTTTGTTTGCCTTGTTTATTTTTGTATTTCAGCTACGTCATTGTTGTTGAGCACGATCTTAGTGTTCTGGACTATCTTTCGGATTTCATTTGCTGTTTGTACGGTAAACCGGGTGCTTATGGAGTTGTGACCCTTCCCTTCTCTGTGAGAGAAGGTATCAATATATTTTTGTCAGGATTTGTGCCAACTGAAAATCTGCGTTTCCGTGACGAGTCCCTTACATTCAAGGTATTTTCCTGTGGACATACTCTGATACCTAGTAGCCATGTTTTTTTTTTTGTGTGTGTGTGGGGGGACAGTATTCTTATTAGATTATCAGGTTGCAGAGACTCCCCAAGATAATGCTGAGGAGATTGAGACGTATGCTCGGTACAAATACCCTGCTATGACAAAAACTCAGGGTGGATTTAGGCTACGTGTCAGTGAAGGTGAATTTACTGATTCCCAGATTGTTGTGATGTTGGGAGAAAATGGCACGGGAAAGACAACTTTTATTCGGATGCTGGTACTTTCCTTTCTTAACTTATTGAGTGATGATGATGATGGCTGAGTTGATATATGATTGAAGTTTGCTAACAGTTGAAAAGTGAATTAACATTTAAACCAACTTTTACAGGCTGGTTTGCTTAAGCCCGACGACGTGGGAGATTCCGATGTGGAAGTGCCTGAATTTAATGTTTCATACAAGCCGCAAAAGATCAGTCCGAAATTCCAACACTCCGTTAGACACCTACTACATCAAAAGATTAGGGACTCGTATATGCATCCTCAGTTTGTGTCAGATGTTATGAAGCCTTTGCAGATTGAGCAATTAATGGACCAAGAAGTCGTTAATCTATCTGGTGGAGAATTGCAGAGAGTTGCGTTAGCTTTGTGTTTGGGAAAGGTAATCCTTTATAACTTGCTGAGTAATTTCATTGTACACTCCTGTCCTTCTCGCTGCTACCTCCTTTCCTTTTCCTTCGTTGATTATGAGCAGTCAATGTATGGTAGAAGTCTCTCTGTTCACATGATTGAGACTTAGTTTAAAAAGGGGGCAAGGTTCGTTGAGGCACTATTCAACATTCCTGAGAGCGCCTTATGTGCACTTTGTGCAGAAGGCCCAACTAGCAAGACACACTAGTATGCAAGTTCTATAATTTTTTTCATTTAAACTAATGTATTGTGCCTTTCCGTTGCCCTATGATGTCATTTTCCATATCTTTACATGTTTTTGTGTCGGCATAAGATATTTTGAAAACACAATTTTTTTGGAAAAATTGTGTGCCTTGTGTGCATGAGAGACGTGCCTTTGCTTTGTGCACTACCTTCACCAGCCTCTGTTGCCTCAATGTGCCTTTTTTTAAATAACTCTGTTAGAGATATTCGAGTTTTAGAGTGCAGTATCTTTCATGTTTCTGTATTCTATTGAATCAGTTGCGGAAAGGTGCCTTGTCGAGCATGTATGTTACTCTCTCCGATTCAGCTGCAAGCGATGTCGGGTTTTAGACAATTAATTTGTGAAGAAGATTCGTGTTTTTTCGTATCCATGAAATGTTGTATTGTCTCAAAATGTCGTTAATTCAGACATGCGACACACTACCAAAGCGACACACTACTAAAGTGAAGTGTCATAGTAAACGTAAAGCAGCAGTGAACACCCCTGGTTATGTATTCTGCTTTACGTGTGGCTAGTATATGTTTACTATGAAATCTTGCATTAACATGTACTGCCTTCTATGCTAATGCAGCCTGCAGATATTTATCTGATAGATGAACCTAGTGCATATCTTGATTCCGAGCAGCGTATTGTAGCTTCAAAGGTTATAAAGAGGTTTATACTCCATGCTAAGAAGACTGCCTTTATCGTTGAGCACGACTTTATTATGGCGACATATCTGGCGGACAGAGTCATTGTTTATGAGGGGTCACCTTCTGTGGACTGTACTGCAAACTCCCCCCAGTCTTTGTTAACTGGAATGAATCTTTTCCTATCTGTAAGTTGCACTGTGCTATCTTTTTTTTTTTTTTTTTTTTTTTTTTTTTTTTTTTTTTTTTTTTTTTTACGGTCAAAAGGGCAAAAAGAAAAAGACTACTTATCACCTTTTCTTTGGTTGAATCGCAGCATCTGGATATCACATTTAGAAGGGACCCGACCAACTACCGCCCAAGGATCAACAAATTGGAATCCACAAAGGACAGAGAGCAGAAATCAGCTGGAACTTACTATTACCTGGATGATTGAAGCTGTTGAAAGAGGTTTGTCTCTTTACAATAAGCAACCTTGCGCGTTTTTTTTAGTTCTGAATCAGGAAATGCAAATTATCTTATTAGCTTACGTGTTGATATTACCGTTATGCTCCCCACATTTGCTCAAGAAGCTGTTGTGTAGGGCTGTTCTGTAGTTGAGGGGTTGGTTGCACTTAAGCCTGAAAATGTACTACCTTCGTTTTTTGCATGCTGTTCTCACAGGTCCTCCATTTATTTGTGATTTTATAAGACTACACATTATGTAAAATATATACTTAGTTTTATATCGTGAAATACTTTCACAAAAGTAAGTTTTATTTTTATTTTCTTCACGTTGATTCTCTTGAGGGATCTGTTTGTTACTGTTTAGGTAATCCTTAGTTCTTCTGGAGTTCTGGACCTAACAACAATAATATGTAACTTTGTTGAGAAGCTTTGTCTGCTGTTTTGACTTTTCCTATGCCCCATTCAAAAACTTCGAATGATTGTGTGAATCAACGAATCCAAATAATCTCGTTAACTTAAGGGGCTGGATGTTTCATATAACGATCCATACAATGGTCTCAAATGAGAATCTGTAATGTTTGTGATACTCGTGTTTTTTTATCATGTCATTGCCGTTATTTAGGGTAGCCTTTGATTTCTTAGATTTTGTAAAATGTAACATAAGAATAATTCTGAAACATATGCCATTATATCATAACGAGACACACTTATACAAGGGTATATGTTTTCATAATATTTTCACACATGTTATATGAGATCTTAGAAGAGATATCTCGAAATGTGAGAATGGTTTGTACAAAAAGTCTAGAATTTAGCATTGCCCACGTATTTGCATCATATATTGCCTGTTTTAAATTCATATATTTGAAACTAATTTAAGACTGAGATTTATTTTGTGGTCATCCATAGTATGAATTTTTAATTCACGGTGTTCTTGCATTGTAGTTCTTATAATGCATGAAGCGCAGCTGAGTGTCTTCCTACATTCTCCCGGTGAATATTTGGCCATCATGGTAGGAGACTTCTCCATGATGTATTGTTTTGGTTGATCTATTGAAAACCTGGGAATGGCTGCTGTTACCATTACCAATTTAACATTTACGGCAGGATTAAGGCAACTGAGCAATAAGTTATATGTACCGATGTATGGTAGGATCAAGGCAACTGACCTGTGAGTGTATTTTACCATTGCCAATTTTGGGTTTTGTGGATTTGAATATTACTATTTTGTTCTGGAAACAATAATGTTGGGAGTAATATTTTGGTTTCACTAATCACTTTTAATTTTTGATTGAAAATTGACTTTCTGATTTGCTAGCATAGGTAAGGTTTGTTAACCTACAAAAATCTGAATGATAGAACAGCAGTAAGTTGAGAGTTTTTAACCTTTTTTGCACTTGTTTGCTCGCTATCCTTTTTGTTTTTGGCTCAGTTTATAAGATCCCGGGGAAAAATGGTGGGTTACTGCCTAGTGGTAGGGATGTCAATAGATCGGGTTCGGGTCGGGTGAAGCCTCATCCGTCATCTATCCGTCCTTTTAAAATCTCATCCAACCCGTCCGTCATCCATGAAACATATCATCCATCATCCATTAGGATGAAACGGGTGGATCGGGTGATTAACGGTTGTTGTGTATTTATATGTTTGAAGTTAAAAAAATGTTGATTTTTTATTCTCTACAAAAATAAAGTTAGATTATTATTTTAGTTTAACTTTCTAGTGGGTATGTTCACAAAATATCTATATTGAGAGTATAAAAATATGAATATTTTATATCTTAATAATGTGTTATATGTAAAAAAAAACATTAAATAAAAAGTAATAAAATCGGATGATGGATGAATGACGGGTGAAATTTCTTCGTCCAACCCATCCATCATCCATCCCATCATCCATTTAAGTCGGGATGACAGTGGGTAGGTTCACAAAATATCTATATTAAGAGTATAAAAATATGAATATTTTATATTTTAATGTGTTATATGTAAAAAAAACATTAAATAAAAAGTAATAAAATCGGGTGATGGATGGATGACGGGTGAAATTTCTTCGTCCAACCCATCCATCATCCATTTAAGTCGGGTTTTCATCCATCTTTTAGGATCGGGTGGATCGAATTTCGATCGGATGCGGGTGAAATTGACATCCCTACCTACTGGTATCCTTTTTAATCAAGTTATCTTCTACCTTTATTTTTTTGGATTAATTGATGGGAATAGTCTAAATTATGAGGATGCTGCTCAAAATATTCTAACCCATGTTTTAACTACCAATAAACCCAACAATTACCCACATTCGCTTTAAATACAATAGACTGACGGGTGACCCGATAAATAGGTCACGTTTACTAACCTCTTTTAACCTATCCTTTCCTCTCTTTTCTGTGTCCCCTTGTTACTTCCCCTCTCCCAATCCCTCTTCCAAGTTCGCACCATCTTAGCCATCAACAACCTCCCACCAACCACCTCACCAAACCACACCGTTTCGGTCAATTCAACCGTCAAAATCCTATTTCCCTGCCGCTGTGTTAACGGCACCAATTTGTCCAAGAAAGTTCCCCAGTATAAGATTGTTAAGGATGACTGATTTTCACATATTGCGATGCAAGTCTACTCGGATTTAGTTACTTATCAACAAATACAAGCAGCTAATGGGATCTTATTATCCTTGGGAATAAGTTGTGGATCCTGCTTCCTTGTAGCTGTGATGACGTGGATGGGGAGAAGGTGGTCCACTATGGATACTTGGTGGCCGCTGGGAGTAATGTTGAGCAGATTGCGGAGGACTTTGGTACGACGACGTCTACGTTGATAAAATTAAGGTTTCTAAAATTAAGGTTTCTAAAGATCTTATTGTTGGTCGAGTGCTTGATGTCCCTCTCTGAGGTTTGTTTTCTACTTCCTAGCAGCATGAATTGACGAAGATGATGATAGGATTAAGGATCCTATTTTAAGCAACGCTACTCATATTTTTCGAACCACAATTTGATGAAGATGATGATGGGCGCTATATTTGAGGAACAATTTAGAGGGGAAGTAACAAGGCGAGAGAGAAAGTACTCTTGATGGAGGAGAGAGAGAGAGAGGAGATTTGAAAAAAAAGTTGCGCTGAATTAAATAGGGAGAAGGAAGATGGAGGAGTATGTTAAAGGGGATAGTTGTGGACCCTGTCTAAAATAACCTGCTACAACCTACAACAGGTTAAAAAGATATCCATTCTATTTAAAGGAAAAGTGGGTAATTGTTGGTTTTATTGGTAGTTAAAACATGGATTTTTTGTCAAATACAACCTTTAAAAAAAAAATTCTTCCAAACACCAACTTTAAAAAAAAAAAGTTTGTAAAATACAACCTTTAATAAATTTTTTATTGTCAAACACGACTTTTTGGCCGAAGGACTTAACATTTTGTAATGGGGTAACTTTCAGTCGATGTTTGAGATAGCAAACGATGTCGGTTTGAGGCGTTTTTGGACTCGTTGGAAAGGCGGAAATACAAGCTTTCCAGGAGTTATCAATACGATGGTCAAAGGCGGCCTTATGTGGGGTCTATTGTTGTGTAAAGTAAGGCTGGTCGGAGAGATTAGCGAGTGGTCAGGGATTTTTAGTGGGTCTTTTAAAGAGGTTATGGTGCTTTGTTTGGTCTGAAAATTGGTATGTAGGTAGCAGGGAGTGTAAGGTAGGCGGTAGTTGTGTTGTTTTTTGTGGTTGTTTGTTGTAAGTGCTGGTTTGAGGTGAGTGAATTGACCCACAAAAAGGAAATTCTACTTTGACATTCTTTTGAATGTTTTTTACCTTCAAATTAACTCCCCTCAAACCACCACTTGTAACCAACAACCACAAAAAACAACACAACTACGGCCTACCTTACACTCCCCGCTACCTACATACCAATTTTCAGACCAAACAAAGCATCATAACCTCTTTAAAAGACCCACTAAAAATCCCCAACGACTCGCTAATCTCTCCGACCAGCCTTACTTTACACAACAATAGACCCCACATAAGGCCACTTTTGACCATCGTGTTGATAACCCATGGAAAGCTTGTATTTCCACCTTTCCAACGAGTCCTAGAACACCTCAAACCGACATTGTTTGCTATCCCAAACATCGATTGAAAGTTACCCCATTGCAAAATGCTAAGTCCTTCAGCCAAAAAGTCGTGTTTGACAACAAAAAATTTATTAAAGGTTGTGTTTTACAAACTTTTTTCTTAAAGGGGTGTTTGGAAAAAAAAAATTTAAAGGTTGTGTTTGACAAAAAACCCTTAAAACATAGTTAATAGTATTTTGAGCAGCACCATTATAGTTCAGATTATTCCCATTAATTAATTCTATTTTTTTTCTCCTTCCCATTTGACTTTTTAGTCAAATCAATACATCTATCTATATTATTATAGGAAATTAGTTGGTGTTTCTATAGCAATGGAATTTCATGGCTGCAATATATCTATCTATTAAATAACAATCAATGTATATACTTATATAAAAGAGTGTTTTTTGAGGCACTTCTCAGCGACTCCAAGTTTTTTAAATCACTTTAAAAATAAAATAAAAGCATTTTGTTAAAAGATAAAAATCTCTAATCTAATTGTGTTAAATAGATAAAGTTTTAATATATTTTAAATTATATATGACAGTTTGTTATCATAATGTACTAGATTTAATGCCCGTGCGATGCACGGGCCTATTTGTAATGTCTAATCGTGTACTAAGCAATTTAGTTTCTTATGCAAATTCACAATTATTGTTACTTAGACTAAATAAATGTTGTTACTTAGACCAAGTAAAAGACGCACGTGTAACATATTATTAAATTAAATAATTCTCAATTATAATCTCAAACAAAATTGTTGAGTTCTCCGCATATAACCCACTTACTTATAAGTTCGTCCCTTCACCCTCACACACATATAGGAATAGATCTCAACAAAAATCAACATACTTCCTCTATTTTTAATCATATAGCTTTAGAGTAGTTTCCAAAATTTGGATTTTCTAATAATGCTCCAAAGCCATTTAGAAAAGCTAAAACTCTCTATAATCGCTCGAAAATACAAAGTATATCTCTTTTATATGTATATGGACCACGAACTAAACCTACAAATTCGTAAATAAACACACCATTCAAATGTGAAGTAATGCATGCAAATAAAAACCTAAAAAAGATTTAAAGTTCACTAAAGTATCATTACAGGACTGAATGGAATTCGGTTTTGGTAGTCAGCAAAGGAAAGCTTTCGTGCTAATTTTGTCAATCTTCATGCATATCCGTAGAATGAACAATGGCAAGTCCGCCTACAAAAACCAATATCGGGACAACTTTCCCGTACTTTCTCATTATCGGATGCAAAAGAGTTAGAAATTCATCAGACATTAACCGACAATATTAATATCGGGCAAGTACTTTCCAATATGATCGTCCACTTCATCATGGTCATCATGGTATAAGTTGAGTTCCAAAATTTCTAATTGGATAAAGATAATAATACAAATACGTTGATGGATTTTAGAACGATTTTTGTTGAACATATAAAACTCTAATAGCCATATTTATAAATTTAATTTTTAATATTGTTTGACTCATGCATGCACTACGTGAACCATAAATTAATACTCGTATATAATCTAATTTCTCTAAATCAATTTACCCCTTCGTCTTGTCATTTGTTTACCTATTCTATATTTGGTGTCTTATTCATTTATTTACCGTATCTTTTTATATTGAGAATGTTTTTCACTTGTCATTTTCAATACGGAGTAATATCACAAATAATCCTCTCCTCCCCCTTTGTCCAAAAACCAAAGGTAAATAAATAACCGGCAAGGGGTATCTTTTAATATATAAAGTTAGTTATTAAAATTGATAGTTATAGTTATAATTATAGTTAATCCTCCTACTCATTAATATAAACTAATTCTACCCTTATACACACAAAAACTTGGGAGCGACATTTAAACCTACTATAGCTTCAAATAAAAAAGACGTTTAAGTAATATAAGTATATAACTCATCGAAATCGTGTTGTGTGCTTGTCTACACATTAACATGAAGTCAGCGAGACTTACCATAATGTTCGAAACGGACCCACAATTTTAATGTTAAATCGATTATCGTTACTCCATCAAAATTACACGTATATTAACATGGTTATCACGTATGAGGATTTACCATTTACCATGAATATGCTCTTTCATGTGTGTCAATGTCCTAATTAACACCATCTCCATCTACGTGCAAAAGGCTTACTTATTGTTGAAATATGATTCACACACTCAGCAAACTTGGTCAGACTTAGTTGCTATCTTTCAGGAGTGTCAGTTAGTTTGTTCAGTTTATTTTGGTGTAAGTGTTGATCATGTCCTATTCTTTAGGCATGATTCCTTAATCATGTTTAGTGGAGTCAGTTAGAGGAAGTAGGAGTTAGTTGCTTTGGTTTAAGTCTGCTATTTAAGTTGTTTTAGTTCTCAGTTTTTATTCATTCAATAAAAATCACAAAAAATCTTCCTCTAAAAAATATTCTTCTCCAAATTGTTTGTTACATTGACAACATTTGGTATCAGGTCTTTAGGTTCGATTCAGGGAGTGTTCATCATGTCCAATGGATCAGGGTCGAGTTCCAATGGTCTCTCTCATTTGCCTATTTTCAAAGGAGTGAAGTTTCAGTTCTGGGAGTTGAAGATGAAGACATTGTTCAGGTCTCAGGAACTGTGGGAACTGGTTGAGACTGGGTTTGAAGATGCTAAACCAGCTGAACCAGATCTAGCACTCAAAGAAAAGAGGAAGAAAGATGCTAAGGCTTTGTTCATACTTCAACAGGCCTTAGATGAGGAGATCTTTCCTCGTATTGCTTCTGCCACCACATCAAAAGGCGCCTGGGATATTCTGCAGAAAGAATATGTAGGTGATAAGAAAGTAGTCAAGGTGAGACTACAATCTCTAAGGAGAGAGTTTGAGACTTCTCTCATGAATGACAAGGAATCTCTGCAAGAGTACTTGTCCAGAATGACTGAAGTGGTGCAGCAGATGAAGGCATATGGAGAGGAGATGACCAATGAGCATGTCGTGGGGAAAATTCTGAGGAGTCTCACACCAAAGTTTGATCATGTGGTGGCAGCCATTGAACAAACAAGGGATTTAGAGACTTATTCCCTTGATGAGTTAGTGGGCTCTCTTCAAGCACATGAAGAAAGGGTGAATAGATCTCAGAGAAGAAGGAGGAGAAGGCATTTCAAGCCAAAGAGGAGCCTTCCAAAGAAAGATCAAAGAAATCTTATGGAAGAGGAAGAGGAAGAGGAGGTTTCAGAGGTAGAGGACGTGGCAGATCTTCTGGCCAGTCATCTGAGAACCAAGAGCAGAAAACTCAAGCAACAAGAGGTCCAATGAAGTGTTATTACTGCAACAAGCCAGGCCATATGGAGGCAAACTGTTGGCAGAAAGAAGAAGATCAGAAGAATGGTGGAAAGGTTAATGTTGCTGAACAAGAAGAGAAGTTGTTCATAACAACACAGGAAGCACAAGACAAAGAGAATGGTGTGTGGTACATTGACAGTGGGTGCTCAAACCATATGTCGAGTACCAAAGCACTGTTCAAGGAGCTAGATGAATCTGTAAAAAGCAAGGTCAGATTAGGGGATGATAAACAGTTGACAGTAGAGGGAATTGGTACTATTGCTGTCAAAACTGAACAAGGTAACACAAAACTTTTACACCATGTTCAGTATGTGCCCTTGCTAGCCTATAACTTGCTTAGTGTGGGTCAGTTATTGAGTTGTGGTTATTCCTTATCTTTTGATAATGAGTCCTGTGTTGTAAAGGATAAGAAAACAAGTGAAATTGTTGCTGAAGCTCTCATGGGTAGAAATAGGATGTTTTCCTTGGATTTAGCAAAAAAGGTAGGCAAAGCCTTCACTGTGAAAGGTGATGACACTACAAGGTTGTGGCATTTGAGGTACGGGCATTTAAATATGCAGAGTCTAAAGTTCTTAGGTAATAAGAATTTAGTAGATGGATTACCTAGGTTAGGTGATTTGTCATTTTGTGAGAGTTGCACTCAAGGAAAACAGTGTAGAGGATCATTCCCAAATGAGAGTTTATGGAGAGCAAAGGAGTGTCCGAATACATTACATGCCGACTTGTGTGGGCCAATGAATACTGAGTCATTAGGTGGGAGTAAGTATTTTTTACTCATCACAGATGATCATAGCAGAATGAGTTGGGTTTATTTCCAACGAACCAAGAGTGAATCATTTGGGAATTTCAAAAAATTTAAGGCAATGGTTGAAAATCAGAGTGGAAAAAGAATAAAAATTCTAAGGACAGATAGAGGAGGAGAGTTTGTCTCACAAGAGTTTAATGAATTTTGTGAGAATCATGGGATCAAGAGAGAACTTACAGCACCCTATTCACCTGAGCAGAATGGGGTGGCAGAGAGGAAAAATAGAACCGTGATGGAAATGGCCAGGAGTATGTTATGGTTCAAAGGGTTGCCTAATGATTTTTGGTGTGAAGCGATTCAACAAATGATGTATTTGTTAAACATTTCTCCTACAAGAGCTGTGGCAAATAAGACTCCATATGAAATATGGAGAGGAGTAAGGCCTACTGTCAGTCATTTAAAAGTTTTTGGTTGTGTTGCATATTCCCTGCTTAATTTGAGAACCAAGTTAGATGAAAAATCTACTAAGTGCATTTTTATTGGTTATGCAACTCAATCAAAAGCATATAGACTTTATGATCCAGTCAATGCCAAGGTCATTATTAGCAGAAATGTGGTGTTTGATGAAGAAAGTAAGTGGGACTGGGAAAAGAAGTCTGAAGATAAGGAAATTCATAGAGTTTTCACATTTGAAAACTCTGATGAAAAAGTTCAGGAAGAAAATGTTGAGAACACTCCTTCGACTACTCCACCAGGTCATGGAGGTTTACCACCGAATACTCGATTCGAAGAAGATCTTTGGTCCAAGAGGTAAAAGATCCTGGTAGATATCTATAACACCTGTGGTTTTGCATTATTAGTCACAGAACCATCAACCTTTCTTTGAAGCGCAAAGTCGATCGAGTGGCGATGCAATGCAGAAGAAATCAAGTGCATTCGAGAAGAATGAGACTTGGGAATTAGTTGATCCTCCAACTCAGAAGAATGTTATTGGTCTGAAATGGGTTTTCAGGACCAAGTATAATACAGATGGGTCCATACAGAAGCATAAGGCACGGCTAGTTGCAAAGGGGTATGCACAGCTTGAGGGAATTGACTATGGTGAGACATTCTCACCTGTTGCAAGATTTGAGACAGTGAGAGTTATACTTGCATTGGCGGCCCAATTCAGTCTTCCTGTATTTCAGTTTGATGTTAAATCTGCATTTCTGAATGGTGAGTTGCAGGAGGAGGTATATGTTGAGCAACCTCAAGGGTTTGTCAAAGAAGAAGAAGCGAAAAAGGTGTACAAGTTGAAGAAGGCATTGTATGGGCTAAAACAGGCTCCAAGGGCCTGGTATAGCAGAATTGATCACTTCTTTGCAAAGGATGGCTTTGAAAGAAGTGAAAATGAGCCAACCTTGTACATCAAAAGGCATGGAGAACTGGGTTTTCTAGTAGTGTGCCTTTATGTTGATGATATCATATACTTCAGTTCATCTCAGCAACTACTAGAAAGCTTCAAAAAATCAATGATGGAGGAATTTGAAATGACTGACTTGGGTTTGCTGCAGTATTTTCTTGGATTGGAAGTAAAGCAAAGGAAAAATGGAATATTTCTAAGTCAAAGGAAGTATGCTCAAGATTTGTTGAAGAAGTTCAACATGAATGAGTCTGATATTGCAATCACACCAATGAACACCAATGAGAAGCTGCAAAGAAATGATGGAACACCAGGTGCAGATGAGAAGCTTTACAGGAGTCTTGTGGGTGGTTTGAATTACCTTACTCATACTAGACCAGACATAGCTGACTGTGTTAGTGTGGTGTCAAGGTACCTGCATAGCCCAACAAAGCAACATTTAGGTGCTGCAAAGAGAGTTTTGAAATATGTGGCAGGCACAGTGGAGTATGGAATCTGGTATACAAAGTCTGAAAAATTCAAGCTTGTGGGGTATACAGATAGTGACTGGGCAGGCTCCATAGATGACAGAAAGAGCACGTCCGGATCTGTGTTTAGTCTTGGGTCAGGTGCTGTCACTTGGAGTTCAAAGAAGCAAGAGACAGTGGCTCTGTCTTCCTCTGAGGCAGAATATGTTGCAGCAGGAGCAGCAGGAAGACAGGCACTATGGTTAAGGAAATTGTTAGCTGATCTGGGGTATGAGCAGAAGGAGGCAACTGAATTATGGTGTGATAATAAGTCCACCATAGCAATGACAAAGAATCCTGCATTTCATGCCAGGACAAAGCATATTGAGGTCCAACATCATTTTATCAGGAAACTTGTGAATGATGGAAAAGTTGAACTGAAGTTCTGTGGAACAAATGCTCAAAATGCTGACCTATTCACAAAAGGATTGTCTCATGCTAAGCATCAGTTCTTCGTAGAAAGGGTTGGAGTCAGAGTGTCTGAATCAAGGGGTGGTGTTGAAATATGATTCACACACTCAGCAAACTTGGTCAGACTTAGTTGCTATCTTTCAGGAGTGTCAGTTAGTTTGTTCAGTTTATTTTGGTGTAAGTGTTGATCATGTCCTATTCTTTAGGCATGATTCCTTAATCATGTTTAGTGGAGTCAGTTAGAGGAAGTAGGAGTTAGTTGCTTTGGTTTAAGTCTGCTATTTAAGTTGTTGTAGTTCTCAGTTTTTATTCATTCAATAAAAATCACAAAAAATCTTCCTCTAAAAAATATTCTTCTCCAAATTGTTTGTTACATTGACAACACTTATTGTCTTATTGTCTTATTTACTTTCAAGGTTGCTTGACATTGAATTATTGTATTTTATCTTAGAGAATCGCAGGCATACAAAACACTGTTGGAAGTTGGAACAGATTAGGAGTCAGTACAAAATTTTAGGAAAAATTAAAAAGTACTGCAGATTACATACCCAAACAAATAAATTATGATCCAAAAACTATTAAGCATGAATAGGAAATAATAATAATTGAATTATAATAATGATGATTAAGATTGTGAAAAATAAGCAATACGTTCATCTAGAATCAATACTTTTACTGGTTATTATTCTAATAAGCACAACTCAAACAATGAAGGGTTTATAATGAAAAATCCAGCCTTAATTGGATTGTGTACTTGTCGAGAGCATCATAATAAACTTGGTTTATTATACCCATACATACATACCTGTCATCAAACAACAAATCATTAAATTAATAACAAAACTGAAGATACTCATTAGTATAGAAATAATATGCGGTACATAATACAATAATAATAACTAAGAAAAAAACTATAAAAAACATCTCAGGTATAACGAAGAGTAATAAGGCTATAAAACTATAAAGTAGATAACAAAACTGAAGATACTCATTGGTCTCATTGGTCCTCCCCGTCGATTGAAACTCCAAAAAGTGATCATCGTACTTTAGTCTTCATATATATTTCCTGCGATAAAAACGAAGATTATTTAGTAAACCTATTATAATAAACAAACAAACATAGGAATATGATTTATACATGTAAAAAAGCCATTATACTATGGAAAGGGAAAATACGTAAGAAGATCATATTAGGGCTACCAATATCTCCTATTTATATATATGTAAATAGTGGGAGCAAGTCTCCAATTCATACTGAAATTGAAGTTTTTGTGTTGCACTGTACGTTGGTTTTCTCTTTGGTTTTTTTTTTTTTTTTTTTTCATTTAGATTTAATTCCATTATTTATTAGTCTTAGGTGTTTCGGCAATGTTGGAGACCCTATAAACGCTCGAAAAAAGCTTCTATCTATCTATCTATCTATCTATCTATCTATCTATCTATCTATCTATCTATCTATCTATCTATCTATCTATCTATCTATCTATCTATCTATCTATCTATCTATATTAATAAAGGAAACTTTTTTCGAGCGATTATAGAGAGTCCAACTTCTGCGAAAGACTTTCGACCAATAAATTAATGCAAATTGACAACACAATACTAGAAAATAAGGTGGTGTTCCTATAACAATAGAAGTTCATGTACTCTCAAAAACAAAACAAAAAACAATGGAACCTACGGCAAGAGTGTCTATATTAAATAACAATAATATAGTATCAATTATCAATTAATAATTATAAAAGAGATTATATTTAAGGTACAGTGAATTTGAGACCCTTTTCATCTTATTTTCCTCCTAGCTTTTCTATTTCTTCTTCCAATACGCCAACTTTGTTTATGATATATTGATATGTATATTGTTCTATGTGCTAATAGTGTGTTTACTTATTGTGCTAATCGTTATATCATATTGTTTCTTAGCCTATATGCCCGTACAAATATATTAATAGTGCAATTTAAATAAAATTCCAGGTACAATATGATGTATGTATAACATGGTTAATCAAATATGCATGGAACAAATCCTCATATGATTCTATTGAAAAAGGTAGCATTCGATAGCCTTATTATTTTTATAGCTATTCAATTGCCTGATATTCAAATAAGTTCTATAAAGTTGGATTTTTTTTTTAATATCAGTACAATTTTGCGATAGAATTATATCAAATGTTTTTCATGATGTTTTATTCCCTTCTATATAATATAACATATTTCCTTCCGATGAACTTCAACGATATTCAACTTTGTAGAAGCGAAAGAGTATACAGTTAGTTTGATAGCAATATAAAAGTACGTCAAAGGAAAAACTAAAGTTAATTTTACTAAATAAATGGTTTTACGTTTATTTACTCTATCTTTTGTTCGATTGTTTTTCACTGGTAAAACGCTTACAAATTAAATAGTACGTATAGAATGAGAATATATTTCATTCGCCTATATGAAAAAATAATTTTAAAAAATATAATAGAGAAATGTGTCGAAAAAGACCTATGATTTGTATTCGCATCGCAATAAGTTCTTTAAGGGGTCGTATACACGTGTAGGATATAACCGAGTCGATTTGAGCTCGAGCTAAGCAACCAGCTTAGAAATTCGACTCGAGCTCGGAATTAGCAGGGAACTCTCCAAACAAATAAGGTAATCTAGAATTGGCTCAAGCTCAACTCGAACTCCATTAAATGATCAGATAATTGCAAATCCTACTCTCAAGTTTTATTCAGCTCTAGCTAGAAAATGATAGAACGATAGCCTAATACATTATATTGATGCCATTGAATTAGCTCATATGTTTAGTAAATATGGTAAATACGACAACATTAGTGGCTATAAATAGTTTCTAAAAAAAGCAAGTTCTACATTATGACATATAGATAGATTACATTATGACACGGGAGTGTAGTAGTTTTAAGTAGACGCTATCAAAACATAAAAATATGAAAGAAGACTTGCCTAATGTATAAATCTTATACTCCCCTGATCTTTATCTTTTATTTGTATTTTAGCTTTTACTAGTTGAAAAGCCCGTGCGATGCACGGGGCTCTTATTAGAATTATCTGTAAAAATATATTTTTAAGTAACAAAAAAATCCAACTATGTTGAATCATTGATGAAAAAAAAATCATGATTGGTATAGTTGATTGATGAATTATTGGTGCTTTTACCTAAAAAGTTGACATTCAATAGTACTTATAACATCAAGTGATTTAGTTATAATATGTACTTTGCTTTTTCATTATCACAAGCACAATTGGTTTTTAATTCAATAAAAAAACGCTCTTTATATAAATATGGTGGAGCTCACTAAAATGAATCCTAATAAGGAGACAGACCTTTATGAGTCTTGTAAATTATTTTAACCTACAACAACTACGTAAACTGAATGATGTTACGTAAAACAACAATTATCATAATTATATATAGTGTGTTCAAATAAAATGTTAGATCTCTTAAACATATTTTACCTTGATTATATATATTTACAATTAAGAATATTTGCTTCTTATTAACTTCTCTAATTCATTGATTATATAACCAGTTGTATATGTTGTACAATGTAGAATCTGAGCTTTGTGATAAAGTATCTAAGCTTTATGTTAAATAATATGAGCTTTATTAGAAAGTATATATTGAACTCATCCATTTACACATTAAAAACATGAACTTTGAATTAGCTCAGAAAAAATACATATAAACTCGGGTTCTTATACCTTAGTTGTACAATGCTTATGGTACAACTGGATGTATAATCCTATTTGTATAACTTCTCGCAACATCAAATTCAAACTGAATTCCAATAGAATTATTATTCTCTAAACAACAATAAAAAATATTTGTGATTTTATTGCATAGAATGCACTGGGCAACATCATTTATTAGTTTTATGACATCATTTAAAATCGTTGAGTTACCAAATAAGTATTTTATGGTTAGACTAATGTATTGACGACTCTGCAAAAGAAATACATAGGATCATTGGGGAAGAGGACGTACATTTAGTGTGAATTTCCTAAAAGATAATGAATTTTGATCCCAAAGTCTAACGGGACTAAAATACTCTACCAAGTCTCGAATAATAGGGAAAAAAAATACTAAAAGCAAAGATGTCATATGGGCGAGGGGACGGGACGAATGTAGGTTTTCTCATACCCATATTAGTTAGAAAAATTACATGCCCTTAGTTGTCACAAGTAAAAAATTTCAAAACCATAGATCAACTTGTGTAAATCTTAAAATAGTTCGTTCTATAAAAATGTTATATTCTCGCTTATTCTATAGTTTTCAAATATTTCCGATATTTTGTTTACCCATGTTTAGCTAACATACACCAATGGTTGACGTGATTTAAAATTCAGTTTGATTGTGAAACTTTATTTATATTCGCTGTATGCAAGACAAAAGAGATATAATTGGATAATTGTGATAGATTTTCCTTTTGATCAAATTTGTTTTTTTTAAGCATAGTAACATGGTTATTGATCATTTAAGCTCTATTTATGCTTAGATAATTTGGATGCTCCTTTGTAAGAAAACCATTCCTATTTTCTACCCTTTATGGATGAATAAGAATAAGATGTACCCTTTCTTGCAAAAAAAAAATTTGTTTTTTTTTTGTTATTGTAGAGTTAACAATTTTTTAATATGGAATGCTATTTATTTTGAACCAATTGCTTATTTATTCTATTTCTCATGATTATGATATATACGTACTTTGTGTTATAATGTCTCATTGCTAATATTTATTCTGAACCAATAGCTATTTATTTTATTAATCAAGTTTATAAAATTAAAAATGGAACATGAGATTAACTCCTAACAATAGGTTCAAAAGTAAGTAAACATGGACCCAAAAAAATATCAAAAAGAAATTAATTTGATATTATTAAGGTTAAGAGATCATGGAATTAAAAATCTAATATTTAGGCCATGTTTCGAACAAAATAAACTTAAATTTATCTAACCAAAACTTCATTTATGTTTTTTGTTGTAAGTATTTGGTGGACAAATTATTACCAAAATAAGCGAAGCATGTGAGTAATAAGTTACCTTTTTTTTTTTTTTAAATACTTCAATTTATAATATTAAATATGAAGTACTTACTATGTCCTTTTATGCCATATTATCAAAAAAACTATCTTTCGGTTAGTTTAAAAAGTAGTTTTTATTTAGTTAGTTAACTGATCGGTTCCGAATTTTCAGTTATCTTTTAAGCTCATTTTTTAGGTTTCAGTTAATTTTTATAATGAAATCTGAGATATAGTATATGAATAATGTGTATTGACATTAATATACAATATAATTAGTTACATAGTGTATTTTGAGTATGTAGCACCTACTATTTCGTAATGTTTAGATTACTTGGATATATGCGGGTGGTTTATATGAAATTTTGTAGTAGATGAAATTAGGTGATACTACTAATGCGTGAGTCTACAATCGATCATCAATTCATCATATGAATAACACTGTGAGTTGTTTAAACCCCCAAATTATACTTCAGTTTTTCTCGGTTTCATTCCCCCATCTAATGATCTCCATATTCTTATAAAAAGTAAATTAGTTAAACAAAAATAGTAACATATATAGATTAGTGAAATGTTTTATGTATTGATAACTTGAATGTATATAGAGGCATTTATGTTTATGATTTCTATACACACACTCCAATGATTATTTAGTGATTACATTTTGATGAAATCGTAATTTATATTTCGTGTAATCGCGTAAGATTACACTACATCATCTTAACATAACACTTTACTAATATAAATTTACTTATATTAGTATAATTTTATTTAAATATATTTGATCTACTTATATTAGGATAATTTTATTAAAATTTGTTTTAAATACAAAGAAATCTACTTTTATTAGGATAGTTTTATTTATTTAACTTTTTTCGAAATCTACTCTTGTTAGGATTTCTAAAAAAGTTGGACGCTCTAATATCGCTCGAAAAGTTTATGCTTTATATATATGTATTGATTGATTGATTGATTGATTGATTAATGGAATTTGACGTTAATTTAGGGGACGAGTGGTCATGTTTAACTAGAAAAGTTCTACTATAATAAATCGGATTTTCTAACATGTGCTCGCACATGATAATAATCTAATTAGGGAAATTTTGTTGAGAATATTTTATGATAAATTAGAGTTGAAACTCATATTTACCATAATTAGTGTAATAATCTTGAAAATCTTTCATTACTTAACTTATTATCATGTGTCCTAATGGCACATGTTAGAAAAACTCATAATTAAACGGATTATATAAAAAGAGAATATGTTTTGTAAAGTCCGGAGAAGCTTATCAATAATGAATGAGGCATATTTGTCCTACGAAGCTTTCCCTGTTGCTTTTCTAATTTTTTAATATAAAAAGCAATAAGAGTATTAGTACACTTCAAACAATTAATACTACTCCGTATTATATATAGGAAAATGAAAGATGATTTTAATTTGACCTTATCCCCTGTTGCTTTTCTGTTTTTTTAATATTTCATTCAACACCTATATGGATTACGAAGATAATGTGACATCTAATTTAATCACTTGGAATTAAGAGTGACATTAAAATTCAGCCATGGATTACAAAGATAATGTCACATCTAATTTAATTACTTGAGATTAAGAGTTATATTTAAATTCAGCTGGTCTCTCTTTTTGAGTTGTGACGGTTATAAATATGATTACTTATAAAATTCACCACTCATAAAATGTTACCTATAAAATAATGGTTATATTTTCTCATTAAAATGGTCACATTTGGACCCATCATAATTTCTGACGAAAAAGAGCCTATCAAAAATGAAAATTTGCAATTTAAATTAGTGACAAAATTGTAGAAGTTGGGCCGTGTTTTTTTTTGGATTTAAAGTCAATATCTTTAAATTCAACTCAGATCTTATAAGTTTAATTCAGAAAAGTTGAACTCTTAAGTTTAGTTCAGTTCCTATAAGTTCAATTCAGAAAAATCAGACTCCTATTAGTTTGGTTCAGCTCCTATAAGTTCAGTTCAGAAAAATCAAGCTCCTATTAGCTTAGTTCGGCTCCTATAAGTTTAGTTCAGAAAGTTAAGTTCAATTTATACGTCATATAAGTCCAGTTTAGAAAAAGTTAAGCTCCTAAGCAATTGACTCATATGATATTACAAATAGGCCCGTGCATCGCACGGACATTAAATCTAGTAATAAATAGTAAGAGGAGTTTTAAAAGACTTCAAAAATGTATTTAATGTTACATACAAAAGAGATTATACCTACCTAAAAATCGTGAAACCCCTTTACTCTCTTAAATTAGCTTTTTGATTGTTTCTTACATTGTTTATATATATCATATTGTAGATGTATAAATTGTTATGCTAATCATTATATTATTAAAGTGTTTCTTAGTCAATTATATGGCCTTTCAAATATACTAATAGTACGCTTTTGTTGAAATTTCAGGTACAATATTAAGATAAGTGTATGTATCCCATGGTTTTATAATTCACGGGTGGAACAAATCTTCACACAATTCAATTGGAAATGGTAAGCTTCAATATCCGTATTGCTTTTAAGATTTTTTTAACGTATAAGATCTACTCGCCAATTGTATACTCAAGTCAAATTAATTTTTTCGACTATTGATCAAAGATTCTGATGTTTTTTGTAAAAAAGTTGTCTCAGTGTTACAAATACTCTGAAAATATCTATCTTATTTGATAAAAAAAAATTATCCATATTTTCGGAGAATAGTTTTTTTCGGTTGATAAAGTTATCTGGCAACCCAACGAGTCAACGACTTCAGAAACCAAAATAATACGGAGTATTGAATCCGTGTTCTAATTATATTACAAACTAGATTTTATGCTCGTGCGTTGCACGGTATTTACAAATGTCCTATTAGAATTTGGTGTTATTTTTTTGTGTCAAATTATTCTGCTTTATGTGAAGTTGTTTAAGTAACACCAAAACTGAATCACAAATTCTTATTTAAGAAGGGTATATCCATGTTAAGCTTAAAATGGGTCAAGTAGTATGAATAAGATAAAAACATAACGTATAGAGAAAAACAACATATTTGTCTTATATACACAAGTTGGATAATGATACTTAACCTATTTTAATATTAAGACTTATAACTTGTCTTTCAATAAGTTTATTAAGATATCGTCTCTAAGGAGATTTACTCTTAAAAGTTTTAATTTGATATTAATTAAAAGTAATATAAATAATTAAAATATGTCTAAATTTAGGTAAAATAAATCATACGAATTATAGTGATTGTAGATCAATTAACAAACATTATGCCACTTCTTTCATCTTCCATTCGTGTCCAAGTCAAGTTCAATTACTTGTAGAATCCTACCACTTCAAATCCAATCCAATTAGATATACTTATCTTTACTTTTTTTACTTCTAATTCGAATTCATAAATCGTAGATTTAAGAAAAAAATACAATATTTTACATCATAAATTGTAGGTGGAGACATTTTCTCGTTAACATCTCGTTTGGTTCAATAACATGGAATAGAATACATTCTAATATGATATCATAGATGTGAGACTTTTCTCGTTTCGTTTATTTCGTGGTTGTTTTATTACTTATAATACTCTTTTTACTTTAAATCGTAAATTTTAATTAGTTTACAATAAGGTGACTTAATATTGCCTTAATAATTTTAAGTATCCTATACTTAAATTCACAAATTTGTTTATTCAAACATTGTTATGTGAAGTTGTGGGAGCTTACAAAACCAACTTTTAATACAGGACTTCCGAATAAGAAGAATGTATAATCCTTCCGAACTAAAATCACAAAGTTCTGATGAGCATGCTACACTAAACATGAAGTCTTAGATTTTGAACAAATACACCTTCATGAGTCTTTATGCCTTGATTCTTAGAATAATATTATTTCAAAATACAATCAAAATCTTTTTAACTATTTTGCTCACGTATCAATGTTTTCTTGTAAAGAATAGAGTATATGCACTCACGAGTAACGACATTGAATCACATCACCCGTCTTTGATGTATTCTCTTGTCCACGGTCTACAAATTAGAAACAAATGTTATGATATAGAATATATAAGAGGAACGACAACATTAACAAAAGTACAAACATGAATTAACCACAACATCCAGGGTGAAGTAAAGCAAAAGAAAAAAGGTAAAGGAAAACAAAGTTAATAAGCAAATGTGAGACATTACAATTACAATAATTGTGATAAAGAATAAGTACCTCCACAAACGTAATTAACACTATCAATTTCAGGAGGCTGAGAATCCATCAAGTAATCTATTATGTTACAAATCGACACACCCTTACTGATTTGAAGTTTAATATTGGTTATATATTAACAATTTGATACCCGAAACATAGATTCAACTGGAATTTAACAGATATAACGTTGACTGCGTACCTCTAATGATGATGCAACCACTAAAAAATTACTTTGCTCCTAATATCTGTCAAAGATGAAAAATTAAAGAGATTAACAAATAGAACAAAAGATATATTGTTATGCGAATCAATAACTTACATATCTAAGATGATAAAATGAAATCAAGTATGTATGTATTTCCATGAAAAACTCAATATTAAGCAGCCTGCATAACAATTTGAAGATGATAGCCTATTATATGTCTAGGTGGTGTGGTATATATAACAGCTTTGTAATTATGGAGTAACTTGTTTTAGTTCAAAACAAATTCTGGCATAGAGATACAATTATACTTGGAAATTTATATAATATAACTTCTGCATTATCTTTTATTTTTATAGTCAAATTTAATACAAATATATATTATTATTAATTTTAGGTGTTTGAAAAAACTTGGAGACTATTACATGCTTGGAAAAAAGTCTCTTTTATATATATAGATTGATTGATTGATGATTGATTGATGATTGTGTAATACGGTCTTACACAAATTCTTGATTGGAACTCTATAATTTTCATGACCTCTTTGTTTCGCTTTAATAGTACGACTTTGCATTACATTATCAGTCGGTCTCTCTTAAATAAATAAAACAGGTTAAGTAATAATACACCACTTGTGTGGATGAGACAAATATATTATTTTTCCCTATGCATTATACCTTTGTCTTATTCATCTCGAATGGGTATATTTGACCTGTGTTAAGACGGATTGTGCCGTCTTAAACACGAATTTGTGTTACATTATTTGAAGATGACTAAAGTGATCCTGGCTGGTATAAATACAAGGATTTGGTAGGAGCTCTCTACAACCAACCTCATAGCGAGTATGATGAATAAGGATATCTATTGTTCACATAATTTATTTTTTCTAATGAAGTTCCAACTTTTAGGCCATCTCAGTTGATGAACACGATTCCGCAAACCTGTTTAAACCCTATAACTGCCCAATGCCCATATCCCTAAGGGTTGTGATTAACGAAAGAGAGGTGAGAACTGAGGCTTTCATGAGCAATATATTTCATCATGCTTTAATGTGTTTCCTAATCCCTTAACTTCAACTTCATAAAATATTTATACAATTGATGAATTAATCTATGAAAAACTTTTACAAGTCATTAATTTGATGAAACCAATTTATGATGGGCTTTGCAACACGTTTGTACGTGTCGCAACAAATTCTGCTCAAGTTTTAGTACGATACCACAATATGTTGTTAGTTTAACAATTAGTATATATACAACCAAGAACCAACTAACCAAGTACATTGTTACTCTAAATTGTACTCCTAACATCCTAAGTTGCATTAAGAATGGTTATCTCCTATGACTTCGAGTAATAATGTGATTTACAAGTTATACTAAGACCATCCCCAAGCAAGGGTCGCGCTAATTAGATCGCGATCCGGTTTTACTCTTAATCCCACCTTATTTATCTTGACCTATTTCACCCTCCCAAGCATAAGGTTATGATGTTGATCATCAACTAAATCATTTTTCACTTTCCAACATTTTCAATCATTCCATACCCCACCAAAAATTCTTTTTCCTTCTATTTTTCTCCAACAACCAACTAGAGTGTGCCACCTAGGAGGCCACCAATTGGGTCAATAAGGTGAAGAAGAGGTCACCAATTGACCTCTTTAACAAGGAGATCATGCTAATTTGATCCTTAATTAGTAATTAAGGTGATCAATCTAGATCATGACCTAACAATTGACCTTGCCCGGGGATGGTTTAAGCGATAAGACAATAATTTAAAACTTGATATCAAATAAAAATACATGCAAAAAATAGGATTATAAATAGCTAAATATTTTTATTTAAAATGAAATAGAAAATGAGAAAAATTCGTAGGTACATATATAAGGGCACCACAATGATTGTATGATGACATGGATCGCCTAATGGAGCCGTACTCAAGAAATAATCAAGACTGAAAAAATTAGATGTGTACTTAAATACTATCTTTGTTCACTTGATCAGTTACATACGTTTTCATTTTCATGGTGTACATTGAGCCAAAAAAAAAAAAATTTAGGGTGTTCATTTTGATTTCGAAAATTCATATTTTGGAGAACTTTTACCATATCAAAATACAATTATATACTCATATTTTCCCATTCATGAAAAGTGGACATAAGATAAATAAGGATAGTTTATTACTTAGTATAATCACTGTTTAACCCCCTTACTTTATCTACTTTTCCATTTTTTAAATGTATGAAATTCAAGTGAACTAATGGAGTAATACATTAACTATACGATCATGTTAGAAGACGAGACTTGAGAGTATGTAAATCTTATATCAAGTATGATAGATCACTTCAAAGTTCGAACTACAAATTAAAGTACTCCAAATATGTGACAAGTTCACCTAAAAAAGACATTCTTTCGCGGCCCGTGCATCGCACGGGCATTAAATCTAGTACATATATATAAAGCATGAACTTTTCGAGCGATATTAGAGAGTCCAACTTTTTTAGAAATCCTATAAGTGTAGATCTAGCTTTTTCCTATTAATAATTTACGAGAAAATTATACTAATCAAAGTAGATCTAATAATTTATGAGAAAGTAATCCTAATAGAAGTAAATCTAATAATTTATCAGAAAAATAATACTAGTCGAAGTAGATCTAATAATTTATCGATTATTCTTTACTAAAATAATAATAGAAAATAACTCTATAAAGAATATTTATTTTAGAAACATTTATAAAGCAAAAAAAAAATCATATAATAAACGTATAAAAGTGTTAAAATTGTATATTTATTGACATACAATTAATCTTTGTGAGAAAAAAAGATCCTAATTTCCTACAAATATAAAATATTGTCAAAAATCTAAGTTGTTCGATTTTAACTACTTAGTAAAACTTTTGTAGTAAAAAAGATAATTTTATTTAAAAACTTTTTTGAATATTTAAAAGTTTACACGAGTTTTTAATTATAACCAAACCCGTAATAGTCTTACAAAAACCTTAGGACAAACCTGATTTTTATTTTTAAAAAAATATTTCAAGAAAAAGTAACACGTCATAAAAGGAAAAAGAAGTAAAGATTAACATTTACTTAACATTTGGCAGAGAAAAATTTCTACAATGACAATATTAGAAATAAACAATTTCAACGATGGCATGGAATAGTTTTAACTCTGATTTACTATAATGTATCAAATGTGTATGATTAGATTACCAATGATATTCACGTCAGATTAAAAAAAATTTGAGCTACCATTTATAAATATTAAATAAGTCTCATATCGATTTTGTCAAATGAGCCAACAAATTAAATACAAATGAACAAAGTCAAGAATTATGATTTTATGCGGGACTAATAATCCAAGAACCAGCTAACTATGAATAAATCAGTGTATGATATATATATAGAAAAATTGTGAGAACTATATATAATCTACTATTATATCACCGATTTTTTTCTTCAAACTGGTTTCAAATTCATATCAAATCCATAATAGACGTTAAAAATGTATTGAACTGCCAATATACAAAATTATGCGGTTATATCAATTTTTACTTTCTAAATTCCAATTCATCCATGTGTTATTATTCACTTAATTATTTATCGCGGTTTGCGTAAGGCTGGTTATTAGACTTATTACTTTGTAATGTACTGATTGTATATTTAAAAGTGCAATAGTTTTTAATGTACCTTTTCATTTTTGTTTTTTGTTTTGAAAAATTTCCATTTTGGTCCCTGAGGTTCAGGTTAATTTCACTTTAGTGCCATGAGGTTTGCATAATTCTACTTTGGTGTCCTGAGGTTTCGACTACTTCCCACTTTGGTAACCTGAGTTTTGAATAATATTTTATTTTGGTCACCTCAAACATTTAATAGTCAACCTTTATCTTAATTACATTTTCAGTAAAATAAAGTGCAAAGATATTAAACTGCGTACAAAATAGTATAATCAACATAATATTGCAAAAAAATGCCTTTATGTTCAAAATATTTTTTTAGTACTCCCTCCATTCCATTTCAATAAAATACTTCTCACATATATTAGAGAAGTGGGAAGATAAAAGATGAATGGAGGGAGTATAAAATGCTAAGAATGTTATGTATATAAGTCACTATAGTGGGAAGTAGTCAAAACCTTAATGCACCAAAGAGAAATTATGCAAATCTCAGGGGACTAAAGTGAAATTAGGCTAAACTTCATGGCAGCAAAGTGGAAATAACCCTTTTTTTAATGGTTAACTATGAGGTATCCCATATGGGTTTAGTTGAATATAAAGTACTCCTTAGTGTAATAAATTAGGTCAAACTCATATATGTTGGTTAAGAAGTGAAACGATTGTACATATATATTTAGTAATTTGAAGTCATTTCTTAAATTTGAAACTCTTTTCTGAAAATTTATTCATTTTGTTATTATAAATAAAGAGTAGACACCAAGTCTACCTTGTGACGGGTATATCCGTCACAACCTTGCGACGGATCAAGTACTACTCATGTGGGTAGATAAGACAAAACAGATTGATACTCCTTAGGCATTATGCTTTTGTCTTATCTACCCATATGAGTAGTACTTGACCAGTCGCAAGCTTGCGACGGATATGTCCGTCATAAATGAGAATTTATGAACAGTAAATAAAAATGTAAGATAATGAGACTTGATTTTGTTAATAAATAACATTTCAAATAAACAAAAATGAGTTATAATTTTAATAGAATTAATCTAAAACTAATCGAGTTTAAGAGTAGTATCCTAATATCCTACTCTCTCCAATCCACACAAAACTCCTGATTTGTTTTTTTGGAAGTCAAACTTTGAAAAGTTTTAATTCACTCAAAAATATATCTCACATCTAAAAAATTAGATTTCGTATTATATATTTCATATGAAGTTCATAGGGAACAACCAGTCTTAATGATAGATAGTCAAAAACAAATTTTATTGTTTAGAGATCTAACAAAAATCCTCCAAACAGGCTACATATGTAATTGAGATACATGTTGTTTTGCGTACCATGATTCAATATTTACACTATCGTATGCTTACAAAATGGAATATTGGTAAATGTTGTAAGTTAATCTAATTTGTGAATCTTATAAAACCAGTCTAGTTATCACGTGTTCATTTTATGGAATTAAACCACATTTTTGGGAATGACGATTTAAATTAACTAAAATCGGTAGTGCGTACAACAATAAAAATAAGTAATTACATAATTCAACTGATGTGTCTTCGGATGCTATACAAATGTTATAATTAATACAAAAAAAAGTAGCTTTTATGTTAAAGGGACTGATGATCCATCAACAATCAACTAAATCAAGCGTAAAGTATTTTGTGTTCCGATTTTCAACATAGTTGGACTTTTTTTTATCAACTTAGTTGACTTCTACTACCAAACCATGACAATGTAAACCATCGTTTGAATTCTTAGAACATTCAACATGCATATTGTTAAGGATGATCCTAATGGGAGCCTCATGCATTCTATGTGATAGAATCACATATATTTTTGTACTGTTGTTTAGAGACTATTAAATTTATTGGAATTCAGTATGGATTTGATTTTACGAGAAGTATATAAAGAGCAAAATACTCTCTTAATTGTAGATAGTCAAGGTAAACTTATGCTATAGGAGATTTAACAATTTCTCTAAACACACCAAATATTGATAATTATGATACGTGTTGCTTTACGTAACACCATTTAGTTTTACGTAGTTGTTATAGGTTAAAATAATTTGCAAAACTCATAAAGGTCTATCTCAGTTATTAAGGGAGGTTCATTTGGTGAGCCGCACTATGTTTATGGCAGTTTCAAGATTATACAACTGGATGTACAATGAGCATTGTACATCCGAGGTTATTTTAGTCTTTTTCCAAATACTTTTACAAAAAAAAAAAAAAAACGTAATCCAATTTTGAATCCAATCCTCTTTCTATCTCTGACTGCTTCCATATTTTTCTAACTCCTCTCCATCTTCATCCATCATCCAGTTAATGAATCATATTCTCCTTTAAATTATTATAATTAATTGACTATATGGAACAAATCATATGACGTGACTCGTGAGGAAGAAATTTTTTTATCCAAAATTTCTAAATCATGAAAATAGTTGAAGCTCGTATTCTTTTTACATTAGCTCGTATTCTTATCTTTATAGCTCGTATTCTTATGTCCTCATATTTTAAAGCTCTTGATCCTTTTAAGCTCGTATTCTTTTTACATTAGCTCGTATTCTTATCTTAATAGTTCATATTCTTATGTGCTTGTATTTTTAAGCTCGTAATCCTTTAAACTCGTATTCTTTTTACATTAGCTCGTATTCTTATCTTAATAGCTCATATTTTTATATGCTCGAATTTTTTAGCTTGTATTCTCCTAATAATAGTTCGTATGATTGGTGTAAAAATTTACCTCAAAGTATTATTAGATCCATTTTTCCTTCCTGATGATGATGTAAATTGCTTCTCGTTCACCAAAATATTGTTAGATGCGTTTTTTCTTCTTGATTATGCTGTCAATTGCTTCTCTTTCACCATATTAGAATCAGAATTAAGGAGAAAAGAGGTTTGTCGTCGTTTAAGACAAATTTAGAGAAGAGAAAGAGGACGTAGGGTTTGTCGACTGGAGAGAAATCAGAATTAGAGAAAAATGGAGATGTGTAGATTTTTTTTATTGGGCTTAGATAGTTTAATATGTAATATATGGGCCTGTTGTACAATGCTACTGTACAACAGGTTGTAGGATCCTATTTGTGTGTTTATGGAGATAACTATTGTATTTAATTAAAACCATTGATACCTGACACGGCTGTCGCAACCTATCAAAAATAAAACCTAACCGGCCTAAACTTATGCAGTAGAGGTAAGCATGGTATCGTATCCACAGGGAAGTGGTCGCTATTTACTTGTTATCTAGTCTATCTACGGTCACAAATTGGGGGTTTCGGTTGATTTGAATTAACTAAACTAATGAACTGAATTTAAAACGATAAAAGAAATAACAATTATAACTGGCAAGAATGAGGTAGAGTGTGATCAAATAGGGAGAAAGATGCTAGGATGTCGGTTCACCATGATATTACGCAATTCAGCTAAAGGTAAGGTCAGTCGGTCTATAGTGAGAAGGGTAGTGGAAAGGTCCTTACGGTCCGCTATCCGCCCTAGATGCTTCCTAAATAGCTTCCGCTCTGATTAGGGTAGTCTATTGTTCATAACAGGTCTAATCATTCCAATCTTCCGATCTAGGTCTGAATTTAACCAGGTTAATTAATTTAGTCGCGTGCACTCAACCAAGTAATTACTGTTATATTGCTATAAGACAATTCTCACATTAAAACCTCCTAAAGCTAATTATAGCATGTTTACTATCATGACTCCCCTAGTCCCAGCAATTAAGATTTAGCTACTCATAACGGTGGTAAAACAAATAACGATAAATAGAACTATATTCGACATGGTTAAAAGATGAATTAAGAGAACGGTCATAAACTAGATATTAATTCTAATAACCCAACAACAATTAAGAGACAAGAGAAATAAATGTTGCAAAAAGGAATTAACAAACACTATGAATTAAATTGAATAGGAAGAGAGTAAAGAATTACACAAATTAGGATCCGAGAAAATGAAAGGCAAGCGTCGAACAACAAGTCTCCTAATTCCGATGCGAACTAATAATTAAAACTGAATGATGAATGAGTTCTGAAATTAATGACCTTATAAACCTAATTAGGTCTCTCCTTTTTATAAGAGAGATATTTATTAACCTCAATAAGATAACTTAAATAATAAGTAAATAAGTTTATGCAATAGAATCTTAAGTCAGATCACAGAGTGATCGATCGAGCACATTGAAACTACTCGATCGATTAACTTCCAGCAAAATCCTCTCGATCGAGCATAAAATATACTCGATCGAGGAACACCATAAATCCTCCTCTCTATCGAACATAGCAGGAGTTTGATCGAGGAATCTCCAGCATAAAAACGGGCTCGATCGAACAACTAAGCCAACAAAGTTCTCGATCGAGTTGGCTACCACTGAGTCAGCTCATAGGACGTTGATTTGCTTCCAAGATGATTTCACGCATCCCAAGGCAGAAGTATTCTCGCTCCAATTCCATCCATCTCCTAAATGCAAGCTATAGAGGTAGTTCGAGGCTAAGTTTTGCTCCTTCCGGGTTCATTCTTGCAATTAAAGCCAAACAAACCAAAGTAGACTATTCGGGGCATTTCGTAGCCTAAAACTACGAGAATCGCATAGAAATGCGTGCAAAATAAGCACAAAGAGTCTATATAAATAGCACGCATCAAACTTCCCCAAACCAAACCTTTGCTTGTCCCCAAGCAAACTATATGCAACTAAGGACCTAATGGAACGGAGTTAAGCTTAGAGCTAGCCACAAATCGTCTACTTAAACCATTTTAATGCAACAGATCAACAAAATAGCAACAGTGTCAGATGCAAACGAGTTATAAGGATGTTTATAAATATAGCTGAACCGTCGACCTTGCTAGACCTTCAAAATTGGACTCTCACGGGTCACTCCCTCTTAATGAAGCAAAGGGTAAGCATATAAATGTAAGAGAGAAAGAAATATAGTCGCTAACCTAGACTACGACCTACATAAATATGCATGCAATCTAATATGATAAACAATTCTAGCTACCGTACACATACACTCCATCCAACGAGGTTCTGACACATGCCAAGTGCTTACAATAGTTTGGAAAAGTGAGGTAATGGGTAAGAAGAGGCAAAACATTTTGGGAATGAGAGGGTATAGGCCAAGCTAGTATCTAAACAAAACCAATTAACCATATCCAATTCTAATCCATCTCCAAAACTGAACACAATGCCTTTATTCGGCATAAAACTCACTAAACCAAATATAAACAACTCCTCATGAGATAAAATGAGAGCATAGGAGTAATACCGATATTATTCAAATTCTTTTTCCATTTTTCTCTTTTTTTTTCGGTTTTCTGTTTTTTTTTTTTTTTTTTCTCGAACTTCTTTTTTCAATATTCTCCTTCTTCAAAACTACCAACTCCTAACTTTTCAAAACAAACCAAATTTGACACAATAAGCAATATACCCGCAAAAACAAACACTAAACTAGCTTGTCAAGGTAGGCTAAATTTTGGGTGTAGTTAAGGGGTCAAAAAGGCAAATTTGGCTAATGTGGAGCTAATGGGTAGTAATGGAAAAAAAAGGGAATTGCAAGCATCTCTCCTACATGTGATACCGACCACTAACCCGAATGTATGCAGGCAAAAAGCAATTGAATTTCATACTTATGCATTTGATACTACATGCTATGCAGGGAGTAACTATTCAAAAACCTACATGAAACTGGTCATGGATGACACCAGTTTTAATGAGCTCTAATTCCTTAGAATTTATAAGTAGTTTGCCAAAATTTATGTCAAGTCTATTCGTTCAACTAAATTTTAAAACAAAAATTCGTAAAATGCAAAGATTTCGCTAAAAAGTAGTAATTTATGCAAGGCTTAAACAAATTAACTATTTACAGTGCAATGTCATCACAGAAAAACTCCATTCCGACTTAACCTAAATGCAAAAATAAACGTGTATTGTTTTGATTTTTTTGAAATTTTCTAATTTTTTCAATTTTGATTGTTTTGAAATAAAAGACAATGCAAGCTAAAATGCAATAAACGTGAATGCAAAACCAATGCAAATGTAGACTCAAAGTATGCATTACCCTCCCCAAACCAAAACGGACAATGCCCTCATTCTCCTCCAGCATACACCAACAGAATAATAAGGAAAAGGAAAATACAAACTCAAATGCAATATAAATGAAACTAAAGTAAAGGAGATAAAAGGAATAAAGAGCAATAATACTTACAAGGATAACTTCCCCAAACTAGCCAGCAAACTGGGGAAGTAAGTAGCCAGCAGCTACTCGTCAGCACCCTCCTTGTCAGCCACCTGGAAGGTAGGGTTCTCCTCCTCCTCACCCCTCCTCCTAGAACGACCTCCAACAGCAAGGTCAACTCTAATCCTCTCCTCTCTCTCGACCGTGTCCTCCTCGCTCTCAGGCTGAGGGTACCCGTCCTCCGGGTACCGGTAAAAAGAGGGATGTGGCCACCCAGCTGGCACCGGACGACCTCGACTCGGATGATACTCGTAGAGGGGGAATAAGGCTAGAGCCTGATCCCGCTCCATCCTCGCTACCCTCCTGCACATATCCAAAAGCAAAGCATCACGACGCCCTTGGTCCATGACCTCAGGCCCCTCAAAAATAGGAGGTGGAATAAAATTAGCCGGTAAAACCGGCTGAGGGGTAGAGTAGAAGGTGTAGGCGTGGGCGTGGGCGTGGGCGCGGGTGTAAGCCCAACCTGTGGAGGTCCAGACCCCTCTCCAACTTCCCTAACAGTAGGGGAAGTCCTCTTCCGCTTCCAAGAAACGGGAGGAGAAAAGTCAAGGAGGTAAGAAGGTGGAGGTGGTGGTAATTTACCCGTCACAGTGGGTAAAAGCAAAAGACGGGGTAGAGAAGGTGAAGGTAAGGTCACGGAAGTGGAAGTGCCAATCTTCTAAGTCCTATGGTCAGAAGCAAGCCAGTTCATTGAAAACATAACAGAAATGTCCATAACATTATCCTTATCATAATACTTAAGACCACGGGGAAAATCAGGGAAAAGACGACGGGCAATACGAGTCACTAGTCCACCAGAGGCTATCATACCCGCTACTTTTAACACGACAGTGTTAAAATGCTGAGCTGTCAAGTATGCAATGTTGAAAATAAATGGGGTACCACTGTCAATGTTTAGGTACCCAGCTAAGATGGACAACTCAGTATTGTTAACATTATTAGGCTCATGACGACCAAAAATAGTTTCTCCAAGCAGAAGGAGAAAGTAGCGGGCAAGGGTTATATGGACGTGGGCACCACGACGCTGACCATAGGGAATGTGTGATAGTGTAGCCCAAATCTGACGCATGAGCTTCCTAGGAGGCTTAAGGCAACCATCACTAACTAGACCCAAACGTTCCCCGAACTCTGCTAAAGTCCAGGAATAGGTAGTGTTAAATAGTCGGAAAGTGATGCAAGTGCTCCCATGGTCAGTCGCATAGGCCGCAGGACTAAATTCAAAAGAGCTAAAAAACTCTAAGGTAAGTGCCCTATAGGTGAACTCCTTCATAGTGATCAACACCGACATCCCCGTCCCATTAAGCAGGTCAACAACAGGTGCTAAAATTCCTAGAGTCTCTAGGGCAGGTCGACTCAAAAAATGGGTCGAGGTCATATGACATTCCATTAAATTCATAAAACGAGTACGGTGGGACGGGGACAAAATTTTTACCTCCGAAAACTCAGGTAGAGATTCCGTAGAAGTGTCAGCAACGTTCCTAGCAGGGGCCCGTAACGCAGCAGCATGGGAACCCGTGCCCGTCCCTAGTTGTGAACCGGACGCAGTAGCAGCAGCAGTAACAGTGGCAGTAGTGGCGGCAGTCGACACAGCAGGGGTCGACACCGGCATAGAAACAGCGGGCGTGGTGGCAGCAGGGACCACGACCAGAGCAGTCAACGCTGAAGCCGTCAAAATAGGCTTTTCGATTCCGACTTCCTTGTTACTCTCCATAGCTGTTACGAATTTTAAGTTTCCATTAACAATCTTAACAATAAAATTGAATTCCCCAAACCAATTTCACAACCCTAATTTGTATAAAAGAGGGAAGAAATTGCAATTAAACATTAAAGAAGGGGAAAGGAGCTTACTTAGCAAATTACCCAACCAAAAGAACAATTAAAACCAAAGAAAACTTCAAATAATCGAATTAAATCAATTTTTCGCAACCCTAATTCAAAAATCCCCAAATAAATCGAAAATTTGGGATGCAAATAAGGGTATTTTGGTTTAAATTGATGCTTAGAATGTATTTGGGTAATTAGATTTGGCAAATTTGGGGAAGAAATTGAGAATTTAGGTTCAGGGATTAAAGGGGTCGAAAGGAATTGGGGAAGAATTAAAGCAAATGAATGAACATAGAATGAGGGAAAAGAAGACTCCCTCGTCTGATATGCGCCAAAACAGTTCGATCGAGTGGAATGGGTCTGCTCAATCGAGAACAATCTTCCTCAATTCGATCGATCGAGTACTTTGAAAATACTCGATCGATGACTTCCTTCTTGTGCTTAGATTCCGCTCGATCGAGTGGTTAAAACTACTCGATCGAGAATCCCTTAAATACGCTTGCTCGACTGAGTGTTTGAAACAACTCGATCGAGAACTTTCCATTGGGCTATTGGTCGATCGAGGACTTCCTTATTAGCACACTTCCCAATCATGCGTAATTCTCCCAAAACCTGCAATATACGCAATAATACTTCCCGCAAAATACCAAACACAAAAATACGCAGTCTATATTCATCCTAAGCTAAACAAATCTATCTAAGCTAATGCTAAAGTCTAAAGCTAATAACCAATTTAAATGTCTAGCGAAAATTTCAAATACAAAATGTTTACAAACGGGATAGGGTCCCGAATCATCCTTTGAAGCAATTAAGTAGCCCAAAGCTGGGCTTCTGGCTCGACGAGGTCCCTTCAACATTAGTGACCTCCGTCTCCAATTTCCAAACAACTGAGCCATCAGAAGGGGAATAGCACATCTCATAATCTGCAGCCTTCCTCTTTGCTTTATAAGGCTTCTTCTTCTGGCCCCCATAATCTTTAATGCCATCAGTGCTAGGCTCCAATTGCAATGCACCAAGTCCGGCAACGGGATCTCCACTAACCATTCCGCCAAGTCCTGCAGAAGCAAAAACAGCAGAATGGTCCTCCAATTCGCTCCCAGACTGGGGCGGAGGTGTCATAACAGCAATATATGACTCAATACTAGTACTAGAGAGATCCTCGTCGGGGTCTATAGAGGTAATAGCGTGGCAGGGCATGACTTGCATGGGCGCCCTGCGAACACTGGACTGGGTGAATGTCAAATCCTCCCCACCCACCTGAAAGGTCAAAGTCTTAGCCCCGACATCAATTATTGCATGAGCAGTATGCAAAAATAGTCTTCCCAAAATAATGGGAGTGTATGAGTCCTCAGGTATGTCCAAGACTACAAAATCAACAAGAATAAAGAATTTGTAACACCCCCATTTAATAAGAAGCCTTTAGCAAGACATTCCCAAATAAATAGGACTGTTACCATCTCGGTTTCCCGAGGGAGTGAATAACAAAGTCCAACTCACCCAAAGTACTTTAAATTAAAACTTAGCGATTACATGTTTCTTACAACTTAACCAACTAAAACTTAATATAAAATAATTACAATTCGCAGCGGAAATAAATAAAGTGATTAAATAATCTATGTGGTCTAGACTTCTAGGTAGATTGGCCAAATCCTCACGCATTCCCATAAGCTCCCAAGTCAGCTAATCTTTAGTACCTGTCAAATCTGCTCCCCATTATGGTTCATCACAGGTGTTCACGAATACACTGTCAACCACGAGGTTGAGTAGGAATAAACCAAACAACAATAATAATTAATCCAAAATAGACATCCTTCAAATTCCCATCACATCATCCATACAACTCACTTACGTCACAGGCAGTAGCACAACCCCCTTAACACCGTGCTATGCTCAACTGGCAGCAGTACTTGCGTACCATGCTCACCTGGCAGTAGTAATTACTTACTATGCACAACTATCTCTGGCAGTAGTAATTACTTATTATGCTCATCTGGCAGTAACGATTACTCGCTATGCACAACTGGCAGTAACACCCCCCGTGTTACGCTCAACTGAATAATCAACTCTCCAACAACAAATACTCCATAACAATCCCGCCTTACTGCTCAACCAACATCTTAGCATACACAATTACTCTATTTCCAATAATAAATCACAATATTAACCTTAACCTCATAAATCGTCACATTTAAACATTCATTCACTGAACAATAAAACCCGAGTTGAGTAGGAAATTCCTACCTGGCAAGCAATTCCAATTAATGCAATCTACTAAAAATATTCTTCAATAAACCCGTTCCACAAGTCCGTCACATAGCAATTATAAATAATATTTATAACTTAATTATTAATTATTCAATTTATCATCGTATTAATTTAATCAATTACAATTTAATTATATTAATTATTTCCCATTTAAATTATTACTACGTAAAAAAAACCCGTCTTTAAAACAAATAAAAACCCGTGAAAACACATGAAAACAAAACACCATCACCAATACACACTCACGCACCACCGAGTTCAACCCCTTCCTTTAACCCACTTTTCACAACACCCCTTGTAACATTCCGTTTGATGTCTATGAGTGTCTTGATATGGGATTTGGTAGGGGATGATATATTACGGAGCTAGCAGCGTTAAAGGATGGTAGTTGGTAGCGTATGGAGTTAGTGTTGAGAGAGATATAATGGAGTTGATACGATATCGTGAGCCATGCTGTGGAGGTAGGAATAGTTAGTGGAGTTGGTGTTACGAGTTCATGTTTGGGTTGGAGTTTTGTTTCGAGTTCTTAGTTACGTTGTTGTGTCTTGATCGAGTTAGCATGTTTGTTTTTATGTATGGGTTGAACTTCGGGGACGAAGTTCTTTTTAAGGAGGGAAGACTGTAATACTCCGTATTTATATGTCTTGGGGGTACTCTATCGAGTAGCCCTTACTCTGTCGAGTAAGGGCAAGTTGCGAAGATAAATAGTTTCGACTGTTGGGCACTCGATCGAGTAGTGGGGCACTCGATCGAGTAGGGTACTCGATCGAGTACCTTGGGTACTCGATCGAGTGTCCGGTTTTACGGGGGAGTTTTCTCGGGTTTTGTTAATTACGCGATTAAGGTATTTAAACCAATTCGTCTTTGTTCTAAATCACTTTTTACAAAACCTAAAACCTGTTTAAGAGAGAAAGCAACTTGTCTTCTTCCTAATCGCGTTCTTGACAATTCCCGGAGTTCAGACGGTCGGATTGCATCGTAGTTTGTGTCGTTGGATTCCTTGCGTCGAGGGTAAGCTTTTAATATAATTTATATACCGTTTTGTTAAGTTTCATGAAACCCTAATTTGGGATTTGGGGATTGTTATGAGTAGTATTTGAATAGTAGTCTTTATGTGTTATATGTTAGGAGGAGAATTCATAGAAGAGGCGTTTTGAGACAGCTGTAGATACCGTCTGCGTGTTGTGCTTTCCAGGTAGGATTTCCTACTCAGTATTAGTCCCATAATAGGATATTGGTGATGTGCTGTGGTTAGTTGATTGATATGATGATTGTAGTTGTAATTGTGATTGTGATTGTGGTTGTGTTGTGATGGTTCTCGAGATGCGTTCTCGGCTGAGTGGGGTCACTTGCGGGAGTGATCTCACGCCCTAGTTTCGCCCTTCGTGGAACCCGCCACGAAAGGGGATGTGCACATTAATGGACAGGGTTATCGCTCGTACGATGAGCGGGGCTTAGGTGGGAACGGCTGCGGTTCCCCATGGCGGGGTCCAAAGTGGACGATCGATGATTGAGACGGTTGGTTGGATGTGGTTGTGTGTGTGCGACGGTTCATTTGTCTGTTTGTCTTATTGTTGTTATTTATTTTGATTGTGTGATTAGTATCGACCCGGTGTTGTTTTGTAAAACTGCGGTGATCCATTCGGGGATGGTGAGCAGATATTGAGCGGTATAGAGATGATACGGGGATATTTGGGATGGCCACGACATGACGATAGAGTCTTCCGCTGTAGTTTAGCTTTTATTTCTATTTCAGTTGGGAACAGTTAGTTTGGAATAATGTATTGTACTTACAGTTTGGGTTTCAAGGATTGTACTTATTCATTAAATTACTTATAATAAATGTTGTTTCTGTTTTGTCTATTTGATTATCATACCTCGGGCAACCGAGATGGTGATGTCTTCATACCTGAGTGGTCCTGGTAAGGCACTCGGAGTATGGGGGTGTTACAAATGGTATCAGAGCGACGATCCTGAAACCTGTAACCAATGAACTTAATGAACATAGGGAGTCAATTAAAATGAACCCGGGGTAAATGTTGTAGGAGCTAGTGCAAAGGCTTGGGAGACGTCCTAAAGTCGCAAGGGGTCGCCCTACAACTTTGAACCGGTCACATGGGAACGTGTTTGTTGAGTCGTATATGTGTTTGGTTAACTGGTTTATGAATGTGATGGAATGTGTTAATTGTTGGATGTTGAAGTAGAAAGTTGAGCATGTGAAAGAAAAGGGTGATATGAGGAAACTTGTTGATGAGATATATAGAACTGTGGTTGGAATGAGAAACATGATGGATGATTCATGATGTGACATAATAATAACATGCGAATAGAAATGTTGTGTGGTATACGTATATTTTGTCTGCATAGAGTTGTATGATAAGTTTATGTACTTGTCCACGATTGTTCATGGGTATATGTTGTAAGAAGTGTGTAGCTGTAATTGATGGATTAGTTGGAAGAGATTAAGTAAGTAATTGCATAAGAATATGAAATTCATGGGTGGAGCATGTTTATGTGGGTAAATCGTGATTGACAAGTTAAATAACCTATGTGCATGATGAATGTTGTTGCTTGATTTTTGAAAATAGTAACGTATGATTACGAATACTGGTTTTATGAGCTTTGGACTGGTTTTGTTTGCTTGGTTGTTGTTTAAGTCGTTTGGGAAGTAAAAATCAATAGTTGTGTTTTTCGTTTATAAAGAGGTTGTCTTTAAACTGTTATAACTTGAGATGCATAAATGATTTTGATGTGATTCCAATTGGAGATGATAGCTTGTCCTTTTACGATTCTAACGATAGGTCACACGCCCAAATTGACCAAGTAATGAGTGAGTTATGACTGTTTTACGAAAAACTGGACAAAGTCTTGAGAATTAGGGTACTCGATCGAGTATCCTTGGTACTCGATCGAGTAAGGGGGCACTCGATCGAGTACCTCAATTACTCGATCGAGTAGCCCTGGTGATTTGTTTTACGTGCTTTTGATCTTGACCTACTCGATCGAGTAAGTCCCTTACTCGATCGAGTGGCTGGTACTCGATCTAGTGACCCCTGTTTTGGGTCATATGCTTATCTTTTGAATTCGTTGCATATTATGTTTAATTCAAAGTTATTATTTTGCTCTTTTATGCATTGTTTTACATGTATATTGGTCTTGACGCGTAAGTTACCCAATCTTGTGGTGTAGTGAGTGGCACCTGTGGTGAGTATGAGTTCGGTGGGAGGACATGAGTTATATGTGTTGTGATAGATAGTGGAAAAAGAAAAGGAAGATTGGTATGGTGTATAGAGACATAGAGGATGTTTTGTGAGATGAGATGAGTGATATGTTTGTATGTTGAGTAACGTAAAAGTAGGTGAATGTGGGCAAAGGATGATGTGAGTCTAAGGAACGTGAGAATGAAAGGATTGAGAGTAAGGATATGGATAGTGACAACCTGAGATGTGTAAAGAATTATGGAGGGAGGTCGTTAAGAGCCGTGTGGGTTAAGAATATACATAAAGAAAGTTCGTTTTAGAGGAATTGAGAAGAGTGGTATATAGTGAACTTAATGGAGACATGTCGCGAGGTGGATTTGCAGATAGTGACTGAGTTTGGAAATTTGTGTTATCGAGAGACGAAACTAATGTGTGATTTCATTGGACGATTAACGATATAAAAAGGATTTTGATTTCTAGAGATGTAAAAAGGGAGATGTAATGGTTTGAACATTAAACGTTGATTTTTATGGACAAATTAGTGACAAGTGTGAGTGGGTGGAGTGATGAGAAAGGATCCAAGGTAAGATAGAATGAGATGATATAGACATGAAATAGGGAGATTTGAGCTTTGGCGGAATGAGAAGGTAACCGGAGCACTAAAGAATTAGATAGAAGTAATAAGGAGTTGAGCTATTAAATGGTATTGTTGAATGTGAAGAGAAAAGAAGAGTAAAAAGTAAGCTAGGCAAAATTTTCACCGGAGTTATGTGATATGAAGGTAAGAAATCATCGAAATGTGTGGTATTATCATAAGGATGTTAGTTAATGATTATACAGAAGTTTCAGGACAACATGATTAATCATGAGTTTCGAGGAATTAAGGGAGTAAGAAGTTGGTAGAATATCTGCATGATATGAGATTTTGAGTAGAGAGTTAGATGATGACACAATTAAGGATAGTATTGAGAAGAATGCTGAGGTAGTGTTTTTGATGGATTTGATGTTCGTTATTCGGGATGCTAACCACAGATAGGAAAGAAATCGTGATGTTTAGAGATGAGTAAAAGAGGTTTGATGTCCGAACAGTGGTGGTGTTATGGTTTATGACTAGTGGTTAAGAGTGATGGTATATTAGAAAGGTAGCAATTCTAAAAAGGTTGATTTGGTAGGGACCTGATTGTTGTGTATGATTGTAAGAGGGTATAAGATGTGGTTAGATGAGGCGAATGCTAATAGTTGAATAGTAAAGGTATGGTTATATTTGGCAGGAAGTGATGGTTGTGTGAATGGGGGAATATGTTATGAGGGGCATATGAGTTAAACTCGGGCGACAGGTAACCTTTATCGAGGGGTAACTTACGTGATCAGGATTGACTGGTTGGATGTGATTATGGGTCTATGTCATATATATAAATGTTCGTGTGAGGTTGTGACCTCACAAGAAATGGTATGGTGTGATAATTATAAGTTGTTATCTGAATTTTCTGTAATACATGTTGGATACGAGAACGTTGGAATGATATCCAAAAAGGTAATAATTTGACTGATTTGGCATGACTAGTTATGCTTGTCTATATTCATGATACATGTCAATATGTGATATGGTAAGGGGATGATATTCACGAGGTTAGTATCTGTTTAATTCATAAAATATGTTGTGCTATGATTTAGTAAAGTGGATTTGAGTAAGTTTTTCTTGACTAAAAAGTTATCCTGAGTCAGTGTTTATGGGAGTTGTATGCAGTTGTGATGTCTATCGATGTGGTTGTGGTGCCTCGGGTGGTGATCCGGACACGATATTTAGTGTTGTGATGCGGGTATTTTCGCACTACGGTGTGGCTGTTGGTGGCGGTGTTGTGATGCCGTCACCGGTTGTGGTGGATTAGGCGGGATGATTATGATTCGAGTTTCGAAAGTACATACCAGTTATACATAGATTGTTGTTTTGGTTGATATTGTTCCTGCGAGTTTCGGTTTTCGCATGTAGACGGTTGTCTTGCTTATTGATGTTCTCTTTACCGAGGTTAAGTTAAGAATGAGGTAGAGTATGATAGGAAATAGAGTTGAATATGTTTTCGTTGTTGTCATGGTATAGTGATGTTCTATTGATGGGATACGGTGGGGAGAGGTCGTTACAATAATTATGATCTTGTTCTAGTTAAGGTTTGATGAGACATGGTAATGGCAAGTGAGTCGTAGAACATGTGTGGTAATGACCCGAAAGATGCGGGTGGTTCATAATCTTTTGTTGAGACAGTGAGTGTAGGGTATTGGGAATTAGTGTCATGTTAAGTTGTGTATGAGTTTTGCGGTAATGGAAGAAAGAACTTGATGATCTAGTGTGCGTGTACATAACGAGTGTGGATCGTGAGTTATGCTTCTGGGAGATAAGTGCCTTACATAGAGAGGTATGTTGTTTTGCAGAAATAATGGAGAGTTAGTATGGTGATTTTACTACGAGTTTTGAGGTATAGGTTAGATGGTGTGACGAATGAGTTGAGGTATGAGGAATGTTTAAGTAAGAGAGCCTTGGATATATGCATGGCGAGTGTTTAGATTATAAGCGGTTATCTTACACATGTGGTGGTAAAGAGAGTAATGAGATGTATTTAGTATTTAGTATTAGTGAGTTACGAGGACGTAACATTTATCTTAAGAGGAGTAGGATGTGATAAAAGAGATTTTGATGGGTGTGCATATGGTAGTATATTTGAAAGTAGAGTGTTGGTGTAGCATAAGATATGGATTTGTATATGTTGTGGTTGATAGTGATAAAAGGCCATGGCCGTGCTTGTAGTAAGTGTGATGCTTCAGAGTGTGAGGATATTTTATATAGTGTTGTGGTTGGAGGATGATGTTATGAGTTCGAGTAAACTTCGAGGACGAAGTTCCTTTTATGGGTGGTAGAATGTAACATTCCGTTTGATGTCTATGAGTGTCTTGATATGGGATTTGGTAGGGGATGATATATTACGGAGCTAGCAGCGTTAAAGGATGGTAGTTGGTAGCGTATGGAGTTAGTGTTGAGAGAGATATAATGGAGTTGATACGATATCGTGAGCCATTTTGTGGAGGTAGGAATAGTTAGTGGAGTTGGTGTTACGAGTTCATGTTTGGGTTGGAGTTTTGTTTCGAGTTCTTAGTTACGTTGTTGTGTCTTGATCGAGTTAGCATGTTTGTTTTTATGTATGGGTTGAACTTCGGGGACGAAGTTCTTTTTAAGGAGGGAAGACTGTAATACTCCGTATTTATATGTCTTGGGGGTACTCTATCGAGTAGCCCTTACTCTGTCGAGTAAGGGCAAGTTGCGAAGATAAATAGTTTCTGACCTGTTGGGCACTCGATCGAGTAGTGGGGCACTCGATCGAGTAGAAGGGTACTCGATCGAGTACCTTGGGTACTCGATCGAGTGTCCGGTTTTACGGGGGAGTTTTCTCGGGTTTTGTTAATTACGCGATTAAGGTATTTAAACCAATTCGTCTTTGTTCTAAATCACTTTTTACAAAACCTAAAATCTGTTTAAGAGAGAAAGCAACTTGTCTTCTTCCTAATCGCGTTCTTGACAATTCCCGGAGTTCAGACGGTCGGATTGCATCGTAGTTTGTGTCGTTGGATTCCTTGCGTCGAGGGTAAGCTTTTAATATAATTTATATACCGTTTTGTTAAGTTTCATGAAACCCTAATTTGGGATTTGGGGATTGTTATGAGTAGTATTTGAATAGTAGTCTTTATGTGTTATATGTTAGGAGGAGAATTCATAGAAGAGGCGTTTTGAGACAGCTGTAGATACCGTCTGCGTGTTGTGCTTTCCGGTAGGATTTCTACTCGGTATTAGTCCCATAATAGGATATTGGTGATGTCTTTGTGGTTAGTTGATTGATATGATGATTGTAGTTGTAATTGTGATTGTGATTGTGGTTGTGTTGTGATGGTTCTCGAGATGCGTTCTCGGCTGAGTGGGGTCACTTGCGGGAGTGATCTCACGCCCTAGTTTCGCCCTTCGTGGAACCCGCCACGAAAGGGGATGTGCACATTAATGGACGGGGTTATCGCTCGTACGATGAGCGGGGCTTAGGTGGGAACGGCTGCGGTTCCCCAGCTGGCGGTAATGGGGTCCGGTGGACGATCGATGATTGAGACGGTTGGTTGGATGTGGTTGTGTGTGTGCGCAGTTCGGTTGTTGTTTGTCTTATTGTTGTTATTTATTTTGATTGTGTGATTAGTACTGACCCCGGTGTTGTTTTGTAAAACCTGCGGTGATCCATTCGGGGATGGTGAGCAGATATTGAGCAGGTATAGAGATGATACGGGGATAGCTGGGATGGCCACGACATGACGATAGAGTCTTCCGCTGTAGTTTAGCTTTTATTTCTATTTCAGTTGGGAACAGTTAGTTTGGAATAATGTATTGTACTTACAGTTTGGGTTTCAAGGATTGTACTTATTCATTAAATTACTTATAATAAATGTTGTTTCTGTTTTGTCTATTTGATTATCATACCTCGGGCAACCGAGATGATGATGTCTTCATACCTGAGTGGTCCTGGTAAGGCACTCGGAGTATGGGGGTGTTACACCCCTAGCCACCTTCGGTACACCCTAGCCTGCCACCTCCTAGCCTGCACCACGGCGCACCCCAGCAACCTCCAACCACCAGCCGCACTGTCCCCACAACCCTCAACAATCACGCCCTAGCAACAACAATCACGAACATGGCTACGAAAACCCGACATCGACAACACCGTGTAAATAACCCCTCGCCAACACCACCACAGCCATCATTACCACCTCTGGCCACCACCGTTGACACCACTGTCTCACGGTGACTCCAGGGGCGGTCCCCTTTCCCCGGTACAGTCAAAACACGACCATGACAATTGTCTTAAGACGGTCACGAAAATTCGCACGTAACCCTTGCACCTCCCCTGTATTCGTGCAACTCCGGCAACCAATGCACCCACCACCACCTACAACCACCCACAACAGCCCAAAACCGATGACCCATCACCACGACACCAACCAACCCAAACCCGAGTCCATTCGACACACACAAAAGGGTGATTGACAACCATTCAACACCCACGAAATTCCGGCCAACACCACGCAAACCTCCACCATCCTGGTCGACTCACGGCCTAGGTCCCAACCCACCCAAGGCCAGGTCAAGTCAGGTCCGTTTATGGGTCCAAATTGGGTCGAAGTCCACTGCTCCCCTGTTTTAAACCCGCCTCCACAGCCCTCGAAAACCCTTCTGCCACCGCCACCCTACGCCTTCCCTGACACCACCACCATACCCAATCCAACCCTTCCAATCCCACGTACCACTTCCCAAAGTTTGGTCTGATTCCGTCAAGGTTTGGGTCAGTTTCTAAGCATCTTAAGATAGGTTCATTCAGCTTAATAAGAAAATAAAAACGAGATTAGAAGTTGTTACCTTGAATTAGTTAACGCTTGCTAATTCTGTCACCAATACTTTCTTAATCTCCCTCTCTCTCCTTAATGTAAACTTTCAGATTATAATTATAGAGAATATAGCTTTAGGGTAGTCTTCTTATATAGGAGAAGGTATGAGAATCCTTTCCTTATTCGATAACTTGTTTTATGGCAAATTCTATTATTATTATTATTATTATTCGTAACTCGGAATAACAACCCGACTCATGTATTTGGGTACACCAAATACGCGGCCCAATGCTTATAAACAATACTATCTTTATTTCGTATTTATCATCTTATTCTGCTTCTATTATTATTAATTCCATTAACTCTATTATTATTTATTCGTAATTATTCGAATTACAAAACTTAATATATATTCATATCATAAAATTACGGGGTATTACAGTCTTCCCCCCTTAAAATGAACTTCGTCCCGAAGTTCGCCCACAACTACCACAACAACATTTATAAACCACACAACTGAAACCTCATTCGAACTTATGATCATTGCAACATAATAAATTTACTTAATTATTATCAAACCATATCATACTTATCAAAAAGTGTCACAATAAAAATTCAAAATATTTGAAGTATCACATTCTATCCCCCTAAAATTTAACTTCGTCCTCGAAGTTCGAGATACCAAACAACGGAAATAATTAAACTGCTTATTATAACACCACAAGAACATGAAATACACCTTGTAACGAAAACATGTGAATAGACAACAACAATATGTGTAAAACAACTACTATTATTATTATCATAACATCGATTAATGGATAAATAGATAACGACAATATGTGAATTAATAACTCTTTTTTTTATTACTTGTGCGTTTATTTCTCACTAACGAAGTCTAACTTAAACATGGATGCAATTAATGTAATTATATACTGTATATAGGTTTAGGGCAACACATTCCGCATATCACTAGACATGTCATTCTACTTCACGTAATTTACAACATCAAAATATCAATGTGCAAAGATAAGAACAAAACTTACATTTTTTTTTTCGAGGCTAAGAAAACATGTTACATCTTCTAAAAATCATTAATAATTAATAACATAATTACTTCTTGAGCACTTATACTTTTTAGAAAATACAGAGAGTTAAAAATCCATGAGAGAAAGAATCAAGTCAAAAACTCATAAGGTCAATTTATAATGCATTTTACAAATTATTTGGTCGAAACAGAAATTTTACAGCAACTTGTTAGAAACTTAGGTCAACTTTTAAAAATCACTATAAAATGACAAAATATTTTCTTACAACGTGACTTATCATTTTAGAAACATATACGAATCTTTTAAACAGCAGAGTTGGAATCATATCGAATCAATAATTAGTTTTTAAATGGCAATTTTCACAAAAACATGGGACGAAAACATCACTGTACAGGAATATTCTGACCACTGTCCACTAAAATATTTATTTCTCCTAAACCGTATATTATTTAAACATGAAACCAGCGGCATATGAAAGCTAACTCACAAGGCTATCACATATAAAAATTTCGTGCAAGGATATTAAACAGGCAGTAAATGACAGCAAAAACAATCAAGGATAAAATTTCGAGAAATCAACCAAATCAAATTCTTCACAATTCCACGCAATTTCCGTAATACTTCACATGTTAATTATAATTATGCCTCCCACATACATGCCAAAATACGTTTATTATACCCACATGATTATACCAATGCATAAAAATCATATCACATCCCTTCTCTGTAAAAGCAAGGTACTTATCTTATTCTGTTATACAGTAAACTGACCCCGTGTTGTGTTTTCAAAACTGTGGTGATCCATTCGGGGATGGCGAGCAGTTGGTTTGTCAGGTACAGTTGGTCATGTTGCTTACGAGCTGGGAAGGGATTCGAGTCACCACGCTACCGATGTAGAAGTCCTTGACAATCAGCCTTAGTAGTTTTGATAGTTATCCCTGTTGTATCTTGCCACGTTGTGCTTAGTTGTAAGGACTTAAAGTTACTTAACAAATGTTCTTTCGTTGTTTATTTGATCTACTACCTCGGGCAACCGAGATGGTAACACCTTCATACACTGGGATGGTCCTTGGCAAGGCACCTTGGTGTACGGGGGTGTTACACTTCTTTTCTCCATTAAAATTCTAGACCTCGACTTCTTAAGTCAACAAATCGACAACTGTTTTCGACCTACCGATCGAAAACACGAGACTTAACATTTTTTTTGGTACGGTCGTCGTGAATTCGACCGACCCATTCGACCAACTTAATACTAATCAACACTAAAGAAAAGCAACACTCTTTTCTTACAAAACGATTTTCCGACTCACAAGTTTAACACATTGTCGATTTCATCAAGCAACCGAACATGTAAATATGAGGGTTTAACAAACTCTTTAAACTTCATGTTTTCACTGTTTTCATTACTTTATAAACATAAATCATGCATAACACGATTCAAAACATGGAATGTTTGAGCAAAAACCGAGTTTTGGCATGAGATAGAAGCCCCTTGCCTTGCCAAGGAGCTCATGCCCCAATGGTCTGTCCAGGTCAGAACGCAAACGTGTTTGAGTTCATCATTCCCTTAAACATTTTATCCTATTTTTCTACTCCTTTTCTTTTATGGTTTTTACCATTTTAATCCATTTTTATTACAAACGCTTTTGACCATTGCCAAAATCATCCTTGGTAAATTTATACCATGACGGTTTATTCTGTGATTCGATGATATTGTTGGTTAATTACAAATTTATGGATATTAGACTATCCACCTCTGTTATACGATTATTGGCTGCCACAATGGTTTTTGATTGCAAGGAATAGATAAGCACTGTATATCAGTATATGGTATTGGCCATAATTGAAAGAACGGTGTCGATGAAGGGAAGCTCAATTTCGATTTTGTGACTGAAGATTCATATGATACGCTTGTTCTGCTTCTGTGTACTGTGTGGTATTCCGTCCACTTTGCGTCTTTGCAGTTTATAGTTCTGTGAAGGCTGTTGTGCAGAATGTTGATTATAACGGCAAGAGGTGTAAAGCTACTTATATATATAGTCGAAGTGTGAGTCCGATGGTATCGTGCTTGTTTTGATCTTTATAGATATCGAAAAATGAACGACTCCAATAGAATAGAACTAGCAAAGAGCAAGAAGCAATGCCAAAAAAAAATAAAAAATAAAAAAAAAAAAAAAAATAAAATAAAATAAAATAAAATAAAATCAAGGGTTAGCGGAACTGTTCTAATCATGCATGCGTCTCTGTACCCAATGAATTGTGCAGCGGAACTACCGCTACACAATTTTAATAAATGGTGGGCGTGAATTGATTACCATCTATGAGATGAAAAAAGTGACGATGAGGATGATAATATGGAAATCAGCAAAACCAACTCATCTACATCTACTAACTACTTAAAACATATCATATTGAACAAGAACAGCAGCAACATTAACTAACCTAAGCTCGATCAACAACCGCCTCTAACTATAATCACTGCTACTTAATTCTTTACCTCCAAACATCAATAAACCTTGCTCGGTTCCATTTACTCGTATACATTTTCAAATCATATCATAACGATTTAGAAAAACATATACGAAGTACAATCTTGCTCAATCCCGATCACAGTTCATCCAAGCTCAATTTGCTCAGTACTTACATAGTGCATAATAGTATAATACTCATTCATCAATCCAAAACGAAACTCGAAAAACAAATGCAAACGAAATTCGATAACCTAATGCAATTCAATTAAGCAACAATTAGAGTTTCTGACCATCAATAAACTATACAAATCCACCATACCAATTCATCTACATCTACATCTACTAACTATTTCATTAAAATAGCAGCAGCAGCAGCAACATTAAATAACCTAAACTCAACCAATAACCGCCTCTAATTATAATCACCGCTACTTAATTCATTACTTCCGAACAATATAATACTTTCTCTATTCGATTTAATCGTATACACTTTAAAATAATGTGATGGCTCGCGTATACAATCAAATGAAACAGAGGACGTAACTCAAAACAGCACACCACCTGTGACCGAACATTTCCAAAACAACTTAATACCATCAAATGAAACAGCGAAAGCCACAGAATCATCCGAACTCGCTCACGCCAATCCGACAGCACATCATTTCGGACCACCAGTACTGGGCTGTACTTGTATTGAGCACAGGTTTTGATGGAGGTTTTCTACGCTAGACATACTCGACCAGTAAAACTAACAATGACATCAATCTTGCTAAATACATTCCTCAAAGTTCTCTTTGGCAATCCTGTAAAGTGACTCAACCAGGTTGAAACAGGTTTACGGTGTGTCACATACTCGACACTTCAACATTCTGAGCGACACCACACTATGAAACTTCATTGAACAAGATCAAGTTTTTTTTTTCCAATAAATATCCACTTCCGTTCTCCTATAGTTTGTCACGCACGACACTTGCAGGCTTACCACTAAGCTAGAGTAACATGTATCAAGTCATCTTTTAGCATTAATAAACTTAACGCATACATGGTTATGATAGGAATATAGGATTCATAGCAGCTTCGAGTTTGGCGTGAAACACAGGAAAGCATACAAATGTCTATCGTTCATCCCCTTTTAATCCGGGTTTCGTCATATGATAAGAAAGACTAATATTCATTTCCACCAAACAGCATTACACGGAAGACAAACATATGGAGGAAACATGGTAATTCTGGAAAGTCGATAGTGATTGACACAAAAGATACCTATCTTCACCATGTGTTGAAGATTAGGTAATAAAATTCCACTATAAGTATCAGCATCACTAAGAAAACATCACCAAAATTTCCGCCCAGGAACAACTCTACGATAAAACCAAACCAATACTCATTCAAAGCAACCCAAAAACTTAAATGAGACAGCCTTAAATGTGTAATCATTCTACATTACTAACCTATAATCATTCTACAATATCGATGTCTGCATGTTCTAACCACCATCTGATTATCTCTAAAATACCTACCTATTCTGCACTTACACTCCCCTCCCCTAAAATACCAAGCAATCAAGCTCAACAGCAGCAGCCACATTATCTAACCTAAGCTCGATCAACAACCAGCTTTAGCTATAATCACTTCTTAATTCTTTACTTCCGACCGAAATAATACTTCCTCTATTCCATCTAATCATACATACTTGAAAATAATATGTGACGGATATATTTAGGAAAACATATACGGATTAAAATCTAATGGAACAGCAATCACCTGTAAATCAAAATCAAACTCGATAACCGAATGCAGTTCATTCATGTTCAACTGCTCTATACTACATAGTGCATAAATAAATGCATAATACTCATTCATCAATCTAAAAACGAAACACGATAACCAAATATGAAACTCAATTAAACAACAATTAGAGTTCCTGACCATCAATAAACTATACAAATCAACAAAACCAATTCATCTCCGTCTCGTCTCCATCTACATCTACACTACAATTACCAACTACTTAAACCATAGAGTAATTATCATAAGAATAAGCTGAATAACAGCAGCAACATTAAATAACCTAAAACTACAATCACCGCTACTAAATTCTTTACTTCCGAACAAAATAATACTTCTTCCTCTATTCCATTTAATTGTATACTTGTAAAATAATTCTTTACTTCCGATTAAACTAATACTCCCTCTATTCCATTTAATCGTATACATTTTCAAATAATATACGAAATGATAATTAGTAAAGCGTATACAATCAAATGAAACAGAGGACATAACTCAAAACAGCACACACACCACCTGTGACTGAACAATTCAAAAAACGTATACAATCAAATGAAACAGCGAAAGCGACAGATTCACCTGAACTCGCTTACGCCAATCCGACAGCACACCGTTTCGAACCACCAGAAAAATTACCGTTAGAAGCATTACCCCTAAAATCAACCCCTAAATCATCACACAAAACCCTAAGAATCCGTCTCCGAGCTCTCCAACCACCGCGATTAAACGAAACAACAGCAATCACTTGTAAATCAAACTCAACCTCACCTTTACTCCGATCACCATTAAAATCCTTCAAAACATCTCCACTAACATACGCCGATGACGCAACAAGTGTCGCATTCACAACCGTCAGATCACCTCCACCTTGATCGAACGGCGGAAGTTCATTCTGCGTCAAAAACGCGGATTTGTAATACAATCGCGCGATGATTTGATCGTAGTAGAGATGTAGATTACGGTTAGGGTTAGAAACAGCGAGGCGCGTGGTTGTCACGGCGGAGAACGCGGTGGCGGTAGTGGTGGTGAGGTTTAGGGAGGAGAGAGAAAGTGAAGTGACGGTTATGATAGGGACACGTGGACGGAGGATTAGCCATACGATGAAGATGAGTGTGATGAAGATTATGAAGGTGAAGATAATAGCGGAGATGATGCGGCGGTAAGCGGCGACGCGTGGGGGAAGTGGTGGATGTTGTGGTGGCGCGTGGGGGTTGTAGGGTTGGTTGTTGTAGTTTGGGTAGTAGTAATTGTTTGTAGGTTGGGCTGGGTAGCCCGTTGCCGGCGGTCGGGTCGGGTCAGTCATTCGGAGCTTGTAATTTTGTACGTATTTCTTTTCTTTTCTTTTCTTTTTTCTGGAAAAATAGGGAAAGTGAGGAAGGTCAGTAGTGACTAGTGAGCACCAGTTGTAAATGGCACCGACTTTTTGAGGACCATTTTTTGCGGTTTTATTCTAGTGTAAGCAAATCAATTCAGATATTTTTTCAAATAAATTTGTAAAATCACAAATAGTGTGCATTTATTATTCCTTTTGTCTTATGGGATTTTATCAACTTACCAGCGTCACTAGTTTCACTAATTTGTGATTTTTATATGAGACGGTCTTATGTATATATCAATACAAATTACTCTGTAGTTTAATTGGTAAAGACATAAAGTTATAAAAGATGGTGCTCATAACCTGGATTTAAATTCCGCCAACATTGAAATCACCTTTGTACATCCCTTTACACCCAGAATATGTGATAAATAAGTATAATTTGCACTTCGACATTGTTTTTGCACGGTATGCAACGTGAAGTATTTATGGTCAAGTTTATAAATGTGAAATATTTTGAAGGGAATGGAGGAATGGAGGTAGTTAAATATGTTATTTATTTTTATTTGTTTATAATGTGTCATATATTATGTTTCGTATTGTCTTAAATAAGAATAAATGTTGTCTTAATGGAGACTTATCATACCTAATTTCCTCTATATAATGGAAGATAGACAAAGCTTGTCGTGATTCGTGAGGGAGTTGAAGTGGAGTAGTAGTATTTAAGATCAAGTTTATTAAATTGCATTAAAATAGGATTAGGATTTAGGAGTGGATAGTATCTTCGGGAATTTTATCGGTTAAGCTAACTGATGTCTAAAATGACCCTACACACTTGAAAGATCACAATATCGCCCCCACTGCGGTACTAAATATTTGTCTCGACTCTAGCAAATGCCCGAGTTGTTAGGGTAGACAACTACGCGTAACTTAAAAACCGGGATGAGGCTGAGAGAACCGATGTAAAACTAAAATCTCATACCAACATGATATACAGATATGGAGGCAACAAGCATAATAGTATAACATGTAGGATCATCCAATTTATCCTACATGATGGTGAGCTCTAATCTTGCAGGTGCCTACTGTATCGATTTTGTTAGTCGTTCTTAACAAACACGGCCTGTTAACACGGTAGTCCGCTCAGAATAGCTAAGCAAAGGCAGTCGGGACAAAAAGATTCAAGTAGGAGCATTCAGGATTCTGCACCGGCGAATAAATGGGAAAACAATACAAGTTGAGGGATTAAGAGGCCTAGATTGATCAATATAACTAAGCAAATGAACTTAGGCTAACAGATTTTGTCTCTTCCATCTTGGGAATTTTCAGGTATGAGATCGTCTCACATGTGAAAACATACTCGAGTATTTCTCATTTCACTAATTAAGGCAAGGGAACGGGTGACAGAACGGAACCCATGTGTTGCTATACAGTTCAGAAAATCGGTAAAAATGTCAAGAAAACAGCATAAAGATATTGCATCTTGCCATACTATGTACAACATGCTGCATCAAAAGATACAGGAAAAGATTTGGTTCCCTGCAGTCGAAAATTCTGACAGAAAGAACCATAGTTTGGCTTAAAAAAAGGGGCCAAGACAAATGAAAACTGTGGTTGAGGGCCTTACCGGCAGTATCTGAGACAAAAGTCATGAAGCTCGATGTGAGTCGTCAATCATCATTCCTTTAAGACTCCTGGCTAGCCAGATAGCCGTCTCCCTTGGGGAGACTTTATCTTTGCCAAAGGGCTTTAGCACAACCGAAAGCTCTCCCAATCGATTTTGCTCCAATAACTCAGCCGACAATTCAAGAAGTCCTTCAAGCGCCTCTGCCCTCTGTCTGAAAGAGCTGACATCCATGACTTCCATAAATGGACTATCTTTATCCCCCACTTGCTCTGGGGTTTCTACCTTTGCCGTGTGGGCTCCTGCACTTTTAACATCAGCCTTTTGGGGTTCAGACATGCACACGTCATTGCTTTCATCCCTGATAGTGTTATTAGGCACACCGACATCCATGTTTCTCTTGACATTTTCGAGCACAGAGTGTTCTCTTCCGGTGTGGGCCCCACTGCACTCACTGACCTGTATGGCACCGTCAAAAGCCAAAGCCATACTGGCTGGAACAGCATCTTCTCTTTGAAAATTCTTTCTAGTAGTAGATGCTGAAACACACGAGGCCACTTTATCTTCGGTTGTTGATAAGAATTCTTCTTTTACAGTGAATTTGTCATCATCACCAGACGGAGACACAGGATTCAGGCAGGGAAAAATATCAGATCTATGATTCGATCTGCTGGATAAAGGGTAATCTTTACATTCCGATCTTTCCTCAGGAACCCTTGATGGTAGCTTTGACAGAGGATGAGCTTCATTATTCATCTTTTCTGTACAGGAACCAGTATTGCGACCTTCGAGGTTGACCTCTAAGGTATCTCTGGGAAAATCCTCGCGGGCTGCAGATGATGCATTGCTTGGCCGATGTAAGTCTATGTTATCATCATGCCTTACTAAACCATGATCACTCGTATTCTTACGCAAGCTATTACCAGGGATCTCAGGGAACAAATAGGAAGCAGAAGCACTGATTGGCAGTGGTAATTCAAAGCGTTTATCATGTGTGATTGTATCTTGATAATGAATAATTTCACTTGGACTATTATCAGGCGTCTTAGAGTATAAAGAGGAGGTAGAAGCATTACTGGAACGATATGATTCACACTGTTCGAAGTGGCTAATTGGCTCACAACCACGACTAGTAATGTCAAATGAGATACGTGGAGGAGTTGCTGCACCATCACAGAATTCAAATGATTGCATGGACACAGATGACGAAATGGAATTGCCACTATTGGCTCGTGTTGGTCTTGGAGGTAAATGCAAACCTCTCCTCGTTTCTTTCTTAGGAGGAGTCTTGCCCACTAAAACAATGCTCTCAGATCCTTGACCCTTCTCACCATGACCAACCTTCCGAGAAGCATACGCCGCCACATGAACAGCGGCTTCTGCTTTCCTTATCCTCCCAGGAAAAGAAGACCTTCTTCCTGGGTTGGATGGCAGTGTTTTTCGCCTTGACTTGGCATCAATTCTATCTTCTGCAACTTGTTTGATAGTCATAGGTGAATGAATGACTTCATGTCTGGGCTTGGTTTTCGGAGAGGCTTCAATAATAGGCAGCTGTCAAAACAACCACCGTCAAGCGTTAGAAATATAACAGGTTAAGCATGTCAACAGGTACAGATGCGGCAGGATCTAGAACCAGATCCGTGATCTTGACACACCATTCAAATACAACTTGCATTTGCCGGTCCAAATTTTCTAGATCTATGACCGACCTAGATCCCGGGGTACAGATCCGGACAGTGTCCATGAAAAAAATATCTTTTAGATGGATCTGGATACCCAAAAAAATAAAGAGATCCAGGTCTGTATATGTTAGATCTGGAAACCGGCAAGCCTAAAAATGAACATTTAGATCCGACACGGATTTGAATAGGATCCCAGATACATTGACATCAGACATGTATTAATATAAAAAAAAACATTATATGGTAAGACCTGATGCTTCAAGGAAGGTGATTCATGAACTCTTTTTGCAGAGTCAGGACTTATCTTCGCCCGCACAATTGCTTGGAAATCCGCAGCAGGCTTGACAGTAGGAGGAACTATATTTGAGACTTTAGGAGATGCTTCAAAATTGGATTTTGGGATAACTCTTGTTTGGTTGCTTCGCATGGGAGAACTGTTTTCTCTAGTTTTGCTTTCTTTCAGAGACACTATACTATTCTTTACGGTTTTTGGTTGCTTCAACTCGTTATCGGTTTTTGGTTCACCAGAAACAGGTTTCATGACCCGTTCATGAATATCAACCACACACTCAAAAGAACAGGATTGTGTATTACTTTGAGGCGGATTTTCGTAATCGGATTCATCACCAGACAAGATATCGGTCTCAGTAGCCTTGTTCTCGCAATACACCAAGACTGGGTAGTTCTTCTCAGTTGACATAGAACTGTCTTTATCGCTGCAAGAACTACTACTGGGTCGGCTTCCAACCATGGTTTTCTGTGTTTTGCGAGCTCTGGATATAGGTTTCTCAGGGGATGGAGAACTGGGAGGCCGATATTCATTTACGTAGGGTTGCAAGTAAGGGTGCTTCAGAATTTCGGATGCCTGTTCATATAAACAGGAATTATCAGAACCAAGTTTTCATTGTTAACGAAAACAAAAACTGGGGAAAAAGAAACCATACACTTGGTCGATGCTCAGGATTTTTCCGCAGCATTCCCTTTATAACTGTCTTCCTACAAGAACAAATATCAGATATATTGTTGCAGAATAACAGTGGGGTAGTTTTTAAACTATTGAATGAACCAACAAATTTGCTAAGAAAACAAAAACATGCATTCTAATGCATGCAACAAATGAAAAAACTAATTGCCTTGATTCTTCACCATGTATCATTGATTTCCTCATTACGTAAAGTTTACCTACAGAAGGGTATTGTTTGATACTTCGTTGTGGTAAGTGAAATGAGAATAACATATAAGTAAACCTAGCAAAACTAACCCGACATGAATAACATGACCCAAGATCTGAACAGGTTTGATCAAAATGGTCGAAGACCCTAATTGAGACGGTTCTAAAGGATGATTCATGTCAGCCGGCCCCAAATCATTTTGAGATTAAGGCTCTGATGTTGTTGGTCGAAGACCCTAATTGGCTCGATTCGACTGTGGGTTCAAAATTACGGCACAACGTGCATCAGGTGGATTATGGAGCATGGCGTAAGGAACAGCCCATTTCCACCCTTACGCAAGAGCAAGAAAAATCTCAGTACAACTCACCCATAGTCTACCTGATGTATGCAAAATTCTTCCTTTTGTACAACCAGATACCCACGCAATTAAAAAAAATAACACAAATCTTCCAAAGTCAAACCATAGAATCTTGAAGGACTTACAAGGAAGGAGAGTAACAGGAAGGCAAGGGGCCCATGGATGATCTATTTATCTTGCTAATCAATCCTGCCATATCCTGAAACAAGTGCTTCGATGAGACGGAACAGTCCGTTAAAATAAAAAGAGTGTTTTTGACAAGTAATACCCCTACAGTTTACGAAATTTTGCAAAGCACTACCCATAATATTTTTTTGTCAAACCCTGCCTAAAATATTTCTTTGGTCAAGTGCTACCAAAATCACTATTCCGCCCAAAGTAGCCTTAGAGGGCTCCAGAATTCAACTGTGGGGTACTTAAGTTAATTTACTCTTATAAATTGTGCTCCGTAAAAAAACTCACAAAGGCTTTAAATGCAGGTCGATGTGCTGCCATTTCATACACACAGCAACCTGATCAAACAAAAGAAAAGAAGGCATAAGCAGCAGGCACGTCAAAATCCACACAGAAACAACGCCACAGAAAAGTGAAAAACATACCTAAAGACCAAATATCAGATTTAAAACCATACGGTATGTCGGCCAGTAGTTCAGGGCACATATAATTTGGAGTTCCAACCACCTGAAGCACGAGTATGATGAACATTAGCTCCAGTTTCGTCTTAACTTATCAAAATAAAATAGAGCTCCACACATGCCAAGTCAGACAATGAGGTCACAAAAAAAATTTATCCCTTCAAGAAGGATAATCAACTCGATTGTCATCTCCGCTACGAAATGCAAGTTCATAAAATTGGTAATAATACAATAAAAAAATATAGAAAAGGTTCATGGAGCAGAGCTGCTTACAGAAGAAGCTAAATCATCTGCCTTGAGAGTTTTCGCTAGTCCAAAGTCCCCTGCAATCAGCCATTCGATAGCTGGTTAGGTTTCATGAAAAATCTAAGCAAAAACGTGATTGCCAAGAGCACTTCAGTAAAATTATCAGCACTCACCAAGACGAACATCCTGATCTTTTGTAAGAAATATATTCGAACACTGCAAAACGTTAATACAAATAGTATAACTTTCTCGTTGTTGAAAGCTAAACAAAAAGAAAGCAATGAGAATGGTGCAGTATTCATAAACATACTTTAAGATCTCGGTGAAGAACAAAATTTGAATGCAGATATTCAACAGCCATTAGTAACTGCGTAAACCACTTGCAGAGCTTCTGCGCGACATTATCAAACAAGAAAAATCAACAAAATAAACTTCCAACTTAAAACATATAGGAATTGCAACAGCTCAAGAAAAACCATAAGCATTACCTCTTCAGGAAAATAGTTGTCATTTGCCTTTTTCATTAACTCCGCCCTACATAACATTGAAACACAGTCATAACATTTATAAGTCCCTCACAAAAAAAAAAAAAAATCCACAATTTCGGCCAAGATAACAAAGTTTTGAAACTGTAATGTACTCACATGTCTCCCCCTTCGCAATATCCTGTGACTATACAAACATAACAGCCCTGCATTTTATACAATTACATTTTCTAAACCCATCAGCGCAACTCACGTAATAATTAATAACCACAAAACCTAGAATAAATTCTCACCTTCTCAACCCATGCTTCTTTAAACTCAACAATGTAGGGGTGTTGAATACGCGCAATTAGTGCCATCTACAATGTTATTACCAACCAATTACATCACTAATAAAGTTTGCAACTGTAAACAAAAACGACGCCAAATTCAAGAAATTCAACTAGTTCAAGTAAAGCCTGATACATTGTAATCATAAACCATTTAACTACTGTATATAACAATGACACTAACAACAACATTAACTCAAATCACTTCAAGGCCTCCCATAAATAGCCGGGTACGAGGTTTAGATGCACACGACACTACCATTGTACATTTAAGCTCCCAAATAACCCGGAAATGAAAATTGAGCCGATAATTGTATAATTGGAACCTGAGTTACTCTTCTGATTCCCCACGCACCCGTGTCCGACACTAGGACAAGGGTGTGGCAATTTTAAGCCAAAATATGCATATTTTTCAATAACACAATGTCAGAGTGTTAAGAGTGTCATACACAGTTTATTTCGAGCAAAGTTTTCAACTTTTTGGTCTAAAATGAAATGTCACATCGTTTCATGCCCAATTATCAGACACACCATACAGAACCAAAGTGAAGCGTCGGAGTAACATGTAAATTCCACTAATAAACACGGGTTCTTTTAATAACTACTTCTATCCACTAAAATGGTTATATTAGAATCCATGGTACACTATCTTTGTATAAAACCGTCTTACACAAGACTAACTCGGTGAATTTAAAACAAACCTCTTGATGAGCAGATCGACGACACCGTTCCGTCTGTCGAGCAAGCCTAATCTTCTTCAACACGTATCTGCCACAAACACACTCACATTAAAACATAAATTCATCAAATAATCAAACATTCTATCTCAAATTAACTGAAAAAAATCCCCAAAAATTCAAAAAAATTATAAAAAAAAAAAAGTTACTTTTTCTTCTCTACTTTATGATTAACGAGAATTGCGGCACCAAAAGCTCCTCTACCAATTTGCTCCATAATCTCGTATTGATCCATTTTTGACTCCATTATTAGATCTAATTAAGTAATTAAGAAAATAATTAACTTAATTATACTATATTATGATTAAAATCTTCAAAAATCATCAAATTTTGAGCAAAAAAAAAAATTGGGAATTTGTAATTGTAATTAGGTAACGGAAGAATTTGAAGAATTTAAGAGATTAATTAATGTGATTAATAAATAAAACTGAATTATTATTATTATTATTATTAAAATTAAAGATTGAAGCTTTGAATAATCAACAATGGTAGATTATAAAAGTGGTTGCATTGAATTCACATTTTTGGTGTTATTTGTTGTCACTCTGTATTTCTACTTAGAACAGTGAATTAAATAATGGATTTTATAGACTGTATTTTTTTTTTATTATTATTATTATTATTATGTCACTGAATTTAAGAACAGTGGAATTTGAAAAAGATTTTAGGTGGATATAGTCAACTGCTTAATCATGGTTAAGGAAGGTGATTATTTGAGGTTAGGTGTGATTTGGGGTTAATAGTTTTTGTGTGAAACGGTTTTATATCGAGTTATGGTTAACACAAAGGAAATCCATATAAGAAATTGAATTAATAATTGGGTCGGGTTAAAGTTGTAATCTTCCAATACAATGCCGACTTGATCAATCACTCATTTAAATTGGCCATAATTTGATGGGTCGGGTACCAACATACCTAGGGGATGTTTGGCACGGCAGATTGAGAAATTTTTAGCATATTTAAGACTTTTAGCATGTTTGATTCACCAAACTATTATTTTGAGTGTTTGTAAATGACATATTGAAAGAGTAGATTGAAGTTCAATCTACTATTTTCCATTATGCTCTCCACCAAGCATATTCACATTAGTAGATTGTTAAATTTGAATCCGTCAATCATTTACACAACAATCTATCAACCAAAATGTGTTAATTACCAAACACTTCTACTAAATATGCTAATTGAAATATACTAGTCAAACATGTCAATCAAATCTGTCATTTATAATCTGTTTGATCAATCGGTTTCTGCTAATATTAATCTGCTGATTATCAAACAGGGTCTTAATCTATTTAAAAATAGACATGCAACTCATCACTCTAAGTCAATGAGTTGATTATGTTAATTAGATTACCTCGACCATATGGGTTAAGCGGGTTGAACAAGTTCTGCTTGGGTTATAGATAACAAAATGAGTCGGGTTAACTAGAATTGAGACAATCAACTTGTCTATGCAATTGAATTGGTTCACGCTTAAAAGATAATGACTCATTTCCCGTTAACAGAGACACGAACGCTGGTTAAATAATAGATACTCCATAGATTTTTACAATAAGAGACTACTCTTTATATGATAACTTGTGTTTTACATAAAAATTGTCATATATGATAACTTGTGTTTGCTTTTAAGGTCCTAATCACAACCACTACAATTGTTTTTTTCTTGTGTCTCACATAAAAATTGTCATATATGATAACTTGTGTTTTTTCTTTAGGAGTCTTACCAATAATGGTAATTGGTAAGTACGTAGTAGATATTCTAGAGAATATAGTGTTTTATTGTACTAATTAATCTTTTGCCTCGAAAGAGGAATGTGCCTTTATAATGTACACCTTTTAGGTGAAATTGTGATTGAAAGAACCAATTTTTTCTAAAGTGTAACACTGCTACTTGATACTTCATGTCCATAACTTGTTAATTACTCTTTGAAATTAAGTAATTAAGATCATATATCATTATATCCTCTTAAACAACTAAAAATATGGAGTACTTTTCCATTATTTGTACCTAAAATAGGTTCATGTTAACTCTGAAGCTCGGTTCGGACAAAAATCGCTCTCCCCCTAAGCGACTAGTATCCAACATACTATTTGAAAAGGCTAGTTTCTTCATTTTAATCATTAGGGTCAAATATCAAACCTAAATGTATTCTCTATAGACTACTAGACTACGTAACCATTGTGTACAAGCCTACAAGGTACATACTTAACTCTTAGGCCCTGTTCTTTTGGACTTAAAGTCACTTAATTTCAGTTCACTTCAGATCTTATAAGTTGATTGATTCGATTCGAGATCCTATAAGTTGATTCGAGATCCTATGAGTTGATTGATTCGAGATCCTATAAGTTGATTCGATTCGAGATCCAATAAGTTGATTCGAGATCCTATAAGTTGATTCGATTGATTGAATCAGATGCTATAAGCTCAGTTTAGATCCTATACTCACTTAATTTAAGTTGATTCGAGATCCTATAAGTTGATTGATTCAATTCGAGATCCTATAAGTTTAGTTCGAGATCCTATAAGTTCAATTAAGTTCGAGATCCTATAAGTTGATTAAGTTCGAGATCCTATAAGTTGATTCAGATTTTATAAGTTGATTCGATTTGATTCGAGATCTTATAAGTTGATTCGATTCGATCCTATAAGTTTCAGTCCAAAAAAACAGGGCCTTAAAAGTGTGAAACTGATACACTTACATATTTTTAACAATAACATGGTACTCCGTATATGAATTGTTGTAAACAGTTGACAAACAAAAATCTTAGTGAAATTTATACGGAGTATTTAGTTGCATAAATATTTGAATGAGACTGATTTAATAGGACATAGTACAATAAGTAGCTAAGACACATGTCATAGATAAAGAACAGTAAATCGGTTTTAAATATATATACCCTTAAATGTGACTTAAAACACACCAGTTTGTACCAATTCTAGGTTACCAAAATTTTGTCATGAGAAATTTAAGATGAACTCGTTTGTATAAAATTAATCTTGAGATTTCTTCTTTAACGAGTTTTTAATATGCATCCTAAGAACCCAGGTTTGAAAAACCGACACTAAGAGGTTGTTTGGTTACCCATTAAATAACACAGGAATTATAATTCATGTGAATTGCAAAATGGGTAACTTGTTTGGTTACCCCAATTCACATGAAATAGAATTACCTAGGAACTCTAATTCCTCCATAAATGGAGCAAGTTGCTTACCTAGGTCCCCCTAGGTAAGTCTTATACAACCAAACAACTTTTCCTAATTCACATGAATTCTAAAATCATGTGATTTATCACTTCCTAGGCAATGCAACTTCCTACATGCAACCAAACGACCCTTAATCAAAAACGAGTTGCCCCCGACAGCTCCAGCTTGTTCCAGGGATCGCAATTCACAGGTGCAAGATTAGAGCATTCAAGGAGATTAGAGCATTCAAGGAGATTCACAGGTTGCTCTCCTACTTAGCCAGGGAGAGCTCTATCCAGAATTGTGTCTACTTTGATGAAAGTGTGGATCAAGAAGCTCTTTCAGTCACAAGTTCTTCAGCTCTTTTTAAAAGCATTTATGTTAATTACCTGTCCTGGCTAGTATTAGATCTATTTCGTCATAACGATTTGTTCCGGGTGTGCAATAGCTGTTGTCCGAGTCTTGACTTCAACTTGTCATTTTTGTATTCTATGTATTTCCCTTTGCCTCTCGGTTTTGGCAGATTTTTAATCTGTAACTTTTACTTTTGTAAAAGTTTCGAGGGGAAGATACTTTGCATTATTGAGGATGATTTTTATCTCTTTGATAATATTGTGTATTATTGTGCCCAAGTCTTACCAATCTTTATCTTTTTTGATGAGGTTTGTGACCGTCAAATTTCCTTTGCTTATTGCCAGTCTGAAAGTTTTTGTAGTAGAAGCCAATTTACTTGTAGTTTGGTTATATTTCATTATGAAATCTTGTGTTTGCCTTCATCGTTCCGATGCGGCTTGGGAATTTCACAAACTTTGTGTTGGACTGGACTCTGTCTCAGCAAGGATAGTGTATTTTTCTTTTCTTGCAGCCAAGTCCTCTTTGGATTTAACTTAGCATTTTCCATCTTTATTGGTGTTTGTAACCTTTGCAGGCCTTTTGCCGATGTACCAAGATTTTGTCTTGAAAACTTGTTTAGTGGTATAAATGATCAATTTATTGATTGTATCAGACTTAATTGGGACAATGATGAAACATTTAGAAGCATTGATTGGGGTCTTGTCGTCTCAATTAGAACCAATTATATCGTCTCAGTGTTTTTTCCATGAATATTGCCTTTTGGAATGTTAGGGGTACTAAAAGAAAGAATTTTGCCGAGGAGCTTAATTTCTTTAGCTCGTCCAATGGTATTAAAATATTAGCTATTTGCGATACGAAATCAACATCTAAGCCCGAACCTTTTACGACTGCCAGTTTTGGCTTTAATAACTGCGATTTTATTCCGAGTATTGGATTATCGGGCGGTATTTGGTTATTTTGGAAAGAGTCTATTTCCATGACTTTTTCGATAAATGTCCTTTTTAAGTCAATTAGATTCATTGCTTGTGAAGTATGTGACTTACAGAAGAACTTGGCTTTTTGCCTTATCTTCGTTTATGCTCCAGCTCAACCGTCTGAAAAGGCGGATTTTTGGAGTGAGTTGGAAAATTTTATCCTAAATCTCGATTTGCCTTTCTTATTACTAGGAGATCTCAACGAGATTAAAAGCCCTAGTGATAAAGAGGGTGGTGCAAAAGTTACCAACGCCCGTTGTATGAGACTAAATAATTTCTTAAACAATACAAATTGTGTAGACCTCCCTTTCTCCGGGAACTTTTTTACTTGGAGAAAAAAGAAAAATGGCTCTGAAAATGTGTTTGAAATCCTAGATAGAGTCGTAGCTTCTCCTAATTGGATTAATAGTTATCCAAACTTTCAATTTGTGCACCATGCTTTCACTAGCTCTGACCATTGTCCTATCTCCGTAAAGCTACATGAGCAAGTTTATAGGAAAGCCCCTCCCTTTCGTTTTGAACTCATGTGGACCCTTCGGAGTGATTTTACTAAGATGGTTAAAAGTTGTTGGCAATACCAGTTTCGTGGGTCGTATATGTTCTGCCTCTTCCAAAAATGCAAACTACTAAAGCAAAAAGCTAAAAAATGGAATCAGTCTACCTTTGGAAATATTTTTAGACAACTTGTTATTGCTGAAAAAAAGTTAGAGAGTATTCAAAACCAGCTTGGTTCATCCCATATTACGGTTTTAGAAGTAGCGCAGTTGAAATGGCTGAAAAAACGTGATGCCCTACTTGACTATAAACGCATTTATTGGCAACAGAAAACTTGTATAGATAAAGCTAAGTTTGGAGATAATAATACCAAGTATTTTCAAAACCATGCCACTATTAGACGTAGTAGGAATGGAATTAAGCAGTTCATTAATAGAAACGGTGCTTGTATTACTGACCGAGAACTCATTAAACAAGAAATATCTGACGAATTTAAAATTAGATTCACCAAAAATCATCTTTGTCATTTCGACAAAAATGAAGACTTTAAGTCGATTAGTGGATTAATTACAGACGAAGATAACATTTTTCTTACAAGTAATGTTAGTATGGAAGAGGTTAAACAAACTGTATTTAATTTAGCCGCAAATAAATGTCCAGGTCCTGATGGTTTCCCTATAGAGTTCTTTCAAAAATATTGGGATATTGTAGGAAACTCTGTAACTAAAGCAGTGCTAGCTTTTTTCCATTCGAGTAAATTATTAAAAGAAATAAATCATACTTTCATAGCATTAATTCCTAAAATTGATAATCCTCAAACAGCAAATCATTTCCGCCCTATTAGTCTCTGCTCAACAATCTATAAAATTATTTCGAAAATTTTGGCCACTCGTCTTCGTAGTGTCTTGCCTAAGATTATCCACCCTTTTCAAGGTGCTTTTACACCTAATCGCTTTATTCAAGATAATATCCTTCTTGCCCACGAAATTTTCAACTCTTTTAAGCGTAAACAAGGTAAAGGTGGCTGGATTGCTATTAAACTTGATATGGAGAAAGCCTATGACCGACTAGAATGGAACTTTATTGAGGAAACTTTTAGACAAATGGGTTTCAATGATATTTGGATTTCATGGATCATGGAATGTATAAAAACTGTCTCGTTCTCGATGTTAGTAAATGGAACACCGGGTGACGTTTTTACACCCACTCGAGGCATTAGACAGGGAGACCCACTCTCGCCGTATATATTCATTATGTGCGCCGAGATTTTAGCAAGATCTCTACAAAAAAATAGTGATCTTAGTTCGAGTGATATTGGTATTAGAATTGGATCTGGGGTGGAGAAAATCCCTTTTCTCACTTTTGCGGATGATACTATTATTTTCGCTAAAGCCTCAAATCAAAGTTGTAGAACCATTAAATCTATATTAGATAAATTTTGCACGATTTCCGGACAATCTGTTAATTTTGACAAATCCACTTTTCAATGCACTAGAAATATCGAGCGTTCTCTTCGTGAATCCTTTAGAGGCATTCTTCATATGAACGAGGAAGCTCATTTGGGTAAGTATTTAGGATGTCCTATAATTGATAGCAGGGTGACTAAAAATACTTTCGAGAACATTGTTCAATCTTCTTGCACTCAATTATCGAAATGGAAAGCGAATTCTTTATCTCAAGCAGGTAGACTAGTTCTTGTCAATGCTAATTTAGCCGCGAAGGGAACTTTTCAGATGCAAAGCTTCCTCCTCCCTTCATCGATCCATAATAGATTAGATAAAATTAATAGAGACTTTCTTTGGAATAAGAATCCTTCCCAACGTTCTCCTAATTTGGTTGGTTGGCATAAAGTTTGTTTACCAAAGTCGGTTGGTGGTTTAGGAATTAAATCTTCTGAAGCAGCTAATAAAGCTCTTCAAATGAAACTTTTATGGAAAATTCTTATGGATAAAGAAAGTATATGGGTCAAAGTGGTATCTAAAAAATATTTGAGAAATTGTTTACTCTTTGATCATAAGCCTAATGCAGCCTCTTCTTGGCAATGGCGTAAACTAATGAGTCTCCGGACTCTTTTTAGAAAAGGACTGAGATGGCAAGTAGGTAATGGTAGCAACATTAAGTTTTGGTCTGATAATTGAGTTTTTTCACACCCACTTACAAGCAGTATGGTTGATGATAATTATAACCGTGATCTTAATATTTTGGTTAAAGATTTCATAACCTCTGACAAACAATGGGATATTTGTAAATTATCCAGTTTAGTGAATAACGATATTGTTAATCAGATTACTAACATTCCAGTGCCACATAATGATATTCCAGACACCCTCATTTGGGGGTTGTCCGTAGATGGAAATTTCTCTACCAAAACAGCAACTTGGTTAGCGCAAGGTTTGTTCGATCAAGCTCTTGACAAATGTGAGTTTCAGTGGATTTGGAAATTGAATATTCCTCCTAAATTGAAATTTTTTCTTTGGAAAGCCTGTGTTGACGGCCTACCAACAAAAAGTAGACTTCTCAAGAGTCATATTGATGTCCCACCTCATTGTGTTCTGTGCAAAAATCCTATTGAAAACAAAGATCATTTCTTTTACGAATGTCCATTGATTGGGTCTGTCATCCAAGATCTGAACATTATTAGTTTCAACGAGTTTTTGTCAAATTATAGCACTATTACAAGTCAAAGTTTTCTAACGAAACTTAATTATCTCAAGGATTTAATTCCAAAAGATGACTTTATAAAGATTATTTTTATTTGGTGGAATGCATGGTTCCATAGAAATGATATTATCTTTAATAATGTTAATTTAAGTATCAACAAACTTATTACTTTATGTAATAATAGCACTAAGACATGGAATGTGACTAGATTTAAGGATCTCAACAATCCCGAGGTAGAAGAGTCAGCTAGAAACAATTCTAATAAGGAAGAGATTTGGTGGGAAAAACCTACAAACGGTGTCCTAAAGCTAAATTTTGACGGATCGAGAATAGAAGGTAATAAAGCTGCTTTAAGATATTCTATAAGAGATCACAATGGTAAAGTCGTTTTGTTGGGAGCAAAAATGTGCGGATCCAATAGTATCCTTGTTGCGGAAGCACTTGCTTTAAAAGAAGGTATTTTAGCAGCTAAATACTTAGGAATCTCAAAGTTAATTGTGGAGGGTGATAACTTATGTGTTATTAACTCGATTCGAGGTACTTGGCAAATTCCGTGGGAAATTTCTAGTATTATCAAGGATGTGAAATTAGACCTTCATTTTTTCGATGAAGTGATAATTAAACATTGTTTTCGTGAAGCCAACAAGGTTGCTGACTTCATGGCTTCTGTTGGACATTCATGTCCAACTCTTTCGAGGTGGTTTGATAGCCGGTGGCTTCAACTTACCTCCCTCATTCGAAAGAATGAGATAGGTTGGTCCTACCCTAGAGGATCAATCTAGTTTTCTTACCTAATCAAAAAAAAAAAAAAAAAAAAAAAAAAAAAAAGGAGATTTGGTCCCACATTTTAACTGCCCTGACTCCTTCCTGGGTTTACATACATTAGTACATGACACAGTACGTTGACTGAAATATAATTTATTTATTTTTTTTAGGGAAAAATATAAAAATTTCCTGTACTTAATAGTCAATAATCATAAAGAACTTTTATTTTCTTGTTTTTTACTCTTTGAAAGTTAAACCGTAAGTTTTAGAATTATCAGTCTTAGGCCCTGTTCTTTTGGACTGAAACTTATCTCGATCCGAATCGAATCAACTTATAGGATTCGAATCGAATCGAATCGAACTTATAGGATCGAATCGAATCGAACTTATAGGATTCGAATCAACTTATAGGATTCGAATCGAACTTAACTTGACTTATAGGATCCGAAGTTAACTTAAATTAAGTGAGGTATAGGATCTCGAATCAACTTATAGGATCTCGAATCGAATCGAATCAACTTATAGGATCGAATTGAACTTATAAGATCTCGAATCAATCGAACTTATAGGATTCGAATCGAATCGATTGGATTCGAATCGAACTTATAGGATTCGAATCGAATCGAATCAACTTATAGGATCTGAAGTGAACTTAAATTAAGTGACTTGAAGTCCAAAAGAACAGGGCCTTAGTGACAATTTGTCAGAAATTCAATTCATGAACTTTGCAAATGATGAAATCAATATTAAGAGGGACTACGGTCTACCCATTAAGTTTTGCTTAGTATTCGGTAGGAGAATACCCTAACTAAGTAACTATCTTTATAACAAACTCGTGATCAAAAAAAAAAATCAATTTGATCACATTATACAGTACATACTGGGTATATTTGAAAGATAATTCGAGAAATGGATAAAATTTCGAGTAACTTAGAAACACGTAAATAAAAATGTCTTTCGTAGATAGACGAGGGAATTGTTAAGGAGACATCGAGGCACATACCTTTAATCGTTGATGACACTTGATACTAGACCAAACAGTTTTTATTTAATTTTTTTGTTAGAAAATAAGACTATTTATAACTATGCATATGAACTTGTCAGCTGTGCTTAATTTAATTCTTTTCCAGGCATTTATTCTAGACTAGACTAGACTTATTTCTATGCATCATTCATAATTCATAAACCATAAAACTCAGAGTATTGTACACTTCTTGAGTATCATAAATGAACCACATTTCAACCCTTCAAGCCACACTATTAACGGCAAGTTTTCCTTGTGACGGGCATGTCCGTTACAACTTACAACCTTACGACGGATCAAGTATACATATGGGGTAGATAAGGGTATAAAGCAAAACAGAATGCTACTCCCTAAGCATTATATACTTTTTGTCTTATTTACTCACATGAGTTGTATTCGACTCATCGCAAACTTGTGACAGATATGCCCGTCATAAATGAGAATTTGTACTCGGTGGAAGGAAAGTTTAATAGAGACGCTTAGAAGTCAGACTCCGTTGAAAACTGAAAATTCAAAATTTTTTACTTCAAATTATCGAAAATTCTTCGAGTTTATGTTATTCGAGTACCATACCGCAATTCTGAAATTACAAGCATCATATTCATGAGGGTTATTGTCACTCTTTAGAAAAACGAAAAATTAAAGCAAGATTCTAAAACATAGTCCAGCACTAATCGGTTGTATTAGCTATCTGTCTCCATTAACATAATTTAAGAAAGATTAATTTGACATAAAGATAGCAAATAAAATAATTAAATCAAACATTCTAATGATTGGGATTAAGTAATAAGACCATGCACAATAAAGACGTTACTATGCATATTCACAAATTCTCGTTGTAGACGGATACTATTCGTCTAAAGCTGAAGACGGATAGTGTCTCACTCACAAAATATAAGTGGATAGTACAAGTGGGTGGAAAATAGATATCTCACTTGCCCTCTCACTTGCATTTTGTGGGAGTGTCACTATTTATCTTCAGCTTTTATAATTTGATATATATTTGATTCATCTTAAAATTTAAGACAAATACTTACGCCTTAAACAAAAAAATTGTGCTGGAGACCTATAGATTCCACACTCACGAACAAAAAGGCAATTTTATTTTGTTTGCATTTGTAATATTTCACAAATTCTTATTTCAAACGGGTTATTTCTTGTCTGAAATAAGAAAAATTAAATGTAGCTATTTTACGATAAATATTACTCCCTCCGTTCCAGTGAGATGTTTACACTTTCTTTATTTTGTGAGGGGGAAATAAAGGAAGTGTAAACATATGACTGGAACGGAGGGAGTACTATTTTTTGATAAAATGTTACCATCATGTAAAATGTGACAACTTTAATTATAACATTTTGTCATTAAATAAGACCGTTTAAAACAAGATTTATTGGCAATATTTGCTTTTATTAGCTGCTCCCTAACAGTATTACAGGGCCGGGTAGGCCGTAGCTCATAATTAACCTCAATTATTAGGAACGATGATTTTTAATCAGTATAAATTCACATATAAAGCAGTCTTATATCAAAAAATTTATTTAAAATAAGTGTACTAGATAACTAGCTTTTCAATTTTAAATGAAAAATGAATTACAAAATTACTATCCATTTTACACAATAATAGTGTAAAACAGCCTTATCCTAAAGTACTTTGTGATTATTTGATCGCAACATATCAATAGTTTATTTAAGATTTTATTTGTTCTTCTTTATTACAAAGTTTTTTTCTTGGTACCCACGAATTTTGGTGAATTACACATGGTACCCCTTATTTCAGGTTTCTACATATGATATCCTCATGTTTATCTTTTTCTTTTCCAAAATACTTTTTTCACAAACTTCCGACATATAGTCGTTACTCCTGTGAGTAAGTAGATGACTAATTGAGTTGCTATGTTATTTGTATTTTTATTATTTAGGTATTAAATGTTAGTTTATTAGATAAAATATGGATTTAGGTATTAGGTGATGAAGTGTTAATGTATTAGATAACAAAAAAAGGCGTCACAATTCATAGGAGTAACCGAGTAACGACGTTATGAGAGAAGTTTACCAAAAGGTATTCTGGGAAAGAAAAAGGTGAACACATGAATACCATATATAAAAACTTAAAATGAAGAGTACCATGTCTAATATGACAAAGTTCGAGAATACCATGAGAAATTTCTCCTTATACTATATAGTTTTAAATCAATAGCATCGTGTGATGGACCCTATTAAGGGATCTCAATGCAAATATTATATAGTTTGGGTTAAAATTAAATTATATAGAAATTTGGTAATTTTCCTAAACATTTGTAAGAAACTAAAACATGGTCAATTTCCTTAAAATAAAATAATTAATTAAGATGGTCAATTTCCTTAAAATAAATTATACTATATTGCATAATTTTTTCGATTTGATTTAATATATATATGTAATATATTTATATAAATATATAATCCTCTTAAAATTGCGTGCCTAAGTAGTAAAAGTAACAATATTATCAGCGAGATTTATGAAAGTGGTAGAAACAACAACGGGAGTAGTGAAATAATCAATATTAATGCGGCAATAGTGAAAGTAACAATAATTACGGCGGGAGTAATGAAATTATAAATATTAATGCGGCGGTAGTGACAGTAACAATAATTACGGGGGGAGTAGGGAAAGTAACAATGATTACGGGCAAGTAGTGAAATGTTATTACTATTGTTTCATAAATAAGAGTAAAATATTAATAGCGGGAGTAGTAAATTTGTCTCAAAATTTATTTTATCGTAATTTTAGGATATGCCATAGAAAAATGTATTAATGATGGTTATCCAACTTTAAATAATTTTATTTAATGAAAATAAAAATTAATGGTAAGTAGAGGTAGCCCGAGCGAAACCGGGCACCAATACTAGTTAAAATAATACGGAGTACATGGAACAATTTTGACGATACATACCATACATGATTGTGTAATCTTTGGGCCGTTTGATAGCCCAGTTGAATTGTATTGGGCTTCATCGAAACATGTAATCTGCACATTACTGGCCCAGGTTTGTAATGGGCCGTCAAGGCATTACTTTCTCCGATTTGTAAGAATTGTCCAATCCAATTTATTTAAAATAGTCCACAAATTTTACTAAACAATTTCAAAGGGTTTAGTGCCTTAGAGGTAGTTATACTTTTTTTTATCTTAAGACGATTTACCCCAAGAAAGATCCATGATGGTAAAGGTAGTTAGTTCTTCTACTACAAATTACCATCACCACATAAGATTTTCAATTTCTACAACATTTTTAAGTTTTAAACTACTACAATGGTAAGCTACTAGTGTTGTGGCTTAGATGGGCCCATATGCACAACAACATTTTTAAAATACAATTGTACTTCATGCCTATTTCCACATGTATTATTTTAGTAGGTAGATTTTTTTTGTAGGACCATTTAAGCTACTAGCTCCATGGAGCTAGTAGCTCAATTTAAGCTAGTTCAAGAGAAGTGCTCCAATGGTCAAGCAAGTAGCTTGAAATTTTTTTTATTTGCAAGCTAGTCCTTTTGGGAAACCATTGGAGATGCTCTAACCAGCTATATTTAAATGTCAACTTGTTAGTTGTTTAAGTGGAGAAATTATGGTCAGAATTACGACATGTATTTTTGAATTATGTGATTATTATTGCAATTATTCTTATATTAGGACTTTATATCGAAAAAAGAAATTGTTGTATATATATTCATTTTGTCCGATTGGAGACCATAAATATTACGATGATTGAGCTGCAAGGCGCGACCGTGTGAGTACGTGATCACCGCATATAAAGGCATGTCATGTCTGATAATAAAAATTAATTGTATGATTCAAATTATAATTGAAAAATATTTTAACGTTGTCTTCAATGGAATGGTGATAGAACCTACATTGCCTTCAAAGGATCAACAAATCCGTTGTAGTCTAGTTGGTTAGGATACTCGGCTCTCACCCGAGAGACCCGGGTTCAAGTCCCGGCAACGGAATTTTTTTCCACAAGTTACATTTTTGCATGGTTCTGCTTTACTCTCTCCTCAGTGAATTAGTGATTGGCTTATCCATATGAATTCCAAATCACAATATGGAAGGTTGTACTCCGTTTTGATAAAACCTTTCACATTACATTAACATCTTTTCTAACGTGTATTCCATATTAATTGAGGCCCATGGACAGATATTTATGCTAAGCTAAATTTCGACGAGGAATAAGGTGAAAAAATAGAGCATTCGATAAGACGGTTTATGTGTTACATCGGATACTCTATACTACCACCATGGGCGGATCTAGCCCATATTTACTAGGGCTATAGCCCTAGATAAAATAACAAATAAATTTTAGTGCAATGAAATAGCATGTTATAGCACAGACGGTTGTTGTGAATTGTGATGTTCTCCTTGATTTTACGCAATTCCATTTCCCTAAGACGTGATGAATATATCTAGTTTTATGGGACAATTTCTTATGATATACTTAAATCAAGTAGTTATTTTATTTATCATTATAAAATATTTAATTGATATGAGTAAAATATTATATACGACTGACTCTAACTATTTTCTTTTGAGATACGTTCCTTTTTGTTAATCTTTAATACGGGATATTCAAAAAATAGTTACTATCTTCCTCCAAAAAAAAAAAATAGTTATTATCTCCCCTTTGTTGAAAATTGTCATGGTTATAGTGGATCCATATTTTTTTTCTGAAATTGCAATTAAAATATTAAGGCGGTTTCTTCATAAAAAATATAAATTTTACTTGATTTAGCCTAATCAGTTGACAAAATACACAAAAAAATGGCAAATTTAACATAAATAACCCAACGTTTATAAAGTCTTCCAAAAATAACCTGACCTTTTAACTTTAACAAAAATAACTCAAACTTTGTTGTGCTACAAAAATGTCCCAAATTATTTCATATGTAGCACCTTTTACCTAATTTAAGATTTCAACAATTTAAAGTGATATTGGAAGTATAATTTAGGTAAAAAAGTTGTAAAAATTTTCAATAATGCATTAAAAATCGGAAAAGTATCAAAAAATACATAAATGTAACATTTACAACTTTAAAACACCTTGATTCTATATTGCCATTATTTTTTTCTCTTCAACTTTTCATGGTGTACATTACAATCAAGAACTAACGTTAAGGAGTGTTCATGCTATATATTTTCATTGCTTGGCAATTAGATTTCAGAGGAGAAAGCAAAAACTTGGTGTTTTAGAGTATCAAATGCTCCAGTTTTTTTCATTTTTTTAAATTTTTTTTTTTTGGTATTTCCAGGTTTTTAATACATATTGAAAAGTTTTACAATTTTTTTTAATTCAATTATATACAATATCACATTAAATTGTTAAAATCTTAAATTAGGTAAAAAATTATACATATGGAATAATTTGGGACATTTTTGTAACACAAACATAAAGGTTGGGTTATTTTTGTTAAGCTTAAGAGGTCGGGTTATTGTTGGAAGACTTTATAAACGTTGAGTTATTTATGTTAAATTTGCCAAAAAAAAATTGTTTCACTCCTGGGGGCCTGGACTCGAAAACTCATACATTGATATTCCAATGGTCGCGATTTGAATTTTTCTTTAACAAATACGCTTCAATAGTCTATAAATTTATCCCTAGGAAGATCACATTCCTAGTTCCGCCCCTGACTACCACTATATCCTAATAATATTGTCTTTCTTATTTCGGTTTTCTAACGTGTGCCATAAATAAACATATTAATAACGTAATGTGGCAAGATCCAGAGGATATTCTCTCTAATTATGGTAAAAATGTATTTATAAATAATTACCTGAAGAGAATTGTATCGACAAATTTTGTATTGCGATAACTGAAATACAAAACAAGTAAACAAAAATGAGTTTTTTTTTATATTAATATCAGAAAAGTTCGTGTACAATCTCTAATAATCCCATGATTCTAACTAAACAAACATGGTACGCATGCACGATCCACGTAGGGGGTGCGCGTGCGTTTTGCAGGGGGTGTGCGTGTAGAGGGTGTATGCACTCTACGCGCGAAGTTGACTTGTATTCTTGAGAGGGTCGAATGACTTGAGTCTCTCTTGAATGTTTGAATGTTTGAATATTCGAGTTTGAATGTTTGAATATTCGAGTTTGAATGTTTGAGTTTTCTTGCGCAGGCGGCACGAATTTGTTGTGCTTGTTGACTGCTTACGTTGAATTTCACGAGATTTTTAGAGAGAATTCCAGAGCTTTTCTTTTCTTCGAGTTTTTCTATCTTCGAGTTTTCTATCTATCTGAAATGATTGAAATTTGGGGTATTTATAGAGAACTGTTGGGCTTTTCCGGGCTTTTGGTCGCAAGTCCATTTCTCGGCCAGTTTTCAATTTTAGCCCAATTTGACTTCTGTTTGGACCCGAATAACTCAGAATGACCCAATTTTGATTTAAAAGGGACTAAAATAATTAAATTGAGTAATTTATTTATTATTAACTCAAATTAATTAATTTCTGTATTTGACATTTAAATAAAATTTTAATGCCTACAAGAATATCTTATGAATATTTAATTTTCACATTTATGTTATTAATAGTTGCCTTTAAGACACACGTTACAATACCGTTCTTATTTTAATCGCAAACGATTTCAACTTTACGTAATTCGTTCCTTACCTTGTTTGGTATTATATGGAGTAACTATTGTCTCATGAATCGTTGAATCCACAACTAATATGTTTCCGTGATCTATGGACATATTATAGGACCTCACCAGTTAAAGATTAGAGGAGGAATTGTGAAGAACAAGGGTAATCTTGTACGAAGTTTAGGTCCTGGTTTTTCTGGCTTAATTTCAACTCGTTTTATTTCTTCTCAGCGCTTTTCGGTTCAGTTCAATTCAAGTAATCTTTTCACAAATTAACTCTTAATTAACTCTTATCTCAACTTTATTCAATTTAGCTAAGTTTCATTCAATTAAGTTCACTTCAGCTCAGCTTTATTAAGTTCAATTAAACTCATTTCAGTCGAAAATAACGTCTTTATTTATAGAGTAAATTATTAATTACACCCACGCTTAATCCACCTTTTTAAGCTTACTCCCACGCCAATTTTTTTTAGTAATTTACACACAAAATAATTGCTTAGATTACATTATTTTGCATCCATTGTTTTGTTTTTGTTCATTGTATTCAATTTAATTAATTCAAAAGAAGAGATGCAAGGACAACTTACATAAATTACCAAAGTGATAGTGGTGATGGAAGAAGAATCTGTCAATAATTAAGGTATTATGACGGAAATTTGTGAGAATTTTTTTTTTTTTTTTTTTTTTTTGGCAACGGTGAAGAAAGTGTTTTACATTGTGGTGGTACAGCTCACTAAACCATACCTATAAACAACAACATAAAACACGAAGTAGCTACTAATAACATAATCTAAAACAACAAGGTAAATGCATCGGCTGGCAATAATGTGTTGGTGGCGTACGACGGCAGTCAGGCCACAGACTTGCACTTCAAAAACATCCTTTACACTCTTCGATAGACGAGCAACGTTGGCCAAAGGAAGACATCCATCTTTGTTTGTTTGGATTGATGAAGCTTCGGAGAAATACCTACAACAAAACCCAATGAAGAGTCTCGGAGATTCATCTCCTTGGCTGTGATATACTTCCTCGGTAGACCAAAGAGCCCCCATAATCTCGTCTTTACTTGTCTTAAACGGAACAGCTTTAAAGAAGTACCTACAACAAGACCCAAAGAAGCGTCTTGGAGATTCATCTCCTTGGCTGTGATAAGCGTCATCAAGAAACCAACGAACCCCTTGACCCAACGAGGGAGAACAAAGTGCACTTACGCCCGAAGGATGTAGAAAGAAAAGGCGGAAAACAGACCATGAAAATCTATCTCCAGAGGAGAACAAACTCCTACACTTTGGAACACCTCCCCCGCTGACCAGAATCTCGTGACCAAGACAAACGAGTAAAAAGGTGGGAAATAACTTAGATACCCACTTGAACTTTTCCCTTACCAAAACCCTCTTATAAAACCGCGGAGAGTTATGCTCAACACAAACCCGATGCAAAGTACCAGACGACCTACTTAACCCGTGGATAAGGGGACATGACACCCCAAACCACAAGGAGTTTATTGTTTGGAAAAACAGAAAAAAAAAGATAAAAAAGACTTAGACATCAGCTTGAGGTGGATTCCACCGCATCCAACCCGAACCAACAACACAGCCAAGAAAACCCGACATCACCATACCACACACATCTCAAGAAAGAAAACCCTACACCATGACCTAAGACACAAAGGATGACGGAAACAACGGACCCACCAAAACCAAGACCGATTAATCAGACAGAGCTGACACAACGACACCAACGACAACACCCGACACCAAACCCAAAACTCCCCAGGACCATCGGCTCTACATGCAACTAGATCAGTCCAATGGAACTCACATAAAACCACAAAAAACTACAACACTTTTAAAGGGTTCACACTTCCTAAAGGGAGTCTCAATGATCCGATATGGGGAGATTTTTTTTGATAAATGTTTGGGATAAATTAGGTTAAAGAAGTGAAATAGGGGAAGTAAATGAAGAGTCACAACCAAATTGAAAGTCATAAACGCGGGGCAAATTTGTCAATCTATAAAGTTTTTCACCTGAAAATATCATTGGATGCAAGATATATAACCTGGGTTTGGATGTAATTGATAATTTATTCTTATTTATAAAAGAATAGTCTTATACAATAAATGGTTCTATTCTAGTACTAATTGGTAATCCTATCTAAATCGTAGCAAAAGGGATTAATGTGAGAAAGATAACCGGTGAAGTGCAGAGAGTATCTCAGTGAGTCCAATCAACCCCCGTCACTGATTAGACTCTTTCTTCCGCTTCGTCCGAAGCTCATGATTGCTTACGTATTATGTCATCATCATATGCTACTATCGTATCGTATACAGCTTGCATCAATTGACCACTGTCACATCCTCATACAACCAAAATTCAAACATCCGAAATACCTAATTTCCAAAACAAAAACCTTCATTAACGAGTTTAGATAACTTTTTTTTAAGCAAATAATATCAGCAATATATATGGTGTTTGTAATATTAAACTCATTTAATAAAATTTGTTATTATTATTGAAAATATAGAAAACTTTAATGTTGCTTTTGTAAAAGACTTTAAGGCAATAGCAATGGTAAGAGTTCTCATCTTTTTTCAATGTCACATCATTTATGGAATTCCTTATTACTCCTCGTTAAAATTCCTTATAAATGTTGTGAAACTTTTCTCTATTTTAGAAATCGGTTTTATATTAGAAACTTTATATATTGTAAATCAATGGGTAAAAAATTCCTTATAAGAATGAAACTCCTTATTGGCATTTTTTGGATGACGAGAAAATTCGCAATGCTATCTTTAGTGTGCACTAGATGATTAGGCAGAACTAATTTTTTTTTGTATATTTTTGTCTATATTCTTGGTGATGGGGCATATTCTGCACCCGCTGACCAGTCAGCATATTGAGCAAGGTCAAAGATATCCACAGCAAGTCAACGGCTTAGACAACCTAACCGACGCCACCTGTCGGCCTGTCTCTTGTGCCTCGGCGGGGACAATGAGCCAGCCGAGGCACACATCCGCGAACTCATATCCAAGACCCCTCGGCGGCGAGTCAACAGGGCCCGCCGGCCTGCCATGGGTCCCTCGGCCGAGGGGTAGATCAGTCTTTCTACCTGCTAGCCACTTGGCCACTTGGCCACTACGTGACAAAAGGTGAAAGTCTATAAATACTCCTCAACTCTCATTGAGGAGGAGATCCACAATTTAACCTAAGAATCACTATTCATCTGGTAATATCTTCCTTATCTCTCTACAATACGTATTTTGCCAAGTAACAACAACTTACCTCTCTAAGTTACTGACTTGAGCGTCGGAGTGAGTTCGCTCGGTCCAAAGCCGAGCCCTCAGTTTGTTCATCGTTTCAGGAGACCGCAAGGAGGATTCAACCAAAGACGTCATTCTACAAGCACGGGTGGTAACATATAATTGCTCTGGAATTACACCCGGAACAATTGGCGCCGTCTGTGGGGATAGATACTAGAAGCTAGTCACATTCATTCCCAAACAAAAAAAAAAAAACAAAACAAAAACCCACCCAAAGAGCTAAGAAGATGTCGAAACAACCAGAGAAGGTGTTGGTGGAAAACAAATTCTACCAAGACGACACATTCCGCAACTCAGAAATCGGGCAGTCTCCCACCGGCCGTATCACTGATACGACGAACGAGACGCCGAAGGAACAAGATATGCCGCTGCCCGCCAACCAGGTCACCATCATGGGACATGTGGTTGATGTGGCAAATCTGAAGCTACTCCTGGACCTCATTGGTAATACGTCGGCTCACACTGTCACACCGACAAGAGCGGCGGAACCCGTCCAGGAGACCGGGGCCCAGAAGGTGACTCCAAGAGACTTGAATGGAGCACTGGAAGAAGCTGGCCCAGTCAAGACGCCGGGGGAGCCCAGAGCGCTAGTGGTAGACCTTAGTCCTTCCCGCACTCGCGGGAGGACGGCGTCGCCGCAGCGCCGACGAGGCACCCCCCAGAGGAGTGAAAGAAGTCCGACTCACCAGAGTCGGAGAAGAAGCCCGACTCACCAGAGTCGGAGAAGAAGCCTTTCCTGCCACGGGGAGGGGAGCCGGACTAGGGATGTGAGGAGCCGATCGCCGCGTGTCGTTCGACACGTGGTCGACACCCCTCGCGCGCCACGTCCTAGATACCCCGGTGCCGACTAAGCTGAAGTTGCCACCTATAGCATACAAAAGAGAAGGCGACCCAACCGACCACGTCGAGGCTTACGAATCTCACATGTCAGTATGGGAGCAACCCGATGAGGTTTGGTGCCGAGTCTTCCCAACGACACTGCATGGGATGGCGCAGAGTTGGTACAAGGGGCTACCCGACGGGTCGGTATACTGTTACGCCGACCTAAAGGACACGTTCCTAGCCCAGTATTCCTGCAACAAGAGGAGGGCCGTGGAGACCTCGGACCTCCTAACTATCAGACAGGAAGGAGGCGAATCTCTCCGAAGTTACGTGAGGAGATTCGACGCCAAGGTTCAGCAGATTCGTGAGCTGAACAGCGAACTGGTAGCCTTCGCGCTGATGAAAGGCCTCCCGAGAGGAGATCTAAAGAATGAGCTCATCAAGTGCGGCGGCCAGAGACCAGACTCCGCCAGGAAAATGGCCGATCAAGCCATTAAGGTGGAGGACTACCACAGAACCTGGGTAGGCCCCAGCGAGGCCGAGCACTCAGAAAGAAAAAGCCGCCGGGAGGACAACCCGGATGAAAGACGCCGTGACGATAATAGGACACGGCCTGACAGGTCCACCAGGAAACAGAACTCGGCGGACGCCGGGGGGAGTTCGGGAACGAACCGCCAAAAGCGGTACAATGATCACACCCCCCTGGCCGTGCCTGCCGCCGAGGTTTTCGCCCTGAGCAAGAACGAGGGTCATAAGTGGGAGAGGCCTCCCAGGCCGAGGAGTGACGGTGACACGAGCCAGTACTGTGAGTACCACGGCCACACCGGTCACTTTACTGACAACTGCCGGCATCTGAAGAATGCCATTGAAGAACTGATCCGGAAGGGGAGCCTCGGCAAGTATGTTGCCAAAGGCCAAAAGACTGATCTACCCCGATAATGAAATACAAATTGACAAATGAACTACCGGAGGACCGCAGTCTCTCGCAGAAAATAAAGAGGATCGCAGCAAGGTACGTGGTGTTTGAAGGGGAATTGTACAGGAGGTCCGTGACGAGGCCACTCTTAAAGTGGGTCGGTCCAGCCGACGCGGAGCTAATACTGACAGAGATCCACGAAGGCATCTGCGGCCATCACATGGGGGCAAGAACACTAGCCCACAAAGCTCTCCGAGCCGGCTACTTCTGGCCCACCATGCTTGCGGATTCCAGAGCCAAGACCAAAAAATGCAACAACTGTCAAATGCATGCTCCGGTGATACACGCGCCGTCCCGAGACCTGCAGCCGGTACTTAATCCCCTTCCTTTCGCACAGTGGGGGATGGATCTACTAGGGCCATTTCCAACGGCATCCGGCGGAAGAAAGTTCTTGATTGTCGCCGTTGAGTACTTCACCAAATGGGTTGAAGCTGTAGCAGTACCTGCAAAGACGACGGCAGCCGTAAGAAAGGTAATCTGGGAAAATGTCATAACTCGTTTTGGGTTACCCCAAGTCATGGTATTCGACCACGGCCGAGAGTTTTGGAGTGACACAATAATGAGCTGGCTGGAAGAACTCGGTATCAAATTTGCATACTCCTCCGTCTGTCACCCACAGAGCAATGGACAGGCGGAGGCGGCCAATAAAACAATCCTCAACGGTTTGAAGAAGACAGTTGAAGACCTAAAGGGAAGATGGGACGATGAACTACCCGGCGTCCTGTGGTCCCTGCGAACCACGGAGAAAGAAGCAACGGGGTACAGTCCGTTCCACTTAGTCTACGGGTCCGGCGATCCCCCGCAATTGAAGCAACGGTGCCGACATTCAGAACGGCCACCTTTAACCCGGTTGAAAATAAGGAAGGCTTAAGAACCTCCCTAGACCTGGTTGAAGAAAGCCGAGATACAACACGCCTCAACTTGGCGGTATACCAAAACCGAATGAGAAGAGCTTACAACCGAAGAGTCCACAAAAGGGACTTGAAAGTAGGGGATCTAGTCCTAAGAAAATCGGCCGCCACCAACAAGGGAAACATTCATGGTAAACTAACGGCCAACTGGGAGGGTCTCTACAAAGTGGTTGAATAAATGAGGCCGGGTACATACCGGCTGACCGACATGGAGGGTGTGCCTCTGATGAGCCATTGGAACACCGACAATCTCAGGAAATACTTTGTGTAGCGGCGGGGGTGTCCAAAACATTTGTTGGCACCCCAACGCATGTTTACATCTAATGAAGAATCACCCAATTTTTCCATCAAAGTGTTTATCCCCTCCGCGGTCATATCGAGGTAGACACCCCGGCCCAAGCCGGACAGTCACCCCAAGAATGCTGTCGCGCCGTAACCCCTAGTCGCCTCGGCCCGCCGAAGGCCTGGCAGGGGACACAACGGTCGATACGCCAACTTACGCTGTCGCGTCGTAACCCCTAGTCGCCTCGGCCAACCGAAGGCCTGGCAGGGGACACAACGATCGATACGCCAACATACGCTGTCGCGTCGTAACCCCTAGTCGCCTCGGCCAACCGAAGGCCTGGCAGGGGACACAACGATCGATACGCTAACGTCTTGCCGTCGCCGTAACCCCTAGTCGCCTCGGTCTGCCGATGGCCTGGCAGGGGACACAACGGTCGATATGCTAACATGTTCACAACGGCGGTTGGGAAGCGCAAATCTGACGCCTCGGCCAGACCGAGAGTGAAAGAGGAAGCGACCAACACGCTAACATGTTCAAGAAAAAGACGTTAAACGCAGTTGAGATACGCATTCTAGCTGCCTCGGCTAAGCCGAAGGTAAAAATGAAAAAGCGCTCAATTAATAACGCAAGAAGACAAGAAAAGACCTCGGCCAAGCCAGAGGCAAAACAAGCAAACTCTTACTAAAAATGATGTTTACAAACGAGAAGGATACAGACGACGGCCGTCCCCATAGGGATGAGCCAAAACGCAACCTACCAAAGTTTTACAAAAACAAGGAAAAGAAAAGCAAAAGGTCACAGACATGACATTTGAGGCGCCAAAAGATGGCAGGGAGGAAAGGCTCAGTAGTTGGCCCCCGAACAGCTAAAGCTATCCGAGACGCCGGGTGAGTCTGGTGACGACCGCCCGTCTCCTTACGCTTGATGCTGCCCACCATCGGCAGCAGCAGCGTCAACTTCGGTGGCCGGCCCAGAGGAAAGCTTGTCATCTCCACATGCCTTCAGCTTTTCAGCCTCCTCTTTGGCCTCATTCACCTCTGCATCATAGGCCGCCTTGGCCTCGGCTATCTGAGCCGCCTTCGCCGCCTCCTCCTTTTCCGCAACCGCTTTTTCCGCGGCATCAGCCATCTCATCCAGAAGCTGTTCAAATTTTTCCCACGGGAAGGAGTCTTCAGGAATGAGCCTCTTGATTGCCTCCCTGGTCGCTTCCTCGGCCTGATCCCGGAATTGAGCGCACAGGTCAGGGAGGATCTTAGTTTCAAGCACCTCAATATCTTTCTCCCTTTGGGCAAGAACAACCCTAGTGCCCGCGAGTGCCTCCGACTGAGCCTCATACATCTCCCTCCATTCTTCCCTTTTGGCAACAACGGCGTCGTAGCCACCCTTATACCTGTCCCGCTCCTCCAGCAACTGAGCAGAGGTGGCATCAGCAGCCTCAACTTTGGCCCTCTCGGCCGCAGGTCGCTTCTCGCCTTCCTCCGCACGCTTCCGAGCAGCTAGGAGGTCAAGCTTAGCCTTCCCGGCTTCTCCCTTTGCAGCGGAGAGATCAAGCTTAAGCCGTTGGATCAGTGGCCCAGCCTGGGCCATGGCCTGTTCTTGCTCCATAAGGTAGGAGCCGGCCAGTTGAGTCCACTTCGCCAGCCTCTTGGATATCCTTGTACCCTCTGCCACAAGCTCGGCGGGGGGAACCTTCTGGAGTACGGAGTCGACGGTGACTGTAATACCCCGTATTTTTATATAATAAATTAAACGGATATTATTAAATATTATTTATTATACAGATTATATTGTTAATTAAGTCGAATTAGTATTGAGTCGATAATTTCGTTAAGTTATTCAACCCGCGTTGTATCGATATAAGTTAATTGTGACGGGTTTATACGGAATTCGAAAGGTGAGCTGAACAATTTACCATCGACCCATTTGAGCTGGCCCAATAACATGTCCAGCCCAATTACCCTTAACCCTAAACCCTAACCCTAATAGTATACCCTAACCCTGCAAACCCTACCTCTCTACCCGCCTCCCTCATTTCTCACACCCTCAACCCGCCTCCCTCCTTTCCTCAGCTAAATGGCAGCCTTCACGCATAGAGAGAGAGAGAGTGGTCGTGGTTGCTGATGGCGCAACAGGGAAGATCTAGGGAAGGTTGTCGACGTTCATGGGTGGCCCTAGTGGTGGCTGTGGCGACAGGAAAGGTAAGCATTCAACACCTTCTCCTCTATTTCCATTTCTGTCGAGATGTTAGTGGCTGTTTCGTGTCTTTTAGAGGTAAGGCTGGTGGTTGGTGTCGGGGTAATGGTAATGGGTGGTCAGTGGAGAGTGTAGTGGTGGTGGTTAGGGTGGTTATAGGTGGTGTTAGCAACAGTAAAAGGTGGCATTGACAGGGGGGTAGCAACGGGTTTATACACGGGTTTCAGGGGAGTTTGGGACGGGTAGGTTTTGGGTGGCACCACCGTGGACTAGGGGGAGGTCGAAACGGTGGTGCTGTGGTGTCTGTGTTCGTGGGTTGACGGCGAGTAAGCCGGTGGTGGTTTGGGCAGGGGTTAGTTATTGGTTGCGGTGGTGGTGAGTTGAGAAAATGGGTGTTTGGGAAGGCGTGGTGGCGAACCAGGCCAAATGGCGGCCATGGTTTGACGCGCCGGCGAGGGTCGACCCCAGTGGGGGTGGTCGTTGGTGGCTGGGTCAGAGTGGGTGTTGGGTCTGGTGGTTGTCGGGGTGGTATATGTGGTGCGTGAGGGGTGTGTGCGTGTGTGAAGGGACGGTGGTCGTTGAAGGGTTTACTTGAACTGTTTTGAAACGGGTTTTCATAGTTAATCGTTATAATTCGTTAATTGGTCGTATTCTTAATTAATTAATTAATCCCCGAGTGCATTAAAATAATTAAAGACGGGTTTTGAGTCGGGCGTTGAGTTATTCAAATGTTGATGCGGGTTTTTCTTAAAAGCATAATTCGTTTAATCCTTTAAATATCATTTGGGTTTAGTTCCGAGTATTTAAAATAAAATAATAATTAATCATAATTAACTATTTTGAGTCGGGTTTATTAAAAGAGAAAAGTTACTATTTCGGGAAAGTTTCTATTTTGGGAAATTTTATATTTAGTAGTTAGTAATAATAAATATTATAATTGTTTTAGGTGACGGATTCGTGAAGGATCGATAATCAAATTCATTGCCTTATTTTCGGACCGCTTAATCGCTTAGTTGGATTTTTGGCACTTTGAGGTAGGGAAATACACTTGTCCTATTATCGTCATTGTTGAATTGTGTTGACTTGATTCCTGGTTGTTGATTTAAGTTATCATTTATATTCGGAAAGGTGATTGACTGATTTGATCGTATTGAGTATGATATCACAACATCGGGTAACTGGCATGATTTTATGATTCATCAGTTCATTGATTTATATATATATATTATGTTGCATCAATTTCTTTTGAGCATTCATATGCATTGGAGATGGAGGATGTTGTGGTGATGCGGTGTGATGATGACGATGTTGTGATAAGGCCCAGGCGGGTTCTGCAGACTTGCCCTGGTGTCCTCATTGCGAGTGGGCAGATCGGCTACGGTCGATATATATCGTCTACCGGGGATCGGTATGGCTGGGTTGTCCGGGTTATGAGATATGAGATATGAGTTGAGATGGAGATGGGGGTGACGGAGGAGCATGCACATCATATTTTATTGTTTCATTGTTTTCCCTACTCAACCTCGTGGTTGACCCTGTGTATTCGTGAACACCTGTGATGAACCTTTTAATGGGGAGCAGACTTGACAGGTTTAAGAGATAGGACGGGAGCTTGATGGACGTGAGACACTGGATCAGACGACTTAGTAGCTAGATCATCATCTAGAAGACTTTCACTTTTATTTATGTCAGTTCTTGTAATTTGAGTTGAAAAGAGGATTTGTAATAATTAAGTTAAAATATTATATAAGTTGCCTTGGAGTTTAATTTGTTATTCACTACCTCGGGAAACCGAGATGGTAACAGTCCGTTTTATTTGGGAATGACTTGACGAAGACTTCTTTTATAAACCGGGGTGTTACAAAGTGGTATCAGAGCGAACGATCCTCAGGCCTAAACCAATGAGCCCAATGAACATAGGATGTGTCTAAATAAAATGAACCCCGGGATAGAACTGTGGAGCACACTAAGGTAAGGTATGAGTTAGGGGCCCCCTCACACCGAACCTGTGGCCCTCTCAGTTGAACCGGAAACCATGAGTGTATACGAGAGAAGGGGTAGAAAAGTTGCTTGAGGTTGAACAGGAAATTCATCTATCGTTGCCTAAGTGTTAATTGATTGATACATTGATTATTGCAGGACAACGCTACGGTAAGTAATTTGTATGAATGATGTGTTGATAGCACTACTATGACTAAGTAATATGCGGTTATGTGATCCCAAAGCCATGCTAGTATAGTCTTGTGATAGTAATTAGAAACACTATCGAATTGCATGTTTATAGTCATAACAATCGTGAGTTAGATATACGGAGTAAGATCGAGATGCGAAGGGATTCTATGGGATAGATGTTTACGTAAGTACAGTGTGAGATTTAAGTTAGGATGGATTAGTATAGATAGTATAGTTGTAAGAATTGGGACAAAAAAAAAAAAAAATGAATGACATGGTGCTGAAACTCGTTTAGTTGATGTTACTCTTTAATTGACCTTACTGCCATTTCTTTTCTGTTCGTTGCCTATGGATGAAAATTTTATGAGAGATAGTCTTGGGAGTTAGTGATCGTTTGGCGTTTGTTTCACGCTCATAGGATATACAGACTAGGAGTAATAAATATTTTAGTGAGCTGGGGTTAGGAAGTTCCTGTGCAGTAATGTTCGACCAACGATTTTGTGAAAATCCTCATTTAAATTGTATTAATAATTTTTACATAATTCCAACTCCATCGATCAAAAGAGTCGCATATGTTTTCAAATTAATAAGCCACGAAAATTCTTGATGTCTTTATATTAAACGGTAAATTTTGCAAACTGACCCAAGTTTTGGACCAATTGTTGTCACATGTTTGTTTAGACCAACTGAGTGTAAAATCCTTTAAAAATGTAATTCTTGTGCTTTAAACCTAATTCTGTTTCCCTGTGTTTTGAACTCACCGTGTTTTATAAAAGTAATATGAATCAAGTTTTAAATCGAACAATTATTTATTCGTGATTTTTGGAAGGTACAACGTAAATCAAAACATTTAAAATGTGCGTTCTATGTTGAATTTTCATACAGTTGTTTGATTAATTCAGGAGCCTTAGTAATGTGAATTTATAATGCTTTATATGACGATAGTAGCACGCATGTTCAATAATTATGTATCTTAACAAGTGATAGAATTAAAACTTAGTTGATAACATTGTTGACATGATAGTATGAGTAAAATGGGATAGCTTAATTGATTTTTTTTAATCAAGGGTGAAATGTTTATACGAGTCCAGTTGTTTGCATACGTTAAATACATTTGGCATGTTGTAATATCTCTGGTGTGTTCATCATAACATTTGCATAGTGGTCGGATATATATAAATATAAAACAATATTGTCATATCTTTGTAAGTTGATGGCGTTAAAAGTTAATTGATTGTTCTAATATACTCGCATGAATAATTATAATAATTATGTCTAAATGTTCCCACATGTAGGATGTCATCTGAGTTCTAAGGCCCTTTATGTGAGTCTGTGTACCTATAGTTATATCTATTGATTTCATTGCATTAGATTATTTCAGTTGAACCTAAAACCTATAACATGATAATAAACAGTGTCGTTATTCCTTATTAAATATGATCGTTATTACATTGTCATAAAATGCTAACGTGATTCTTGCAGTTGTAGCACGACAATTGACACATCTATATTCTCGAGTCGTTACTATCAATTATATTTTTAATAAAGATTGTTTATGATAACTATGTTGACAATTATAATGGGATAACCCTTTTTATGATTCACATGATATACATTGGTTTAAATGATAGTCGTTATAGTTACGTTTAATTGAGCCGTGAATATAACTGAGTAAAGAAGTGCAACTAAAATCCTGATGATTGAGGTAATAGTCGTTCATTAGTAAAGATAGGACTGAAATGAATAAGATGAACCTGTAAATTACGATATATGAGTCGACACCTAAGCTTGTTTTGTTTAAAGGAATCGAATTAAGTTTATCTGATTTTGAGTTTCGTAGTAAGCTGTGAGTGGATTCTATGACGACCCTGTTATAAGATTATGTTAAGAAAATTATTCACCGTCCAGTAGGAAAATAAAAGTTCTTGAAAATAAAGTTAAATTTTGTCGTGTGAGTATAAATTCGGAATGAGATTTCCAGCCAGTGTCTGGTTGCATGGTTCATAATTTTGCTAGTCGGGGGGGGGGATGAAACTAGAACGGAGTCACAAGTAGTGAGTTAATTTAGTCATGTGGTTTGTTCATGTAGCGAATTGGTGGGTTGTGGTTAGTTACGAATGTCAAACCGGGAAAGGTAATGTGATGATTTAAGTGAGTTATGTGTTAACACGGTATGTTGATATTAGCATGATATGCAAGGGATAATTGTAAAATTGGTGTAGTTAAATACATTTAATCTTTTATGTCATGGTGTTGGGTGCAGTCAAAATATATTTAAAACCGAGAACGAAATTTTATGCATGATAGTCTTGTATGTTAACTTTCATATATCGTTGTTTACTCGCTTGTTTGACTCGATCAATAAGTTTGTAAAAATTTGCCAATCAAGGTGCTTTCGTCATTCATGAATAAATACCAAACCCTTTTGTTGTGAGGATTAAAATATTTTGAAGATGATAAGTACTGCGAAACTGGTTGTCTTCATTTTATTGAGGATTCTGTGTCTTGACCTAAATCTATACAATTATGTAAAGGAAAGTCAGACTGGACCTATTAGGTTATAAATTTTCATAAATCGATTCAGTAAGTTTTGACCCTAATTCTTTTCTCATGTTAATTGATTCCCTATGTTTCTAAGGTATGAGATTACAATGATTGGTAAGATGAATAATTACTAATGATTTTTTTGGTAACAGTAGCTTCCTTGAGAGAGCTAGTATATCGATTGTCTTTGGTAAGGATAAGTTAACTTGAGCGTGAGTTGGGAATCTTTTATCCTCTTTCAAGTGTTAGCAGTAGTTTGAGAACTTTAGTTATAATAAAGAAGGTTACGAGGACGTAACCATGTTTTTAGGTGGGGAGGATTGTAAAATCTTGATGTTTAATTTGCACTTGTTTGTAGATTGTAGTTTTGATCAAGTAAATGTTTCGTTGTGGGGTACCTATGCAAATGAGTTCTATATGTTTTATTCATATACTTCTGTTAGTTGGTTGATGTGTAAAAGGAGAGTGTGATAAAACGCCTGGTATGAGTTATGAGTTAGCCTATGAGTGAGTTATGTTTACGGGAGTATGTTTACGGTCGGTGAGACCATGGTTATTGAGTACTTAAATTTGAGATCAGAATTTAGATGGAAGATGACGGTGTTCTCAGGTAATTATTTAGTTTTTTATACATTGGTGTCTCAGTTAGTTATTAGTTATAGTTAGTTGGGTTAAGTGAAGGTGAGTTAAACTTCGGGACGAAGTTTATTTTTAGGAGGGCGAATGTAACATTCCGTATTTGTTATGTTTAATTGATGTGTCAAAAGTGTGTGTTAACCGTGTTAGAAATGCGTGACGTCCGTAGGTACGATATACAACACCCTTCCGAGGTTTGGGTGCGGGTGCGAACTTCGGGACGAAGTTCATTTTAAGGGGGAAGATCGTAATACCCCGTATTTTTATATAATAAATTAAACGGATATTATTAAATATTATTTATTATACAGATTATATTGTTAATTAAGTCGAATTAGTATTGAGTCGATAATTTCGTTAAGTTATTCAACCCGCGTTGTATCGATATAAGTTAATTGTGACGGGTTTATACGGAATTCGAAAGGTGAGCTGAACAATTTACCATCGACCCATTTGAGCTGGCCCAATAACATGTCCAGCCCAATTACCCTTAACCCTAAACCCTAACCCTAATAGTATACCCTAACCCTGCAAACCCTACCTCTCTACTCGCCTCCCTCATTTCTCACACCCTCAACCCGCCTCCCTCCTTTCCTCAGCTAAATGGCAGCCTTCACGCATAGAGAGAGAGAGAGAGAGAGTGGCCGTGGTTGCTGATGGCGCAACAGGGAAGATCTAGGGAAGGTTGTCGACGTTCATGGGTGGCCCTAGTGGTGGGCGTGGCGGCGGGGAAAGGTAAGCATTCAACACCTTCTCCTCTGTTTCCATTTTCGTCGAGATGTTAGTGGTCATTTCGTGTCTTTTAGAGGTAAGGCTGGTGGTTGGTGTCGGGGTAATGGTAATGGGTGGTCAGTGGAGAGTGTAGTGGTGGTGGTTAGGGTGGTTATAGGTGGTGTTAGCAATGATAAAAGGCGGCATTGACGGGGGGGTAGCAACGGGTTTATACACGGGTTTCGGGGAGTTTGGGACGGGTAGGTTTTGGGTGGCACCACCGTGGACTAGGGGGAGGTCGAAACGGTGGTCTTTGTGGTGTCCGTGTTCGTGGGTTGACGGCGAGTAAGCGGTGGTGGTTTGGGCGGGGTTAGTTATTGGTTGCGGTGGTGGTGAGTTGAGAAAATGGGTGTTTGGGAAGGCGTGGTGGCGAACCAGGCCAAATGGCGGCCATGGTTTAACGCGCCGGCGAGGGTCGACCCCAGTGGGGGTGGTCGTTGGTGGTGGGTCGTGAGTGGGTGTTGGGTCTGGTGGTTGTCGGGGTGGTATAGGTGGTGCGTGAGGGGTGTGTGCGTGTGTGAAGGGACGGTGGTCGTTGAAGGGTTTACTTGAATTGTTTTGAAACGGGTTTTCATAGTTAATCGTTATAATTCGTTAATTGGTCGTATTCTTAATTAATTAATTAATCCCCGAGTGCATTAAAATAATTAAAGACGGGTTTTGAGTCGGGCGTTGAGTTATTCAAATGTTGATGCGGGTTTTTCTTAAAAGCATAATTCGTTTAATCCTTTAAATATCATTTGGGTTTAGTTCCGAGTATTTAAAATAAAATAATAATTAATCATAATTAACTATTTTGAGTCGGGTTTATTAAAAGAGAAAAGTTACTATTTCGGGAAAGTTTTTATTTTGGGAAATTCTATATTTAGTAGTTAGTAATAATAAATATTATAATTGTTTTAGGTGACGGATTCGTGAAGGATCGATAATCAAATTCATTGCCTTATTTCGGACTCGCTTAATCGCTTAGTTGGATTTTTGGCACTTTGAGGTAGGGAAATACACTTGTCCTATTATCGTCATTGTTGAATTGTGTTGACTTGATTTCTGGTTGTTGATTTACGTTATCATTTATATTCGGAAAGGTGATTGACTGATTTGATCGTATTGAGTATGATATCACAACATCGGGTAACTGGCATGATTTTATGATTCATCAGTTCATTGATTTATATATATATTATGTTGCATCAATTTCTTTTGAGCATTCATATGCATTGGAGATGGAGGATGTTGTGGTGATGCGGTGTGATGATGACGATGTTGTGATAAGGCCCAGGCGGGTTCTGCAGGACTTGCCTTGGTGTCCTCAGCTGCGAGCTGGCAGATCGGCTACAGTCGATATATATAGTCTACCGGGGATCGGTATGGCTGGGTTGTCCGGGTTATGAGATATGAGATATGAGTTGAGATGGAGATGGAGGTGACGGAGGAGCATGCACATCATATTTTATTGTTTCATTGTTTTCCCTACTCAACCTCGTGGTTGACCCTGTGTATTCGTGAACACCTGTGATGAACCTTTTAATGGGGAGCAGACTTGACAGGTTTAAGAGATAGGACGGGAGCACCCATCCCTTCTCAGCATCAAACAGCTGCATCGCCCGCTCCTCATCCGAACCAAGAGGAACCCTACTGGCATCCATCTTGACCTTACTCAGGGAGACCCATTTTTCACGCTCCCTCTTACTCTCGCACCGCAAGTTGACTTGGTGCTGGAAGGACCGGGGCAGCGGATAGTCATCCCGCACTTCGACATACACCCACCGCCCCTTCCAGTCCTTGCAGGAAGAAAGCTTCTCAACTGAGAGGACGCCCGGCTCCATCTGCACGCTGTACCACCCCGCTTTACCGGGGGTCGACGCCCGAAGATGATGAAGCCGGCGGAACAAGTTAACTGTAGGGACCTCCCCCTTAAAAAGACAGAGCCACACGAAGCCAACTATCGTCCTAACGGCCAACGGATGCAGTTGAGCCACGGCGACGTTCATAGCTTTGATGATGGCCATGACGTGTTTATTCAAAGGAAACCGGAGCCCATACTCCAGGTGCCTGATATACACGCCGATATGACCGGGGGAGGGCAACGAGACCGCCTGACCCTCCTCAGGGATAACAATTTTGTACCCCTCACCGAAGTAGAAATGACCCTCGAAAAGAGTTCCGCCGGAACAACAGACGAATTTATTGGTCCAGGCACGGTCAGGGCCAGTCATGCACGCCTCGCCGTGATCCAGGATATGCGGCCTCTCTTCACCAGAAGGAATCCTTTCCTCACCGTCATCATCAAAGTCATCATCATCCTCCCAACCCTCCGAGCTTTTGGATTGACTTCAGGAGACGGAAACCTAGGGCCCCCAAACCTTATCGGGACGGCGTTTAGTATCCCCTCCTCATCAAGACGCGACGGGGAACCCCCCGGCGCAGGCTTGCTAGGTCCGGCACCAGCAGAAGACATGTTACAACAAAACTTACGAGTTAAAAAGAGGAAATTTATTTGTTTACCTTGAAGAAAAACGCCACAGGAGTAATGATTCTGAAAGTTAGAGAGAAGTTTCGTCAAAGAGGGCTAGAAAGAAGAAAATTTTTGAGAAAATGAAATTGGTGCCCAATTTCAGGGATTAACTGCCCTATTTATAGGGGAAATCCCATAAAGAGGGACCAATCAGGGCGCAACCCATGAAACGCCAGCCAATCAGCAAACGGACACGTGTCGGACATGCAACCACGGAATGTCAATCGTTGCAACGGTTGAACGTCAATCAATGCAGCGGATGACCAAGCGTCTTCAACACGCCCCTTCATATCTCTCTCGCTGTTCATCTTCCTCATCAAATTCCTAATATCTGTTTATCCGCCGCCACATGATCAACCAAGCCGAAAGCATCGGCCGGGGGCAATCGAAACAACCTAAGACTCTCCACCCTGGTCTCGGCCGGCGTCATTGCCTCTTTCCACATCGGATGTCCATTACACATCCATGTGGAGGGGGATATGGTACGGCCTAAGCAGAGCCATGCCGGGGAAGAAGAAGCGGGGCGAAATTTGTACTTGCGCAGAATATACGCTCAACATACATCGGAGCCCATACCACGGCATAGACTACGCTGGGGCAAATTGATGGGGCATATTTCGCACCGGACCGACCAATCAAAGATATTGAGCAAGGTCAAAGATATCCACAAAGAAGTCAACGGCTTAGACTGACCTAACCGACGCCACACTGTCGGCTTTGTCTCTTGTGCCTCGGCGGGGACAATGAGCACCGAGGCACACATCCGCGAACTCATATCCAAGACCCCTCGGCGGCGAGTCAACAGGGCCCGCCGGCCTGCCATGGGTCCCTCGGCCGAGAGGTAGATCAGTCTTTCCACCTGCTAGCCACTTGGCCACTACGTGACAAAAGGTGAAAGTCTATAAATACTCCTCAACTCTCATTGAGGAGGAGATCCACAATTTAACCTAAGAATCACTATTCATCTGGTAATATCTTCCTTATCTCTCTACAATACGTACTTTGCCAAGTAACAACAACTTACCTCTCTAAGTTACTGACTTGAGCGTCGGAGTGAGTTCGCTCGGTCCAAAGCCGAGCCCTCAGTTTGTTCATCGTTTCAGGAGACCGCAAGGAGGATTCAACCAAAGACGTCATTCTACAAGCACGAGTGGTAACATATAACTGCTCTGGAATTACACCCGGAACACTTGGAAAAGTTTAAAAGCTAATATGAAATATTTCATCTATTTAAGTCAATTAAGTATATAGTTTCAAATTTTCATTCACAATTTCACATTGTACACTACCAAAACATGCATACCGAATATAATTTGTCTCTATCTAGTCCTTACAAAAAGTAACGAAAGGAAATAAAAAAAAATACACATTTTTAACAATTAAACGTCTACGATTCCTTTTCCATCCTTTGTGACATGCATAATTGCACATTGGTCTATCACAAATTTGGTTTAAGACGGTAAAGATCATAAAACCTAACAGCATGCGTCAAATATGATACTTTCTCTGACCCGATTATTTATTGTCTTATTCATTTTTGACTATCTCAGTCAATTATTGTTCATTCTATTTTAAGAATAAATTTGACATAAGCAATTTGATAATTCACAAACAATTTATCCACTTGTCATTTAATAATTGACCTCCTCCTCTTTGCGTGGTTTTTATACCAAAATCAAAGGACAACAATTAAGCAAAACGGAGGGAGTAGATGAAACAAAACAATAATGTCTTAAGAATATATACATTACATCCTAAAGTTAAAACGAATACAATCATTTTAAAAGAGAATCAATTACAGTTAATTTTAATATACCTAATTTTTCTTTCAATAAATCTCTTTTAGGACGAATACGTTTAAAGCTTAAAGCAGGTTAATATGATCCTACTTGTACATATAAGATAAATATGTTACTTATCCTCTATGTTCCTTTGGTCTTACTCACACTAATTGATCCGTTTTAAACATAATCGCTTAAAATCGATATACCCGTCTTAAATTAAATTTATATTTTCTTTTAACAACCAATATAATGTGGCTGTCACTACGTGGTGAAAGCATGCATAGAGCTGAAGACGGCGCTGTCAAAGAAGGTGATGTATGTTACTACATCAGTACATACATAATGCATGCAGAATCTCAAAAAAGTAAGATATCCATCAAATAGAGCACCCAGATATGGTTAGCCGACTGCACCATGCAATCATTTGATACACTATACAATACCCACTCTTTTTTACTCCGTACGGAGTATTTCTTAACAAATTATAGAATAAGACCGTCTTACAGTATCAGATAACGATCACCTCTCATTTCACCTCCCTATAAATACCTTCATACTTCAACTCTCCTCACTTCATCCTACATTCCTACATTCCTACAATCCTACCTAACCCTATTTCTGTTTTTCTCTGCTTCAATTGTTTACATTTTACAAGTAACACATTCTATTTTATAACAAAAAATAACATGTCTACTTATAGAATTATTGTTACTTGTGCTCTAAGTTTCTTCCTTATTTCTAGCATTTTTCTCGTGGACCTTGCTTCTGCTTCTGGTATCTCTCTTTAATTTCTCCATCTTTTTTTTTTACCTTAAAAAATTATTAGTACTCGTATGTTAAATTATATTGACTACGTATATAAATATATTGCCTTTGCATGGCAGATTGTGCACCTGGTTATGGATGTTACTTCCACCTCAAGTCAACTGATCACAAAAATGTGCATTATAACAGAAAGGTTTGCTGATTCTCGCGATTTATGATCACGCTATCTCATTTTCCTTGACGGTGTCACTTTCAAAAACTCGTAGATTTACCAATATGAAATTTTACATGGTTGCATGGTTCGTAAATATTTCACTGTAGAAACACGTAATGCAAAAAATAGAAGTTAAATTAAACTTTCCATTTTTCAATTACTTTTATCCTTAATTAGAGAAATACAAATTAAACGGTCGAGTTTTTGTTACATTAATTAGAAAATACAAATTGGTATTGTATATAAGACCGTCTTACCATGAAACTAGTCCAATTACAGTAAATCCAAATTAAAGAAACTAATATTAGTCAAGTTTCAATTTTATTTTGATAACTTGTTATCTTACGATGAAAACCAAAATATTTAAATAGGATGCGTCATGCGTAGTCTCATCAAATGATAATCAAGTAATCAAAATTAATTTATTTTTGTACAAAAATTAAATTTAAGGTTGAATATATACAACTATTGTTTAATATTAGACTCGATTTATTATACTCGTCTTAACGTAAGATGGTCTAGCAGTGGTGTTGAACTAATTTTTTTATGATTGCAGTTTGTCATGGGTTTGATGGGATCACAAAAGGCCGAAGCTATGGATGAAGAGAAGGCCAAATATGGTGTAGAAATGAGAAACGTTCCAGCTGGGCCGGACCCATTACACCACAACAACGGTCCACCAATGAGGCCCATCAGCCCATGAAATAATTATATTTTATATATGTCGTCTAATATTTACTCCTTCAAATTTTAATTATGCATTTTGATTTTCTCAAACGGTTTAAGAATATTAATTAGGAGTATTAGGAGAATTAACACGTTGGCAAATTCTCAGTTAAGACAAGTACATCCGTCTTGAGATGTTAGTGTAGCTCCTAGATTTTCACCTTTTGTCAATGAAGTAGTACTTTTTGGAGGTAATATTGGCTGTTTAGCAATATGAATATATAAGTACGAAACGAGCGGTTCCTAAGTAATATTGCACCGGTTTCAAATTTTTAATTTTACAAGAAAGCGAGTAATATATTGAATTTTTGATTGAAAACAACGAAAAATTGAGCGGCGTGATAAATTAAAGATTGTATTTGGACAACTCAAAAAAAAAAAAAAAAAAAAAAGTGAAAATCAATCGTATGCCAGTTTTATTATCAAAAAATAAATATGATATGGCCCAAATTACATGGACTCCAAGCTGATATGACCCAAATAATAATAATGTTCGAAAATGACCGTCCCGGTCCAAAAATCAGCCGGCCCACTTAATTGTCAGCCCAGTTCAATGGATTTGCTCCAGTCTCCAGATACAATACTACCCCATACTCTCGCATAAAAAATCTCCTATAGAACCGTTCTATAATTTGAAATGCAGCTAATCAGGCCATTTTATACGAAAATTCGTCGAACGACAAACACAGTATCAGAAGAACACAAAGAATAGGAGGGAGTAACAATTACGATATGAAAACAAAATTGCATTAAATCTTCCACCTAATTAAGCGCGTAATTAAGTGATTAACCATACTCGTAAATGTCTTATTAACTCATGTACTCACTCAAATCACTAAGTCTACAGAGGTACGAGCCTATATATAGACCAGATCCTGTTAAAGTAAGGTCGTCTCAAATCACTAAGTCTAAAACACACAAAGTGTGATTAATACAATTACTCTGCATTTTGTTGAGCCATAGACAATGAAGGTGGATCCTCACCATCAACAAGCCTTTGAGTACATTGTGAAGAACTGTCAACAATAATCACATGACTATTAAAAGATCGTCGATGTTTAATCGACGTTTGATTATTCAACTTCTTAATTCTTTCATTTTCAGGTACAACTTTAGCATCCACAATGGCCTTGAACTTTGCTAGGGAAGCTAGCTCTTCGACCGCCTTTGCAATTTCCTCGGTGCATGTTACGACTTGTGCTAATGTCGAGGTAATCGTTCCTACTTGTGTTACGTCCGATAGATTGAATGTTTTCCATAAGTCTTTTGAGTGTAGGATAATGTTGAGATTTTGAGTAGCTTGTTTGGCATTTTGGATATGAGATTTAACCTTTGTAGGTTGAGTCATTTTTCGGATTGATGACGATAATTCCTTCAATGCTTTTCCCGTCTCAATGCTTATTTTTGAACACGGTTCTTGGAATTTCGCCTTTACTTCTTTTGGTGCCTATATACATTATAGGATCCGTTAGTCGACTAGACGACAATTCATTTTTTTTCATGTTCGACAAATGTTGTTAGTATTAGGATATTAAGGTATTGATTGGACCTCGTTCATCACCTTAATGTTTTGGTTGAGATGGTTCATTTATCATGGTATCAGAACCAGGTGACCAAGAGGTCACGAGTTCAAATCCTGGGACCCCCAATATCAGTTAGGTTACACATACGAATTGTTTAAGGCCTTATGGTTCATGGAATTGCAATTGAATGCTTTTCGACAAGCAAGCTAAGATGAGTAACGCTGTAACATAAACTCGTATATGATGATTCATGTTAGCTGGACCCGACTAATTTTAAACGGAAGATTACTCTAGTTGAAATTAAAGATAGTACCTGAGGGTGAGAATGTAGGACGTTGTAGAGAGCTTCAACTTTACAAGCGCAATGTCGTGTTAATTCACAAATGTTCTGGTATTGTAACCAAGGATGACCTTGTTTGAATCGGCCATGTCGAGGCTCCCATTTCGCAAAGTTAAACTGTTTTTCAAAGAAATTTAGCTCATTAATCTGCATTCTTGGATCAGTATATATATACACATTATATTCAAGGAAGAAAAGGTACGAACCAAAGAATCTACGGAGTTTTTGGAGTCGAGTATGTTTTTAAAACCTCCAGAGTGTGCTTTTGAACTATCTTTCGAGGTTATATCAGCCGGGTTCTTGAAGTATTCACCTCCGAATTCTACAATGAACAATTGCATTAGCAATTAACTCTCCTTGATTAGAGAATAATCATTATGGAAACCGAACAATGCCTTATGTAACATGTTGGAATTATTTAGCTACTATTAGAGCTAGTCATCAGCACGGGCTGGCCCAGACCTGGCCCGCATCAGCCACTATTTTATGCAACTTCGCCCGGCCTGCCCCGCCCTTGGCCCGCAAATGGCCCGAGGCCTAAAATTCCAGCCCTTGGCCCGCCATTTTAGCAAAATTTTTAAAAATTTAGCGAGGCTGCCCGCGCTGGCTCGCCTTGGGCTCTGGCCCGGGTCAAGCATATCCCAGCCCGGTCAAGCCCGCGCCCTCCCCTGGCTTGGCCGGGTTCTGACCAGGAGAGCCCGGTTCGCACCCTGGCCAACCCGGCCCGGGCTGAGTATAGGTCTAGCTACAATATATGTTCAAATAAGCGATAATTGTCCATGGACCCTAACAATTGAGAAACATTACTCGTACAGAATCGAGAATTCGAGATGGAACAAGTACCTTGTAAAAAATGGCCAAGTTTGTCAATATTGTTGGCAGTAAGGTTATGAAGATCAGTGCCAGCCCAAACAGGCCAAATAAGAAGGCAAGTAATAACAGCAGTCGAGCTTCCGATTAATATGGTAGTTACTCTTCTGTGTGCCATGTCGATCACCTCATCTTCTCTATAACCCGATACACAAATTAAACTAAATGAGAGTATGAATATCAGCACTCCGTAGTCGAATCTTGCCTTTATCTTTGGGAAAAACCTCACAAATGTTGATACCGTTGCTGCAATCATTAACATTATTTGTCGTTATTTCATAAGCTTGTGACGTCTCACAGACTATTAAAATAATGTACCTAACTTAATCATTGGGTTAAACTTTTGATTTAAACTTCCCAAATGATTCTATAACTTTATAATACGAAAATAAAGCAAAATGGTTTACTACTTGTACAAAATCAACACAGGAGTAAGGCTGCGGACATTTAATCCACTCATCCATTAGGCCGATAAAATCTAAGAGTTTTCGAGGTAAAATGAAAAAATTACCTGTAATGAAAACAGAGGAAGCCATAAGAAAGGGTTCCAATTTAGGTCCAGCAAGAAGGGATAATCTATGAGCTCCAACCGCAAGCAGACCGCCTATTATCGTTGCCAACACCCGATTCACGCCCTTCCCTAACGTTGCACCTTTAAAAAAAAAAAAAAAAACATATCGAATCAATCATATGGTAGGATGCAACATTGGTTTGACATCTAAATCCTACATCCTAGGTTTTTTTTTTTTTTTTTTTTTTTTTTTTTGGTATAAAGAGGGCCATGAGGACAAATTTTAATGTTGACGGGATTTAAACTAAGATCATGAGTACCATCTCTTGTAACTTTACCAGCTAAATTTGCTGATAACATCCTAGTCATTCTTATCAAGAAGTTAATTTGTTTCATTAGTCATTCAGGGTCAACATAAACCATGGACTCTAATATCGTGTTAGGATGCAACATTGGCCCTTGAATTGGATTCGCTAGGAGGAGAAATAAACCGCTCATAAGCAGATATCGGCTAACTTAGCTAGTAAAGCCATGATGGATGATACTCATGATATAAGTTCAAACCCCGTCAGCATCATGCTCAAACTCTCGCCGAAGTTAAGATAAAAGGCTTAAAATAGACTAGTAAAAACAAGTGTCAAGGTAAAAAAAGACTTACCAACGGAGAACTCGAAAACGACGACAACAGTAAGAACAGCCCACATAGCATTAACTCCGAAACCTTGATAAAGTGGATCAAAATAGTAAAAAAGAGATACTAATGTTATAGCTAATCCAACTTTAAGAGAATGAACAACCCGCCTTGGATCGTCTTTCGCAAGTTTTTGTGTTATTTCCGCTATATGGGAAAAATCAGTTTTAATCTTCTCAAGTTTTTCATTAAAACTATTTGTGCTTGAGTTTTGTGGTTCCATGGCCACCATAGTTTTGTTTCTTTTGTTCAAAATATTTATTTATGTTAGAACTTAGAATAATATGAGTGAAGTATACAAAATAATATGTGTATTAGTTGATGAAGTAAGGGGGTGTGGTGTACTACTCTTTATATAGCGTGTACCAATCGACCTAGAAAAACTCTATTTTGTGTCTTGTGATTATAGTTTATATGAGAAAGACGTGTACAACTGTTTACCAACAATAATCTAAGTCAATTTTGTGTTGATTTATGTGTGTTAAACAATATATAGTGGACGATAGGTCACAGGTTTGAATCTTGCTTCTATCAAACAACTAGCGAGTATTATATTGCACAATCTCGGGTTATGACCTGAGGACGCCTAACGGCAAACTATGTACATTTGTCTAATTTAAAGTTATTACGTGTATATGAGTTAGGCTTTTGTAAAACTGTTGTATGTCTATATCATAATTAAAACTATTAATTAAGTTACATATGATGGAATGAAGTCGATGTTGCTTATGAGTTATGACTGTATATGCCGTATATAACTATTTTATTGGAGTTTTTTGTCAAACGAAGTTAGGAATCGAAATCCTACCTGATTATTAATAAAAACACAAATTCTCATTTAAGACGGATAATATACGTCTTAAGTTTAAGAAAGAGCAAATACCAAATTATAGCAAGCTGACTAGGAAATGCCAACATATTTGTCTTTATTACTACCAAATGATAATATTTAACTCGTTTTAAGATTTAATCCGTCTTAAATAAGACTTACTGTACTAAAAATATGTAAGAAATATGGAGAGCCATTAATATATTCAACACTTGCCCGGTTGTTATCACTTATGTGTAGGTGATGCAAACCTCAAAAAGACAAAGAGACAAATGGGTGGAATCGTATGGTGAAATTAATTTCTTATAGGGTGAGGTCTCCTAGGGTGAGATTCTTCGAGGAAATAATGTACAAAATGGAATAGTACAAAATAAGAAAAGCAACCACACCTATAAAGTAATTCACAAATTCCCGGATCTAAATGTTTTTAGATTTGTCAGTATTAATGTTTTTAGTAATTGAATAATCATTAAATTAAATCATAAAATACCGGTTGATGGCGTAATAATAATGTCTTTAGTGCGGCCTTGTTCAAATGCCGTTGGTGTCTGAAGAGTGGATAATGAACATATTATCTTATACAGAACTATGGAACATTGGGGGTATTAGGTTTATATTATGTGAGAAGACGATCTCAAATTATAATCTAAGGTGATGGTTAAGAGTTGAGACTCAATCAATAATTCTTATATCTTAATATTATATATCTTCGTAAAGAATAAATATTCCATTTTGTCGAAGAAAAATAATAATTATAAACAACATAACGACAGATTACAAAGTGGGAGAACAACATTACAGCTACCAGCCTACCAGAAATATATGTGTAAGACGGTTTTACACAAATTTATTGTTAAACGATATCTTCCAATAACCATCTTTACTCACTAGTAAGATTGTTTTTGAATCCGTTTTACAACTATATTAAGGTGTTGTTTGGCCCGGCTTTTAGAAGTGTTTTTTCACTAAATAAGCACAAGCTAGGCCAAACAATCAATTTTGAAGAAGTTAAAACAACTTCTTTTAAGTCCAAAAGCCAATTTTGAGAGCCAGAAGTAGAAGCACTAAATTGGTGCTTCTAGCTTTTACTTTAATCTTAAAGGTTTTTAATGCATAAATGACAAATTTTATGCTGTAAACATGTCAAAAAAAATAAAATTAATACTTATTAATTCATATTTTTTCATTATCTACAAATCGAGACCCAACTTGATATACTTTCAACAAAAAAATTTCTTTTTTCATCCGTTTATATAAAAAGTCTTAAAAATGTTAGGCTAAACACCAACAGTTTTATCAAGAAGTAGCTTATTAAAAAGTTCATTTCTAAAAACAAAAATAATTTTCCTAAAGCGAAGCCAAGAAGGCAAGAATGCCCTAAAAATCGCTTTACATAACACTAACTCGCTAAGTCGCTATAGCTACAAGTCTCTTTTATTGTGGAAAATATAATAAAAAAATCTAGGCTCCTTGTCATCTATTCGGTTATGATGGTTACGCACGCATTTGCGAGCAACCTGGAAGTTGCATTTGAGACATACGTCCGTCGTCCACAAAGACTTGTACGGAGAATAAATTTGTCGTACACAATAACTTTTCTAAGCCATAATTAATTATTTTGTTAGTTTCAATACCAAATAATTAAATGACAAAACGTATGTTCATATTGAAAAACGAACTTATCCATGTGGAAAATAATCAACTTGTACATATATACTTGAAGCGGAAATTTTATAAGGGACTGATTAAAACGAAGGAAGTATAATAGTACAATTAAAACCGTCTTTAAAATAGGCTGTTAAGGTTCCCGACTCTTACGGGTTTCTTGTAGACTTGTAGCTGACTAGCTGTAAGGTGGTGCATGATTTGAAAATGAATAATTGGTATAGTAAGGTTGTTGAATGATTTTGTCGCACCCAAGTGACTCAACAAATTTAGCATTATGATTTGGTTGATAATAATAAATTAGAAAACGACCTTCTCTTGGCTATACAAAGTTGTAATAACCAAATTGGTCTTCTACTAAACTTAGTCAAGCTATGTGATATTGACATCCTTTCACATTTATTGAGGCTTTTTCTTTTTTCTTTCGAGATTCATAAATAAGTAAATGAAATTGTTGTAAATTTATGTATTCAACCGTTTATCTTATATTTTATTTAGTAATAGTAATAGCATGATTGTTGTATACGTGATAATACGTTGAATAGTTTTGGACATGGATTTTTCTTTCTTAGAGATCTTGTTTTTTTACTTTGAATCTGTTAGTCACCATTTTAAACGACTATTACAGGCTAGACAGTACGTATTTGATTAGGGTTCTCCTATATATATGTATGGGTTAAGGTTTTGTTTTGAGCCTTTTCAGGTTATTTTATATTGGTCTTAAACTTAGGGAGTACGAGTACTATATAAACTTTGTAAACCACATCCTAACGGATTATATACATATCATAACCATAGAATTTTAACTCTAAAATCTATCATTTCCTCAATATCAATAAAACTCTCCTTCGTTTGGTCCTGTGAACGTAGTTAACATATTGATAGTGAACCACCTTAAAATTTTGTTATAACAAAGATGATTCCATATTTGATTTGACATAATTTCAAAATAAATTTGGTTATTTATTGTGTTATAGACTTATAGTAGCTATAAATCTATCTGAAAACCGATAAAACTTATGAATATATAACTAGATTAATATAGTAAAAAAATAATCAAAAGAATATGCATTTGTTGAATTTGGTCATGTATTAAACGAGTAATATGCTTTAAAAAAAACATATACTCCGTATCAAAATTTGAGAATTACTGACAACACGAAAGTAGGTTGACTGCTTGAGTAAAAATTTATCAGTTGAATTTATGTCACATGTCATGCATTTTGCTAGGAGTTAGTGTAACATTATTTTATATCACAAATTCTTGAACATGCGTAAATGCAAATGCTATGTACGGTGTGCAAAATTTGGCACATATCCATAGTCCGTACATGCCAAAAGAAAACGCAAAACACTACTTGTCTTACCATTGTAGATCTATAGAGATTGGAGGAGACTTGTGACTTGTAAACTTGGCCATTTAGTGGCTACAAAAGGCATTTTTTCTCAACAAAGTCTCGTTGAAAACGAGCATATTTCTCACAAGTTGAAGATGGGTCAAATAATATTTAAGTAGGTAGATGAGACAAAAACAGAATACCTAGGGAGTAACATTTTGCTTTTGTCTTATATACCCACTTGGGAATTATTTGACCCGTTTTCAGCTTATGACGGATATGCCCGTCTTCAATGAAAATTTGTATTATTTTCTTGCTATAGGGTTATTTATCTCCTATCACTCTTTAAGGGAAATGATAATATCACTACACTTTTATTCAATATCACAAAAATACAAGCTAAGTCTAAACGATACATTACTATTCACTATCTCACAAACATTAATGCCATTAATGATTTTTTAGTAGTGGCATTAAGCCTTCCCTTATTTAAGAAAATCGTCTTGGTATGTCGTATTGGTAATGGTTGTCATTGTAGATGGTTACGCCATAACCATCTAATTTGCGATAATAGAAGAGATATTATCTATATATAGACATGGATTTAAGCCTAACTTGCTACCCTTAGGTACTTTAGAGTCTAGACTATGTTTACAAAATTAGGACACCAACCACCGTCTTGAATTGTGTCTTCTTCATTAACCCTTCCATAGTTCCAAATCAACCTTATTATAGGTAAACTACCTATACTAGAGGTCAAGGCACTCAAAAGATCGTCACAAGTTTTGTTGATGCAATGAAGACATTAAGCCAAGACACTCGATTTGGTATCCTAAATATATACAAAAACATAAAACCTGTATAAAACCATTTTATATATAAGCTCAATTAGATCAAAATTTGTCTTGTTTGAGTCTAACAAGCTATTGTACTAGGCCATTTAGCCTCATTATAGAAATACCAATTTATTTATTCCGTCTTTTTAAGTATGATATCCTTCAAGATTACTAGTAAATTGATCTCACTATAAAACTATTTTATACAAGTATAAAGTTGATTATATTATCAAACTAAAACAAATATTTTAAAGCTTTTTACACTTTTATTTTACCAAGCTAACGGCTAATAAGTAGACCTGGCATACGGTTTAATCGTGTCGGGTTCAGGTCGGGTCAATTTCGAGTCAGGTCATTTTAGGTTCGGGTTAACTATTATCAAGTTATTTGTGGATAATAATCAGTTTGCAACTATAAATATTCGGTTGGGTTATACCGGGTCGGATCAATTCAGGTTCAGATCAAATTCGGATTTTGAGATTGAGTGTCGGGTTGAGTTCAGGCGAGTCAATTTTACCAGGCTACATGTTGTCTCGTCGATAAGATGATCTTATACAACAATTTGCAAACCCAAACACCCTAAAATTGTGAGTGGGCCTGATCTAGCTCTTCCGGCCTTCTTCCGCTTTTTATCATAGTAAACTTCAGGGCCCAATGTCGGTTGTATTGGCCCATTACATCGTTACTAGGGCCTATTCCTTTGATGCTTTAGTTGGCCCTCTTTAAAATATGTCAAGTTGCTTATCTAAGTCTAGAGGTGATCATGGGCCGGGCCAATACGGGCTTGACCGGGCTTTTCTAACGAAAGTGGCCCATTTGTATGGGCCGGGCCAAATGCACGAGCTTATTTAGCTAGCCCAAACCCGGCCCTTATGGGCTAATGCGGGCTTTTGGGCCTAAATGGGCTTTTTCGGGCCCTAAAATTTACGACTTACCCTAGGAAATAATTAGCGTAATACCTTTAGTTACAACTTTTAAAACATACATAGTGTATATAAATTGCACTCTATAATTAAAGACATACATCGCCACTTTAGAATGCTTAATCATGCATTCGTAGATATGATTTATGTTATGTATACTTTGTTTTATAAATCTAAAAAAAATATACTTGAGTTTGTAAAGAGTTGGGTATAACTTTAACGGTACTTTAATAAGTTTTATTAGAAAAAAAATCATTATTAATAAATATGGGCCGGGTTAGGCCAAACCCGGCCCCAAAATATTTTGGGCCTTTTTGGGCTAGCCCATGGGCTTTTTTGGGCCAAAACTAAAGGCCCAAGCCCTTCCAAAAAAAGCGGGCCGGATCGGATAGGGTCAATGGGCTTGGACTATTTGATCAGCTCTATCTAAGTCACATCTAAGTTGACTTTAATACTCGTATTCTGATCTGACAAATCCTAATTATTAACATAAAATGCCCAAGTATATGAGAATTTCACTTTCATCAAACTATTATTCCTTTAACGAACCAAACACCCCCTATGCACTTATATAATACTATTTCTTTTGTTCTGGTTATTTATTTACCATTTTTTGCCACAAAAATTAAAAAGCGAGAATTTCAAGTTATAAACTTCTATAAACTTATAGTTACCGAATTACAAGTGTATTTATTACAAGTGAATGATCAATATACACATCAAAAGCAATCCAAATATAGTAAGGTAAACAAATGATTGACAAGAAGACAAATAGAGTATATCTAAACCCGACAAAATTAACCAGACCCGAGTAACCTACGCATGTCCCGACATCATAACTCAAGACTCGAGGTTGGTCCGGCCCAATATAACCCAACCTGAATATTTATTATTGCACACTGATTATTATTCTTAATAAATTTATAATATTTAGTCCGAAAACACCTGTTACAATCCAAACTATTGTAAACTCGAAATTGATATGACCTAACCCAAACTGATGACCCATTTGTCTACATTCACTCGGTCTAGGAAGCTTTACAAATACGAAGTACCATATAACTAACGTATACGTACACACGTCAATAAAAGGATTTGATGACACATGAACTACATACATCCCACTAAACAATTCTACAAAAGTTTACAAAAATAAGTTACATTTATTTATCCACTTTACTGAAAATAGGTGCCGCTTCTTTGTCCTTTGATTAACAATAAGTCAAAAAGAAAACAAACAAAAGTTGTACTTAATCACCATAAACAACATGAAACTTATATTATTAAAAAAAGAACCCTAAATTTCCTGATAAGCACTAAGGTTTAAACACTTGAAAGTTGGATATGAAGCTTCGGCTTTACTATGATAAGTGCATTAAGCTCTCATTATTTCTATAAAGGTTTCAAAAAAAGTTGTTTTTTTACATAAAATTAATATTTCTAACTTTACTATATCAATTCTTGTCCATTAATTTACTTAGATGACTTTTTTAGGTTTTATAGTGGGTAACACATCATAGTTGCACTAATATAAAGTACTTTTATCCTTATTTACCTTTTTTAGCTAGCTCCTATAAATTTTGACCAACTCTTGTTAATAACACTATTTATAGAATTATAGATACCTGGATTTTTTAACGTGTGTCTTATGAGACATAATTAAATACCGTTTAAGAAAATATTTGTAAGATTTTATCATGAAAAATTAAGAGGTATACTCATTAATACCATTGAGAATGAATCTTAAAAGAACATTTCCTTATAAATTTTTTTATCGTGTACTTTAGAACACATATTAGAAAATCCGATAAATGTAATATAAATAAATTGGCAGTTAGTCAATTTGGCACGGCAGCTGTACTTAACTAGAACATATATGTAATCATGATGTGATTTGAAAATTCATTTAACAAATTAAAGTAAACCTCCTGAAGAAAATGATATCTTGACATCATTGTATACATAGCAAACGTTAATTGAACATGTGTCTATTTGTTTAAAACATAAGCATGAGGTAAAATTTGGTACAATACAACTATTTAGTGACAAATTTTCATTTTTTTTTAGAGAATAATGATGATTGAAATATTGACTAGGTATAATATCAAACTCAAATTGACATCCATTTAATTAGATTTGTTATTTTCACTTTAAAGATCATAACAAAAACTTCAATATCATCGATTAATATGGTCTAATATTTCCGTGTATTCTCTAAGTACTATGTTGTAGACAAATTCTCGTATAAGGCTGGCTTGTATATAAGAGTTTGTAAAACGAGGTTTTTAACCATACACTTCTCTTTATTTTTGTTCTTCGGCTAAACTAAAATGATTATCGTTTCTATAATTGTCAATACATTTTATAATAAAAACCCGCGCTACAAGAAACCGGGTTTATGGTATATTCCACAAATTAAACTAATGTGACAAGTTGTGTACCTCCAAAAATGTATCCAACATAAAACAGAATTGTACAAGGTAGTGGAATAATGTTAGGGTTTGTGGCATAATTTATTAATTTGTAGGTATAGCAAACTAGTTGCAACATGTATGCCACTAAATTTATGACCTTTATTTTCTTCACAATCCATTTTATTCCATACCTTTCTCTTCTTTATCTTTTTTTCTTTTCAAAACTAGGTAATAGGTATATATAACTTGCAACTTGCCCTACCAGATTTTATTCCTAATAAAAATTCACCATCAAATTCTCTTTGGAAAAGTAAAAAAGAATATGCTACAAATCTACAATACATGCATTTGCTTACACTATGATGAACAATTGAACATACAAACCATTGCTTAAAAAGAAAAAAAAGTTGTAAGATTGTTAGTTGCGAGAAAATACAAAAGCTGATTATCGAAATCAAAATGAGAGTACATATGAGACAATATAAATGAAATAAAAACCCTGACAGGCTATCTATATAATTATTATATGCTCATTTGGAACAATAAAAAATAAAAATTGTCGAGCCTTTTTATTATTATTGTGAAATTTCTACCCTCTTATCATTGATTTTTAAAGTAAAAATCAAATGTGATGTATGAACATATAAAGTTGTACAATTGTAAGTTGTGAGAAAACACAAAAGCTGATTATCGAAATGAAATGAGACAATATAAACGAGATCAACTCCTGACAGCTTACTATACAATCATATTCTTCATTTGAAAAAAATAAAATTGTCGAGTCCATTTTATTATCGCGAAATTTCTATAATATGATGAATTTAAACAAGACTAGTACTTTCAAAAAAAGAATACAAGACTAGTACAGATAATAGGTGTGGTAGTTCGTTTTTAAAAACGTAACCAGTATACCTCAATTTTAGCTATTAGGCTAAGATTTTCATCGGTAAATAATATGTTAGCGACGAGTTAATTAGTAAGGACTCTTTACAAATATTTACTACATATAAACTAACTTTTTAAACTATGTTGAACATGATCAAGCTTTACTTGATTCTTCTTCAACTCAGCAATTGCAATAACAATCTGAGGGCAAATAATTTCCGGAATCTCATTTTTACCCTCAGGTGCATTACTCTGTCCTGGTTTCACAGAGGGTAAATTGGACTTTTTATCCTTTTTGAAGTAAGCCAAGGTAGCTAGATCATGAGCACAAGCTGCAATTTGCTCGGTACAGTCGACAATGTCGATGAGAAGAGAAGCAACTGTCGCGACTGGTATTATTTGTAACAAATCGGATTCTTGCCATAATAAGTTCGATTTGAGCAACGAGTTGAGTGTTTTAACTGCTGCTTTCGAGCTTACTATATGTGCATTTACTGTTGTTGAAGGATGTTTCATTGATCTTAGGCTTTTGCCTAGTTTTTTTAATGCTTTGCTTGATTCTAATCCCATTAATGTGCATGCTTCCTTGATTTGCTCTTCAAATTTTTGTTGTACCTACAAACAATTATCATATTATTATGATCGATAAAATTAACAGGTATCTGTATTGATTCAGCCTCTAGTATCAGCTTAAGCTTTTCAGCAGACTAGCTGTACTGTGTAGCCTTACAAAATAAAAGTTACACCACGTCTAGGGAATCATTTTGATTTATTCCAAATACAGAGTGTCTAAAGTCGATGCTAAGGAATCGGAATTTTGAAAGAGCATCGAAATAGTACCTTAACATCAGAATGGTTAATATAGACACTAAGAGCATCAATTCTGTAAGCACATTGCCTTATTAGGGTTCCCAATTTGGTGTACATATTCCATGGATGGTTATACCCAAACTTCCCATGTCCTGGCTCCCAATTTGCAAAATTAGCCTGAAAATTTCATGCATTCCATGAAAGATTAAATTAAATTCCGAAACAATATAAATTATTTTCTGCTAATGATATATACAGACTTGTCCCAATTATTTGTGTACCTTTTTATTCTTTTTATAGTGATATTTTAATCAAAAGAGAAACAAATAGTTATGACAGACGCGAAATAAATAATTACCAGGTTTTCCTCTATACTTTTGGAATTGAGGACACTTTTATAACCTTGTAATGATTTACTAAAGTCCTTAGCATGTGCTTCACCATCAATTGATTTAAAATACTCTGCTACAAATCCTACACATGTAGCACAAACTTGTTAGCTGCGTGCTTCCAGATAGCGTCATCTCATTTTTCTTTTAAAAAATACTCGTATATAATAATATAAGTACCTTCTAAGAAATGTCCAAGTTTTTCCATGTTAAGAGCAATTGAAGTATGTAATTCTTCACCAGCCCAAACCGGAAAAATTAGGATATTAATAAGCAAACTAACACAAGCACCAATAGCTATGGTTGATAATCTCTTATGTGCTAGCTCTATGATTTCGTGTCCTCGATACCCGGATATGGCTATGAAGCTGAATGTCAATATGAATATCAAGAATCCATAATCGTATCTCGCCTTGATCTTTGGAAAAAATCGAATAAATGTTGCTACTGCAGCTGAAATATAGAACAACTGATCAAATACGGGTTTAGACTAGACATACAGATGTTAACATGTTTTTAATGGGACGCGTACAACTTTACAAGTGACCAAGTAGGTTTGGTACGAGTTAAAGAAAAGTCTTTAAAATGAATTGTCTATGCCCGCTTATTTTACAGGCTGAAAATGATTATTTATCGATTTTTTTTTAAAATAAATTTTTGAATGTTACCTAGAAGAAAGACAAAAGAACCAATGAGCATAGGTTCACCAATTTTGCCACAAAGACTAGCCAAATGATGTGTCCCAATTCCTAGTCCACCGGCGACCAATGTCGCCGTTGCTCTATTTAATCCTTTTCCTAATGTCGCTCCTACAAAAACATAATCGAAAAAACAATATTATTAACTTGGCAATTAGTATGTCTTACTTAAGACTGTTGTATGAGTCATAATAGTGAATTAAGTGAAACGGACCTGTTTCACAATAATGACTCATGCAACAGTTTTAAATAAGAACTTGTACGCGTATTTGTACAATTAGGAATACTTACCAACAGTAAATTCGAAAATGACGACGACGGTCATAACAGCCCACATAGCAGAAACACCGAAACTATCATAAAGAGGTTGAAAATAGTAGAACAAAGACACCAATGTTAGAGCAAGTCCGACTTTGCAAGAATGTACCAATCTTCTTGGATCATCTCTTGCTATTTTTTCTATCATCGCGCTATTCTTGACAATTTCCGAAACCATCTTCTTAGGCAAAGCGGATAATCGACCGAAAAATGTAGGTCCATTTTCACTTGAAAATCCCATCTTTTTTTTATCCAATAATAGGGATGTTTTTTGTGTGTTTGGAAATAGATATGTGGAATGTGGATGTCTTATGATCAACAAACTTTGCACTTATTTATAAGGTGAGCTTGTGATTAAAGGAATATCTTTTAGTTATTATATACAATTTTTCTATGCCCACTAGACATAGGATAAGAAACTCAAAAAAGAAAAGAATTAAAAAAATATTTTTTATGAGAAAATTGCAATATCCTATTACTTTTATTTTTCGTTACAAGAAATACAAATAATTCTTTCCTTTTTGAGGTTTCTTATCGTATGCCTAGTAGACATAGGTTAGAAAAAACCCTATTTTATATTAATAAAAAAGCACAACTCTATTAGTGGACATAGGTTAGAAAAACTCTATTTTATACTCCCTCCCATCACTCTTTTTTTCCCTATTTCCTAAAATGGATTATTTAGGTTTTCTTTTCCTTTCCTTTTTGAGAAAGTTTTTATTAATATTATACTCTTACCTCTCTCCACTCATCAGACCCCACCATATCGTTTATTAATATTTAATTCTAATTACTCCTACCTCTCTCCAATAACCAAACCTCGCCCATCTTCTTTATTAATATTTAATCCTAATTATTCATACCTCTATCCAATTACCAAACCTCACTCATATCATTATCAATATTATACTCCCCACCCTTAATCCCCGTGCCCACTTCAAAGAGGAAGAAAAGAGTGGATGGGAGGGAGTATTAATAAAAAATTACAACTCTCTATAGGACAGTTCTATAACATAGAATCAGACCCGATAAAAAAGAAATCCAAATTAAACCATTATATTTAATTTATTTTTAATTTAGTTTGAGAACTTATTTTAGGATTAATGACATATTTAAATATATCAATTAATAATATAAAATATTAAGTTATTAAAATAAAGATTTATTTTATATATTTATTTAAGTAATTTAACCGGGTTTATTATTGTTGGGTTGGTCTTATGTATAAGGCTGTCTTAGTACGCTCTCCGTCACCGTCAATAGTTTACATTTACTTTATTTTTTCCTCGCAAAATAAAACAAATGTAAACTATCCACTGAGACAGGGGAGTAATACAGAGTAATTAATTTTTTTAAAAAAAAAAAGAGAAATGGGTCATTATCAATAAAGAATGTGAGTACAATGCAAGTACAGAAGATTTTGTATTGTTATGGTTATGTTTGCCACTTTTGTGTGTTGGGTATCTGTAGCCCACATTAGAAAGCCCACAAATTACAACTGGCAGCAGTAATTGTGGAAATTACAAAGCATGAAACATAAGTAATCTGTTTAAATTTGGAAAAAATGTTGTAGTTGTTGCGTAAAGTTTTGAGCAATTACGAGTAAGCACATCTAAATTGACTGCTAGTTTAGTGCTAGACACCACTTTCATCTGGGATTGTGGCTTGTGGGGGCAAGGTAGTTTAGGGGGATGGATGTGTTTGTGCCCGTCAACTCGTGTGCTGGTCGTGTCAAGTACGGGATTCTTTGATATAGTTAGATTAGGAGGGGGTTTTGGATCCGCTAACCAGCTGACTTATGATTTAGTATAAGTATTTACACAGGATATTAGGTTTTTAAATTTTAATTCCTTATTTTTTATTTCAAGAGCCGTCACTGAATGAATGCTTGCATGGTTTTTGGACAAGCTATGTAAATATGCAGAGTTGACCATGAAAGATCTTGTTCATTGGATTTGATCGTCTGCCCATACAAACAAATCGATAAGGGTATTATTTCGAAACCTTCAAAGTCCGGTCCAATTTGTGATCCTGCTTATGTATGTTCACAAAAGTTATACCTGTGTTCGAAGTAAACATGTATTTGATCATCTCTATTTTGATGTGCTCATGTTGGCACGGCATGTATAAGTCCCTGATTTCAAGTAAGGGGTAAATGGATTTTATGAACTCTTACTATGAGGCCGGGTCTACTAAACTTTCTAGGAAAATAATTTATTTTCAAAGAATAAATTATGTAAAGTTCATAAAAGCAAAACATCGTATCTATATTTATTAAAAATCGGGGTATATTTCTTTGATTTTAATTATTACTTAGTAAGTTCGTATATGTTTGGATTTAAACGATATTAAATCCGGTAAACTTATTCCAAGAATAACTTAATTAGTAGCTAGCCTAGTCATACTATGCCAATGTTAACCAAAATGTGAAAGCAAACTTTGTAACTACATTCTTTTGTCACCATTATTTTACCCCATTCCTACATGCCAAACAAATTGAAGTCATCAAATCATAAGCTTAGCTATTAGTCTATTACCACCCTAGGTCATAGATACAACAACAATATTATCTCAATGTAATTACACTCTTATACTTATAAGAGCCATTCAAAGAGATTGTTTCCGAACAAAGCAAGTTGAAACTTGCATCACAAACAACCTCGAATGACTGATACTTCACAATAGAACTCAAAAAAGCACAATCACTTTAATGAGCCGAGCCAGTTTGCTTCATCATAATCCTATGTCATATATCCACAAATTAAATGCTAACTTACATGCATACCAAATTACATGTACTTCCACCAAACCTTTTAGGACAACTTATCTAAGAAAAACTTTAACTACTCTCAAAACGTAAAGGATATTACAGCTAGATGAAGCAATAAAAAGCTATGTAAATTATGCATCTTGCATAGCATGAAAAAGTAGTAATTATTCATATACTAAAAGAGTGCAATAGTTGATTTTGGTACGTTTGGATAACTTGAGATGCTAATCAAAGTGCCTAATAATATGTAATAAGCACATATAATTTTTGGAATTTGAGTTGATAAGATGATATTGTATGTCATTCACTATTTATCTTATCAATTATCAATTTTGTTTTCTCTAAGAGTTTGGTGAATCACTCATTCATGCATGAGGTATATTTGCTTCACAAGAATAAAGTTGTCTATCAAATATCAATGTAGTAACTTTTTTTAATCCTAAATTTTGAAATTATTTGGACTTTGCAAAAAGTGGAATTGCGTTCAATTTTGATGTTGCCATTAATAAATAACAACTTGTGAATGAGAAATTCTTAGGTCTAGTGTTGAGGGCAATGACGGAGTTGAGATTTGAACTTAATTAGGACGAAAAATTTAACCGGGGACAATAGGTAATGATAAAGATAAACTTGAGAAAAATTTAACTAAAAATTGCGAAATTTTTATCCTCTAGCCGTAGGGGTGTTCATTGGTCCGGGACCGGACCGGACCAGACCAAACTCTCTGGACCGAAGACCAAAGAAGGGTTAATAGGTGGACCGAGGACCGGACCATATTATATTGGTCCGGTCTGGACCATAAAAACACGTGAACTGAACCGGATCGGACCAAATGGACCAAAGTGGACCAAATATTATTGTCATTGACATGTTTTAGCATATAAAACTAGAACTCGAGAAGTTCGTAACGATCAAAATAAACAACATTATTTTCTTACTAGATTTAACTACATAATTACACATCTTATAATACGAGTAAACAAAGTAGAAAATAAAATCTATAATATTACAAATTTGAAAATTCTCTTATTACATAACTTCGGTCCATAATGGTCCGGTCCGCGGTCTATTCGGTTTGGTCCAGGACCGGACCGAAGACCAAAGTAGAGCAAATAGGTGGACCGTGGACCGGACCAAACAAAATTCGGTCCGGTCTGGTCCGGGCCAAATGGTCCGATCCGGTTTGGTCTTTGGTCTGGACCACTGAATGAACAGCCCTATCTAGACGGGACAACCGCCTCCGTTAACCCTCCACCGCTCTACCACTGGCTGAGTGGAAAAAACGATCCTATTATCGGTTTTACTTAACCGGATGGTGATGAACTAATTTTAAAGTATTGACTATTAAGCTCTTTTCTGAGATAACTTTAAACCTAACCCTCGTAAATTTGTGAAAGAGAACGGTAACTTTGTGGAGTTCAATAGTTTTGAAAAGAACCTATTAACTTTACATAGGAGCTTAACAAATATATTGTCTCTACATACAATCGGTTAAGGATCCATTAACTACTGGTGACTGTATATTGCCCTGTACACAATAATCAACACAACTTATCAAAAATAATATGTAGAATTTAATCTAATCTAAATAGAATAATGAATACGATTTCTCATTAGTTATGGACTTATGGTGTATGATGACATGGTACACCGCCACACATGGTGTACTCGACCATTTTTCATTTGTGAATGAAAAAAAAAAAAAAAAAAAAAAGGAAAATCTTATAGGAAAAACTATTGGCATCAATTTTGAAAGCAAAGAAGGATGCTTGACCTACTACTATGGAGTATTTAAAGTACCAATAGGTCTTGGTATAGACGGGTGGGTCGAACAGACGGGTAAAGACCTCTAATAAAATGGGTAGAGGGGACAAGGTGGGGCATCCCCCATGTGCTTCCCACTTGATGGCAAATGGATATTTTGTGAGGAAAAGTGGTATCCGTCTATACGCATAGACGGATAGTGTCCGTCTATAATGAGAATTTGTGTTAAAGTACATGGTTCCATGACTTAATAATATTCTATTCTAAAGGACCATATATAGATATGAGAAAGACACAAACCAATCAATTAATGGGCCATATAAATAGGGAATATGTGCCCTTTGTGTTTGGATCACATGCTACATAGATATAGTTTTCAAGAGGTTAACTTTCCTAATTTCAGACATTATTAAGTTCTTTGTTTAATTAATTGAGGTAATTTTACTGCACTCCATCAATTCCTTATAGATTAATGGTATGGAGATGATTCTTTACATTAAAGAGATTTGAGGATCCTTAGGATTTGAAGACATAGAACCTTCCAGCTAGCAACCCACATTCAGCGGATCAAGATTATGGATTATCGTCAAAAATGGATAATCCGAAATGACTAGCAATATTCTTAGGTTTTTATGGTTTGTTGATGGAAGACCCGACACAAATTTTGGTAAGGATAATAATAGGAGCAGTCACTGAGACATTGTTTACCTTTGAAACTCGCTTCCGACGAGTGGTTTTTTTTACCAGTCCAAAACCAGACCGGACCGGTTTGACCCGCGGCCGGATGCCCACATATCCCGAAGCCGGAGAGCGGACCGGTGAGGAACGGACCCGGGCCGGTATCCTTTAGGTCCGGTTTTTTTTGGGTTTGGACCGGACCGGATAGTTTATATAAGGTATTTTGAAGTTTTATTTTTTGCTTGGACCGATCCGGACAGGTCTGGTTTGCCGGTCCGGTCTAGTTTATGAACAGCCCTAGTACTTGTATCACTATAAGAAATGTGGCTTACCGTCGGAAAATGTTCGTCGGTAATAGAAAAAATCGGTCTGTGAATAGATTTACTGACATATTAGACTTTGCCGTCTGCTAGAAACGGTCGGTAAAATAATTTACTGACTGATTGACAGTAATTACTGATTGCTATTATCAGTCGACGACAGACGAGGAGGATTGGCAAAATGGATTTAAGATTTGGCTCGGTAAAAGTCAAATCAGTAATTACCGACTCATGTCAGTCGCAAAAATAACTTGTGGTTGGAATTACTGACAGACTTCGGTCAGTAAAAACCATCAGTCGGTGATCTTCAGAACCCAGACAGTAGCAAATAGTTGGTAAAAACTTTTAATGTAACGTGCGTTAAAACGAATAAAAACGTCAAATTAAATCGTAAAACAATTAGCTCACAAGAGGATGTATGGAGTCTTTAAACATATTCATGAACACCCTTTTATGAAATCACCAGAGATTAACCAAATCCAATTACTAAATTACATATACTAGGAACAAAGTGGAAGTTACATTTGGTAAACATGCCTAAACTTCAATCCAACTATACCCCCATTACTCTTCTATACATTCCACAATAATTCACCCTTTGCGCGAATTGACTATCTTTTGCCTTCTATCCCCACAACCGTGTAACTACCCGACTAACAATCAAGGAAGAATCCTACAGCAGGCAATGATCATAAACATCGCCCTATTAAAGAGGTGTTCGTCCTATGCCATCGAACTGACTACCTTCTAGACGACTCGAGTCCAATTCCTTCCTAAACATAACTTTCAACACGATGAGCCTAAATTATCGGTCTAATTGATACTACATATGTCGGTCATTGCAGGTTATTGTTGATTGCTCTCAACATACGCATTCCACAGCTACATTGCAGATGACTCACCGCAAACTATTGGGCCTACCACTTGTTGATTAGTACGTGTGCCTGCAGGATAAACTACCTTCTCGTCACATACATCGTTACCTGGAGCATTGTTGCTATTTAGTGTTTGCTCCAATAGATGGACTAGAGAGATGAATACTTCCATTCTCGTCACATCCCTGTCTGCCTGCAACCCAAAATGGAAGTTTATTAAGTCTCGTCTTCTAGACAATAAACATATGTATTCTTTTGGAACGAGGGAGTTGAACATTGAAGAATTACCTCAACCGCAAATCTTCCCCATATTTTATCATTTCTAGCTTCCATTACACCCTTCAAGATGGTCAAGCCCAGTCCTCTAATAATATCAGCTATCTCCAAGAAAAAGCCGCGTTCTTCACATAGCATCTAAAGTATAGAGTAATGATCATTAATAAAAACACCTACACAATTTAAACTCGCAACATGGACAATGGTATTATATGAGTCATGAGACTTGATCTCGGAATCTGTCATCACAAACTGATCTTGGTAATTCAGCTATAAATATAGCAGATACAGTCTCAAAAGTGGTCATGATTATGTTTAAAACCTTGATAACTCAGTCGTGATGCGGTATCGCAACAAAAATAATACCATGCATGTAACTACTATGGCATTGTCATTATGATTCACATTAGGAAACAAGGTAGGAAGATACCTCTACAAGCAATTGACGAGGTGGATTCAAATCCTCAACCACTATTGGGCAAACCATAGATTGGGAACCAAGCTCAAAGGCCCATGTTGCACCACCCTCAAAGTTGTCCTTAAGCCGCATTCCAGCTTCCTTTCTATCAACCTGGAGGTTTATACAAGGGAAGAAAAAGAATTACGTCACAGAATCACATTTGCACTCTATATTCTCACTGGGCTCACTCCAACCAAGTTTAGCATCTGCTGCGAGTCAAAATCAAAGAAACGAGACACGGAGATCATCTTTACCTTCGAGTCCATTTGTTTAAGTTTGTCAGCATGCGTAGTAACACTTTGTAAGAAAAGCATGTGCTTTATCGTACGCTCCAGCAGTGAATCTATGCTACACTGAAATTTTGAAAAGAAAAAAGTTTCAGTGTTAGTGTCCCTTCATATGTTTCTCACCAATCAAAGGTATGACTTATGAGCATCAATTCGAAGCAAGTATACCTTAGACCCGTTTGGCACTATTTCACGTAGTTCCTTCACACGATCTTGAATCATTTGTCGATCTTTAGGCCTTGGTCTAGGACTCTCACCTGGTTTAAGTCTCTTTCGGTTGGTTTTGCCTCCTTCATCAGCTTTTTTTGAATTAGCAGTAGAAACACTAGTAGAAGGCCCCTGTTCAATCCAGGAACTGGTCTGTCCTCCCTCGATCTTGCCAACCACAGGCCCAAATGATTGGCCCAATGGCCCGCCAACTGATCTAGAGAGTCCAAGTAACTGTCGCTGCATGCTATCACCCATACTAAACAGACTAACAGAAGGTGAAGGGTGTTGTAGATTGCTGTGAGGAGTACTAGGGACAGAGGAAGTACTAATCTTTGAAGCACTTGTCCTGCCGGACATGCTATCATCGGAGGTCTGCCTGGAAGCAGAGCTGACCCCAGATATCACAGCATCCAATAAATGATCCGAACCTGAAGAGAAAACACCGCTTTCGGAAACACCTTCATAGCCTCTATTTATCCCAGATCCAACATTCTGCAAGTTCATAGATCTCGGCAAACTCTTACTCTGACTCCTCGGACTTAGACCATATGCATTGTGAAGTGTACTATCATTGCAGTTGAGTAGCTTATTTCTAAGATCCATCCCCAGTACATCAAATAAATCATCTCCCTCTATCGACTGAAAGAAGCTATCATCAGCGGAAGGAAAGTTACCAGATGATAAGTGCTCCTGACTTTTGGAAAGTGTTTTTAGAACATCTTGCATATCTTGATCGGGGATGGAATTAGATGTATGAGTATTATCATTGTTATAGTTTCCATAATATGGCACATTTTCTACTGTATTCAATACTGCAGCCAAGTTATCCATTGAAGATCCAGTATCCTGAAACATCTTATTGGCATGAACAGATGTTTGAAAAGACTGGCTTTGTTGACCACTAATACCAGCTTCCAGTTCATGTTTTCTAGATGAGATAACTTGATTAGACCCGTTAACATTGACCAGGTGGCCCAAGCGATTAAAGCCGGGAGATGACTGCGGAAAACTGATTGATTGGCCTGGATTGTTCTTAAGCTGATCCATTGCTGAGTCACATTTCAGAGGCATCAGAGCATCACCAGTAAATCTATCTCCAGCAATGCCGTTGTGAGGATTAACACTGGATGCTTCACATGTACTTGTGTTTGTTGCATAATTTTCTCCATGGAATTTGTACGAATGTCCGGTCAGGTTATTCACCATAAATGATGAAGCACTAACTTGCAGGTTGTCCTGAAACTGGGCAAGTAGAGAGTTGGATGATTGATTAATTACAGAATCAGAAGAATTCCTCTGACCGTTGAAACTTCCAGCAACAAAAGGATCAGTGGTAGTATTAGAAGCTGGAAGGCCAGACATGAAATCGCCTTTTGCAATGTAGTTGTTAGAGGTAAACACACTTGGAACACACCCCAGTTGAATTATCAAACTCCTCACATTGTGCACAAAGGCAACATTCTCTGGCATCTGAAAATATGATAAACACCAAACAAACTCAAAATCACATAATGACAACCTAAGAACTTAATCCGGGGAAAAGTAACCACCAAGCACACACAAAATATGACTAAAAAATGACGATGAACTAGAAGATACGTATTTCTTTAAAGATTTTGAGAATGTCACAATTATCAGTGCAAGATCACTCCTTAGGAGCCTTCGTGGAAACTTAGTGTATGTTTGGATTGAGAGATTTGGAGAGAAAAAAAGGGAGGGAGAGTAGGAGATTCAAAATCCCTTATTTGGATAAAAAATAAGGATGGAAGGAAATGGAGGGGGAGGGATTTGAGGGGATCCATTTTTCCTCCTTCAAGGCAAATCAAAACGTCTCCACAATAGGCAAGATTTGGAGGGAAATTGTATCCAAACACCCACTTCTCATTCCCCCTCCCCTTCCCTCCTCTTTCTTTCCCTTCCCTCCATCCCCCTCCCCTCCCTTTCCCTACACTTTTGCTATCCAAACACACCCTTAATGAGTAACTACATTTGTTGCTTCAGATGATAGATTTGAGAAACAGAGTTTACTAAATTTATTTAACATTAGCTCAACATTTTAACTGAAACATTCCAACACAGTAGATGCACATGTGAATTGGGAACCTAAGGAAACATAAGAAACCACCATAAGTGTCCTACCACTAACGACAAGCATTATATTTCCAGAAACTACGGATTCACTTGAAAAATTTTAAGGCATCTACAAGGTTACATGGAGATCCCCAAAGTTTTTTGTTTTTTCTGGAATTTTTATATGATATTAACCTCTAACCATTTGACCTCTGAAACAACTGCCAAACCTATAACTGTCATTTGGATAAGTCAAGAATGAATGTTTCAGCAATATTTTCACTGGGTGCGCCCATAAAACACACATAAGTTATAGAAACTTACTTCAAACTGAATCTCTAAGGGGGAAAGATTATAAACTTACAGTGAACGATGAACCAAATTGAACAACTCCATGCGGTATAACAGGAATGACAGCAATTGTCTGCATGACAAGAAAAGGGGTAATGTACCAAACAAAAGGCGTTAAAGACATGATCATCAAATGATAAAAGGCAGTCTCTTACTTTTATGCCAGCAGAAAATTGGAGGTTCACTTCATGAAGAACCTAACAAAAAGATTCAAATTAGCCAAACAACACAAAGGAAAAATGTAATGGAAAATATCTCAAAAGTGACGCAAGAACATATATCACTATATGTACCTCAGCTGGATAAGAAAATTCGTTGCAGTTTCCAGAAACAATCCACTGATGATTTCCTGTGAATGCAGCCCGACCAACCAACCTGTAAGTAAGACGAATACGTCAAAAAGAGGGATAACTCCACCACGAAAGTGACAAAGCAAAGTAGGCACTTATGACAAAAAAGAATGGACGCAAATACGAGTAGGACATACCCTTCTCCAACCAAATTAACTTGATTAGACATCATCATTTTATCCACAAGAATATGTACTCTGTCCTCTACCCCATTGTGATAACCTTCCAGCTTCTGCAAACTCATACCCTGGTATTCCATGGCGTTACTGGTGACAGTCGGATAAGCTTCATAATAGCACTCTTCCCAAATTAAGAGCCTGTTATGACAAGTTCAATACTTGATCAGAAAACAATCGAATTACAAAGTAACAAACATCGAGATTGGTCACACTAAAATGGGTCAGCAGAAGTAACACAAACCCACTTCCTAGCAAACCCGAAATATTTTCTAACTTCATGGTAGAATGCAAGCTAATAATCATAACACAAACCCGCTTCATAAACTTGTAAACATCGAGATAACGCTAAAAAGGGTCAGCAAAAGAGGACAAAAAAACACGAAACGATACACGAAATATTCCCTAACTTCATGCTAGAGTGCAAGCTAATAATCATAACATAAAACCCACTTCCCTAACTTAGATTCTCATTTTTTTTATTTTTGAAAAAACAAACAAGAAGAACACAAGGGACAAGTCCAAAAAAAGAATGCAGAGAATCAAGGGAATACCTGAAACTAAGGAATCTGGGATCATACATATAACATCTCAACATAAGGGAAAAAAGTACAAAAACTGTCATTCATTTATCAATTTCCCGTTTTGATTATAAATAAAGATTCAAAGCAACAAAAAGTGACCAAAATTTCAGCACTACAGCTCATTGGCTTTAGATCCAAAAAAGAGCAAACCACCATATATATTGATATTTCATTTTCTTCACTTTTTCCTCTTTTCTTTTTTCCTCACAGAAGACAGATCTGACACACAATATGCATACAGAAACACAAAAAATCATTCAAAAAAATTTGTCCAAAAAAATTTATTCAAGAAAAATTATCCTTGTCTAAGGCAGTTTTACGCTACTATAATTGTAAAACGGATTCAAACACAACTCTATTAGTGGGTAAAAATGGTTACTGAAATATCTCGTTTTACGATAAATTTGTGTAAAACCGACTTATACAAGTATTTGTGTATACGTTTATACATCAAGCTAAATAAACACTTAGTGTTAACTTGTGTAACTTCAAAGTTCAAACCACAAAATAATTTATTTTTCCACGGAGACAATCTAGAGAAATACTAACCGTTTTAAAAGATGATTCATGTTAATCTCTAGTATATATTACTACATTTTCCACTAAGACAATTTTGGCAAATATTAACGGTTTTAAACATGATTCATGTTAACCAATCCAGAGTAATTTTTTTTATAGCTAACAGATCAATTCAGTACTAAAAAAAGTCATACAACATCAACAAAAATGTCAAAATTTGTCGGAATACAAATTAATTTACGAGTACTCAGTAAATCAAACAAAATAAATCCTCTTTCACAACAAGGATCTCTAAAATCAAGATACTAAACTTCTAAATTAGCTAGATGTTGAAATAATTATAATTATTAGTCTAAATTTAGCACATAAAACACCAACAACTTCAGAAATAGAAATTAATTTACTAGCAAACACTAATACCATAAATTCAAATACTCCTTACAAAGAATAAAAACGTAAACAAATGAATAGGACGGAGCGAGTTAAATTATGTGACGGAAAATTTGAGAAGCGAGAAGACAACCGAAAAACCGAGGAATGGTAACTAAAAGAAAATTGGCGCCAATATTAACTGAACAAATCAAATTCACAAGAAACATAAAACATTAAACAAGTGAGAAAATCATACTTAGGGTTTTGAAAGCCAATCTTCCAAAAAACAGCGTAAGACCATTGATTAACGCCGCATAAAGCCTTCAAAGCTTCCTTCATCAAGTATCCCATTCTTTTTCAACAACAACAATCGATTTTCTTGATTTCTTGATTTTGAATGTTCAATAATAATTCAATTTCAGCAAACAAAACTAACGAATAAATCGACGAAAACGGTATATTTTCATCAATTGAACTTTGTTTTCGGCGAATTTGGGGGAAATTAATTAGCGAAAGATAAACCCTAACTTCCGCGACACGAACCTCTCCCTGCTTGTTTCGTTCTTAATCCTCCACTTCTCTTCCTCAACGGATCCAAATTTTGGATATTCATACTTCTATTCTCCATAATTATGAAATTAACGAAATTAATTAGGTTAAATAAACCTAAATGTTGAAATCGTGACAAAAATCTAACAAAAACGCGCGATTTTTGTATTGTGAAAGCCTGATTTGAAGATTAATCTACACTATACCGCAAGCTTTGAGCTCACAGTCGACAACCATTATAACCTCCATTTTTTTTGTAGGTTGGAAAGCTGTTTTTCGGAATAATAGGCGGTTTTGAGGTGAGGAAAAGCGGTTTAACGGGGAGAAAAGCGGTTTAACGGTGAGGAAAAGGGAATTTGATGTGTGAGTGTGTTTTTAGTGAGGTAGCTTGGGGAAGAGTGAAAGTGTCAAGTGAGGAGAGGTGAGAATGTGAGATGGTGAGGCTTTATTAACAACTTTATATCATTGTCAAAAAAAAAAAAAAAAATTAACAACTTTATTTAAAAAATAAAAATAATAAATAAAGTGGCTTGGGTGTAGTGGAGTTTGGGAGTGCCTCAAAGCGTTGCAATGGCAACGAATTGAGAGGTCCTAAAGGATGTCTTACATAAAAAAAGTACTCCCTAATTGACAAAATTAGGCCATACTCTTTTCAATTAAATTGAACTGAACTGAAATAAATGGGGCCAGAGTAAAGGTCCTGTTTTTTCTGGCCTAATTTCAGCTCCTTTCAATGCAGCTCATCTCTATTCGGTTTACTTCAGTTCATCTCTTCACAAATTAACGCTTACAACAGCTTTATTCGGTTTAGCTCCATTCAGTTCACTTCAGCTCCACACATTTAAGCTCAGTTCAACTCCTTTCAGCTGAAAAGAATAAAGCCAGAGTTAATTTGTGAATATATGAGTTGAACTAAAATGAAATTGAACTGAATAAAGTTGTACTAAAATGAGCTGAAATTAAAGCTTAAAGCAAAAAGAACAAAGCCTTCTTCATTTTTTTTAGGGGAGGTATAATGTCAGTCCTTGTATTATCATTTCCCCTTTTTTCATATATATTCTTGGATTTATAGTTTAGATCAGGTAGGAGTTAGGATTACTAAGTGTTAAATCTCTCGCTTTTGCGTTTTAATGTTGATGTATTCGCAGATGTGAACTAGTTTAGTTAGTTCATAAAATAATGAAATGTGGTACTTATGCTATAGTGCTGATGGGGCATATTCTGCACCGCTGACCAAGTCAATATACTGAGCAAGGTCAGAGATATCCACAAGCAAGTCAACGACTTAGACAGCCTTACCGACGCACTCTGTCGGCCTGTCTCTTGGGTCCCGGCCGGGGCAACTAGCCAACCGAGGCACACATCCGCGAACTCATATCCAAGACCCCTCGGCGGCGAGTCAACAGGGCCCGCCGGCCTACCATGGGTCCATCGGCCGAGGGTAGATCAGTCTTTCCACCTGCTAGCCACTTGGCCACTTGGCCACTACGTGACAAAAGGTGAAAGTCTATAAATACTCCTCAACTCTCATTGAGGAAAGGATCCACAATTTAACCTAAGAATCACTATTCACCTGGTAATATCTTCCTTATCTCTCTACAATACGTACTTTGCCAAGTAACAACAACTTACCTCTCTAAGTTACTGACTTGAGCGTCGGAGTGAGTTCGCTCGGCCCAAAGCCGAGCCCTCAGTTTGTTCATCGTTTCAGGAGACCGCAAGGAGGATTCAACCAAAGACGTCATTCTACAAGCACGGGTGGTAACTTATAACTGCTCTGGAATTACACCCGGAACAATTGGCGCCGTCTGTGGGGAAGAAGATACTAGAAGCTAGTCACATTCATTCCCAAACAAAAAAGAAACTCAAAACAAAAACCCACTCAAAAAGCTAAGAAGATGTCGAAACAACAAGAGGTATTCGTAACTGACGAAACCGAATTCTACCAAGATGATACCATCCACAAATCTGGAGTTGTGCAACCCTCCGCCGGCCAAGTAATTCAACCGGAGTACGAGATGCCAATAATACCGAGACACCACCGTGCCGCCGACCAGGTCACCATCATGGGGCATGTGGTTGATGCAGCAAAGCTGAAGGTGCTCCTGGACCTAATTGGTAGTACGCCGGCTCACACTGTCACGCCGACAAGAGCGGCGGAAACCGTCCAGGAGACCAGGGCCCAAAATGTGACTCCGAGAAATTTGAACGGAGCAATAGGAGAAGGTGACCCAAGGGACCATGCCGAGGCCCTCGAGTCTCACATGTCGGTATGGTCACATGCCAAGCGACCATGCCGAGGCCTTCGAGTCTCTGCTGCCGAGGTCTTCGCCCTGAGCAAGAGTGAGGGTCAGAAGTGGGAAAGACCTCCAGGCCGAGGAGTGACGGTGACACGAGCCAGTACTGTGAGTACCACGGCCACACCGGTCACTTAACTGATAACTGCCGGCATCTGAAGAATGCCATCGAAGAACTGATCCGGAAGGGGAGCCTCAGCAAGTATGTAGCTGAGGCCCAGGAACAAAGTAGATGCAATCGAGCCAAAACCTCGATCACCTCGGCCAAAGCCGGGAGTGACGGGGGAACGAGCCGAAAGATGCAATCGAGCCAAAACCTCGATCACCTCGGCCAAAGCCGGGAGTGACGGGGGAACGAGCCGAAAGATGCAATCGAGCCAAAACCTCGATCACCTCGGCCAAAGCCGGGAGTGACGGGGGAACGAGCCGAAAGATGCAATCGAGCCAAAACCTCGATCACCTCGGCCAAAGCCGGGAGTGACGGGGGAACGAGCCGATATGCCTAGATATTTACAACGGCAGTCAGAACGTAAACTCGATCACCGCGGCTAACTAAGACCGAGAGTGACGAGGGAACCACGACTTGCCCTCGGCTAATTAAGACCGAGCTTAAGAATGTATAAGTACCGTTGAGACGCAAATCTGACACCTCGGCGAATTAAGACCGAGCGTGAACGAGGACGCAATCAATAATGTTCTATAGATACGAACGTCGCGCGCGCCAGTAACCCCGACTCCCTCGGCCAAGACCGGGAAGCAGCGGGGCCACAACGACCGATACGCTAACATGTTTACAGCGGCGGGTGGGACACGCTCTTTGACAGAATGCCAATCGACGTATCTTCTTCAACACGCTCCTTGGTATCTACTTGCCAAACGGTCCACTCTCAACCGTGGTCTCGGCCAACGTCTCTCTCTTTTCCACATCGGCCAAGCCGAGGTAGAAGAAGCCGATGCAGAAAATTTTTGCAAATTACTTACGCAGAATATACGCTCAACATAGATCGGAGCCCATACCACGGCATAGACTACGCTGGGGGCAAATTGATGGGGCATATTCTGCACCGCTGACCAAGTCAATATACTGAGCAAGGTCAGAGATATCCACAAGCAAGTCAACGACTTAGACAGCCTTACCGACGCACTCTGTCGGCCTGTCTCTTGGGTCCCGGCCGGGGCAACTAGCCAGCCGAGGCACACATCCGCGAACTCATATCCAAGACCCCTCGGCGGCGAGTCAACAGGGCCCGCCGGCCTACCATGGGTCCCTCGGCCGAGGGTAGATCAGTTTTTCCACCTGCTAGCCACTTGGCCACTACGTGACAAAAGGTGAAAGTTTATAAATACTCCTCAACTCTCATTGAGGAAATGATCCACAATTTAACCTAAGAATCACTATTCACCTGGTAATATCTTCCTTATCTCTCTACAATACGTACTTTGCCAAGTAACAACAACTTACCTCTCTAAGTTACTGACTTGAGCGTCAGAGTGAGTTCGCTCGGCCCAAAGCCGAGCCCTCAGTTTGTTCATCGTTTCAGGAGACCGCAAGGAGGATTCAACCAAAGACGTCATTCTACAAGCACGGGTGGTAACTTATAACTGCTCTGGAATTACACCCGGAACAAGTGCAAAGCCCCTTCAATAACAAAATTGCACTAGTAGTCAATAGTCATTGTGGATCTTTTTAACCCCCAAAAAATAGAAAACATGTTAATGTAGTCGCTCAAATTTGAGATTTCTTACTAGACTAAAAAAGCTTCATATTAATTTATCTAGGTCTTTATGGGTTTGAATATAAGCATTTGAGATGATTTTTTTTATAAGCATATGTTTGAATCTATATTTGTTTTCCTAGTCAAGCACAAAAAAAAAAAAAAAAAAAAAAAACATAGCGAGTTATTTATGTTTCGTTTTTAGATTTAATTTCAGTTTATCTCAGTTCGGTTTAATTCACTTAATGACATATGAGTTTATTTCAGATTTCCAATTAATTTTTTAATTAGTTGATTCAATTTTAGTTATGTTATATGAGTTCAGTTTGGTCCAATTCAACCTTAAAAGTTTAGTGTAGTTTAAAAAGTTTTGATCCAAAAAAAATCAGGATCTCAATATCGACTTTTAGTTGTTGAGTCTTGAGTTTGCTCCATCCATATTAAAATAGCGCCTATGTAAATGAATGAATAATCAATCAAATTTCTATAAAAAAAGAATTAATCCACTTGTTTTGATTATAAACTTTTGTTTTCGAGTATTTATAGTAAAATGTACTTCCTCCATTCAACTCCATTCTACCACTTTCTTTTTTCACGTTTGCCAACGCGTGTTTTACGCGCTAAATATCGTTGACTACGTATTTGCAAAAATTATAAAAGTTAGATATTTTTAATGTACTCGTAAAGACGAATCAAACAAGATCCCACATGAATATATTGCCGCTTACGTATCGAGAGAAAATCGAAATTGAATACACAATCGTGAATAGTGCACAAAAATGAAATAGGTAGAGTGGAGTTGAATGGAGGAAGTATAAGAGTAATAACAACTAAAAGGGAACTCGGGTAAGATCATAAAAGAATATAATCAATTTTTCTTTTTTACAACTTTCTTTGTACTTAAGAAAACAATTGACGATCATTTTATTGGAAGAAATTCGTAGTTCTAATTTAATTTAATTTTTGTTTTAGCTTTCACTCATTAGTTTATTTATGTTAAAAAGTTTAAAAAATGTACGATAATTAAAAATTCGTATGAAACAGGTCAAAGTGATGGACGAAACAAAATTTAGAATACATAAGAAATGACAAAATTTAGGGTGTGTTTCGATAGCAAAAGTAGAGGAAAAGAGAGGGGAGGGGTAAGAGCATCCACATTGAAGAGGAATGTACATCCTCTTAGATGAAAGAGAGTGTTAAGAGGATGTCTCTTCAATGTGGCAACATCCTCTTTGCATCCTCTTTAAAGAGGAAGAGGAAGACATCCTCTATAAATGGAGGATGTCCTTGTCTTGGCCCTTGTGCCAAATAAGAGAGAAAATGGGTGGTGGGACTACTTCAAAGAGAGGGAATAAGATCCTCTTTGATGTAGAGAAAAAGAGAGGAAGAGGATGAAAAAAGTGGGAAATTGGGTAGTGAAAAGAGAAAGTAGTATGACCAATGAAAAATTAGAAAAAATTGAAGAGAGGAAGATGACCTCCTCTTCAATGTTTTTTGATTAGACTTGGAGGAGGAAAATTGAAGGGAAAGTGAGAGAAGGGAAGCAGAGGGGATGTTTGGATACAATTTTCCTCCAAATCTTAACTATTGTGAAGAGATTTTGATTAGACTTGGAGGAGGAAAATTAAATCCCTCCAAACAAATGTTTTTTTATTGGGTTTGTCAAAATCAAACTCTAAAATAAAGTTTGTCTCATTGCAAACAAAAGTTTGTTCTTAAATTAACAAACTTCGTTTGAAAACAAAAACCAAGTTTTTTCAAAAAACAAGAACAAATTGTGAGTTTCAATGAAAAATTAACCAATTAATTACATAATCAATTAGTTATGAATTAAAGAATAATTTTATTTAATGTTTTTTCCATTATGACAAAAAATTTGAAATTATTGAGATTGTCAAAATATGATGTGGCAAAGGAAGAATGCTCTCGATAGTCGTTTAAGAAAAAACGATTGCCGTATAATTTGTCGTTTGAAGGCGATCGACGATGTGAGTGGGGACTGGGGAGAGGTTAATGGGTGAATGGCGTGGAAGGAGGTGACGTAGATGACGAAAATACCCTTGAAATTAAAGGGAATTTTAGGGACAATGTGACAGTTGAGAGAGATGTTTTTTTAGCAGCTTTTATTTTGTTGGGACATGTGATAGTGTCGGGTTGAAGGGTGATTTTTATGACTAAAGCTGCCTTTGTGAAACTATGTCTCGTTTCGGGGCACGTGTCCCACTATTACAATTTAAACTCATTTTTATTACTCTAATTTATCGTAAAACTATGTTTTTAATCCTTATTTTATCTACTACGGAGTAATAAATATTGGGAAAATGCACGCGGTGTCCTTGAAGTTTCGAATTTTGCCCGAAATATCCAAATTTTTGTTCCGGAAAACTTTAAGCGGCTATAGCTCGTGTCTACGAATTCAGAAAGTGATAATTTTTTTTTTCAAATCGATCATCTTTCCGAGAACTACGATTTGAAAAAAAAAATTGTCGTATTTGGATCCCGTGGCTAGGAGTTTTAGTTTTTTTTACCGTACAAACTTTGAGTGACCATATCTCTTGGTCACGAATTCCAAACACGACAATTTTTTTTTTCAAGTCGTAGGTCTCGAAAAGATAATCAATTTGAAAAAAAAAATTTGTTACTTTCTGAGCTTGTAAACACGAGTTATAGCCTCTTAAAGATTTCCGGATCAAACAATTGGGTATTTTGGGCAAAACATCAAAGTTCAAGGGTACCGCGTGCATTTTCCGATAAATATTTGAAGGGTTTGTCTAATCTATGCCTACTGGCATAGTAGGTTATGAAAGCCAAAAAAAGAAAGAATTTAGTGATGTCTTTATGGGAAATTGTAATATACAATTATTTTTACCTTTTTTTTTTCTAAGGAAAACATTTAAATCTTTCTATTTTTGCTTTCTTAACCTATGCCCAGTGAGAATAGGATAGAAAACCCGATATTTGAATTTATAATACACTATTTTACAAATTCGTTTTAAACAAAACTATGTTTAAGTTATTTTGAACTTAATTCCAGCTCATTTCAGTTCAATTCAACTCTATTTCGGCCAGTTGAGTTTTATTCAGTTCAATTCTATTCAATTCAGCTTATCTTTTCACAAATTAACTTTTACCTTCAATTCAATCACCTTCATTAAGTTCAGTTCAGCTTGTTTAAGCTGAAAAGAACAAAGTCTAACTAAAATTGTGTAACCTTGCCTAAACTATTGTATAGTGTATAACGATCACTTATGTATTAAAAATCTTATATCGTATTGTGAAATATTATTCATAGCATTTTACATATAAAATGACGGTTATTGTACATTATATGACAATCCTACGAAAGAAAAAAATCTCAAATTATAGAATATAAATCAAAAATCAAACTACATATACGGAGTAGTAATCAAACAAATGACTATCTACTAGTGAAATCATAAATTATCAATACTCTTAAAATCGTATCGTATATACTATTAAAAACCTAGGCAATTAGGCAAGCATGATATTATCAATACAAAATTACGATGAAATACAGAGTACTTTGTATATACTATTAACCTGATTTAATACGGAGTAACATAAAATAAATTTAACACAACTCATCGACCAAAAACTAGATCTCTCGTTACCTAATTGGAAATTGATATAAAATTAAAGGTTTTTTTGTCAAACACAACCTTTAATTTTTTTTTTTTTTTTTTTTCCAAACACCGCCTTTTAAAAAAAAGTTTGTGAAACACAACCTTTAATAATTTTTTTTTGTTAAACACGACATTTTGGCTAAAGTTTGCACACTTGCAATGGGGTGACTTTCAGTCGATGTTTGGGATAGCAAACGAGGTCGGTTTGAGGTGTTTTTAGACTCGTTGGAAAGGTGGAAGTATAAGCTTTCTAGGCGTTATCAATATGGCGGTGATAGGTGGCCTTATGTGGGGTCTATTGGTGTATAAAATAAGGCTGGTCAATGAGTGAATTGGTGTTTTTCTGATTTGTTTTTACCTCCAATTCAATGAGTATTGTTAAGAACAGACCTAGTCCACATGAAAATGCCTTCTTACGAATGCAAATTAAAACAATTACAAACATATGCTCTTGCAAAAATAAGTTGGAAAAGGAATTTTCAAAGTAATATTATTATCGTTACCCTATTTTTATCGAGCTAATAAAACCCGACTTAATATACCTTGATACAAGTTGAAATCAAAGTAGCATAACCCGACCTATATAGTAGATACGGGAGATCCAAATTTTTGTCCGTAAAAGGTCTAATAATTGCACCTTACCATCTCCCTTGGCCATTTCCGTTCATATTTCTCTTTGATAACTCGTGCTTTCAATTCACTTTATCTTTTCCGTTTTGTTGTTAATATACTTCTTTTGTTTTCTCCTACGTTACAAACATAAATAGATTTGCTCTCTCTTTTCGCTTTTGTCCCCATAACATTAATTTCATGCGTTTTTCAATGGTACTATTATTCTATATTCTTTTTCAGTTAAAAAAAAAAAAAAACATACCGAACAGTACAATTTATCTACAAATGAATTATTATGCAACTGGGTTTTGATCCAGTATTCGGTTAACTAACTAATATGATAAGGTTGTCCACTTACACAGAATTAAACTCAATTCTCATGAGCTGATCAATGCAGGTGAGTTGAACTGAAATAAGCTGAACTGAATCGAATTAAGCTAAATGAAGTTGGGCTGAGCTAAACTAGACGTGAATACGTGATGGAGCTAAAGTGGGTTAAACTGGACGTAATGGAGTTGAACTGAACTAAATGATAGCTAAAATTAAGCTGAAAAGAACATGGACTTAGCAGGAGAGCAACAAAACAACGAATTGGCAAGGACGACTGTCCCCTACATAAAAAAGACAATTTTTTTTTCCAAACTTGAAATTTTGCGAATATTGTCACTACTAATAATTTCAAAGTATACTACGGAGTAGCTTATTAAACGAATATAATTTATATTGTAATCAACACATTTTTACAACTTGAATCACTAACACAATTATTTTAGCTGAATAATGAATAACACAAATAATAACTGGAATAACGACAATGAATAACCGGATACTAGTTTACCATAGCAATACCAATACCATGAAACCTAACCCATCATAATATTACTTAATCTTTTGGATGTTTATAGTTTGTAATCATTTGTATTAACCCTAATATCACCCTATCAACCTTCACTATAAACAAACCAGATGAAAGTTTTGAATTTGCATGCGCAATAACAAATTCAATGGAGAAGGTAATTAAGAAATGACAACCATCATTTAAAGATAAGTTAAAGTATTAATCATTCAAGAACTGATTCATACAATCTAATACAAGTGTCGACCACCAAAAATTCTTATTTAAGACGGGAGTATTTGTCTAAACCTTTAATAAGACCGAATAGTATAAACAAGACAAACGCAAAACGTTTAGATATTAGCAAAAAAATGGTCATACCTATACAAGTGAGCAATTAGTCTCTCTTAGGCACTCTATAATAAATAACATATTAGGTGAAATTAGTAGATTTCAGCTTAAATATTAGATTGACTAATCAATCAACTAATTTCATGTGATTGGTTAATGATTGTCATTAAATATTCAGATAACATATTGACCGAAATCTACTGTTTTTATACATGAGTAGATTTTTTTTTTTTTTTTTTTTTTGATGACGAAGGGGGTTGAATCCCCCCGGCCCATGCATTCCCGCACCACTACATGGACCATGTAAGCCACCCCTTTCGGGGGCTGGAGTGACCAAGGGATCATCGCCCCAGCTGGTAGTCGAACCCGGAACCTCTCAACTCCTGCATTTCTGCAAACTTCAAGGTTTAACCCGGCTACCACTGGACTAACATCACTTAGTTCATGAGTAGATTTGTCATATAATATGTTAACTAGGTTAGACCCAGTGCATTAAATGCACGTCTTATAAAGTTATTTTTATTTCTACTAAATTACATTTATAATAGTGGTATCCCATTAGTTGTTCATTTTTCTCGTCAATGCATTTTGCTTTGAGAAATACAAAATTGAAACTGAAAATTAATTAAGAGAATTTAGTAGCATGTTGAAATGTATTTTTGAAAAAGAATATTTTTTTATACCACAAAGCTAATGATTCCAGTTTATAATTTTTCTCAATTTTTTGCCTCGAAAGTAATTAAAATGGTTTATAATTTTGTATTTTACCTAGCTAGTATGAGTCAAATTATTCTCAAATAATAGCATCAGTCAAATATTTGGTAATTCATAGTTTGATACAATTTTTTTAATGTTTAAATTAAAAGATTATAGATTAGAGTTAGTCAAAAAAATATAATTTGTTGAAAAGATTAATTTTAATGAAAAGATAATAATTTAATGAAATAAATTATTATAATTATTAGCTTCCTTACTTAGTTATTGTATACATTAGTATAGATCCCGTGCAAAAATGCACGATTTTTTAAGACAATAATGTATAAAGACGTTGAATATAATAGCCTGGTAACATGCTTAAGCTTTATAATAAGAGAAAATATTTGATAGTCCTTATACCAAAATGAGATTGACGTTGTAATTTAAACTAATATATAAAGTACGTATTACATTTACCAAAAGAATAACCTTAATTAATGACATAATTATACAATAAAATTAGATCATTTGCAAAAGGCGATAATTAATTTGTAGTAATAAATTTGTATCAAAAGACAAGAAAATACAAATATAAAAAGATTATGTAAAATATTTCTCTCATACATACATATTATTAATGCAATTTCACTCGTGTAACAAAATCAAATATCTCAATAATGTATGTTTATATATTGAATGCATTAGTATTTTCTGTTTATGATATAGAATTAATATGACATATAGTGTGAGGGCCAATTATGGAACATTTTTACTTAGGCGGGAAAACTTTAGAGTACTCTTATTCTTTTATTTTAAGGGGGATAATTGCTATTAGCTACCTTATTTAGAAAGATACTTTTTGGAGGGAAAATTTGTGAGGAGGGAAAATTTGTGAGGATGTTTATTCATTTAATAGATAGGGGATTACTAAACACGTATTCTTAATTCTGCTAATTTAATTTGATGGTCAAGCCTGCTAATAAAATCTACCAACTGTAATATACTAACGCTATTTGTTATCGTAAATCTGCTTCTGTCTTTTGCCAAACATGACCTTAATCCGTCTTAGACTAAAACGGGTCAAATAACAACCCCACATTCATGGATAAATATGACAAGTTTTTTTCTCCCAATATCTAGCTATTCTGTTTTTTTGTCTTATCGATTGTATTTAACTCATTTTAAGGTGAAGGTACGCACATCTTAAACAAGAATTTGTGACAAGTGAGAATATGAAATTTTATTTAATCCGTCTTAATTTTAAGACAGATATAACAAACTATATAAGTTTGATTAATTGATGTACTACAAACATTCTTTTTCACTGCTCAATACGGAAATAACAATAATTTCATAACACCTTTTGAAATTAAAATATTGTAAATTGGTAAGACCACAGATTAGCTGACATATACAGTCATTGTAGTCACCTTTTTATCTCTTTTACAAAGGCAAACATTCCTCCTTCCTAGATGATAATAATCATACTACTATTTGTTTAGGTGTCTGAGTGTGATTGATTATTTAATGTGTATTAATTACCATAATGTGTAATTATTACACTTAATTAGTTGCATTATATTGGAATGAGGGCAAATTAGTGGTGCTAATGTGGTATAGTAGGTCTATGAGTGACTATATGTCTATATGTGAGGCTGAGCATGTAAAAATTGCATATGTAATTTGCGTATGGACATGACGTATGATCATTTTATGTGTCTAGAAGCCCAAATGGGACAAGCAAGGATTGTCATCTTCTAATTAAAATTTGAGCAAAGGTCGGCTTGTTTAATTGTTATATAGAAGTCTTGTTTGTGACGGTTATTAATCTACGATTTTTGACAGTTCTCTTTTTATTTGCCCTTGTACTTGCTCTTTTTGAAAGGTCATAGGCTTATGATAGAATAATGTCGTCACAAATAAGAAATTGTCTTGTAAAAGTTATAAGGGATATATCCATGACCTACAATCAAATCTAGTTAACATTATGTTTACCGATAGCCAAATTTTGTCCTTCCTAACTATGAACAATGATTTCGTAACTATATTGATAATGATATCATACACAATCGACTTTTAAATTTGTATTCGGTGATTATATATATGTATTTTACTCCTAAACAAAAAAAATTGTAATTAATGATTTGGGTTTACGTGATTATATATATGTATTTGGAAGGCTATTTTACAGATTGTAGTAACGTTATTGTAATACTCCGTATTTATAAGTCTTGGGTTACTCTATCGAGTAGCCCTTACTCTGTCGAGTAAGGGTAAGTTGCGAGATAAAATTGTTTCTGACCTGTTGGGTACTCGATCGAGTAGGGGTACTCGATCCGATGAGGGTACTCGATCGAGTACTTGGGTACTCGATCGAGTGTCCGGTTTTACGGGGAGTTTTCTCGGGTTTTGTTAATTATGCGATTAAGGTATTTAAACATAGTCGTCATTGTTTTAAATCACTTTTACAAAACCTAAAACCCTGTTTAAGAGAGAAAGCAACCAGTTCATCTTCCTAATCGCATCCTTAGCAATTCCGGAGTTCGAGACGGTCGGTTCTTGTCGTTATTCGTATCGTTGAGTTCCCTGCGTCGAGGGTAAGCTTTTAATATAATTTTTATAATGTTTTGTTCGATTTGGTTAAACCCTAATTTAGAGGTTGGGGGTTTTGTGTGTAGTTTGTGATATGTAGCCTCTATGTGTTATATGATAGGAGAAGGGTTCGTAGAAGAGACTTTTGATACAAATTGTTGATACCGTCTCGATGTTGTGCTTTCCGGGTAGGATTTCTACTCGTATTAGTCCCATAATGGGATATTGGTGATGTCTTTGTATTTAGTTGTTTGATATAATGATTGTCTTGTGTTTGTGGTTGTGATTCTTTGTTGATGGTTCTCGAGATGCGTTCTCGGTGAGTGGGGTCACTTGCGGGAGTGACTTCACGCCCTAGTTTCGCCCTTCGTGGAACCCGCCACGGAAGGGGATGTGCACATTAATGGACGGGGTTATCGCTCGGTATGATGAGCGGGGCTTAGGTGGGAACGGCAGCTGCGGTCCCCCATGGCGAAGTGTGGTGGTCCAAGTGGACGATCGGTGATTGAGATGATTGGAATTGGTTGGTTGTGTGTGTGTGTGTGATTAAAAGTTTCTGTTTATCTTATTGTTGATATATGTATTGAATTGTGTGATTAGTCTCGACCCCGTTTAAATGTTTTAAAAGCGTGGTGATCCATTCGGGGTGGTGAGCGGTTATTGAGCGGAGTGTGATATGACGCGTATGGGATAGCCAGGATGAGTCATCACGTGGCGGTTAGAAGTCTTCCGATGTGTCGACGAAGTCTAGTAGCTTTGATAGTTTTAGTTTGTAGACCGTGATGAGAAGCTTGTAATTCCTTTTATTAGTTTTAGTTATAACATGTAATCGCTTAATCTATAATTACTTTTAAAGTACGTTTCTTTATTGTCTTATGATATTCAGTACCTCGGGCAACCGAGATGGTAGTATCCTTATACCTGAGTGGTCCTGGTAAGGCACTTGGAGTATGGGGGTGTTACAAATGGTATCAGAGCGACGATTTTGGAACCTGTAACAAATGAACATAATGAACATAGGGAGTCTAATAAAATGAACCTGGTGTATGTGTAATGGGAGCCCTACCGATGCTAGGTTTTGGGTGAGTAGGCGCCCTCACTTCAAAATCTTGGCCCCATGATACTTAAGCCAGTCACATGGTATGGGAACGTGGAGTCCGTGTGTATATGTGCGACGTGTATGTTAATTGTGCTGTATATGATTCGTTGAAAGCATGTTGCATGATAGTTGGTTGACTCGTTGGTTGGAATCGTTGGAAAAGTATATGAGAATGATGAATGATATGGTAGAAAAAGAAAGTAGTTCGTATATGATGATGTGTGATGAAGTGGATTTGTAATGTTGTTGTATTAGCAACATGGAAATAGGATTTGTAGTGTATGGGTGTGGTTTGTGTTATGAAAAGTTATGAAAATTTAAAACATGCGGGTAATACATGATTGAAAGTTGAATGTTATATGAGCATGATAGATGGTAATGTTTGACTTTTGGTAAGTAGTAACATGAAGAATAAAGGTTCAATGATATGTGTTTTATATAACGAATTGGATGAAAAGCATGATGGTTGTTTATAACGTGGCACTTGATAACACGAAGTAGATTATTTTGTTAATTGTATGAGGAGTCGCGCAGATTTGAATGCGTAGTTGTAATCATAATGTTGAAATAATAATGAATGCATAGTACGTTAGGGTATGTGAGATAACATTCGGGTAGTATTCACGAGTGTGCATGACGCGATCGAGTGGGTTTGATTCGATCGAGTGGGTATTTGTCGTTATTTTGACCAGAATCGTGTTTTTGGGCACTCGATCGAGTACCTCGGGCACTCGATCGAGTACCTCGGGCACTCGATCGAGTATGGGGTCACTCGATCGAGTAGCCGGGCTACTCGGTCGAGTAAGTCAGAGATCAGAAGGTCTGTTTGGGTTCTGGAGTCGGGGCACTCGATCGAGCATGTTGGGCACTCGATCGAGTAGCCTCAACTCGATCGAGTAGGTTCTGGTACTCGATCGAGTGGGGTCTGTGCAGGTCATATGCGTATTTCGGGTCATATGTTTGTCTTTTGACATTCGTTGCATATTATGTTTAATTCAAAGGTGTTGTATTACTTCTTTATGCATTGTTTTACGTATGTGTTGGTCCTGAAGCGTAAGTCACCCAATCTTATGATGTAAAGAGTGGCACTATGATGAGTATGAGTTCGGTGGGGAGGACATGAGTTATATGTGATTATGATAGATGGTGGGAAAAAAAAGGAAAAGGAAGATTGGTATAGTTTATTGAGGCATGGCGTACGTTTTGCGAGACGGGATGAGTGATATGATTGTGTGTTGAGTAATGTAAAAATAAGTGAATATAGACAAGGGATGATGTGAGTATAATGAACGTGAGAATGAAAAGATTGAAAGTAAGAATGTGGATAGTGGCAGCTTGAGATGTGTAAAGAGTTAAGGAGGGAAATGGTTAGGAGTCGTGTGGGTTATGGATTTATGTAGTGAAAGTTCGTTTAAAGGGGTTGAGAAGAGTAATATATAGTGAACTTTGTGGAGACATGTCGCGAGGTGTATTTGTAGACAGTGAGTGAGTTTGGGAGGTTTGGTTTATTAAAAGATGAAACTACTGTGTGATTTCCTTGGGTAATTAACGGTATTAAATGAATTCCGATTTCTAGAGATGTAAAAAGGGGGATGCAATTGTTTGAACATTAAACGTTGGTTCTATGGATAGATTAGTGGCAAGTATGAGTGATAGCATAATAAGAGAAGATCCATGGTAAGAAAGAGTGAGATGATGTCGGTAGAAAATAATGGAATTAAGTTTTGGAACAACGAAGGGGTAACCAGATTTCTAAAGAGTTAGCTAGAAGGAATAAGGAGTTGAACTATTAATTGGTATTATTGAGTGTAAAGAGAAAAGAAGGATAAAAGTAAGCTGAGGAAAATGTTCACCGGAGCTATGTGATATAAAGATAAGAAATCATCGAAATATGTGATGGTATCACGAGGATGTTAGCTAAAGGTTATATAGGAGTTTCAGGGCAACATGATTGGTAATGAGTTTCGAGGGATTAAGGGAGTAAGAAGTTGGTGGAGTATTGGCACGATACGAGATATTTGGTGGAGAGTTGGATGACAACACAAATAAGATAGCATTGGGAATAATGTTGAGGTAATTTTGTGGATGGGTTTGATGTTCGTTATTTGGAATGTTAACCGAAAATGGTAGAAAAACCATGTTATTTTGATATGAGTGTAAGAGATTTGATATACGAGCAGCGGTGGCATTGTGGTGTTATCACTAATGGCTAAGAGTGATGGAATATTAGAAAGGTAGCAATTCTAAAGAGGTTGATTTGGTAGGGACCTGATTGTTGTGTATGATTGTGAGAGGGTATAAGATGTGGTTAGGTGAGGCGGACGCTATTAGTTGAATAGTGAAGGTATGGTTATATTTGGCAGGAAGTGATGGTTGTGCGAATGGGGGAATATGTTATGAGGGGCATATGAGTTAAACTCGGGCGGCAAGTAACCTTTATCGAGTGGTAACTTACGTGGTCAGGATTGACTAGTTGGTTGTGATTACGGGTCTGTGATTTGTGTAAATGTTTGTGTGAGGTTCTGACCTCACAAGAAGTGGTATGGTATGGTAATTATAAAATTGTTTTATGAATGTTCGGTAATATATATGTTGGACACGGTAATTTAATTTAATGATATCCAAAAAGGTAATAATTTGATTGATTTGACATGGCTAGTTATAATTTTATGTGTATTGATAACACATGTGTATTCCGGGAAATGGCAGAGAGGATGTTCATGAGATGCTTATCTGTTTATCCATATAATATGTTGCGTGGTGATTTAATAAAGTGGATTTGAGTAAGTTGTTCTTGTCTGAGAAGTTATGCTAAGTCAGTATTTATGGGAATTGTATGCAGTTGTGATGTCTATCGGTGTGGTTGTGGTGCCTCGGGTGGTGATCCGGGCACGGTACATAGTCTTTGTGATGCGGGTATTTTCGCACTACGGTGTGGTTGTTGGTGGCGGTGTTGTGATGCCGTCACCGGTTGTGGTGGAGTAGGCGGGATGATTATGATTCGGGTTTCGAAAGTACATACCAGTTATACATAGATTGTTGTTTTGTTTGATGTTGCTCTCTGCGAGTGTCAGTTTGTGCTGATAGACAGTTGTCTTGCTTATTCATGTTTTCTTTACCAGGTTAAGTTAGGAATGAGGTAGAGTATGATGTGAAATAGAGTTGTATATGTTTCGTTGTTGTCATGGGATAGTGATAATCTGTTGATGGGACACGGTTGTGAGAGGTTGTTACGGTAATTTTGATCTTGTTTTCAGATGAGACATCGGTAGACATGGTAATGGAAAAATGATTCGTGGAACATGTGTTGTAATGAGCTGAAAGCGGCAGGTAGTTCATAATCTTTTGTTGGGACAGTGAGTGTAGGGTGTTGGGGAAATTAGTGTCATGTTAAGTTGTGTATGAATTTTGCGGTAATGAAAGAAAGAACTTGAGGATCTAGTGTGCGTGTACGTAACGAGTGCGGATCGTGAGTTATGCTTCTGGGAGATAAGTGCCTTACGTAGAGAGGTATGTTGTTTGGCAGTAATAATGAAGAGTGGGTATGGTGATTTGCTACGAGTTTATGGTATAGGTTAGGTGCGTTGCCGAATGAGTTGAGGAATGGGAAATGTTTATGTATGGGAGTCTTGGATATAAGAATGGTGAGTGTTTGGTTTATAGACGGTTATCTTTGACATGTGGTGGTACGGAGGGTAATGAGATATAGATATGGATAGGTATTAGTGAGTTACGAGGACGTAACATTTGTCTTAAGAGGAGTAGGATGCAATAAAACAGATTTTGATGGTTGTACATATGGTAATATATTCGGAAGTTGAGTCTTGATGTAGAATAAAAGATCGATTCGTGTTGTGGGTGATTTTATTAAAGGTCATGACCGTGCTTGTAGTAGTGTGATGTTTAGGAGTGTGAGAATATTCCACTAGTGTTGACAGTTGGATGATGATGTTACGAGTGTGAGTAAACTTCGAGGACGAAGTTCCTTTTAAGGGTGGTAGAATGTAACATCCCGTTTGATGTCTATGAGTGTCTTGGTATTGGATTTGATAGTTGATGATATTATGGAGCTAGCAGCATTAGAGGATGGTAGTTGGTTATGTATGGAGTTGGTGTCGTGAGAGATATATATGGGGTAGATACGATATAGTGAGTCTTGTTGTGGAAGTAAACATAGTTGGTGGAGTGGGTGTTAAGAGTTCATGTTCTATGTTCGGTCGAGTTCTTGAGTCCTTAGCTAAGTTGTTGTGTCTTGGTCGAGTCTGTATGGTTGTTTTTATGTATGGGTTGAACTTCGGGGACGAAGTTCCTTTTAAGGAGGGAAGACTGTAATACTCCGCATTTATAAGTCTTGGGTTACTCTATCGAGTAGCCCTTACTCTGTCGAGTAAGGGTAAGTTGCGAGATAAAATTGTTTCTGACCTGTTGGGTACTCGATCGAGTAGCTGGGGTACTCGATCGAGTAAGGGGGTACTCGATCGAGTACCTTGGGTACTCGATCGAGTGTCCGGTTTTACGGGGAGTTTTCTCGGGTTTTGTTAATTATGCGATTAAGGTATTTAAACATAGTCGTCATTGTTTTAAATCACTTTTACAAAACCTAAAACCCTGTTTAAGAGAGAAAGCAACCAGTTCATCTTCCTAATCGCATCCTTAGCAATTCCCGGAGTTCAGACGGTCAGTTCTTGTCGTTATTCGTATCGTTGAGTTCCCTGCGTCGAGGGTAAGCTTTTAATATAATTTTTATAATGTTTTGTTCAGTTTGGTTAAACCCTAATTTAGAGGTTGGGGGTTTTGTGTGTAGTTTGTGATATGTAGCCTCTATGTGTTATATGATAGGAGGAGGGTTCGTAGAAGAGACTTTTATACAGCTGTTGATACCGTCTCGATTGTTGTGCTTTCCAGTAGGATTTCCTACTCGGTATTAGTCCCATAATGGGATATTGGTGATGTCTTTGTATTTAGTTGTTTGATATAATGATTGTCTTGTGTTTGTGGTTGTGATTCTTTGTTGATGGTTCTCGAGATGCGTTCTCGGTGAGTGGGGTCACTTGCGGGAGTGACTTCACGCCCTAGTTTCGCCCTTCGTGGAACCCGCCACGGAAGGGGATGTGCACATTAATGGACGGGGTTATCGCTCGGTATGATGAGCGGGGCTTAGGTGGGAACGGTGCGGTCCCCATCGCTTGGTCGGGTCCAGTGGACGATCGGTGATTGAGATGATTGGAATTGGTTGGTTGTGTGTGTGTGTGATTAAGTTCGTCTGTTTATCTTATTGTTGATATATGTATTGAATTGTGTGATTAGTCGACCCGTTTAAATGTTTTAAAACTGTGGTGATCCATTCGGGGTGGTGAGCGAGTTATTGAGCAGGTGTGATATGACGCGTATGGGATAGCTGGGATGAGTCATCACGTGGCAGTTAGAAGTCTTCCGATGTGTCAGACGAAGTCTAGTAGCTTTGATAGTTTTAGCTGTAGACCGTATGAGAAGCTTGTAATTCCTTTTATTAGTTTTAGTTATAACATGTAATCGCTTAATCTATAATTACTTTTAAAGTACGTTTCTTTATTGTCTTATGATATTCAGTACCTCGGGCAACCGAGATGGTAGTATCCTTATACCTGAGTGGTCCTGGTAAGGCACTTGGAGTATGGGGGTGTTACAGTTATCTACTACAGAAACCGAGTATATGGCGTCGTCATCAACAGCTAAAGAGGGAGTCTAATTAAAGGGACTGATCAATGATTTGGGTCTATATCAAGAGCAAGTTATTGTGTACGTATTGTGGTAGTCTCATTGCAATCTGTTTAGCTAAGGATCAAGTGCATCTAAGAGGACTAAACATATTGACGATAGGTATCGTTTCCTGAGAAGGGGAATAGGGCGAACAAAGTGGGTAATGCTGAAAACACAACTGATATGTTTACCAAGCCGGTTCCACATAGAAAGTTCCAACACTGCTTAGACTTGCTAAATATCTGAAACATCTGATTGCCTCCGGATGGGAGATATAAGAGGGGGAAGGGAGAAGAGTTTTTTGTACATTTGACATCTATGGAGGTGCGTCTGATATATTAGTTTGATTGTGAGAGGATTTAAGTCTAGATGGAGATTTGTTGGTCTGTGCCTTGAATCTGTTAGACGCCGTTTCGAACAACTATATGAAAAGTTTTTGTACTTTGAATATGTTAGTCACCCCGAAGCCTAAACGTTATCCGTTAATCTGTTTAGCTAGGGTTCTGTTTTGGGAATAGCTAGGTCATTATGTATTAGATCTTAGAGAGTACTAGATCATATATACTCTCTAAGCCTCACACTAATTAACATTTATGCATATCATAACAATCTGAATTTGAAATAGAAAATCAATAATTTCATCAGTATCAATAAAATCTCCTCTCCTATGCCTTATGTAGATAACACACCGTTAGTTAACCACATAAATCTGTGTATGTATTGCTTTCTTTATCGTTCTTTAGTTATCGCTTTTGCATTTGTCATAACAGAATAAAGACAAATTATCTTAGTGTCTTACCAAGAAAAATTCTAATATTTTTTAAAAAATAAATTATATAGAAATGTCTGCCTTGAACATTAAAATAAGTAAAATAGTTTACTAGTAATAAAATTCAAATACGAAGTAATACTTGAGTTGAACATTTGTAATCTCTCTAATGTGGGATTGTGGGGAAGATGACATAAAAAGGAGGAGCTATAGTTGGAGACACATGAGTGTGCGGCCTTTATTTAGTAGGATACTACTACTCCGTACTTTTTTTTTACCGGTTTGCTTTTGCGAAATCCAAACTTTTACTGGTGACCTTTTTGGGTCCCAGCACACAATTTGTTGTTTGTCTTATGCGTAATGTGATATGTTATTTGACCCGTCTTTAGTTATAGACGAATAGTTGTCGTCTATAATGAGATTTTCTAAACTTTTATTTTACTTCTAAAACGAAAATTCATTTTCACCATCAATTTGTAAATAATTTTTTCATTAACACACTCGGAGAAAATTTATATTTGATAAAATATACCGTAATAGAAATATACTCCATATATTATTATACTAACTTGATAATATAGTAATTTTAAAATTCAAAGTCGTAAATTTTTTTGCCTTTTTAATGTTCAAGAATTGTCCTTATTTGACAATAATCAACTTCAAAATAAACGACGGAGTAAATAACATCATTCTCTCCTTCACTAAGATTATGTTTGTAAGATAAGTACGCTAACTTATTTGACCAAAGTAACTAACTTATCACTTATGTGAGCAAAATTTCAGCTAACGTATTCTTATGTAGGTGTTTGATAAGTAGTTTAACCAGCTTATTCGGTAATTGAGCTAGTCGAAATAAAAAAAGGTACTTGTTGTAACAACATTTGAGAAATAAACTAGCTTATTGTATTTAATTTTCCTTTTTTACCCATTAATTTACAATATTAAATACGTATTACGTTCTTTTTTGGCATTTTACCTGCTGCTTTTTCAATTTGTTTGCCAATTTTTTTTGATATGACAAGCTAGCTTATAAGTTTTCAATTACTAGTAATTTACAAGCTTTTAGATAGTTCTGCCAAATACACGCTAATTATATTACTCATGACGACCTGTTCTTTTGAACAACAATCGTTTGATTTTTACTTAATGTAATAAATCTGAACTGAACCGAACCGAAGACTAATTGGACTGAATTAAACTTAAATTAAAAATCTTTATACTACCCTTTTACATCACCCAAGTGGTAACTAAGTGACAATAGTAAATTTTTGTGGAGCCAAATAAAAAGATTCCATTTTCCGATTGAAAAAGCACACACTATTTTTCAATAAACGAACATATTGAAATGGGAAGATAGCTTTATGGCCTGCTCTTTTCCTATTGTATACTCCCTCCATTCAACTCCACTTTACATGTATTCCATTTCCGTCCATTCAACTCCACTTTACAGGTTTCCTTATTTGGCTAAAAAAATGACAATTCTATCCTTATTGAAAATCTTTATTTACACAAAATGCCACCCAAACCCCACACTAACCCACCATAAAACCCCACTTTTATATTTTTTTAATATTTTTAACCTCTTCTTTCTCTTTCCCCATGTACTTTTAATACTTTTTTAATCCGCTCCTTAATATCCGTGTAAAAATGAAAGTTGCAAAGTGGAGTTGAATGGAGGGAGTATATTGCTTTGCTAATTGTCAGGTTTTAAACACATGAATATATGGGTGTAGTCGTGTTAGACTCGTGTAGAATGAATTGACCAGATTGGACTGTCTTTAAATCATTTTATATGCATTTTTGTAGTAAGTGGGGATTGTGCACATATAGCGGGAGGCTAATGTGTGTGGATTGGATGACGAATCTTGGAGTATCACAAACGATGCAGCTGTGCCGGATAGATCATACTATTATGCCGACTCAGTTGTTCAAGACTTCCATCTTATTCAGCAAGATATGGGAGGAGTTGTTTGGCCGTGTTTTGTGACTATGTTTCCGTTTTAGTTTGTTGGTTTTCCGTTTCTTTTAGTAGGTTATTTTACTTTTTCGTTTACTAGTTTGGATGTAATCCGCTTCTCTTAACCAAAAAAATAAAAAGATCAAACGACAATCTACTTAGGTCACGTCCTTTTAGGTTGAATGAAGCTAAATTAAACTGAAGTGAGCTGAACTGAACTGAAGAACGTTAAATATAGATGAACTGAATTGAAGTGCGTGGATTGAGATACAACTGTAATGAAGTGAGTTGAGCTTTAAAACTTGGTAAGCAAGTGTGAGACGAGTTGGCTTTTGGCGATATATTAGCTTTGTCTATCATAGGATAGGATCAAATAAGAAAGAAGGCCAAGCTATAACAAAGATGAGGACCGCTAGGTGAAGGACCCCCCCGAAAAACAATACGAGTAAACCGCAAGAAGATCCTCTATATGGAAAAATTGATTCCTCTTGTTGTTCAAACCCCTTTGAATAGTTGTCTTTGAAAGACAATAATACAAATCCAACTCTTTATTTTTAATTAACGGTTATGTACATTACTCGTATATAAAATTATAAGATAAAATGGAGAGAAAAGAAAATGAAAATGTTCTCAACTCCGGTAATAATAGTGCACCGTAATATTGGTATTCGTGAAATCATAAATTATCAATTTTTCATTTAAACCGTCATTTTCATCTGTAAAAGAAGCTACATAAATGTATCACAAAATTTGTATAAGAATACGGTTCTAATTCCAAATAAATCTCGCTATACTTACATGCTAAAAAAATTATTATACATCAGACCCATTTTAGTTACATACTCGATTACAATTAGTGGTGGAATTAGGGAATGACTAGCAGGACGCTCATCCTCGCTAGAAAATGAAGAAGTCAAAGTTTATAGTTCAAGTTTCGAACTTTTTCCGTCTTTTATTCCTTATATTGTTCAGTATTCACCATATACATCCCCTCTAGACTTTTTAATTCCCAGTAAATTTAAATCCTAACTCCATCACTAATTACAACTATTTTCCAATATAGCATGGCATATAACATATATCTAAAAAATTAAAATAAACATACTAGCATAGCATATAATTGACATTACTTCAAACAGAAGCATTAGGAGGGTCGTGTGGGGTGCATATACTCATATGTGAATGCAACATTTAATGGAAAAAGTAATTATAACTTGCCAGCTGCTGTATACTCCGTGTAACTTTATTTAAAATAGATTATTATGAGTTCCACAAAATATATATAATGAAAATGGTTTCTCTATTCATCATTCAAGCTTGGTGATAATTAAATAGTGTCACTATAAATAGCCTATCTATAATCATGATAAATATTGAGTGTGAGCATGTCATGCACTCTATTTGAACAAACAATAGCAAAATAACCCCAACACTATACCTCCTCCAAAAAAAATATATATTTATACTAGTATGTTAATGATTTATTCCTTATTAGACTTGACAAACAGCTCAAGTTATGTAGGTTTATATTCGTATCATATGTAAACGGGTGACAAATACTTTGACCCAAATCCATCTCAAATAAATCTCGTGTTATGTTCATGTTGACTTAATTACACAAATGGGTCATCAAGTCTCAAATCAAACCTGTTAATTTTGTGTCGGACTCATGTCATATTTTCTTGTCATGTCAATATTTGGAATGTATAAATATATTTATGTGACGCGACGGAGGATTAACTTAAATTGAGGGTTAATTTAATAAAGAGGTTATTCGTGTCATATTGTTTTTAAAAAATCAACCCAAACCCGACCAACTAAATCTCGTGTCAACCCACCTATAAATGGATCATTAAGTACGGGGAATTACTCATAGGGCCATGACTTTTATGAATCTTTTATTCCCAATATGCAATATATGTGCATGCGATTATTCCATAATTTGAATAAGCTAAGGGGTGCGTCTGGACCAACTTTGATATCATAATAACTCCTGCATGAAATTTGATATGTAGGTCCTTCATATCAATTGTGTGTGTATGTTCCACACCAAAAAAAAAAATATCAATTGTGTGTGTATGTTTGCACATGTACGTCTACGTATAATTACTTCCAAATTACTTAAATAAAATATCAATTGTGTGTGTATGTTTGCACATGTACGTCTACGTATTATTTTTTTGCTTACAAAAATACCTTGGTGATTTTATTTGAACTTTAGATAAATATGTGATGATTAAATGTCTACTAATAATTAAAATTCATATAGCAATTTTAAGTGATACTCCGTACAAAATAATTTATAGAAGTCGACCTAGAACATGCTTATATTACCATGTCGTGCGTTGTACACTTTTTTATTTCTAATTTCAAATTCATCATTTTTGGATAACAAGGAAACCCCCATTCGTTATCTTTGGTATACGTTGATTAATCCCTAAATATACGTAATACCCTGTGAACCATATATACAGGTTACCACCCTTTTGTGGAGGGATACTTGATAGACTCGAGAGTCGAGTCCATCTTATTAGTAAATAATATATTTGTATATATTTAGTTACCTAGTTTAGCTACGCGTTCCCATTGTAAATGCTAGTATATATTGTAACTTCTCATAATGAATGAATCACGGAATATAATTCTATCATGGTATCAGTAGTTTAGGGTTTTCAAAAAAAAAAAAAACTTCCCTCAGCCGCCATCATCATCAGCCACGGCAATGACGAACGGCAACAGAGTTCCTAAAACCGATAACGAAGTCTCTGGTAAGTCCACTCTCCATCCGGTGTATTCCGTCTCCAATATTCTTAATAAGCTTCGAATGCTTGATGGAGTTAAAGTCAATTACTCCGCTTGGGTGAAGCTTTTTACCCTCCATACTCGAGGTTATAAAGTCTTTCACCATATTGATGGTACAAAACCGCCATCCAAGACCGATGCCGACTACGCGTCGTGGTGTGAAATTGATTCTCATGTGCTTCAATGGATCTACGGATCCGTTTCTGATGAGGTCCTTCTCCGCATTCTTGAAGCCGACTCTACAGCCCATGAGGCATGGCTTCGTCTCAAAAATCATTTTCACAACAACAAGGTTTCTCACGCGGCGGCGTTGGAACACGAGTGCACTCATATGTCGCTGGAAAAAGCGTCTTCATTGGATGATTATTGCCAAAAACTGAAGGAAATTGCTACTCAATTGAATGACGTCGGTAGTAAGGTTGATGATCAGCGTCTTGTTCTTCAATTGGTTCGCGGGTAACTGTCTGAGTATGATGTCGTTGGTGCTTTTATTAACCAACAATTGTCCTCCTTCAAGACTGCCCGTAGCATGCTCCAACTGGAAGAGCAACGAAAGTCCGCTTGGTCTGAAGCTGCTCCGACTGCCCTCGCTGCCCCTGCCGCCATTGAGGCCGAATCTTCAGGTAATGAGTCTCCCTCATCTCGTGGTAATTCAAATTGGCATAATAATAAGAAGTCTTACCATAAGGGGAAGGGTGGGAAGCAAGGAAATTGGAAGAATTCTGGCAAAGGGGGTGGTAATGGCAGTAATAATGGAAGTAGCAGTAAATCATCCTCGGTCCCGGCAGCGATCACCGTCCCTATTTGGCCTGGTACACCTTGGAATGCTCCCTGGGGCGTACCTCCTTGTCCCTACCCTGCTCAACAGAGGTGGGCCCCTACTTGGCAGCCGCAGCAGCAGGTCCGTGCGCAACCCAGTCAGCCGCGGTTCTCGGGTCCGGTTCCTGCCTAAGGGCATGCCTATCTTGCTGCTCTGCCATCAGGGTACGAAATGTCGAACATGAATCAGGCATTTCAAACTATGACGCTGGTCCTACCTGATAATGCTCAATGGGTTATGGACACGGGTGCCTCGTCACATCTCACCACCGAGTCAGGTACGCTAAATCCTCCTTTTAATTTGAGTTCTATTTGGTCAATCTTTGTCGGTAATGGCAAGTCCATTCCCGTCCTTGGTTCGGGTCACGCATCCATAAACCTCCCTGACCGACAATTGTCCCTTAAAAACGTCCTTTACGCCCCTAACATTATTAAAACCTTATATCCGTTCGCCAATTCACTAAGGATAATAATGTTACTGTGGAATTTGACCCAAATGGTTTCTCTGTGAAGGATATTCGGACTGGGAGAACGATAATGAGGAACAATAGCACCAGTAATCTCTACCCTGTGACAACCACTTCATCAAAAGACCCACCCATCACGGTCCTTGCCGAGTCTCCACGTGACCTATGGCACCCTCTCCTAGGCCATCCCTGTTCCAACATTACTAGTTTTCTTAATAGTCACAATTTTATTAATTGTAATAAGGAGCACCGCTTCCATCTTTGTCATTCTTGTCAAGTCGGAAAACATAAACGACTCCCATTTAATGATTCGAATTCTATGTCTCTTTTACCGTTTGATATTATACATTGTGATTTGTGGACTTCCCCTCTTCTTAGCAAGAGTGGATTTAAATACTACATGGTTCTCATTGATAATTATAGTCAATATGTATGGGTTTATCCACTCAAATTCAAATCCGAAGCATTTCAAAAATTCATCCAACTCCGTGCCTTAATTCGCACCTAATTTTCAAAAGAAATAAAAAGCTTCGAATGTGACATGGGTCGCGAGTTCGATAACTCCTCCTTTCATAACCTTGCCCAACAAAACGTCATAACCCTTCGCTTCTCATGTCCACACACCTCCCCTCAAAACGGTAAAGCAGAACGTATGATTCGCCGACTTAATGAAATCATGCTAACCTTACTTCTACACGCTTCCCTACCCCCCACGTTTTGGGTTGACGCCATTCACACCGCCACCTACCTACACAACATACTCCCATCCAAACTCCAATCCTATCAATCACCCGCTTCTGCCCTCTTTCTCCGTCACCCCACATATTCCCACTTAAGAGTCTTTGGTTGCTTATGTTATCTAAATTTGTCAGCCACTCGTCAAAATAAACTTCAACCAAGGTCTACTCGTTGTGTCTTCTTAGGCTATCCCGCTAACTACCGAGGGTACCGGTGTTTTGAACTCACCTTAGGCAAAATTATCTTGTCCCGGCATGTCACATTCGACGAACACACCTTCCCTTTTGCCACCACTAACCCCACCACCTCCTCCACCTACGACTTCCTCCAAACACCCCTACCCCTCGACACCTTTATCTATCCTAATCCCTCTGCCCAAACCGAACCCATAACCCCTCCCTCGCCCACAAGCCTAACAACCAGCCACACTACCTCACCACCTCCCACTACCCCACCACCTCACACTACCCCTGCCACGACACCAAGCCCAACAACCAGCCCTGCTACATCCCGTGTAGCGTCCCCCGTAGCTCCACCACACCCAACCCACCAAATGGCTACTCGTGCTAGTCACGGTATATTCAAGCCTATCGACCGTCTAAACCTCCTCACCCACACTCCCACACCCATCAGTCCCCTACCCAAGTCTCCCAAAGACGCCCTTCGTGACCCGAATTGGACAGTCGCAATAAAAGCCGAGTATCGTGCTCTAATTGAAAACATTACATGGGATTTAGTACCCCGACCCGTCGATGCTCATGTGATTAGGTGCATGTGGCTATTTCGCCATAAGTATCGCTCCGATGGTAGCCTTGAGCGCTATAAAGCGCGCTTGGTGGTTAATGGTAAAACACAGCAGATGGGTATTGATTGCGACGAGACATTTAGCCCTGTTGTTAAACCGGCTACTATTCGTACTGTGTTAAGCTTAGCTGTTAACCATTCTTGGCCTATCCATCAATTGGATGTTAAGAACACATTTTTACATGGTGATTTAAACGAAACGGTATTTATGCATCAACCACCCGGGTTCTGCGATAAGACTAAACCGGGCTTTGTATGTCGACTTCGGAAATCCTTATATGGCCTCAAACAGGCCCCCCGAGCATGGTACCACCGTTTTGCTACGTTCATCATGTCGCAAGGATTTCGGAGCAGTATTTGTGATAACTCTCTATTTATCTATCGACAAGGCCACCATACTGCGTATTTACTTCTGTATGTCGATGATATTGTTATTACTGCTTCTTCCCCACAATTTTTGCAGCAAATAATTGTCACTCTGTCCCGTGAATTTGCAATAAAGGACCTCGGTAAACTTCATCATTTTCTTGGCATTACGGTCACTCGTTCCACAACTGGTTTATTTCTTTCTCAAGGACAGTATGCTAAGTCTATTCTTGCACGGGCATCTATGACTGACTGCAATCCCACGGCTACTCCAGTAGACACTTCGGCTAAATTAAGTGCCACGGACGACCCGAAAGTCGCTGACCCCGCGCTCTATCGAAGCATTGCAGGTGCACTTTAATATCTTACTATAACACGTCCTGATATTTCTTATGCGGTTCAGCAGATTTGCTTATTTATGCACGACCCACGGAACCTCACTTGCATTTCATGAAGCGTGTTCTACGCTACATCAAAGTTACGTTAGAGTTCGGCCTTACTTTTTCCGTGTCCAAATCACATGCTTTGACTGCGTATACTAACGCTGATTGGGCCGGCTGCCCCAACTCTCGCGCTCTACTTCCGGGTATTGTGTATTTCTCGGGGACAATTTGATATCTTGGTCGTCCAAACGACAAGCAACCGTGTCTAAATCTAGTGCCGAAGCTGAATATCGTGGTGTTGCTAATGTAGTGGCCGAAACAACTTGGTTACGTAACCTTTTGCTCGAACTTCATATGCCACTACGTAATGCTACTATCGTCTACTGTGACAATATCTCTGCCGTCTATCTTTCGGGTAATCCCGTACAGCACCAGCGCACGAAACATATTGAAATAGACATACATTTCGTTCGTGAACAGGTGCAGCTTGGACGCGTTCGAGTTCTTCATGTTCCTTCGCCATTTCAATACGCGGACATATTTACGAAGGGACTCCCTCGCCAGCTTTTTACTCATTTTCGCTCCAGTCTCAGCGTCCATCCTCCCCCCGCTTTGACTGCGGGGGTGTATTAGTAAATAATATATTTGTATATATTTAGTTATTACTTAGTTTAGCTATGTGTTCCCAATGTAAATGCTAGTATATATTGTAACTTCTCATATTGAATGAATCACGGAATATAATTCTATCACATCTATAAGGCAAAAGATAAACCCTCAAGATTGCTTTTGACATACTTAAACTTCAATCTTCGGTAAAATCACAAAAGTTTTAATCACTAGATCGTAACTTAATTATTTCTATTTGCTTTGCGCAAATATCGTTCACAAAATATTGGCTAATTTTACACATTTAAAATGGGATTTGAAAAGGAGCAGCCGATAATAACCCCACTTTGATTAATGCAAAATATAATTATAGCACAAAATCTTGGTGAATATGATGTAATGATATGGCGGAAAGCAACAAGAATGAAGATAGAGATATAGATAAATGTAAACACCGGCAAAAGGCGCATGATGATCTTGACCAAACATTACACAAACAACATTAATTTTCACCAATCACTTCTATTCTAGTATTCGTACAATCTCACCATTATCTTACTTTGTCACTTTGGAGTTGAGCACTACAATTCCTTCTCATTCACACCTTTGGAATTTCTATTACAGAATTATAAGGACGATAAAACTCTCACAAAAGTTATTTAATTCATTACGAGTATATTTTAATGGATTCGAACTTGACAATTGTGGTAAGCAATGGTTATGTAATGCCTAAAGGTCTTAGGGGCCACTGTTCGATTACCCACTTAAAAGTTCATGAATTATACGAAGTAATTCAGAAAAATTACTAATATAGTAGTATCTTGTTTGGTTGAAAAAAAAAAAGTGAAAAGTACAACTTCAGCTTAATACAGTTCCGATCCTCCATGATGAAGGAACTTGCTTATACATAGACTTTCCGAGTAAATGAGAATTCTAGTGAAATTTTACTTTTTACGTGAAACCAAACAACTTTTACAAATTAATATGAAATGCATGCTCATGCAAAGAAAGTATTTCTTCTAAGCATTGCAAATTCTTGTAGTGAATAAACGATTTCTAAGCTGAGGACTTTAATAAAATACGATAATTAATGTAAATTTGTAGGACAACATTAGAATTATTATTGTTATACTCTCTCCGTCCCGGTCATTTATTGTCCTTCTGTTTTGGCATAAAGACCAAGGAAAGAGGAGGTGACCAATAACTAAATGACAGGTGGAACAAATTGAATGAGAATGATCAAATTACTCATCAAGTTCATTCTTAAAATATAAAGGACAAAAATGACTGAGACACCCATTATAAAAAAGAACAACAAATAACCGGGATAGAGGGAGTATCTTGACTTGATTTTAAAGTACTCATTAAATAAGACCAAACCCTAGACCGTATTACAATTATCTTTCAACGTCCAACTTGGATTATGACATTTATTTTCGTTAATATGTCTTTGTTTATGGATTATGACATTTATTTTCTACTAGTTTTGATTAATTTCTCCCAAAATATAGGATGAGATCGCGACCTAGGTAAATAAACGTAACTTCTGGAATTATTCTCACAATCTATTGTGATGGTCGATATAGACAGGTGGTTGTTAAGTCAATAGTCATTTGTCATTAAGTTTTATATTGAAATACTTTATCTTATTTAAGATTTGTACTTATCTTATTATGTTTCTAATAGCAGTTTACGGTTGCTTTTGGACCGAAAGGCTTGTAAATGTCAACGTAATAGCTAAATTAAAATGATCGGCAATAAAAAGCTTAATGGCTTAAGTAGATCACATTCTTACTTAAAACTGTCTTAAATTATGGTAACATAAATTATCGATTTATATATAATGATAAAATGAAAGAAGGTAGTGAGAGTCCTAAGAGACTGGGAGGTGTTAATTTATGACGGTCTTAAACAAGACTTTGTATAGGTAGATCATGAAGTTCCAAGTACTCGAAAGTATTTGTCATTTATAAGATCATTAGTATAGGGCAAGCTAGTGATGGACCTTGGAGTTAACTATTTAACAGTAAGGGGGCCAAAGTTTAAGCTATTAACTTTATGGGTAAATATTTAAGAGTCACTCATTGAGGCAAAGGCATCAAATAATATTTTTCTGTAAAATAATAAAATATTAAAAATTAACTGAGAATTTGAAATTAGGTTCTTCTCGACATAACTAAGGTCTTCCACTAAGACAAGCTCAAAAATTGTAGCCCAACCCCAAGGCCCAAGCATACACTAATGGATTTTATTTTCATTATTGTAGCCCAATCCCAAGCATATAATTGTCAGAATAAAGCTAATTTTGAGTAGATCTGGCAGAACCGAGCTGATCCGAGATCCGAAATGTATGACTCGAAAGTGACCCGATCCGAAAGTGATCCGACCCAAAGTGACCCGACTTTAGTGACCCGAAATGACTTGATGGACCCAAAATGACCTATAACGACACGATCCGAAATGACCCGATAAATTGTTGACCCAAAATGACTCAAAATCCGAATTGAACCGATTCAAACCTCACCTGAATAACCCATTTGACAGGTCTAATTATGAGGACGGTGCAAAGAGGGATGAGACTATGAATTACGAGTAGTATTTTATTGGACATTTATTTTTAAGGCCCTGTTTTTTTCATCTTAATTTCAGCTCAGCTCAATTCAGTTTAGCTTCATTCAGTTCAATTCAGTTTCGTTCAACTCATCTCTTCAAAAATTAACTTTTATTTCAGTTCAACTCGATAAAGGTCCTGTTTTTTTTGGGTTGAACAGAGCTAAACTTAATTTAATGGAGCTGAACTGAACTGAACTGAAGTACTCCCTCCATTCAACTTTTATCACCCCACTTCAATATAATACTCCTCCTATTTATTAGAGAAATGGGGTAATAATTGTTGAATGGAGGGAGTAAGAGTTAATTTGAGAAAAGATAAACTGAATTGAACTGAACCAAATTGAACTGAATAAAGTTGAACTGAAATGAAATGAGCTAAAATTATATCCAAAAGAACAAGGCCTTAGTGGTGTTTGGCCTTGCTTATTTAAAAGGACTTTTACTAACCAAGTAGTGTTAGTCTAGTGGTAGTTGGGTTAAACTTTGAAACTTGCAGAAATGCAGGAGTTGAGAGATCCCGGGTTCGACTACCAGCTGGGGCGATGATCACTTGGCCACTGCAGCCCCCGAAGAAGGTGGCTTACATGGTCCATGTGGTGGTGCGAGAATGCATGGGCCTGGGATGGATTCAACCCTTTCATCATAAAAAAAAAGGACTTTTTACTTTTTAGAATGAGTTTCTTTACTAGCTACTTATTGAGAAAATTCCGATTGTTTCTTTACACACATGCTTGTTCGGCCCATAAATAGATTTGCTATATGATTTGAACGGGTCCAGACGGCGGCCCAATATCTGATTGCCTCAACACTAACCTGACACATCTAATGGGCCCGAGCTTAATTTTGTGGGCTGTCTCAGTACTCATCCCGTTTTCTTGTAAATCTCTTATGTTTTAGCCTTTTAGGCGAGTTGTTCGGGTCTGAATGGGTCCGAGTCAGATTAAGTCGGTCAAAGGAGGATCACTTAGAATTTCGAGTTCATTTCAAATGTGAGATGATCGGTAATTACGGTTTACATGGTCAATTTGTTAATTACAGAAAAAAAAATATCAACTAAATAAGACGGAGGTGTAATTTTTTACAGATTTAAGAAAAAACTTGTCACTAGTTGAAGCGAGTCGTTTTGACTTTGCTTATATGTTCACTTGGATTTAAGAAAAAACTTTTCACACTAGTTGAAGTGAAATATTAACTTATACAATATCGTTTGTATGCAATTAATCACATTTTTTTTTTTGTTATATGAAGGCGTTTAATGACACGCTATGTATTAATCAAGATAGAAAAGACGAAGCCTAGGCCAGACAAAGGACCATGGTGAGTTTTGATTACCGAAATGATAGTTTCATACATACATTGTCATAGGGTTAATATTGAGATAGTTTGTATGTTATTCGTCTCTCAATTAGGTCACACGCGCAATCTTAAACCGAATTTGGTCCTGATCGGTATGAAAAAAAAAATAGGTTATGTTCCGTAATAATTCTTTGTTCAGCCTTGAATTGGATTAGATTGATTTGGATATATTTCTATATCTTTAATTAAGATATACTCCGTATCTCACAATGAATATAAGAAGTAAACGAATGACTAAGACCGAAAGAATATCGAACATTCAGATGTTAATATGTCACTTATCACCACGTAGTCACGTACAAAGCCGCAAAAGAACAGATTGAAGCCAAGTCAGTACTTGAAAATCCAACCACAAACTAATTCTCTTTTCGGATAAAAGTGCACTTCAAATGTTATTAGCTACGTATGTACTCCTTTCACCGTAGGAAGCAAAACAAGTTAATCCATACACGATCTACTTCAACACTAATACTTTTCAGCATTTGACATTTTAATAATAAATTAACATTTGACTTTTTAATTAATCACGATGCAAAATAATATACTTTTGACTTTTTATTTTGTCAACCTCCATTTTACGTAATAATGCATGCATGGAACTATTATGGAAGAGAGGAGTTTGACCATTCATGTAATTGCGTTATACGACTCAACTTTTATAATTTACTCCGTATGTGTTATGTTAGGGTTTTGGTACAAATAATATAAACGCAAAATGTAAGCAAACAATTTACCGAGTGATAAATTAAGTAGCATTTGAGTTTTTAATTAATCACCATGTAATAATACTCTTTTGGCTTTTAATTTTGCCAATCCTTCATTTTACGTAATGATCAGCTAGTCTTGCTTAATGTTAAAATGGGTCAAATATTACTTCATATGGGTATGTAGCACAATTTTTTTTTTACCTTGTCCAATGCATTATGCTTTTGTACTATATTTGAACCATCTTAAGATTAAGACGAATAAATCCGTCTTAAACAAGAATTTCTGTTACGTAATGATACTTGAGTTGCATGACAGAGAGGAGTTTGACCATCCATCTTGATCCATGTAATTACGTTAAAGTGTTAGACGAGCCAACTTCTATAATGTATGGTTTACATCTTATTGTTAATAATAACGATGGTTCATTCGATATGGTCCATATGCAAATGTTGACTTTAACATCTAATCGTTAATTAAGACACTTTACAAGCAACTAGCCCAATTTGATTAGGGCTCTTATGTCCCACAAGTTTCACAAAATGTTGAACTATTCTCCAATTTAGACCGTGATTTACTTTAATACATTACAGCGGATCGGATAAACGAATCATAAAACACGCACTTCGAATATATACTATTAAGTCGGAACAATATGATATAATTGTTAAACTTGGGAATGTCTTACAGTTTTGTCTAGGAATTGTTTTTTTTTAGGGTATATAATTTACAACATTACTCTCTAAATCGATAAAAGATTTAGGACATATTATTGAAAATCTTAGAACTATGCTTAATATCGGGTTCCACATTGTTAGAAGTTTTTTTTTTTTTTTTGCTAAAATGTAAGCTTTCCATTAAAAACGGCAATTACAATATGTTTTTGGGACCATACATGATTTTTGTGCAAATATCAAATAAAATGCACCTTACACAACCTTATTCTATCTTTTGGACTAAATACTCGAGGCTTACATTCATTAAATCTACAAACAATCATCCTCCTAATCTGTTGGATTACCAGTTCAGGTCTGGTAACAACACCTTCCAGACGAGCACTATTTCTTTGCATCCAAGCCATGTACCAGCACGCTAAAACAGCAGTAGTACACAGCTTCTTACGGACTGAACTCCATCTCTTTCTATTAATAACGTGCAAGATATTCCTCTGTGTAAGATCAGAACTCAGCCAGGTACTAGCTCCATGTAACAAACTCTTACTGAAGTGACAGTCCTCAAACAAATGCTGGTGTGTTTCACATAGGCAACACAGATCATCTTGTGAAATCTGCAACCTAGCCAGTTTATCCTTCAGCTGAAGTGCCCCAATTGAGATTAGCCAGGCAATAAAGGAATGCTTAGGTAAAGCCATATTACACCAAACAGCCTTGTGCCAATCAACCTGAACTTTCTTGTCCCTTAACCAATCATAGCAGCTCTTAACAATATATCCTCTTGATCCTATAATCCAATGTCCATCAACAAAACCCTCTCTAATCAGATCCTTGACCTGGCACACTTTCCTCTAGTGCCAACAAGAATCTGCAGGAGGACTATAATCAAGCCAATTGACTCCTTTTAAATACACATGATGAACCCATTGAACCCAAAGCTTATCAGGATGAGCTGCTATCCACCATACAAGTTTCCTTATAGAGGCCTTATTCCAGAACAAACTCTGCTTTATTCCTAATCCACCCTCATTTACAGGCACACAGATCTTTGCCCAACTCAGCAGAGGAACTGGTATATTCTGACTTACCTTCCCATAAAAAGACCTACAAATAGCATCCACCTTAGCCAACACCCCCTTAGGTAGGACAAGCATTGAGGCCCAATATGTATACATAGAAGTTAAGACATCATTAACCAAAACAAGTCTCCCGGCATAAGACAGTCTTTGAGCACCCAAATTTCTAATTCTCTCAACAATTTTATCCACCAGTTCAGCACGGTCTTTCTTCTTTAATCTCCCTGCAGTAATGGCCACTCCAAGATATTTAAAAGGCAATGTTCCTTCCTTAAATCCTGAAATAGCTAAGATATCATGTTTCAGCTGAGTCTTGACCCCACTGAAGTATGCACAAGATTTCTGTGCATTCATTTGAAGTCCAAAAGCAGCTGAAAAAGCAGAATAAGCTCTCAACAGGACCATAATGGATTGTGCATCTCCTTTGCAAAACAACAAGAGATCATCAGCAAACATTAAGTGGGTTAATTTCATTTGTTTGTAAAGAGGGTGGTAGTGAAACTTCAACTTGTCTGTAGCACAAGCCAAGATCCTACTCAAATACTCCATACCCAATGTAAAAACCAATGGTGATCAGACAGGATCACCTTGTCTTAACCCCCTTTTACCAGGGAAAAAGCCAAAGATCTCACCATTAAGAGACAAGAGAATGAAGCACTAGTGATACACTCCATTAAAAGCTTGTTAAAAGGAGGAGGGAAATTATAAGCATCCAAAAGCCAGATGCCAATATTCTTTGCACCGGAATATATTGTTAGAAGTAGGGATAACGCCAGATGCCAATATTCTTTTCACCGGAATATATTTTTTTTCGTATTAATCATTTATTTATCTTTAATTAAAATCACTACACATAAATAAATACGTTGGAACAAAGAGAATACATGCTAAATTATTTTACAAAGTACGTCATCAGACAATCTATTCATATACGAGTACTTAATTTAAGCACGCATATGTATTGTAGATGCATTTGATATGGACATTATACCAATCAAATTTTTAGAGTTTCATCATCTATCACTACTTGTTTACTCAACTTCTATAAAGAAACAAAAATAATGAAGATTGATTATAGTTTTTTTTACAAGAAGACAACTTTTCATATGCAAGCTGGAGAAGGACGTAAACATTGTTATAATAACTTAATTGTCAAATTAAATTAATGAAAAATGCTTGGTCGGTATTATTTTTATAAACTCAAACTATTGGACAGATCAATATCGACAGTGGAGAACCTTAGTTATGTCGGGATAATATTTATTGAGTGAAACAGTCTCATACTCCCATTAGGTATATATCAACTTGTTTATTAGCATTAAATAAATAACCTCTTTATAAAATGGACCGTCTCTTCTTGCAAAACTATCTTGTTCTATAATTTGTGATGTATGGCCCTCCTGATTTTCCATATTTGTGTGTAAAGTTGTCATCCGAGGCTCTCTTGGCTCAACGACTAAATATTAAATATTCACACACAAAGTCAATAGTTTAAACTTCAGCCTCTTCTTATCATTTGCTCCAATATCTGCCACTAAATTTTCAATTAACAATAATTTGTACATTTGATCGAATAGATGTTCATTGATTGGTTCAAATTCAATGAGTGTATGTATTATTATATTAAATCAGATCTAACAAAATTTTCTTTCGCGTTACATGATCGAATCCACTTAGTGGAGATCGATAATATGACTCTGAATAAGAATTAGCGTAATTTCTCTATAAATCCGATTTACAAAATAGAAAAAATGGTAATTAATCACCAATTGATCAATTAATTAGATGGGTAAGAGGTAAGTAAATGAGGTGGTATGCAAGGTGACATCTTCCAAACCCTAGAATGCATCTTTAACATCTCTTTAGCTCTTTCTTTAGTCTTTGGACTACATTCCATTTGTATGACCAAACACAATTTAGCCACCACCCCAACCTCCAACATCTCCCCAAGCACTTTGCCGGTTGCCAAATACCGCGAAATTGACCACAAAATCTTAACAGCTCGATTACTTGCCACGTGTGACACCCGTAAAATCTTTTTAGACACGACTGCTAGCCCTGTAGCGTGGCCCACTAGCGCCGCCCTCCCTTCAGCACATCCACATATTTGATCCAATACCACTAGGGCCAACTCATTAGATCGTCGATCCAACCCATCTACGAGTAGCTCTACCAACTCATGGACCAACCCGGCTTGAACTAACTTGACCCGATTTCTCCCCCACGGGTTAATCTCCACTAGAAGCTTCAAAGCACACTTTGTAGATTGGTTAGAAAAATTATCCCTAACAACATTTACAACTTCAACAATCATATCAAACGTGATATTACTCAATTGATTAGGGTCAGCTACCTTATATATCGACTTTAATACCTTAACCCCGTTCTCCCTGACCTGAGCTGACCCGAACCTTAATAACCCAATAATCGCTTCAATTAACAATAAATAATCCTCATTATTTTTAATCAACCCTTTAAGAATAAAACCCTCATTTTCATCAAATTGTGCAAAAATACACAATGCCTCTTCTTTATCTCTTCTATCACAACTGTATTCCTTCATTAAAATACTACTCACATATTCGAATGCTCCAGCCACTTCTAGAATACTCTTGTTTCTCGTCTCAGACGATTCCAAAAGAGACCGGATCTTCTGAAGACAAGAGTACCTCAACTTCGTCGACTCCTTTGCGTCTGATATGAGCTTGGTAACGTACCCTCGTGTGACCATAATAGGTTGCCTAGGCGTAGGGATGCGCTCTACACCGTCCGACGAGTGAAGCATGCACCATGATTGGATCAAACGACGTAGAGTATGGTTCGGCGTGATAATCATCATGTTATGATGATTATCATACTCATTATCCAATGGTGAAGAGATTAACAATTGCTTTGTAACCGGACATGTTGTATTTTTGCATGAAAATAACCATTTCTCTATACTTTCTCGATCATATGTTATACCCGTTATTATTGTTACCGGATCCTTCATAAGTTGTAGTGAGATCGGACATAGAAAATGAGACGGAACTTCAATCGCTTCCATAATAATCACCTGACTCGAATCTGGGATAAACTAAATGATATGAAGTATTTTCAAAGGGATGTTTTAAGATTGTAAGCTGTAACCGGCTCAAATCCAGACTAAACCGAATAATATTTCGTGAAAAGTCGAGTTTTGTTAGGATGTTTGTATTAATTTGGTGTTGTTAATAGGTAGATGGTTAGAGAGGGATATATATATGATAGAAGAAGATAAGTTCACACGGAAATAACACAAGTGCACAAGTTGCTATAATTCAACCCTAAAAAAAAAAGTCAAATACGCGAATATTAAATAATTATGGAATTATTATAGAGGCGTTTTTATGTGCGACTAAGCTAATGGTTTGGATCTATGGAAAAGCTCAATCTACGACTTTAAGCTATATCAATAAATATGGATAAAATAATCATATCTAGATATATTACTCGGTCTCTGTTAACATGGTCATATCCATTTTAAATGTTAAAACGAATTAATATTACTCGCATTTTATATAATAAGGTGAGTGATATTGTGATAACAGTGGTGGATCTAGGTGGTTTAGCTGGGGCGCTCGCCCCCGCTGTCAGTCGGATTTTTTTTTTCGAAATTCCCTTAAATTATTACCATTTCGTCTCCACTGAATTTTTTCGCCCCCATTAATATCAATTTCTGGCTCTGCCACTACGAGATAAGAATTTGTTATTTGCTAAAAGACATTGTGTTTTTATCTATTTATTTCTTTTTATTATGTAAGACGGATATATTCGTTTTAAATAATTTTGCGTAGATTTATACACAAGTGGACGGGCTTAGTATTAGTTTTAATTTATAGGAAGAAAACAATAGCCGCATTATTTGGTCTTTTATTCAAGGTTAAGGGTTAGCGTTACAACGGTGGGAGTGCATTGCATTCATTGGAGCACTCCATCTATTGACTTTTTTTTTTTTTTTTTTGAAGTCTAAGTATTTGTTTGTAGACGGATTACACTTTGGACAAAGATGTAAATAAAGTCACAAAGATAAAATGTTGATGATGTCCCGAATGATGATAATGCATTATTACATGTTTTTATATTATGTGAAAGATCGTCGCCTTAATGGTTTATCATCGTATGATATTATGATATTACGGATGATGTTAGATTATCAGCTACAAATGTACAATCTATCAAGTTAGACAATATTATTAATTCTCTTCAAAACTTTTCAAAAGCTTAAAAACCTCTCATGAAATGAGAAAGGCCGTATAATAAAACAACATTATAATAGAGGATGTGTAGAAGCGAACAAATTAATTTTAGAGATCTATGTTTTACGAATAATTTATTTTGGTTTATTTTTATAGATTTGTATCTAATTTTATTTGATCTATTTTGTAGATGTCGCATCACTTTTTATAAATAAATTTATCTATTTACTTATATTAGCCTTTTTATAGGGTTATTCAACTTTGTACTCAATTACGGAATAATACAATAGATCTTACAAAAAAAAAAAATTATTCACCAAAGCCGAACACAACAAAATTCATTAGTATGTCTTTATTAGTACTTTAGTAAATAAAATTGATAACATAGAAAAACATCCAAACATGTTAATGCCAAAAAAAAAAATACTCTAGCTTGACGAATATACACATTAATAGCCCCAGTCTCTCATAAAACATTTGAAAATAAAAACTACGACTAATAATAACATGAATTTGAACCTTAAATATATTTTTTATATGACTTCTTATATATCGTATGTCCTTGAGGAACACGTTAGAAAAACCGATATAAATATATATCGAAAAAAAAAGGATATAAATGAAAGAGATCGAAGGAATTAATTGATGTATGGTGCCGACAAGTGCGCATCAAAGTGTATGGGGGATCTCCCTCATTTCTTGGACGTTGCAAATTTACAAAGTACGTAAATTTACAACTATATTGATTCTCTTGGCACATGGGTCCATTATATTTAATTTTTTGTGATTTTGACCTACTCTTAATTGGTTGACCATTTGTTTTTACAACATTTTACTGATGCTTTTGACAATAAAAAACAACAACAAACATTTACCGATTCCTACCATAATTCAAATTGGCTTCGCCGTATAACGTTAACCAAGTCCATTGAGAGGCTAATAAATCTTTAATAGATAGAGAAAGAGAAGAAAGAACGAGAGGTATTGTGTCTTAAAGATAAGTTTAGTTGGTGAGACGTAAATTCTTGTATGAAACAGTCTTCATTAACGAACTGTAATTATTCTTATAATTAGTCGTTAACAATACTAAATAGGTTAATTCAGAACTCACCTCTATTCTATACCCTATTTCAAAACTCCATATTTTGTAATAGAAATTTACAGAACTCCGACGTAGTGAACATTTTTCTAAAATATTCAGCTAAAGATTGTTTTTGATAAAATTAAGACTTTTTTGAGTAATATCGATCATACTCATAAATGGACATTCCGATTCATCAAAAGTTAGGTTTCGGAAAAAAATGAAGTTAGTTCATGATTGATTTTCCTCAAAAAAATGTTTTAAAATTTGGTAAATGTGGGATTTTTGTGGGAGTATAAAGAAAATGTTCATATATAAAATGTAGGAGTTTTAAAAAATAAATCATAAAATGTGGGAGTTTAGAAAATGATATTGGGGAAAAGAGTTAAGTGATAGAATATTAGTAAATTACTGTAAATTATTTACGTAATATTAGTTGTGATTAGTTGCTATACTTGTATTTATCTAATTTAATGGATCATGTTTATTGATTCATGAGTTAGTATAAATATACAAATTAGTATCCCCTAATTTAGGAACTAAATAACTAAAAGGCTATAATTATGCTAATTAGATAAATACAAGTATAGCAACTAATCACAACTAATATTACGTAAATAATTTACATTAATTTACTAATATTCTATCATTAAGATCGCGTGTCTCACTTTAATGCCACAACTTGTATCTCACTGCCTTAATCACGTAATGGTTCACACTTCAAATAATATAAATGGTAATTATATTTCAAAGTGATTATGTATTATAATGGGAACTGTTGGGACATGACCTAGGACGTAAAATGGAACGGAGGATTTACACTGCTTAGAGAATAAAATATTATTGAGCAATCAATCAATCATGACTCTTTCACAATGACATGGTCTCATCATAGCTCATCCAGGACATAGTCTAAAACTAAAATAAGCATCCATTTGTGTCTAATTATAGGAAACAATTATGGAGTAGGTCGTGATGCAACTCCATTTATAGATTTGGTCAATTAATATGCATTGTGTTACAAATTGTAGAATCAACCCGTTTTATACCATTAGATTATTTACCGAAAATGTTTAAGTTTAGCGGACGAGTGGTTATAATATAGATATACTCCTACTTCATAGTAGACATACATTAAGTGTCAGGTTCGCTTATCCTTCCCCATATATTATACACAAATTCTCATTTTAGACGACCATTTCCGTCTGAAGGCTTCAAACGGGCTGTATGTGACCATTTTATGGTCAAATATGACCATTTAAAAACGCTAATTTTTCTAGGTAAAAATGTGATTATTTTTAAATGATCACATATGACCATAAAATGGTCAAATTTAGCCCATCTGAAGCCTTCAGACGGAAATGGCCGTCTAAAGGGAGACCTACTCTATATTATAATATAATCCCCTTATTCATTTGACACCAAAACAATAAGTGTTTTATATATATATATATCTAAATTAACTCATGTTATAAGACGGTTTTATACAATAATTATTATCGACATTAAATGGATGAACAAGTAGACAAATAGCACACAAAGATGGCTAAGATGAGAGGTGAGTTGCCTTGAAATGGGCAAACATACACATACAATTATGTACATGGATGATACAGTGGATGTTGAATGGTCCTCAATATTATCACCAGCCCATTTCCAGCAGTACGTGAGATACCTGTGAATCTCATCAATGTCTTCTTATTATTATACGCCCACCCTACTTGAATATACTTCTCCATATAAAATATAAATTAAATTAAATATAGTTTGGGGGCGTTTAAGGCCTCGTTTAGCCATGAGCGTGCGAACCAGGTCTCTGATTATGGTCATTAAATTTACGAACATTGTTGGGTGGAATTCGATTGAAACCTTAAAATATAATACCTTTATGCATTTATATTTGGGACCTTATTTTTCTGGTGGAATATAGAATCTACATTTGGTTTAAGACGTCTTTGATATAGTTATTCGGTAGGTAAAATTAATTTGATAAATATATACTCCCTCTGTCCCGGTCATATATTGTCCTTTTCCATATTGGGGTGTCTCAATGAGTTGTTGTCCTTTTTATTTTAAGAATGAACTTAATGAATCAATTTTTTTTTTTTTTGATTCATTAAGTTCATTCTTAAAATAAAAAGGACAACAACTCATTGAGACACCCCAATATGGAAAAGGACAATATATGACCGGGACATAGGGAGTATATATTTATCAAATTAATTTTACCTACCGAATAACTATATCAAGGACGTCTTAAACCAAATGTAGATTCTATATTCCACCAGAAAAATAAGGTCCCAAATATAAATGCATAAAGGTATTATATTTTAAGGTTTCAATCGAATTCCACCCATTTTTGTTCCACTTGTCACGTAGTAATTGGTCCCTTCCCCCTTTTTTTTATCTTTGTGCCAAAATCAAATGACGATAACAATTGAGCGGGACGGAGGGAGTATATGTGTAGGCTGACATATACTGTATTGCTGTTGTATTTTTAGCCTTGAAAATAATATACTCGTTAAAATTAATGATTTTTGTATTAAAATGACCTACCAACCAAAAACGAGTAGCCAACTAGCATTATAAGCTAATATGAGTAAATATAAAATATATTACGTTGAAACTTGAAAGATGATTATATATGATTTATGCATGGAGTACTTGATTTATTTATATGATAGAAATTGTCAACTAATTAATAAATCAATTACTCTCCCTAAGACGGATTTATATTAAATCAGGCCAAATATCAACCCACTTAAGCATATAAATTATTTTTCTCCATGTATTATTGTTTTGTTTTATTCATAGTATTTGACCAGTCTTAAGCTTAAAACAGATCGACTAGTCTTAAATCTTAACTAAGAATTTGTGTAAATATAAATTAATAATGATAGTGATGCTTTGGATTTTGGTATATGCAAGGGATTAGCTCAATGAAACATTTTTGAGTTGAATACCAATATACCATTCATTTGAGTTCATATTCTAACCAATAGAACCACGTCATAATCTTAAAGCTCTCCTCGCCTATTTAAGAAGCATTTTCTATTTGATAATCCCACTCTTAGTTTAATTTCCTTTACTAATAATGTAATAATAAAGTCTAACTCGGAGAGTCGGCTAAGCATTGTGTAAACCTTTCATTACGATTGCCAAAAAAAAAAAAAAAAAAAATCTTAAAGCTCTCCCTCGTCAGTTTTATTAGCTTATTAATATACACTAAGGGTCCGTTTGGATACAATTTTAGGAGGGAAAGGGAGGGGAGGGGGAGTGAGGGGAGGTGAAGGGAGGGGAGAGAAGGGGAGGGCAAATGGAATGTGGGTGTTTGGATAACAAAAATTATGAAGGGAAATGGAAGGGGAGGAAGGAGGGAGATGAAGAATGTATGGAGGATTGAACGATGGTGGTGGTATAATTAGAGTCCAAATAATGTTTTCTTTCCAAATCTTGCCACCCTTGGAAAGATTATAATTTGTTCTATAGGAGGGAAAATAAGTCCTCTCATTTCTCTCCCTTTCCATTTCCTTTCTCCCATATTTTTTATCCAAACAAAGGAAATTAAATTCCTCCCTTTCCCTCCCCTCCCCTTCTCTCCAATTTCTTCAATCCAAACGGACCCTAAAGGTTTGGTAAACTAATGACGAACTAGGCCTAACATGGTTACTTTGAGGAAAACACACTAAGCTAGGACTAGCTAATCTTTCTCTCTTCACAAATTCTTATTTCAGACCGCCATATCCGTCTGAAATGATCAGACGGATACCATTTCCTCTCACAAAAAACCCATTTAGGGTGTGAGTGGGAAAGCACATGGGGGTGTCCCACCATCCATGTGTTTCTCACTTGTAAGAGGTCTTATTACGATCTGAAATAAGGCGATCTTAAGCAAGACTACGGACTGCTCTCTCTTTGTGTTGTCCCTTTTCCTAATGTCATTATCTAACTTCTAACCACCATTTTCTCCGTTTGTCTTCTGTATGTTGGCCTATATCGTCTCTCCAAAGTTTTTATGATAAGTTATGTACTATAGTAATTACTCGTATTTTTTTTGACAACAATGAAATTGATGGGGCATATTCTGCACCGCTGACCAAGTCAACATATTGAACGAGGTCAAAGATATCCACAGCAAGCCAATGACTTAGACATCCCGATCGATGCGACCTTTCTACTGCCACACTGGTCTCGGCATGGCAACCTACAAATGGGCACATACCCGCGTACTCATATCCAAGAACCCCGGCATGGAGTCAACCAGGCTCGTAGGCCGCCATAGGTCCCTCGGCCGAGGGTAGATCAGTCTTTCCACCTGCTGGGCCACTTGGCCCACTTGGCCACTACGTGACAAAAGGTGAAAGTCTAAAAATACTCCTCAATCCTCATTGAGGAAGGGATCCAGAATCTAACCTAAGAACCCCTTAAATTGGTATTATCTCTCTCATCTCTCTACAATACACGTCATCAAGCAACATACTACTTAATCACAATAAGTTCACTGACTTGAGCGTCGGAGTGAGTACGCTTGGCACCAAGCCAAGCCCTCAGTTTGCTCGTTGTTGCAGGAGAAAGCCGAGGAGAGCAATCAAGGCTAGAAGAGGCATTATTCGACAAAGCTAGCGTGGTAAACAAACCTGCTTCGGAATTCATACCCGGAACAGAAATATTATTAAGAGTTTTTCTAAAATGTGCCTTAAGGATTTATACTTAAAGTAGGAATTATACATAGACATGCGAGAATGTCTCCGTAACCTAATACTCGTTACTCGTAGCATGTTTTAAGCTTGCAATTGAGCGTAATTTATATAATCTTATAAGGTTGTTCAATTTGTTAGTGAAATGGTGATTTTTTGTTGTCGATCAAGAGTATCTCCTAGCGACATCTGAGGCAATAAAATGGTCTATAATGGACATTGGAATAATGATCGTTATCACTTCACAAGAATCACAACCATTTTTCCTGCGTAGCTTAGGCAAACTATCCATAGATCGTCATGTCCATTGAATTAGGTCGGACAATCAAGACATTTTCAAAAATTGACCAAACCTCGGCCCGCTAACTCGTTCTGGACTTGCTTATTCACTTTTCCGTGGGCCATATTCGTGCCCAACAACCCAACCATAAAATTGGCCGTAGGGGTGAGCAAATTTAGGTCCGGACTGGAAAAATGGATCGGACCGGACCGGACCAAACCCGGACCGAATTATATTGGTCCGGTCCTTGGTTCTCATTTTTTCAAGTTTCGGTCTTCGGTTCGGTCTGGTCCAAGACCGGTTAATTTAGGTCCGAACCGAATGGACCAAATTTCATGTTTTTTAAGATTAATCACTAAAATGTCATGAATCAAATTAACGTTTTATCTTCAAAGACATTTCAAATTAGTATTGTCAATGATTTTCGTAAAAAGAGCCGTCTAATTATTTAAATGTAATTTTTTTAGCGGAATTAAAATCTAATTATCGTATACGAAAAAGTGAAAAAACTAGTTTAGGTCCATTTCGGTCCAAGACCGGACCGAACCAAATATTTAGGGTTTGGTCCGGTCCAAGACCGAAAGTTTTAGGCCCGGTCTTCGGTCTACTAAATTTTTACTTTCGGTCTTCTGTCCGGGTCCGGTTTGATCCGGTCTTAGACCAATGCTCAGCCCTAATTGGCCGTGTTACATTTGAGTACAGCTCAACATAGGAGTTTGGTGCTCCAAATTGGGCTCAGCCCGAAGAACTAGACCTATATATTGGGCTGAACCAATAATAGTTGGACTTGGGAGTATTTTATCATCCAGGAAAACGAACATTGGGGTCATTGGACTGACCCAGGTGGAATGGGCCTCAAATCTTTCATGAGATGGGTCTTAGACTCTTAATTTAGCATAGTGGTGGATTTGATGTACTACAGTGACGTAGCCAGAAAAATTTAATGTATCGACTCCTATATTATAAATTTATTAATTATTTATTAAAATTTGTGGGGCAATATATAAGAAAAACGCAAAAAATAAAAAATCATTTATACCAATTTCGAAAATGAAAGTGCAAGACGAAGTGATTAACCTATTACTAATAACATAGTCTATTAAAATACAAATAGTTAAATAACGAGCAATTTATTTTGATAACAAAACATCATATACCTGCATATAATTAATTAAATGTGTATTTTTCTATTAATGAATAAGAGTATTGATTGGTTGTCAACCACCATCTTAATGTTTTGCATGAGATGATTTTCTCACATTATAGCAGAGACAGCGTGTCTAAAAGTTCACACGTTCAAATCTTAGGAGTCTCCAAAAATCTCTGAAGTGGTATTTAAGCCCATAGTATGTATGAGTGGACTTGTACATTGTCCACCTTCTAAGCCTAATGGATATACGAGTGAGGGAAGTCCTATGTTAGCCGATCATTAATTAAGCATCAACCCGTGAATAAGCATTATTTGGGTCCGCTTCACAAATAAGACGATTTTATACGATCTTTAGAAATAAAAACGTGCATTTGTGCAACTTTTATACATACAGTCTCCTAGTTAATGGAACATGATTAACACAAAAATACTCTAGTGGCTTAAACCATATCCTACAAGTTGTTTTGGGTTAGATTAACAGTACAAGTGAAAAGAATGTGGAAACATAGAACGACAAATGTACCTGATAAAGCACATTATAGGCCATTTTTTGCCTAATCCTCCAAGTGATAGCAAAAAAACATAACACAACCTTCAAATGCTAATGCTTACTAAAAGTTGATAACAATAATAGAATAGCATTCATGAGAGTTTTCGAAATCATAGAAATTCTTAATTATCACACAAATGTTATCAAAAACGAATCCAAAGCTCAACTATATAAACACTACCTATTTTGTACACTTATAACCCAATGGCGGATTGACGAAGTCAGGAATTTAATTTAACGGGGCAAATTCAACAGGGACGAACAAGTTGTATCATAAAGTAAACTTGGAAAGAGTTTAAAAATTCTTAACTAAATCCTTCGAAATTTCTATTGTCAACAGGGCGAGCACCTCGACTAGCCCTTCCCTAGCTCCGCCACTACTTATAACCTATAGTAGTAGTATGATTTTTATTTTTGAAAATTATTGGAGCACTGCATTTCTTTTACAAATTGATACTCCCTCCATTCAACTCCACTTTACATGTATTCCATTTCCGTCCATTCAACTCCACTTTACAGGTTCCTTATTTGGCTAAAAAAATGACAATTCTATCCTTATTGAAAATCTTTATTTACAAAAAATGTCACCCAAACCCCACACTAACCCACCATAAAACCCCACCTTTATGTTTTTTTTAATATTTTTAACCTCTTCTTTCTCTTTCCCCATGTACTTTTAATACTTTTTTTAATCCACTTTTTAATATCCGTGTAAAAACCAAAGTTGTAAAGTGGAGTTAAATGGAGGGAGTACTACCTAAAATGCAAATTAAATGCCTTTTAGAGTAATCTCCGTCTAATTTGTACATTGGGTCGTGTATGTTGTGAACTAGAACGGTATTGTACAAAACGTATATAAACTAAACCAGTTTGTACATTAAATGTCATATTAGGCAGTCATTTTCAAAAAGAAATACTCCATATAAAGTTTACCACTTTTTAAAAATTTCAGCCTTATAATTTTTTTTTTTTTGAAATTTACAGCCATAATAGCACTTCTAATCAGAAATTACAACCAAAAGTTTTACTCCGGTGGAAAATTGAGACAAATTTGAATTTTTGTGACTCAAGTACATTTTTTAGGACGAAAATACCCTTACCTTCAACTTATAACAATTAACAACCCCTTATGTTCATCCTCTTCATCAGAATTCACAACTCCATCTTTTCTCTAATTCATTTCTTCTTCACCGATATTAACTAATCTAATTCGTCTTTTTTATTCACATTCCACCCTAATCAATTTAATTGAATTGTAATTCTATTATGTCCATTTTCTTTTAAAATTAATTGGTGTTCTTCATCATCATAATTCCCCAAACTGAAAATAGATAGAGTTTTTCAATTTTCTTAATATGTGTTTAATTTTCTTAATATGTGTTCAACTTGCTCTCTTCATTTGTTTCTTACCCTTTCTAGCACACCAACAAAATTAGTTCCTACAATGATTGTCATCGTATTACTGTTCTACAAATTGAAAATAATTAGGGTTCTTCAATTTTGGGCAAAATTCGAGAGAGTAGTGTGAAGCAAGATGAGGGATTTAGGGTTGAATGAGTGGTAAAGTGAAATGAACGGGGTAAATAGGCAAACAAATACACAAGGGTATTTCGGTCACTTTTTAACAAAATTTACCGAAAACGTCATCATGGTATAATTTTCAAAGAAAAGTGATATTATGACTGTAATTTTCAAAAACAAAAATTATAAGGCTTAATTTTCAAAACACAAAAATTATAAGGGTGTAATCAACAAATTTCTCTAAATTTTATTTAAAATTTAGTTTATGATATGCCTTTTAAATATAACTAATTAATCACCGGAATTGTACCTCTTAATATTAAAAATTACTCTGTAGATTGTCTTATATACACCAGAGTCGACAGAGGGAATGAGTCTGTCTTACAACGTTAGATGACTCTTTTATTGGTTAAACACGTATTTACTACGACTAATAAAGGAGTATTTTTTTTTTGAAAGAATAAATCCTATAAATCGACTGCCTCATTTTTATTTTGTTTCCAAATAATTATTAATAAACCAATCAAAAGCATGTAGTATGGGGCCAAATATTCACTTGAAATAAAAAGAGTGAATACGAAGGATGACGTAAAAATGATTAATGGGGGCAAAATGTGGGACTAATCCATCAAGTTTTGTTTGATTATGTGTCCTACCTAAGTTTCACTACGTCCTAATAACTTTTCCATGTCCCTTGGCTTGGCTTAGTGTCTAAGTTATTTTTTATTAGTGCAAGGCTCGCATTATTAGCTTTCAACTAAAGTGCTAACTCTAAGATTCTATTGGATTTTTTATTATATATTTTTTTTTCCTCGAAAAAGTTGGTAAAATAATGCCCTTTTTAATTTTATTAAAGCATTATTTTTGTCAATTGATAGGTCTAATGAAGTTTTGTATGCCTATTTGCATGTAAATTTAATTATTTGTTCAATTGTTTGTGTTATTCAAATGTGTACTTTCTAATTATGAACCGAAGAAACGAGCTTGAAATATTATATGAGGAGTACTACATTAGTTGGTGTCGCAGAAATAGTCTGCTAAAAAGTATTAACCTATAAACTGATCCTGATTTACCTACATGAGAAAATAGACTTACCTACATAAGAAAATACTTCATTACGATATGAAAAGAGATTTCAACAATAATAAAAATGCAGTTAATTAATTTGAATTTTGCCGGAAACTATAATCAGTGACGGAGTCAGAATTTACAGTTAAAGGGGGTGAAAATTTTTAAATGGGCGAATGCAACACTTCATAAAGCAGACTCGAAAGCACAAAAAAAAAAAAAAAAAAAAAAAAAGCAGACTCGAAAAAAAATTCAAAAATATAACTAAATTTTTTGAAATTTTCATTCTTTTAGCATGATCAGCATTCTTACTAGCCCCTTGCTCCACAATTGATTGGAACTCTAGTAAGAAGATTAGAGTGAGATGAGTGGTAATGAATTTGTTGCTTGAAATTGACCCAACATAATTAAAGAAAAAAGATTGGTCTAAAGATTGGGAAAAAGGAATTGGTAATAGGTAATCACAAAATCTTATTGTAGACGGTACTTATCCGTCACTTTGGAGTGACGGATACCATTTCCTCTCACAAATGACCCAAATAGAGGAGAGAGGGAAGCACATGGGGGTGCCCCCACCTTATCCCCTATCGTTTTTGTGAGTGACATTACCCGTCACTTGCTCTGACCTGTCTTCAGCAAGACTAACTGATAGTAGGTAATAATGTGATAGGAAAGGCTAAAAGTTTAAAATTATTGGAGGGGTCCAAAACTCGAGTAACCTGACCATAAATTTGCATGCATGGCTCAATGAAATGAACCCAACACATCGTTCTCTTTCCGCTCTATATGTATTAGACTTGTTGGCACATAATGTTCATATTATTAATATTATACGTACGAAGTATATAATCTAACTTAGATTACATTACATATTTGTATATAATGGATATTGTTGACCTACTAATAATCAGTCTGATTTTCACTTTTGATAGAATGACAAATGTAGTGTAACTTTATATAATTATATTGTAAATTGAATTAGATGGTCGGTTGGTTGTCCAAAGGGAAGAGTTTAAGAATTAAGATTTATTTAAATTATCCCGATAACAGGTTGTTGTCTGTTGAACATACCTAAATCACATGAACTATAAACTTTTAGTAATTTGGTAATCGTATATTTTAATAAGCCGTTTACCGAACTCTTGAATGTAAATACGGAGTAAGAATTTCTGGTGAATTACACATTTTTATTTTCAATCAAGTAACATTTGTGAATTCATGTGACGACTTTCATAAAAGCCCTTACTAAGCATCGCAAAATTCTAACTCCAAAATTAGACTAGAAAATATATTTTTTATGTTAATCTGTTGTCCATCAATCCATCATCAACAACAGTGCATAGACAACTAGACGTGATTATTAGACATCAATTATAATGAGCTGTTATGCTTCTGCTTAGCATCATAGACTCATAACCAAATTATATTCCATTTTATGGATAGACAGATTCATTAACGACTTAGAATCTTAAAAAAAAATTATTAGAAGAGATAAGTGACATGTCAAAATCACAGAAAAACAGAAACGAGAGAAAGTGATGAAAGGTATCAATTTCCTGGACTCCAAAGACCACATATATAACAACGATGGAAATGAAAAGGACAATCTTGAAAAAGATTTAAATTAATTAATAGCATAAAACCTAAAATATTCTACTTTAGAGAATAATTTTGTGAGTGTATTCTTTCCGCTATAAAATGACTGCCTTAAATTACTTGTATATTGTATTATACTTAAAAAGAAAACTTGATTTTTTATTAGTTTAGTTATGCTAATGTTTTCCACTAACTATGTCAAACCGATAAGATTTAGAAGGCGAGAGTACTTTTCTCATAAATTGTAATGCATTGAGTTGTTGTTCTTAGTATAAATACGTGAATGTCTTATACAGAGTATATGATACTACATATAATAGAGAATCATATACGAGTATCTACCTAAAAAGAAACCCTATTTATACTATCTACTAAAATTTTCTAATATCTACTTTCTCCATCTCAATCATTTGTTTACGTTTAATTAAAATACCTCTCACAAAGGATATAAAAGATACATACAAATGAGTGTGACAAATGGAGCATTTCCTAAATAGTATTTTATCTTAGAACTCGATAAAGAAGTGGCGGATCTTGAAAAAAAGTAAGTAGGATGAAGATCTATGAATACTTTTGCTCAACTACCGAAGCAGGGGGTGAAAATAGAAAAGCAGAAATAGGTGAGAAGTCAATGATATTTCACTGGATTATTCCAACAATATGGAATACTCGCATGTGTGTTTATATTCCAACATCATTGGCTAATGACTGAGTAGTAGAAGATGATAAAAAAGATTGATGTAAAATCATTTTACATTATTCTACTTAAAAATCATCATTCGTTCAAAACAATCATGTATACATGAGTTTTGGGGCTCCGGATGTGCGTTGTCCTTGTTGAGGTTTGATGGATGATGAATCGTGCCTTCTCCTGGGGAATCTCTTACACATTGAACAAACAAGGCCTCAAGGGTTTTGAGGGAATGAACCTGGCCTATTCGATGCCTAAGTCACTTGCGAGCACAACACAAAGATTACCTGAGGTCTCAATTGAGATGGGAGTCTCGGTCTCTCTAGATAGATAATGCGTATCCTCATTCGTAGTTGTCTGACCTATGTAACAGTTGTCCTCCCAAAAGTGGCCACGTATGTACCTTCTTCCTTCTTTGGAGCTCTCTTGAATTTGTGGGTCTGAATAGAACGAATGTGCCATACCAATTATAATTGTATTATTATACTCCCTCCAATTCACTGTTTTCTTCCCTATTTCCTTAAACGGATTATTCAGGTTTTCTTCCCCTTTCTTATTTTGGAAACTTTTTACTCTTATTTTATTCATTCATTTCTCCATTATCAAACCCCACCTAACTTTTACTCTTATTTTATTCATCCCTCTCTCCTCTCACTATACCCCACATAACTCACAATTCCTTATTTAATTCTCAATTATTCATTCCTCTTTCCAATCTACAAACCCCACCATCTTTCTTTATTCATTTTTTAACTCCCTCCTTAATTCTTGTGCCCCAAAACAAAGGGAAGAAAACACTGAATTGGAGGGAGTATTTATTATTGACGATGATTATAAATGATGCTATTAGAAATAAAATGGGATTCTATACTTTTTTCTTATAAATATTTTTCTCAAACTTCTCTTTCAAGTTGCTTTAATTTATTTCAGACTGAATATTGAAAATGCCTTAAAAAGCTTAAAATCTTTTGTTAAAACGACCTTCTCATAATAAAATCAGCTAATCAAGTCTCATTATAATAATTAAGATAACATATAATAACCGTCATGTGCAAATGTGCAATCATTTTATAAGAGAATTATTGCATATAATAATTAGGATTATTGGAAAAAAAAAATGCTACCAAAATTGCAACTTTAAATTACATTGTCATATACGTGGCCGTATTGAATTCTCGACACATGGATCACTTTGATAGGGGAGACTAGGAGAGTACAAAACTCGTTGAAAAATCACATATTCTTTGAAAAAGCTTAATTTGCAGTCCTTATGTACCATCAGATAATTGGTGATCCAATCGAAATGAAAATATTTCCAGATTTTGTGAAGAGCTGGGAATGACAGAAAGTTTATGTTAGAAACAGCCTTTTGCTATAAAAGCCCTAAGATGATGATCATCATGCATCACATAATGTAAAGCAACTTCCTTTGTTAGGATCGAGTATCTTACCTTTTTCTCCTTTTAGATCTCCCTCACGTACAGTACAACCTTTCGTCATATCACTACTTGTCTCTCTATTTTTTCCATGTACATGTACTTAATTTTGAGGCCCTGAACATAGGCAAGGCATAATATCATTCTAAAATTATTAATCTCGCTTGTTTTTGCAAGACAGTGGATAGTAACATACCCAAAAACTTGCCTAGTAATGTTGTGGCAGTAACAAAAACCCGATTTGTAAATATCGTCGACGTTTTAGTAAATATCGTCGACGTTTTCATTCCAAAAAACGATAATGCCTTTGCATAATTACACTATTTTCTCTCTCTAAACAATTTTCTCTCAAATTCTACTAAAAACCAACTACATTTCGATCTCTCATTGCATTAAACCAATTAAAAGATGTTAGAAATTAACGCACATCGACTAGAAAACTTAAATAAATTTAAAAAATCGGCAAATAAACGTATTAAACACGTTTTTTTTTAAAAAATGAACTAGTTCATGGACTAAATGTTGAGATTCAACAATCGACCATGGACCAAACGTGGGAAATCAACGTTGGCCGTGATCCAAACGTTGGAATCCCACGTTTGGCCATGGAGTTTTTTTTTTTTTTTCCAAATTTATTTTAAAAAAAAAAAAAAAAAATTCTCTGCGGCCAAACGTGGGATTCCAACGTTTGGACCGCGGCAAACGTTAATTTCCCACGTTTGGACCACGACAAACGTTGCTTTCCAACGTTTGGTCCATAATTACCAACGTTAGATCTCAAAGTTTGGTCCACGGTTCATTTTGGGGGTACAAATTTGATTTTACGAGAAAAATTCGAATGTTTATTATTACTAAATCAATACGTGATGTAAATCAATTATCGAATAGATTTAGCGGTGCGGAAAAAAAAATTAACCAAATAATGAAGCGATTAAGTTGTTTAAGTACCGGTGATTCGAGATCTGTCGTGTTGTTAATTGTTTTTTTTTTTAATTTAGTTGAAGTTGAGAGGAAATTTTTTAGAGAGAGAAAGTGTTGGATGACTGGAAGGGCAGTTATCGTTTTTTTTTTTAAAAACGTCGTCGATATTTACTAAAACGTCGTCGATATAAATCAACCCCCAACAAAAAGAATAGTGGCATTATCAATCCCCTAAACATTTGTTTGATGGAAAAAAAAGTGTGTGTGTTTGTCATATCCATATTAGTGATTTGTATAATAGTCACCGCAAGTATAGTCGGGTTCTCAAGAAATCGTAATAGACTCGAGTTTCTTATAATATGGATTCAGAGATTTTGAGTACACGTTTGTATAATCAAATTATCAAGTATATGAGTTCTCCGTATGTTATAAGGGATTGAAGTTTGGATAGAAAAATGGACTAAGGTCGGTTTTGTGCTCTTTACGAAGGCTTCAGTGGTCAGGGATGGTTGAACTGACTGTGCTTGGTCAGTTTTTGAGCGGAGTTGCACAGGTTGTATTGACAACAGTCGAGATGTTTGCCCCACTTGACTTATATTTTCATAGGTTGATTTAATTCATCATACCTGACAGGCTAATCGCACACCTAATCAAAGATAACCAACATGCCTAAACTAATGCAGTAAAAGAAGTCGGGATCGTATCCACAGGGAGACTAAAATGTTCTATTTGCTAATATAAAGTCCGTCTAAGTAACAATTCTAGGGTTGGTTTGTTTTGTTGCTAAAATACAAGTAGTGAAGGAAAGAGAAATAAAGATTAGAAAACAAGTTCAAATAATGAAAGAGAAGGCTAGGACATCGGGTCGCCATCAAAATGCAACGGTCAAGTCTAGGGTCAAAGATCAGTCATAAAACGGTTTGTAGGGTAGTGAAAAGGTCTTCTCATAACGCTATTCGCCTTAGAATGCTTCTAACGGACTCTCGCAACTTATTAGGGCATTCTATTGTTTGCAGCAGGTCTAACTCTCACGAGGCTTTCGATCTTAAGTCGGAGTTTTACCAGTTTAATTAATCAATTATGTGCATTAATCAACTAATCACTATTAACTGCTACAATTGACAACACAGATTCATATTTAGGCCGCCAGCACAAATTCTTGTTTACAACCGTTGTAAACAAGAATAATTTACAACGAAGGTATAAATCCATCTCAACTAACGCTTTTTTGGGGATGATAGGGTGATACATCCTTTCGTTATGATTTACAACGGTTATAAGCAAGACCAATTGTTATGTCAGATCTAATAACCTAATTAAGACCGTCTTATTACCATGGTCCATGGCTCCCCTAAATCCTAGCAAAGAATTTAGCTACACATACTGAAATTAACAATAACAATAATAGCGATGATAATGATGATGATAAGAGAGGGGCAATACCATTTAGGTACTTGGGGGTTAATATTTTCCCAAAAAGATTGAGTGTTGATGATAAGAGAATTCATAGTTATAGGATGATAAGAAAGATTAAGCATAGACAAGAAGCAATAAAGAAATAAAACTGTAAATAATAAGGAGAATTAAGGAGAAACTAGAAAGATTAAATCAATTACCAAAGATCCAAGGTGTAATAGAGAGGAAGAGAGATTACCAATTCTAGATCTAAAAAGTAGAGTAATCTCTTACGTCGGAGAAGTTTTTACAGTAGAAAAGGAGATAACCTAATTAAATGAGAATACCAATCTTTTATATCGAGTAAAATAAGAATAAAAATAAGTAGCAAATGGGCCTAAACCACGATTTAAAACCGTCTAAAAACTAGCATTAGTCGATCAACCAAGTAATCCAGTCGATCTACTAAAGAAAGCTGTCGAGATGAACTTAGTCGATCGACCAAAAAGACCAGTCGATCGACTATTTGTCGTTGCGCATTTCCTGGAACGCGCACTGAACTTCAAATGACCGCCATTTCTTCGTCACTTGGGCAAATAGAGCATTTTCGGTGGCGTTGGAAAGCTAACAGGATAAGCTTTCACCTCCAATTTGAAACACTTGATTGTCATTTGTATAACTCGGGTTATGGCTCTTCAAAATAGGCACTATTAATGTGAGGTCCTTCTTTTGCTCGATAAGCTTCCTTACTTCACTAAGGTTTCCAAAAAGGATGATTTCCAAGCTCATTTAATACCAAGGCCGGGATTGCAAGCTTTAGTTATGGGTTTTAGCTTGTTTGCACATATTCGTGCCTATAACCTGTGTAAAACACAACACGACCCAAAGTAGCCAAAACAAGGGAGAATAGTAGATAACGCTACTCAATAATGCATAGAAATGCGTGCAAAAAGATGGAATAAATGCATATAAAAGACACGCATCAATATCCAGGACATTACCATGGACTCTGATAACATTTTAAATCATGCAAGAAATCTGAATCACACCTAAAGGGAGGAGTCAGAGTCCGCTGACCCCTATAGCTACTAAAATGATTAAACTGATCTCCCCTCTTTTATCTAGAGGGTGGTTGTGGACGTGGGCCACGGGGGCGCTTGGGAACAAGTGTTTGCATTTGTGGAGTCGCCACCAATTTATTGTGGAAAATTGGAAACCGTTCGAATACATCGTGCAATGTCAAGACACAAAGTAGTGTCATGAACACCAAGAACTCGTTACCCTTAGCATTCTATGTCTAGAATGACTCTCGTGGATGCCAATGAACACGGATGTTCACAAAGATCTGGAGTAAAGGGTGAGGGTACATATTAGGAAGCTCTTTTGATCGAACACCTAATCCCACCCGCCTCGATAGCGGCCTCTACTAATGATTAGGGAAAATTGTCCATACACGATATATTGTCGATTTATATGCATGCAATGCAACATTCATTAGATTAATCCTAGCATGTGAGAATTAACTAAGTCGGTGAACAAATAATTAGCACACAAATTGGGGTCAAAGTGAATGTTAGATTAATTACATGTGAATGCCAAGTAAATAAATCATACATAATAAATACGAATACGAAATAAAGAAATAAATTACAATTGATAAACTTGAATTTACATCATAAACATGCCAAAAATAGTTTTAGAAATAAAATAAAAGAATAAATGAAAATTGGAAAAAAGAAGGAAATTGGAAATTGATTTAAATTAGGAAAATTGGAAAATAAGGAAATTTGAAGAAAAAGAAAATTTGGAAAATAATGAAAATATGAAAATTTGGAAATTTGGAAAATAAGGAAAATAAGCAAATTATGGAAATTATGGTGAATAAGGAAAATATGGAAAATATGGTGATAATAAGAATAATGGTTAATTAAAATCCTAACTAGAAACCCTACGTCAAAACGAGAAGAGTTCAGAGGCAGAAACCACCTCAGAACAGGCGCAACATCTGCTGCATCCTCTGGAAGAGGCGCAGCACTTCCTGCGTCGTTCTTGAGTTGGGTTCTAACTGTGAAAGTCATACTCGCGTTTTTTTAATGTTCGTTGGTTAATTTACATTGATTTATTGATTGGTAACTCGAGTAGAAGTGATTAATTGATTTACATGCATCTGGGATCGTCATGAAGTGAAAGAAAACAATTTAAAACGAATTATTATAAGTTAGATATTATTTACGATGTTGGAATTGATTTATTTACAAACTTGAAGTTAATGGTGGAAACAAAGGATTACGAATTGATGAAGAAAACAGATTTAAAACATGTATCAAAGACGAAATCAAGGGACTTGATATGAACGAATCGAGTCTCTAAAATCCGAGTTTGAATTTGTGACGAAAACCCACAAATATTAATTATAAGGGATTTAAGTCGAAAATTATTGAAGAGGATTCATAAAAACTAACTTGAAAATTATTAGGTGAAATAAGGGAAAGAACGAAGAAAGAAAAATAAATAAAAGAAAAGACGAAAGGAACAAAAACCCGAGGAAGAAGAAGAAGTGCATCAACTGAAAGCAGCCCCTGAAAGAGGCGCAGCAGATGCTGCGCCCTTTCCAGAAGGCGCGTCGGTTGATGCGATTTTTCCCCACGTCAGATCTGTGTTACTTCCGTTAAAAGGGTTTTTAAAAAAAGGTGATTTTAAAAGACGGTTTCGAGCATGCTTATGACATAAATTCTTACATTAATTATAATACAGAAAATAAAGACATTAAATAAAATTGGGATTTTACACCCTCAGACTTACATGTTAGCGTCGCGAGATTTAACTAAATCGGTTTTTAGTGGTAACTCGACTCGATCTATAATGCAAATATGAAAGTGCCCTTGAAAAAGGATTTAAAAGCAAATTGAATTGATTAACTGATTATGGTGTAGTGGAGTTGGTCAAATTGGTCGGTCATGCAAAACGAGGCTGGTACTCAGAAGGATCCGTGTTTACGTGGTCGAAAGTTCAAGCACGTAGGCGCCAATAAGCAAGAGCGTGGACTTAGAATGCAAAGGGAGAAGAGAAGGGCGGACACTCGCGTGAGAAATATGTGAGACCGAAGGTCTCTATTTATACTAATCACAGAATTAGGGTTTAGGAAAGGAGAGAAAGATCCGGAAACAACCGACTTAGGTTAAACACGGAAACTTGGACAAAAAGAAAACCTTGAGGAAAAGGCGCAGCAAGTGCTGCGTCCCTTGGAAGAGGCGCAGCACTTGCTGCGTCCTTTCCTCAGCGGGTTCCTCCTGCGCAAGAAAGCGCGTTTGACAGCCTGTCGTATTTTAGGCATAACTTTCTCTACAAGACTCGGAATAAAGTGATTTCGGTGGAGTTGGAAAGCTAAGAAAGATATCTAGAACTTTTTGTGAAATAGGCCTAACCCAAAAAAGTCGTTATCACTTTGTAAAACGGGCCTAAAGTTCGGGTTGTCATTTTAACTAAATGAAATGCACATTTTGTAATGTAAACTTTTAGTTTAGTCTAATGAAGTGACATGAGACTCAAAATGAGATATAATATCAACATTTTATGACTTCCTAACTTAGGTAGACAAACACATTGCTTTTGACTCGGGATTTGACGGTTTTAGGAAATGAAGACGGTTTTTGACCCGGACTCCAAATAAACTCTAATTACTGCCAAAACGACCGTAATGACACCTAGATGACGACCATGAGGTAGACACAAGTGTTTGAGTTACCTTTTATTAACCGATTTACGAAACGTCATAAAATCGCGACATATGCTAAACATGCAGCCCAATCATCACTGAGTGTTTGGCGGGAGGTGCAGATTTGAGGTATCTACAGAGCCCCCACTTTGACTGAGGCTTGGACAAGGCGAAAGTCAAAGTATAGCCCTCAAGTCAATCGAAGATTACAACGTGACGACTATGGCAACACGAGGCGGTTCAAGGGGTCTGAACCAAGGACTTGTCGTCGGGAACATTTTAGAGTCTGTCGACTATTGGGGAGGGTCGTTTAAAGTCCATTAGACTACGTAAGGAGCTCGCCAGCCATAAGAAGAGACCATACCTGAGACTTCTTCCTCGAGACGTTTCCGGAGGTGAGTAGGAGCTAAGGTTAAGCATAGGAGCTAAGGGTAAGCGTACGAGCTAAGGGTAAGACCTAAAATATATATAAGGATTGTGCTAGGGTGTGGGACCCTAAAGGAAGACATCGACGGGAAGGAGGTCAAATATAAGTTCAATTTAAGGGGTAACCAAGGTTTGAGTGTAGGAACTCTAAGGGATACGATCCTAAAGGGTATAAGGTGATCCTAAAGGAATATGATCCTAAAAGGAAATGGTGATCTTAAAGGAATATGATCCTAAAAGGAAAAGATATCCTAAAGGAATATGATCCTAAAAGGAAAAGGTGATCCTAAAGGAATATGATCCTAAAGGGTATAAGTATATGAAATCTAGGGAGTTTGGGAACCTAAAGAGCTAGGTGTATGAACATGGGTATATGAACCTAAAAGGACGGCTGGTATAGGAACTTAAAGGCTTATGAACCTAAGAGGAATTGGGATCCTAGGGTTAAGTTTAGGAACTTACTGGGTTACTAATTCTTGTTTTAAAGGCTTTCTGAGGTATAAGAACTCCAAAAGAATTTATGGGTTTATGAACCCAAGGACGTTCGTGTGAGAGCTTAAAGGCTTATGAACCTAAGAGAAGCCATTTTGGGATCTAAGAATCTACGGGTATGAATCCTAACTTTGGGTTTACGAACCTAAGGAAGGAGGCTTTGGCTTGGGAACTTCTGGAGTCAAGGGTAGCAGGACGTAAGCGGGAACTGCTGGGGAAGCTGCTTGGATCGTCTTCAAAAAAACTTCGATAAGTCTTGGGGTTGATGTTGATCTCCAAGTATTGAGAGGGATGATTGTCTGTCCGTGTACTCTCGTTGGGGGAACATAATCGGGAACTGATCTTCATATCTTGAGAGGGGCGATTGGCTGTCCGTGTACTCTCGCTGGGGGAACATAATCGGGAACTGATCTCCATGTCTCGAGAGGGGCGATTGGCTGTCCGTGTACTCTCTCTGGGGGAACATAATCGGGAACTGATCTCCATGTCTCGAGAGGGGCGATTGGCTGTCCGTGTACTCTTGCTGGGGGAACATAATCGGGAACTGATCTCCATGTCTCGAGAGGGGCGATTGGCTGTCTGTGTACTCTCGCTGGGGGAACATAATAGAGGTGTGTCGAAACACCTGTCAAAGAATATTTGCTCATTGTGGCAAGCGAGGTCTTGATAAAGTACTGCTTCTGATACTTACCTGCATTGTTAGTAGCCACACAAGAATGCAGTCTAATATATGCACGTAAGTGATTATTACATGGACCTCGAATGAGGAAACACATAGGTTTTGCAAAAGTCGTTTCTTTTTAAAAGTCGTTTAAAACTTGTTCAAAGAAATTTGTCGTTTGTAATGCGTTATGCATATTCAATGGGCTTTAGACATAGGACTTGACATGACATTGACTCACTAGGACGCAAAATGTGGACTGACACAACACTGACTTAGATTTGACGCGACACAGGGGATAACCTTGACAGGTTTTGCCTAAGTATGCGCAACCCCTAGCCAAGTGTGGGTGACAATGCCTATCAGTTCCAAAGGTAGAATAATTGAGAGAATGATGAAGGCATATAAAGGCAAGGCATGAGCCATAGACCATCTGTCTACTAGGACTTCTTTCACCACTGTTTGTTGTAAAAGAGAGCCCTCTTGAGGCACGATAACTTGAAGAATCGATCTAAGACCTTTGTCATTGTCCGGACAGAGTACTAGCTAGACTTAAAGGAATAAAGGAAGGGTGGTATCCTGGAAGAGAAGCCCCCAGGATGAGAAGATGACTCTAGAATTTGGTAAAAAAGAGACTGGGCGACAATAAGAAGCCTCCAGTATAGAGGTGTTGGTTGTGGAAGGGATGTAAATTGAGGTTGGAAGGTTGAGATGGAAAATTGAGGTTGAAAGTTGGGAGTGGGGATGGTTGTGTCCTTGAGGACTGCCTACGTATTCACGTGAAGTGAAATCAAACCAGATCGTAATTCTGAGGTTTGGTTAATTTTGTTTGGGTGTTGTGGTTGTATCCTTCTTGTGTAAGAAAGGACTGCCTACGTATCCACCTGAAAAGGTGAAATCAAACCATGCTCCTAGTTCAGGTGTGTGCCTAAGCTTATGTTGCCAGGACCTTAAAGTGCATGGGTCACAAGTGTAATATTCCTTTGGTGTCTCGAAGAATCGATTTGAGATAACTCCCTCTGATCATAGACAAGAGGTATAATAAAGTTTGTAAAAATTTCCTTGTCATGTGAGCACACTTGAAAGTGGACCCTAAGGATGAAATGGGTATGTCCCGTTCTAGGTAACAAAGTATTCGAAGACTCCGTGTCTGGGTCAAGGTGAAACTAGATTGGATACTTGGAATGTGGAGCTCGGTAATAAGAGGCTTTGATGAACAAATCTCTGGAGCTTGATTTTGTGGAGTTAAGGCTTAATGGGGTTATGTCTTGTAATGTGGCTTGGAAATGAAGTCTCTTGGCTTGATGTAGCATGAGCACATAAAGGTGGGTTAATTGATGCGGGTTCAAGTTTCCATATCTTGGCTCTAAAGGATGGGTATATTTGACGAGCTTGAGAGGATTCTCAAAATTCCTAACTATCTCCTTGTAAAGGTCTCGAGAAGGACTTAGAGTGTGTGTTGTGTGAAAGGCTAAGTGGGTGCTAGCTGACCATCTTCACTGATGTCTTGATTCTATATAGACTTCAGCATTATTCCGTTTATCATTTGATTTCAAGCTTGTTCTTGATTCAAACTCGGATTCTTGGTCTAGAATATATCTCGGATTTTTGCTCAGATTATTGATTCGGTTTTGAAGACAACTTTGACTTTGGATATTGACTTGCTTGATTGGACCTTGTTCTTTTGACTCTTTTGTCTTGGATTACGGGAATAATTGTGGCTTTGGATATTGACCTCAGTTTCTCTTGATTGAGCCTTTTGTCTTTGATCATGGCTCGTATCGTCTTGGATGGACTTGGGTCAGACTAGCACTTTTGGTGTGAAACGGTATGGTCTTTTTTAATAACACGGGTTGTTTATTGGGGGGCTTGCCTTCCGTCATGGATCATAAACAAGGGAGATGGTCTGGATTCGTCCTAGAATCTCTAGAGATAGGCTCGTGCTAAACTAGGGTTATAGCAAGGTTTATATTGCCAGACATGGAATAGGTAAGGAAAATGAATACGAAGTTTCAGGTCCTCTACAACTTAGAATGGAACATCATTTAAGTGTACTCACATCGAGTGACATGTTGTTGTTCGTTTTAAAATGTCTCAAATCAATTCTTGTTGTCACAGGAAAAGGTTAAAAGAAGAGATATGATAGAATATGTGGATTGAAAAGTGTACTTTTATTGAAATGAGTAATGAATGAATTTAACATAGACTCGAGAAGACCCGTGACTCGTGGGACAGCCCCCAGATTGTCACTAGAAATGGAAATGAAGAAAGACACCAGAACAAATATGGGATAGAAAGCCTAAGACTCGGACTCGGACTCATACTTTGACTCGATTTCAGATCTAGACTCGTAATCATCGGCCCACACTTGAACGTTTACTCTTCCAGCAACTGGCTTCTGCATCTGACTTTGAGCATTCACCCATTTGAGCACCCCGTCCTCATTATTGGGAAAACTGGAAGGATAACAGTCAAGAAGAGTTTTCTGATAAGTAGTGTATCCATGAGGATTGCCTAAGCTACCTTGTGGGTTAAAAGTTGAGAGGGACAACTTCCCGTTTTCGATCATATCCTGAATGACATGTTTTAGTTTGTAACATTTCTCTGTATCATGCCCTTTGCCTCTATGGTATTTGCAGTACGAATTCTCATCCCAGAATTTGAATTTCTTCTCTGGGTCAGGCGTAGGTCCTATAGGCTTCAACATTCATTGTTCCATGAGTCTCTGAAGGGCATCGGCGTATCTAATACCAATATTGGTAAATTTCCTAGGAGGTGTGCCCTTATTTTCGGAAGCCTTTGTAAATGACCTTGGAGGGGTGTTAGGTTTCTTTGACGAAGGGTCCATGAGGTTGCCTTTGTTGATTTTGATTCCCGGATGAGAAGAACTAAGAATAGATTGTCCACTTGTTGCTTTCTCCTTAGGACTGTCAAGTTGAGAGTTTGTCTGGATATTTTTCATCTTGAGAGGTTGGGCATCAAGCTTCTTACCCATTTTAGCAAATTGATTCTCCATCTTAGAAAGTCGAGAGTTTAGATTATCAATAGCTCCCTCTATTTTGGAAAATTTGTTGTTGAAGGCAATGGAAAGCATGAGCATTCCACTTTGGACATCGTCGTCTTCAAGCACGTTGATCTCTCCGTCATCATAAGGATCGAGGAGATGAGAACAGTCTAGAGATGATTCTTAGATGGGTGAGTTGTGCTGAAGCTATGCCCTGGCCTTGGGGTATGAGAGGATGGCAAAGGTTTCATCATGTCTATCTTGTCTTCCACAGTGGTGACACGAGTTCTCAAGTCTTCGACGGTGGCCTGAAGCTTAATGACTGCAGCACTTAGTTCTTCGACTTCAACAGATAAACGTTCTTGAACACTTTCATTGGAAATTGCAGAATTCCTACCGAGAAGAAAATGATACGCATTACAACTTGATTTGACATGGGATCACGCATACTAGAGCAAAAAACAAAGGATACACGACAAGACGAGATGACTAAACTCATGACTTGTGAATCCAAGAAATGTCGTCTTTTTTTTTTGTTGTTTTGTTTTTTTTTTTTTGGTTTTTTTTGGACAGGTTTTGAAATTGGTTTTAGGCCCGAAGTTTGACTTGACATTTGGACAGAGTTTCGGCTTTGTTTTGCGCTGTTTTGAAAATATTTATATTTTGAAAAGGATTTTATTTTACAAAATGGTTTTGTTTACAAAATGATGATCACATATGATACAAACATATATACAGGCATTATAACGGGATGCTGAGTGCATTTAAAAGGGTTTTGGCTTAAAAGGGTGGGTTGCCATACCGAACGATCAAACCCGGGGGTATGTGGAGAGGCTCGTACCAAACAGGAGTAAGACCGATTCCTAGTCCATTTTCTCAAGTAGTGAAAGTCCTTGATACAAACAAGAGTAAGTACCATGGTATGGATGACGTCAATCGCTATCCATCCTTAGCCCCAAATAAGAATTAGGACCGTTTAGACGGGACGGTTGGTCGAATGGGTTGGGTTGGGCCTAGGAAGGCCGAATGAAACGATCTAGGAAGACCGAGTTATGAAAACCGACAATTGTCTTGTACAAACTATTCCCTAACCTTGTTCAAGTTTCACCCTTTTGGCTACACGTAAGTGTATTTTCCCCAGCGGAGTCGCCAAACTGTGGACGTGGGCCACGGGGGCGCTTGGGAACAAGCGTTTGCATTTGTGGAGTCGCCACCAATTTATTGTGGAAAATTGGAAACCGTTCGAATACCTCGTGCCATGTCAAGACACAAAGTAGTGACATGAACACCAAGAACTCGTTACCCTTAGCATTCTATGTCTAGAATGACTCTCGTGGATGCCAATGAACACGGATGTTCACAGAGATCTGGAGTAAGAGGTGAGAGTACGTATTAGGAAGCTCTTTTGATCGGACACCTAATCCCGCCCGTCTCGATAGCGGCCTCTACTAATGATTAGGGAAAATTGTCTATACTCGATATATTGTCGATTTATATGCATGAAATGCAACATTCATTAGATTATTCCTAGCATGTGAGAATTAACTAAGTCGGTGAACAAGTAATTAGCACACAAATTGGGGTCGAAGTGAATGTTAGATTAATTACATGTGAATGCCAAGTAAATAAATCATACATAATAAATACGAATATGAAATAAAGAAATAAATTACAATTGATAAACTTGAATTTACGTCCTAAACATGCCCAAAAGAGTTTTAGAAATAAAATAAAAGAATAAATGAATTTTAGAAAATTGGAAAAAAATAAGGAAATTGGAAATTGATTTAAATTAGGAAAATTGAAAAATAAGGAAATTTGAAGAAAAGGAAAATTTGGAAAATAAGGAAAATATGAAAATTATGGAAATTTGGAAAATAAGGAAAATATGGAAATTATGGTGAATAAGGAAAATATGGAAAATATGGTGATAATAAGAATAATGGTTAATTAAAATTCTAATTAGAAACCCTACGGCAAAACGAGAAGAGTTCAGAGGCAGAAACCACCTCAGAACAGGCGCAGCATCTGTTGCGTCCTCTGGAAGAGGCGCATCACTTCCTGCGTCTGTTCTTGAGTTGGGTTCTAACTGTGAAAGTCAGACTCACGTTTTTTTAATGTTCGTTGGTTAATTTAAATTGATTTATTGATTGGTAACTCGAGTAGAAGTGATTAATTGATTTACATGCATCTGGGATCGTCATGAAGTGAAAGAAAACAATTTAAAACGAATTATTATAAGTTAGATATTATTTACGATGTTGGAATTGATTTTTTTACAAACTTGAAGTTAATGGTGGAAACAAAGGATTACGAATTGTTGAAGAAAACAGATTTAAAACATGTATCAAAGACGAAATCAAGGGACTTGATATGAACGAATCGAGTCTCTAAAATCCGAGTTTGAATTTGTGACGAAAATCCACAAATATTAATTATAAGGGATTTAAGTCGAAAATTATTGAAAAGGATTTATAAAAACTAATTTGAAAATTATTAGGTGAAATAAGGGAAAGAACGAAGAAAGAAAAATAAATAAAAGAAAAGACGAAAGGAACAAAAATCCGAGGAAGAAGAAGAAGTGCATCAACTGAAAGCAGCCCCTGAAAGAGGCGCAGCAGAAATGAGGTATCTATAGTGGTCAACCTGGCGGTCCAGCTGTAACATTGGTCATATTTTTTATGGCCTGCTTGACCTTCCACAAGGCACATGAGCATGTCACATCTCGTTCTGAGTCGGGTCAGTGCTGCTCTCCCCTTAACCCGGCCTGGTGATCGAACTCGTTGACCTTGTTGAAAAAGAAAAAAAAATTACATGGTTGAGAGTGATAGAGCATGAAATGAGATTTTTGGGGCTTGTGGAGAGTATGGTGACGGAGAGGGCACTATGGGGGGGGGGGGGGGGGAAGGATACATGTGGATTTTTAGTATTTGAGGTTTTGGACATATTTAATGTTTTTATTTTTTTTTAAAAATTATTTTTTCTTCTCTCCTTTATTACACCTTTTTTACCAACCACTTTATTATATATTTTACTTGGTTTAATTTTAAGGCATTCCGGATCCTTACTTTTATTTCGGTTTTCAAAATCGTTTTGATCTCTATTCTCGATTTTAATTTTATGTTTTTATAAAAGAAATCCGGAATTCGATTTTAAAACCTGTAAGTTTACCTTGACTTTGTATTACATTTCGCTCTCCCTTTTGTTTTTCAATTTTCCCTTTTCTATTCGCTTTTTGAGGTGTGCGATCACCAATGGACGGTTCTAAAGGATGATTCATGTCAGCCGACCTTAAATCATTTTGGAATTAAGGCTTTGTTGTTGTTGTTGTTCTTGTTGTTGTTGTTGTTGTTGTTGTTGTTGTTGTTGTTGTTGTTGTTGTTGTTGTTGTTGTTGTTGTTGTTGTTGTTGTTGTTGTTGTTGTTGTTGCCCGGCCTCGCCCGTCTCGACCATACTCCAACTGGACCGTGTGTAACACCCCCTCGTACCAAGGTACCTTACCAAGGACTACCCTAGCATGAAAGACTGTTACCATCTCGGTTGGCCGAGGTTAGTATATCAAAAGCAACAAACATTTATTAAAGTGCGAAAGACTAAAGTTTACATTGTCACAAAGAAATCTCAAACCAAAGTACCGTTATGAAATCACAACTATAAAAGACAACTAAAACTCTTGACAGCGTAAGCTAAGCTTGTGTGGTGACTCCCCAAAACTGCCCCAAAGCTAAACGACTGCATCACCTGTCACAATCTGCTCACCATTCCCGAATGGATCACCACAGATTTTCAAAACAACAACAGGGTCAGTTACTGAATAATTAAAGTAAGACAGATACAACAAGGTAATCAGCTGTTCAACATCCACCCCGTCTCCCGATCACACACAATCACTGACTACACACCAAGGTGTGTAGCCCTGCCAGATTACCCATCGCAACAAGTAATCCTCGCCGCCAGTGGGGGACCGCAGCCAATCCCCACCTAAACACCCTCATCAACGAGCGATAACCCTGTCCCATTAATATGCACATCCCCTCCCGTGGTGGGTTCCACGGAGGGCGAAACTAGGGCGTGAAGCCACTCCCGCAAGTGACGCACCTCGCGAACCATCATCATCATCATCAATCATCACAACACCACCACCAACTCCAATACTCCAACAACAACAGACAAATCACAACAACAATTACCACAATCGCAATACAACTTAAATCAATTAAACAGGAACTGAGTAGGGAAACCCTACCTTAGCACAACTGCAAGAAACACAAGCAGGCGATCTAGAATGGCTCCTCTACGAAGTCTTCGCCGATGATGAGACAATGGATGAATGCACTTGCTAACGATCACACACACTCTAGGGAAAGATTTGAAGAGGATTAGAGCATCGTTGAGTGATTAGGTTTTGTAAAAGTGTAATTAGAAACTGATTTACGTTTTTATATAACTCTAATCATTTCCAAATCAAACCGCGGAAATAAAACTTGGCGGACCGGATACTCGGTCGAGTATAGGGTATACTCGGCCGAGTACCTTCTACTCGATCGAATATTCCACATACTCGGCCGAGTGTTCCTGGACAGTAGCCAATCCAGGAAACACGACACACTTTACTCGACCGAGTAGGCCATACTCGGCCGAGTACCATCCTAGGAAAACTGTAGTATTACAGTCTTCCCTCCTTAAAAAGAACTTCGTCCCCGAAGTTCACACTCTACCAATACACTCTACAACCAAACACAACTAACAACCTCCCGACACAACACACCAAACAAATATACTAACACAAAACGTCACAAAACATAACTAAGCCGACTCAAACTAACCCAAAAAAACACATGTGACCATCTCCTACCCCCCCTAAAAAGACAACGGTTACGTCCCCTTAACCAACTATACCTGATAAAAAAGGTTAGGAAAACGCTCTCGCATAGCCTCCTCGGGTTCCCATGTGCCCTCTTCCACATTGTGATTGGACCAAAGCACCTTGAGTAAGACGGTCTCACCATTCCTTGTCTTGCGTACTTTGCGGTCTAGTATCTCTTTAGAAACCTCGGCATAGGACAAGGAGTCATCAAGCTCGATGTTCTTAACCTCAAGTACATGTGACGGGTCACTCATATACTTCCAGAGCTGTGAAACATAAAAGACATTGTGGACTCGATCCAAAGCTGGTGGTAAAGCTAACCTGTAGGCTACCTCACCTACACAATCTAAAATCTCATATGGACCGATAAACTTCTGGCTCAACTTACCCTTCTTTCCGAATCTCATCACTCCTCGCATTGGTGACACTTTCAAAAGGACTTTGTCACCCACTAAGAACTCGATGTCCCTGCGATGCAAGTTGGCATAACTCTTCTGATGATCTTGAGCTGCTTTCATCTTTTGACGAATTAGCCGAACTTGTTCAACCATATCCTGTACCATCTGTGGTCCTAAAACCACTGTCTCTGAAATGTCATCCCAACAAACTGGACTTTTGCACTTCCGGCCATACAAAGCCTCGAAAGGTGCTATCCCGATACTAGTATGGTAACTGTTGTTGTATGAAAATTCGATCAAATCCAGCCTGTCCTCCCAACTACCCCCGCACTCCATGGCACAAGCTCTCAACATGTCCTCTAAAGTATTGATAGTCCTCTCAGTATGACCATCTATTGTAGGATGAAAAGCTGTACTCATCTTCAAGGTAGTACCCATCAAATCCTGCAGTTCTTGCCAGAACTTGGATATAAACCTCGCATCTCTGTCGGACACTATATCCTTAGGTATACCATGTAACCGGATCACATGTTTCCTATAACTCAAGGCCAGCTGCATCTTAGTCCATGTATCCTTCATAGGAACGAAGTGAGCTGACTTCGTTAACCGTTCGACAATCATCCAGATCATATTGTTACCTTGCTGTGTCCTAGGTAACCCCACGATAAAGTCCATAGAGATCGACTCCCACTTCCACTCAGGTACCTCAAGAGATTTAATCCTACCCTATGGTCTCCGCTGTTCACCCTTGACCCTTTGGCAGGTCAAACATCTAGCCACGAACTCGGCCACATCCCTCTTCATATTAGGCCACCAAAAGTCTTCTTGAGGTCTTTATACAGCTTGTCACCTCCCGGGTGAATCGAATAAGGAGTGCAATGAGCCTCTGTCAGAATCATCAGGAACACACCATCTCCCATCAAAGTGAATACTCTCGTCTGTGTGGATAGAAAACCTGGAAACTGTGCCACTCTCCACCCTAGACTTCCACTCTTGGATCTTAGGATCAAGCTCTTGTTTACTCTGGATGTTCTCATAAAAATCAGGCTCGATCGTCAAATCCCCGATGGCATCCCCTTTCCTAATCATATAGATCCCCATCTTGGACATCTCATCCCTCATCTTCAGCAAGGACATAGCTGTACATAGCGAATGAACGTTTCTCCTACTCAAGGCATCTGCAACAACGTTAGCCTTACCCTCGTGATAGATGATCTCCATGTCATAGTCCCCGATCAGCTCCATGTATCGTCTCTGTCACATGTTAAGCTCTTTCTGAGTGTAAATATACTTCAGACTCTTATGATCTGAAAACACCTTAAAGGTTGCCCCGTAAAGGTGGTGCCACCAAATCTTAAGAGCAAAGACAACTGCACCCAGTTCCAAATCATGAGTAGGGTAGTTCTCCTCATACGGCTTCAGCTGCCTCGACGCATAAGCTATCACCTTCCCATTCTGCATCAGCACACAACCCAAACCATTCTTTGAAGCATCGGTATATACTTCAAAGTTCTCACATCTATCTGGTAAAGCTAGAATATGAGCTGTGGTCAAACGCTCCTTTAAGGTTTGGAACTCCGTCTCACAACTCTCATCCCATCGAAAACTGGTCTCTTTCCTCATCAAAGCGGTCATAGGCCGGGCTATCGTGGAAAAGTCCTTCACGAATCAATTGTAGTAACCAGCTAAACCCAAGAAACTCCGAATCTCAGCAACATTCTTCGGTGATTCCCATTTGGTCACTGCCTCAATCTTGCTAGGATCCACGGATACACCCTTCTTCGATATAACATGGCCCAGAAAAGCCACCTCCTCTAACCAGAACTCACACTTAGATAGCTTGGCATAAAGTTGGTTGTCTTTCAAAGTTTGCAAAACTAGCCTCAAGTGCTCCTCATGTTCCTCCTTAGTCTTAGAGTAGACTACGATGTCATCAATGAAGACAACCACAAACCTGTCAAAAAACGGACTAAAAATCCGGTTCATCAAATCCATAAAGGCTGCTGGTTCATTCGTCAAACCAAAAGGCATCACCACATACTCATAATGACCATAACGGGACCGGAAAGCTGTCTTGGGAATATCCTCATCTGCTATCCTCAACTGGTGATAACCTGACCTCAGATCGATCTTAGAACACCCTTGCTCCACTCAGCTGGTCAAACAGATCATCAATTCTAGGCAAAGGATACTTGTTCTTCACTGTGACACGATTAAGCTCCTTGTAGTCGAGACATAACCTCATACTCCCATCTTTCTTCTTTACAAACAAAACTGGTGCTCCCCAAGGTGACACACTTGGCCGGATATACCCCTTATCTAACAGGTCATGTAACTGTTTCTTCAACTCTTCCAGTTCTTTAGGTGCCATATGATATGGTGCTTTAGATATATGACCTGTTCCCAGTTTAAGCCCCACGTTGAAGTCGATCTCTCTTTGGCAGTAACCTCGGTATCTTTTCTGGAAAGACATCACTAAACTCTCCCACCACATGTATATCAGAAGCTGTCAACAGTTCCACCCGGCAATCTCTCACTTGACAAAGAATCAAGGGACACTTTTTCCTCAAACATGACTTTAAAGTCATCACCGCGATGAACTTACACTTAGGCCTCACAACAAACCCCTTATAAGACACCCTTATACCCTTAGGACCCTTTAAAGACACTTTCTTTTGTCGACAATCTATCTTGGCATCATACTTACCCAACCAGTCCATCCCGACGATAACCTCAAACCCATCCATAGGAAACTCTAGCAAGTTAACCGGTAAGTCTACCCCTCCAACTAACATGGACACGCTCCTATACAACTTAACACATGACACTGACTCCCCAGAAGGTATAAACACATCATCTTTTACAAGCTCAAACTCCCCCAAACCCATAGACAAGGCATGGCCTCTAGACACAAAAGAGTGTGTTGCCCCAGGGTCAAACAAAACAAAAGATGGTGTATTATGAACAAGAAAGGTACCGGTAACTACATGAGCATCGTTCTCAGCTTTCTGCTTGCCCATCATAAAGATCTTCCCATTGCTTTTCTGACCTCCACCCTGGACCGAGGCATTAGAAGTACTCGGCTTAGCTGCCGAATCCTGGGTGACACTATTGTTCGGGCGTTGGTAAGATCCTCCACTGTTGCGGTTAAAACCGCCATTGTTGCTCTGTCCCCCACGGTTACCCCACGACCCTGATGGCCTGTTGCTAGCAAAACTCTGACTCGGACCCTGTGAGAAATTCCCTAGAAAAGCTCCTGAGCCTCCTCCAGTTCTGGCACTCGTACGGTCACGTCTCTTGTGGCCTATGCCACCACAGTTGAAGCAAGAAAGGTTGGAGTTGTCACTCACACTCTGTCCACCACCCCTACCACAAGCTCGCGATCCTCCAGAAAACCCAGCTCCTTCAGAAAAAGCTCTTGCCTGACTGAAGTTGTCCTTCTTGTACCTGACTGGTTGTTATTCCCACTCTCTACTTTTCTCTTCTCAACAGCAGTTCTCTCAGTAGCTTCCTTAGAGAGATCTACCAACCTCTCAGCTTGTCCAGCCCTCAAGTACACATCTTTCAGATCGGTGATTACCCCAGCTGGTAACCGGTTCATGATCTTGGATGACAAACCACTCTCAAAACGAAGAGCCAAACCCTTTTGCCTTAACTGCATATCTTCCTCATAGAGAGATAACTCAAGGAACCGGTGATAGTACTCGGTGACTGTCATGTCTTCAGTCATGGTAAAGGAATCGAACTCAGATCTCATCTTGTGACGAACGTTCTCCGGCACAAACTGTTCTCTCATAGCACTCTTCAAGCCCGACTATGGTATATCACCGAGTCCCTCACCATGATAGAAAGCTCTGGCATCTTCTTTGACATTCTGCCACCATACTTCAGCCTCACCCCTCGGGTATTACACTGCCTGCTCAACAGCTAACTCCGAAGGGCACTTAACAACCTCCAGAAGACTTTCCATCTCACGATACTTGTTTTCGAGCAACTTTGTGTGGGGTAATATCCGTATAATACCCTTTAATTATAGGATTATAACGCAAAATTTACATGTGATTATAGTCATAAAACGGAAAACATAATGAAACGATAAAGATCAAGGAATAACCTTCGGTCCTAGTGCAATATGGCAATGAGAGATCAAAGTAGACCTCCTCCTAAATGATGCACCCAAGATTGTCCGAGAAATGCCCTTGTGCTAGAGAGAATCCCCTAATTGCCTTGCAATATTGAGGGAATTTGTGTGAGTTTTTCTTAGATGAGAGATCCGAATTTTGAGAGGCAAGATGTTCTCAAAACCCTAATTCCTTCACAAATGAAAGCCTTGGGTTAACAAAAGAGATAGAGCTCTCTTTTGTCTATGGTTCGGCCGTGAGCCCTTTTGGAGAGAGTGGGCTTTCCACTTTCTCTTATTTTTAACTCATGGTACGACCCGAAATGTTCTAAATGTATATGACACGGTTTAGTTATAAATCGTCATCGGTTATCGGTTATTAAAGCATCAACTAATAATACGGATTAGTTGAAACATTAATACATGTCCGACAAAGACGATATTGTATAATTATATTCAATATACATTTAATTAAATATAAAACGCTTATATTCAATTTACGAATTAACTGCTTAATTCGCCTTAGCCATTATTATTTAATCCGTATTAAATAAAATATCTCAACATCACATTTTGACTTATTATTAGTCAAATAACTCGGACTAACTGGTTAGTCAATTTTGGCATCTACATGACTGTATTTTCATACCGTCACATCTCTCAAACGTATCCTATAGGTGTGACTTTTAGGGACCAGTTGATCACCGCCATCTGTATGACAATAACGTCAAACTTATCTAGCAAGCCAACCGTTATTGATAAACGTGGACCAACTGATTATGAAACAAAAGTATACCCTTTGGTCCTTTTAGAGATTTATGAGTCCTTGCACTAACTGTTAAGGACACCAACCCCAACATGCTCCCACTTGTCCGTACAAGTGTATGTGCAATGACGTTATCCGCACTAACTGGAGGACACAGCTCCAACAAACTCCCACTTGTCCGTACAAGTGTATGTGCGATAACCGATTCTCATATTCATTTAAAATTTCTCCCACTCAATGTAAAACAATTTGCAGATCAGGATCCGCAAAGGTCGTATTTTACAATCGATCTGTATCTAGAGTGGTTTCCCCGACTAGAGAGTAACTTAACTAATAAAACGAATCCGTATTCGAGCATGGCCATGCATTTCAGTTACAGCTCCTCGAGTGGCCCTGAGAAATATCGAGTACCTGATAAAGGCTGAATATTTCCTTCAACTCGAACTCCTTCCGATCTAAGCACAGCATGAAATGACCCAGAAAAATCCTACTTGGCCCCTGTTACGGATGACCGTGAGAAAGAAACCAAAGTCACCCAAAATCTGCCTTAGTCTCAAGAGACAGTCGATAGTCAAAAGAATCGACTCTTAGGATCACCATGGAAGTCCTATCCACGACCGGGCAACGAATGTTATAAAACATTTAGGACTCCACGTCGATGTCACAATTGTGTCCTACGAAATATCCGTATAAATCGCCTCTGTGATTGGTCAGTCAACCGGTTGACTTATGGCTCGTTGAACCCACTATCAACCAACGTCACAAAATAATTGCTAGAGTTATCAGCTCATGTGGGCAATTAAGGACTAACATATACTGTTTGTTCAGTTCACTTTGTGGTGTTCAAAATTGTCGCACAATTCCACATGAAAAACAAAATATATAAATATCAAAACGATGATGTTGTATAGAGTACAAAAGGGAATGAATCTGATCCATAAAAGAGTACTACAACTTAGGAACACGTTTAATTCCCATGCAATTAACGTGCCCTTCATGCTTATCTTGTCGTAATGGTTTAGTGAGAGGATCTGCTATGTTATCATCTGTAGCAATATTTTCTATCACTACTTCCTTTTGCTCCACGTAATCTCGGATTAGATGAGCTTTCCGTTGTACATGTCTAGACGCGACATAGTACTCGGACTCAGTCGTAGAATCTGCTGTAACACTTTGTTTGGAACTCTTTCAGCTGACCGCAGCGCCATTAAGAGTAAAAACGAATCCAGACTGAGATTTCGAGTCATCTCGATCCGTTTGGAAGCTAGCATCTGCGTAACCGGTTGCGCATAGCTTTTGAGGGCCTCCATAAGTCAATGCCCAATCTTTAGTCCTCCGTAGGTACTTAAGAATGTTCTTGACAGCGAGCCAATGTGATTCACTTGGATGCTGTTGGAATCGACTTGTCATACTCAATGCATATGCCACGTCTGGACGTGTGCATATCATGGCATACATGATTGATCCTATAGCCGAAGCATAAGGAATCCGTGCCATGCGCTCTTTCTCTTCCGGTGTCTCTGGTGCCTGAGACTTGCTCAAATGCACCCCTGGAGCCATAGGAAGGAACCCCTTCTTGGAGTTAGTCATGCTGAATCTCTCTAGGACTTTGTCTATGTAAGACTCTGATCGAGAGATAACATCCGTCGTGATCTATCTCGATAGATACGGATGCCTAGAATTCTTTGTGCCTCTCCCAGATCTTTCATCTGGAAATGGTTTTTCAACCATACTTTCACCGAAGTTAAGAGAGGTATGTCATTCCCAATCAAGAGTATGTCGTCAACATACAATATTAGGAAGACAATCTTGCTCCCACTCGACTTGATATATAGACATGGTTCCTCGACCGATCGAGTAAATCCATTTTCTTTTATCACTTGGTCGAAGCGATGATTCCAACTCCTTGATGCTTGCTTAAGTCCATAAATGGAACGCTTAAGCTTGCACACTTTCTTAGGATGTTCTGGATCGATGAAACCTTCGGGTTGTACCATGTACAACTCTTCCTCCAAAAAGCCGTTTAAGAAGGCGGTTTTCACGTCCATTTGCCAAATTTCATAGTCATGAAAAGCGGCAATCGCTAAGATAATCCGAATGGAACGCAGCATGACTACGGGTGCAAAAATCTCATCGTAGTGCAAACCTGGCACTTGGGTGAAACCTTTAGCAACTAGCCGTGCTTTGTAGATATCTTGTTGACCTTCCACAGAATGCTTTATCTTGTAAAGCCATTTGCATTGAAGGGGACGAACCTTAGCAGGTAAGTCAACAAGATCCCACACGTTGTTCTCATACATGGAGTCCATCTCGGATTGCATGGCCTCTAGCCATAGCTTTGAGTCAGAACTAGTCATAGCACCTTTATAGGTTGCGGGTTCACTACTCGTTAAGAGTAGAATGTCATCTATGTCATGTTCCTCGACCATACCAATGTATCATGCGGAGGAATAGAGACTCTTCCCGACCTCCTAGGTTCCTCAGGAATGTTAACCGCAGCCGGGATTGAAGGAATAGGTTCCTCCAATAGTTGCTCGGTACTTGGTTATGGAATCTCCGACAGTTCGAAGGTTCTATCACTCTTTGCATTCTCGAGAAATTCCTTCTCTAAGAATGTCGCACTAGCCGCAACAAAAACACGTTGTTCGGTTGGCGAATAAAAGTAATGACCAAGCGTTCCTTTAGGATAACCTATAAAGTATGTCTTGACCGATCGCGGGCCGAGCTTATCCTCGTGTCTCCACTTGACATAAGCCTCGCAGCCCCAAACCCGTATAAAGGACAAGTTAGGGACCGTTCCCTTCCATAGTTCATATGGAGTCTTGTCAATGACTTTAGACGGACTTCGGTTAAGTATTAGAGCAGTGACAAGAAGAGCATAACCCCATAATGAATCAGGTAAAACCGTGTGACTCATCATGGATCGAACCATATCAAGTAAAGTTCGATTTCTCCGTTCGGACACACCATTCAATTGAGGTGTTCGGTGGAGTTAAGCGTAGGGCAATCCCACGAGTCCTTTAGGTGTTGATCAAACTCGTGAGAAAGATACTCGCCACCACGATCCGAACGTAGTGTTTTAATCTTTCTACCCAATAGGTTCTCGCACCCTATTTCGGTATTCTTTGAATTTCTCAAAGGATTCACTTTTGTGCTTCATTAAGTAGACATAGCCATATCTACTTAAATCGTCCGTGAAAGTGATGAAATACCTATAGCCTTCTCGTGCGGTGATTGACATAGGTCCACATACATCCGTGTGTATGAGTCCTAATAGGTCGTGAGCGCATTCCAACACCTTTGAAGGAAATACGAGTCATCTTACCGATGAGACATGATTCACACGTGCCAAATGATTGAAAATCAAAGGCCGAGATAGCTCCATTTTTGATGAGCTGTTTTACGCGTTTCTCATTAATGTGTCCCATACGGCAGTGCCATAGATATGTTTGATCTTTGTCACCAACCTTTAACTTTTTATTCATTACGTGTAATATTTCCGTGGTCTGATCTAAAACATAAATTCCGTTCATGGAGACTGCCTTGCCAAAAATCATATCGTGTAATGAGAAAATGCAATTATTATTCTCTATTACAAATGAAAATTCAAGCTAGTAAAGTGCAGAAACTGAAATAATGTTTTGGAAAGACTGGGTACATAATAGCAGTCATATAATGACAACTCAAATCCGCTAGGAAGCTGGATCACATATGTCCCCTTTGAGATGGCAGCCACTCTTGCTCCATTCCCAACACGCAGGTCCACCTCACCCTTTACGAGGGGTTCGATGTTCTGGAGCCCCTGCACATGATTACACAGATGAGAACCACAACCAGTATCTAGTACCCAAGTTCCGTAACTTGCGTGGTTGATCTCAATCATATGAATAAAAGTAGAAGAGAATGAAGACATACCAACAGGTTTAACGCGACCTGCCTTAATGTCCTCATGGTAAACAGGACATGTACGCCTCCAATGCCCAGTCTTGTGGCAATGATGGCATTCCATGTTATCATTCTTGCTCTTTGTCGCGCCTGATGAGTTGCTCGACTCACCAGGACCACTCTTACCTAATCCCGACTTCTTAAACTTCGGTTTGCCTACTGCTAGGCCTGGCTGAACTTTGCCCTTACCCTTGCCTTTGTTTGACACAACGAGAACATCCTGTTTCATGCTCCCACTGAACTTCATGTCCTTCTCGGTCTGTACGAGAAGGGAATGCAGTTCATGGGGAGTTTTCTTCAAATCATTCATATAGTAATTCGCTCTAAAGAGCGCAAAACCATCGTGGAGTGAATAAAGCATGCGGTCGATCACAATGTTCTCGCTGATCTTACAATCAAAGGTCTCCAGCTTCTCGACATTCTCAATCATCTTTGAGAATGTGTGGGCTAACCGGTTGGCCCTTTCGGAGTTTCGCATCAAAGAAGCGAGTGGTATGCTCATAGGTCACGATTCTCGGTGCTTTCGAGAATTCCTTGGTGAGCGTGGTGAAAATCTTGTTCGCACCATGGGCTATGAAGCGTTTCAGCAAATTGGGTTCCATTGCAAAAATGAGTACGTTTTTAATCGCACCCGCTTCCATACATAAATCATTAAACTTGGTGATTTCAGCAGCTCTAGCCATGGGACTGGGTTTGCGGGAGGGGCTCTAATAGATATTTGAGCTTCCGTCGGCAGCGGCAGCATTCCGTAATGCCGCCTCCCGTCTCCGAAGTTGGATCCATCATTCTTGATCGAGTAGACCGATTCATCTAATTCATGAAGATCCAGAAGCCGGGACTCACGGTCCAATGTGGCACTTGGCATTGGGTTATCGTAGAACCAGCCATTTGTTATTAGCAGTTTAAAAGTTCGTGATCTACACTGAAAAAGAAAGGAAAACAAAACGAAATAAGCAACTCATCGAGGTGATTTAAGTCTATTTAAAATTCATTTTAACGTGTAGACTCAATGCACTTGCATAATTGATCTCCCTCAAGAATGATACAAGTGATCCCAAGACTCAATTTCTGTAAATTGATAAGCCAACTGTTTAGCTAATTCTTCCGGAAGAACTCTTGGTCGATAGATTTCCGTAAATCCTATCTATAGTCCACCATAGTCACAGGATCGTACGAGTGACCATAGTGTTGAGATAAAATAGGTCAATCGGTTCCAACTTACCCGACGTAGAAGGGGTCATATTATGCCTACCGACGAAGAAGGGACTCATTGGAGTTTGACCTATAAAGACCGTTCTCAATTTTGGTTTATACGAGGAAGATCCCATCAACTAAATTGTAATTCATATTAAGTGAACGAATAACTAGCGTCTGCGTGAATGAATTAATTTGGATGATGGCTTAAAAACGTGTGACATGAGAATGTCAATGAAAACTAACTCGTGACCTCTATATGTGTCAGTTTCATGCAATAATTAGGTGGTTTGGTTTTTAGGCGGAATATGATGCATACTATCGTTACGATAAAATAAATAAACGAATGCAATACGTAAATAAAAAATTCCTAGTGTGGCCTATCCTAATAAAAAGAACACAAAACAACTTTGGAATCCACCGTTGGACCCGAGAAGCTTGTCTTTATGTTCCATCTTGATCCATGTAGCGGGAGTGAGCATCCGGTCTCCATCTTTGGTCTTCTCAAAAATTACAATTTTAAATTTACAAATATAAACCTATTTACATTCTAAATAAAAACTGTAATTAAAAGAAATAAAAATGGAGATACGAGATCTCAAAATACAACCAAGACCGTGTTCCATCATTTCGGTAACACGTTCTACTAAGGCCACACTAAGTTACAACTGATTGTAAAAAAAAAATACGTAATTAAAAGCATTCAAATTAAACAAGAACGATAAATTAAAATGCATCAACTAAAAATTAAATTTATTCATGACATAATTCCGTAATTATGTTAAATTTATCCAAACCACCAAAGATAATTAAAATTACATGACAAAACCGCTTTAGTCAAGTTAATTTTAATCCGAGATAATCCGTTACAATAAATCGTTTTAAAGTAACTTAATTTTACGTGGGTGAACCGTTTCACTAACAAGCGAGAGCATAAAAACGTTTTATGCATTAAAAAGGGTCGAAAAAAACAGAATTTTTTTTTTTTTTCTTCTGTACTGCTGTACGTGAACAGTACCAGTACCCAATTTTTTTTTTTTTTTTTTTTTTTTTTTTTTTTTTAAATCGGCTGAAATGCCGAGAGCCTCTAAAGGCCAAAAAAAAAAACTTACACGGCTCAAAATCGTGAGCAACAAAAGATCAAAACAAAACGGTTTGATAAAACACAATTGCAATTTTAATCTAATCCGTATAGAAAACAAACTACAATTGTAACATCCTCAACATATAGCAATAATTATCGGTTAAAATTGCTACATGTGAAGAACGATTGAAAACAAGAGATCGAACGATCTAACAAAATTGAGTGGCACGCATAACGATGCAAAAAAACAGAAAAACAGGCCGTGTTCAAGAAGGACACACGGTTTTCTAAAAAAAACTAGCCACACGAAATTTTTTTTGCAATCATTTTGATCGATCTTTAACATATTGCAATGAATATCGATTACAATACAATATGCAAAGATTAAAATGAAAACAAAACCAATCGACAACCATCACCATGTAATCATTACACGGATCCCAAGGCAAAAAAAAAATTTGCAACATAAAAAAACGCAGCAATTAAAAATTGCCGAGGGTGAAAAAATTGTGCCGAATAGAAAAAAAAACAGCCGCACCAATTTTTTTTTAAACAAAATTCATCGATTCAAAATCGTTTAATGAAAATCACATAGAAAAATTTACGTGGCCTCGCTCTGATACCACTTGTGGGGTAATATCCGTATAATACCCTTTAATTATAGGATTATAACGCAAAATTTACATGTGATTATAGTCATAAAACGGAAAACATAATGAAACGATAAAGATCAAGGAATAACCTTCGGTCCTAGTGCAATATGGCAATGAGAGATCAAAGTAGACCTCCTCCTAAATGATGCACCCAAGATTGTCCGAGAAATGCCCTTGTGCTAGAGAGAATCCCCTAATTGCCTTGCAATATTGAGGGAATTTGTGTGAGTTTTTCTTAGATGAGAGATCCGAATTTTGAGAGGCAAGATGTTCTCAAAACCCTAATTCCTTCACAAATGAAAGCCTTGGGTTAACAAAAGAGAGAGAGCTCTCTTTTGTCTATGGTTCGGCCGTGAGCCCTTTTGGAGAGAGTGGGCTTTCCACTTTCCCTTATTTTTAACTCATGGTACGACCCGAAATGTGCTAAATGTATATGACACGGTTTAGTTATAAATCGTCATCGGTTATCGGTTATTAAAGCATCAACTAATAATACGGATTAGTTGAAACATTAATACATGTCCGACAAAGACGATATTGTATAATTATATTCAATATACATTTAATTAAATATAAAACGCTTATATTCAATTTACGAATTAACTGCTTAATTCGCCTTAGCCATTATTATTTAATCCGTATTAAATAAAATATCTCAACATCACATTTTGACTTATTATTAGTCAAATAACTCGGACTAACTGGTTAGTCAATTTTGGCATCTACATGACTGTATTTTCATACCGTCACATCTCTCAAACGTATCCTATAGGCGTGACTTTTAGGGACCAGTTGATCACCGCCATCTGTATGACAATAACGTCAAACTTATCTAGCAAGCCAACCGTTATTGATAAACGTGGACCAACTGATTATGATACAAAAGTATACCCTTTGATCCTTTTAGAGATTTATGAGTCCTTGCACTAACTGTTAAGGACACCAACCCCAACAAGCTCCCACTTGTCCGTACAAGTGTATGTGCAATGACGTTATCCGCACTAACTGGAGGACACAGCTCCAACACTTTGGTTCTCCGACGCCCTCGTAAGTAGGTGGATTGAAGTGGGCGATGATAGTGCTGATGTGGGTAGCATCCACCGGTTTCTCTGCCCCCTTACCCACATTCTTAAGAGCCTCAAGGAGTGCCTCTTGTTGCTCGATCATACGGGCTATCTCATCAATAGACATTTCAGATGCTTGGACGTGCGCGGCAGTCCTCTTTGGCGGCATTTTGAGCTGATAAGAAGCAAGGAAACGTAAGCACAAAATCCTACGAGTCAAAATATAAACGATCCTCCGCCAAAGAAGCACTCGGCCGAGTATGGGTGGATACTCGGTCGAGTATATCTGATACTCGGTCGAGTAATCCACACCAGCAGCCAACGTCAAAAACACAGAAATCATACTCGGTCGAGTACAGACAGTATTGGGTCGAGTATGCTCTACTCAGTCAAGTATGTTATAATACTCGATCGAGTAAACACAACCAGTGGCTACTGCTACGCACTGCCAAACAACACTCGGTCGAGTTCTTGGTTACTCGGCCGAGTACTCCCTACTCGGTTGAATACCTACCCTGCTCGGCCGAGTCAGGCCAAAACGAGTTACTGTTATCCGTAAACATATTCTATACATGTTTTTCTACCCCAAAGATACATGCAATACATCATTACTCTTTAAAAGCCACGTAATAAACATGTAACATGCCCACACATTCATACAAAAATCCGAATCAACAAATTACGCCACTTTTGCACATGTTTCTTGATGCGTGCATTTTATATAGGCATTTTGTACTTCATTTGCACGCATTCCTATGCATATTTAGTAGTGTGTAGCTACAAATTTCCCCCGAATTGTCTACTTTGGTTTCTCTTGTCTTATTTGCATGAATGAACCAAAGAGAAGCAAAATCAAGCTTAATGTATGTCCCTATGCATGCATTTATGAGATGAGTTGATTCGGAGCTTGTAGACTACTATTTTGAGATGCGCAAAGAAGTAGGATAGCTAGGCGAGCAAAGGAAGAACTTCGAATTACTAGTGCCTAGTTTTAAGAGCCATACCTAGAGTTGTACAACTGATTTTCAGGTGATTATAATTGTATATGAAAGCTTGTCCTCTTAGCTTTCCAACGACACCGGAAACGCTATGTTTGACCAAGTAACGAAGAAATGGCGGCCGTTTGAAGTTCAGTGCGCGAAGCAGGAATTGTACGCTGGAAAGTACTCGATCGAGTACTATCTTGTTCGATCGAGTCCTTTTTCTACTCGATTGAATGTGATTTTTTGATAAGTGTTCGATCGAGTACCTGAAGTCTTCGATCGAGAGGTTTTAGCTTGGATTTGTTCGATCGAATGATATAAAGTTGCTCGATCGAGTGACTAGCTTATATACCCGGGATTTTTATTCCGTGTTAGGTTTATTTTATGTAAATAATCACTTCCCTATATAAAGGAAGTCGGGATTAGGTCAAAAACATCTTATCATACTATTTTACTCTTAATCACTGCTTTCTCTCTTAATCTCGGCTGCTACCTTGTTCTTTTTTCCGGATCTTAACTTGTAATTCTCTCTTTACTCTCTCTTTAATTTGCGATGTTTATTATTTCATCATCTTTTGTTCTTGTTATGTTTATGCATAGCTAATCTCCCATACTAGGACATAGGGGAGCCATGATTTTAAGGAAATTGTGAAATAGGTGATTAGAATTGATGCGAACTTGATCTATGTTAATCGCTACATATAACTGTTCTTGTCTATTTGAGTCGACGCAATTATGTAATAAATCACGGTACACCTTGACCTAGATCGGAAGATTGGAAAAGGTAGGACCTGTAGCAAACATTAGGGCATTCTAGTGAGGGCGGAAGTTAAGCTAGTAGTGTCTTAGGGTGAATTGAGACCGGAATGAGATATTCGCTACCCTGTAGATCGAATTTACATTGACCTGCGACCCTAGATTACGTTTCCTAAGAATCATGGTGAACCGACTGTCTTAGCTACTCTCTCTCTGTTTATTATTATCGACTCTCTCCTTTATTTCTCTTATTCTATTCCTCTCTTTTAACCTCATTAGATTAGAACAATCATTTAAAAACTCCCCAATTGTGACCGTAGACAGACTAGAATTGACGACTAGAATTATTTTTGGTACCTGACGACGGTATCAAATTTTGGCGCCGTTGCCGGGGAGGCAACTATTTTATTTACTTGTTTTATTTTTGTCTGTCTTTCGCCTCAAGGAATTTATTCCTTGGGGCAGTTTTTATCTTTTTCCTTTAGTGTTATTTCGATAGGTCTCACAGGTCCTACCTAGAAAGGATTTTAGGGGAAGGATTATCAAAGGGAAGACTTGAGTACCTTTAATTCTTTTGCCAAGATGTCTAGCATCTCCAGAATTATAGCACAGTTTGAAGAACAGAATGCAAGATCTGACCAGCTGGAGAGTAGACGATCTTGGGGTAGTTCGCCTCATTTCCATACTGTGGCACAACAGGCGATCTACTGTGAGTGATGTGGTGCTACAGGGCACACTGCTGTTATTTGTCTAGCGGGGGACGACGAAGTCTATGCATTTTGGCGGCGTATAAAAGCTAATCCATCTTTTGCTTATGTGCCGCCACATCCGTTGTAGCAACGAGGCTAACAAAAGTCTCCATTTATTTGGCTTCCGCCACAACAAACTCCTCCTCCTAATAAGCAGAAAGAAAAAAATTGCTGAGTTGACATCTATAGTGAAGACACTTGCGCTTCAAGTGCAAGAAGTTATGCAAACTAAAGACGCCATTATCAAGTCACTTAAAGCTCAGTTGGCTCAAGTATTGGCCGAGCAAATTTCTAGGCGACCCGAGACAGTCTATGCTGTTCCACCAGGATTGATATTCCCTGCGAAGGGCCGGTTCTGCCCATTAATGCTACAAACACTGTTCAAGAGGAGGGATACAAGGGAGCCACGCCTGCCACTGTTCAAACACTCGATCGAGAGCCTTATTCTGCTTGATCGAATGAAATTACTGAGGAAGTACTCGATCGAGAGGATTACTGTTCTCGCTCGAGCAATGAGGAAAATCAGGTCCTCGATCGAGTGACATAAGTTGCTCGATCGAGTACAAATGCTGAAAAAATACTTCGATCGGGTTACTTAAGTGCTTGATCGAGTAATTTTTTTGCTGATAATAATAAATGGTCGTCGAAATTTATTTCAGACGATAATTGTGCAATTAAGGTTAATTCCTTTGTTACTTCTTCTGCAGGTACTGATAGGTTGACGGACCCAGGAGGTGAGCATCATACATTAACCTTGGAGACTGGAACAGTGTGGATTAATGATCCGGACGGAGGGTTGGACGAGTCTAGGCCGTACAAGAAGAAAGCGCGCGAGAGAGCCAAAGGTGGGGGCCATTATGCTACAATAAGTTGTTGTTCTCCTGTTGATGCGATGGTATGAAGGCCTAAGGTCAAGCTGATGGACGCTGATGGGACCTCATTCAGTCAACAGCCTTGTCGTGGGTCATTAATTTCTTTCGGTGGATGATAAGAAGAAGGTCGAGTTGGGACCTATCTGAAACTAGAGCTGTCCGGGAGGCAAACCGGAGTTTAAACTATTTAGTTGTTTTTTAAACATTTTAGTTTTTGTTGCGTGCTTAATAATTGGTTTTTACAACCATAGACTGTGAACAATCTTGGTTTTTGGTTGAAATTTGTAGCCTGGAGGACCATTCGATCGAGTAATTCTTTTATTTGATCGAACACTTTGGAAGCTGATTGTACTCGATCGAGTACTATATCTTCTCGATCGAGTATCACGAGTAGGCCTGTTTTGTGTTGCTTCATGTG